>NC_143040.1:53514249-55914249 GCF_057628025.1 Oncorhynchus mykiss
GTTCATACCCACTCAGTGTCTGATCCATCAGCAGCCTAATCCCACAGGATATTACAGACATGTCCCTGTTTACATGAGTCGGCCTGACACTACATTTGACCAATCAGTGCTCCGGTCCTCCTTTAGTTGACCCTGGACCTATCAAACTATTAGAGCAGAAAGACTCATGACTATCAGCTGCTAGTTAAAAGCCATACTGACTCAGCCGTGTGTGTGTGTGGAAGCAGCGCAGCCAAGGATTAAAAATAGTTCTTCCTGTTGGACATTTTGTTTAATTTTGTCATAACACATTATTTCCTCTTGTGCAGGTTCTTGTATGAACTCTCCCAGATTCCAGACTTCTCTGGCCGGTCCCACTGCATCATATTCCAGTCTATCTTCCTTGACTGCATATCTTCCATCCACCGCAAAGTAGAAATAGTCTCCACCGTGAGCAAAGTAAGACATGACATGACTGCAATGTTATTGATTTGTCAGTGTATGAGCTTTTATCATGCTGACCCTGTGTGTGTGTGGTGTGTGTGTGTGGTGTGTGTGTGTGTGTGTGTGTGTGTGTGTGTGTGTGTGTGTGTGTGTGTGTGTGTGTGTGTGTGTGTGTGTGTGTGTGTGTGTGTGTGTGTGTGTGTGGTCAGAATCTGCTGGACTGTAGCAGTGTGAAGGATGTGATGGGGCTGGTCCTAGCCTTTGGGAACTACATGAACGGAGGCAACAGGACACGGGGTCAGGCTGATGGCTTTGGCCTGGAGATCCTGCCCAAACTGAAGGATGTCAAGAGCAGGGTACACTCACCACACACACAGCCATATTACATTATATTAATCTACAGTATGTTACTGAGAAGTTGCACTGGCTTCTTTTGTCTGACCTTTTGTATCTTTAGGACAACTGTATCAGTCTGGTGGATTACGTAGTTGCATACTATCTGCGCAATTTTGACGAGGTACAGTATTTCAGATGAAGGGAACAAATATCCCAGGATGGACTAAAATATCAATTCTTCTGTTGTTTCCTGATGTTTTGTCATTGGTGGGTTGTCTGTTGGTTTGTAGCACGCAGGAACAGACAAGAGTATATTCCCACTGCTTGAGCCACAGGATTTCTTCTTGGCAGCTCAGGTCAAATTTGAAGACCTCACAAAGGACATGAGGAAGCTGGGGAGAGACCTGACTGGTGAGACACAGGTTATTTCACTTTTTTCTAAGCAACTCACGTAACGTCAGGCCTACATAGAGGCGTCCTGTTCTATATGTAGTATGATACTCATTGTATATTCTGTCTTATCCTGTAAGAACACTTTCCTCCATCATCCATCAGAGGTGTTTCAGGGTAGATTCAGGATCTCAGAATCTCTGAAGCACCTTTTCCTTGTTCCCAGGCATCGTGTCATGCCATAACAGGCATGTCATCACTCCCCCATTTCCCCCTGCCATGAACATGCTCTACTTATAGTATCCTATGTCAGAAGTGTCAGTGTCTTCATTTCAGCCAAAGCAAGTCTATCTGTCTGAAACGTTTGCAGATGATATGAAAGCTGGATGGAAATGCAATAAAGGAGCAACACTCACAGGAGAAACTTTACCACATGGCTGGTATCAGGAGCTCAGTGCTCACTGGCATGGTCCGCCCAGTTAGCCAGCCAGTTAGCCAGCCAGGTAGCCAGCCAGGTAGCCAGCCAGGTAGCCAGCCAGCCAGGTAGCCAGCCAGGTAGCCAGCCAGGTAGCCAGCCAGTTAGCCAGCCAGTTAGCCAGCCAGTGAGCCAGCCAGTTAGCCAGCAAGTTAGCCAGCCAGTTAGCCAGTCAGTTAGCCAGTGAGCCAGCCAGTTAACAAGCCAGTTAGCCAGTGAGTCAGTCAGCCAGCCAGGTAGCCAGTGAGTCAGTCAGCCAGTTAGCTAGCTAGTTAGCCAGCCAGCCAGCCAGTGGATTAGCCAGTGTCAGTCACCCAGCCAGCCTGTCAGTTAGCCAGTGAGTCAGTCAGCCAGTTAGCCAGCCAGCCTGGGAATTAGCCAGTGAGTCATTCACCCAGCCAGCCAGTCAGTTAGCCAGTGAGTCAGTCAGCAAGCCAGCCAGTCAGTTAGCCAATGAGTCAGTCGGCCAGCTAGTCAGTTAGTCAGTGAGTCAGCCAGCCAGCCAGTCAATGAGTTAGTCAGTGAGTCAGTCACCCAACACGTCAGTTAGTCAGTGAGTCAGTCTGTCAGCCAGCCAGCCAGCCAATCAGTTAGTTAGTCAATAAGTCAGTCAGCCAATCAGTTAGTCAGTCATCTAGTCAGTCAGTGGTCCGCTGGGCTGTCCGGGGATTAAAGGCGTTGCCCCCAGGCAGTCAGTTAGTCAGTGAGTCAGTCATCGAGCCAGTCAGTGGTCCGCTGGGCTGTCCGGGGATTAAAGGCGTTTCCCCCAGGCAGTCAGTTATTCAGTGAGTCAGCCATCGAGCCAGTCAGTGGTCAGCTGGGCTGTCCGGGGATTAAAGGTGTTGCCCCCAGGCAGTCAGTTAGTCAGTGAGTCAGTCATCGAGCCAGTCAGTGGTCAGCTGGGCCGGCCGGGGGTTAAAGGCGTTGCCCCCAGGCAGTCAGTTAGTCAGTGAGTCAGTCATCGAGCCAGTCAGTGGTCAGCTGGGCCGTCCGGGGGTTAAAGGCGTTATTTCAGTCAACCAATAATACAGAATATGAAAGCAATTAGATATGCTCTCCACTCTCCCCTCCTCATTCAGATTGCTGCCCTCTGGTAAAATACAAAGAGTCTACAAAAGAGCCCCAGACCCAGCTGTCAGTCATTTATTAGGATAAATTGAACACTTAAAGACAATACATTTATTTTATATGTATTTTATATCTACTGCAGGAAAGAAATAGCAGTCTCGCCCAGAATCATCTGGGTATTGGTAGGGAGCGGTGAGCCTGAATTCTCTGTGTTTGGTGAGGTCCACCTAGGACTCCCATTTTCATCCTCTTCGCCAGCTTCCAGGAATAAATATTTATGCTGCGCTATTATAAACCACCCTAAAGAAACCAACTGATCTTAATTATATCAGATCACTTCCATTCACATCTGAATAATGTCTAACTCTGTGTGGCTGGTGCTGACACAGGATCACACCCCCTTGGGTTCTGTAGCTACAAGGGCTCTCAACTGAGAGGAGGCTAGCAATATGAAAGCCGTTCTCCTTATCCATGCAGGAGCCACATGAGTCCTGTTTTGCCCCACTTTTTCATTCTTTCTTAAGGTTCAGTGGTGTTCCTCCATATCCCTCTTCCCGAGAGTGAGGCTCCAGTAAGTGGCCAGGTAGATAGATGTATGTGTGTGTCTGGTCTGAGACAATGGAAAGGAGTAGGTCAGACTCCCTAGCCTGGCGGCTGCCCTCTCCTCCACTCTGTCGTGCAGAAACATGATCCTCATTTGATCTCCCTTCCTGTTTGGGCAGGAGTTGATGACCTCTCTCTGGGTTTTTCTCTGGGGATGGGGGGGGGGGGGGGGTCAGGATCCATCCCTTCTCTCCTGCAGAAGAAGCCTGGCAACTATAGAGTAAGACCAGGATATTGCACTGTTTTTTCCCTAGTGTCTTCTGAGGCTTTCAGTTCAAATCAAATTGTATTTGTCACATGCACCGTATACAACAGGAGTAGACCTTACAGTGAAATGCTTACTTACAAGCCCTTAACCAACAATGCTTTAAGAAGTTAAGAATAAAAATGTGTTAATTAAGTCAAAAATAGATAAGTAGAAAGAGTGAAAATAAAAGTAACAAATAATTAAAGAGCAGCAGTAAAATAACAATAGTGAGGCTATATACAGGGGAGTCAATGTGCGGGAGCACCGGGTAGTCAAGGTAATTGAGGTAATATGTACATGTAGGTAGAGTTAAAGTGACCATGCATAGATAATAAACAGAGAGTAGCAGCAGCGTAAAAGAGGGGTCTGGGTAGCCCTTTGATTTGCTGTTCAGAAGTCTAATGGCTTGGGGGTAGAAGCTGTTAAGAAGCCCTTTTGACCTAGACTTGGTGCTCCGGTACTGCTTGCCGTTCGGTGGCAGAGAGAACAGTCTATGACTAGGGTGGCTGGCGTCTTTGACTATTTTTAGGGCCTCCTCTGACACCGCCTGGTGTAGAGGTCCCGGATGGTAGGAAGCTTGGCCCCGGTGTTATACTGGGCCGTACACACTACCCTCTGTAGTGCCTTGTGGTCGGAGGCCGAGCAGTTGCCATACCAGGCAGTGATGCAACCAGTCAGGATGCTCTCGATGGTGCAGTTGTAGACCCTTTTGAGGATCTGAGGACCCATGCCAAATCTTTTCAGTGTCCTGAGGGAGAATAGATTTTGTTGTGCCCTCTTCACGACTGTCTTAGTGTGTTTGGACCATGTTAGTTTGTTGGTGATGTAGACACCAAGGAACTTGAAGCTCCCAACCTGCTCCACTCAGTCCTCCTTTTCCTGTAGTCCACAATCATCTCCATTGTCTTGATCACGTTGAGGGAGAGGTTGTTGTCCTGGCACCATACCGCCAGGTCTCTGACCTCCTCCCTATAGGCTGTCTCGTCGTTGTTTGTTCTATTTGTCAGGAGGAGTGTCTGTCCGTTTGGGGGCTACGGTAGATGTCTATGTTCCTGGAGAGTATCCTTGGTTCACCCAGTCCCTGGGCTCATGTGGGCACGGAGTTGACCTTTCATTCAATCAGGGTCAGCAGAGACCACGGCCACGTAAAGCTCTTTAACTGCTAGGTAATTGGGGCGGACAGCGAAGCAGAGACGCTACTGAATGAAATTGTATCAAATAAAAAAGAACCGTCAGAGCTCATTTGCTGCCCAGGGGGGTTTAGTGTTTCACAGAAGTCCTGTGCAAGGTTCGGCATTCATCACCATGGCAAATCAGACAGTGTCTTTATTAGAAATGCCCCCTAATGTCAAGTCAAGGCAAGGCCTTTACCCTGAAGTCCATTTTATGACAGAAGCTCCAGTTTGGGTTAGAGTACTGCTACCTCTCCTCCCCACATAACGGTTAAATATAGGCTACTCCTAATTTTGCTTAAATACAGGCACAAGATGCAGGGAACATGCCGAGTGTGGATAATACAGTCTTTGTCAACTCAAGACCCTCACATAAGCACATAAGAATTGTAAACCATGTACTATGATTTCTATTATTTTGTCTTGGTAGCAGGCCATATATTAAATGATGACTGCCTTTTCAACAGATTTGTCCGTACATTTCCTCACCTTGTTTTCCTCTTAGATATGGAGCCAATTGAAGCTAAATCTATCAACTAGAATAGAATACAACTTTATTGTCCATCCAGGATGGACATTTTTCTTTGGCATCACCTTCATTAAAATAATCACATACATTTTCACATCATACACATTTAAACCAGTCAGTCCATCATGTTGCGAACACTAACAACATAGAGGACATTAATACACTCACTAACAAATGACCAGTGTCCCAACTGCACTAGATAGATAAGTACATATGCCGATACAATTTACACTGGATTTAGTAGTCCAACAGCACAAGGAAGGAATGAATGTTTGAACCCGTTCTTCTTGGTCATGGGCATACTAAAGAGCCAGCCAGAGGGAAGCCTCTCCACCTGAGGGTTGGAGGGGTCGCCAATGACAGCCAGTGCCTTCTTTTTGGTTGCCTTGGAACAGGATGCTTAAATGTGCCTGTGGTCGACCAATTACATTGTTGGCTGTGTTTACTTTTCTGGTCAGTTTGCTTTTGCTCCTCACACTCGGATTACCATACCAGACTGTCATATTGAACGTGAGGATGCTCTCCACCAAGCTGCTGTACACCCTCTCCAGAACATCCTGGCTGACCCCAAACCCCTTTCATTTCCTGAAGATCTATCATTTCTTTATGATTTCCTCAAACTATGACATCCCAAGCATTCCCTTACAGTAGAACAGCTGAAATCCTGAACATTGGAGGACCATGTCTTACAGCAGTTGTGTTCTCAGACAGGCTATATGTAAGACGTGGGCCAGGGTTGGATGCTGGATAGGTCCAGGCAGATAGAGAGTCCCATAGGGCGGTGCACAATTGGCCCAGCGTCATCCGGGTTAAGGTTTGGCTGGGGTAGGCCGTCATTGTACATAATAATTTGTTCTTAACTGATTTGCCTAGTTAAATAAAGGTTCAATAAAAATCTAATAAATAAATTAAGAGAGAGATTTATTTTAGAGGGAGGTGTGGTGGGTGTTTGACCTTTATCTCCTGGCTGGCCCAATATAGCCTGGGCAATAGCAGGGCTGTAGCCTGGGTGGGAGGGAGGGGAGGGAGGAGGAAGCTGGGAGGCTGACAGTGCACTGGGGTGGGTTGTTTATAACTGTGGATTAGTGAGAGAATTCCTTGTGCTTTAGAGCTCATGGGAAATGATCCAGTGCCTGGTGTAAATAACACTGATCTGCCAGGCCAGACCACGGACAAGACTAACCTCTCTCTCTCTCTCTCTCTCTCTCTCTCTCTCTCTCTCTGATTAGAAAGGGTTTTCAAAACATTCATGCTTGACGGGTGAAAACATATGTAGTGTCAGTTTATCTGCGAGAGTTTTTTTATAGTCACTGATGGTTAGAAATAAAGGAGGGCATAACAGAATCAACATGAATCTGGAATGAGTTCAAGCAGTAGAACATTTAGAACAGAAACCTTTCCTATATGGCAGTCAAATATGTAGAGCTCAATGATCATCCAAGTGTACAATGTCTTGTTTTCCAAACATCCCAGGGTCGACAGAATATTGTGGCAAGCCGTCGGTTAATGTGGAGAATTCATGGTTCATTCACTACATCAAAGTGAGCTTGACTAACCGCGTTTGCCATGTCTCAGAGCAGAAGTCAGACTATCTTTTCATGTTAGCCCACTCCCCATGGTACAGTACAGTAACATGCCTTATATGATGCAATCCTATACCTTATATGATGCATACCAGCAACCCCAGTGTCCCTACAGACAGCATGTACTGGGCGAGATTCCTGTTTACACACACTGTAGAGTTTATGAATCCCATGCCTTACTACAGTGTTAACCACATACTGTTTGGGCAACCCTTGAGAATATGGCCATCAAATCATCCTGCCATCATATTTGTCTTATATATCCACTCTAAACCCAAATAAACCATCACAAATAAACCATTACAAATGTTCCTCTACATGTATTTGTATACAGAGAATCAATGTGTTGCTAACAGTTTATGATGAGTAACATCTGGAAATCAGTATTCTTCAGTGAAATAACCCTGTTCCACAATAATGCTGAATCCACTGTCTGTATGAAGGCTGGCCCTGCCTGAATGTGGTGGAGGGAGGGGAGACAGGTCCCTTTTGACCTGGTGACTGGACAGGAAGCCAGACAGGACAAACAGCGCTGACATTAACAGTAGGATCTGCTTCTGTCTAACCATCTTAACACAGGGTGCCAAATACAACAGGTGTAGACTTTACCATAAAAGGCTTGATTACGAGCCCTTCCCAACAATGCAGAGTTGGTGCAGCTGTAGAACTTTTTCAGGATCCGAGAGCCCAGGCACAATCTTTTCAGCCTCCTGATCGGGAAGAGATGCTGTCGTGCCCTCTTGATGACTGTGTGGGAGTGTGTGGACCAAGATCCTGGTGTGCCTTAGCAGTTATCTGATTAACACAGATGATGGATAGGAAAGCACCTTTTGGTGGTAATTTGCAACAGAGTCTTTTCCTCTATGAAGGAAGAGCCTCAACTGCAGTCTGTCTCCCCTCCCCCTCCCCCACCCTCTCTCTCTCTACCCCCCCACCTCCATCCCTCTCTCTCTATCTCTCTCTCTCTCTCTACCCCCCACCTCCATCTCTCTCTCTCTCTCTCTCTCTATCTCTCTCTCTCTCTCTCTCTCTCTCTACCCCCCTCCTCAATCCCTCTCTCTCTCTCTCTCTCTCTCTCTCTCTCTCTCTACCAACCCACCTCAATCCCTCTCTCTCTCTCTATCTCTCTCTCTCTCTCTCTCTCTCTCTCTCTCTCTCTACCCCCCACCTCCATCCCTCTCTCTCTCTCTCTCTCTCTCTACCAACCCACCTCAATCCCTCTCTCTCTCTCTCTCTCCTCTCTCTCTCTCTATTCAATTCAATTCGCTTTATTGGCATGACGTAACAATGTACATATTGCCAAAGTTTAATTTGGATATTTACGATATTAAAATAATAAGATTCAAAATTGTCAACGGGACAACAGTAACAACAATAACCAAGGGTCAAAATAACCACACATTGAACAATAACTAAGCATACATTAGAGGAAACGTGCAGGTTGGTTGGTCTGTCAGACACTGTCCCTCATCTAATAGGAGGCAGCAATGTAGTATACTGATTGATTGGATGTTCGGGTCCTGATGCTTCTTCAGTGTGTTAGTAGAACAGGTTGGTGAACTCAGCCCCAGGACCAGCTGGATGAGAGTCCTGAGGTTTTAGTGTGTTAGTAGAACAGGTTGATGAACTCAGCCCCAGGACCAGCTGGATGAGGGGACTATTTTCTTTGCTCAGCTCTTGGCATTTCAGGGCTGGATAATGATATGAGAGGGGGTCACTAAATTTGAGATGTTTCCAAAACTGAATTGCTTTTTTGTTTTTTTTTATTATTGGATTTTGGCCTAATTCTGCCCTGCATGCATTGTTTGTAGTTTTCCTCTGGATATGTAGGAGAATCTTACAGAACTCTGCATGCAGGGTTTCAATTGGATGTTTGTCCCATTTGGTGAAATCTTGTTTTGCAAGTGGACCCCACACCTCGCTGCCATAAAGTGCAATTGGTTCAATGACACATTCAATTAGTTTTAGCCAAATTTTAATTTCAATTTCAATCTGAATTTATTTCAATCTGAATTTGTTTTTTAATGGCGTAGAATGCCCTGCTTTCTCTGCCTCATTAAGGTGTCCAGTTGAGCTTATTTTTAAACCTAAGTAATTGTAGTGTGTGCAGTACTCTATATATTTTGTACCAATTGAAAACTTTGGTCTAATTCCCTGAGATCTGGATCTTCTCTGGAAAATCATTATTTGTGTATTTTTGGGATGTTACTGCCAGGGCCCAGGTCTCTCTCTCTCTCTGTCACTCTCTCTCTCGCTCTCTCTCTGCTGCTGTAACCCCAGGGGAATTGACACGGCTGTTTGGGCACAGAGGACCCAGATTAACACTCACTGGCCAATTAGAGAACAGCATGGACATATTTACAGTAATGGGATTAGGTGGCTGTGGGGAGAGCAGGCCCCTGGGAGCAAAGTGGGCCTTCAGTTGACCTGTTTCACTGTTGTAATACTGTTTCACTGTGGTAATATGGTTTCACTGTAGCAATACTGTTTCACTGTGGTAATACTGTTTCACTGTGGTAATACTGTTTCACTGTAGTAATACTGTTTCACTGTGGTAATACTGTTTCACTGTAGTAATACTGTTTCACTGTAGTAATACTGTTTACTTTTACACTGTATAAATACTTTTACACTGTAGAAATACTTTTACATTGTTGTAATACTTTTACACGGTAACTGTAGTAATACTTTTACACTGTAGAAATATGTTTACACTGTAGTAATACTTTTACACTGTAGAAATACTTTTACACTGTATTAATACTTTTACACTGTAGAAATACTTTTACACTGTATTAATACTTTTACACTGTAGAAATACTTTTACACTGTATTAATACTGTTACACTGTATTAATACTTTTACACTGTAGTAATACTTTTACACTGTATTAATACTTTTACACTGTAGAAATACTTTTACACTGTATTAATACTGTTACACTGTAGAAATACTTTTACATTGTTGTAATACTTTTACACGGTAACTGTAGTAATACTTTTACACTGTAGAAATATGTTTACACTATAGTAATACTTTTACCCTGTAGCAAAACTTTTACACTGTATTAATACTTTTACACTGTAGAAATACTTTTACACTGTAGAAATATGTTTACACTATAGTAATACTTTTACCCTGTAGCAAAACTTTTACACTGTATTAATACTTTTACACTGTAGAAATACTTTTACACTGTATTAATACTTTTACACTGTAGAAATACTTTTACACTGTATTAATACTGTTACACTGTATTAATACTTTTACACTGTAGTAATACTTTTACACTGTATTAATACTTTTACACTGTAGTAATAATTTTACACTGTATTAATACTGTTACACTGTATTAATACTTTTACACTGTATTAATACTTTTACACTGTATTAATACTTTTACACTGTAGTAATAATTTTACACTGTATTAATACTTTTACACTGTAGTAATACTTTTACACTGTAGAAATACGTTTACACTATAGTAATACTTTTACACTGTAGCAAAACTTTTACACTGTATTAATACTTTTACACTGTAGTAATACTTTTACACTGTATAAATACTTTTACATTGTAGTAATACTTTTACACGGTAACTGTAGTAATACTTTTACAGTGTAGAAATACGTTTACACTGTAGTAATACTTTTACACTGTAGTAATGCTGTTTCACTGTTGTAACGGTTTTCTTTCGGTGAAGGAGAAGCGGACCAAAATGCGGCGTGGCTATTGTGATCCATGTTTAATGAAACAAAGTAAACACGAATCAAATACAAAACAATAAACGTAACACGAAAACCGAAACAGCCTAATACTGGTGCAAAGTAACACAGACAGGAACAAGGACAATCACCCACAAACACACAGTGAAACCCAGGCTACCTAAATATGGTTCCCAATCAGAGACAATGACTAACACCTGCCTCTGATTGAGAACCATATCAGGCCAGACATAGAAATAGACAAACAAGACATCCAACATAGAATGCCCACCCAGCTCACGCTCTGACCAACACTAAAACAAGGAAAACACACACGAACGATGGTCAGAACGTGACAACTGTAGTAATACTTTTACACTGCAGAAATACTTTTAGACTGTAGTAATACTTTTACACTGTAGCCTGCATATCCCCAGGAGACTGCTTTAGAAAGGGGTCCCTTGATCCTCTTCCAGCTCCTCCTCCTCCTCCCTCTCCCCCCACCCCTACCCCTCCTCTGTGCCTATGTATTGTCACTGTAGGACAATGTCCTAAACCAGAGCCCACTGGGTTTTTATTTCATGCAGCTGCTGATGTTTTGGGGGTTTCCTTCTTGTGGCCTACACTGTCTGGACCACATTTAGAGGAGATCCGCCTCTTAATTGTAGTCTTGCTGTTTTGAACACCCTTTAATGTGCCTGTTTGAGACAGGGGGATTTTAAAGAGCGAGGGATCTAAGACTTTTTTTTTAAGTACTAACTTTTCAGTGGTGTTTGTGCTGGCTCACCTGATTTGGGTCATGGTTGTCCCTCAGCTGTAGATTATGTATTTTCTTACTCAATTCGTGTACAGTAGTTCAAGTTTAGTCCCTCATCTTTCAAGAGCAACTACTCCTGAGACCCTGGAAAAGGATTGTGGGTAGCTGGGCATATTCACCTGTTCTTAATACATCCCTCTTGGTTATTCTGGAAACCAGTGAAGCAGTCTCACACTCTGACCAGCCAAGTGTTCCTGTTGTGTTGTTAAGACATTTAGCTATGCAGTAATAACCAACACAAGGTATTTACTGCACTCATTAATGACTTGCAGGTTTGAGTGAAGTTGCAAAAGTTATTCCGGCAGGCCGCTCTGTATATAACGTCCCACGCTGATTGTTAGGAGAAAATGAAATAGTTTGGCTCATGTTTGCCCAAGTCATCATTGTTTCCTTTGAGCCTGTGTGAGCTAGGTGGTTTGGCAGGGCAACAAAGACCCATCCACAACAAACAAGGCTTCGACATTCAGCCGTCACCCACATGTACAGTTCCACTGGAGAGAGCCAGAACAGGACAGGCCCATCTACTGCCACCATGTCATATCTAGCTAGTGGGCCAAACGCTCATGGTGTTGGTTGGATGACTGTCTTACCCCAGTATCTGTGGCGTCAACATGTGTTATATCCTCACATTCTTTGAGAGTAACAGATTGAACACCCTACTCACATTCAAAGAACAGTCTGTGTTTCTGAAGATTTATAATATATTTCTCATTTTGAATGCAGACCAAGCTCATTTAAGTGATTGCAAGGTCTTTTCAATAGCCATCTGGTTGGGATGTTTTGGAGGAGATTCACACACATTTCCCCTCAAATGTTTCCCCCCGGCAGGCTTTGGTTAACTCACTTATGAAAGTGCTGGAAATGTGCTACATTTGCTGTTTGGGCACGCTTGTTATTGTTTTACAGCTTAGCCCAATAATAAATGCCAAATTCACACAGTACACCGCAGTATACAGTCTACTCTCGCTCACACTTTCTCTCCCCCACCCAACCCAGGCCAGAGCTTTTTTAATCCATTCCTGCTGCGAAATGTCAGATATTTAACATTTCCCGCTCTCTCTCTCCCTCAGTGTGTGAAAAGGCTGTTCAGAAGGTGTGTGCTAGCTCCTCTGAGAAGGACCTCCAGCCCTTCAAGGAGAAAATGGAGGCCTTCGTCTCGACCGGTGAGTAAAACAAACCATAACCAGAGAGAGGGGAGGAGAAGAGACATGACATGGGTAAAATCACTGGGGAAGCCAGGGGGAAAAAGCCATATCACAACCTGCTGTATGTGTTGTCTTAATTGCGTTACTTGCTCTATAACCTATTAGTTCATATGCCTTGCCAGCGTGATATATAGGCATAAGGCTGAGACAATAAGAAGATACAGTGGCAGAATAAATCAACAAAACCTTTGTTTCATCACAAAACTGGAGAGCAACCTCTGTCCACTGAAGTCTACAAAGCATATTGCATGTACAGTGCATTCAGAAAGTATGCAGACCCCATGACTTTATATCTACCTTAAATGCCTGATTGGTGGAGTGCTGCAGAGATGGTTGTGAGATGGTTGTCCTTCTGGAAGATTCTCCCATCTCCTCAGAAGAACTCCGGAGCTCTGTCAGAGGGACCATCGGATTCTTGGTCACCTCCCTGGCCAAGGACCTTCTCCACTGATTGCTCAGTATGGCTGGGCGGCCAGCTCTAGGAAGAGTCTTGGTGGTTCCAAACTTATTCCATTTAAGAATGATGGAGGCCACTGTGTTCTTGGGGACCTTCAATGCTGCAGAAATGTGTTGGTACCCTTCCCCAGATCTGTGCCTCGACACAATCCTGTCTCTGAGCTCTACTGACAATTCCTTCGACCTCATGACTTGGTTTTTGCTCTGATATGCACTGTCAACTGTGGGACCTTATATAGACAGGTGTGAGCCTTTCCAAATCATGTCCAATCAATTGAATTTACCACAGGTGGACTCTAATCAAGTTGTAGAAACATCTCAAGGATTATCAATGGAAACAGGATGCACCTGAGCTCAATTTCGAGTCTCATAGCAAAGGGTCTGAATACTTATGTAAATAATTTTAAATGCATTTTCAAACATGTCTAGATACCTGTTTCCGCTTTGTCATTATGGGGTATTGTGTGTAGATTGATGAGTAAAATGTTTTTATTAAATCCATTTTAGAATAAGGCTTTAACGTAACAAAATGTGGAAAAAGGAAAGGACTCTGAATACTTTCCGAATGCACTGTATATATATTTATATTATTATTTATTTTTGACTAAATCAATATGTATTGGTTGTCAATGTTTTGGCGTCAAACTGATGGCAGTTGTGAAGAAAAGTCAATAGTTGGAAGAGTTGCAGAGTTGATTAGATTATACATTTTTACAGGAATTAGGCTATTTTCTCTTCAACCATTCAGTCCACCTACTAGAAACTTATGGACAATATCGAATATAGATATAAAACTATATGACTATATATGAATATTTTTTGTTTTAAGTTATTCAAGTATAAATTACCAAAGTTACAATAGATTGACATGTATTTTCTGTTAATTAACAAAATTACTAAAGATTCTGGTAACTTTGGTAAATCACCAGTAGCTTTGCAACCCTAGACATGACCCCATGTGTTGACCTCCAGGGGGTGCTATGTGTTGTTTTTATATGTTGTTTAAGTAAATACTGCTCCAGCAGACTCATAGCGTATCACCTAACCCAGGCTGGGCAGGACAGGCTGTTTGAGCCCCAGTGGAAGCTAATGAAGCCAGAGGCCAGAGTGGCTGCACTGGGTATGGCCTGATTGGGAGTTTAGATGTGTTTACACTCCCCTTGTTCTCCGTAAGCCACTTTTTCTCTACTGATTATAATGGCAGCTTTTGGAAATGAGGATCCTCGATTATTTGATATCACTCACTGTATCTGAGGCAAGCAGAGGCATGTGTCAGAGCCCATCCACTGGACTGAGTGATGAGACGACCTTCCCCCTTCTCCTACCGCCAAATCATACTCTGTGACACACTCCCAAGTTCTACCAGTAGATAGTGATGATGTATATTCACCCCCTCTGTCATGTCTCTAAGCCAGCCTGTCATCTCTCTGAATGGAGAATGAACCCACTGTTCTCCAAATCTGTCTTCAGAGAGGAAATATTCTCCACATAGACTATTTATTGCTGAGGAGAATGTCATGTAAAGAAACCAAACTCAGAGAGAAACTAGAAAGATCCTGTTTTCCTTTCTCAAAAACACTGAGAGGAACCATTAAAGCCCAAAGCTGTAATTTAGCTCTTCACTATATTTTTTTGCCTTGTCAGGCCGTTAGTTGGGTGGTGGTGGAGCCCATGGCCAGCGTTAGTTAGAGACAGAGCTGCCTGTCAGGGACAGGAGTCTAAAGCCTAAGCCTGTAGAGAGGATCACGTTGCCCTTAACATGTTGCCTGTACTCATGGCTGCTATAAAGCTGGCAGGACATCCCTGGCTGAGGCCTCGTAAAGGCTGGTTGGACAGCTTGGGGACCACTGTGTTAGCCAGGGACACACTGCACCGAGGTGGAGAAGCTCTGATCCCTTCTACCTCTCCCCCCTCCACTAGACATCTTCACCCAGACGCTTCCTACAGCCCCCTCCAGTGCCTTGCAAAGGCAGCCAGTCAGCCAGTAGAGCTGCTGCCATTGAAAACAGAAAGCTTTTTCACGTCCATCATGCAGACACGGGCTCCTGTATGGTTTCTGTGGTATGCAGCATGAGGAAACACAGAGGTCATAGTGTTCCTAGAGAGAAAGTGGACATCCATCTCAGAGCGTTCCTCCAAAGGGTCAACGTGTTCAACTATGATTACTATTGATCATAGGGATGTGAGAGGCAGAGGGAAGGAGTTTACAGAGACGCGGTGTGATCCCTGATTTACTGGAAATGACTGTGTAAATATTCCCAGGAGTTATTGTTCACATAGCAGAGACACATCTGATCCTAACTTGCATTACAATGTGTCTTGCAGACAGAGGGAGAGGCCTTGTGTCAGGCTTATGCAGAGTGGGTGCCAGGCTTGTGTCGCTAAAGCATCATAATACATACAGAAGCTCTTCCCCATTTGAATGAGTGCCAACTAGGACTCCCATACAGTACGTAGGTGTGCTTCTGCCAATGTTCTCACACAGTTCACTGGTTTTAAATGATCAAGCTCTCATCAGTCTCGCAGTGGGTAAACATAAGTGCAACCAAACAGAATCCATCTCAAAGCAACTTGGCAAGCCAACAACCACCTGCATGCAATCTCGCCACCTTCACCATCTTCACATAGCTGCCACAGGCGAGGCGAGGGCCTTCACATTTCTGCATGCTCAAAGAGCCACAAAGAGCGGGCTATTAACAAAACACACTGACTCAGGTCTATAAACCTCTATAGGTCTGGTAGAGCATCAGAGTTGTCTTAAAGTGGACCACCTCTGAGGCCAACACCCACAACAACGTCTTTTATCTCTACAAAGTACTAGTGACAGACAAAAGTGTCAGCGTCACGCAAGGCGATCTAGATTTTACTACATTAAAGGGCAAATTGCACACATTACTTGTGGCGGACAGAGAATATTGTTAAACAATAGGCTCTTTCTATAAAAAATGCAAATGAGGTATCTCACAGAGAGATTGCATCCATATGTTGTTGGAGGTACAGAGTGAGAACTGGAGGCAGGGCAGTGTTTTCAGCATAGAAATGATTCATGTACTGTATGTGTTGCAGACAAAGTCTGCCTTGGTATGTTTGTCTCCTAGTTACACATTGCAAATGGAAATGTGTTCTAGAATGTTTACTCTTTTTAACATTCCAGTGTGTCAAACCTCTATCTGTATTATTGATCAATATCACAGAATATTTGAAAGGTCTTTAAACCATGATGGTTGCCACTGGCTACAAAATGGTATTGGTTAACAAAAACACATCTTAAACATAAACTTTCCAGTGGGAAACATATAAACCATTCTTAATAAACAGAGCTCCTCCAGCAGTTGCCCTTACTTGTGAAGCAGTGCGGTTTAGTGCTGGTGACAGGTCCCTTCCATTGCTCATCTCTTGAGGATGATTCTATGACTTTAATATACAGAACAAAGGAACAGTTCTCACACAAAAGAGTTGTGGAGGATCTAAATATTTAATTGACTGAACAGTATTAGTGTTGTCCAGGCGTGCACGTGTGCCGGTGTGCTTCTGGTAGCAATCTCGTCATCGGTATTGATGGACAGTGATAACCATAAGCAAGCGTGTGTAAGAAGGGAGACACTATTATCTCATACACACTGTATGTTTTTTTATGGAGGAGGGAGAGTCTGTTGGTCATAGTGCACTCCGTGCTTGCTCCTGTGCGAGGCAGGGGAGCAGAGCAGCTCATGTGACCGTGTCTGTGGAGCGCTGACCCAGAACTGCCTGGGAGACTGTCGGGAGGCTGTGAGGAAGCTGTGGGGGCTGTGACCCACCCCTGCTTCCCATCCATACATACAGTACTGCTCTTCCTCATGTTTCATCTGCTCAGATTTTGGACATTTTTGATAGAATGCTGAAATGTTAAGTCCCTAACTTCAAATCAAATCCAATCAAATGTTATTTGTCACATGTGCCGAATACAACAGGTGTAGGTAGACCTTACAGTGAAATGCATACTTACAAGCCCTTAACCAACAATGCAGTTTTAAGAAAATACCCCCCAAAAAAGTAATGGATAAGTATAACAAATAATTAAAGAGCAGCAGTCAATAACAATAGCGGGGCTATATACAAGGGGTATTTTAGCCATTTAATTAGATGTTCAGGAGTCTTATGACTTGGGGGTAGAAGCTGTTTAGAAGCCTCTTGTACCTAGACTTGGTGCTCCGGTACCGCTTGCTATGTGGAAGCAGAGAGAACAGTCTATGACTAGGGTGGCTGGAGTCTTTGACAATGTCTTTGACAAGGTCTAGGGCCTTCCTCTGACACCGCCTGGTATAGAGGTCCTGGATGGCAAGAATCTTGGCCCCGGTGATGTACTGGGACGTACGTACTACCCTCTGTAGTCCCTTGCGGTCGGAGGCCGAGCAGTGATGCAACCAGGATGCTCTCAATGGTGCAGCTGTAAAACCTTTTGAGGATCTGAGGACCCATGCCAAATAGTTTCAGTCTCCTGAGGGGGAATAGGTTTTGTCGTGCCCTCTTCACAACTGTCTTGGTGTGCTTGGACCATGTTAGTTCGTTGGTGATGTGGACACCAAGGAACTTGAAGCTCTCAACCTGCTCCACTACAGCCCCGTCGATGAGAATGGGGGCATGCTCAGTCCTCCTTTTCCTGTAGTCCACAATCATCTCCTTTGTCTTGATCACATTGAGGGAGAGGTTGTTGTCCTTGCACCACACTGTCAGGTCTCTGAACTCCTCCCTATAAGCTGTCTCCTCGTTGTTGGTGATCAGACCTACCACTGTTGTGTCAATTCAAATCAAAGTTTAATTGTTACGTGCGCCGAATACAACAGGTGTAGAACTTACAGTGAAATGCTTACTTACAGGTCCTAACCAACAGTGCAATTTTTAAGTAAAAAATAGGTATTAGGTGAACAATAGATAAGTAAAGAAATTAAGAAGACACTGAAAAATAACAGTAGCAAGGCTAGACACAGTAGCGAGGCTATAACAGTAGCGAGGCTATATACAGGCACCGGTTAGTCGGGCTAATTGTAGTAGTATGTACATGTAGGTATGGTTAAAGTGACCATGCATATATGATAAACAGAGAGTAGCAGTAGCGTAAAAGTGGGGGTGGTGGGTGGTGGGTGGCGGGACACAATGCAGATAGCCTGGTTAGCCAATGTGCCGAAGCACTGGTTGGTCGGCCCAATTGAAGTAGTATGCACATGAATGTATAGTTAAAGTGACTATGCATGTATGATAAACAGAGAGTAGCAGCAGTGTCAAAGAGGGGTTGGGTGGGGGGGATGACACAATGCAAACAGTCCGGGTAGCCATTTGATTACTTGTTTAGGAGTCTTATGGCTTGGGGGTAAAAGCACCTATCAATATAACGCATTGTCAACATTTTAAAACAAGAAACTTGTGGCGTCTGGTTTGTTTCAATATTACGAATGTTATATGTATGGGCTCCCGAGTGATGCAACGGTCTAAGGCACTGCATCTCAGTGCAAGAGGCGTCACTACAGTCCCTGGTTTGAATCCAGGCTCTTATCACGTCCGGCTGTGATTGGGAGTACATTAGGGCAGAGCACAATTGGCCCAGTGTCGTCCGTGTAGGCTGTCATTGTAAATAAGAATTTGCTCTTAACTGACTTGCCGAGTTCAAGAAAGGTTAAATAAATACATATTTTTAAAATATATATATTTATATCATTTCGTTTAACTTTTAACTTTTACTCAAGTATGACAATTGAGTACTTTTCCACCACTCTACTTAAGTACTTTTAAAACCAGATACTATTAGATTTTTACTTTTAGTTTAGTCAGTTTCAATAAAGGGGTTTTTACTTTTACTCAAGTATGACAATTTATTACTTTTTCTACCACTGCCAGGGGCATACTCCAACAGTCAGACATCATTTACAAACGAAGCATGTGTGTTTAGTGCGTCCACCAGATCAGAGGCAGTAGGAATGACCAGCGATGTTCTCTTGATAAGTGTGTGAATTGGACCATATTCCTGTCCTGTTAAATATTCAAAATGTAACGAGCACTTTCGGGTGTCAGGGAAAATGTATGGAGTAAAAAGTCTTTAGGAATGTAGTGAATTAGAAGTAAGTTGTCAAAAATATACACTGAACAAAAATATGAACTAAACATGTAAAGTCTTGGTCCCATGTTTCATGAGCTGACATAAAAGATCCCAAAAATATTCCATACGAACAAAAAGCTAATTACTCTCAGATTTTGTTTACAAATTTGTTTACATCCCTGTTAGTGAGCATTTCTACTTTGCCAAGACAATCCATCCACCTGACAGGTGTGGCATATCAACAAGGTGATTAAGCAGCATGATCATTACACAGGTGCACCTTGTTCTGGGGACAATAAAAGGCCCCTCTAAAATGTGCAGTTTGATCACTCAACACAATGCCACGAATGTCTCAAGTTTTGAGAGAGTTCCCAATTGGCATGCTGACTGCAGAAATATCCACCAGAGCTGTTGCCAGAGAATTTAATGTTAATTTCTTTACCATAAATCGCCTCCAACGTCAGTTTTTGTATGTCGGTTATTGTATGGGCAGATGTAACGGCATAACTTTAGACCGTCCCCTCGCCCATACCCGGGCACGAACCAGGCACACATCAACAACAGTCACCCTCAAAGTATCGTTACCCATCGCTCCACAAAGCCGCGGCCCTTGCAGAGAAAGGGGAACTACTACTTCAAGGTCTCAGAGCGAGTGACGTCACCGATTGAAACGCTATTTAGCGCGCACCACCGCTAACTAAGCTATCCGTTTCACATCCGTTACACAGACATAAGCTACTGACAACAAAAACAATTGCATTTTATCAATGCCAATTTGAATGCACAGAGATACCATGACGAGATTCTGAGGACCATTTCCGTGTCATTCATTCTCCACCATCACCTCATGTTCCAGCATGATAATGCACGGACCCATGTCGCAACGATCTGGAATTCCTGAAAGTTGAAAATGATCTTCCATGGCCTGCATACTCACCAGACACCAGACATGTCACCCATTGAGTTTGCGATGCTCTGGATCGACGTGTACGACAGTGTGTTCCAGTTCCTGCCAATATCCAGCAACTTCACACAGCCATTGAAGAGAAGAGGGACAACATTCCACAGGCCACGATCAACAGCCTCATCAACTCTATGTGAAGGAGATGCAGTGCAGCATGAGAAAAATGGTGGTCACAACAAATACTGACTGGTTTTCAGATCCAGGCCCCTACCTTTTTTAAAGTTATCTGTGACCAACAGATGCATATTTGTATTCCCTGTCATGTGAAATCCATAAATTAGGGTCTAAAGAATTTATTTCAATTGACTAATTTTCTTTAAACTTTAACTCAGTAAAATCTTTGAAATTGTTGCATGTTGCATTTATATTTTTGTTCAGTATAAATAGTAAAGTACAGATACCCCCCAAAACTACAAAGTATTTTTACTTAAGTACGTTACGCCACTGGTCGTGAACAGGGCCCGACAACGCCTCTTCCCCCTCAAGAGGCTGAAAAGGTTCGGCATGGGCCCTCAGATCCTCAAAAAGTTCCACAGTTGCACAGTTGGGAGCATCTTGACTGGCTGCATCACGCTTGGTATGGCAACTGCTTGTCATCTGACCGCAAGGCACTCAAATTTTAGTATTCTAGAATGATCTAGAATGTTTATTGCTTTTAACATTCCAGTGTGTCAAATCTCTATCTGTATTCTTGGTCAATATCATATACTGTCCTGCAAAGGGTAGGGTCAGTCCTTCACTAAAGATCCCATTGTACACTGGTTTCCACCAGGCCAAGTTCCCAGCCTTTCCCCACCAGACTATCATGGCCATAAACATCTAGTTCATATTTGCACAACCCTGACGTCTTCACTGTGTTGGCAATCAATTGTCTTGGGCAGAGGCTTTGAAAACCTGTATATTTGTTTGTGCCATGGTAATAAGAGGCTGGAGGCTCCCTCTTGATAGGACAACAATATGAACACCAGCACAGCTTAACAAAGTTCAAAGATTGAGGCTGGCAAGGAACAAGGTATATTTATCGTTTCCGAGAACGAGAGATTTATCGACACAGACACACACACTAATGTTCACACATACACCTTTTGATGTTTGATTGAGTATGTATGGAAATGAGATACAGTTGAAGTGGAAAGTTTACATACCCTTAGGTTGGAGTCATTAAACGATTTTGTCAACCACTCCACACATTTTTTGTTAACAAACTATAGTTTTGGCAACTCGGTTAGGACATCTACTTTGTGCATGACACACGTCATTTTTCCAACAATTGTTTACAGACAGATTATTTAGTTTATAATTCACTGTGTCACAAGTCCAGTGGGTCAGAAGTTTATGTACACTAAGTTGACTGTGTCTTTAAACAGTTTGGAAAGTTCCAGAAAATGATGTCATGGCTTTAGAAGGTTCTGATAGGCTAATTGACATCATTTGAGTCACTTGGAGGTGTACTTGTGGATATATTTCAAGGCCTACGTTAAAACTCAGTGCCTCTTTGCTTGACATAATGAGACAATCAAAAGAAATCAGCCAAGACCTCAGAAAAACAATTGTAGACCTCCACAAGTCTGGTTCATCCTTGAGAGCAATTTTCAAACGCCTGAAGGTACCACGTTCATCTGTACAAACAATAGTACGCAAGTATAAACACCATGGGACCACACAGCCGTCATACCGCTCAGGAAGGAGACGCGTTCTGTCTCCTAGAGATGAACATACTTTGGTGCGAAAAGTGCAAATCAATCCCAGAACAACAGCAAAGGACCTTGTAAAGATGCTGGAGGAAACAGATACAAAAGTTTCTATATCCACAGTAAAATGATTCCTATATAACCTGAAAGGCCGCACCGCAGGGAAGAAGCCACTGCTCCAAAACCGCCATAAAAAAGACAGACTACAGTTTGCAACTGCACACAGGGACAAAGATCATACTTTTTGGAGAAATGTCCTCTGGTCTGATGAAACAAAAATAGAACTGTTTGGCCATAATGACCATCGTTATGTTTGGAGGAAAAAGGGGGAGGCTTGCAAGCCGAAGAACACCATCCCAACCGTGAAGCACGGGGGTGGCAGCATCATGTTGTGGGGGTGCTTTGCTGCAGGAGGGACTAGTGCACTTCACAAAATAGATGGCATTATGAGGCAGGAAAATTATGTGGATATATTAAAGCAACATCTCAAGACATCAGTCAGGAAGTTAAAGCTTGGTTGCAAATTTTTTTTCCAAATGGACAATGACCCCAAGCATACTTACAAAGTTGTGGCAAAATGGCTTAAGGACAGCAAAGTCAAGGTATTGGAGTGGCCATCACAAAGCCCTGACCTCAATCCCATAGAACATTTGTGGGCAGAACAGAAAAAGTGTTTGCAAGCAAGGATGCCTACAAACCTGACTCAGTTACACCAGCTCTGTCAGGAGGAATGGGCCAAAATTCACCCAACTTACTGTGGGAAGTTTGTGGAAGTCTACCCAAAACATTTGACCCAAGTTAAATTGTGAAAACTGAGTTTAAATGTATTTGGCTAAGGTGTATGTAAACTTCCGACTTCAGCTATACATACATTAAAAAAAATGTATAGCAGTGGAGCTGTAGTCACCGATGCAGTAAAGATTGTGTAATTTTCTTTCACAGAAAGCTTCCAGGTCCTTAACACAGCTTATACTGGATATGTAGTTCCCTAGCCCTTCGTTATCTGAATGCTTGGTAAACCAGTGGTTTGGAAAAGCGTGTCAGAGTTTTAAAGGCCTAATTTATTGTCCCTCTCAACATGCGTGTCTCATAACTTTCTAGTTAGCCACTACTGGTTTCATGTTTACACAGGTAGCGGAGAAAGAGAAACTTCACACATCCTCTTTCTCACTCACTCACTCACTCTCTCTCGCTCTCTCTCTCGCTCTCTCTCGCTCTCTCTCTCCCTGTCTCTCGCTCTCTTTCTTTCTCTCTCTCTCTCTCGCTATCTCTCTCTCTCTCTCTCTCCGTGGACCACTCTCTCTCAGAGCGCCGGCCAGCCTGGTGCCACCTCCACACAGAACCATACCAGAGAGGACCCCAGGCGCCAGCTCGACCCCCCCGCTGTGACTAACGCCATTGGTCATGACTCTCCCCCCTCCTCCCCCACCCCAGCCATGGCCGCCCCTTCCTTTCATTAGGTTTATCTCAGACAATCAGCCTGCTAATGTAAAAAAAAAATGGGGTGGTAGCAGCTTAAGCTCACCCTCTCCCAAAAGACCCGCAAACCTGCCTTTGAACAATTTTTGGGAGACCTCCCCCTCTTAAATCTTCAAGTGGGAAAGGTCCCCCATCATTGTAAAAAGGATGAATCTGGAAAAATGCAATAAATCTGAGATCACAGGCACTCTCTGGCCCTAGATAAATTCTTGCACCTCGCCCTGGCCGGCCGCACACATCTGCCTTGCATTTAGACACTTTTACATGGCAGGAGTACACAGGAGCCTCCAGTTCCCGAGCCTCATACACTCACTCCTCAGCCCAGCTCTGTGCTGCCTGTGCCCCTGCTCCGCGTATATATATATATACTGTACAGTATCAGTTAAAAGTCTGGACACCTACTCATTCAAGGGTTTTTCTTTATTTTTACTATTTTCTAGATTGTAGAATAATAGTGAAGACATAATTATGAAGTAACACATATGGAATCATGTAGTAACCAAAAAAGTGTTAAACAAATCGAAATATATTTCTATTTGAGATTCTTCAAATTAGCCACCCTTTTGCCTTGATGACAGCTTGGCGCACTCTTGGTATTCTCTCAACCAGCATAACCTGGAATGCTTTTCCAAAAGTCTTGAAGGAGTTCCCACATATGCTGAGCACTTGTTAACTGCTTTTCCTCTACTCTGCCATCCAACTTATCCCAAACCATCTCAATTGGGTTGAGGTCGGGTGATTTTTGAGGCCAGTTCATCTGATGCAGCACTCCATCAATATCCTTCTTGGTCAAATAGCCCTTACACAGCCTGGAGGTGTGTTGGGTCATTGTCCTGTTGAAAAACAAATGACAGTCCCACTAAGCACAAACCAGATGCAGAATGCTGTGGTAGCCATGCTGGTTAAGTGTGCCTTGAATTCTAAATAAATCACCGACAGTGTCACTAGCAAAGCACCATCACACCTCCTCCTCCATGCTTCATGGTGGGAACCACATGTGCGGAGATCATCCGTTTACCTACTCTGCTACTCACAAAGACATGGCAGTTGGAACCAAAAATCTCAAATTTGGACTCATCAGACCAAAGGACAGATTTCCACCGGTCTAATGTCTATTGCTCGTGTTTCTTGGCCAAAGCAAGTGTCTTCTTTTTATTGGTGTCCTTAAGTAGTGGTTTCTTTGCAACAATTCGACCATGAAGGCCTGATTCACGCAGTCTCCTCTGAACAGTTGATGTTGAGATGTGTCTATTACTTGAACTCTGTGAAGCATTTATTTGGGCTGCAATCTGAGGTGCAACTAACTCTAATGAACTTATCCTCTACAATAGAGGTAACTCTGGGTCTTCCTTTCCTGTGGCGGTCCTCATGAGAGTCAGTTTCATCATAGCGTTTGATCGTTTTTGCAACTGCACTTGAAGAAACTTTAAAAGTTAGAAAATTTTGGGAATTGACTGACCTTCGTGTCTTAAAGTAATGATGGACTGTTGTTTCTCTTTGCTTATATGTTCTTGACATAATATGAACTTGGTATTTTACCAAATAGGGCTATCTTCTGTATACCACCCCTAACTTGTCACAGCACAACTGATTGGCTCGAACGCATTAATAAGGAAAGAAATTCCACAAATTGACTTTTTACAAGGCACACCTGCTAATTGAAATGCATTCCAGCTGACTACCTCCTGCAGTGGTTTGAGAGAATGCCAAGAGTGTGTAAAGCTGTCATCAAGGCAAAGGGTGGCTACTTTGAAGAATCTAAAATATATTTTAATTTGTTTAACACTTTTGGTTACTACATGATTCCATATGTGTTATTTCATAGTTCTGATGTCTTCACTATTATTATACAATGTAGAAAAAAAGTAAAAATAAAGAAAAACCCTTGAATGAGTAGGTGTGTCCAAACTTTTGACTGGTACTGTACATATATATATATATATATATACTGCGTGCATTTTATGTATGGGTGGTCCTGGGAATCAAACCCACTAACTATCCTGCCGTTGCAAGCGCCATGCTCTACCAACTGACACAAATATCTTACCTCTTACAATCAATCTCAGTGAAATGCACAGACACCTCTATCACATGCTCTTTCACCCTAGACATGTCAACCTGGTGACCCTCCACCCTGACACTCATTCCTCCCCCTGGGAGAGGAAAGGTCTGTTCCCACAGTGTCCCCACCTGGGCTCCACCCAGTGTGACCCTGTATCAGTGGAACTGTATGGAGTCTCATTGTTGTACCTCAGTTTCCCTCCCATTGGAAATATCTATCCCCACTACTGTATGTACTTTGACCTCAATGCCTCAACGAATACTGCCTCACATAGGTTTGTTTACTCCATGTTGTTTTTTGTCTTTTCCAGCTCAAAAGGACCACACTGCTGAGGATGACAGGCTCAATGCAGCACAGAAAAGGTATGAATCGTCTCTATCCATTCTAATATGATAACACAACACGATTTACCTAGAGGTCTTAGACCAAACAACATGTCATCTGTGTAACAGAGGAGTTCTTTATTTTCTGACCTGGCTGGTTGCATACCTCTGGAATACTCTAATGTTGGCTTTTATAAGACCTTTCGACATTCAGAAGGGAACCCAGCCAAGTATAATGGATGGTGGATTTCATGAGGGCATGATGGTTATTTAACATGTTTCACATAGCTAACATGGCTTACATCAGATAAAAGTAATGCAGGTAATTTGTAAAGCTGTCTGTAGTAATCAGATACGGATTGTGATAAGACAGAGGCTTCAGTACTGGGGCCTTGCGGTATCCAGGCTCTTCAGTCTTGTAGCAGAAAACCCAGGTCATAACCTGGCCCACTGTAGACTGGCCCCGAGACAGGAATGGCTGCCCATGTAGACACACCAAACTCACATACACCTCCCTATACACACACTGCTCCCGCACCGATACTTTTACATACACACACTGTGCTCACTCCACTCCAGTTGTTGTCAAGCCTTATCTTCCGTGTGTGGTATTGCAAACTTCAAGAGTCACTGTAAGAAGCGGCCCATCTGATTTATGGAGATATGGTCAACTGGCAGACGTTTAACGAGTGTCAGAGCGAAACCATATCTGGAAAATGTCATATCGGAAAAACACACTAGAAAGAGCAAACAAAAAAATATTTTTACTTGTTTAGATAGAGACCAGAATTGTTTGCTTTAAATCATAACTCTCCCAATTCCAACATAAATCATGAAAAGCACATAAAGGAGAAAGTTTCCAAACGTCCCTGTTTCATGTTTCCATTTCAAGCCAAGAGAAGCACTCAGCTTGGGTATGCATGGGTCTCTCCATCTCTCTCTCTGTCTCCTTCACTCCTCTCACTCGCTCTGTCCCCTCTCCCTCTCTCTTTCCACTATCCCTCTCTCTCTCCCTTTCCCTCTCCCTCTCCTGGTGGTATTGTGATATCTCTGTCTGCGGCTGTGTGACTGACACCAATGTAATGAAGATGTTGAACTTGGGGATATTGATCAAAAGGGTCCCGCGGCTAACAGCCCCCAGCCTTTAATGAAGTTTTCCTTTAATTTCACCTAAACGAGGCCGGGGGCTGCCTGGCGCTGGGGGGGGGGCTCTCAGGTTCCCAGGGACGCACCTCATAAAAGTGACACGCTGGTGATGAATATGGGCAGTGGGCCGTGGTGTGTGTGTGCTGTGGTGTGTGTGCTATAGTGTGTGTGTGCTGTGTGTTCTTTGGGCCCTGGGTGGGCCCCGACCCTCACATTAGGGCCCCGTGTTAATAAGGCTCATAGACATCACCACAGCTAGCTACTGAAACGCTGGGCCAACCCTGGGCCAACCCTGGGCCAACCCTGGGCCAACCCTGGGCCAACCCTGGGCCAACCCTGGGCCAACACTGGGCCAACACTGGGCCAACACTGGGCCAACCCGTCAAGGAATGGGATTGCGATTGTTTGTTATGGTCCATGTGGCCTCAAGACAACAACCATCATAGGACTAAATAGGTTGTAGTGAATTTGGATACTTGGTTGGTAAAAATACTTTATGGGAAGCTGATATGATACACAGTTTATGACATCAGTTTTGGGGTTTGTTATAGTTTTCCTGGGCATCCTATGCAGTGAGTAATGAGGTCCTCTCCAGAACACGCAATACTAATTTGTTCTTTTTATTTCTCAGTTTCCCTGAGGTTTCCTGGTACGTCCACAGTTAATGGACCATTACAGTTCCTCCTCCCTCATCATGCTCAATTTCATATGACACGACTGCAGCGTGTGTGCTGCTTACATACGTATGTGGTTACGGGGTGATTCGCTGGAGGGATATTTGAACTGTCCCAACTTCCGCTATCCAAAGTATATTGAAGATGTCTTATCTCTGTTAAAGAAACAACAGATGATCACAAAAGTGTGTTTACTGTTCTAATCTGTTTTTGTATGGAATGTTTTAGTGGTCCAAATATCCTCTTGATATACCCGGTTTCCCAGGCTTTTTTAACTGGCCTATTTTACAGCCGTCAGTGAGGAATGCTGGACATAGGTACAGTAATAAACCGTCTCATGGTAGTTGCGTCGTAGCCCTCCAGAAGTACGTGATATGTGTTTGTAGGACTTGGAGTGGGCGGGTGTGTCCTGTGCATGTGCATGTGCGTGTGTGTGTGTGTATCTTTGTGTTAATGTGTGTGTGTGTGTGTGTGAGAGAAAGAGGAAGAAAACGAAAGGGAAAGAGCTTAGCTCACCACACTACCGACTGTGTGTGATTTGTGTGAGCTCTGACACCTGACCCAGGGTCAGGGAAGGAGCCAATACAAAAGCGGCCTAGTTAATCACGCTGGACCGTGCTGGTCGGGTCTACAAAGGCTTCCAGAATTGATTCCCGGCTGTCCTCTCTCTGTTGTGTTCCTCCTGGGTTCTGCTGGCCTGGTCTGTTCTGGTTGTAGAGCGAGGCAAGGCGAGGATGATATACTGCACCATCGGAGGAGGAGCACATGACAGTTATCTGAGGAATTGGGAGCAGCCGTCTGCCGCGCACATTGCCCCGGCCCCCAACAATCCCCGCCCAACATGTCTTACATTAGCGTCGCAACAGCCACCTACCATCTGGAGGTCAAAACCTCTGTGTCAATCTGGGAACATCTCCTGAATCATGACTCCTCTATATCAAGCGTGTGACAGACAGGCCTAGAAAATGCCTTTAATGTTTGGGTTAGAGAAAACCCCGGAGCAGCAGGCTGCTTTTCAAGCCCTGTGAGCACTGCTGAGAGCCTTGTGAAGAATTTAGATTTGGTTACAATTGAATTAGTCTGAGGATCTGCCATACACAGGGTTGTGGATTCTCTTCTCATAAAGACTGAGAATCTTGAATCTCTTCAAGTAGTTCTCCCTTCTATTTGTGGATTTGAAGACCTAATCCACAACATATTTGCGTCAAGCATGTCTCAGAGTGCAGGATGATGAACGTTACAAACGTGTGTGTGTGTGTGTGTGTGTGTGTGTGTGTGTGTGTGTGTGTGTGTGTGTGTGTGTGTGTGTGTGTGTGTGTGTGTGTGTGTGTGTGTGTGTGTGTGTGCGTGCGTGCCAGCAACATGCTGTGTTTTGATGTAACATTTACACATTCCTGTGATCATCTTGCATATTGTCTGCCAATAACTATTGTTCCTGGATCGAAACAACGTGTGTGTGTGTGTCAGCCAGATCTTGGCCAGATCCCCTGGCACTGTTCCCCTTCAGGCTGTAGTAGAGGTCAATGTGATAACGGGACCTCCGTTACCGTCTCTCCCCTGTGACCCAGCAGGATGTCCTCTCACTCTATCTCTCTTCCCTCTCTCTTCTTCCCTCTGTTTCTCCCACACAGCTTCCTGGACATGGTGGGCTACTTTGGGCTCAAGCCAAAGTCTGGGGAGAAGGAGGTGGCCCCTGGTTACGTCTTCATGCTCTGGTATGAGTTCTGCAGTGACTTCAAGAACACGTGGAAACGGGAGTGTAAGAACATCTCCAAGGAGAGGTGAGTGGAAGAATCCAGACCTGCATCAGAGATCATATTAAATCACACAGCTTGTGATGAAGGGGACAGTTCTACAGCTCCTTTCCAACTGTATCTATTTCTAGAAGCCTGAGTGTTCTTTTTTTGATGACATAAAAGGGGGATTTTGTGTGTGACTGGGTCAAAGTTCATTCTGCACACTTTAAATATGTTGAACAGGACCTTTAGTCACTCTTTTCTTACCCATCTTTATTAACACGTAGCAGATTGTTGATGTCCATCACATTTATGTGTGGTACAAAACACCCCAACAGGGCATTATAAATTCTGTAGAAAGTGTGTAGTGGAGATGCTTTTACCAGTTCTTATTAAAGCACAGGGGCATCAAAGAGAAGGTAGGCAGGCCGGGACCAGGGCCTGGTACAGAGTCAAAGCCTGGGGCTGGATTTACGGTGTTTCATCTGACCCGAGGCGTGGTGTCGGATGGGAGTCCAACTGCTGGACAGCAGCTCACCTGGAGTCCTCCTGGCTTTACTGGCAGGGGACAGAGGCTCGTTAAAGACTGTGTGTTCTGGGAGGACTGTTAAACATTGTCATGATCTGACCAGTCCACAGAGCTTCAGGCTTACTGCATATGGAGACATGCAGCACTGCACATGGAGACATGCACACATACAGTCACCATACATACAGTAAAGCAGGGCAGCTATCTTTGAACTGGTGAGTTATGGACAGAGGTAATGCTCTCCCAGCCATTCCATGGATCCATGTGCTCTCTTAATTGTTTACTAGGCAATCATGTCCCGTATTACACACAGCTGATTGTGCTTATGTACAATTAACTTTATTTGAAATACGGTTTGCACACCCATAAAACCCAAGTGTTTTTAAGTCTAGCTCATTATCTCATTGGCCCACTGTCATTCTCCCTGCTTTAAGTGGTGGGCTTCACTACCTGCTAACTCCAGAAGGCTCAACAGAACAGAGTGGGGCTGTGAGGGAGGATGAGGACTCTCTGTGCCATGCTTACATGCAGTGTTCGCGGTAAAATATAACATGTTGCGGCGGTGCTTCGCTGTGCCACATACAATAGTGCCCAGGGTGGATAGGGTAGCCTAGTGGTTAGAGTGTTGGACTAGTAACCGGAAGGTTGCAAGTTCAAACCCCCGAGCTGACAAGGTACAAATCTGTCATTATGCCCCTGGACAGGCAGTTAACCCACTGTTCCTAGGCCGTCATTGAAAATAAGAATTTGTTCTTAACTGACTTGCCTAGTTAAATAAAGGTAAAATGCTGCTATTACAGTACAAATAACTTCTGGAGGGACTGAGGCCGCTGTTAGCGAACTAACTCATGTACGCCATTGTTATTAACAGACATCAAGAGGTTTTCTGTCTTACACATGACATGACAGTGTTGTGCCACATGGTCAGATATGTGACACAATGTACAAATTTGAGGGAGCTGTTATGGTTTATGCACTATTATCAAAGGTTATTTGAACCTAGATAGGTTAATGTTAGGTTGATGTTTGCTCTTTCTTCCAGGCTGAAGGAAGCGCAGGAGAACATGAAAAAGATCACTGCTGAGAAGAGGGTGGAAACCAAGAAGATCAATGCCAACAGTCTGGTAAGAACTGGACTCCCTTCAACCTCCCTCAAATATTTTGATCAGTAACATGGTTGCTATTACCTTGGCTACTAACACAGTCGATCATGGTGGATCATATCAAATGCTTTAAATCTCAGCTATCCCTTTTTCTCCTCTGTCAATAGAAAGAGAGACTGCGTCAGAAGGAAGCCAGCGTGTCCTCCAGCTGAAGAGGATGACCAATGAAGGACAGAGTGGAGAGAGGAAGTGGAGAGAGATGGCAGATGGGGAAAGTCTGCTGGCTTCACAACTTCTCGCCTTCACCACCTGCCTCTTACCCAACATCATACCTCATATAGCCCTCCGTGCCCCCACGCTGTGGACCTCTCTACTACGGCCAATTCTACCATCCCTACTGACTGGACCATCTCCACCACTCTCCATGGGGCACCCCTCTTTCACCTCAACCTCGTTCCCAGATGAGAGGCACCTTGTGTGGCTTCCATCACTGTGTATCCCTAGGACTACCATCCAGACCACTTACACCATGGGAAATAGGAACCTGTCTGCCTGACACCCTGCTGTAGATATGCCGACTGCTAAGTCTAGGTAGGCCCCTGACCCCTGACCACTAGGCTTCCTAGGCCTGCTGGAGCTGAGGACCTACATTCATTCCCCAGTCTGGGTTTCTTTAAGGACAGCATCACACATCTTGATGACATAATCCAATGCATTGTAGCTAGGTTATACAAATACAATAAATACATCCAAAATAAAGAGGAGGCCTCATTGTTGTTGGGCTATGTCAGCAGATATGGCTACCAGGTGATGTTCACTCAGAGAAACTATTACGATTGAATGAGAAAGACATTCAGGAGTTGTTATTCTAACAATGATTCAGAATATGAAAGCAATGTACAATGCTATCGTGTGGAGAATAGCTATTCATCTGCTGTGGCCCATTTTTGGAAGTGTGTCTTGTGAATGCCTTTCATATGGCATTTGTTTTCATATGAGCAGAGACTGAAACGTTTGACCTGATGTTGTATTATGAAGAGAATCAGTGGTCTTTATTGGACTGGAGTCCTGTTGAAGGCATAGCGGTGTGGGTCCTGGTCAGAAGGTAGAAACTGGATGTAACGGTGTTAACTTTCTCACTGCACCAGACTGACCCCTCCTGGGTGATAGCCAGAGAATGCCAGACCTTGGCAGCAATGCTTTGCTCTCATCCCCCGAGTCAGACATCACGCTCTGAGATGAACAAACAACCCTGCTATAAGCTACGCTGAGAAAAGCAACAGGTCTTCTGAGTATGGCTGCCCTGACACATTTTTTAAGTGTATATGATAGAATCGTTAGTTGTTCCCAATGAATGTCGTTCATGACATATGTATGTCACAATTCTAAGCACTTTCCTTCTTGCATCAGCTGTATTTAGTAGCTAAGCTACATCCCCTGTTCTTCTCAGAATGGTACTTAATCAAAATGTATTGCACTTTTTTTACACCTCAGTTTAAACTCCTATGCAATTCTATGGCTTGCGTGCTATGATAAGAACATTTATGAATTAATGTTGTAATGAAAATTGCATCATCCATTTCGAGTTTTTAGAGAAAACTATATTATATTTATTTAACAAAATATTTGTAATTTAACTCTGGAAGATTTAAACGTTGTTTTGGAAAACTCTAAATGTGAAAGATTTATTTTATGCCAAAACATTAACTGTAAAAAATACAGCCTCTTTGAGGCTGTATTTTTGTGTATTATTTGTTTCCTACCCTTAGCTTGAGGAGGATACATGAATGGCTCAGTAGTCAGGTGAAAGATGTGTTTAGTTTAATTTGGATGTGACATATTAAGTAGAGCCTTATTAATTTACCCCAAATGATCTTGTTTCATACCTGATCCAAACTGATAGGGAGAGTATCATTTGGCTAAATATATTGCCTTTTGATTTATTTAAATCAAGAACATATTTACTTTGTTTAAAAATAGAAACGATTACTCATATCAATCCATGTGTATACTTCACCCCTGTCAGAACCCATTGAGTGTAAAAAATAACATCGTTGTTTCATAATCATTGAATGTGCCATTATTTTGCATGAAGAGTTTTCACAATCTTACAATTACAAATTGTCTGTTTACTTTACACTTTTTTCAAAACCAAATTAGTAGGCTAGAAGTTAAATATTATGAAGGCCTATCTATAATGTAAATTGGTTCATTTAGTTACAGGCCGATATGTTTCCACGTTTTTTTACATGTTTATCGTAAAATAAATCATTTGCGCTAGGTCAAAGAAATAGATGACAGACACGACAAACATCACAACATTTCAGTCACCAAAGTCTTAACTGAAGTCTATAGATGAGGAACTTTGCAGCTATGGAAATTAACTTTTAAAGCATCCTTGTCAATTGTTTCTCTACTTTCAGCACTCCCTAGTAGGCTTAACATTCAGGCTCAGTAATGATGCAGTAACTATATAAAGGTGAAAATATGTTCATTACAATGACTCAAGTAGCCAAATTGTTTCATTAATATATATGATTGATTTATGCTCCATTATTTATTAAATTGCACCTGTTCCTCTCAAAATGCATATTTTCATTATGAATGAATAATTGAAACGTGTTAGAAAGCGCGATAATAATGGGAGGAAGTAGACCTAAGTTAAATGGATAGAAATGGATAGAAACAATCAATTTCCCTGAAAACATGACTTGTGTGTTTGCCTACAATTGGCCGCAAACTTGATTATTCTGCACTACATTAAGTACAGTGAAGGCATGGCAAGGCTAAATCGAAGAAAAGCGAGGCAACTGATATGTTCTTAGCCTAAAACCTTGCATTTCCAAGCAGATGTATTTTTTACGCATGGGGTGGCAAATTACCATTTGCCAAATGCGCACGAGGCTTAAACAACTGGACAATAAAGATTTGATGAAGAAAACTCGGCTCGGTATTACATTTTTAGCGAAGGGCTATTGATTGATGTATTTCTTTTTAGAGAACCGTGTAGAGAACCATCTACAGTACACTGTCTGAACAAAAAAATAGTAATGCAGCAATCGTTTTACAAATTCGTCATAGCCCGGTTTAGCGTCAGATTGTCCACAGAAAGACATGGGCCTGTGGCTGTGAGCCGAGGTAGAGGCAATTGTAAACTCTGATAACATCGTTTCAATGGGGTTCTTGAGAAGGTTGTTGTGCCTGACATGTAATTGCGTTTCTTGTGGTCTTTCCTCATAAATTATATTCGTTTTACGACGAAATGTAAGCTGTCCACGGGTCTAAGGAACGTTTAAAGGTCCCAGCAAGAGGTTGGCTCCAAGCAACAAGGAAATAACCCCATCGCTGGAGAGGATGCTTTTATTTGGTGTTTCGGGTTAACCTGATGCATAAAATGTTCTGTATGAAATCGGGAGTCTTTGCCGTTTGGGTGTGGGTTAATTTACTGCAACTTTCAGACAAAGAATGTGAACAAAAAACAAGCACGTTCAGTGAACACTGCATCAATGTCAATAACTGTTTATTTTGTTTTGTGGATCACTTGCTTTGATATAATTATCAAACCGGTTGCATGTACAATTGGTGTATGAATAACATTTTAAATCTAAAAGAAATGCTTCCATCTATAGCATTATAAACAATTATGTACACGGAGTGTACAAAACTTTAAAAACACCTTCCTAATATTGAGTTGCACCCCATCCCCCTCAAATTCTGCCCACAGTTGTGTCAAGTTGGCTGGATGTCCTTTGGGTGGTGGACCATTGTTGATACACACGGGAAACTGTTGAGCGTGAAAACCCCAGCAGCTTTGCAGTTCTTGAAACAAACCGGTGCCCCTGTCACGTCCATACCCTGTTCAAAGGCACCCAAAAAGTTTGTGAATGGCAAACAAACACAATTGTCTCAAGGCTTAAAAATCCTTCTTTAAACTGTCTCCTCCCCTTCATCTACACTGATTGAAGTGGATTTAACAAGTGACATCAATAAGGGATCATAGCTTTCCCAAAAAGTTTGTGAATGGCAAACAAACACAATTGTCTCAAGGCTTAAAAATCCTTCTTTAAACTGTCTCCTCCCCTTCATCTACACTGATTGAAGTGGATTTAACAAGTGACATCAATAAGGGATCATAGCTTTCACATACTGAACTTATTGGTCAGTATGTCATGGAAAGAGCAGGTGTTCATAATGTTTTATACATTCAGTGAACATCGACCATTTTTATTTAAATGTCAAACTAATACAAACATTTTGTTTGTTTCGATTTATAGCGTGGAACATAGGTATAGGCCTAGCATACTTTACAAAAGCTATCTTTTCTCCACTAGGCTATATTGAACATTGGAGTCACAAATCAGTGGAGCATTCTTGCCACATTAAATAGTCGTCACTTATCTTCAAATTCCACATAGTGGAAACTAGTCTTCAACCATTATTTAAATGCATTGTCCGTCATATTCCCTTCCATTGACATTTGTTGTGATTGCCTAAGGATGTTTCTGTCCAAAAGAGTGTAAACATCCTCTGTGAAACGGTTCTGCAGTCCTATTTGCGGAGGTTGGAAAAGCCGTGCGCTTGGTTACAAGTCAATCGGCAGCTTGTTGTGTTCATTCCATGTTATTATACCATGAAACGTTGCTTGCCACAGGCTGCTATTGGAATTTGATTAATACAACATTTGACACATAAAATATATGGTACAGCAGGCTTTGTTTGCAAAATAGTATGCCCACGTATAGGCCTATCTACACAAGCCTATATATAACATGGGATGCACATGTTTTTAATTTATTACTTTCCTTGCAGATTGAACATTTTCCCATATTTGGAAGAGGGAAATATGCTCCCAGTCAGTCATATGGGTTTTTTCGTTCATGTGAGCAATCCAATAGCGGTTTGATGAGCAGACTTATTGGCTGCATCCGGGTCAATCACACCACATGGCTAGTCCAATTCTATGGAGATGCAGCGGCACTGCTTTACGCGCTGGATGCGCTTCTTCTTGGTGGGTGGCTGCTGGTCCGGGCAGTTCAAAGTGTAGGTCATGGTTGTAAATCGTTTCGGCTTGCAGAATGAACAAGACTGGAAGGCTCCCTCTTCCCTGCGGACATGTCTGGGGATGTAAAAAGAATTACACTGTCCGTAGCAGAACCTGTTAATGATGGTGCGGCTGATGCAGCCCTCCTCGTGGATGGTCTGTTTGAGTGGCTGGGTCTTGCACCAGTCGCGTTTCAGATAGCGGCGCTCGGTGACATGCAACGCTTCTTGGCTGGACTCCAGCACCTCCTCAGCCGGTGCAGCAGAGCTCTTTCCCCGCCCTCGGGAACCAGAGCCCGCCTGCGGTGTCTGTGGTTGCTGCTCCGATTCGTTTGGGTTGTTTTTGTCAGGATGAGGGATGGCGCCTTGGGAGCCCCTGATCCGTTTGGAATCCACTGGAGATGACAGCAGCCCAAGGACGAAAACCATGCCACAGAGGATACGCGCCGATCTGGCCATCCTTGAACAGGAAAGATACGTGAAGGTTGAATCATCATCCATGGCCTAGCATTTTAATATTTGTTGTTAACAACAACCCAGATTTACGCTGCGTAATTAATGCATGGACTTTCTCGTCTGCCTCACGAAACATTACACATAACTTGCGATTTAAGAGGAATAGAAACATTAAACATTGCCTTTAATTAAAATATTTATTTTCTTGTTTTTACATTCACAATATAGTCCACATTACCCAACTCAATCGTCAAACCAGAAAGAAGATAAGAGCTATCAGAATACAAATGTATATTTTATGGATTTTGCGGTATAGTTATAAGGCGAAAGCCATTGAGTAAAACCGAATAAAGAAAAACTATCTTTATGCATGAAAGTAATCATTTAATTTCACATGTATATTTACAATAGTCTACAACAATCATTGAGATATGTATTCTAACGACAGAATAGGCATACATACCACGTGTGACATGATAAGGAACCTAATTCGATAACATGCCCAAGTGTTACGCACATACTTTCTCAGATGTTACGCGTTGAACTTCACTTCACTCACCTGTCAAAAGCTCCAAGTAGCCGCAAATGAAATTATCTGTGGTGGGTGTTTTTATGAAATCTCCCGAGGCAATAGGCAGCTAATGGTGGAGACTGTGGTACTGCAGACGGGGCGCGCGTTGGTGGGAGTCTGGAGTCGTTAACGATTCCATAGAAAGCGGCTGGAGTTTCAATACAAAATGCTGCAGCGCCGGACTGTCTCCTTTTTAAATGTCTGCCAGCTGAGATGTGCACAACAGACCCCTCAACATTATTGGCTAAGCATGATGCAAGGAAAATCAAAACTATCCGCCCCCTCAACACTTCCCCGAATACACTTTAAGAAAACAGACAACCAAGGAATATCATGGGGGAGGGGGTGTAGGAGAACTTTGGCACGAAGTTCATGGAAACCATGTAGACTTCAGTGCTGAACTGGGCACACATTTGGGAATGTAATGCATGTCATAAATATAAAGTAAGTCTAGCCTATTTTACTCATCTGCATGTTATCTCTAATATCTCACATTTTCTATAGGCTATGTTTACAGAGGGGGAGAGAAGAGAGGGGGCAGTTATGGTTTATTTTACATTCTGCTTTTTACATGATAGAAATTACATGATAATGATAATTACATATTAGTCAAAGCTCATCTTTAAGCTCAGGGCCCTGGGTCTGAACCCTGCCCTGTGCAACTGGGTCCTATTCCTGACTGGCCGACCCCAGGTGTTGAAGGTAGGCAACAACACCTCAGCCACGCTGATCCTCAATACAGGGGCTCCACAGTGGTTCATGCTCAGCCCCCTCCTGTACTCCCTGTTCACTCATGACTGCGTTGTCACGCAGGTCTCCAACTCAATCATCAAGTTTGCTGATGACACAACATGGGTAGGCTTGATTACTAACAAAGACGAGACAGCCTACAGGGAGGAGGTGAGAGCCCTGGCGGAATGGTGCCAGGAAAATAAACTCTCCCTCAACGTCAACAAAACGAAGGAGCTGATCGTGAACTACATGACAGGAAAGAGAACACGCCCCATCCACATTGACGGGGCTGTGAAGAGGGTCAAAAGCTTCAAGTTCCTCAGCATGCACATCATTGAGGACCTGAAAATGTCCCTCCAAACTGACACACTTGGCCCCTAAGACCCTCACAAACCTCTACAGATGCACCATCAAGAGCATTCTGTTGAGCTGCATCACCGCCTAGTATGGCAATTGCACTGTCCTACAGCCCAAACAACCTAACGTATCACCGGGGGCACACTGCCTGCCCTCCAGGACATCTACAGTGCCCAGTGTCACAGGAAGGCCAAGAAGACCAACAAAGGCCTCAGCCACCAGAGCCATGGCCAGTTCACCCCACTACCATCTAGAAGGCAGAGACAGTACAGGTGCATCAAAGCTTGGGCCAAGAGATAAACAGCTTCTATCTCCAGGCCATACATTCACCATTAGCCGGTCTCTGCCCAGTTTCCTGCCTTGAACCTTAGTCATTGTTACTAGCCGGCAACCACCCAGTACTTTTACCCTGAACCTTAGAGACTGCTGCCCCATTGAACACTGGTCATTTCAATAATGTTTACATGCTGTTTCCCACTTTATATGTATATAGTAAATTCTAGTCATGTCTCATCCTATATAACTCCTGCTGTATACACCTTTTCTTTTTATATATTTGACTCAAATCAAGCTTTATTTATACATACTGTCCATACATACCTATATATATATATACAGTGCCTTGCGAAAGTATTCGGCCCCCTTGAACTTTGCGACCTTTTGCCACATTTCAGGCTTCAAACATAAAGATATAAAACTGTATTTTTTTGTGAAGAATCAACAACAAGTGGGACACAATCATGAAGTGGAACGACATTTATTGGTTATTTCAAACTTTTTTAACAAATCAAAAACTGAAAAATTGGGCGTGCAAAATTATTCAACCCCTTTACTTTCAGTGCAGCGAACTCTCTCCAGAAGTTCAGTGAGGATCTCTGAAGGATCCAATGTTGACCTAAATGACTAATGATGATAAATACAATCCACCTGTGTGTAATCAAGTCTCCGTATAAATGCACCTGCACTGTGATAGTCTCAGAGGTCCGTTAAAAGCGCAGAGAGCATCATGAAGAACAAGGAACACACCAGGCAGGTCCGAGATACTGTTGTGAAGAAGTGTAAAGCCGGATTTGGATACAAAAAGATTTCCCAAGCTTTAAACATCCCAAGGAGCACTGTGCAAGCGATAATATTGAAATGGAAGGAGTATCAGACCACTGCAAATCTACCAAGACCTGGCCGTCCCTCTAAACTTTCAGCTCATACAAGGAGAAGACTGATCAGAGATGCAGCCAAGAGGCCCATGATCACTCTGGATGAACTGCAGAGATCTACAGCTGAGGTGGGAGACTCTGTCCATAGGACAACAATCAGTCGTATATTGCACAAATCTGGCCTTTATGGAAGAGTGGCAAGAAGAAAGCCATTTCTTAAAGATATCCATAAAAAGTGTTGTTTAAAGTTTGCCACAAGCCACCTGGGAGACACACCAAACATGTGGAAGAAGGTGCTCTGGTCAGATGAAACCAAAATTGAACTTTTTGGCAACAATGCAAAAAGTTATGTTTGGCGTAAAAGCAACACAGCTGAACACACCATCCCCACTGTCAAACATGGTGGTGGCAGCATCATGGTTTGGGCCTGCTTTTCTTCAGCAGGGACAGGGAAGATGGTTAAAATTGATGGGAAGACGGATGGAGCCAAATACAGGACCATTCTGGAAGAAAACCTAAATGAGTCTGCAAAAGACCTGAGACTGGGACGGAGATTTGTCTTCCAACAAGACAATGATTCAAAACATAAAGCAAAATCTACAATGGAATGGTTCAAAAATAAACATATCCAGGTGTTAGAATGGCCAAGTCAAAGTCCAGACCTGAATCCAATCGAGAATCTGTGGAAAGAACTGAAAACTGCTGTTCACAAATGCTCTCTATCCAACCTCACTGAGCTCGAGCTGTTTTGCAAGGAGGAATGGGAAAAAATGTCAGTCTCTCGATGTGCAAAACTGATAGAGACATACCCCAAGCGACTTAGAGCTGTAATCGCAGCAAAAGGTGGCGCTACAAAGTATTAACTTAAGGGGGCTGAATAATTTTGCACGCCCAATTTTCAGTTTTTGATTTGTTAAAAAAGTTTGAAATATCCAATAAATGTCATTCCACTTCATGATTGTGTCCCACTTGTTTTTGATTATTCACAAAAAAATACAGTTTTATGTCTTTATGTTTGAAGCCTGAAATGTGGCAAAAGGTCGCAAAGTTCAAGGGGGCCGAATACTTTCGCAAGGCACTGTATATATTGTTTTTCTTTTAAAAAAAATTACATTTCTAAGTGACCCCAAACTTTTGAACGGTACATATATATATATATATATAGACTTGGTATATATATGTGTATATATATATATATATATATATATATATATATATGTACCGTTCAAAAGTTTGGGGTCACTTAGAAATGTCCTTTTTTTTAAAAGAAAAACATTTTTTTTGTGCATTAAAATAACATTAAATTGGTCAGAAATACAGTGTAGACATTGTTAATGTTGTAAATGACTATTGCAGCTGGAAACGGCAGATTTGTTATGGAATATCTACATAGGCGTACAGAGGCCCAATATCAGCAACCATCACTCCTGTGTGCCAATGGCACTTTGTGTTAGCTAATCCAAGTTTATCATTTTAAAAGGCTAAATGATCATTAGAAAACCCTTTTGCAATTATGTTAGCACAGCTGAAAACTGTTGTTCAGATTAAAGAAGCAATAAAACTGGCCTTCTTTAGACTAGTTGAGTATCTGGAGCAACAACATTTGTGGGTTCGATTACAGGCTCAAAATGGCCTTCTAGGCAGAGTTCCTCTGTGTTCTGGCAGCTTCATTAAATAGTACCCGCAAAACACCAGTCTCAATGTCAACAGTGAAGAGGCGACTCCGGGATGCTGGCCTTGTAGGCAGAGTTCCTCTATCCAGTGTGTGTTCTTTTGCCCATCTTAATCTTTTCTTTTTATTGGCCATTCTGAGATATGGATTTTTCTTTGCAACTTTGCATAGAAGGCCAGCATCCTGGAGTCGCCTCTTCACTGTTGATGTTGAGACTGGTGTTTTGTGGGTACTATTTAATGAAGCTGCCAGTTGAGGACTTGTGAGGCGTCGGATTCTCCAGCTAGACAATGTAAATGCTGATGCTCCAGATACTCAACTACATTGTAAAATAATAGTGAAGACATCAAAACTATGAAATCATTCTCTCAACCAGCTTCAACTGAAATGCTTTCCCAACAGTCTTGAAGGAGTTCCCACATATGCTGAGTACGTACTTGTTGGCTGCTTTTCCTTCATTGCGGTCCAACTCATTCCAAACCATCTCAATTGGGTTGAGGTCGGGTGATTGTGGAGGCCAGGTCATCTAATGCAGCACTCTATCACTCTCCTTATTGGTCAAATAGCCCTTACACAAAGTGTTTTGAAGTGTGTTTTGGGTCATTTTTCTGTTGAAAAACAAATGAAAGTCCCACTAAGTGCAAACCAGATGGGTCGGTGTTTCACTGCAGAATGCTGTGGTAGCCATGCTGGTTAAGTATGCCTTGAATTATAAATCACAGACAGTGTCACCAGAAAAGCACCGCCACACCATCACACCTCCTCCTCCACATTTCATGGTGGGAACCACACATGCCTAGATCATCCGTTCACCTACTCTGAGACTCACAAAGACACGGCAGTTGGAACCAAAAATCTCAAATTTGGACTCATCAAGGACAGATTTCCACTGGTCTAATGTCCATTGTTTCTTGGCCCAAGCAAGTGTCTTCTTCTTATTGGTGTCCTTTGGTAGTGCTTTATTTGCAACAATTCAACCATGAAGGCCTGATTCACACAGTCTCCTCTGAACAGTTGATGTTGAGATGTGTCTATTACTTGAACTCTGTGAAGCATTTATTTGGCCTGCAATTTCTGAAGCTGGTAACTCTAATGAATTTATCCTCTGCAACATAGGTAACTCTGGGTCTTCCTTTCCTGTGGTGGTCCTCATGAGAGCAAGTTTCATCCTAGCGCTTGATGATTTTTGCAACGGCACTTGAAAAAACTTTCAAAGTTCTTGAAATGTTCCGGATTGACTGACATTCATGTCTTAACGTAATGATGGACTGTCGTTTCTCTTTGCTTATTTGAGCTGTTCTTGCAATAATATGGACTTGGTATTTTTGGTATACCAAATAGGGCTATATTCTGTTTACCACTCCTACCTTGTCATAACACAACTGATTGGCTCAAACGCATTAAGAAGGAAAGAAATTACACAAATTAACTTTTAACAAGGCACACCTGCTAATTGAAATGCATTCCAGGTGACCTCATGCAGCTGGTTGAGAGAATGCCAAGAGTGTGCAAAGTTGTCACCAAGGCGAAGGGTGACTACTGTCAAGAATCTAAAATAAATGTTGATTTGTTTTGTTGACTACATGATTCCATATGGGTTACTTCATAGTTTGATGTCTTTACTACTAGAAAAAAGTATAAATAAAGAAAAACTCTTGAATGAGTAGGTGTGTCCACACTTTTGACTGGTACTATATATATATATATATATATATATATATATATATATATATATATATATATATATATATATATATATATATAGTATATATATATATATATATATTGCCAAAACAGGTTTTCAGGAATGTTTGCAAATTTATTCAAATAAAAAACAGAAATACCTTATTTACATAAGTATTCAGACCCTTTGCTATTAGACTCGAAAATGAGCTCAGGTGCATCCTGTTTCCATTGATCATCCTTGAGATATTTCTACAACTTGATTGGAGTCTACCTGTGCTAAATTACATTGATTGGACATGATTTGGCAAGGTACACACGTCTATATAAGGTTCCACAGCTGACAGTGCATGTCAGAGCAAAAACCAAGCCATGAGGTTGAAGGAATTGTCCAAAGAGCTCAGAGACAGGATTATGTCGAGGCACAGCTCTGGGGAAGGGTACCAAAACATTTCTGCAACATTGAAGGTCCCCAAGTGGCCTCCATCATTCTTAAATGGAAGAAGCTTGGAACCACTAAGACTCTTCCTAGGGCTGGCTGCACGGCCAAACTGAGCAGCCGAGGGAGAAGGGCCTTGGTCTGGAAATTGACCAAGAACCTGATGGTCACTCTGACAGAGCTCCAGAGTTTCACTATGGAGATGGGAGAACCTCCACCATTCGGGCCTTTATGGCCAGACCGAAGCCACTCCTCAGTAAAAGGCACATGACAGCCCGCTTGGAGTTTGCCAAAAGGCACCTAAAGGATTCTCAGACCATGAGAAACAACATTCTCAGGTCTGATGAAACCAAGATTGAACACTTTGGCCTCAATGCCAAGTGTCACGTCTGGAGGACACCTGGCACAATCCTTATGGTGGTGGCAGCATCATGCTCTAGGGTTGTTTTTCAGCAGCAGGGACTGGGAGACTTGTCAGAATCGTGGGAAAGATAAATAGAGCATAGTACAGACAGATCCTTGATGAAAACCTGCTCAAGAGCGCTCAGTACCTCAGACTGGGGCGAAGCTTCACCAGCAAGACAACGCAGGAGTGGCCTCGGGACAAGTCTCTGAATGTCCTTGAGTTACCCAGTCAGAGCCCGGACTTGAACGCAATCGAACATCTCTGGAGAAACCTGAAAGTTGCTGTCCAGCGACGCTCCCCATCCAACCTGACAGAGCTTGAGAGGATCTGCAGAGAAGAATGTGAGAAACTCCCCAAATACAGGCGTGCCAAACTTGTAGCGTCATACCCAAGAAGACTTGAGGCTCTAATCGCTGCTCAAGGTGCTTCAACAAAGTACTTGAGTAAAGGGTCTGAATACTTACGTAAATGAAATATTTCTTAATTTTTTTCATTTTTAATACATTTGCAAACATTTCTAAAACCTGTTTTCGCTTTCTCATTATGGGGTATTGTGTGTAGATTAATTAGGGGGAAAAAACATTTATTCCATTCTAGAATAGAAACCTGCTCCTTTAACTCTCTGTTCCGAACGTGCTAGACGGCCAGTTCGTATAGCATTTAGCCCTACGCTTATCCTACTTCTCCTCTGTTCCTCTGGTGAGGTAGAGGTTAATCCAGGTCCTGCAGTGTCTAGCTCCACTCCTACTCCTCAGGTGCTCTCATTTGTTGACTTCTGGAACCGTAAAAGCCTTGGTTTCATGCATGTTAACATTAGAAGCCTACTCACTAAGTTTGTTTTACTGCCAACCATGGTGTCTTAGCCGTGTCTGAATCCTGGCTTAGGAAAACCACCAAAACCCCTGAAACCTCCATCCCTAACTATAACATTTCCCGCCAAGATAGAACTGCCAAAGGGGGCGGTGTTGCAATCTACTGCAAAGATAGCCTGCAAAGTTCTGTCTTTACTATCCAGGTCTGTACCCAAACAATTCAAGCTTCTACTTCGAAAAATTCACCTTTCCAGAAACAAGCACCCTTATAGATATCATCCTAACTCGCCCTTCAAATACACCTCTTCTGTTTTCAATCAAGATCTCAGCGAGCACTGCCTCATTGCCTGCATCCGTAATGGGTCTGTGACCAAACGATCACCCCTCATCACTGTCAAACGCTCCCTAAAACACTTCTGTGAGCAGGCCTTTCTAATCGACCTGGCCGGGGTATCCTGGAATGACATATCCTCATCCCGTCAGTAGAGGATGCCTGGTTATTCTTTAAAAGTGCCTTCCTCACCATCTTAAATAAGCATGCCCCATTCACAAAATGTAGAACCAGGAACAGATATATCCCTTGGTTCACTCCAGACCTGACTGCCTTTGACCAGCACAAAAACATCCTGTGGCATTCTGCAACAGCATCGACCAGCCCCCGTGATGTGCAACTTTTCAGGGAAGTTAGGAACAAATATACACAGGCAGTTAGGAAAGCTAAGACTAGCTTTTTTAAACACAAATTTGCATCCTGTAGTACAAACTCAAAAAAGTTGTGGGACACTGTAAAGTCCATGGAGAATAAGAGCACCTCCTCCCAGCTTCCCATTGCTCTGAGGCTAGGAAACACTGTTACCAGCGATAAATCCACTATAATTGAGAATTTCAATAAGCATTTCTCGACGGCTGACCATGCTTTCCACCTGGCTACCCCTACCCTGGTCAACTGCACGGCACCCTCCACAGCAACCCACCAAAGCCCCTATTACTAGCCTGTTCAACTTCTCTTTCGTAACGTCTGAGATTGCCAAAGATTGGAAAGCTGCCGCAGTCATCCCCCTCTTCAAAGGGGGTGTCACTCTAGAGTCAAACTGCTACAGACCTATATCTATCCTACCCTGTCTTTCTAAGGTCCTCGAAAGCCAAGTTAACAAACAGATTACCGACCATTTCGAATCCCACCGTACATTCTCCACTACGCAATCTGGTTTCAGAGCTGGTCATGGGTGCACCTCAGCCATGCTCAAGGTCCTAAACGACATCATAACCGCCATCGATAAGAGACATTACTGTGCAGCTGTATTTATCAACCTGGCCAAGGCTTTCGACTCTGTCAATCACCACATTCTTATTGGCAGACTCGACAGCCTTGGTTTCTCAAATGATTGCCTCGCTTGGTTTACCAACTACTTCTCTGATAGAGTTCAGTGTGTCAGTGTTGTCCGGACCTCTGGCAGTCTCTATGGGGGTGCCACAGGGTTCAATTCTAGGGCCCACTCTCTTCTCTGTATATATCAATGATGCAGTTCTTGCTGCTGGTAATTCTCTGATCCACCTCTACGCAGACGACACCATTCTGTATACTTCTGGCCCCTCTTTTGACACTGTGTTAACTAACCTCCAGACGAGCTTCAATGCCATACAACTCTCCTTCCGTGGCCACCAACTGCTCTTAAAAGCAAGTAAAACGAAATGCATGCTATTCAATCGATCACTGCCCGCACCTAACCGCCCGTCCAGCATCACTACTCTGGACGGCTCTGACTTAAGAGTACGTGAACAACTACACATACCTAGGTGTCTGGTTAGACTGTAAACTCTCCTTCCAGACTCACATTTAGCATCTTCAATCCAAAATTAAATCTAGAATCGAATCTTCCTACATTGCAACAAAGCATCCTTCACTCATGCTGCCAAACATACCCTCGTAAAACTGACCATCCTACCGATCCTCGACTTCAGCGATGTCATTTATAAAATAGCCTCCAACACTCTACTCAACAAATTGGGTGCAGTCTATCACAGTGCCATCAGTTTGGTCACCAAAGCCCCATACACTACCCACCACTGCGACCTGTACGCTCTCGTTGGTTGGCCCTCACTTCATACTCACCATAGCAGCACCCACTCGTAGCACACGCTCCAGCAGGTATATCTCACTGGTCACCCCCAAAGCCAATTCCTCCTTTGGTCGCCTTTCCATCCAGTTCTCTGCTGCCAATGACTGGAACGAACTGCAAAAATCACTGAAGTTGGAGACTCATATCTCCACCACTAGCTTTAAGCACCAGCTGTCAGAGCAGCTCACAGATCACTGCACCTGTACATAACCCATCAGTAAACAGCCCATCTATCTACCTCATCCCCATACTGTATTTATTTATTTTGCTCCTTTGCACCCCAGTATCTTTACTTGCACATGCATCATCTGCACATCTACCATTCCAGTGTTTAATTGCTATATTGTAATTACTTCGCCATTATGGCCTATTTATTGCCTTAACTCCCTTACCTTACCTCATTTGCACTCACTGTATATAGACTTTTTGGTTTCTTTTTTTCTATTGTATTATTGACTGTATGTTTTGTTTATTCCATGTGTAACTCTGTGTTGTTGTGTGTGTCAAATTTCTATGCTTTATCTTGGCCAGGTCGCAGTTGCAAATGAGAACTTGTTCTCAACTAGCCTACCTGGTTAAATAAAGGTGAAATAAAAATTAAAATAAATTAAAATAAGACTAAGGTTGCCAAATGTGGAAAAAGTCAACGGGTCTGAATATTTTGTTAATGCACTATTCCGGACTTTTTGATTATGTGTTTATTGTTTTGTATTTATTGGCATTACTGCACTGTTGGAGCTGGAAACACAAGCATTTCGGTGCATCTGTATGAGACCAATACACTTTGATTTGATTCATCCCTTTTGGGGATGCCAATTGATACAGTGACATGTGATAGGACTGTATGCTATAAGAAAGTTTACCACAAATAGGCTAACAATGCATGTGGCCCAACTGGATTGCACGCTACCATTTATTGATTCAATTTATAATGACAGAGCTAGTTTTGGCAATATATTCATGAGAAGTAAATGGTAGACTCGGAATAAATTGATCACATTTCATAGCATAGGCATAGTTCCACAAGACTAAATTGCAGTTAAATTCATTTTTCAATAGAATAAACGTATTTACTGAATTATTCAAACGTTCCCCTATCCAATCATGATATTAGCATTTTAGGCTAGGTAGTATGGGGTGTGTTAATGCGAAATGTATCATGAAATTATAATTTCCGTGAGCTGTTCCCGATTTGGAGAAATACAAAATAAAAACATATTTGTATTTATTTGGATGCATTACTTTGCCAAAGACCCAAATGGTTACTTACGATTGCGAAACGAATAAGCCACAAAACATTAGGTTAAATTAAATCACAAAATGTTCTGACCGAAGTGTTTGTCACCTGTCTCGCCAAATTGAGAAATGTTTGATTTCAATTAGACGTATGTTTAGCCTTATAGAAAACAGACAAAAGTTGTGAAAATCTTTCATTGATTTTTTTAGCTCTTGCTTAGTGCGTTGGAAACTGTCATGTGTGCTGTAAAGAAATGCTGAGAAATGAGTTTGAATATCTATTAGAGAAAAGCCCGACACACCCCATGGCAAAAATGGATTGTTTCGAAATGAAAACATAAGACAAGTCTCATTTTATTCCTGACATTTCCGCCTATAGACTCCTTTGTCTCACTTGATTCCCGTCCATTTACACCTTTTAAGACCGTTTCATAAACAGTCCTTTTAATGATTATGGGGCAAAGACAGTGCGTCAATATGTGTTATGTTTAAACTTTAGTAGGCCTATAGTTTATAGCCTACACGTTGTTGAGGACAGGAACGATCCATACTTCACCTTGGCAAATAAACTGCTAGCTATGCATCTTAGAATATAAAAATAAAACAAATATGTTTTTCTATCGGATAAACCAGTCACAGTAATCTACACCTTTGATTATTTTAGGCAACTTTACTTCATATTCGGTAGTCAGGCGTTTTTCCTGAGGCATATATATCCACACCCGTGTGCCAAATGACTGGCACAGCGCCTATGCTGAAGGTCTGCACAGGATATGTTGAGTTCTGAAAGAAGTGGATTTGTTGATTAGGCCATGTTTGCAGTTATAACCGTAATCCTGAGTATTTCCACTCTGTTGCTCGTCAGAGTAGTGCATTATTTGTAGGTCTACTGGCCCCATCTGCGCAACACATGGTTGGCGGCCAATATTCGCAGCAACGTCAACATAATGCAAAGCCATGATAATATAAAGGGCTTTCAAACAAAAAGACATGCAGCGCACATTACGATTGTGCACAGGACTGTGGTGAATGTGGTGTGAAAGCAATTAATTGACGTGCCAGCAATGCGATGGTATTCCTATTGCTGAATCAATTCAATTAGTTGACAAGACCTCGTCAGGATGCATTGTGTGCAATTATTATTTTCAGATTTAACACGCCATCATGGCTTGATAGCCTACTGATAATCTAAACTAGTGAAAAATTGTCTCCCCTTTTAACCCAAATTAGTCTCAAATAATAAAACAATCTACAAATGTATATTTTTAATAGGATAACAGACCACATAGCTGATGTGTGTAGTGGGTCGTTAGGGACATCGTATGCACTACATGTGCACTTTATCCAGGATTTTTATTCCAGATAGTGACCATTGCGCAGTATTCAATCATATCCACATATCCCCTCCCCTCTGTCTATAATGTTTGAGGTCTAAACACCTCAATAACAACTATAGTTTATTTATTGATGTCCTCATGAATATTCCATGACCAGTGCTAAAGGTGTGCAGTGGTAAGGTCATTTGCCTGAGGTTATCAGACACGCTTTTGATTCAACTGAGAGGAATAGTGATATCATGTTGATCAAATTTTGTTATCCAAATTCCGTTACATTCCTATGGATCAATAGTGATATGCCTTCACAAGCTTCTCTTTCCCTTGTAGGTGAGAATAGTGTCAGCCTGTGGCACAGACATTCTCAAAAAGACAGACAGGGCACCATCTGCTGGATTAAGCAGTCACATAAATCACAGCCAAATCTCATATGAAATACAGTAGTGCTGCTACACTGAACAAAAATATAAACACAACATGTAAAGTGTTGGTCCCATGTTTCATGAGCTGAAATAAAAGATCCCAGAAATATGCACAAAAATCACATTTCTCTCTAATTTTGTGCACAAATTTGTTTACATCCCTGTTAGTGAGCATTTCTCATTTGCCAAGATAATCCAGCCACCTGACAGGTGTGGCATATCAAGAAGCTGATTAAACAGCATGATCGTTACACAGGTGCACCTTGTGCTTGGAACAATAAAAGGCCACTAAATAAAACGTGCAGTTTTGTCACAAAACAGATGTCTAGTTTTGTTTAAATCTTATGAACTTGAATATACTCTCTTTTTTTATAAGCAATTTATGATGGCTAACAAACTAGAGACGGCAATGCGTCTCTCGCAGCTCTTCACCGTCTATCGCTCAGTAATGTTCATTCTACCTTAGGGTAAGGGTCAATGCTCCAATTGTTTTCTTTGTCTATATGTCTATTTAGAAAGCAATACGCTATGATAGGGACTGGTCATTGGGTTTGATTTTCTACTGCACTATGCAGCTTGGGTTTTGCATTATATTGTTAATGTTTACTCAGTTCTAGCACCAGGGAATTTTTTTCTACATGTGCACATAGCAATATAGCAGGGATAACCAATGCAGAACTGCCAAATGAACAGATGTTTTACCAATGGCATTATCAAATGTCTGGAATGATCACCTGATGCCACCACATAGTCACTTTCATAACATATTGTGGTCCAAATTGTTGTTCCACCAGTTTTATATACTCCAAAATGTATACTGAACAAAAATATAAAACGCAACATGAAAAGTCTTGGTCCCATGTGTCATGAGCTGAAATAAAAAGATCCCAGAAATGTTCCATATGCACAAAAAGCTTTTGTCAATTTTGTTTACATCCGTTAGTGATTATGTCTCCTTTGCCAGATAATCCATCCACCTGACAGGTGTGGCATATGAAGAAGCTGATTAAACAGCATTTAAAGGTATCCTGACCAACAGATGCATATCTGTATTCCCAGTAATGTGAGATCGATAGATTAGGGTCTAATTCATTTATTTCAATTGACCAATTTCCTTATATGAACATTAAAAAATATATATTGCATGTTGCATTTATATTTTTGTTCAGTATACATTCGAGCTGCCCCAACAAGTGATTTTAGTACACCCCCTTCTGGAAGAAGTTGCAATTACCAGAGGTGATTGGCTCGATTCAGCCTCTGGACAATTTCTTCATGAAGGATGGTCAGGTGGCCAAACAGTTATAACATTTGACTAAAACAATCATGTCAAACCTTTCATTATTTACATGATCACATCTCTCTATTATGCATGGGAATAGTTTGGAACAGATTTCCAAAACTTCTAATCACGTGGAATGGATTTACTGTTTTCTTTAAATCCGTCTTTTAAAATCTGCCAGTTTGGGAATGCCCTATATGATATGTCCTAAACAGCATGTGTGCACACAGTATTATGAATTGTTCCCAAGTTAAGAAAAACATATTTTTCTACACTGCTCAAAAAAATAAAGGGAACACTAAAATAACACATCCTAAATCTGAATGAATGAAATATTCTTACTAAATACTTTTTTCTTTACATAGTTGAATGCGCTGACAAAAATCACACAAAAATTATCAATGGAAATCAAATCTATCAACCCATGGAGGTCTGGATTTGGAGTCACACTCAAAATTAAAGTGGAAAACCACACTACGGGCAGATCCAACTTTGATGTAATGTCCTTAAAACAAGTCAAAATGAGGCTCAGTAGTGTGTGGTGTGGCCTCCACGTGCCTGTATGACCTTCCTACAACGCCTGGGCATGCTCCTGATGAGGTGGCGGATGGTCTCCTGAGGGATCTCCTCCCAGACCTGGACTAAAGCATCCGCCAACTCCTGGACAGTCTGTGGCGTTGGTGGATGGAGCGAGACATGATGTCCCAGATGTGCTCAATTGGATTCAGGTCTGGGGAACGGGCGGGCCAGTCCATAGCATCAATGCCTTCCTCTTGCAGGAACTGCTGACACACTCCAGCCACATGAGGTCTAGCATTGTCTTGCTTTAGGAGGAACCCAGGGCCAACCGCACCAGCATATGGTCTCACAAGGGGTCTGAGGATCTCATCTCGGTACCTAATGGCAGTCAGGCTACCTCTGGCGAGCACATGGAGGGCTGTGCGGCCCCCCAAAGAAATGCCACCCCACACCATGACTAACCCACTGCCAAACCGGTCATGCTGGAGGATGTTGCAGGCAGCAGAACGTTCTCCACAGCGTCTCCAGACTGCCACATGTGCAAAGTGTGAACCTGCTTTCATCTGTGAAGAGCACAGGGTGCCAGTGGCGAATTTGCCAAACTTGGTGTTCTCTGGCAAATGCCAAACGTCCTGCACGGTGTTGGGCTGTAAAGCACAACCCCAGCCTGTGGACGTCGGGCCATCATGGAGTCTGTTTCTGACCGTTTGAGCAGACACATGCACATTTGTGGCCTGCTGGAGGTCATTTTGCAGGGCTCTGGCAGTGCTCCTCCTTGCACAAAGGCGGAGGTAGCGGTCCTGCTGCTGGGTTGTTGCCCTCCTACGGCCTCCACGTCTCCTGATGTACTGGCCTGTCTCCTGGTAGCGCCTCCATGCTCAGGACACTACGCTGACAGACACAGCAAAGCTTCTTGCCACAGCTCGCATTGATGTGCCATCCTGGATGAGCTGCACTACCTGAGCCACTTGTGTGGGTTGTAGACTCTGTCTCATGCTACCACTAGAGTGAAAGCACCGCCAGCATTCAAAAGTGACCAAAACATCTGCCAGGAAGCATAGGAACTGAGAAGTGGTCTGTGGTCACCACCTGCAGAACCACTCCTTTATTGGGGGTGTCTTGCTAATTGCCTATAATTTCCACCTGTTGTCTATTCCATTTGCACAACAGCATGTGAAATTTACTGTCAATCGGTGTTGCTTCCTAAGTGGACAGTTCGATTTCACAGAAGTGTGATTGACTTGGAGTTACATTGTGTTTAAGTGTTCCCTTTATTTTTTTGAGCAGTGTATTTAACAAAAATGACAAGTTTTGAAATGGTCAGACTGCAATGCAGAGGTGCTTTAAATAAATACGGCTTGACAAGTTTTATTCATAAATTCCCCCCGAAGGTGTCTTGGTCAGTTCACATGTTTAATCCAAAGCAAATGAACATAGTAATTCTAGAAAATAAAAGTAGGGAAACAGTTTCGTAGACCTTTACCAAATTAGGACCGCAATGAAAAAATTAAGAAAAGCAAAAATAAAACCTTAACGGGCAAATTTGCCACTTCTAACATCTGGGTTGTTATGAAGTCTTACACAGTTTGTGTAACTTCATGATTTCATGTATATTGACTGTTTAGTGATGCGCAAAACCAGATTATTTTTTCAAGTAGGATCCCTGAAATGACTAATAAAATAAATGGACAGTCATTTTCAGCTATCGATATAACCCATCTAGTTCTGATCATATGTTGCTCGGTTGTCTTCGTCTAATAACATCTGTAAATAAATAGACGCTCAAAAACCTATAGATATGTATAGCTAGTTTACATCCATGTGTTTGTTGTTCAAGGCTCAAATCGCCATGATTCCATTTCGCAAAACCACTCCCACCACCAACAAAGTTGCAGCTCCAAATATACTATATTCTCATTAGTTCCAATAGGCCTAATATTGTTGGATGGTTGCTAAGGCTATATTTGGCAGCTATTGTTGAGCACACTACTTCCAATGGAACAGGGTTAGCTACTTAGCTAACATTGCTAATGTCAGCACAAAATATACAGGCTTAAATGAGAGACTAGGATTCCATCCAGTGATTTGCCTGTAAATGTCATAATACATGTGTTCTAACAGGCCTACATGTTGTTTGGATGTTGTTTAAGACAGTAGCTAAGATTAAACTCAGCTGTTATTGTTGCAAAAACCTATTTCGGATGTAACAGTCAGGCTAGCTAGAATGCTAGCTAACCCTCAGATACAGTAACTTATGCTTAGCATTCGTTAGCATCTAAATTCTATTATTTGAGTGTAATGCAGTTGATTGGTGACAGTGGGATGAACATATATTCAGCATGATATACATGCAAGCATTATAATATGAAATGCACTCAGATGAAGCTTGTAAAGCTAACTGTCGACTGGACGGAGTATTGCATCCTGGTAGGTGAAACGCAACCTGGGAATTGCAGTATACTGTAGATGAGGGCAGTGCAGAAGCTTAAATGACAAAAACTAGGAATCGTGCAGTATGACAGACAAATTCGTTTCAGATCTTATGGTGGGGCATATACGAACAGCATAATAACTGGTTATAAAGTGGTTTTGTCCTTTAACTCCAACACCTTCAAGCCATACACCCAACCGTTCAGCAATTGCCTTTCACACTAGTCTAACAGACTACAAACACCTTCAAAAAATAAACATTCCTTTACACTGATATGCATGTGCAAAACTATTTTACCAACAGAGTAAACTAGTAAGGCAATGCAACAGATCAGTCACCCCAAGCACTCAAAGAACAGCATCTAAGAAGCAAAATAAATTAAATCCCTGAAAACAACTGAAGACACAAAAATTGAGGGAATGTTTTGAAGCTATATAAATGAGACAGTATATATCCAGATAGGGAGACCTGCATAGTGAAGGGTGAGTTCTACTAGACTAAAGGTCTATGGGCTTGGTGGCTGACAGCAATCTGCCCTCGTTGAGGAGGTTCCTGGGGGAGCCTCTGTAGTAATACACATCCTTCTCAGCCACCTGCTGTACCACAGACCTCTCACCTTCACCTCCTGGGTCAACAGGTGTCACACCTTTGGTCTTCAGTTGTACCTTGTTGGTCACGTCGCTTAGAGTGTAATTCCTGGGTTTGCCGGCGATGCTGGCTGGCTTCTTGGGTGGGACTGGAGGAGAGCAGGTTTTTGTGGAGCGGACCTTGTCAAGTGTGGGGCCTCCCTGATCGTTTGGCTGGCGCTGAGCCCCAGCAGACAGGCCACTCTCCAGGCTGACAGCCTCTCCCACAGGGATGGTGGTTACCTGGCTGGAGGAGGTGATACCAGCCGGTACAGGCCACCTGCCCCCCAGCAAGGAGTTGATCCTGCGGATAGACTGGCGCACAGGAGTACGCTGGAACTTGAGGGGGGACCTGACTGCTTTGGCCTGTGATTTGGGTGAACACAGGGTGAGCTTATTGAAGCGCTGGATGTGGTCTACCACCCTTAGCCTGCAGGTCTCCAGGATGCCTGGGGAAGGCAGCTCCAACGGCTGCTGTTCCTGCCTCTGGGGGTGGGCACTGGGTTCTGGGGATGCCACAGCCTCAACATGTACCATTACAGGCACTGTACCCAGAGGGGGAAGAGGGGTCTTGAGCTCCTGAAAGTACTCCGGCCCTGAAGCTCTGTATGGAGTGGACTGGACCCCAGCAGCAATGCTGCGTGTGAAGTGAGCAGGGCTCTGGATGTCCAGGGCATCGATCAGCTTGCTGCAGTTCACTTGCTCAGCCACAGTATCTGCCTCTCCAGCTATAGACCTGTCACCAGCACACAGTGACCAGTCACAGGCCTTCTCTGACAGACTGCCACATCCTCCCACTTCAAACAGGGCACTATCTATATACAAGGGAGACAGAGGAACAAACTCAATCTGACCAAATGTGATGTTGTGGTCATCAGCCAGATGCCTCCAAGGAGTTGGCATGCCAGAACGCTCTTTGTTTGGTGACACACCTTTGAGTGTAGAAGATTCAGAAGGAGTTGAATCTGTTGAATCGGTTTGAGTGTTCTCAGGCTGTGTTGCCTTGCCCCCTTCAGAGGGGGCACCGTCATCCCTCAGTACTCCCTGTAGGTCGCTGCCGGACTCAGTGAAGGCTCTTTTGATCTTGAGCAGGGTGGGCCTGGTCAGAGTCCGGCTGAATGAGCACTCACTCTCGAGGCTCTCAGCTCTGGAGGCACAGCACAGCTTCTTGGGGAAGCTGGCCACCATGGGGGGCTTGGCCACCACGATGGCAGGCTCAGAGTAGTAGTTGTTCTTCAGACACATGTTAATGGGGGTGTCGGTGAAGGAGCCTCCGCTGAAGACATGGCCCTCGTCAGGGGTCTCCCCACTCCAAGACGTCCGGAGGGCACTGCCGTCACACTGGGGGGTTAGCAGGTTGTCCTCTGACTTACTGTAAAACTTGGAGCCTGTGGAGCAGTGGGCATTAGCAGACATCACTTCCCACAAGGGACAACAAACACTGATCCATTTCATGCATTACTTTAGCACAAATTATGAAAGTACATTATAAATAATGTTAGTAGGTTTTAAAAAAGCAACTCACCCTTTGAGGCACTCTTGTTTCGCAAAACAGTAGGGCTAAATTTGGTGTCTTTGAAGCAAAAACTGGTGGTGCTCTCTGGAGTGGCAAGTCGCCAACCAATGAACTCTGAACCCTCTCTCTGAATCGCCAGCATGGAATAAGAAATGACATTGTTGGGATGGAGTCATGTACTTTTTAGTCAATCATATAATGTTGCCTTACACTAAAACCTTGTTAAGTTATGTGAAATATTTTCTTAACTCTTCTTGAACTGCACTGTTGGTTAAGGGCTTGTAAGTAAGCATTTCACAGTAAAGACTTGTTGTATTCAGCACATGTGACAAATAAAGTTGTTTTGAAAATCTGATGCATCATAATTTAAGGGTCTTCGGTGTATGGTAAAAAGTTACTCAGAGGAAATTAGTGTTGGTCAATATTGTTTTATTAAATTGCAAATATTCATCAGTATGCCATAGGAAATTAGTGTTGGTCAATATTGTTTTATTAAATTGCAAATATACATCAGTATGCCATTATAAAGTGACCCATGCATAAACCAAGTTACAGTTCAGTTTAGGTAAATATAATATTTGGTTAATATTAAATGTTTTTAAAGTCTTAAAATGTTAGATTTCACTTATATTAAATATTTCAGATCCTAGAATTGAGAATATAAACATCTTGGTTCACTAGTTTATCAGTATAAACATTCCATTAAATGTTACAGAACAGTCATGCAGAAATAACGGAATTCTCGCCTTGAAAACAAGAACGTTTGATTTACGTCAAGTAGAAGCTCACAACCTCAAAATGGTCTCCAGTCAATTTATTAACTGAGCATGCATTACTGAAAGTAAACATTTGCCCAAACTGTTATAAAATCAACAGCCAAAAAAAAAGAAACTAAAAAGATTAGAAATAAGTGCTACTGTGCAAAATTGTACCTTACAATTGCACCCCAAGCATAAATGTAGATGATTTATTCTGATTAATACAATTAGTCAATTTGCTAAGGGGAGGGGGGGGGGGGTCATCGTCAAGACTGGGATTGAGAGCAGTCTTTTCCTCCCATTTGAGGGGCAGATAATCAGTGTGAGGTCATACATGGGTATCTGCACTTACAGGATCTCTGCTGCTCTTGCCCAGGCTGAAACGAAGGCGCAGGGACTTGCGAACATTTTCTTTCTTGGTGACCTTGGGAGAGAAGCAACCAGCCTTCCCCGACTCTACTCTGAAAAACAGACAAGAACATACTGTTTCAACCATTGTCAAGTTATAAATATTATACAATATAAACATTTAATAAGAAGGCCTCTCCTCCGATGCAACAGAGAGAAGTGTGCCATGAAAAAGTTGGTGTGTTTGAGATCGTTATCAGCTTAGACATAAGTTGTCATCTGCTTGAGCAATACATTTTCAATTCCACATAGGATCAGGAAATAGCCTTTGATAAACCACATGACGTATGTACCTGTCGACAAAATGTCGGCGACTCAGTCGTTTGCTCTTTCTCCTTGCAGAGCTGGCAGACTGCCCGCTGGACCTCCCAACTAAGGCCAAAGCATTATGGGAGGAGTCGAGGGATTTTGAGGCACTTGGGTCAAGGTATCCTGAAAAACAGGAGCAACAAACTCAATGCACATGAATACTTTTTAGTAAAAAATAAAAACTTTGATTAAATACAGCTGTGAGTCCTTGTGGAGTTACCTGGTCCAGGAGTGGAGCTTCCACCGAACAGAGAATTAGGAAATAATTCTACACCAAGGTTATTTTTGATGGATCGCCGTTTCTTGTTGGAGAATCCATAACTATGACCAGATTCCAAAGGAATTTCTCTCTTGGAGCTGGGAGTAATTATCACAGGAGTTGCAGAGGAAAAGACTGGTGGGGTAAAAAAAAAGAAAATCACAAGAATGAATTCATTATTAGGTCATAGTCTCCCACAGATAAATATTCAGAACAGCTGAAATAATTCGCTAAAATTCTTGATTTGCGTCGATTAAGAAAATTAAAGCCAAAAACAAGCACACAGACAGAGTAGGCAAGACAATTTGGGCAGCCATCAAATCAGTAATGTAATAGCGGGGGAAAAAAATGACAAGACAGTGTTACTACGCATTCACTACATAAGCGCAAATGAAAAAAAACATCTGAAAACAAATTTAAATTAAGAGTTGCATTTCTGTGAAAGACAAGCAGCTGATTCCCTGTTGCAGGCTGAATTAAATGAATGCGTCAGAGCTACGGGGCATTGATGCTCTCATTCGACGGCAGGAGGCGAAACATGACCTCGGTACCTACCATATCTGTCTGACTGGGGAGTATTTGTGGGTGTTCTATTTGTTTTTAACTTATTCAGAGCTCCATTGACCATATCTGCAATGCAAAAACCATTCCATATCTTGAAATTCAATGGAGATTTACAGAGGAGGAAGAATAAGCCTATAACATTGGATCGTTTAATATAATTTCAAAGACGACCCAATGCTGGAAAAAATACAAATTCTACGAGCAATGTTCTTCCAGGGTATCTTACCCCCTAGACTGCGCCTGCATCTCCTCTTGGCCCCTGAATTTGTGTCCAAGTCCTCTAGTCGCTCAAGCGTAGGGAACAGAACATCTGCCTCACAGCCCAGCATGGCTGGAATCTTCTCCATGATGAACTGAGGTACCACACCTACCACACAGAGACACGGTTTGCTATGAACATTCCCTTTTAATTTTCAATCACCAGTTGATTGATGACACCACAATAACAAGGCTTGAACTGCTACCGAAGTCTGAAGCGTGTTCTATAAGGCAGTGGACCACAGCTGCCTGTTGCTTGAGGCGTTTCTCTGTGCTGGCGTTCATCTTGTCTGCCCCGTCTCCAGCGTGTAAGAGGTTGGGAGCCAGGATCACAGACAGGTTACTGCTGTCCATCTTATTCACACCACTCCTGAGAGAAAAAGCAAAACCAGATTGAGAAAAAATGATTGACCAAGTCCAAAATGGTACAGTGTGAAATGCTACTATTTAATGAGACAAACTTGTGAAATCATACCTTTGAGAGACTTTGTTGAGGAAGCCAAAAAAGTAACGTAGAATGCTCATGTTCCGGTCAGGCAGTACACAGGACAGGAGCAGGGTGGCATAGGTCCTGTCCTCCTCTGTGGGCAGCTGCTGGGCCTTGAGGAAGGCATCATGCAGCTCTGTAGGCATAACGGGATCTGGCAGCTCCCTAAAGAACTGCTTGACCAAGCAAGCCACATCACATGGCAGGGCAGTGGACAGGCACCTCTCACCCTTATCCAACTTCACCTGCACAGAAAAAAAACAATCCGGCCTTGTGTTTAACTATTCCAGCAGCCAGAGCCTTCCTATTCATAGCAAGGTCAACTCCAGCAGGGTCAATCTCCAGCCATCACTCACCCGGAGTGCTTTCAGACGAACAACAGAGCCAGACTTTCTGAACAAGCCCTCTGTATCCACATGCTCCAGCAGACTTGCACATGCATCTATGAGAAAGCTGGAGAGCAAGGGGATGGGAGAAACATTAGACCAAAAACAAAGGACAGAGAATGTTGGCCTAACACGCACAAATGAAGGACGACAAAATTTGTTGTTAGAAAGTTGAAGTTCTAGCTAAGACAGGTGTTTATCTTACCATGGTATATTCGCATTCTCCACATTGTACTGCAGAAGGCTCTCCAGCGGTACACCAAACACTTTCACCTGGAAAACATGATAAAACAAGTTCATGTTTGATTTCAATAAGGAAGGCTTTGCATGGTAGCTGGTTAAATTATCCTACATAGGCCTAAGCTCACTAATAAGCTTCGACTTGGTATCCCATCCAACTTCCCGCCACGGAAATGTCTGAAAGGGCACAAGTTTTTACACGGGATTTGTCCCCATTTAACAGAAGGCCCTGAAAGCTGTTTTACAACAGTTTGGCATTCCCCTACCCAAGGAAGTAGTTAGTAACTCATCACCTGATCAAATACAAGCTAGCGCTATGTTGTGGCTGCCAAGCGTCAAACATTCCGCTAAGTATTTTAGAGGGAGACTGGAAAATAGGTGCCTAGCTGTGCTTTTGAAAAACAACAGCCTATAGCCTACTACAGTATAATGACAGCCCTGTGCCTTTTACTTGGTACATTTTCTGCCAGTAATTTTCACCTGGCCCAAGGAAAGTACAAGTTTAATGGACCAAACCAATTGCCTGAAATCAAATTAGGCTAACTGCCTAAAAGCAAGCATGTGCCTTGTACTACCGTCTCATCACCAAGCCCAATTAAACAGTCCAGTGCACTATTATGTATGCCAAATGTGTCTACTATTGTCAATCATTTGAATCATTCGCAACAATTCACTTCAAATCAAATTTTATTGGTCACATACACATTGTTAGCAGATGTTAATGTGAGTGTAGTGAAATGCTTGTACTTCTAGTTCCGACAGCAGTAATATCTAACAAGTAATCTAACAAATTCACAACAACTACCTAATACACATAAATCTAAAGGGGTGAATGAGAATATGTACATATACATACATGGATGAGCGATTGCTGAGCGGCATAGGCAAGGTGCAGTAGATGGTATAGAATACAGTATATACATGTGATGAGTAATGTAAGATATGTAAACATTATTAAAGAGGCATTATTTAAAGTGGCATTGTTTAAAGTCACTAATGACTAATTTAAAGTGGCCAGTGATTGGGTCTCAATGTAGGCAGCAGCCTCTCGGAGTTAGTGATTGCTGTTTAGCAGTCTGATGGCCTTGAGATAGAGACTGAAAAACAGCTTCTCGGTCCCAGCTTTGATGCCTCTATACTGACCTCGCTTTATGGATGATGATGTGAACAGGCAGTGGCTCGGGTGGTTGTTGTCCTTGAAGATCTTTTTGGCCTTCTTGTGACATTGGAGTGCTGTAAGTGTCATGGAGGGCAGGTAGTTTGCCGCCGGTGATGCGTTGTGCAGACCACACCACCCTCTGGAGAGCCTTGCGGTTGAGGGTGGTGCAGTTGCCGTACCAGGCTGTGATAAAGCCTGACAGGATGCTCTTGATTGTGCATCTGTAAAAGTATGTCAGGGTTTTGGGTGAAAAGCCACATTTCTTCCACCCACCGTGTGGGTGGACCATTTCAGTTTGTCTGTGACGTGTACACGAAGAAACTTGAAGCTTTCCACCTTCTCCCCTGCTGTCCCTTCGATGTGGATAGTCCACGATCATTTCCTTTGTTTTGTTGACATTGAGTGAGTTGTTTTCTCCAAAAACCACACTCCGAATGCCCTCACTTCCTCCCTGTAGGCTGTCTCGTCGTTGTTGGTAATCAAGCCCACTACTGTTGTGTTGTCTGCAAACCTGATCATTGAGTTTGTAGGCGTGCATGGCCACGCAGTTGTGGGTGAACTGGAGTACAGGAGGCGGCTTAGCACGCACCCTTGTTGGGCCCCAGTGAAGTAGAGATGTTTCCTACCTTCACCCCCTGGGGTAAGCCCTTCAGAAAGTCCAGGACCCAATTGCACAGGGCGGGGTTGAGACCCAGGGCCTCCAGCTTGATAATGCTTTTGGAGGGTACTATGGTGTTAAATGCTGAGCTCTAGTCAATGAACAGCATTCTTACAGAGGTATTCCTCTTGTCCAGATAGGATAAGGCAGTGTGATGGCGATTGCATTGTCTGTGGACCTGTGGTATGCAAACGGAGGTGGGTCTAGGGTGGCCAATAAGATGGAGGTGATATGATCCTTGACGAGTCTCTCAATGCACTTCATGATGACAGAAGTGAGTGCTATGGGGATGTAGTCATTTAGTTCAGTTATCTTTGCCTTCTTGGGTACAGGAAGAATGGTGGCCATCTTGATGCACTTAACTAGCTAGTTATGAACCCCCAACACAATTCAGACGGACAGACTAATCCAACAATGAACGTGAATTACAATGACAGGCTAACAAAAGTGCTCAGACTGAATGCAAATTAGCTAGTCAGCCAGAATGGTTCTCAAAAGGACTCTTTTCACACCACTTCGTTACCATTGTCATAACCTGAGACGTTAATTATCCTAACCTGCTGCCTAAATTACACTAATCTGTTACAAAAACAAACCACTTCCGTAACAATGTTTCTCGGTTTGCAAACATGGAATTTTAGCTAGCTAACGTTAGCTACTTAGCCCACCAACTGACTCATTCAGGCAGTTTTACAACCAAATTTGGACAATTCTGTCTAAGAGTAACGTTAAGCATTTGAGTGTTTATCTAGCTTGTAAGCTAAACAAAAATAGACTTAGTTACCTTGTTGTTAGCTGTCAACTTGCAGCTGGTGCCTGCTTTGTTTTTGTTCCAATTCTTAGTCTTTATCCCATAAGCAGTACGAAGGTGTTGCACAATAGCCAGGCGCATCACATTTCTTTCCATTACCTTCATCTTTAACTTTACAAATTACTTTCACTGTGCCTTCTTAAACTTTCAACACATACTGTACCAACTTAGCCAACTTGCAGGTCAATGCTTAGCTACTATTATCCCTCTTGAATCTAACGCGTCAGTATAACAGCTAATTGAGCTATCGTAACCCACGCCCGCACGTCTCCTTCCTTTTAAATCGCCAACAATTCTTTGCGTATGCCCTTCTCATTCAAAACAATCTCGCTAACTTGACATACCAAATCATTCTACACGTAACTTACAACTAGCTAGGTCGACCTAAAAGCAACCGCCGAGTCACTGCCAATTATCCAGTCCCAGCAAAATCGACCCAGCTAGGCGCGATCATTCTCGTGTGACTAGCCCACGTTCGATATCATCTAACGTTAACAATTCTCATAGCTAGCTAACCATAACTAATGTATATTACCGTATGCCTAAATCTGTATTCTAGCATTTACCTGAATACATAGCTATTCTCTTGTTTTTATATAATCTGATATTCCTTAGCTAGCTATATTGCTTGCAGACTACGTTTCCCTGAAATATTTTTTCCGCACATCTTTTAAACGGCAAAAGCGTTTCAACATGTTCCGCTCTGATTGGCTAGAGTGGGTTCAAAATATTAAGACCCACACAATGTTATTTTTCTTCTTCGTTGGGGTTTATCGGCTGTTGGCATCCAACATTATGGTGCATTACCGCGACCTAATGGACTGGAGTGTGGGCCAGAGACTGAGAAACGAAATCCTAACTCAGCCCCTTTTCTATTAAAACATCATACAGTAGACATATGTTAATAATTATTTAGTAAATATAAGTTGACATGCAATCATAACTGACTGTGGTGCATATAAAGCACCCACAAGCTACTGTAAAAATACATGCTCCACTGTCTCTGTTTCCTGGCAATAATCACACTTTCCCGTCTGATTATTTCCTATCACATTTAAAGTCTTACTCACCCGTAATCTTGTAACAATAGCCTCCTCTATTCTGCCCCTTCCTGCTGTCTGTTTCAATATGCTTTGCGTTGTAGTCAAGACAGACAAAGATATATAAGCAAACTTTACTAGGCATGTTGTCAACCAGCACATTACTATAGTAAGTAACCACTGGCTTCCGTTTCCTGTGTAACATCAATATGGGTAACACCAATATTGCTACATGTTCTTTTTTTTTTACAAGGGCAGACTCCATCTAACTTTGGCTTGTAGTCCATGTCTGCAATAAACTTACATGTGAACTGAATGTTTGTTTACTGTCTGACTGTCCATTCATTATTCAGGTGTAGGGCCATCAGAAGACCTATACAAGACCTTGTGTGGGGAGTGTTGATTACATCAGGAGGTGCTTGACCTGAGATGTTTGGATCTTCTTGTTGATGTGCAGCGTTCACCTCCAGGTTGTGTTCAGCACCCTGCTGGGCGTCAGCTGGTGCTCTGTTTACTGGCTATGTGCCAGGCTCCTCAACAGTGGGGAAATCCTCCTCTATTTCTCCGCTCTTCCTCAGGTGTCGCCTGTTCCTCCTGAAGAATTGTCCTGGTTCTGTCTTCACCTCATAGGACCTTTGCTCCACAGGTCTGACTACTGTGGCCCTCTGCCACCACTGTTTCTGTCCTGTGAGTGGCTGAGCTCTCCCCCTGTCATCTCATTGCAGCTCTGTGAGGTCCTTAGCAGAGGTGTCGTAGTACTTTGCCTGTTTCTGCTGTCTTTCTTTGAACTTCTCCAGCTGACAGTTACACCTGGTCTCAGAAGATTTTCACTCATTATAAGTAGTGTCTTTGTACCTCTTCCCATGAACACCATTGCAGGGCTGCTGTCTGTTCCTTGTGACGGGGTATTTCTGTGATCCAGCATTACCAGGTATTTTTTTTAAATTTTTTCACCTTTATTTAACCAGGTAGGCTAGTTGAGAACAAGTTCTCATTTACAACTGCGACCTGGCCAAGATAAAGCAAAGCAGTTCGACACATACAACAACACAGTTACACATGGAATAAACAAACATACAATCAATAATACAGTAGAAAAATTTATATACAGCATGTGCAAATGAGGTAGGATAAGAGAGGTAAGGCAATAAATAGGCTGTGGTGGCAAAGTAATTACAATATAGCAATTAAACACTTGAATGGTATAATGTGCAGAAGATGAATGTGCAAGTAGAGATACTGGGGTGCAAAGGAGCAAGATAAATAAATAACAGAACCGTCCAGAGAAGTGATGCTGGAAGGGCGGGCAGGTGCGGGCAGCGATGGATTGAAGAGCATGCATTTAGTTTTACTTGCATTTAAGAGCAATTGGAGGCCATGGAAGGAGAGTTGTATGGCAGTGAAGCTCATCTGGAGGTTAGTTAACACAGTGTCCAAAGAGGGGCCAGAGGTATACAGAATGGTGTTGTCTGCGTAAAGGTGGATCAAAGAATCACCAGCAGCAAGAGCGACATCATTGATGTGTACAGAGAAGAGAGTCGGCCCGAGAATTGAACCCTGTGGCACCCCCATAGAGACAGCCAGAGGTCCGGACAACAGGCCCTCCGATTTGACACACTCAACTCTATCAAGAGAAATAGTTGGTGAACCAGGCGAGGCAATCATTTGAGAAACCAAGGCTGTTGAGTCTGCCAGTAAGAATGTGGTGATTGACAGAATCAAAAGCCTTAGCCAGGTTGATGAATACGGCTGCACAGTAATGTCTCTTATCGATGGTGGTTATGATGTCGTTTAGGACCTTGAGCGTGGCTGAGGTGCACCCATGACCAGCTCTGAAACCAGATTGCATAGCGGAAAAGGTACGGTGGGATTTGAAATGGTCGGTAATCTGTTTGTTAACTTGGCTTTCGAAGACCTTAGAAAGGCAGGGTAGAATAGATATAGGTCTGTAGCATTTTTGGTCTAGAGTGTCTCCCCCTTTGAAGAGGGGCATGGCCGAGGCAGCTTTCCAATCTTTGGGAATCTCAGATGATACGAAAGAGAGGTTGAACAGGCTAGCAATAGGGGTATTGAGATAAACTTTTGTTATTGACCAAATACTTATTTTCCACCATAATTTGCAAATAAATTAATAAAAAATCCTACAATGTGATTTTCTGGATTTCTTTTTCTAATTTTGTCTGTCATAGTTGAAGTGTACCTATGATGAAAATTACAGGCCTCTCTCATCTTTTTAAGTGGGAGAACTTGCACAATTGGTGGCTGACTAAATACGTTTTTGCCCCACTGTATGTATCTTAAAAAATAGTCTACTAAATGCAATCAATCAGTCAAAGGAAAATATGAATACAAAAAATCGTATTTACTTTTTCAAAATTCAATATTTCTATGCACATTTCAGATAGATATATAGATTAATAGATACATTGATTAAAGTTGGCGTATGGCATCTTGATAGGCCTATAACAATGCCGAAAACAGTTAAGAACAAATGTACTTAAAAGGATCTATTTTTATTACAACAGTACATGTATATACAGTAAACAACACAGTATGAATGTATGGGTGAAGGGGGGGGGGGGGGGGTTGATTGTTTAGAAGCACTTCCTGTGGACAATGGAGGGGCCTGCCTCATCGTACTCCTGCTTGCTGATCCACATGGCCTGGAAGGTGGACAAGGAAGCCAGGATGGAGCCACCGATCCAGACAGAGTACTTACGCTCGGGGGGAGCGATGATCTAGAAGATAAACAGAGTACAGGGAATTGCTTAGTTTCACGTAGACCCACTGTAAATCGGAACATGACAATTAACTTGAAGGTTAACTTCATGAAGGTTAACATGGCGGGATTGTCCCTCACCTTGATCTTCATGGTGCTGGGGGCCAGGGCTGTGATCTCCTTCTGCATACGGTCAGCAATACCAGGGTACATGGTGGTACCACCAGACAGCACATTATTGGCATACAGGTCCTTACGGATGTCAATGTCACACTTCATGATGCTGTTGTAGGCGGTCTCATGGATACCAGCAGACTCCATACCTGGTAGAAGATATTACAGAAGTCCATTAATTGACACGGCAACACAAAAACATTAATTGTAATATCACATTGTATTGTAACCATAATGCATAATGCATACTGTAGGTATGACTTACCAATGAAGGAAGGCTGGAAGAGGGTTTCTGGGCAACGGAAACGCTCATTACCAATGGTAATGACCTGACCGTCAGGAAGCTCGTAGCTCTTCTCCAGGGAGGAGGAGGAGGCAGCGGTGGCCATCTCATTCTCAAAGTCCAGAGCCACATAGCATAGCTTCTCCTTGATGTCACGCACAATCTCACGCTCAGCTAAGGGGGGCACGTTTCAATGATGAGAGGGAGAACATTTACAGAACTGCACAGCAAGAGATTGCTCTAAACACACATAAATTACAATAATATAAAACATGAGGGATAACGTCATTGACAGAAGTTAGCTCTCCTTACCGGTGGTCACGAAAGAGTAGCCACGCTCTGTCAGGATCTTCATCAGGTAGTCAGTCAGATCGCGGCCAGCCAGATCCAGGCGCATGATGGCGTGGGGAAGAGCATAACCCTCATAGATGGGGACGTTGTGGGTCACACCATCACCAGAGTCCAGCACAATGCCTATAGGGAGCAGACAAGGCACGCTAGTCAGTCAGACATGACTGACAGGAATGACTGACAGGAATGGTCGGCTGTTATATGGGAATCACTCCAAGCATTTGTCACATCATAAACAAACAATGCCGCTGACATCAATGGCTACAGGTGTGCCACACACCCTGCCAAACAGGGATTAACATGTCCTTGACAACAGAGGAACAATTAATCTAGCTATCTCTGACAAGTAAACAGCTCACTTACTCAACACTATTGTTATATGTGTGCATCACCTTGATTTGAGCTGTCTCCTGTTGTTATGTTGACCACTAATGTGTGGAAGCGACCTACATATTGTATCAGTAATATAGCAACTATCCATGGTTGACATTGGTACATATAAAAGGCAGTGTCCTGGAATACTGACCGGTGGTACGACCGGAGGCGTACAAGGACAGGACAGCCTGGATGGCCACATACATAGCAGGAACATTGAAGGTCTCGAACATGATCTAAAACACAAGAATAAGAGAGACATTTCAGAAGTTTGCTGGACTGTTATGCTCTAACAGAAGACGTAGATCTGAAATAAAGTGGGGGGAATAATGGAGTTAAAAGTACCTGTGTCATCTTCTCTCTGTTGGCTTTTGGGTTTAGGGGAGCCTCTGTCAGCAGGGTGGGGTGCTCCTCAGGGGCCACACGCAGCTCATTGTAGAAGGTGTGGTGCCAGATCTGCAAGGATACGAAAGAGTTCCCTGTTTATTATGTTATTATGCTGCATGTGTTTATCTTGCTCTCTTGGCACTCTAGTCTTGTGCCAAAGTCAATGCCCAAACTCAGCAAGATGTTGTAAGAAGTGTGTAGTAATTTAGGACCCACCTTCTCCATATCGTCCCAGTTAGTGATGATGCCATGCTCTATGGGGTACTTCAGAGTCAGGATACCCCTCTTGCTCTGAGCCTCATCACCTACATAGCTGTCCTTCTGACCCATGCCCACCATCACACCCTGGATGAGAAAGAAGAGAGGTTAGGAGTGACACAATCATCACTGTAGCCTAGATGACAGAGTGCATACTAACATAATGCACCCTTTTTGACAGTTTCCCCCTATAAATGTGTGTCCGTACAATGACACAATCTATACCCGCCCCAGTTACATTATGGTACAGTACCTGGTGACGGGGCCTTCCAACAATAGAAGGGAAGACTGCACGGGGAGCGTCATCTCCGGCAAATCCAGCCTTGACCAAGCCAGAGCCATTGTCGCACACAAGGGCGGTAGTCTCGTCATCGTCACACATGGTTAGGCTTTACTGGGATGGTCTGTGTGTGACAGAGAGACACAGGGGTGAGACTGAGTGGTGGGAACAGCTGCAACCCCCCCCCCCCCCCCCCCTCCCCATCATTGAAAGAATTTCAAGCAAGCCTATCCTAATTGGTTTGTTCACAACCACAGATTTATTACTGTACTGACATGAAAAATGTTCGCATCCGAAATACAGCATTTTTTTTGTCTTTTGGAATAATATATTTATTTTACTACTGTAGTCAAATTCGTACAACTTGTCTTATAACTATTTTGAAAATGTTATCAATTCCTTGTATTTCAAATATCAGCTATCTACAATGTATCCCATGTTATTTTTGTCCCAAACATGTTGTGAAGTCACTGATACTATGTATCAGCTGTCATGATTGTTCCTGGGACATTATAGGGCTGCTCCAAAAAGGGGCATATCAGTGGAAGCAGGAAGCAAGACCAGCTATCTATTTTAAGCTCCACCCCCTGGCTGCTCCATGCACAGCTACACCAAGTGCCACATTGACCTCCATGGATCCCTATCTGGAACTATTTCAGACATGGGAGAGTTGGAGCCAACCCAGAGAGCAGCTGTCGGCACATTGTAGCACCTCTGTTTACAGCATGGCTCCTTGCTCCATCTGCCTATAATGGCTTCATTCATTAGACACAATTTAGTTCTGTCTCAATGTTCCTGACCAAACCAGCGTTGGTCAGTGTATCTATCGGTAACTGTTATTATACTAAGTTATTACACTGTATTTGCCGGCACCCTCCCCACCAACACCTGATGATAAATCATTTATTTCTGAATAGCTGAATGTCTTGTATTATTTTGGAGAGATAGCATGAATCCATTCCAATAAGCAGTTACTTCAGTTTGAAGTGTATTTCTAGTTCATGCTTCAATAAAGCTACAAACAACCCATCCAGGTAGAAAACACTATATCATCCAATGTCAGAGACCAGCTCTGTCTGGTCAGCGCCAGGTTAAGATGTACTCAAATAACTCAAATGTGGACACTTAGTCCCCACAAAGTCTCATGTTTTCCATAGAAATAAGTAGTAATATACAGAAATATGCACTCACCAAGTTGTAGCGCAAGACTGATGCTTCCACTGGGACAAAGGAGGAGGGTGAGAGGACCCCCTTAAATAAGAGTGGGGTCTGGGGACCAGGGGTGGAGCCCGGAGTTCACACAATTCCAAATAAGAGCTGCTAGAAAAAAGGAAAACGACCTACAAGTCAAATTATGCGATTGGTTGAGATGGAACTCCTCAAAAATGGTGAGATGCTTCCTGAGAAATGCCAGACTGATATGCTTTAGAGATGAGAATTGAAAAGGGAATGTTTTGTTTTATTAAGATGTCTGGGTGTTACAAAGGTGTCAGAACATTAAAATGCAATTACAATGGTCTTCTTTATTTAAATACTTTTCTGTAGGTAAAGCTTTCATTTAAATTCTATTTTTTTTAACAGACAGAATAGTTTAATTATAGCAAGTTCAGTGCATCCATTTGACACTAAAGAATTCTGAATCAAGGTTCTGATCAGTCATGATTTCTGAAATCACACAAAAAGGTGCATTGGTCATTGTACATTTAGATTGATGGTGTTGTTGTTTTAAAGGACAGGGTTTGTGAGAAATCTGAAAAGTGATTAAGACATTTACTGAAATTGTACATCATACAACTCTCTCGAAAAACATTGAGCAGATGTGTCACAGTGTTTTCGTTGACACTCACTAGGTAAGAGCGGAAATAGTAGACTTGTGGGCCTTGTTAAGGAGATGAAAAAGAGAGGCTTTGGTCCAGTCAGTAAAACACTGTATATGTCAGTGGGCCAGGCTGCTGCTGGAATGTGAGCTGAGCCCCTAAATGTGGTGAACAGCTGAGGGTTATGACGTCTCGTCCTTCTTCCGAGCTGGCGGTCTGACTGGTCTGCGTCCACCGTGCTGAGCCCTGATTGGTCCTGCTCTCTCCTTTTAGGGTCATGGTGTGTAACAGGTGTCGTTAATGTCCATCCAGTGGGGTCCCCCCTTGTTGAGTTTGCAAACTGAGATCCTTATTCGTCCCACCCCCTTCAACAGCCTTTATTTTTTCTCAATGTACCTTATGAGGAAATACAGTCTTTCAAGTTTCACCTTTTCAAATGTATTGAGAAAATCAATCACCTATTGAATGATCCAAATTATTATTTTCTATAACACGTTTTACCCATATTACTGAACGGAGCTCTATTGGTACAGTGCATTATCAATGGCAGTCGTCCATCTGATGTTGTCAGGTATATTTGAACTTGTAAGGCAGGTAGAACAGACAGGGGACACTGTAGCAGATGGTTGTCTTTGGACTCTGATAGTTTATATCCAAAGCTGGATTATATGAGAGCATTTTTTTCCCTCTAGGCTGTCCCACTGGATGTTAGGCCTGCCTATTTATAGGTGTTACTTTCTCTCTATGTCCACAGATAGATAGGTGTTGGATGCTATGGTTTAGAATTCCATTGCAGTGTAATTATGTTCTTCTGCCAGCCAATGAGTGATGGGAGTTAACAGTTAAACTGACACGGATGTTATCTGAAAGATCATTTTCAGAATCTCACACAACTCAATGTCACACAGCTTGTTCTGAGCATAGGCATCTCTTTGAACTCTCTTATCACACCCAGAGCCTTTTACACCAATAACTTATACCATTGAATATCTGTTATAAAAATATTTTAACCAGAATATTTGTTTTTTATTTTGGCCTGTTTTCCCTACTTAGCCGCTCGTTCTCCTCATCACCATCATCCAGAGTATTGAGTCACTTGAGACAGGAATTATTGGCCTAATTACACAACAAATTGTGGTTGCAAATTGTGGTTGATAATAAAGAAGTCAGGTGAACAGATGTGTGATGAATTGCATAACTTCCATTTAATGTTTTATTTCATTTTTCTTTAGAGATGTGCATTACTGCCATCTACAGTTATGTTTTGGAAATGTTACGTAATGACGTTACATCTGCGACGGCACGTATGACGCCTGCCATGCACCAGCGTTGCGACTATGTTGTGATTCCGTGGTGCTGTCAATGCTGGAAGTTCAACGTTTTGAAATCAGATACATTATTGATCGCGTAACTTTATCCAAGGTTGATATTGTAATGTTACTAAGTAACAAAAGACGAGTGTTACAATAGGTTGTAACTAATTCGCCTCGATATTAAGACGGGTGTATGCGCGAGACATGAGTGTCCATGTAGCTCAGCTAGTAGGATGAGTTGTCATCAGACTTCTGCAGCTGGGAGTGGAACCGACGACTATTCTGTTCAACAGGAAAACGAACTAGAAGCGCTTGCATCCATTTTTGGAGATGATTTTCAGGATCTGCGGAATAACCGTCCATGGAAGGTAGGCCTACTTTCAACACAATTGTTTGATGAATAGAGTTCCTGATTGCTGACTTGCTAATGCGACGTAGTGTTGATTACACCAACAATAATTCCTATATTTGTGTCCTTCTGTGTTCTGCTTTCTCCTCATTCAGATCAAAAGGCCACCCGAGGTATACCTGTGCCTGCGTCCTAACGGACTAAGCAATGGGAAGGAAAGTTATGTGACAGTGGACTTGCAGGTCAAAATCCCACCAACGTACCCAGATGTGTGAGTATCATTAGATCAATCCATCGATGGAATGCATGTCATACAGTATATCTTGCCCTAGATTCAGATGTATAATGTTAGATAATATTTCCTAGTATACACCACTGGGGCCACGTGTAGTCAGGCCAGCTGTTGCTGTCTGATGAAATATAAATAACAGCTGCCACCTCTGGCATTAGGAATACTGTGCCTGATTTGTAGTTCAACGTGTTTTTCGGTTTGATACAATCGCCTAATCATTTAATCTGTCTGGAACTAAATGGTATATGTTTTTAAGCATTCATTCCTTTGTTTGTTTGGGAGACAGGCCTCCAGAGCTTGACTTAAAGAATGCCAAAGGTCTCTCCAATGACAACCTCCAGAACCTCCAGACAGAGCTCACTAAACTGGCTGCAGAGCGATGTGGGGAGGTGAGATAGTCTTTTACAGGCCGGCAGACAGATGACCAACATCTCCACTGAACCCTTAGACACTACAATTATAATTTTTCTTTGGTCACGTCATTGTGTAAGTCTCAAAATGACATATTTTCTCCATTACCTCCCCCTCTCTTCCCCCAGGTGATGATCTATGAGCTGGCCGACCATGTTCAGGGGTTTCTGAGTGAACACAACAAGCGTCCGTCCAGCTCCTTCCATGAGGAGATGCTGAAGAACCAGCGGCTGCAGCAGGAGAGGCTAGCCCTGGAGGAGCAAAAGCGACTGGATCAACGCCGCAGGCAGGAGGAGCAGACGGTGAGGAGGACACACACACACACACACACACACACACACACACACACACACACACACACACACACACACACAAATGTACTATATCTTTAAACCCTTTCACCTCTACAGAAATTTGAGATCATGGCTGAAATCCAAAGAAGAGAGGAGGAGAAACGAGAGGAGAAGAAGAGGAAAGAAATGGCCAAACAGGTGCCTTCATAATCTTCAAATGTTTACATTTAGCCAACTCACTTTTTTAGAACCAATACTTCTTATCCCTCTTTGGAAAAGTGACAGACTTTAGGTTTTTAGGATACTGATCATCAATTAATATAATATTGTTTGAAACCAAATTAATTAAAATCATGCTTGACTTGACCTACATATTAAAAATAAACCTCCATACAAAACAGAGCATGAAATGTAAACAGATTCTGGCTTTGTGATTGCCCAGGAGCGCTTTGACAGTTTGGACCAGCCTGCCATAGAAAGTTGTTCTGTATTGGGCAGCTCACCTTGTTCCCCTGGACCTCCACCTGAGCTCACTGAACCCAGAAAAGGGGCCAACCACCGGAGACGAACCAACTCGAACACCCGCCACAGGCACGGACCAGCAACATACATTCCTAAGATATAGCTCTGTCCCTGAACTACACGGAGCTAACTTTGCATGTTGTTTTTGTTGTCACCAGACGGGACACATACAGCGAGGATAACCAACGTTCACAGGAAGTGCTTCATTTCAGCAACAGTACCCTGGGGGACATCGTAGTGCATAGAGGGAAGTGCCTGGGTAAGAGATGATAATTTCCTGTAAATCTCTCTCATTATGTTGTTTTGTATTGTAGTTTACTGTACTGTCTGTGTTGAGTTATGCGCCTCAGTATGCTATGTGTCTGTGTCTCTGGCAGGGGAGAGTGAGAGGCTTGGCCGTAATGTTTATAATGCATTCGATGCGACCAACGGAGAGTTTGCTGTAGTATACGAGTGGATCCTACGCTGGAACAAGAAGATTGGCAAGTTCTTCACCAGCGAGGAAAACGGGAAGATTGACAATTGTAAAAAGCAGGTGAGTAATTCCTTGCTGAGATCCTTCCTGACTTCAGATGCTATAGTCATAGATTTCAAGATATTGTAACACAGATGCCTACACACTAAGTAATACCCTCTGTCCATGTCTTTATAGATCCATGGAGCAGAGAGTGAGCTGAACTCCCTCCTGAAGCTGGAGCACCCTAACCTGGTGCACTACCAGGCCCTGAGCTCCAGTGAGAGGGATGACTGCCTGGTGGTGGACCTGCTGGTGGAGTATGTTGGGGTCAGCAGCAGTCTGAGCCAGAGCCTGGCCAGCCAGACCGCCATCCCCCTAGAGCGCCTCCGCCTGCTCACCACCCAGCTCCTGGCTGCCCTCGACTACCTCCACTCCAACTCTGTTGTCCACAAACAGCTGGGCGCCTCTAGTGTGCTGCTGGACCACCAGGGCAATGTGCGTCTCACAGACTACAGCCTCTCCAAGAGACTGGGTGACCTCTGCAATGAGGACATCTTTCAGCAGGCCCGCGTGCACTTCTGTGAGGACATGCTTCCCACCAAGGCTGGGAAGAAAGGGGACGTATGGAGCCTGGGGCTTATGCTGCTGGCACTGAGCCAGGGGAAGGAGGTCAGGGAGTACCCTGTGTCTGTGCCCACCAGCCTGCCAGCTGACTTCCAGGACTTCCTTAACAGGTACGCCTGCCTGACAATAACCATCAACTCAGTTTGGCCAGACAGCTAGTCTCAGTGACAGCTAGACAGCCTAGTCTCAGCCACTTCTTCCATGCCTGGACCTTCTCACTTTTTTATGGTGGCAGTCAATTAAAACTTGTATTTTTCTGTGGTTAAATTAAAATGTGTTTTACAGATTATGACTCATTAGCACATGTTTTTTGGTATATCTAGCTAAATGATTTAGGAAACATGTCAGCTTTATTATTCTTGTGATAGAAACCAGGCACACTGCACATACAGGTTCAATATGATGTATTTCACTTTCCTGTGCCTTTTGGCCTATTGTCCTCCTATCATGGACAATGTGTTAATCAGCGGTTGGTTGTCAGAGTTCGTCCTCTGTGTTTTGGTACCAGTGTTAGTGTAGTGTGGATGCAGAGTAACACCGTGTGGACCAGATGTTGATGGCCACAATGGGCCTTGCCAGGAATCCCCTACATGAATGTTAGCTCTATTGGAAGTTTCCATGCGTAATGCAACGTTCACTGTTTGTGTGTGTGGTAGGTGTGTGTGCCTGGATGATGCTGACCGCTGGAACACCCAGCAGCTCTTGGACCACCCCTTCCTCAACCCTCCACTTCCAAAGACCCCTCTACAGTGCCAGGATGCTAGTCCAGAAGGTGACAACTTCTCTTTACAAAGTTCAGAACAGAGCCACTAGATATTTTCAGTGTTAAAGTCACACACTAAGAGTTCAGACTTCTGATTCACCATATAGAGTCCTGACTGGTGTATTCTGTCCTCTCCCAGACAATGGGGATGACTTTGCGTCGTCGGTCATCCCTCACAGTCACATCCTCAATGCTCCGTTCAGCACTGGGCTGCAGAGGCAGTTCTCACGCTACTTCAATGAGTTTGAAGAGTTACAGCTGCTGGGGAAAGGAGCTTTTGGTGCCGTTATCAAGGTAAACCATGTTTAATATACAGTGCCTTGCGAAAGTATTCGGCCCCCTTGAACTTTGCGACCTTTTGCCACATTTCAGGCTTCAAACATAAAGATATAAAACTGTATTTTTTTGTGAAGAATCAACAACAAGTGGGACACAATCATGAAGTGGAACGACATTTATTGGATATTTCAAACTTTTTTAACAAATCAAAAACTGAAAAATTGGGCGTGCAAAATTATTCAGCCCCCTTAAGTTAATACTTTGTAGCGCCACCTTTTGCTGCGATTACAGCTGTAAGTCGCTTGGGGTATGTCTCTATCAGTTTTGCACATCGAGAGACTGACATTTTTTCCCATTCCTCCTTGCAAAACAGCTCGAGCTCAGTGAGGTTGGATGGAGAGCATTTGTGAACAGCAGTTTTCAGTTCTTTCCACAGATTCTCGATTGGATTCAGGTCTGGACTTTGACTTGGCCATTCTAACACCTGGATATGTTTATTTTTGAACCATTCCATTGTAGATTTTGCTTTTTGTTTTGGATCATTGTCTTGTTGGAAGACAAATCTCCGTCCCAGTCTCAGGTCTTTTGCAGACTCCATCAGGTTTTCTTCCAGAATTGTCCTGTATTTGGCTCCATCCATCTTCCCATCAATTTTAACCATCTTCCCTGTCCCTGCTGAAGAAAAGCAGGCCCAAACCATGATGCTGCCACCACCATGTTTGACAGTGGGGATGGTCTGTTCAGCTGTGTTGCTTTTACGCCAAACATAACGTTTTGCATTGTTGCCAAAAAGTTCAATGTTGGTTTCATCTGACCAGAGCACCTTCTTCCACTTGTTTGGTGTGTCTCCCAGGTGGCTTGTGGCAAACTTTAAACAACACTTTTTATGGATATCTTCAAGAAATGGCTTTCTTCTTGCCACTCTTCCATAAAGGCCAGATTTGTGCAATTTACGACTGATTGTTGTCCTATGGACAGAGTCTCCCACGTCAGCTGTAGATCTCTGCAGTTCATCCAGAGTGATCATGGGCCTCTTGGTTGCATCTCTGATCAGTCTTCTCCTTGTATGAGCTGAACGTTTAGAGGGACGGCCAGGTCTTGGTAGATTTGCAGTGGTCTGATACTCCTTCCATTTCAATATTATCGCTTGCACAGTGCTCCTTGGGATGTTTAAAGCTTGGGAAATCTTTTTGTATCCAAATCCGGCTTTAAACTTCTTCACAACAGTATCTCGGACCTGCCTGGTGTGTTCCTTGTTCTTCATGATGCTCTCTGCGCTTTTAACGGACCTCTGAGACTATCACAGTGCAGGTACATTTATACGGAGACTTGATTACACACAGGTGGATTGTATTTATCATCATTAGTCATTTAGGTCAACATTGGATCATTCAGAGATCCTCACTGAACTTGTGGAGAGAGTTTGCTGCACTGAAAGTAAAGGGGCTGAATAATTTTGCACGCCCAATTTTTCAGTTTTTGATTTGTTAAAAAGGTTTTAAATATCCAATAAATGTCGTTCCACTTCATGATTGTGTCCCACTTGTTGTTGATTCTTCACAAAAAAATACAGTTTTATATCTTTATTTTTGAAGCCTGAAATGTGGCAAAGTTCAAGGGGGCCGAATACTTTCGCAAGGCACTGTAGCATAGCTGACAGTAGCTTTCATAGCCTTTTCTTTTAGTCCATGGTTATTGTTCACATAATGGTTGTATTCGCTTGTTCCCCCCCCCCATCTTTGTTTCTCTTTCTCTCTGTCCATACCGCTCTCTTTGTGTGCAGGTCCAGAACAAATTGGATGGCTGTTACTATGCTGTGAAGCGTATCCAGGTGAACCCAGCCAGTAAGCAGTTCCGTAGGATCAAAGGTGAGGTGACGCTGCTGTCGCGCCTCAACCATGAGAACATCGTCCGCTACTACAACGCCTGGATCGAGAGGCACGAGACCCCCTCCACGGGGGTCCTGAGCTCAGACAGCTCCGAGCCCAAGAGCACAGCGGAGAAACTGCCCCAGGTCCGAGCCCCCTCTCTGCGACTCAACGAGCTGGGCTTCAGCATTCTTGACAACGTGGAGGACAACGCCCCTCCCCCCGCCCTAGCCAGCTCGGTGGAGTGGAGCACCTCCATCGAAAGGTCCTCTAGCGCCAAGTGTAGTGGCCACGAGACCAGCGATGAGGACGATGATGATGAAGAGGATGTCTTCTGTGCCTCGTTCCTGTGAGTTCCTCTAAGGGTACATCTGATGCAGTGCCCTGTGCAATTGATATACTGAAATAAAATGCCCTTCTTGTTATCTCTTTTGTTTGCGTCTAGCCCATCAAACAGTGACTCAGAGAGTGACATCATTTTTGACAATGGGAATGGCAGCATATCTCAGGTTAGTGTTCACATTATTGCCATAGTGTGTGTTACTAGTGTGTACAATTTCACCAATTACATTCAATGTAATCTCCATTCCTTAGGAGGAGCCAAGCAAGAGAGTGGGGGGTGACACGACAGATAGCACAGACTCGGAGAGGCCACAGCTCATAGCACATTACCTTTACATCCAGGTAAGGCTCAGTTCTCTAGCACTTAACTAATACCATACTAGAGGGTACTGTTTTATGTCTGACATCTAACCTAGGGGTTCTCAAACTTTTTGGGCTGTGACACAAAATTAATCAGGGACCCCTCATAATCAGAACACAACTTATATATGTGTATGTATGTATGTATGTATGTATGTATTTAAAAAAATTTGATCTGACCGTGGACACCCTGACCCACTTTGAGAACCCTGATCTAACCTGTGTTCTCGCCTCCCTCCAGATGGAATACTGTGAAAAAAGCACTTTGCGGGACACCATTGACCAGGGCCTCCATCAGGACAACAGTCGCCTGTGGAGGTTCTTCAGGGAGATCCTGGATGGCCTGGCCTACATCCACGAACAGGTCTGTCTGTAAAGCCCCATCTCCCCTAATCAGAGTGCACTTTAGGGTTCAGTGTCTGCTTCAGGGTGTGGAACAGAGATATAATGTTGAGATCATAGAGTTGGAGAAGAGTGGAGCGAGAGAGGGTACTGTCCTGTCACATTCAGGTAAGAAGTAGGAAGTCCAGGACAGTCACTGCTTCTGATAATGTTGTTCCACTCCAAGTATCTGCTAAATCTTCAGATCCCAATGTCAAAGAAAGGATTTGCTAGGTTCATGGTGGACATTGATATGGGATATAATTTGTGCTGTATGAAGTGTTTTGAAATGTGTTTGATGCAAAACTGTGTTTTAAAGGATCCTCTTCTCATTTTTTCAAACGCTCAAATGTTCTGGCATACATGTTCCTTCCTACCTCTACACCAAGAAGCCAAGCTGTCACAGCACGGCTCAGAACAACCATGATTACGCGCATGACATGCTTCTAGCCACGGTTCCAATTAGCACTAATTGATCACCTCCCCATCACCCTTCCAACAGGGGATGATTCATCGAGACCTCAAGCCTGTCAACATTTTCTTGGACTCTCAGGACCATGTGAAAATTGGAGACTTTGGCCTGGCCACAGACCATCCTGCTAATGTGGTAGGCCTTAATGTCCTCAGCTTCGCTGTCTCCTGGTGATAGAGATGAATTAACTGATACCTTGAAGTTCATGTTGAGGTCTATAAGTGGAATTTTGACGCTGTATCAAGTTGATGAATTTTTTGGTTTTTTTTGTCTTAATGTCAGAATTGTAACGTGTTATTGCCCTCTCTGCAAGCCCAAGTCAGTCAAGAATCAGCAAATAAGTGGTTTTGACTGTACATTTAATCTCCTCATAGGCTGCAGCAGGTAAACTGGATATTGAGGAGAGTGGCTCTGTTCTGATTCTCAAATCGGACCCAACAGGTACTGAGAAGCAACCTCCTTCCACGTCAAACTGCCCCAAGTGTTTCAGACTTTGTGACTCTGCTAAGCTCATATTTTGTACCTTGTTATTTCTGAACAGGGAATATGACTGGTATGGTTGGTACTGCCTTGTATGTCAGTCCAGAGGTGCAAGGAAATACTAAAGCCACTTACAACCAGGTAAGAAATACAGTATGAATGGAACAAGCACCAAAGTCAATTCAGAAGAACAAAATAAGGAGGTATTGTCTCAGTACAATCATTCATAAAAGATCTCAAAAGAAGTCTCAAAAGAATTATACTATCTTATAATTACTTTTTAAGGCCCTTGACTCCTGGGTGGAGCACAGACTAATGTCCTCCGTCATTTTAGGCAGTTCAAGGTTTTCCCAATGGTGTTACTGTATTCTCACTAGGAAATATATCATTCTGAATGGACTGTATGAACCTGATGTAAAAGGGGAGAGGGTTCAACCTCAGTTTCTCCTCAGAAAGTGGATCTGTTTAGCTTGGGTATCATCCTGTTTGAGATGTCCTACCGGCCCATGACCACCGGATCTGAACGCATCTCAGTCCTGAGCCAGCTGCGCATGGTGAGTCTGTCCAGCAAAGGGAAACGGGGGGGGGGGGGGGGGTCTCAATCATCTTTCATCACCGTCACTCTGTCATTCCACTCTGCAGGAGGACATCCACTTCCCTGAAGACTTCCCTGAGTGTAAGAGTGGAATGCAGGTGACTAAGGACATATTCTATTCATGTTACACAAGTTATACTCTTAGCTCTGTGAGTTTTTGTGAAGCTATGTATAAAGTAGAAGTAGTTCACATAGTCTGACGATAGGAAGTTTAATGAAACCAAACTGAGTGACGTTACACGGTATGGGCCGATTGACTGATCCTTAGCCCTGTGTCTTATCTCAGAGGAAGGTGATTGGCTGGCTGTTGAACCATGACCCGGCCCTGCGTCCCACGGCCCAGGAGCTCTTGAAGAGTGATCTGCTGCCCCCGCCCCAGATGGAGGAGTCAGAGCTCCACGAGGTCCTGCAGCACACCATGGCTAACGTCAATGGCAAGGCCTACCGCACTATGGTCAATCAGCTCTTCTCCCAGAACACCTCCCCCGTCATGGACTACACCTACGATATCGACCTCCACAAGGTACTAGGCAACTGCTCTGGCCAACACACCGACACCAGACCAGACCCCTCAAACCTGACCTAGCCACACAAACACAACACAAAGCCAACCAGACGTTAAAGCTTGGGTATGATTATTCTTTCTGCCGTTTCATAGCGTCTCAAACCACTGTTTGTGACAGACAAGTATTGGAGAATTTGTCTTGAATGCTCAGAACAGAATGGTCCAAAGTGGGAAGAGCTACCCATCTCCTCCTGTAGGTGTCACTGTAGACACAGTAATGATGCTGGTCCTGTGTTCCGTTGCAGTTCTCCCGTCATCTGTTCCACATAATGTTGGGATTGTTTAAGTTTTAATCGATGCCTTTTGATTCATAACAGACTACGTTTGTTTTGTTTTGCTGCAGGGTAGTTTTAATTTCAACAGTGCTAAATTGCAACAGTATGTGTACGAAACAATTACCAGGATCTTCAAGAAACACGGTGAGTCCGGACTTTTTTGTCCCATTTTAAGAGCTGAAGTCATGTTTACTCTCTTGTGCAAACGACTTGACCCATTCCACTCTAACTCGCTGTTATAAAGATCCCACTGGGGGCCTTGACTTAAACATCTGCTCCCATATATACTGTTGTCTCTAGTGACTATAATTCTAGGCAGATGTTTGGTTATATATACATGTTATACAGTTGCAATTCTTTATTTGACTTGTTTATTCAGTTTATATATTATCTGCTTTGTCCAGGTCAAATATATATATATATATATTATGCAAAGTAGATACTGTACATGGCTGGCGGGCACACTGGTTAAATTTGAACTTCCATATTGTGTTTGAGGTTCTATTTTTATGTACATTAAACTTAGTAACATACATTAAACATAGTGTTTCTGTGGCTGTCTGTCCAGGGGCTGTGCGTCTCCAGACCCCCCTGCTGCTCCCCAGGAATAGGAAGTTGTATGAGGGCAGTGAGCTGGCCTGCTTGATGGACCACAGCGGTATGCTGGTCACCCTGCCCTACGACCTCCGGGTGAGCATCAAGAAGCAGGAAGTACTACACTGTGACGCAATCAGAGTGGACTAGAGCCAGGATAACCTCAGGACAACCCTGGAACATCCTAGGGACTAACTGTCTGTTTCCACATAGGGATTTATTGTAGTCTTGCATGCACTGTTTATAGAGTCTCTCTTTTGTCTCCATTCCAGATGGCATTCGCAAGATTTGTGGCCAGAAATAATATTACCCATTTCAAGAGGTAAATCTCATAGGAGTCAATCACTGAATTCTTGAGTCTATGCATGTTCAGTCTTTGCATGTCATCCGAGCATGTGTTTATATCCAGCATAATGTAACGGGGTGTGTGTGTGCGCAGGTGGAGCATTGAGCGTGTGTTCCGGCCCAGGAAGCCAGACAGGGCTCACCCCAGGGAGCTGCTGGAGTGTTCCTTTGATGTCATTGTCCCTGTCACCAACAGCCTGCTGCCTGACGCTGAGACCATCTTCACCATCTCAGAGATTATCCAGGAGTTCAGTGTCCTCCAGGTACGAGTACTGGACCACTTCCTGTCTGACTCACTCCTTTCACCGTGGTACTACCCCTGTCACAGTCTAGTTCAGGTCACAGGCCTGTTCACTCCCTGGATACTACACAGGGATTTTTCTGCCATTAAAATTCTTGGGTGGGAAAAACACTTTCAGTGTAAACGACTAAAACCAGATATATAAAGAATGTAGAAAAGATAAATTACCTATGTATTTTTTAAGAATAGAATCTTTGAAAACTAACAATCACCTAAATATAATCTAGACAGTCAGGGAGAATTAAATTCAAAAAAATAATTTACCAGTATAGTTAGAACACAGCATTAGCAGAAATGAGCTTTAAAATGTTAAAATCTTCTCTCAGCTCCATGGCAGAATATGTAAAATCACACTAAATTTGTTTTAAAACCGCAACATTTCTTCTCTGTTGCATGGAAAAATGTGTAGAATTGCAGGAAATTGGCTTATAAAAGCAAAAATGTCTCTACAACGTCAAGGTGGGGGCCTCTAAAATGTTCTCTAAAATTCATCCAGGCCGACCGCAACCCCTGCCACGCTCACCACCTAAGCTCCATTTTGATCCAGAAAAAACCCTGGTACAGTAGGCCCAGTTCACTCAGCATGAGCCCAGTCCCCCCCCAGCCCTGTTACAGCAAGAGGACCCCCGTGGCTCCAGGCCCACTCTAAAAGGCCCTCTCCCTGATTGCACCATTTACTGTATATTCCCTCTCTCTGTGTGAGGAAGCTGTTAAGAATGTGTGAGTCACTGAATGAGAGAGCAGCAGCCAGCCTCTGTGGCCATTTCACTGAGCAGTCCTCCTACAGTAGTGGTTTAGAGATGAGAAGTCCTCCTACAGTAGTGGTTTAGGGATGAGAAGTCCTCCTACAGTAGTGATTTAGGGATGAGAAGTCCTACAGTAGTGGTTTAGGGATGAGAAGTCCTCCTACAGTAGTGTTTTAGGGATGATAAGTCCTCCTACAGTAGTGGTTTAGGGATGAGAAGTCCTCCTACAGTAGTGGTTTAGGGATGAGAAGTCCTCCTACAGTATCGGTTTAGGGATGAGAAGTCCTCCTACAGTAGTGGTTTAGGGATGAGAAGTCCTCCTACAGTAGGGATTTAGGGATGAACAGTCCTCCTACAGTAGTGGTTTAGGGATGAGAAGTCCTCCTACAGTAGTGGTTTAGGGATGAGAAGACCTTCTACAGTATTGGTTTAGGGATGAGAAGTCCTCCTACAGTAGTGGTTTAGGGATGAGAAGTCCTCCTACAGTAGTGGTTTAGGGATGAGAAGTCCTCCTACAGTAGTGGTTTAGGGATGAGAAGTCCTCCTACAGTAGTGGTTTAGGGATGAACGGTCCTCCTACAGTAGTGGTTTAGGGATGAACGGTCCTCCTACAGTAGTGGTTTATGGATGAGGATTGTATTTGTGCTCAGGTGTATTAGTTGTGTGGTGTTGTGTGGTGTAATGGTGTATTGTGTGTGTTGTGTTAGGAGAGGAACTACCACATCTACCTGAACCACACCAGTCTGCTAAAGGCCATCCTGCTACACAGCGGAGTCCCAGAGGACAAGCTGAGCCACGCCTCCAGTATCCTTTGTGAAGCCATGGTTAGGACTCCGCCCACCGCACTCGTGCAAATTAAACATACACCATGCAAGTTTTGTCCGTAACATATTTGTTCTACCAGTGGAACTATAAAATGGTATCCTGTCTCTGTTCATAGAGTGAAAAGCTGACCAGGCGAGAGGTGGAGGCCAAGTTCTGTAACCTCTCTCTGTCCAACAACAGTGTAAGTATCTACTGTTGCATGACATGTCTGGTGAAATCATCAGTGTGTCCACTGTGACTCTGCTCAGAGGGAAGATACTGGTCAGCTTTTCTTGAACATTGCCTTGCTCTCAGCTACAGATACTGTATTTTCTCTCTGTTCAGATCTGTGTCTGATGTTGTCTGTCTTTCCCTGCCAGTTGCAGACGCTGTATAAATACATAGAGCAAAAGGGAGACCTTCGGGACCTGGTCCCCCTCATCACCTCTCTGACCAAACAGAAGACTGCCGTAACCCAGCTGGCCAAGCAGGGCCTCAGAGACCTGGAGGAGCTCACTGGTCTGCTCAGGAGACTGGGCGTCAAGCTGCAGGTACTGCTACTCCCTCTCACCCTCCATCTTGATTGTTACCACATGTGTATGAAGTGCATGGAGAGAATGGTATTGAAATGTGTTTTGCTGTTGAGTGAGTGAGTGATTGATCGATTGATTCTCTCTCGTGTGTGTCTTTTAGGTAGTGGTCAATCTGGGTCTGGTATATAAAGTGCAGCATCATTGTGGGGTCATCTTCCAGTTTGTGGCCTTCATCAAGAAACGCAGACGCACAGTGCCAGACATCGTGGCTGCAGGAGGGAGATACGACCACCTGGTAATGCCCCCACCCTACCCATGCCGCCAACAGATTGTGTCCCAACTTAGGTCCTTGGAAGTGTTGAACTGTCAGGGTTTCTGGTTCTCTTCCTGTAGATCCTTGAGTTCCGTGGTCCAGCGTCCTCTGCTCCTGTCCCCTCGGCAGTAGGGGCCAGTGTGGCTCTGGACAAGGTCTGTGCTGCCCTGGCCAACATGGAGGAGCCGGTGAGAACACTTCATCAGTGATAATGACCCACAGACACAGAAGGTCATATTTGAGGATGGCTTATTACTTTCAGCCTCCGTTAAAATCATATGTTATTATCCTGCCTCTAAAATGTAGCTGTTTTGGGAAAGGCTCTACTGTATATTTCTATACTGTAGAATGACAGTTGATGGGTTTACCCCCGAACCCTCTGTAATCAAATCAACTGAATTTGTGTGGAGCTCTGTGTGTGTGTTTAACCCTAACTCCCTGCCTCCTAGCCCTCTATCAGTTTGTGTGATGTGCTGGTGGTGCCTGTAGGCCACACCTCCATGGGCAGGGCCATCAATGTGATCCAGAAGCTGTGGACAGCAGGGGTCTCTGCTGACATCGTCTATGATGTGTCACAGGTAAGTGATGAGCAGCCTGTAGCACCTTCTGCTGTGACAATATCTAACCAACAGGGGGCAACACCTCTATTCTCTTCTACCCAACATGGACAGGGGGTCCAAACTGCCCGAGTTATTTACCTTGACAGTGTCTGGGCCTGTAAACACTCAGGGGAATGGGATCCATTTTGAGGTTACTTGTATAAGCCTGTTAGTGTAGCACGTTTAAGAAATACGATGAAATACATCTCTGTTACTGTATAGAGTTTTCTACGCAGTTTTTATTTTCAGTTTGTAGTTGAAGTCTGTTGACCAACTTTATCCTGAGAAGAGTTTCAATGTGTTCCAGTGTACTTGTTGTCATCCTGTTGCATGTGGGTGGTGTAGTGTGACTGCTGTTCTGGTGCCATGCCTCGTCCCATTCTTCATGTTTATGTGACAGCCTGATCTCAGGCCAGGAGCTGTATGTCACTACTGCTGTGTGTCTCTCTCTGCCTGGCCCCCATAACCTGGCGTTAGCGTGCAGCTGACAGCTCTCCTCTCTCTCTTACGTTGAAACTTCCCCTCTTGTTCTCTTCTTTTATCCTCTTTTCCTCTCTTTACCTCACCCTTTTCTCCCTTGTTCTCTCCATCATTCCTTCCACCCACTCCAGTGTCCCCCCTCTCTTCTCTACTTTTCATTTGATCTCTTCTGTTTCTGTCTCGGTGACTCTCTGTAACGTCACTGATTGCCCAACTCCATCCCCCTGAGCCCCAAGCAGCAATTAAAAGCTTTGCTTTGTCTGAGCTCACGCTGCTTTGCTGGAGAGGAACAACATGTCACTCCAAGTTGTTAGGGATGCCTGCCTTATGGACCAGCCAGCCAGCTGGGGGGAGGGTGAGAGACAACATCCAGTATTCAGAGTTTAAGTGCTGAGATGCTCCCCTCCTAACACCTTTCACATCCACTGCTTTTTCTGGACAAATCTCCAGTAAATGATCATCATGGTCTGGAGATGGTTCCTTTCTTTTAGTTTTTCTAGCCAAATATGGTGAACCCTGAGGTCAGCTGGGAGGCATATGGCCGAAAGCTGGTCTACCCTCAGGCATCCACAGTGGCAGAGCTATAGCCTCGGCGGTCTCAGTGAGAGAGCTGCTGTGAGGAAGCTGGTGGGGAGAGAGACCGCTGGAGAGCAGAGCAGAGAGATGATATACAGTACAGGGATTGTTCCTCGGCAGAGTCCGTCTGCTGCTCTGTTCTGACTCAGCATTGCCTGCCAGTTGAAACCTGTCTGTCTGTATTTGATTAGGATAAATCAGCTCTGCTGCTCACACACAGCCACGGGTGAGTGCACTACCCGGACAGGACCAGGTGTGTGCAATGGGCAGAGTTGCTCTCCGTTCCAAGCTAAACTTGGTTCTCCGCCACTCTGGAGGAATTTATGAGGCACAAGTGAAGCGTTCCCCCAGCACGCATTTAATTTTCCTGGCTTTATGCTGCCGTGGCCCAGTGGTATCTCTGCCACCCCTGCTCTCTCTCTCTCTCCCACCACATCACTTGCTCTGATCTCAGTGTTAAATGGGGGCGTTTTCTGCTTTTATTATTACATTCCTGCCGTATTGTCCAACACGTACAGCGCACACTCTCCGTTTGCTCGCACACTCTCCGTTTGCAGGAACTGATGAGTCACAGGAAAGCCACTGAAGCCTGCCTGAACCCAGCTTTCAGCACACCACTAAACCACCAGAACTGCTTACAACTCTTACTCTTAAACAGACAGCCCACTTTGATAAATACGCCACAAACTAACTTTCCCATAACCCCACTGTCATATTACAGGAGAAACATGGAGCTGAAGGAGAGCTTATCCTCAAACTAATTCACTGTATAGTGTTGAAGGGGTCCACTTGCTCACTGTAACCACTGAACTCTATCTCACTGTTACCACAACCCCTATAGCTGGGATCATCAACTAGATTCAGCTGAAGGCAAATTTTCTTTCTTGAGGGGATGGTTGGGGGGCTGGAACATAATTACTAATTTGTAGACTGCAAATTGACAGCAAGAAACCCAAATAGATGTAATATTTGACTAAAACATAATCATTTTAAACCTTGATTACATTTGTATATGATCATATTTGTATACAATCTATCTATTATGTGTGGAAATACTTTTTTTTTTTCCAAATTAAAATCACTTGGAGCTGATTTCCTGTTTTTTTTTTTATTTTTTATGTCCAACAATGAAAATGCAACTTTTGGGGAAGGGGGGGAGGATTTTGGTTAGAATATTTGGAGGGACAAATAAAACCTTCCGCTGGCCCAATTCTGCCCGCAGGCCACCAGTTTGGGAACCCTGCTCTATTGTAAGTACATGCAGGTTACAATTCACCAAAACCATACAGTTGGTCAATCCACATTTAGTAGTAGTAACTGTAAATGTTCATCTGGGTCTAGAAATAGGTTGCAGGATCTGGAGCCATTTGGTGACATCATCATCTTGGGGGCAGTATATACCATATTTTCACTTGGCTATTACAAAGCAGTGTTTTCTTCCCCCCTGGATCTGACTGTGTTGTGTTCAGTCCCAGGAGACTCTGCTGGAGCACTGCAGACAGGCTGGCATCACCTGCATGGCCCTGGTCTCAGACAAGGAGGGGAACTACATCAAGGTAATAATAATAACTATTCATTTATATAAAGCTTGTCCAGATGTTCAAAGCTCTGAGGGCAAACAGGGTGGTGAAACTATATTAGGAAGGTGTTCCTAATGTTTGGTATACTCTGTGTATATGGTATTGATATGAATTCCCCAAAATCTGAGAATTTTGAGTGAACGTGTGTGCTGGAAGCAGGTCTGATTCCCCTCCCTATCCACTGTGTCTCCCCAGGTCAAGTCCTTTGAGAAGGAAAGGCAGTCAGAGAAGAGGATTCCAGAGTCTGACCTTGTGGATCACATTGTTCAGAAATGTCGGACCAAATTCTATGAGGAGAGAAATGTCAGGTGACAACACGGTTTACTAGCCCACGCACAAACTCTGTTCCACACTTCCAGTGAAGTTGGGGAAAGAGACTGACACAGCGATGTTGTTTGTCTCTCCTCCAACAGGGAAATCTCTGAGACTGTCTCTCTTCAGAATTCCAAGGGATCACTCCTCAGTACCTCAGGTACAGTTGAACAGCCTCTTGACCCTGTGTCCAAGGATGACCCCATTACCTTTGAGAGAGAGCAGAGCAGTAATTATGGTCCTCTGGTTTCCTATGAACCTACTTTGTTCTGGGTTTAAGTCCCTACATGGTGGCAGAGCTTTGTTAAATGGATAATCAAAGAGTGATGGTGAATATGTGAACTACAAAGTGATTAGTGGTAGTGTTACATTTCTCACCTCTGGCTCAGATGTACAGTAGATATAAACCTTAATACAACACACTGGACTTATTAGTCTGGCTAACAATGATGGCTTCTCAGTCGACTGGTGTCTGTGGGTGGTGGTGGGAGAAGGCTGTAACAGCTCTGACATATTGCCATGGTCTCATTAGGTGTGTGTGTGTGTGTGTGTGTGTGTGGTGTGATCTGACAGGATCATCAGAGCAGCACGGGAGCAGTGCCTCTAGTAACATGAATGTGAACCTCCTCACCCCGGAGAAGGTGTCCTCTAGCACCAGACGACGCTACGAGACCCAGGTCTGTCAATCAATCACATCTGTCACTCACACCTCTCCTGGAGTAGGCTATAACAGACAGAAAGACATACACAACAGACAGACGGACCGAGCCAAGCCCAGTCATGCAGCCGATCACGAGACCGGGACAACCTCGCCCTCTCTCTCCCTCTCTGGCTGTGGTTCCCAGCTCTGTCTCACTGTAGCGTTCGTCACAGTCAGACAACGCGCCTCCTTTTACACGCCGCCAGCCCAGGCTTAAACCCCATTGGCTCGCGTAGAGACGGATTGCATGTGAGGATGAAGTGGCTTTTGTTTCCCAGTTTCATTGTGTTCATGGGAGCAATTACTCCTTTTCCCCTCTCTCTCTCTCTCTCTCTCTCTGTCTCTCTGTCTCTCTCTCTCTTTCTCTTTCTCTCTCTCTCTCTCTTTTTTCAGATACAAACCAGATTGCAGAATCTAGGTAGCAATTTACAGAGCAAGAGCAATGACATCGAAGTTCTGGCTGTAAGTCATTTTCTGTTTTCCCACCTCTACACCTTATCTGTTGAATCCATGTATGAAATAGATCTGTGTGTGAAACGAGGACAGAGGTTAGCTGATCAGTTGGACTAGTGGTTCTCCACTCTGTTTTTCTCTGCATGCAGAGGGGTTACCAGAGCTCTCCTGGAGGGAGATGGCTACAAAGTGATTCCAGTTGCTCCAAAACAGAAAACGGAAGGAGAGAGCATGTCATTTGGAGCTAAATTGCTAGCATATTTTGTTTATTTGTGGTTTCGTAGTCTATTTGAAAGGAGATATTCACAGAGTAAATTATACAGTGTATTATTTACTGATATGACATAGTCCAAATACATTTGTCATTCCATATGTTTGTGTCTGGTTCACATCAGAGGGTTAGATGCTGGAGCGTGAGGTATTGAAGCATAACAGACATATTCACCTTGATGCCGGTATGTATTTACTCAGAGCTAGAAGTCTGTTTCCAGGTTACATCAGCAGTAATGCTACCCGTCTGTCATAGGTAATACCCCTAACTAAAGAAAAAGGCAATTTAACCAAGATTTTAAGGCATAGATGGAAAATCAGCACTGACAGTTCTATGATTTCCTGCAAAGGACATTTTACAGTAGTGCACTCAGTGGGGGTGAGAGCACCGTGAATGAGTTACAGTAGTGCACTCAGTGGTGGTGAGAGCACCATGAATGAGTTACAGTAGTGCACTCAGTGGTGGTGAGAGCACCATGAATGAGTTACAGTAGTACACTCAGTGGTGGTGAGAGCACCATGAATGAGTTACAGTAGTACACTCAGTGGTGGTGAGAGCACCATGAATGAGTTACAGTAGTACACTCAGTGGTGGTGAGAGCACCATGAATGAGTTACAGTAGTACACTCAGTGGTGGTGAGAGCACCATGAATGAGTTACAGTAGTACACTCAGTGGTGGTGAGAGCACCATGAATGAGTTACAGTAGTACACTCAGTGGTGGTGAGAGCACCATGAATGAGTTACAGTAGTGCACTCAGTGGTGGTGAGAGCACCATGAATGAGTTACAGTAGTACACTCAGTGGTGGTGAGAGCACCATGAATGAGTTACAGTAGTACACTCAGTGGTGGTGAGAGCACCATGAATGAGTTACAGTAGTACACTCAGTGGTGGTGAGAGCACCATGAATGAGTTACAGTAGTACACTCAGTGGTGGTGAGAGCACCATGAATGAGTTACAGTAGTACACTCAGTGGTGGTGAGAGCACCATGAATGAGTTACAGTAGTACACTCAGTGGTGGTGAGAGCACCATGAATGAGTTACAGTAGTACACTCAGTGGTGGTGAGAGCACCATGAATGAGTTACAGTAGTACACTCAGTGGTGGTGAGAGCACCATGAATGAGTTACAGTAGTACACTCAGTGGTGGTGAGAGCACCATGAATGAGTTACAGTAGTACACTCAGTGGTGGTGAGAGCACCATGAATGAGTTACAGTAGTACACTCAGTGGTGGTGAGAGCACCATGAATGAGTTACAGTAGTACACTCAGTGGTGGTGAGAGCACCATGAATGAGTTACAGTAGTACACTCAGTGGTGGTGAGAGCACCATGAATGAGTTACAGTAGTACACTCAGTGGTGGTGAGAGCACCATGAATGAGTTACAGTAGTACACTCAGTGGTGGTGAGAGCACCATGAATGAGTTACAGTAGTACACTCAGTGGTGGTGAGAGCACCATGAATGAGTTACAGTAGTACACTCAGTGGTGGTGAGAGCACCATGAATGAGTTACAGTAGTACACTCAGTGGTGGTGAGAGCACCATGAATGAGTTACAGTAGTACACTCAGTGGTGGTGAGAGCACCATGAATGAGTTACAGTAGTACACTCAGTGGTGGTGAGAGCACCATGAATGAGTTACAGTAGTACACTCAGTGGTGGTGAGAGCACCATGAATGAGTTACAGTAGTACACTCAGTGGTGGTGAGAGCACCATGAATGAGTTACAGTAGTACACTCAGTGGTGGTGAGAGCACCATGAATGAGTTACAGTAGTACACTCAGTGGTGGTGAGAGCACCATGAATGAGTTACAGTAGTACACTCAGTGGTGGTGAGAGCACCATGAATGAGTTACAGTAGTACACTCAGTGGTGGTGAGAGCACCATGAATGAGTTACAGTAGTACACTCAGTGGTGGTGAGAGCACCATAAGTGAAGAATAATGAACAAAGTCTATGTTCTGCTCTGACTAAATTGCTACAGCACAGTGGGCAAATGATCTTCATGACCTTGAGCTGAGGGAACTGAACCTTCTGTTTTGTGCCATTCTGGAATGTGTCTTGAATATTTATAGCTAATATTTGAGTGCTGTGGCTGAGGTTACATGTACTTCCTAAGGAAAAGGACAGCATGCTATGTACAGTGTGGTCTGAGATTACATGGTGAGATACAGTAACAGCCGTTGTGTTAGTGGAGTCTAACGCACCTCCCTTTGTTGTTCCGTCCCAGGTGGACCTGCCGAAGGAAACCCTCATCAACTTCCTGTCTTTGGAGGTCTGTACCCAGCTCTGCTTATCATGACCTCCATCTGCACAACCAATAAACTACATCTTGGCAGGATGGAGTAGGGGAGGGAAGGAAGGGGGGTCAGGCCTGCGGAGAGGAAACATTTGGGAGTCCTGACTCCTTCCTTAGCCTTGTCTGGGGAGGGGAGTAAACACCACAGATTTACCCAACTATCAGCTGGGACAAGGTGTGAACACTCATTTTCCAAATTCCTGGCTGCAGCGCCTGCCAAACGAAGCAGAAACCCCTAGCTTTCATAAAAAACAGAGAATGTAAATGATATGGTGTTAAAGATTTTAAAAAATGCTCCAAACACAAGCTTATATTAGCAGACAAAGCATAGAATGAATGGCAACCTTATACAGTTCCACTCTCACATCATACATGGCTTTGTGATTGAGTGTCAGAGAAAACAACTTACAATACACAGTGTGCATGCCCAGACCCACAGGAAACCCCCCATCACACTAATTACCCCACAGAGCATTGAGGGCCTGAGACTCTAAACTATCCTAGCAGCTTTACAGAACCTCCAGTCTCAACAGGCAAAAATATACAATGTGTAAAATCCACAACCCGCAGATCTATCTTTTATATTTCCCCCCATTAACTGCAGATGGTGGAGTCTCCGACACGGTAACGACAAATACAATAACAACCGTGTTTGTTTGATCATAGTGGCTATGTTGAATGTCTGATCTCTCTCTGTCGCTCTCTCTCTCTTCTCTTTCTCTTTCTCTCTCTGTCTCTGTCTCTGTCTTTCTCTCTCTGTCTCTGTCTCTGTCTCTCTCTCTCTCTCTCTTTCTCTCTCTTTCTCTCTCTTTCTCTTTCTCTTTCTCTTTCTCTTTCTCTGTCTCTGTCTCTGTCTCTCTCTCTCTCTCTCTGTCTCTCTTTCTCTGTCTCTCTCTTTCTCTCTCTCTCTCTCTGTCTCTCTCTCTCTCTGTCTCTCTCTCTCTCTCTCTCTCTCTCTCTCTCTCTCTCTCTCTCTCTCTCTCTCTCTCTCTCTCTCTCTCTCTCTCTCTCTCTCTCTCTCTCTCTCTCTCTCTCTCTCTGTCTCTCTGTCTCTCTGTCTGTAGTTTGATGGAGATGAGTCGTTCAATATCAGCGTTAAACATCTGCTGTCGCGTCTCCCCAAGCAGCGCTACCTCAAGTCCATCTGCGAGGAGATCCACCGCTTCAAAATCATGAAAAGGTGCGTAGTTGTACCTGTGGTTACTGGGCTGTTTTGAACAGCGTATGGGTGTCTCAGGGCAGGCGAGCCCAGCCAGTGTGAGAGAGCAGGGCAGTATACTCCATCGCCTCGCCCCTGTGTGCTCCCAGGGCATGACTCAGGCCCAACTCGCCTTTTTATTAAAAATCATGAAACCTGAGGAAAACGGTAGAGACCATTAAAGGCCCTTTAAAAACCAGACTTCCTTTTGTGACCAGCAAACACCAGAAAACCCCAGCCCATACCCCAGGTAGGTGGATGTCAGTCAACTCTTCAAACAGATCAGGTCAGAGATAACTATAGTCTAAAACAACTCCTCAGATTATCAGGTCAGAGATAACTGTAGTCTCTAAAACAACTCCTCAGATTATCAGATTTCCATTTGGAATCTGGGGGAAAGATTTGGACTGTTTGTCTGTCTGCTGTCTGGTTGTTTCCACTGTGAGTGACACCTAGAGTCCTGGGCCATAGGCCAGGTCACAGGCAGGGCTAAAGCCCCACTGCAAGCTGTCTACAGGAGCCTGGGCTAATATCAGCCTCACCTTCTATAGCCCTGCTCAAAGACTTGGCTAAATTCTATTTTTTTTGCACTGCCTAGCTTCATTTGGATTTTCAGAACAAGGAACATGTAGGATTTGACGGATGTTCTCTTTCATGAATGGGAGAAAGCTAGAGCCTCTTTCTCTGGTTCCATCTGGGCTCTTCGTAGACTGTCCAGAGCAGTTGGTTTTAATTTCCTGTGTGTACTCATTCACCGTTAAGGGAAAAGTGTTTACTGACAACATCATTTGGGCTCGCTAACAATGGAGATATTCACAGTGGGTGTTTTTGTGTTTGTTTTGGCTGGAACTAGGGCACAGAGAAGACAAGATGAGTGGGCCAAAGGCCACAGTAGTCAACAGTCACTTGGCTGCACTGTGCCTGTAAACTACCCATGGGGCCCCACAGTCATTGAGCTGCCCCAGTCTTACAGCTACAGCCACTATTTCATGTACTTCAAAACAGACTAGCTGCCCCCCCCCAGGTCATCTGAAATGCCCTGTAAAAGAATGGAAAGCTAGGGCCAATAATGATCAAGGTGACAATGAATAGAAATAGTCCAATTAGGCTGTTTTTACACAATGAACTGGCCTGTTAAACAGCTAAACAGACTTTATCTGGTGTGGTAGACTTACACAATAAAACAGATAGGTTATTGTCTGTTTTTGATGGTCATAGCAAGTGTTTGCATATAGAAACATCAACAGTCTGCTAGTGGACACACGGTGGGGTTGTTTTGGACATACATTAAGTATCAAGTTTTTGACTTGATGAGTGTGTTGTCTTTGCAGGGTTGCTGTGGTGGTTTTGTACAGCTACAAGGATGATTACTACAAGATTCTTCTGTGAAACCGAAGATGTTTCTGCCCAGGACAAGCTCCAAGCTGCTCCCAGCACAACGGGCTTCCTGTGCTTTTCAATTTTGTGAAACAGTATCTGTTTGAAGAAGTTGACAGCTTTATTCTGTGACTTTCCTTTTCAGAGTGAACCCAAATTCAAAAGTAAGTGTTGAAATGTAATCCAGGTACAATCAGCTGTTACCCTGAAGCTCACAGCATTGTGTTACTCCCTACCACAAGACCAAGACAGTTTCTAACCTTACTGTACCTGCCTTAATGGAACAGCTCATATACATTCTGAAGCGGAAGTTTTTTTGGATTGCAGATAATGTTTCGAAAATAATGTCCAATTCCATATTTTTTAAGTGACATGATTAATAATGGCAATAAATCACATTTTCCCTCAGTTTGTGGTTCTCTTCTTTGAGAATGCCCCAGTCTGCGAAAACAATGAATGTGTTCATAAAAGAAAGTAGCTCAAACCTTGGATTTAGCTGAGAAACTTGATAATTGGCTATGGACTGTGGATATTATTTTACTGAGAGATCTATGGGGTGTTTGACTAGTACTCTGAATTTCACAAAATGCTCCTGTTGAATGTGACCTCTGATGGTATCAAAAAGCCATTGTGACCACACTAATAATTGGCTTACCCGTTATAACTGTAAGAAGCTAATCTTTGAGAAAAAGCTCCTTAAATGGTTGATTTCTTGTGTTTTCGGACCAATCTTCACTTCCTCATGTTGAGCTTTGTGAGCAAACGGTGACAGACAAGTCAAACGGAATTCTTCAGATTGTCTGTTCAAGCCTTTCTGGTTCAAAACCTTTCTGGTTTTCTGTCTGGTTTTCTGAAGCACCGAGTGTGAAACTGAGATCTGGCCGCTGCATTCCCCACTCACGCCTCATCCGTATAGTCCTGTGGGCTGTGAGAAACACCAAATACACATCCCCGGTCTTCCCCATTCGCTAACACAACACAGATAAGGAGAGTAGAGCAACTATGCTTAAGAGAAAGGAAACTTTAAAACCTTTGGGAAACTAAGTGAGAGAATATTTTTTTATTTAACCTTTATTTAACAAGACAAGTCAGTTAAGAACAAATTCTTATTTACAATGACTGGCAAACCCGGACAACGCTGGGCCAATTGTGCGCCGCCCTATGGGACTCCCAATCACAGCCAGATGTGATACAGCCTGGATTTGAACCAAGGACTAGTGACACCTCTCCTCAGACCGCTGCGCCACTTGGGAGCCCAGGAAGCAGATCCCCTTTGGCAGCACCGGGCAAGAGTAGATAAAGGAACAGATGTCACATCTAACCATGCTATGATATGTTACCTCTTTTGAACCCAACTGTTGCTAAGTTGATATTTATTTTATTTGTTGGGATTTCCAGTCTTTTTAAAAGCACGGCGCATTAGCCAGCTCCGTCGCACTTTTCATTGCAAACATGATGTCACCATGAAAATGTCACAAGCAATGAAATTCCCAAATGTTAAACGTAAAGGTAATTTTTGTTCACACATTTTGTTTTTCAAAATAAGTATAAATGTTACAGTTCAACAGCAAAGAAACATGTATTTACAGTTTGCAACAGTAAAATAAATAGGCTTGAAAAACAAAGCAGATGGAAATGGTAAATGGCTTACAATATCTCAAATGTACAGCAGCTTTGGCTACCAAGTTCATTTGCCAAAAACATGTCATTAACTCAAACTATACTTTAGTATTAATAAATAAAGCTATGTGAAAAAATAAATAAGGTACACTTCTGTCCTACTTTTTATCTACCTTTTTTTACACATAGGAAAAACAAACAACTTTTAAAAGTCTCCTCTTCCCTTAATTTAAACCACATGGTTGTGAATCAAACAGACCCAAATCTACTGAATTACTTTTGAAACTCTTCAGTAGATATCTGTATATGTCTCCACACAGTTTTGGCATCACAATGGTCTTTGTATCGAGAGACTGGCAATGTAACTATGAAATCAGATCCAAAGATTTCCTAATAAACCCCAGTCTGTTTTGTAATGCTCTGAAGCACATCCATTTCACTAGGTTGATCAGATTGTTAAATAAGCCTAGAATTTGCTGCACCATTATGTTTACTTGAGTGATTCATCACCTCCATGTGCTAAATATGCCCATCAAATCCTTGATTAGGCCTTTATCCCACCAGGAATCTCACCCACAGCTTTTTAAAACACTGGATCCTAACAAAAGTGCTACATTTTATGAACATGCGCTGTTGGAATGTACCATTATTTGCATTTCATAGCAGAGTCTCCTTGAGACCCTTGCCCCTGTTCATTGTAATACGTTATAAACTGGTGGGAATGGGGAGACCTTCAGTCAGGTGACCTTGGCATGGAATACATGGCACAAGTCATTACAGGAGAAACAATGAAATATGAAAAACATTAAGGCTATAAGATAAAGGCTACTAATGTATGTTAACATTCTCTGGAAACAGTAGCTCATGTTTACGCACAGCTGTAAATGAAGTTATATAAGTGAGGCTTATTGTATGTTGACATTCCTCATGAGTAACTCCAGAATGTCTGGAACTGCTTCTGTAGTTTCCTGTAACGAGTCCTCTTATCTGCAAGCTATAAAATAACACTCTGGATTAGTATTAATCCACCTAATCTTGAAGTCCATTCCCATTTGTAGATGAAGTCCAGCCAATGGGATGATTCCTTCTAAAGGGAGTTGTTGAGTACAGAAGGGTGAAGAACCTTAATGTATTACAGACAGACACACTGGCTTCACAGCTGAGGCAGAATACATTCACACTGTTTTCCCTCTCCCCAGGGTGGTTGGTTGTTTTCAGAATGGAATGATTTTGGTCATCACCTTTGAGGCAGACAGAAACCACTACAGTAAGTGGGAATAGAAGAGTTTCATTCCTTTGCATTGATGGGGAATGTTTAGTCTGGCATTTACAATGTTTTAATCTTGCCACCATGGAAACTTCCATAACAAAAACGAGGCTTGACCAAGAAAAACACTACAACTATTACACATAGAAATATATTTAAAAAAAAAACTAAGATGGAAACCACACGTTCTAAAGCAGGAGTTTGGGTTTCTTTATTTTTCTGGGCCATAGTCTGCTGGGTTCTGATGCTGCTCAAAGTCATTGACTGGGGAGAGGAGCGAGTCATGGAACTAGCCATTCATCTGATAGTTGACTTACCCTCCCATCCAATTTTGATTACAACTGGAAGACCGGCTAAATTGGCATCACTAAAACAATTGTTGATGAATTGATTGCTGTGCTGCGGCACATAGAAAACAGCAAACTAGAGACTCTCGACTAGAACCCAAACCCCTGTCCTGAAGCTGTTATATTCCTCCTATTAGTTTCATGTTCTAGTTCCAGAGGAGGTGAGAAGTGATGATGATCATGTTCACATTTCAGAGCTCTCTCCGGCTGACTAGTAGCCTCTCTGTCTGACTAGTAGTCTCTCTGTCTGACTAGCAGCCTCTCTGTCTGACTAGCAGCCTCTCTGGCTGACTAGTAGCCTCTGGCTGACTAGTAGCCTCTCTGGCTGACTGTCACTCTGTCTGTGGTGAACTGTATGGCAAAGTCCCATAATGGCCACATCCTCCTGCCTCCCCAGTCTCTCCTCACTGTAGTATGATAAAGCAACAGACAGTTGCATTGCATTGTTGTGGATCGATCACCATGAAAATGTGAGAAAAGAGAGAAGAGGTGGTGCTTGGTAGCCCTTTGGGCAGAGTGGAGTTTGGGGGTCTGGTGAACGGGGGTTGGTGTTTAGGGGGAGGGGGGTCTAGCGCTGTCCCCTGCCCTGGCCCGTACTCAGCTTGGCCCGGGGGATGAGCATCCTCTCCCCACATGGTGAGCTCATCTCTGGGGAGAAGTTGATGCCACAGTCATTCTTCACGCTCTGGAACTTGTTCTCCTTTGAAGGTTCCATGTACACCACCGAGTTCTTATTCGCATGCTTCTTCAGGATCACAGTCTAGGAAAGGAGGAAAGGAAAACATGTAAATATCTATTACTTTATTTTCACACAACAGGTCTTGTCAGCTACATTGATTGAATCCTACTGCTTTGTGTTATCATGTCTAGTTAGGACGGGAGAGACTTTTTCGGAAACCATGTGACGAATTACGATTTTCTGTGCTGCTCTAATCTCATTTCATGGGGGTGTTGTAAAACGATCACATTTTATGATAAACATGACACAGTTCAAAGTGCTCCATCAGAATTAAGTGCTGGAAAAATACATTAATCCCTACTTTATGACACCCTGAACATGAATTGTAGCAGGAGCTGGAAGATCAAGGAAAACCCACGACCCACCCACAGATTAGATCCTAAAACAACGGCCCACCCGCCCCGCTATGGTGCTATGATTTAGCACCATAGTGGTCTGAGTTTGGGCAGCAACCCCATACCAACATATCGGGCAGAATCATGAGGCATTTCGGTGCTGGGTTGCAATTAATTTGTGAATAGTCTTTTTCCGCAAGCTGTACGTACAGTACTGGGCCTAATGAGCGGCTTTACCCACAATGCCTCTCACCTTCTTGGGGGCGCTGTAGCACGACATCTGCACCCACTTTTTCTTCTTGTTAATGAGGACTGCCACAATGAGGAAGATGACGATGGCCAGGAGGAGACCGGCCAGTATCCAGGCAGCTGATTGGTAGATGAGAGCCATCTCAGTTTGACTGGGGATGTTCTCTCCCAGGTTGTTACCATCTGCAGGGAAAATCAATATCAGCTCTCCCCCACAGACTGGACAACACATACTGCTGTCACACAGGCCAATATTTCCATTACATTATTCCCCTTCTAATCAAATTAAATGAAAAAGCAGCTCATGTCCTTCCTTAGTGTTTGGCAGTTTTCCCTGGCCAATACGTTAGATACAGTCTCCAGATGAATGTGTGTCAGTGTGCATTTATCTAATTTATCAAAGCATTCCCATTGCCCCACAACAATGTAAACATCATCAACAGGCTGGCTGGGAAAGTATGGACAATGATACCAAGTCACAGGTCTGAAGCAGTTGTTACCTATCAGTAACCTATCATTTAACCATCTCTGTGGGCCATAGGAGGAGTGAGTGAGTGAGTGAAAGAGAGAAATAGTGAAAGAGAGAAGGTGAGCAAGAGAGAAAGAGAGATGGACAGACAGACAGTACCTGTAGCAGCAATGATAGGGGGCAAAGGGACAGTGGTGATCCAGACTGTATTGTCCACTGTGGTAGTAACCCTGGTCTTGGGGGCCTTGGTCGACACCATCATTGGAACAGACGTTGTTGTCATTTCTGTAAACCAAAGAGGAAAATCACAAATAAGTCACAAAGCAACCCACGTACGTAATGTCAAACACACTTGAGCTGAAAACAAATCCCATATCCCAGATCAATGTAACAGAAGGTTATGGTTGGGTGGAGTGTCTGTAGATAAGGTGTGTTTACGGGATGTGTTCCCTAAGCTTCCATGACCTCCTTTTGTCAAGAGTCTTATGTAAAAGTGCTGTTTTCCACTGAGCAAATAACCAAAACAAAGCTGAGATGAAACGGTTACAAATCAGAGGGAACAATGCATGCCTGTGCCGAGGTTTTCCTCTATAGGAAAAGCTGACATGGAGCTTTGCCTTCCTGTGCCGGCATTGAGAGTGGCGGGTCGGCTCAGCCGGAGACAGGAAACACGTGTGAATGTGCGGATGCTTGGGGAATGTTTTCACTCTGAGTGAGTTGTGTCACATGGAATGTTGCTGTGAGTAACGGTGTTTGCCCAAGCAGTGCCAGCGAAACAGGCCCCCAGAACGCGACTCACACACGCTTGCTTTATTCTAGCTAACCGAAAAAGTTTGAAAACTGTTCCTCCCTTCCTACAAGTTACACTGTGAATAATAATGTTCTCAATAACAAGCTGTACCTTGTCCCAAAGGAATAACTTGTTTTAATGCATACTTAATATGGGATTTTTCACAAGACACAAATATACTACACACTAGAATTACAGTGGACATCATTAGAGAGGCTAACAAGGCAGTGTGCTCTCACCCATCTAGACATTCCCAGGAGTTTAGTTCCATGGACAGACTCACTCTCACACATACACATTCACTTACCCAGACAGTGAGGGCAGCACTGGCCCTTGCGCAGGACGGGCACCCTGCAGTTGGCAGGCGGGCAGCGCTGGGAGAAACACTGAATGGTTCCATTGTTGCAGGTGCAGCTGGTGCAGGCATTGGCCTTCCAGGTGTCCCCAGCCAAAAGCACATCTCCCTCGCTGGAGATACAGTACTCCTGCTGACTGGTGCTCCCTGGGAGCTGGGGACCCCGCTTGTCCTCTGTGGACGGAAGGATGGAGAGAGAGGCACACCAAGGCAGTATAACATGTTAATCCAGAGTGGTTATTAGGACTGTTCACCCGTGTTTGCAATAAGATGGTTTTACTGTATAGTAAATTCTAGCAGGAAGCTAGCTGATGACTAGGGACTAGGGAAGACATGGCTGCTGTGCTGAGCTGTGTCAGTTAACTCTCAGGCTTATCTCTGTGTCTCATAGGCCCATAGATCAATGGCCTGTCTGTGACAAAAGCTTAGCTAGACTGTACACATCTCAACAATAATGTAAATCAAATCAAATGTTATTCATCACATGCTTCGTAAACAACAGGTGTAGACTAACAGTGAAATGCTTACTTACAGGCCCTTCCTAACAATGCAGAGAGAAAGAAAAAAGAGAAATTATAGAAAAGTAAAACACGTAATAATAGATACACAATGAGGAACGATAACTTGGCTATATACCAGAGGTTCCAGTACCGTGTCGATGTGCAGGGGTATGAGGTAATTGAGGTAGATATGTACGTATAACTAGGAATAAAGTGACTAGGCAACAAGATAGATAATAAACAGTAGCAGCAGCCTATGTGATGTGTCAAAAAAGTTTGTGCAGAAAGGGTCAATGCGACGATGAGACAGCCTGTACGGATTTTTAACTCCCTCCAAAAATGTTCTATGGGGTAGAGATCTGCAGACTGGTGTTCTTTGGATGCAACTCAGCATTCTTTGTCCTCCAAACACGACGAGTTGAGTTTTTACCAAAAAGTTATATTTTGGTTTCATCTGACCATATGACATTCTCCAAATCTTCTTCTGGATCATCCAAATGCTCTCTAGCAAACTTCAGACGGGCCTGGACATGTACTGGCTTAAGCAGGGGGACACGTCTGGCACTGCAGGATTTGAGTCCATGGCGGCGTAGTGTGTTACTGATGGTAGGCTTTGTTACTTTGGTCCCAGCTCTCTGCAGGTCATTCACTAGGTCCCCCCGCGTGGTTCTGGGATTTTTGCTCACTGTTCTTGTAAACATTTTGACCCCACGGGGTGAGATCTTGCGTGGAGCCCCAGATCGAGGGAGATGAACAGTGGTCTTGTATGTCTTCCATTTCCTAATAATTGCTCCCACAGTTGATTTCTTCAAACCAAGCTGCTTACCTATTGCAGATTCAGTCTTCCCAGCCTGGTGCAGGTCTACAATTTTGTTTCTGGTGTCCTTTGACAGCTCTTTGGTCTTGGCCATAGTGGAGTTTGGAGTGTGACTGTTTGAGGTTGTGGACAGGTGTCTTTTATACTGATAACAGGTTCAAACAGGTGCCATTAATACAGGTAACGAGTGGAGGACAGAGGAGCCTCTTGTAGGTAACCAAATACTTATTTTCCACCATAATTTGCAAATAAATTCATTAAAAATCCTACAATGTGATTTTCTGGATTTTTTTCTCATTTTGTCTGTCATAGTTGAAGTGTACCTATGATGAAAATTACAGGCCTCTCTCATCTTTTAAAGTGGGAGAACTTGCACAATTGGTGGCTGACTAAATACTTTTTTGCCCCACTGTACATACGTCACTGCGGGGACGACGTCATCGATGCACTTATTGATGAAGCCAATGACTGATGTGGTGTACTCCTCAATGCCATTGGAGGAATCCCGGAATATATTCCAGTCCTGGAGTTTAGCATCTCCTGCATCTGACCACGTTTGTATTGATCAAGTCACTGGTGCTTCCTGCTTTAATTTTTGCTTATAAGCAGGAATCAGGAGGTTAGAATTATGGTTAGATTTGCCAAATGGAGGGCGAGGGAGAGCTTTGTATGCATCTCTGTATGTGGAGTATAGGTGGTCCAGAGTTTATTTCCCTCTAGTTGCACATTTAACGTGCTGATAGAAATGAGGTAAACCGTATTTAAGTTTCCCTGCATTAAAGTCCCCAGCTACTAGGAGCGCCGCCCCTGGGTGAGCATTTCCTTGTTTTCTTATGGCGGAATACAGCTCATTCAATGCGGTCTTAGTGCCAGCCTCAGTCTGTACTGGTATGTAAACAGCTCTGAACAATACAGATGAAAACTCTCTATGTAAATAGTGTGGTCTACAGCTTATCATGAGATACTCTACCTCAGGTGAGCAATAGCTCGAGACTTCCTTAGATATGGTCCACCAGCTGTTATTTACAAAAATACATTGTCCGCCGTGGGGGGTTTATTCGACCGCCTATGAATTCGCAGAAGGCAGCCTGCCCTTTGCCCCTTTTTCTCCGCCTTCTCTTCACGCAAATCACAGGGATCTGGGCCTTTTCCCAGGAGAGCAGTATAACATTCACGTCGAGCTCGTCAGACTCGTTAAAGGAAAAAAAAGGATTCTGCTAGATCGTGGTGAGTAATCTCAGTTCTAATGTCCAGAAGTTATTTCCGGTCATAAGAGACGGGAACGGCAACATTATGTACAAAATAAGTTACAAACAACGCAAAGAAACAAACAAAAAAACACAATTGTTTGGGGACACGTAAAACGTCAGCCTTCTTCTCCGGCGCCACCTTATTTATTTCAGTTTTCCTGCATTAAAATCACCAACCACTAGGAGTACCGACTTGGGATTAGTATTTGCTTATGGCCCTATACAGCTCGTTGAGTGCCGTCTTAGTGCCAGCATCGGTTGGTAGTGGTTAATAAACTGCTACCAAAAATATTAATAAAAACTCTCTTGGAAAATACTATGGTCTCGTTCTCTTCCAAGTCTTTGGGACTGGGGGCTGGTCCGTGGTGAGCAGTATGTTCAGCGCCGCCAACTTCGAAATCTTCATCCAAATCAACATTAGTGATCATTTTTCTGATGTCCAGAAGCTCTTTACGGTCATAGATAATGATGGTGTAAACATTATACAAAAAAATCCCACTCAAAATAGCCTGTAAAACGGCAGCTATCCATTCCAGCGCCATTCTTACTCTTCCACGATGTACACATACATCAAGGGGCCTGTCATTGAAATGTGTGTTATTCCCACATTCTTCAGAGACAGAACCATACATATATCAAAGGGCTGCCTCTTACAATCAGATTTTGTGGTGGGAGATGTGGTGATAACGCAACTAGCCGAACATTCCCAAGGAGGCTCTGTGGGTTTCAGGGGCTGTCATGCATTTCTGATTTGTGAGGCTCTTGCTTGGGGGCTGGAGGGAGGAGTGAGGGGTGGGGGGAGGTGGTGGTGGGGGAAGGTGGTGATGGGACGGGTGGAGGGGGAGGAGTGAGGGGCGGGGGGGAGGAGTGAGGGGTGGAGGGCGGTGGTGGTGGGGGAGGAGTGAGGGGTGGGGGAGATGGTGGTGGGGGGACAGTGGCCTACTTGGTCCAACTCTATTCTTCTCAGCAGCTGGTGAGGTCACATGACCTGAATAGGGTTGCGAAATTCTGGGAACCTTTAATAAATTGCCTGGTTTTAAAGAAATCCTGGTTGGGGGATTCTGGATTTTCCCTCTTGATTCTGTAATCTTCCAAATGGGATTTCTGGAAAACCAGGGAATTTATTGAAAGTGCCTGGAATTTTGCAACCCTAGACCTGACCAGGAGAAACTAGTTATAAGCTATAACTAGGGCCTAGAGTTTTTCCTAGTCATATCACATTGCCATGAAAAAAACTGTTCTTATGTACGACTAGTGGAAACAGACAGGCTTGTACCCATGTGTTCCTCTCTGGAGGATATATCCCCATGTAAAGCCAGCCGGTTTGGTCTGGTTTCTTTATTAGCCTGTGTGTACTGACATTAAACTGTGGGACAGATTGCAACATGCACCAAGACAAGGCAAGACCCTCAATCCACCACCACATGCTGCTGATAATGGCTGCAGATCAAATTTATCCCACTCTATACTGATCACAAACTGACATCGCTTCTGGAGTCATTCCTGGATGTAAGTGCTTTTGATATTATCTGAAATTGCTCTTGTCAAGGCTAGTACGATGATAGAGTTCTACATTTACAGAGAAGAAAATGGCTTAGCACTAGAGGTTTCCTAGTAAAGCAGCCTATGACAGATGCGGGGGATGTAAGGTACTGTACCTGGGCAGACATGGCAACAGGTGTCCTTGTTCCTGGTTGGGGCCTGACACACTGCAGGGGGACACACTTCAGTGTCGCACAGGACGCGGCCCTTCCTACAGGTGCAGCGTGTACACTCGTCCAGGTTCCAGGTCTCTCCCTCCACATAGAGTTTCCCCCCAGGGGCTCGACACACTACCAGGTCCATGCCCTCTGGCTGACCACTGCCTGACTCATCTGGACAGACAACACACAGGTTATGAGAGGCAGATAACAGTAACACGAAAACACATGAAAGACTACTAAGAATAAGGTTAACATCTCACTAGAACTAAGCTCGGTAGTTACACAACAATTTGTGTTCGGACATACTTTCCTCTAGTCCAGTACAACAGTACATATAAAACAATTGACTGCAATAGGGTTGATATCTGTAAGGAGTTAGTCTGAAAGTTGTAGTTGAGTTACTGAAAGTTGTAGACATTCTTTCACTTTTAAATATCTGAACAGTTCACTGAGTCACCTCCCTATAAATATCCCCAGTGACTCTGAGGGGTGTGGATGAAAAGGCGTGGGTGTGTAACTGTGTATCAGTGTGTGTTGCTCCTTACACAAACACAAAGTGTGAGTGTTCATGGAGCCTGAGACCTGACTGATGGGGCAGTAAGTGGACTGGGCTCTAGGGTGTGAGCTCCTATGGGACTGTGAACTGCCAGACGTGTGTGTGTGTTGATAGACCAGCCGGCTCCAGACAAGACGTACCTTCACAAGTGGGACAGCACTGGTCAGGCCTGACCACGGGGTTGGGACAACTGGGCACAGAGCAGGATATGAGCACACACATCTCTCTCCCAGCAAGGCAGTAGCAGTCTCGGCAGCCGTCGTGCCAGCTCTCGCCCTCCTCGTAGCGGTGCCTGTTGGAGGTCAGGCAGTAGCTGGGCATGGGGGCGGGGGCAGTGGTGCTTGGCAGGTGGTCACTCTCTGGAAAAAAAACATGAACACAGACAGACGTTAGGAAGGGAGGGAGACTGGTGACTTGAACCTGTGAGAAACCATCAACAGGGATGTTTCAGGGCATGGGAAACGCAGGAGTGAAACCAAAGTGGAAATGTCATTAAGAATAATTATTTACAATGGATAGTATCCAATGTTATTGTCTTGGGTCCATTAGAGGCTAACGAGAAAGCTCTGCTAACCATCCCTGGTTCCTCTCAGCTCCACCTTCACCAAACACCATTATGTGCTCTTCCTTTTAAAGTCTCTTTATTTCACAATAATCCATTTACAGTTACAACACAAATAAATAAAGTTTAATAATTTCCCTGAAGTTTTTGGGATCTGACCCAAAACCTAGGTCCTCTGTTTCTGTTGAGAGATAGGTTGAGGTTATAAAACCCCACATCTGCCAATAACTGTCCCCCAAGTGGGATATAAACCCAGTGTGGCTGTTAAGTCTGGGGAGAACAGTGGTTTTGATAGAACGTAGTATTTCAGTGAATCACATCATGTTTCCACATCCAGGGCAGATGTTTGTGTCTCTTCTCTCTCAACACACTGTTATACAAAGGGAAAAAGGTACACTTCACAAAAAAGTTTCCTATCCACAAATATTTTAACAGTCCACTGAGTAACTGATCTAACAGTCTCAAAATAAGATAAACATGATGGGTTGCCACTGCACCGCCATCTTGCTGAGTAAGAACCCCCAAATACATTCCAAGCTAAAATATTTATAATATTACTGGAAAAATTAAATAAACGCATAAAAAAGTATAAATAAGCCGGCCAAACTTTTTTTAACTTGCGTGGTTGGTGAATCTAATCCGACATGCACACACAGGCCTCAGCGGTAGCTAAATAAAACACAAGAGTCAAAACATCCTTTCATGACAGGCTTCACAGCAGATCAGCTAATGGTTCCAGCAAATCAAATCTGCTACATAGTGATAGAAAGTCAACACACACACGGTCACATCAACACACACGCGGTCACACAAACATGTGTACACACACGCTCGTTCGCGCACACACACACACACACACTGTTATTGAACTGACCCAGAGGGATGAATATTGATGCGGACCAGATGAGACAGACAGACAGATGAGCACCATACCTTTGCACATGCAGATGGAGCAGCCCTTCCTGTTCTGCCGGTAGCCATCGCTGCAGTTCTTGTCACAGGTGAAGGGGGGACACTTGATACAGCGACACATCTCACAGCCGTGCTTATTCCTCCTGTGGGATAGATAGAGCACACATATGTCTATCAGATATGTAATGAGGGAGGGAACAATAAGAATGCCATTTTACATCTCAAATGGGGCATATTAAACTCATATTTGAATGAAAGCTCAATAGCCAGTGATCTTGTGATTGGTCTGGTGGAGTACTGCCGTGGAACCAGATGGTCAGGTCTGGTATAATAGACATATGGTTCTGTTTTCCCCCTGCTATATTAGCTGGCTTTGAAGAGGCCTGATAAAAGCAGCACCCTGGAACACGTGAGAGCCCCATGGTGCACGGCACACACACCATACCAATGCTAGAGTCTAGGGCACTGGGTTTAAAGCAAATTCAGATGCTTTCCATTTGATTCAACCTATTCAGATGGCTACTGTATTGCTACCAAAGCCTTTGGCTGACATGCGAGGTCCAGAGCAGGGCCAGATGATATTAATGCAGCCAGGTTGATTAAGGAGACTGAAGGGCCCTGCTCTCCATTAACTACGAGCTAACTACGAGTTGATTTGATGACAAACAGATTTGTAAACAGAGTAGACACAGGGATGACACAGAAAAAACAAACCCAGAAGAGTTTGAGAGACGATCTACGCGGCTTCTGAAATAAACTAAACCCCCACTGAATGGCCAAAAGCTAAGGAAGATACACGCAGAGAGAAAACAAACCATAGATGAGTTAGGAATGGACACAGAGCATGTGACCTAGTTGGATCCAAATATAGAGGTCATAAAACATAGACGAGCAGCAGGTTGAGAAATGCCCAATCCAGATGGGTTCATCTATTACAACTCCAGTCTCTCTGTCTCGTTCTCTGTGTGTCTCCCATACTCTCTTTTTCTGGAATCTGTAACCCATAAGGCCCTTTTCAATTAAACATGGATTCCGTTAGGTTGGATTAATTACACGATTAGTCTCTGTAGGCCACATAAATAAAACAGGAAATGAACCCAAATCAAATGTTATTCATCACACGCTTCGTAAACAACAGGTGTAGACTAACAGTGAAATGCTTACATCCCAACAATGCAGAGAGAAAGCAAATAGAGAAATAATAGAAAAGTAAAACACGTAATAATAGATACACAATGAGGAGCGATAACTTGGCTATATACACATGGTACCAGTATCGAGTCGATGAGCAGGGGTGCGAGGTAATTAAGGTAGATATATACATATAACTAGGAATAAAGTGACAGATGGTAAACAGTAGCTGCAACGTGTGTGATGAATCAAAAAAGTTAGTGCAAGCAGGGTCAATGCACATATTCCGGTAGCTATTGGGCAGTGATGTAAAGTAACTAAGTAAAAATACTCTGAAGTAATACTTAAGTAAATTTTTGGGATATCTGTACTTTACTATCTATATTTTTGACAACTTTTACTCCACTACATTCCTAAAGAAGATATGTACTTTTTACTCCCATCCATTCCCCCTGACTCCCAAATGTACTCGTTACATTTCTAATGTTCAGGCAGGACAGCAATATGGGGCGGCAGGTATCCTAGTGGTTAGAGCGTTGGGCCACTAACCGAAGGGTTGCTAGATCGAATCCCTGAGCTGACAAGCTAAGAATCTGTCGTTCTTCCCCTGAGCAAAGCAACCCACTGTTCCCCCAGGCGCCGTGGATGTTGATTATGGCAGCCCCCCGCACCTCTCTGATTCAGAGGGGTTGGATTAAATGCAGTAGATACATTTCAGTTGTGCAACTGACTAGGTTTCCCCATTGTCCAATTCATGCATCAATATTATATGTTGTCATCCCTACTGCCTCTGATGTGACGGACTCACTAAACACAAATGCTTTGTTTGCAAATAGTGTTGGAGTCTGTCCTTGGCTGTCTATACATTTTAAAACAAGAAAATTGTGACTTCTGCTTTGCTTAATATAAGGAATTTGATATATAATATTTACTTTTACTGAAGTATGACAGTTGAGCACTTTTTACACCACTGTTATTTTGTTAACTAATTAACTATTTAGCAGTCTTATGGCTTGGGTAGAAGCTGTTCAGGCTCCTGTTGGAGCTTGCTGTGCGGTAGCAGAACAGTCCATGACTTGGGTGGCTGGAGTCTTTTACAATTTTTAGAGCCTTCATCTGACACCGCCTGGTATAGAGGTCCTGGATGGCAGTGAGTCCGGCCCCAGTGATGTACTTGGCCATAAGCACTACCCTCTGTAGCGCCTTGCAGTCAGATGCCAAACAGTTACCAGACCAAGCAGTGATGCAGCCAGTCAAGATGCTTCCAATGGTGCAACTTTTTGAAGATCTTGACCTAGGACAAATATTTTCAGCCTCTGAGTGGTGTTGTCGTGCCCACTTCACCACTGTGTTGGTGTGTTTGGACCATGAAAGATCCTTAGTGATGTGGACACCGAGGAACTTGAAGCTCTCGACCCGCTCTACTACAGCCCCCAGAGGCAGTCAGAGACAGAGCCCTGCCACTAGCAGTGGTCACATCTCTACTGATTCAGCAGTAATGACAGTATGGAGAGGCCAGGCTGAGCTTTGAGCTGGCTGGGGCCTCAGTGTACAAACACAGAGACAGAGAGTCTGGCCATCTTGGTAACTGGGCTTTGTTTAAAGGTGGTGTGTGGAATTTTGTGCACAGCGCTGGGCTCTGGGGCTGGGACTGCTGGCTCTGCACAAATTCCAGCGTGCTGGGCAACAGGAGAATTCCGTGCATTTCCTATCAGGTCCGATGATGATTTAGATCCATTGAGGAGGGGAAACGCTTTAAGTCCCCCTTTGTGTCCTGCTCGAAGGCGTTCAACTATGCCAAATGTAAATGTAAACACACCTTTAGGGCTCTCACCCACTCTGACAGCCCACTGCTCACTGCTTACATGATGTCCCCCTCTACCCTATGGAGATAAGAGAACTGGACTGTTCATACATAGCAAGGATAGTGTTTGAGGCAAAAAATGATATAGTTGAGTTCTCTGTAGAGGTTATAAATGCAGCCAATTTATACAAAGCCGTCTCTGTGCCACCTCTTTGTATCTTCTCACTAGTCCATTATAGGAGCACCACTCTGCTAGAAGATTGATGCATTGTTTGGCTCATCGAGGATTCAGACTTCTGAAGCCGGCCCTGAACTGGTGCTTATGAATGCTTCCTGCTCCTCTTCCCCCTCGGGGGGACTCTCTGCTGGCATCCTGTGCAGACTTATCAGGCCCATCTTGAGCAGAGGCTCCAGAGAGCATGGTTCAGATACCAGAAGAATCCCACTGTATACACTTCATAGAGACCGCTTTTGTGCGGATGTGTTTTTGATCGTTGTTTTGAGACGCAAAGATGGTTTATGAAATGAGAGTGTGGGGGGAGGGGTAGAGGGGCTGAAGCACCGGACACTGCACTGGTCACACAGAGACACAGATTGGCCCCTGATTGGCCCTGATTGACCCCTTAGATCTGAGCAGGTGGGGAGAAGGTGAGGCTGCCAGGTGTGTAACAGTATACTTCCTCTCTGCCCACTGAGACCTGTATCTGCACCCTGCCAACTACTCCACCTGGAGAATGATGATGTTGTCTGTACACACTGATCTACAGTCATGTTTTTACAGAGTCTGATAGTCCTGTCAGCCAAGACACGCTTGTGTTCCATTGCTGGAGCCAAAGATTTCACAGTGTGAGTAGTAGCGCACTTGTCAAATAACCAAAATCAAAAAATAAAAGTGTTTACACAGTTGAAGTCTACATCATTACAAAATACACGACTGAACAAAACAAACAATGAGAGGAGGAGCCCTATTTATACCTACATAGTACAAACATAGAGTGTTTTTCCAGCTAACGAGAGGCCGGATTGTATGTTAGGGCCCATGTCAATAATAAACCAGACAAATCACCATTACTTCAGGCTTTGGCCTTCAGTCATAACCAATGGGGCTGTAACAGCCTTTGATCAGAGTGGAAACTAAGGGGTGAATAATGAGCAGTGCTTAACTTGAAGATGTGGAGACCATCCAGAGGACTTACACATATCCGTAGGGACAGGTCTTGCTGCAGGTCAGGGGTCTGCACTTGGGCATTGGAGAGCTGCACTCACACACCTCGCAGCCAAAGTTATCCTTCTCGTATCCCATGGGGCATTGCAGGGAGCAATATGCCCCCAGGTCAGGGCAGGATTCATCTGAAACAGTTCACATGGAGGTCATCTTACCATCAACACCATGTTAGTTTGCATTAGGGTTTTTCATTTGAGAATTCCTACAACTTAAAACGGCAAAATACTACACAGCCATGGAAACACATGAGGTGCGACTGATTTATTTTTATTTTACCTTTATTTAACTAGGCAAGTCAGTTAAGAACAAATTCTTATTTTCAATGACGGCCTAGGAACAGTCGGTTAACTGCCTGTTCAGAGGCAGAACGACAGATTTGTACCTTGTCAGCTCGGGGATTTGAACTTGCTACCTTCCGGTTACTAGTCCAACGCTCCAACCACTAGGCTACCCTGCCGCCCCACCCCAGATATTTCTTAGTGTGTTTGCTTATTTCTGTGTTATGGAGATAATGTGCCAGGGAATCGTCATTTTAAGCAAGTTACAGTATGTGTGTGTTTACAGTATGTGTGTATTTACAGTATATGTGTGTTTACAATATGTGTGTGTTTACGGTATGTGTGTGTTTACAGTGTGTGTGTGTGTTTACAGTGTGTATGTGTGTTTACAGTGTTTGTGTGTGTTTACGGTATGTGTGTGTTTACAGTGTGGGTGTTTACAGTGTTTGTGTGTGTTTAAGGTATGTGTGTGTTTACAGTGTATGTGTGTTTACAGTGTGTGTGTGTTTACGGTATGTGTGTGTTTACAGTGTGTGTATGTTTACGCTATTGTGTGAGTTTACAGTGTGTGTGTGTGTGTTTACAGTGTGTGTGTGTTTACGGTGTGTGTGTGTGTTTACAGTGTGTGTGTGTGTGTGTTTCCGTATCCGGGTTTAACCCTTTACATCCACTCACGGTTGAGGCACTGGCAGAGCAGGCAGCCGTTGTTGTCCTGCTGGAAGCCGTAGGGACAGTCTTTCCCTGATCGAGAGCAGTTTTCCAGACGAGGACACAGCATGGGGCTCACTGTCTCATACGAAGGCTCTGTGAGATAGAACAGTAGGTTATAACCTTCATATGATGCTGCTAGAACTCTCTATGACATGCCATACTATACTTGACACTATGAAGCCTATAACACTCACAGACATGTCATACTATTCTGAAATGAGGCTTTATTGAGAGTTCAGAGTAAAGAAACATACATTTAGACACACGCAATGTTACACATCTATCTCCATGCCAACAGAAATAGTTCAGTGTTCACGTTGCTCCCATCAGAGAGTGCTGTGATAAGAGATAAACGCAGGCCCATTACAGAAGATACTGTAGGTGCTCTCTATCAAAGGGCTCTGATGAAGGAGCACCTCACATGTTGTCTAAATGACCTGGAGTGCAGGAGCACGCCTTGCCTTGGTTCTCTCCCCTAACAGAGGAGGCCCTATGTGGGAGTCTGGTGTGTCAGAGGCTGGCACTGGACAGACCCAGAGGGCTTCTGGCCCTGGTCAGGGCCTCATCCTCACTGGAGCCGGTCAGCGATGAGGTGTTCTGCTGGCCTGGGTCACACATGTACGAGCCACAACCAGGGGATGTTAAGGTGGGGTTTGGGTGGGAGCCCATTATCTTGCCACGTTCAGTGGGAGGAGCACCAAACAAGCTGTAACTAATTATGCTCACAAAAAAACAGTGATCCACTCCAATTAAGCAGCCTTAAGCCCTCAGTCTAAGCTGCACCTCATGGAGGTGGGTCTCATTTTGCAGTCTGGACCAATAAAAAATAACAAAGGAGCCTGCAGTGGAAGAATGCTGTGCGGCCTCCCCTTTAACGAGCCACCAACATGGCCTCTACATAGCTGCAGGGGGAGAGACTATCCCACAGTTCTGTTCCACCAGTCAGGTTCTAAGCTCAAAGTGACTGTATTGTAAAACAGAACTGAATTGTAGCTTGGGCCAACGAAGTAGGAATTGTTCCATTTACAGATGAAGACGTCAATTGGCGGACGTACTGTACATTGATTTGTTGCACATCTGATATAGCTACATTGACATTTGAGGGGGTTGCATTAATGGGGGTGTTTTTCCTGAAAATCATCTGCCGAGTTGTAAGTTGTTTATGACAGCAGTTTAGCTGTAGAGCTCAATGGAATGACAGATACAATTTATGGTGCCCCTGATCCTTAAACATCAGAAGCATTGACGTTGTGGTGCTTTCAAAAATGTTATTAGATTAAAAACTGAGTATACATTATATTATACAGCCTTTACTGCCCTATTAGGCTAGATGAAAGGAACATTCAATCTACCATTAAAACCTATGGTATGTCAATTGCTTGCACATGTAATATTAAGCTTCTGGAGAAGTGTGACGTCAGATATTTCCTTATGAGGACATTGGTTGCTTTTGACAATAAGGGGTATGTCTAGAACATGCTCAAATTGGACTTGTTCCTTGCTATTTTCAAACTTAAATCTCCAACTACTTCAATGCTGTATGTGATTAGGTACAATATGATCATACATTTATGAAGCAGGTGTGTGTGTGTGTGCGACTGTTTGTGTGTGTGCGACTGTTTGTGTGTGTGTGTCTCGCTCTCTCTCCGTACCCTCGCAGAAGGGGCAGCATTCTCCTGGGATCTTGACTGGGTTCTGACAGCTCTGTTTGCAGGCCATGGCGGTACAGTGAGGGTCTCCATCCACACACTGACAGAAGGTGCAGTCATCCTCCTTCCACTGCTCCTCGTGGCCACGCAGCTTGTTGTTCACCCAGCAGCTGGCCTCCGTGCTGTCCATAGACAGGAGCTCCACATCTGGACACACAGAGAGGGAGAAATAGATAGAGGCTGGGATCAGAAGGAGAGAAGTGTGGGAACTATACTGTGCTCTTTGGTGTATGACACACAACTGTAGGATTGTTTTGCAGCCTCAATTCGTCTGGGCATGGACTCTCCAAAGTGTTGAAAGCATTGAGCATGAAAAACCCAGCAGAGTTGCAGTTCTTGACACAAACCGGTGCACCTGGCACCTACTGCCATACCCCGTTAATAGGCACTTAAATATAGTCTTGCCCATTCACCCTCTGAATGGCACATATACACAATCCATGTCTCAATTGTCCCAAGGTTTAAAAATCCTTCTTTAACCTGTCTCCTCCTTCATCTACACGGATTGAAGTGGATTTAACAAGTGACATTCATAAGGGACCATAGCTTTTACCTGGATTCACCTGGTCAGTCTGTCATTAAATGAGCAGGTGTTCTTAATGTTTTGTATACTCATTGTATGTACATATCCATGTAATTGAGTTAACAAAGTACTGGGTGGAATCAGAGGTGTGAGAAGCAGGATATTGCTGGAGGGACCAGGAGAAACTGGCCGCCACCAAGACCGGTGGAGGAACACTCCAAAGCTCTTTAAGGAGTCAGAGAGGATGTAAAGAAACTGTACAGGGATCTAATGTACATATAGTGTAGGTCTAATGTATAATGTATGTAATTCGAGCTAGATGGAAGAGCATGGTATCGGATAATTTCATATTGGAGCGAGATTAGTTCATTAAAAGCAAGACAGACATATCTAATTTCCTGTCTCTGCAGTGTCCAGTCATTCCCTTTAAGAGGAGTTACCCTCAGCCATGTGCATGTCACACAGATCCAGTTTCACCAGTGCCCCCGAAGGCCAAAGACCAGTTCAGGGTTCACCGTCAAAAATTTCACTCCAAAGCAAGAAATCCCATTCAAGAGCATTTCATGCATAACATGCGGTTTTGCCCATTTGTTTGAAGTCTAGGAACAGCAACATAATAAAGCCAATTGTTTAAGAAACAACCCAGAAAACACATTGTGCTTAGAATTCTGGGAACCTGTTCTGATGACTTAAGAGTTTAAATAACCATCATTGTTTTTTGTTCAACTGTTTATTGGTAACAGAGGCAGGCCATTACCACAGCAGCAGTGTGTGTGTGTGGTGAAGAAGGGGGGTATCCCTAAGGCCAACGTCCTATTTGCCAATTTTGATTCCAGCAGAGATTTGGCTGCTGTGATTCCTCCGTCTGGGTGTGATTACCACGAATATGAAGCATTTCTGCTTTCCTCTCCATCTATCCCTCTATCGATCCCTTTCTTTCTCTTTCTATCCATCTCTCACACTATCAATGGTGAGCCTAAAAATACACATTGTATTGCACTCACACACAAGCCTTCAAGCACTTTTAGGGTTTTAGGTGACTTGACCAGCCTACGAAAAGGATTAGAACAGGTATGCAGCTGTGCCTTGTAAATGAGACAGATATCAGGTACAGAACTGGAGGTTCCTCTTAATAACGACCATGAACCAGGTGCCACCCCCAGCTTACCACAATAACTCTGACTATAGCCTCCTCAATGACTGGAGCTTTGGCCAAGCAGGGGTACAAGATGAAAGCATTCCCCACCATCTCAGGGGCTGAACATTCCAGGTGTACTTCTGACACTGACCTCCAATAACCTCCCTGTCTCCCTCCCTCTCATGTGTCTGATCAATTACAAAAACACAGGCAGACAAATCTGGCTACCACCATCACCATTATACACTGAACAAAAACATAAATGCAACTTGTAAAGTGTTGTTTCATGAGCTGATATAAAAGATCAAACATTTACATTTGTTTAAATCCCTGTTAGTAAACATTTCTTCTTTGCCAAGGTAATCCATCCACCTGACAGTTGTGGCATATCAAGAAACTGATTAAACAGCATGATCGTTACACAGGTGCACCTTGTGCTGGGGACACTAAAAGGCCACTCTAAAATGTGCAGTTTTGTCACACAACACTAAATGTCACAGATGTCTCAAGTTTTGAAAGAGCGTGCAATTGGCATGCTAACTGCAGGAATGTCCACCAGAGCTGTTGCCAGATAATTGAATGTTAATTTCTCTACCATAAGCTGTCTTCAACAACGTTTTAGAATTTGTAAGTACAATCGGCCTCGCAACCGCAAACCACGTGTAGCCACCCCAGCCCAGGACCTCCATATCCGGCTTCTTCCCCTGCTGGATCGTCTGAGACAGCTGATGAAACTGTGGGTTTTCACAACTGAAGAATTTCTGCACAGAAACAGTCTCAGTGAAGCTCAATTGCATGCTCGTCGTCCTCACCAGGGTCTTGACCTGACTGCAGCTCGACGTCGTAACCGACTTCAGAGAGCAAATGCCTACCTTCGATGGCCACTGGCAAGCTGGAGAAGTGTGCTCTTCCTGGATGAATCCCGATTTCAACTGTACCAGGCAGATGGCAGACAGCGTGTATGGTGTTGTGTGAGAGAGCGGTTTGCTGATGTCAACGTTGTGAACAGAGTTCCCCATGGTGGCGGTGGGGTTATGGTATGGGCAGACATAAGCTACGGACAATGAACACAATTGCATTTTATCATTTGCATTTTGGCAATTTGAATGCACAGAGATACCGTGATGAGATCCTGAGGCCCATTGTAGTGCCATTCATCCCCCGCCATCACATCATGTTTCAGCATGATAATGCACAGCCCATGTCGCAAGGATCTGTACACAATTCCTGGAAGCTAAAAATGTACGACAGCGTGTTTCAGTTCCCTCCAATATCCAGCAACTTCGCACAGCCACTGAAGAGGAGTGGGACAACATTCCACAACATTCCACAGGCCACACCAGTCTGATCAACTCTATGCGAAGGAGATCTGTCACGCTGCATAAGGCAAAATATGGTCACCAGTTACTGACTGGTTTTCTGTTCCACCCCCATACTTTTATTGAAGGTATCTGTGACCAACAGATGCATTTCTGTATTTCCAGTTATGTGAACTCCATAGATTAGGGCCTAATTTATTTATTTAAATGGACTGATTTCGTTATATGAACTGTAACTCAGTGAAATCTTTGAAATTGTTACATTGCGTTTATTTTTTTGCTCAGTGTACTTCACCAGACAGTGTACTTCACAAGACAGTCATTTGTTGTCCACATGCGCTGCCCAAACCCTTTCAACAGCTCCAACCGCAGGTACCAGTGTTTTTACCTGCCTCTGAGGACATGTGTTTTAGTGAGGAGATCAGGTACAAACATGTCAACCTCCATTAAGGCTACCAGATATAATGAAGCCAAAGCAGTCACTCAAAGGAGGTTTATGTTCCTGACTTCCTAGACATTGCTAATTCTTTTGACCGGTCCTTGTATGTGAAGCATGTTAATGACTCGAGTCGAGCTGGACGTAAACGGAAGCGATTAAGGTAAGGCCATTGTATGGCGTGTTGGGTGCCCTGGGAGAGTGGACTAAAGCCTTATGTGCTCGATACGGCTGCCCCCCTGCCTCCCTAGTGCCCCCCCTGCCAGTCTGGCCACAATCAACACTAATCACAAACGGCCTCCCTGACTGTGTCAGCTCACCTCCACAAATCTAGTCGTGTCATACAAAACCTCACTTATCTATAAAACATCTATATCTGTTATAGATACTGTTGTTTAACTTTTGATGTGTGTACCTGTAACGGATGTGAAACGGCTAGTTTAGTTAGCGGTGCACGCTAAATAGCGTTTCAAATCGATGACGTCACTTGCTCTGAGACCTTGAAGTAGTAGTTCCCCTTGCTCTGCAAGGGCCGCGGCTTTTGTGGAGCGATGGGTAACGATGCTTCGAGGGTGACTGTTGTTGATGTGTGCAGAGGGTCCCTGGTTCACGCCCGGGTATGGGCGAGGGGACGGTCGAAAGTTATACTGTTACATACCTATGCATACTGGGCAGCATTCTCCCTCCGGGATGTAGAAGTTCTCACAGTCGAGTTCCGCACATTCTGCTTTGGAGCAGAAGGATATCCCTCCTCGGCACTGGCAGAGCCAGCACGTGTCCATACGGTACACCTCCTCCTCTGAAAACTCCTTCCCGTTGTGGACACACTTGGGAGAAACTGGGAAAGTGGAAGAGGAAACAGATGCTGTCAACCTGAACGATATGTAGGGCTCTTGATGGCTAACATACACTAACGGCTGGTTCATTCATCCCCCCCCCCAGTAACTATTCCCAAAGTCGTTGCTGTAAATGAGAATGTGTTCTCAGTCAACTTACCTGGTAAGATAAGGGTTAAATAAATAAATAAAATAAATGAACATACCATGCTTAAACCATCCCATTTGGTATGTATAAAATACATTATCCACCCCGGGACAGAATGAGTTTGTTGCTTCTGTATCCGTGTATTAACTCAGAAGCAATAATTACAGTGTAGCTAGCTGTGGATGGAAGAGCAGTGTGTTGTGGTAAAGTCGTGTGGAGCTAGGCACTTGGGCCGAGAGCCCTGTGCACTGGGCTCCAACAGTATTAGACAATGAAGCCAGCTCCATTAGGTGGAATTCAGCAGAGATTTGTGAAGTCTTGGTGGAGACAGCACTCGCGGCATAGCTCAGCTCAGCTCATCCCAGCACTGGGTAAAAGAAAACAGCAGCAGACTGTGCTGGTACAGTGTGGTCTGGAGAGCTGGGATGCAGACAGCAGACAGGCCCAGTAAAGCCAGCGTAAGTACCGGAAACCTCAGCTGTCTGTCTCCAAACGCCGACCCATAGAACAATGACTACCGTACGGATCATTAGAGACTCATAACAAGCCCCGAGCAGCCGCCTCGCAGACACAACTGTCCACTCACTGCACGCGATACTCCTGGAACACTCCGGGAGATTGTGTGTGTGTGTGTGTGTGTGTGTGTGTGTGTGTGTGTGTGTGTGTGTGTGTGTGTGTGTGTGTTTGTGTGTGTGTGTGCGTGCGAGCGGTGAAGGACAAGCCCATTCTCTATTTAGTTTATTAAAGTTCCATCATTTCCATAATTTCATTCAAATGGATTCTGTATTATTGCCAAATAAACAAGAGGGGATGTTGACAAACTAACTCAGTGATTACCACAGCCATTTGTCTTTGACACTTTCACTGACAATGCCTATGACTCAGGGTCTTGAAAGACCACATTAACTTCTCATCAAAACTATGATGATTTAGCTACTGCAGGAGAGTGATTATGTAAACAAGTCATGGTTTGATATGCCATGGAGGAGAAGGAGGGGTAAATAACTGCCCAGATGCTAACAGATGTAGCTAGCCCCACTAAGGTTTCCATCTGTATACCATACCCTGGTAGAGCACTGCTCTGACCCCTCTCCTTGCCCCCTGGACCAGCCCTGCACTTTAATACAAAGCAGGTGGGCCAACTGAGTTGAAAGTAAAGCAGGGATTCTCTCCCTCCCTCCCTCCCTCCCTCCCTCCCTCCCTCCCTCCCTCCCTCCCTCCCTCCCTCCCTCCCTCCCTCCCTCCCTCCCTCCCTCCCTCCCTCCCTGCCTGCCTGCCTGCCTGCCTGCCTGCCTGCCTGCCTGCCTGCCTGCCTGCCTGCCTGCCTGCCTGCCTGCCTGCCTGCCTGCCTGCCTGCCTGCCTGCCTGCCTGCCTGCGAGAAAATACAATAAGCACTTTGCCAGACAAATGTAAATGCATGGAAAAAATAGGAAGTCAAAAGGCAGGATGTTCACGTGATTTCCACAGTATTTGTTAATGGTCATCTCTAAAACAAACTGGAGGATGGAACACTAAATTCCATTCATGCTTTTATCCGACTGGATTCAAAATGTAAAAAAATATCAGACTGGATTCACTTCTAAAACCAAAGTTGCGCCCCTGCATGAAACCCTGACTTTGGCCCACCCTAAAACATTCATTACATTCAACATGGTGTGACCGTCTCTTCCAGCAAACAAAAATGTAAAACCAAATTATAAACAAAAAATCTGAGGGAATTTTCTCAATGGAGCAGAAAGGTCTCAGCATATTAATTCTGGTGAATCCAATTTCCTCCCATATAATGCACATCAAGACTTCTACCATGCATTCTTGATTAAAATTGCCAGACACTTTGTGTGGTTGTAGAGCTTGATTCAAGTTCACAGCTTTAATGTTCTTGGAAAGCAAGTACCATACTAGTCTACATCAAGTTGTGGTTAAACCTAAATGCTACATGCGATGAAGTCCATACTGTTTGCTCGTCGAAGGGCTGATAAACAGTAGGCTGCTGTTAACACGGTCGTTTGGAACCATCTGTAACATCAGATGACATCAGGTCAGGAAGGCCATGACAGCTCCTGCCCAGCCACCCAGACCCATTCTTCAGCCAGAGCTGGAAACGTCTTGTCAAACATGGCCAAAACACACAGGTCAGACCCATTGTCATAGTACTCTGTACACTGACCCTGACCAAATACCCACCAAAAGCCAACCTCAGGACTGTAAAAACATTTGTTTAATGCCTTAGGTCACTGAAAGTTGGGTACTATTATGTGTTCCATTTCAAAATACTCTAGGAATCCCAAACTTTGTGATTAATGAATCGGATTATAATTTAATATGTTTTGTGGATGGGCTTTAGTGTTTGTCAGTGACCCAACCATTAGCGAACAGTCATTCATTTTGAGCCCCACCTGTTTAGCAAAAAATAACAAAACAAAAAATGATTGTTTTGTTGTTGTTGCCTGTTTTGTATGTTATTTTGGCATTAATACATGCCACATATCAGTTTGCAAACCATGTAAAAATAAATAATTTAGTTAATAAAGCCACATAAAAACCATTTCAGGTTAGCTCAGTGCTTTTTGAGGTGGTGGGGCAGCCAGCGGAAAATACAGAACATAGTTGGTAATGTTCTCTAGTTGCATCATGATTGGCTCAGTGTTCTGTCACTCATGGGGACATTACGTCACCACAAAATCTACTGGGTAGAGCTCGAAAATTTAAGCCCCTTGGGTGCTGCCATAGATTTACATTAGAAGTGCTATTCCAAGAAGGCTTAAGGTCATTGGCCACAGGTAAAATTACGTCAAATCACGTTATATCTACCATTGCTTTGATTGGACTGATCATGTCAACATCATACTTTCAAAATCTTAGCTAGCAAGCTAGAAAAGCAGTCATCGTAAAGAATCAAGTTGACAATCTACTGGAAAATAATTTTCAAGCCTTGTCATATGAAGAGAAATTATAGACAAAATATATCGGTGCTCATCGGCCATTGGACATAACCATTACACAACAAGTGCAAATTGCAAATTGGCTAACTGCAAGCATTGCAAAGCAATCACTAGCCTGATATTCAGTGGAGAGGGTGTGTGGTCCAAGTCTGGGTTTAAGGGTCTCTTTTCCAAGCTTAAAAGGATAAACATTCACATGCAACACCAAAGGTTGAATACATTGGGCATGCTATCAATCCAGCATGACTTCTGCCATGTTCAAAACCAGTGGGAACTGTGAAAAAAATTAGCTCAGACTGGGAAAATACGTTTTGAACGGTCATCCAACTCAGAATTCCATGGCGGGATCTCTGGCCTCTTTTTAGAGCTCTGACCTGAAGATCATTGACGTCCTGATTCAACCTGTTTTTTTCAGAGTTCCCAGTCTTGAAAGCACCATAAATCCAGAGAATGTCAGACTTTGATGACAAAGTTTGATGACAAAATTTGCCCACAAGAAAGACCGCCGCACCACCATACTGTTCAAGTGAAGACAGCACACCAAGGTGATTCCAAAAATGTATTGTATGCTACTGCATAAATGATGTAATATGCAAGGGAGATATGTATACTGTAGCTAAGAAATTAATACTAAGTGTATGTTGTGTAGTAAGATGTTAGTAGGCCATGTGCCTCACTCTAATACTTTGGTCTCTTTCTCCCTGACAACTTATCATACTGTACTAAGCATTTCGCTACACTCACATTAACATCTGCTAACCATGTGTATGTGACAAATAACATTTGATTTGATAACTTGGTGGTGTACATGTAGCCTACAGCCTGTGTTAGAGAAATGTCATACATGATTATTGTAAAAGCTTTCATTGTCTGCTTATATGCCCCCTTTATTTATCCTATGGTTCTGACTTGGTGTACAAGGAGATTTTTTTATATATTTTTTAATTTAACCTTTTTTTAACCAGGTAGGCAAGTTGAGAACAAGTTCTCATTTACAATTGCGACCTGGCCAAGATAACGCAAAGCAGTTCGACACATACAACAACACAGAGTTACACATGGAGTAAAACAAACATACAGTCAGTGTTCTGCCCTTGAGTTGTAACACAGTAGAAAAAATAAGTCTATATACAATGTGAGCAAATGAGGTGAGATAAGAGAGGTAAAGGCAAAAAAAAGGCCATGGTGGCGAAGTAAATACAATATAGCAAGTAAAACACTGGAATGGTAGCTGTGAGCTGTGAGCTGCTCTGAGCTGGTGCTTAAAGCTAGGGAGATAAGTGTTTCCAGTTTCAAAGATTTTTGTAGTTCGTTCCAGTCATTGGCAGCAGAGAACTGGAAGGAGAGGCGGCCAAAGGAAGAATTGGTTTCGGGGGTGACCAGAGAGATATAACTGCTGGAGCGCATGCTACAGGTGGGTGCTGCTATGGTGACCAGCAGGGTCTTGTAGATGACCTGGAGCCAGTGGGTTTGGTGACGAGTATGAAGCAAGGGCCAGCCAACTAGAGCGTCCAGGTCGCAGTGGTGAGTAGTATATGGGGCTTTGGTGACAAAACGGATGGCACTGTGATAGACTGCATCCAATTTATTGAGTAGGGTATTGAATACTGTATAATAGTAGGGTATAAGAATACTGTAAGAATGGCCCATGTTCTGAATTATGTCGCTGTACATTTCAAAAGTGCTGAACAAATAGTTATATTGACTACGTACGTCTTAGCTCAAGCATTAATGTCTTAATCGAAATTACAGATTGCCTCTCATCCGCTCATCATTCCCTTAAGCAATAGTTTGTACATCTCAATTGTTAGTAGAAATCACATTTGTTTAAGCAAGTCAGCCATATCATCTTTTTTAAAGGCATTAAGTGAGGCTGAATGAACTGTTTCGCTGCCAGACAAGGCTCCGCTGATAATCAGGTGTAGCAGTGGTAAGGATTCACTCCATGATGCTGAAAAGAAAGCTCTGCTGTTGGAACAGCTTTATATAGGCCCTAATAGTTTGTGGGAACCGTTTGTCACCGTTATAGTGCAATTAATGTATTGTTTAGTGCTGTGTTGTGAGGTGGCTTTACTGGCATGCATATTTGAATTTGCCCCACCAATATTTACATGCTAAAGTCACCACTGCACCCAACACATATCCCCAAAGACCTTCTGGAGAGGTCTTGGGGGATACTAGGGGGGTATGTGCCATATCTTCATCCTCAATCCCTCTCTGTGTGATTTCTAATATGGACGCAGTCATGCAGAGCTTACTGCCAGTAGGGGAGGCACAAAGGGCGTCCAGTTCAGACCCAAAGAGCAGCAGACACTTGTTATCAAAACACTGATCCCCTAGCCTCTGCAGCCGCCATTCAGCCCCTGCCGGCCTGCCTGACTCGACTACACTCCCCCTGGAAGACTGGAGCACATAAAAAGCATTCCCATCAATTAACTGTTGAACCTTTTGGATATGTGACCAAGCAGGAACTCTTTGACACTACACAATTGATTCTGTTGGTAAAACAGCAAATATCTGCTGGGAACTCAGAGTCTCTCTCTCTCTCTCTCTCTCTCTCTCTCTCTCTCTCTCTCTCTCTCTCTCTCTCTCTCTCTCTCTCTCTCTCTCTCTCTCTCTCTCTCTCTCTCTCTCTCTCTCTCTCTCTCTCTCTCTCTCTCTCTCTCTCTCTCTCTCTCTCTCTCTCTCTCTCTCTCTCTCTCTCTCTCTCTCTCTCTCTCTCTCTCTCTCTCAATATGCCAATATGCACAATGAGATCCATTATGTTTAATATGCTTTGTGGCGTTGAGATTATTTGCGGCTACACCCCATAAAAATGTATTTGGACAACAAATGACCATCTATTTCGTGACTCTCCTTTTCATCACAGAACTGTGGAGAAAAATTGTGGAGTTAAATTTCACACAAGCACCACTTCTCTCATCAAATTCATGGCTTGCTATGGTTATATACGTTACCTTTCTGGCACTCGAACATGTCACAGCAGTCTTCTGGCTTTCCGGTGGCCTGACTGAGTGGTACAGTCTTCTGGCCGGAGGGGCACTGGGGCTTGTGGCACGCGCGGAGGTCACAGGTGCACTGGGGGGGCACAGTGGGGCAGCAGCCAGCAGGGGGAGTGTAGCTCTTGGTCAGAACCGAGCCCTCAGGACAGGAAGGTACCGGCAGAGCAGGACATGTGGTCGCGGCACACTTCAGCTCCTCTGAAATACACACACACACACACACACACACACACACACACACACACACACACACACACACACACACACACACACACACACACACACACACACACACACACACACACACACACACACACACACACAGTCAGTCACATACAATAACAAGCCTCTGTAAGGCATGCTGTAGCACCACCTTCAACCCGGCTCCAGGCTACAACAGTGCCCACACTGTTTGCTAGGTGGCAGGGGAAAAGGGGGGAGAGGAGTGGGGCTCCCTGGCCTGCATACAGTGTTAGTGGAACAGTGTTGCTCATGTTGCAGTCATCAGATCCCCTTCACTCCGTGACAGCTTTACAGCATCCTGTTAGGATGGAGAGTGAGAGCTATGCTCGTCTCTAGACACGACAAACCTCTCAGCACATCCTGTCTAAGACCTTTCCTGATCCCTGCCTGCCCACCCACTGGATCCAACACTCTATCCAAATAGGCTCTCCATCTCACCAGCCATTAATACAAGGCCATGTTTTACTCAGACTTTTTTATCCTACCCTGAGCCTTATTTTTTAAATCACACTACACTTAGCATTCCAGGAAGCGTTTGTCTATCGATATGCCAGAGACAACATAATGGTCTTCATACTCTGGTTAGGGAGTGCAGGTGGCACAGGGGTGTACTTTGGACACTTTCAGGAAAAGAAAAGTGGAGTGCCCCTCTGTCTCATATTGTAGAAGGACAGTAGCTACCTTACGAAGCTTGGTTTACCCAATCCTTAACCATTGCTTATTTTGGTTCAACCGTGTCACTGTTATGCATACAGAGTCGAGGGATTGGGTGCTGCAAACTCATGTCCTGTCCTATACAGTGCCTTCCGAAAGTATTCACACCCCTTGCCTTTTCAAAGTTTTGTTGAGTTACAGCCTGAATTTAAAATGTATTTAAATTGTATTTTGTGTATTTTGTGTCATTGGCCTACACACAATACCCCATAATGTCAAAATGGAATAATGTTTTTTGAAATTTGTACAAATTAATTCAAAATGAAAAGCTGAAATGTCTCGAGTCAATAAGTATTCAACCCCTTTGTTATGGCAAGCCTAAATAAGTTCAGGAGTAAAAATGATCTTGACAAGTCACATAATAAGTTGCATGAACTCACTCTGTGTGCAATAATAGTGTTTAACATGATTTTTTTAATGACTACTTCGTCTCTGTTTCCCACACATACAATTATCTGTAAGGTCCCTCAGTCAAACAGTGAATTTCAAACACAGATTCAACCACAAAGACCAGGGAGGTTTTCCAATACCTTGCCAACATGGGCACTTATTGGTGGATGGGTAAAAATGTATTAATTACCATTAATTACACTTTTGATGGTGTATCAATACACCCAGTCACTACAAAGATACAGGCGTCCTTCCTAACTCAGTTGCCAGAGAGGAATGAAACAGCTCAGGGATTTCACCATGAGGTCAATAGTGACTTTAAAACAGTTACAGAATTGAAGGGTTGTGATAGGAGGAAACTGATGATGGAGCAACAACATTGTAGTTACACCACAATACTGACTTAATTGACAGTGAAAAGAAGAAGCCTGTAGTGAATTAAAATATTCCAAACAATGCGTCCTGTTTGCAACAATGCATTAAAGTAATAGTACAAAAAATTAAATTAAATTCTAGTAATGAATACAAAGTGTTATGTTTGGGGAAAATCCAATACAACACATAACTGAGTAAGACTCTCCATATTTTCAAGCACAGTGGTGGCTGCATTATGTTATGGGTATGCGTGTAATCGTTAAGGACTGGGGAGTTTTTCAGGATAAAAAAGAAAGGCAATGAAGCTAAGCACAGGCAAAATCCTAGAGAAAAACTTGGTTCAGTCTGCTTTCCACCAGACACTGGGAGATTAATTCACTTTTCAACAGGACAATAACCTAAAGCAGATGGTTATTTAATCGATTTTGAATTCAGGCTGTAACACAACAAAATGTGAAATAAGTCAATGGGTATGAATACTCTCTGAAGGCACTGTAATTGTCAATGGCTAAATAATTTCACAGATCTCCTGTTTGTAGGATACCAGGTACGATCTGTGGCTGTTACGAAGGACTGGGAGAGAGTGTGAGGAAGGGAGGAATAAAGCAGTGTATGATTGATGACAGTGGAGAAAATTGGTAATTACGTTTCTACTTAATGTCTTCCCTTGGGCCTTTAGGAAAGGAAATGCCATGAAGCTAATAAATAAGTAATTGCCTAATAAGAGAGAGAAATGTAATGGCTATGATTGCGTATGGGAAGAATACTTTACAATCTTTGCATGCGTTATGGTTTTGGTGGAAAGAGAATGAAATAGAATGAAATTGTGTAACAAGGCTTGGGGTTTGTGGCTCTTTCAGAAGCTAGTTTGTTGATGTCCTTCCCAGACTTTTGGCGTTCCCTGGTGCAACACGACTCTAGCAGAGGATGTGTCTCATCCCTGACATTTGAGGGCCTGAAAGAGGATCCCTGAGGCTGTTCCTACCAGATGGGAAACTGAAATGGCAAACAGAGGGACTGGAGCCCAGGTTCTGCTCCACAGACAGACAGTTCAACTCCACATACAGCGATGATTGCAGTATTACTTTCAATAGTCAAACCCTCAATGGTTGAACACATCGGTGCGACCCAATGCTCACCCGGCATGTTAATCTTCCACCTATGCAGTCGTTTGAAGTTTGCCTGAACCGTAAAAGTTAAGTTGTGACTTGAGCAGGAGAGTCATTTTTGGGGGAGATATCTGACAGATGAAATTGAGGATGAAGGAAGTGTTGGAGTTTTTCTTCCCTGAATAAATAGTGCATGGGCATGAGGTATCTGCACTGTACTGTTTGCTCTAGGAACCTGTGAACAGTCGGGGCAGGCACAAAGCTTGTATTGATCAACTCTGTTACTGAATAGTGTCAGAGAGAAGGGGGGAAATTCCCCTGAATTAGGGCAAGAAACGACCCATTTATTAACGGTGTTTGTCCTAATTCCTGCATTTGAGTTAAATAAACTTCAGTTACAGGCTGATGTCAGAGGTTTTATATCAAATAGCAGTAACACAGAGCGTGCTGCTGTCTAACAGAGTGATGTGGCCATGAATAAAATGTTGTGCAATGTTTGCATTGAATAAGACTTTCTGTGTGCCCCAGTCAAAGAAAACAGATTGCCTACTCATGTCTAACAATGGGTGGACTGGAGTACGCTGGGAAAAACCAGCTGCCAGACACTCTATTGTCATTCAAATGAATGATATTGTAGCCATTTCTGAACATAATAGGGCAGACACAGAGCATGGAAACAGTATGGTAAACTCAGTAGAGGATGGATTTCAGCACATTCTGTTTGTGTTCTAACTCGAAGCACCAATGGGGTAATTAGCTAGTCAGTGGTCACAAAAGCAATCTCTGTATTACAATGGTGGCTATTCTCCAGCTTACGCAAACAAGAACACAAAGACCTAATTGCTTAATAAATTCAGTTTGTAGAATGGTCAAAATGTTCTCTCGTTGTGGTGGTGAGATAGTATGGAAAACCTAGCCACCCCTTAGGGAAAGCCTTAATACACACACAAACATGTACACATGCGCACACACACCCACACGCACCCTGAAGTTGGGCTTGAGGTAGGATTTAGAAATTGGTTTATTACCACAGAATGGGCTATTGTAAACAATGCATATTTCTGGCATCTCCGAGAAGCCCATTCGGGAAAGGAAAACACCTCTATGTAAATGAGTTTTTTTCTACACAGAGCACAAGGAGCACAGTATTCATCTGACTGAAGCAGCTCTGGTAGGCAGAGGAGGCTGTGTTGACAGCCTGAGTTTAGTCATGGTACAAGTGCACAATGTGAGTTTTGTTCAGTGACTGACTTTGGAAGCAAGTCAGCGGAGAACAAAGCTGTCTTAGTACAGCGGCCCTACATGGGCCTCTGGTACATCCTCTGGTTTTATACAGTTTGTCCGCAAAGGGACCCATCAGGCTCATCTCTCACGTAAGCTGTGGAGGACTGGCCGCTTGCCCACTGGCGGTTGAGGCTACGAATGTCTGTATTGTTCTCTATTTTAAAGAACTAAGTCTGGGAGGTGGTTCAGGGCAAAAGGCACAGGGTCACAGGAGAGGGAAACATAGACGTGTGATCATCACACTCTGGTTAGGGCAGTGTGTCAGGAGAGAGAGCTGCAGCAGCTCACATTCCACACACACACACACACACACACACACACACACACACACACACACTTCACAGCTCCTCGCTCTCTCACGCTCAGGCTAAATATTTGAGGATGAAAAACGTGATCCTGGTATCCCATGATCACGGGTCGAGTGTTCTCTGCTCAGAGTAGCTCAACACAGCCTTCTTCGTATTGTCAGATGAGATTGGGCCAGGGAGAGTGAAAGTAGAGGCTGAGCTTTTATCATGCTGAATGGGCTGAACAATGTTGCAGAGAATACTTTTCTATGGACAATTGTCTACTACAGAGCTGGCACAAAATGCATGGGAGTGAAAGGATGGCACAAGTATGGTCCAAGTTGAATAGAACAGTAACAAATTGGCCATGAGGGAACCTTCAAAATTAGTTAAAGGTCTCTGGATCTGCCTTAGAAGTAACTGAACATTAAATATGAATTGGGCTGTACACATAAAAGTCAGTCCAGGGGAGTACGGGGCTACGCTCTGCAGCTGCCCAGTCAGTCCAGGGGAGTACGGGGATACGTTCTGCAGCTGCCCAGTCAGTCCAGGGGAGTACGGGGATACGCTCTGCAGCTGCCCAGTCAGTCCAGGGGAGTACGGGGATACGTTCTGCAGCTGCCCAGTCAGTCCAGGGGAGTACGGGGATACGCTCTGCAGCTGCCCAGTCAGTCCAGGGGAGTACGGGGATACGCTCTGCAGCTGCCCAGTCAGTCCAGGGGAGTACGGGGCTACGCTCTGCAGCTGCCCAGTCAGTCCAGGGGAGTACGGTGCTACGCTCTGCAGCTGCCCAGTCAGTCCAGGGGAGTACGGTGCTACGCTCTGCAGCTGCCCAGTCAGTCCAGGGGAGTACGGTGCTACGCTCTGCAGCTGCCCAGTCAGTCCAGGGGAGTACGGTGCTACGCTCTGCAGCTGCCCAGTCAGTCCAGGGGAGTACGGGGATACGCTCTGCAGCTGCCCAGTCAGTCCAGGGGAGTACGGTGCTATGCTCTGCAGCTGCCCAGTCAGTCCAGGGGAGTACGGGGATACGCTCTGCAGCTGCCCAGTCAGTCCAGGGGAGTACGGGGCTACGCTCTGCAGCTGCCCAGTCAGTCCAGGGGAGTACGGTGCTACGCTCTGCAGCTGCCCAGTCAGTCCAGGGGAGTACGGTGCTACGCTCTGCAGCTGCCCAGTTTGTGGTAGTTGAGGCAGTTGGGTGATGTAACATTGTTGGTTATCTGCTCATGTTTTCTCACAGACAAACAGAAAAAGAAGAGGCTGGCGGCCTGGCTAGAGCTGGAGAGCTGGGGCAGGGGCTGGAGGGCAGGAGTGGATCTGAGACCCCAGCAGGGGCTGGGGCTTGGGTTGGGGCAGGGCTTGGGAAAAGTTGTGGTGCCTGGTAAGCAGAGCTATCAGCTGGGTGACTGGGAGCAGTGAGAGGACAACAGGCTGAGACAGCGATCCCACTTTGCCTAGAGCTATCAGCTGGGTGACTGGGAGCAGTGAAAGGACAACAGGCTGAGACAGCGATCCCACTTTGCCTAGCGGGAAGTTCTTTGTCTGAGCCAACAGATAAACTGTGTTTTGTTTCCCCTCTGAAATCACTGCCAAGAGACACACACACACACACACACTGGGACATGAGCAGGCTCGCTGGGCATGACAGAGGCCATAGCCTCTGCAGATGACACACAAACACAGAGACGTCTAGCACCCCTGCCAGCTACTGGCGGTCTGGACTGGCGAGTAATAGTGATGCCACAAAGAGGCTGCAGCCAAGCAGAACTAATGATGCTTCAGGGGAAGGAGACGGGCGGGAGGGAGTGTGGTACTACTGGTGGGCCAACTCTGTGGTGGCGAGGTCTGTTTGCACCATGGCATCATGGTGGGCACGGCTCCAGTGTCTGACCCACCTCAACTCCATTTCCTCCCTTGTAATGTTCTTTTAAAAAGTATACACTTATACTAAACATTAATACTGCCCCATTTCACCCATTATAACCTTCTGAGGTTAGCCATGAGGACCAGTCACATTTAAAGTACATCGATGTAATATGACATACAATAGCTGTGTAACAACCCACAGGCTTAAATCTGCATTCTGTTTTCCCAGAGCCGCTCTCCGCAGGGCCATTACAACATCAGGTCATATCAGCAACATCAATCAAAGTATTACAGAACAAGCTCCTCTTCTGAAGGCCACATGGGGAAACTCCTTGTGCCCAGCAGCTCAAAGGCGTATAATTAATCAAAGCCATAAATGTACACACAGGGCCGGAGAACTAAATACAGGCCCCAGACCATTTCCTGCACTTGACACAAATAACTTGTCAAAATGGCTTCCCCTAGCTGGCTCCCTGGCCTGACCTCTTCCTCCTCTTCCACTAATTTGATCAATCCTCAGAGATTCAGTCTAATACTTCCTCATCAGCAACACAGTGTGCCTGTGTTCATGTCACCTCCCAGCACCCAACATGACATTGACCCCTGTCTGAAGTCCAACGACGTGCGTCAGTATACTGACAGTACATATATAGAGAGCCCTTAGCGATACTAAGAGATGGCTGTTGGTGATCAGGCGCTGCAGACGGTGAAGCTGCAAACGAGGTTTGTGCCCCAAGTCTTCGAACAAACAGTAAACAGGAACACAAGCCAGGACAGTTGGCTGGCCTCAGAAGGCTACTCTAATCTCTGAGTCAGAGCGAGCATTAAGAGCCAGTCCCAAACCACTACCATGTGTGAATGAATGTACAAGCCCCAAGCAGAGGCAGAGGATGTTATGTTCAAATGGATGGCTGAAAAAGTGCTTCAAGTACTGGCAACAAGGTCCGCTTTCATCTTCAACTGCATGTGAAGATTGGATTCACTGTAACTCTCATGCAGTGAAAGCAGAGCTTTCCGTATGTGTAGACATCACAAGCTAAGGGACATATTGACCCAGACCTAAATCATTACTTGATCAGATGGGTAGCTCCATGACCTCTCAGGAGCACTGCACTCAGGGTTACTCATCATAACGGAAGCACTGACGACAGACAGCAAGATCTCGGCCAAGCCAGTCAGACAAAACAAGTTAATTATCACTGCCCTGAACACACACACACCCTCCTTACTTAATGCATGGCCGTTTGAAGGGTGTGTGGAGAAGCGACAACACATGAGCTGCAGAAAAATGTTGTTTACTGTTTTCAGTGTTGTGATTTCACGCTGTCGTCCTCTCTTGGCTGCTCTAGACAACTGGAAGTTGAGAAATGCAGCAGAGGACTTGTATATTATTCATAAGGACCCAGGAGAGGGCAATGACACTGTCTCTCAATAATACAGTATGTGTACTTTTCCACGCTGCTAGAGGAATTTACAGAACAAACAGCTCAGTACAAGTATCCAAATACACAGCCAAGGGACTGTACATGCTCTGTAACAACCCTGTTTGTTTGTAGATCTTGTTTGCAGATCATATAACTGAAGATTACACATTTTGTGGTCCTCTCTAGCTCAGTTGGTAGAGCATGGTTCTTGTAATGTTAGGACGGTGGGTTTGATTCCCGGGACCACTCATATGTAAAACATTTTTTCATGCATGACTGTAAGTCGCCTTGGATAAAACGTCTGCTAAATGGCACATCCTACAATACTCTCAGACCTTTCATTATCAGGAATGGTACACATTTCCCGACTGAACTATCAAAGAAAAAAAGGGATGAAAGCACAAACAAAGCTAAAACAAATGTCTTAGTTGTGGATCGAGTCACTTGTCTTGAATTGGGCCTCCTAAACTCAACAAATGTCCTTAGTAAACTGACGTGAGTCTAGCTTTTTGGCACAACATGGTTACGCAGTATTATGAAGCGGATGATGAGATCTTCCCACTAACACAGCAGGAGAGAATCTGTGAGTTCACTCACTGGCACTTTCTCAGTGAGACCAATGTTCTTTATACATACAGAGAGCTGCCATGTTGGTTTTATGCAACTCTCACACAGTTCTGTCAAAGGGGTGAAATAGAACCCACCTCAATAACAATTAACTTAGAAGTGCCAGTCAGAGAGGCAGCTACATGGGTACTTACCCTTAGCCCCTCTATGAGGCACATTTAAACAAACAACTCATAATTGTCACTCTGGTTCCTGAGCTCTGTGGAGGTCTATCTTCCTCCTCATTCTGTGCTTTAACCCTAGACACAGGCTGAGAATTCAGCCAACACACTATACTGTTACACTTTACAGCCTGAACACTGTGTACGTAGATCACCTCATAGGTCCACAGTATATTATTCTCCTTATAATAGAACCTCTCTCTGCTACTCTCTCTCAAATCAAATCAAAGTTTATTTGTCACTTACAGTGAAATGCTTACTTACAGGCTCTAACCAACCGTGCGAAAAAGGTGTGTGTGTGTGTGTGTGTGTGTGTGTGTGTGTGTGTGTGTGTGTGTAAAGAAATAAAACAACAGTAAATAGACATTTGAAAATAAGAGTAGCATGGCTATATACAGACACCGGTTAGTCAGGCTTATTGAGGTAGTATGTACATGTAGATATGGTCTAAGTGATTATGCATATATGATGAACAGAGAGTAGCAGTAGTGTAAAAAGAGGGGTTGGCGGGTGGTGGGACACAATGCAGATAGCCCGGTTAGCCAATGTGCGGGAGCACTGGTTGGTCGGGCCAATTGAGGTAGTATGTACATGAATGTATAGTTAAAGTGACTCTCGGTGTTGACATGGAAAGGACTTTGGAATAGACTGACTGATTGTCTACTACACCTCTGTGATTTCTCACAGGTTGTGCTGACTCGCTGTACTGTAAGGGTCTAGGTTGAAGAGAAGGTTAAGACAATGTAATCATTCCATGCAGAAGTGTTAGAAAATAAACAAATTCATTGGACCAGTGCCAGACTGGAAGTGAATGTTAGCAGTACAGAAAGTTTTCCATCAAAGTGGAGAATAAACACCATCGTAATGAATTTCAGCTAACTACTCAGCAAACACACATCGTAACTGTTTTACTGTAAATCTACTTATTGAAACGTTTTTCAAATGATCTACAGACACTTTATTACTTGAATTCCCGACCACTGGTCACATTATCAATGCTAATCCTGTATAATCAGCAACAGTGCTGGCACCGTGAATGTGCTTATTTTTGAACGCCCAGCATGGAATTATTACTTTGTCTTAAACTGTATTTTTTCAACCTAGACATGAGTCAGGTATAACTCAAGCTATATATTTGATATATTTGATTTGATTATAGATTTGATATATTAGGGTACATAGGGTACATATGCTTAATAAGCTGAGCTCAACTCAAATAGAGATAGTGTAAAAGACAGGGATTTTGTAGGATAAATAAGGTCAGCTCTGCTCTTGAATCTGCATTTTGTGTATCACTGTATCAGCCACTGTATCAGTCATTGCATCAGCCACTGCATCAGCCCCCTTTGTGCAACATGACTTGAGCAGTTGTTGGTTAGTTTTAGGTTAGTTTTAGGTTAGTTCTAGGTTAGTTTTAGGTTAGTTCTAGGTTACCTGCGGCTTCCTGGCACTGGCTGCGGTTGATGTAGGAGGAGTGATAGTGGCAGCTCTGCGATTCACACACACAGCCCTGTGCTGTCAGGTTGCACCCAGAAAACATGCAGGCTGGGTCGGAGGGTCCCACAAACTTCTCCCTTTGCCTCTCCTGGTGCTCATGTCTACGGCCTTCTAAAAGAAAGAGAAGAGGGGACAGGACATAGTCCGTCATCATGTGTCACTGACAATGGCACCACACAGATCCATGCTGGGGCCACCTTCAGACTGAGCATGTATCATCACTATGACATGCATTAGTCACCAGCGTACAACATCTGGTATGGATTAGCAATGTTCAATGGATTGTATTTTTTGCTCCTGACGGCTATCTGTGGGAAACTCACCCGTCTTGCTGGCCCTCATGCAGGATTCCATGTCAGGGTAGCTGAAGGAGCCCAGGCAGGAGTGACGGGCGTCACACACACACATGGCCCCGGCCCTGTCACAGCCTGTCTGCAGGGGGCAGCGCTCATCCTCCAACCCAGCCTCCGGACTGTGAGGCAGAACTGTGGAAAGGAGGAGATGAGATATTAAAGGAAAATAAAGAAGAAGGGAGGGGCTGGAGAGGGGGGGATAGGAGAGGAAAGGGGGGGTAGGGGAGAAGAGAAGCATCATTAAAGCGATCCAGAGCAGACATCTCTGTTCTGTTCCTGCCATGCATTGCCTTGCTACTGCCATTTACCTTATGTATTTGTCCCATGCCCAGCCAACCATCCCTACCCCTACCTCTGAGATACTGTAGCTAGCTCCTCCAGGCTAAACTCAACACAAACAAACACATCTAATGACAATGGGGGGTGGAGGATGGAGGGGAGACAGGGGACCCACCATGCCAGCTGCCTCTCTGCTCCTCAGGGATCCCACAGGGTGGTCGTGCTCATAAACAGGCTCAAACAGAACACAACACACCGCTCCTCTCCTCTCCCTTCAACAGCTTGTCTTCCAGGCCTCAATCAACAGAGTAGAGACTTGATTACTGCTTATCAAAATACTCTGGCTTCTCTCACAGACACATTTAGAAGTATGAGTAGTAGTGTTCCCATCAGAATGTATTACAGGAGCTGGGCTAAATAAACTGGTAAAACACTATAGAGTGGTAATCGTTGAGTAAAGGTGTACTTCTTTCCTCTCAGAAGGGGAAGCCTTGCTTTCATACTCTGCTAGGGGCCGGGAGACAATGATGATTAAAAATGATGGTATATGAATGGACATCTAGGCTGGCGATAATGAAAATACTTAAGAAAATGTACGTTGTTCATTTATTAATACCAAACAAAGGGAAAGCAGGGATGAACTTCTATTATCGTACAGCACATTAAGTCATTCCTTTCAGAAGTGGTGCTTGAGAAGTGCTCTGTATGTAGCCTATAATGGTCACCTATACAAACCCACATCTCTCTCTGGTGTGCTAATTCTGGAGACTCTATAAGTGATTATTTCCAGAGTTGAAAGAGAGAGAGGTGAATATTGGGTGGCAGACAGTCATGGTCCCTGTGAGTTAAACCAGCCAGGACATTGGGTAGAGTAGAGGGGCAGGCAGGCTTTTCAAACGGAGCTCCCCTGCCACGCCAAAACTCTCCCTCTTATTTCCTGTTACCTTAAAATGATCCCCACCTCAACATTTGTTCCATCTCTGGGCCTTTCTGTGCCTGGGAGGGTATTTTTAAATAGCAGTCATTGAAGGTGGGTGTCTGAGTGTGTCTGTGGGGTGAAGGGGGGTTAGGGGGGGTGAACCTCTAATTACTATAGTTAATTAATGATTAGGTTGACTCTCTGGCTGTGATATGACCCCACTCAGCTGGCCTGGATCACTGTTGCGTCTCTGGGGAAGTCCTCTCAGCCATGGAGACTGCTTGTCTTGGCATCCAGAGCTGCGATGGGAAAGTTGACCTCTGAGGCTCTTTGGCTGATAGCAAGCTCAAAAGGAAGTCTTTGAAACATTAGATAATGCTGGAGGAAGAGGGAAGTGGACAGGATTAGAAGGAGTGGTGGACTGGACAGGACGCAGAGTCCAGTTTTTGCGCTTGAGGACAGACATTCTGTGAGGTGGTATTGTTAAGTGCTCTGGAGAGGGAAGAGGTGGCACTAACACAGTGAGACAGACAAAATAAAAACACCCTGGGCCAAACATCGATATCACTCAAGTGGTGAAAAACCCTTTGGGGATTAAATTAGTTACGTGTTTGGATTCACAGGCAACTTTCCCTAATCACAGCTGTCATAACAATACACAACCACTTTAACTGGCTGCACTTGATGTACAGTATACACATAGTATAAAAGTCCTCATAAGCATACACTTACTGGATATTTAGCATTCTGTTCAATATCATGTGCATCAGCTATTTTCTCACTGACTGTACACATGTTTGTCTACTACAGATCTCACCTGAAGACATGGTCTACCTTCTTCGACCTCCATCACCCTTCCATAGTGTGCGAATTACGGGGGGAACACAGAACCCCCAAATCAGACATGAGATCCCATAAATGCAACGAAAGTCCAACTTTGGGGGTAGGGGGTCTCTAATTGAACCATTCTCCTATTTAGAAAAATGCAATTGTGTACTGATACAGTGGTAAATATGAAAATTAAATATTTTTCCAAATGAAACGAACACTTCCACCTCTCTGTCATGGTTTGAATAAGTGACAGTTGGTTCAGGTTCTTTTAATCGCATTCATCTCTCTTCTCCGCCTGCTAGCGAACTTACAACATTGTTTCAACGGTGCCTTACAGTTTTCCACGCCGATGAGCTTGGGACGGACACAGCTGTATTTACGTTCCGTATTTCAGCCCCTTTCAGGTTTCCAGACTTTTCTTTTTACAAAAAAGGTCAATTTCTCAGCAAGACACATCACTAAATTCAGGCTAAAATAGTATAGGCCTAATGACAATTCGCACTCTGCCCTTCCATATTGACCACCCAGAACAACAAGGCTTAGAGCAGAGGAGCGGAGAGAGAAGCAGGGGTCAGAGACTGGAAACATTTACCCCCTACTCCTGATTGCGACCCTAATCACTTTAAGACCCTACCCCCGGCTTGGGAGGGAAATCCCAGATCAGCCTGGCACTCTGCGAACACACAGGGAGGTGTTGATTTACCCTCACCCAGCCGACCCCACCGGGGGGGCTCTGCATGTGCTGGGTCCCGCAGCCCCGAGGACCAGAGGCACGACTCAATCATGGAAACCATTAACTTTTACATTAGACATTTTAGTAATTTAGCAGACGCTCTTAACTGGAACGACTTACAATTAGTGCATTCATCATTTAGAGACGTTCAAAGCTGTTAATTTGACAGAGGGGGTAGCTATGGGTATGGAGGGGGATTAAGGCCTGCAGACAACAGTCACCCATGAAGCATTGTTACCCATCGCTCCACAAAAGCTGCGGCCCTTGCAGAGGAAGGGGAACCACTACTTCAAGGTCTCAGAGCGAGTGACGTCACCGATTGAAACGCTACCAGTGCGCACCACCTCTAACTAGCTAGCCATTTCACATCGGTTTCACTCACCCCCCTTTTGACCTCATCCTTTTCCGCAGCAACCAGTGATCCGGGTCAACAGCATCAATGTAACAGTATAACTTTACGTCCGTCCCCTTGCCCCGACCCGGGCGCGAACCAGGGACCCTCTGCACACATCAACAACAGTCACCCACGAAGCATCGTTACCCATCACTCCACAAAAGCCGCGGACCTTGCAGAGCAAGGGGAACAACTACTTCAAGGTCTCAGAGCGAGTGACGTCACCGATTGAAACGCTACCAGTGTGCACCACCGCTAACTAGCTAGCCATTTCACATCCGTTACACCAGCATAACCTGTAATCAGGGACACTGTCTCCTGGGACACCCTGGAGACCCAGGACCACTAGACCCCTCCGAGTGATGATGGAGGGCAGGATCATGAAGATCCGGCCCCAACGTGGGACTGTTTTTCCTCACCTCTGGTAATGTCAGTCCCATGCAATCACTTTGTTTCAGTCTGGACAGAGTCCAGGTGAGGCACTGGCTGGTGCTTGATGTGATCCTGACCATGACCCATGCCCAGTTCTCTCAGAGGGCAACTCCTGTTCTGCCTTTTAGAATGCTACATACACACGCGCGCACACACACTCAAACACACACACACACACACACACACACACACACACACACAGGTCATGGATCGCTACCCTTGAAGCCCTAAAGGATTTAGAGAGCCATCCTCTGGAATATAATTTTCCTGGGAGACAGGGATATATTGTGTACAACAGCTTAATAAACTGTCAGTAAAAGACTGGTATAGGACATGGATCTGATAGGAGGGAAGGCAGGGAGACCACAGTGGGATTCATGGTAAGGTCATTCAGATAAATCTGCCAATGAAAACCTGCTGGTGAGTCTTTTGCCATTTTTCCTTGACCCCAAGGAAGCCCTCAGAGGCACATCACAAGCCCATTGATTGTGCAACCACATTACAGCAAAGCACTTTCTCCAAGGACAGCTAACCTGTTTCAGGATCAAATGAAGACAGAGTAAAGTGTACACGCACAGATACACATTTCCCATTATTAGGCTGCCCATGCTTTTTACATCAGACAAATGAAAATAGTCATTTACTTTTAAGAGGTTCAAATTGGGCCCTGGCAGGGAAGCCTGAACTTAAGTAATACTGACGTGGAGGCATGGTGCAAAGGTTTGTTGCCAAACCTATTGTCATGCCTGCAAGAGAAGAAAGCTGAGGTTTCAAGGGGGGAAATGAACAGTCTAACATGGGGTCCTCTGTTGGCAGTCAAGAGCTACTTAAACCTGTAGACCTGCTTCAACCAGTGAGCTTAGAGACAATGTCCAGCACAGTCAATGGAATCATGAACTAGCTGGCCACTGTGGTGTGCTCAAGCTAAATTAGAATAATTACTTACTATGGAGACTTTTCTGCCCAGAGCTGAGAGTGATGTTTAATGAATAACCATGTTGCTGAAACCTCAATGACCTCCCATTCTTCTATCAATTTTGTATTTTTTTCCCATTTTTAAATGTAACCTTTATTTAACTAGGCAAGTCAGTTAAGAACAAATTCTTATTTACAATGACGGCCTACACCGACCAAACACGGACGATGCTGGTCAAATTGTGCGCCGCCCTATGGGACTCCCAATCACCGCCGGTTGGGATACAGCCTGGATTCAATCAATGAGAAATAATTACCTAGTAGCCTGAGGGCAATTCCACAATAACTAAATTATGATGAGGCTCTGAATTTTCACTGTAAAATGTATGCCAAACAAAAACCATTGACAAAGAAGTTTAACAAACCATACACCTCTATGCACAATGTCTACTTGCTGAAAAATCTCTGCGTAATTCCGTTATCATGGAATTGTCCCTTTAGCCTACTATAGAATAAAGATGTTTGTGCCATTCCAGGTCATGCTTACATTTCAGAATGGGAAACAAGACCAACATTAAATTGAGCCTATTTTATTCATACGTGAAGTCTTATTTTAGACATAGGCTACCCACCTTTACAAACTCCTATATCAGGGAGCGTTACAGCTCCCGTTTGGTTGACAGCCGCGCAGGTTAGTCCCAAGGCGCAGTAGCCCAGTGCCCAGTCCTGGCCGGCGCATGGCTCCCACTCCATCCGGGTACACTGATCGCAGCATCCGCACGGGTCACTGGCCAGAGTCCGACCGCTCTCGCAGGCTTTCGGGGGGGGACACGTCCGGAGATCACATGGCGTACATTCATGAGACACCAACACACGCACCAGAATTGAAAATTTCAAGAACTCGACCAAACACTTCCTGAACATATTTCAAATATGATGATGAGCCCAAGATCGGTAGCCTATGTTAAAAATGTAGGTCTAAGCAAACCATTTCCTTCTGTCAAGTAAATCGCCAAATTAAATCCGCGAGCTCCGTTAGATGTAATTCCAGAAGTTAGAACGTTACGGTTAAAATGGAATGCGAAAAATTGTTGGTGCCTGCGCTGTCAGTGCATTTACAATAGCCTAGGCAGCATGCTGCCCGAGAATAGGCTACCTCGGAAAGTGCACGGAAAAGTGCACGGATGCTCCTGGTTTGGTCTCTCCAGTAGGCTGGCTTGTCTTTTACTGGCAATGGGCTATCCTCAGAAAATATGATTCAATGCCTACTGTAGGTAGGTGCACTTTCATTGTTGTTTCAAGTAAAATAATAGCTGCGTCCTACGACAACCACATAGTGTAAGTCTTCTGCGTTTGGAGAGGAGTGAGGATGCCCTTACACCGAAACATTGGGATGCAATCTGAGACCCAAATTGACATTACAGGCATAGACATTAGCTGCACCCATTCCTCTTGAATGACATGTACGCCCAGCCTGGTGTACGCCATCCAATCACAAGTAGCGAACGGAGGGAGGATTTGAATTGAGATATCCTCTAATCGTTCCGCTGGTCCTCTCATTTGGTTGCGCAATAGGTAGCGTATTCGCAATAACCTTGAAATTCCGTTGAACGAAATGTTCTTTCCGCTTTTTCTTTTCATTTATACGTTTATTTTAACGACAAATTAATAGTAAAAAAAATGTATCACATTTTCATTTTAGAAAAACGTGCTATTTTCAATTTCAATTCAACTGTTGATTATGGTCGGCCTACATACTCATTGTAACTGATTCTGAAATATCAAATAGATTTTTACATTTGTATGCAATTCAACATACAAGCTATTGATCAATTAGTAGGCTGCACACTAGGGCATCTCAAGAATGAAGCCCTTAACTTAACTGATGTAGCATTTAGATGTGATCTCAGTCAAACATAAACATAACAACATGCTGGGCACATTGCTTCATTTCTGGAATATCATTTCCATAGTTGTGCACTGGACATCATTCAATACCAATAATTCCAGTTAATGGCCAATGTCAACGCATTATCTGCCTATCCAATAGCCCTTGACCACTTCAGAGAGCTGTTAAGCAAGGTGCTTAACATCTTGAGTTTTCCCTGCCCGAAAGACAGTGCAGTGACCCGTGGAGACCTCTAGCAGTGGTGCCAATGACCAGCAGACACCAAAGTCAGGTGTATATGAGGTAGCTCATATTGTGTCGTTCACAATACTGTTTACAAAGTACAACATCCCCTGTTAGCTGTTTAACTCGCTAGAGTTAAGACATGAACTGTATGTTGGCTACAGGCCCTAGTCATGTGCATTGTCTTGAGATGTTCAGTATGACTTAGCTACCGTTAAAGATAACTCCTTAAGACTGGACATTCGGTGCTTTTGATACATGGTGGGTCTCTCTTAGAGGGTCCACTGCTGCAGCTCAAAGTGGGGTTCCTGATGGCCGCTGGAGACCCCAGCTCCATGTCAGACAGTCAAGGTCATGGACTCAGACCTACTCTCACTGAGGACAGGCAACTTTCAGATAGGCTATCAGTTGTTTTTATTCACATTATTACAACGACACACACCAGATATTGGGCCAGAAAAGGTCTCGTAACACACAATATTTCCACGTTTGTTTATGTTCCTTGTATGGAAAGCACCAAAGATGATTTAATATTTTTCAGCTCACTGTCACTCCTGGAGAGCATCTGTTTTGTGTATACAGTATGTCTCCCTGCTTATGGTCATGATCAGAAAACAGTGCTACTCACTAAAACTCTACTGGGGATTGATACGGGATTTGGCAAAGTATAAACGAGTCCTTGTGTACACATTTGTTCATTTTCAAGGGAATGATGTTCATACCAGTAGCGTTTCTGTTAAAGAGGTAACATGGTTACAGCATGTCATTATGTTGTCATCAACAGTGATTTATGTATTATCATTCAGTAAACAAAGATGAAGCTATCTATGATTTCAGTCATATTGTCACGCCCTGACCGTAGATTGCTTTGTATGTTTCTATTTTTTGTTTGGTCAAGGTGTGATGTGGGTGGGTATTCTATGTTGTATGTCTAGGTGTTGTGTTTCTATGTTTAGGCCTGGTATGGTTCCCAATCAGAGGCAGATGGTTATCGTTGTTTCTGATTGAGAACCATACGTAGGCAGCCTGTTTTCCCACTAGGGGTGTGGGTAGTTGTTTTCTGTCTCTGTGTCTGCCCCAGACAGAACTGTTTCGGTTTCGTTTGTTCACGTTGTTGTTTTTTTTTCCAGTGTTCTATTAAAATACTTTTGAACACGTACGACGCTGCGCCTTGGTCCTCACCTTCTTCCACCTACGACGTTCGTTACACATATAGCTTCCTCTGCCTGGCATTCTATATTGTTTAGTTCCCATAAACACTCATGCTTACCAAATCTTTGTCAACAGGCACTATCACTCCTAGATTAATACACTTGCTTCAGACAGTGTGTAGCCTAATAACGGACCCAAACTAGCCAAGGGAGATGTAGGAAGACAGCCTTGCAAAAGGTCTCCAAGTGCAGAGTGCAGGATGTCAGTATGCAGTCCTACAGTGAATAAATGACTAAAAGAAAAAAGGAAATTGACTTACAAACAAGTTTAATTGAATATACTTTTTCAAGAATAACAGGCTAAGTATAAATGCTTAAAGCGGCATGTCACAGCAGCATGTGCATCAGGACAACAGCCCCCTATGCTCCATAGCCGATAGCAGATTGCTATAATCCAAAAGTAAATCACCTATCATTTCTCTTCTCAATGACATCACACCAGTGGTGTAAAGTATTTAAGTAAAACTATTTTAAAGTACTACTTAATCTTTGGGATAGGGGGCAGCATTTCCACATTTGGATGAATAGCGTGCCCTGAGTGAACTGCCTCCTACTCAGTCCCAGATGCAAAAATATGCATATTATTATTAGTATTGGATAGAAACACTCTGAAGTTTCTAAAACTGTTTGAATGATGTCTGTGAGTCTAACGGAACTCATATGGCAGGCAAAAACCTGGGAAAAAATCGAAACAGGAAGTGGGAAATCTGAGGTTTGTAGTTTTTAAACTCAGCCCCTATTGAATTCACATTGGAATATGGGTTATTTTGCACTTCCTAAGGCTTCCACTAGATGTCAACCGTCTTTATAACGTTGTTTCAGGCTTCTACTGTGAAGGGGGGCCGGATGAGAGCTGTTTGACTAAGGGGTCTGGCAGCAGCCTCGTTCTCAGTCACGCAAATTTCACATGAGAGGTATCTCTCGATCCATTGCATTTCTACAGACAATGGAATTCTCCGGTTGGAACATTATTGAACTATTATGATAAAAACATTCTAAAGATTGATTCTATACTTAGTTTGACAAGTTTCTTCGACCTGTAATATAACTTGTTGAACTTTTTGTCCGACTGGACCAGAACGCGCTTTTGGATTTGTTTACCAAATGCCCTAACAAAAGAAGCTATTTGGACATAAATAGACATAAATGATGGACATTATCGAAACAAAACAAGCATTTATGGTGGAACTGTGATTCCCGGGAGTGCATTCTGATGAAGATTATCAAAGGTAAGTGAATATTTATAATGCTATTTATGACTAATGTTGACTGCGCAAAATGGCGGATATTTCTTTTGGCTGGTTTGGGCTCTGAGCGCCGTTCTCAGATTATGCTTTTTCTGTAAAATTAAAAAAAAATCTGACACAGCAGTTGCATTAAGGAGAAGTGTATCTAAAGTTCCATGCATAACACTTGAATTTTCATCAACATTTATAATGAGTATTTCTGTGAATTCATGTGGCTCTCTGCAATATCACTGCATGTTTTGGAACTGCTGAACATAACACGCCAATGTAAAATGAGATTTTTGGATATAAATATGAACTTTACCGAACAAAAGATACATGTATTGTGTAACATGAAGTCCTATGAGTGTCATCTGATGAATATCATCAATGGTTAGTGATTCATTTTATCACTATTTGTGTTTTTTGTGACTCCTCTCTTTGAATGGAAAAATGGCTGGGTTTTTCTGTTACCAGGTGGTAAGGGTAGGCAGCAACACATCTGCAACGCTGATCCTTATCACGAGTGCTCCTCAGGGATGCATGCTCAGTCCCCTCCTGTACTCCCAGTTTATCCACGACTGTATGACCAAACACGTCTCCAACACCATCATTAAGTTTGCTGATGACACGACGGTTGTAGGTCTGATCATCAACGATGATGAGACAGCCTAAGGCAGGAGATCAGAGACCTGGCAGTGTGGTGCCAGGACAACAACCTCTCCCTCAACGTGAGTAAGACAAAGGAGCTGATCGTGGACTACAGGAAAATGAGGGCGGAGCACGCCCCCAGTCACATCGACAGGGCTGTAGTGAAGCTGGTCGAGAGCTTCAAGTTCCTTGGTGTCCACATCACCATCAAACTATCATGGTCCAAACACATCAAGACAGTCATGAAGAAGGCACGATAATGCCTATTCCCCCTCAGGAGACTGAAAAGATTTGGCATGGTGTCACGCTGTTCGTAATAAGTGGACCAAGATGCAGCGTGGTATGGTTCCATCCTCTTTATTTTGAAGTGAAACTCAAAGAAAACAATACCTGCAAAACAAAAACGTGAAGGTGCTATAGTGCTCACAGGCAACTGTACATAGTTAAGATCCCACAAAGCACAAAGGGGAAATGGCTGCCTAAATATGATCCCCAATCAGAGACAATGATAAACAGCTGTCTCTGATTGGGAACCATACCAGGCCAACATAGAAATGTAATCACCTAGATGTCCCACCCTAGTCACACCCCGACCTAAGCCTGTTACGGATGATGCGAATTTTCGCAGCTTTTTGTAAAAAATCGCACAACATTTCAACGTCCTGCTACTCATGCCAGGAATATAGTATATGCATATGATACGTATGTGTGTATAGAAAACACTATGAATTCTCTAAAACTGGTTAAATCGTGTCTGTGGCTATAACAGAACGTGTTTAGGAGTAAAAATCCCTGGGAAAACTGGTCACCAAAAACACAAAAAAAAGATTCATCCGCCAGTCAATGTATTGTCTAAGGCGATAGAAAATAGATGAGGTTCCCATTACAATGCATACAGCTTCCACACGATGCCGCCAGTGCTGGCATTTCATTATAGATTTATCCTTGGTGGGATGACGTGTAGGCACTTCCTGTCTTGGGGCGCACCGGAGGAAGCTATGAAAGTGAAAAAATGGACGATGATTTCAAGACTTGCTGCTATCGAATACAGATCGCCCCGTGATCAATTTGATCGATTATTAACGTTTATTAATACCTAAAGTTGGTTTACAAAAGTAGTTTGAAGTGATTTGTAAAAGTTTATAGGCAACGTTTTTAATTTTAAAAAGTGACGTTGCGTCTTGAAAAGGTGATTTTTCCTGGATCAGACCGGCCTTCATAAAATGACATTTTGGGGATACAATGACGGATTTAATCGGGAAAAAGACCCAATTGTGATGTTTATGGGACATATAGAGTATAGAGTGCCAACAAAGAAGCTCGTCAAAGGTAATGAATGTTTTATATTTTATTTCTGCGTTTTGTGTAGCGCCGGCTACCGCAAAATCTTTTGTTTAGGTCTCGTTCAGGTATTTTGGGGGGTGCATGCTATCAGATAATAGCTTCTCATGCTTTCGCCGAAAAGCATTTTACAAATCTTACATGTTGGCTAGATTCACAATGAGTGTAGCTTTAACTGAGTATCTTGCGTGTGTGTTTTAATGAAAGTTTGAGATTTATCGAGTACTATAGGTGGCGCTCTGAAATTTCCGCTGATGTGGTTCCTGTGCAGGAACCACGTCCGTAACAGGAACCATACCAGGCCAACATAGAAATATAATCACCTAGATGTCCCACCCTAGTCACACCCCGACCTAACCAACATAGAGAATAAAAAGCTCTCTATGGTCAGGGCGTGACAGAACCCCCTCCAAAAGGTGGGGACTCCGACCGCAAAACCTGACTCAATAGGGGAGGATCCGGGTGGGCATCTACCGTTGGGGGTGGCTCTGATGCGGGGTGAAGTACCCACTCCGCTTGTGGATACGTCATCCTCAATCGCAGCTCTGGTGCGGGATCGTCGCCGGAGGAACCGGACCTTGGATCGTCGCCGGAGGCTCCGGACCGTGGATCATGGCCGGGGACTCCGGACCGTGGAGTCATCCTCAATGGCGGCTCCGGCCAACATAGAAAGGCCAACATAGAAATATAATCACCAAATGTCCCACCCTAGTCACACCCCGACCTAACCAACATAGAGAATAAAAAGCTCCCTATGGTCAGGGCGTTACACATGGGTCCTCAGATCCTCAAAAAGTTATACAGCTGCATCATCGAGATCATGCTGACTGTTTGCATCACTGCTTGGTATGGCAGCTGCTCTGCATCCGACCGCAAGGCGCTGCAGAGGGTAGTGCGTACGGCCCAGTACATCACCGGGGCCAAGCTTCCTGCCATCCAGGACCTCCATACCAGGCGTTGTCAAAGACCTCAGCCACCCTAGTCATAGACTGTTCTACCGCACGGCAAGTGGTACCGGAGTGGCAAGTCTAGGTCCAAAAGACTCCTTAACAGCTTTTACCCCCAAGCAATAAGACTGCTGAACAGTTAATTAAATAGCTACCCGGACTATTTGCATTGACCCCCCCTTCTTTTATGCTGCTGCTACGTGCTGTTTATTATCTATGCATAGTCACTTTACCCCTACCTACATGTACATATTACCTCAATTACCTCGACTAGCCTGTACACCCACACATTGACTCAGTACCGGTACCCCCTGTATATAGCTTTGTTATTGTTATAGATATATGTGTTTTTTTTTTACTTTAGTTTATTTGGTAAATATTTTCTTAACTCTTATGTTTCTTAAAATTGCATTGTTGGTTAAGGGCTTGTAAGTAAGCATTTCACAGTATGCCTGTTGTATTCGGCATATTTGACAAATACAACTTGATTTTCCCTGACACCCAAAAGTACTTGTTACATTTTGAATGCTTAGCAGGACAGGAAAATTGTCAAATTCACGTACTTATCAAGAGAACATTGGTCATCCCTACTGCCTCTGATCTGGCAGACTCACTAAACACAAATGCTTCATTTGTAAATTATGCCTGAGTGTTGGTTATCCCTGGCTATCTGTAAAAAAAACTTTAGATTTTAACATGCATATCCCATATCTTCACAAAATTAAAAGCTCTCTCTATTACAACTCTTGCTCGCAGACACACATGCACTCTGGCATTTGCAACCATTTGCCTTTTTCACTCACTTAACTCCACACCTTTCTAAACACAAAAACACAAACCCCACCTTCGATTACAATATACCGCACATAACCACATACTGTGCCTTCTATGTCATCTATTTGCTGTGTTTTTATCGCCACCATGTTGATTCCTACCTAATTTGGGGCTTTTTACTACTTTTATGTTCTAGTTCCTTATATTTGAAGATGTATTATTTCAATAGGCTTTCTTCTAAAATTGTGTAAGTGCTTCAGAACCAGGAAGTATTAACTGTGAGTTTGAAATGAACGGTAATGGTTGCAGTCCACATTACAGTGTGGCGGCAGGGTAGCCTAGTGGTTAGAGCTTGGTCTAGTAACCGGAAGATTGCAAGTTCAAATCCCCGAGCTGACAAGGTACAAATCTGTCGTTCTGCACCTGAACAGGCAGTTAACCCACTGTTCCGAGGCCGTCATTGAAAATAAGAATTTGTTCTTAACTGACTTGCCTAGTTAAATAAGGGTAAAATAAAAAATTAAGTGTGTGTGTAGGTGTTTAATGTTAGGTGTGGGTTGAGAAGGTAAAAATGCTTAGGCTGTGTTTGTCAACCTGTATGTTTGTTTCCTTGCAGATTAGGAAGATGTGGAAAACAAGCCTAGGAGAGGGAGGAGAAATTGTCATCATCTGGCCTAGACATGTTTAACACCTTCACATAGTACATTATAAGGCTTGTTATAAACATGAATGACAGACACATTGAGAGGTTTGCCGTAGGAAACATTGAAGCAACAGTCTACTCTCATGATGTAATTCAAACAGTAAACATCCAATAACACCTCCACCGCAACAGGTTCTAACACAAACATTGCATCCAAGAAACCAGCCGCATAATCAGCTCTCGCTAGACAACCCGGCTCTTGTCTCCCTAACTCTTCCTTCCTCCTTACAGATCCTTTCAAACAGACCAACCGCTGGTTGCTGGTCGCCCGCCGCTCTCCAACAACAGATCGGAGGCAGAGGTTAGTTTCCATTCACTCGTAAAGATCTAGCCCCCCAAGAGATACAATGACCTATTTGCTCATGATCAGCTTTTAACCAGGGCCAGCTGGCCACTCGCAAAGTCCACTCATCTTTCTCTTTCGTCCAGCAGAGTTTGCTTTGGCAGGGGGGACGGACACCAGAGCTAAGGCAACACTCCTCTCTCTCTCTCTCTCTCTCTCTCTCTCTCTCTACTAATCAGATCTGGCTTTGTCTAGAACAACAGCACAGAGCCCACATCATATCTCCTGGAAGAGAAAGCCAGGGAAGGCTGACGTATTTCAAGAGCAAATCATTAGGCGTCATTTGTCTGTCAGAACCTTAGTGAAAGTGTGACTTCAGATTTCACTCTCATTATATCCTTACCCTGACATCATGGCCAGTTGACCTCAGGCTGAATTCAGGACAACAAGGATTTTGGATGCCTGCTGAAAACCTTTGCTGTCTCTGACCTCAAGCACATAATTTTAGCGTTTTATGGGCTCCTAACCAATTGTGTTATTGTGTGTGTTTTTTTGTGTAATTTGTAACTTATTTTGTACATGTTTCTGACACCATCTCTTATGACTGAAAAGAGCTTCTAACAGGACAATGATTACTCCCCTCGTACTGGACAAAGATTTTTTCTTTAACGAGTCGGATGCAAATGATGCAAATTATTTCCTTCAGACACCCGGCAAGGCCCAAATCCCTCTGTTCGCATGAAGAAGAGACAGCGATATCGGGGACATAGGATCTGGCGGCGAGTGAGTAATCCTCCTCTACCATCAGTCCTATTAGCCAACGTGCAATCATTGGATAACAAAAGGGATGAGCGCCGATCATGTCTATCCTACCAATGGGACATTAAAAACGGTAATATCTTATGTTTCACAGAGTCGTGGCTTAACGACAACATGGATAACATACAGCTGGAGGCATTTTCGGTCCATCGGCAAGCTAGAACAGCTGCCTCCGGTAAGACAAGAAGGTGGCGGTCTGTGTCTATTTGTAAATAATAGCTGGTGCATGAAAACTAATATTAAGGAAGTCTCAAGGTTTTGCTCGCCTGAGGTAGATTATCTCATGATAAGCTGTAGACCACACTATTTACCAAGATAGTTTTCATCTATATTTTTCATAGCTGTCTATTTACCACCACAAACCGATCTTGGCACTAAGACGGCACTCAACGAGCTGGAGAAGGCCATAAGCAAACAAGAAAATGCTTATCCAGAGGCGGCGCTCCTAGTGGCCGGGGACTTCAATGCAGGGAAACTTAAATCCATTTTGCATAATTTCTACCAGCATGTAAAATGTGCAACCAGAGGGTTAACAACTCTTGACCACATTTACTCCACACACAGAGACACGTACAATGCTCTCCCTCACCATCCATTTAGCAAATCTGACCATAATTGTATCCTCCTGATTCCTGCTTACAAGCAAAACCTAAAGTAAGAAGTTTTTTATTTTTTTTATTTTTTTATTTTACCTTTATTTAACCAGGCAAGTCAGTTAAGAACAAATTCTTATTTTCAATGACGGCCTGGGAACAGTGGGTTAACTGCCTGTTCAGGGGCAGAACGACAGATTTGTACCTTGTCAGCTCGGGGGTTTGAACTCGCAACCTTCCGGTTACTAGTCCAACGCTCTAACCACTAGGCTACCCTGCCGCCCCAGTGACTCGCTCAGTACGCAAGTGGCCAGATGACGCAGATGCTAAGCTACAGGACTGTTTGCTAGCCCAGACAGGAATATATTCCGGGATTCATCCGATGGCATTGAGGAGTATACGACATCAGTCACTGGCTTCATCAATAAGTGCATCGATGATGTTGTCCCCACAGTGACCGTTCATACATACCCAAACCAGAAGCCATGGATTACAAGTAACATCTGCACTGAGCTAAAGGGTAGAGCTGCTACTTTCAAGGAGTGAAACAGTAATCCGCTATGCCCTCCGACAAACCATCAAACAGGCAATGCGTCAATACAGGACTAAGATTGAATCCTATTACACCGGCTCCAACGCTCGTCAGGTGTGGCAAGGCTTGCAAACTATTACGGATTACAAAGGGAAGCACAGCCGCGAGCTGCCCAGTGACACAAACCTACCAGATGAGATAAAGAAATTCTATGCTCGCTATGAGGCAAGCAACACTGAAGCATGCATGAGAGCATCAGCTGTTCCGGATGACTGTGTGATCACACTCTCCGTAGCCGATGTGAGTAAGACCTTTAAGGAGGTCAACATTCACAAGGCTGCAGGGACAAACGGATTACCAGGACGTGTACTCCGAGCTTGCACTGACCAACTTGCAAATGTCTTCACTGACATTTCAACCTGTCCCTGACTGAGTCAATGTTTCAAGCAGACCACCACAGTCCCTGTGCCCAAGAACACCAAGGTAACCTGCCTAAATCAACACCATTATCCCAGAAACACTAGACCCACTGCAATTTTGTATACCGCCCCAAAATATCCACAGATGATGTCTTCTCTATTGCACTCCACACTGCCCTTTCCCACCTGGATAAATGGAACACCTATGTGAGAATGCCATTCATTGACTACAGCTTAGCGTTCAACACCATAGTGCCCTCAAAGCTCATCACTAAGAATTGGACCTTGGGACTAAACACCTCCCTCTTCAACTGGATCCTGGACTTCCTTACAGGCCGCCCCCAGGTGTTAAGGGTAGGTAACAACACATCTGCTACGTTGACCCTCCCGACCCTCTCAAACTCTCCCTGAAACACTTCAGCGAGCAGGCCTTTCTAATCGACCTGGCCGGGGTATCCTGGAAGGATATTGATCTCATCCCGTCAGTAGAGGATGCCTGGTTATTTTTTTTAAATGCCTTCCTAATCCATCTTAAATAAGTATGCCCCATTCAAGAAATTTAGAACCAGGAACAGATATAGCCCTTGGTTCTCCCCAGACCTGACTGCCCTTAACCAACACAAAAACATCCTATGGCGTTCTGCATTAGTATCGAACAGCCCCTGTGACATGCAGCTGTTCAGGGAAGCTAGAAACCATTATACACAGGCAGTTAGAAAAGCCAAAACTAGCTTTTTCAAGCAGAGATTTGCTTCCTGCAACACTAACTCAAAAAAGTTCTGGGACACTGTAAAGTCCATGGAGAATAAGAACACCTCCTCCCAGCTGCCCACTGCACTGAAGATAGGAAACACTGTCACCACTGATAAATCCACTATAATTGAGAATTTCAATAAGCATTTTTCTACGGCTGGCCATGCTTTCCACCTGGCTACTCCTACCCCGGTCAACAGCACTGCACCCCCCACAGCAACTCGCCCAAGCCTTCCCCATTTCTCCTTCTCCCAAATTCAGTCAGCTGATGTTCTGAAAGAGCTGCAAAATCTGGACCCCTACAATTCAGCCGGGCAATACAATCTGGACCCTTTCTTTTTAAAATGATCTGCCGAAATTGTTGCCACCCCTATTACTAGCCTGTTCAACCTCTCTTTCGTGTCGTCTGAGATTCCCAAAGATTGGAAAGCAGCTGCAGTCATCCCCCTCTTGACCCAAACTGCTACAGACCTATATCTATCCTACCCTGCCTTTCTAAGGTCTTCGAAAGCCAAGTCAACAAACAGATTACAGACCATTTTGAATCTCACCATACCTTCTCTGCTATGCAATCTGGTTTCAGAGCTGGTCATGGGTGCACCTCAACCACGCTCAAGGTCCTAAACGATATCTTAACTGCCATCGATAAGTACCATTACTGTGCAGCCGTATTCATTAATCTGGCCAAGGCTTTCGACTCTGTCAATCACCACATCCTCATCGGCAGACTCGACAGCCTTGGTTTCTCAAATGATTGCCTCGCCTGGTTCACCAACTACTTCTCTGATAGAGTTCAGTGTGTCAAATCGGAGGGTCTGCTGTCCGGACCTCTGGCAGTCTCTATGGGGGTGCCACAGGGTTCAATTCTTGGACCGACTCTCTTCTCTGTATACATCAATGATGTCGCTCTTGCTGCTGGTGAGTCTCTGATCCACCTATACGCAGACGACACCATTCTGTATACTTCTGGCCCTTCTTTGGACACAGTGTTAACAACCCTCCAGGCAAGCTTCAATGCTATACAACTCTCCTTCCGTGGCCTCCAATTGCTCTTAAATACAAGTAAAACTAAATGCATGCACTTCAACCGATCGCTGCCTGCACCTGCCCGCCTGTCCAACATCACTACTCTGGACGGCTCTGACTTAGAATACATGGACAACTACAAATACCTAGGTGTCTGGTTAGACTGTAAACTCTCCTTCCAGACCCACATCAAACATCTCCAATCCAAAGTTAAATCTAGATTTGGCTTCCTATTTCGCAACAAAGCATCCTTCACTCATGCTGCCAAACATACCCTTGTAAAACTGACCATCCTACCAATCCTCAACTTCGGCGATGTCATTTACAAAATAGCCTCCAATATCCTACTCAACAAATTGGATGCAGTCTATCACAGTGCAATCCGTTTTGTCACCAAAGCCCCATATACTACCCACCATTGCGACCTGTACACTCTCATTGGCTGGCCCTCGCTTCATACTCGTCGCCAAACCCACTGGCTCCATGTCATCTACAAGACCCTGCTAGGTAAAGTCCCCCCTTATCTTAGCTTATCTTAGCTCACCATAGCATCACCCACCTGTAGCACGCGCTCCAGCAGGTATATCTCTCTGGTCACCCCCAAAACCAATTCTTTCTTTGGCCGTCTCTCCTTCCAGTTCTCTGCTGCCAATGACTGGAACAAACTACAAAAATCTCTGAAACTGGAAACACTTATCTCCCTCACTAGCTTTAAGCACCAACTGTCAGAGCAGCTCACAGATTACTGCACCTGTACATAGCCCACCTATAATTTAGCCCAAACAACCACCTCTTTCCCTACTGTATTTATTTTATTTATTTATTTTGCTCCTTTGCACCCCATTATTTTTATTTCTACTTTGCACATTCTTCCACTGCAAATCTACCATTCCAGTGTTTTACTTGCTATATTGTATTTACTTTGCCACCATGGCCTTTTTTTTCTTTTCGCCTTTACCTCCCTTATCTCACCTCATTTGCTCACATCGTATATAGACTTGTTTATACTGTATTATTGACTGTATGTTTGTTTTACTCCATGTGTAACTCTGTGTTGTTGTATGTGTCAAATTGCTTTGCTTTATCTTGGCCAGGTCGCAATTGTAAATGAGAACTTGTTCTCAACTTGCCTACCTGGTTAAATAAAGGTTAAATAAATAAATAAAATAAACATAAATAAAAAATAGAGGGGATCAGGCTGTTGATTGTGGCCTGTGGAATGTTGTCCCATTCCTCTTCAATGACTGTGCGAAGTTGTTGGATATTGTCTCGAACTGGAACACACTGTCGTACACATTGATCCAGAGCATCCCAATCTTACTCAATGGGTGACATTGGGTCTGGTGACTATTCAGGCCATGGAAGAACTGGGACATTTTCAGCTTGCAGGAATTGTGTACAGATCCTTGTGACATGCATTATCATGCTGAAACATGAGGTGATGGATGCAGATGAATAGCACGACAATGGGCCTCAGGATCTCACATGATGCCGTCTGCCCGGTACAGTTGAAACCGGTATACATCTGTGAAGAGCACGCAGATGAGCTTTCCTGAGACCGTTTCTGACAATTTGTGCAGAGATACTTTGGTTGTGCAAACCCACAGTTTCATCAGGTGTCTGGGTGGCTGGCTGGTCTTAGCTGGTTGTGGAGGTTCTGGGCTGGAGTGGTGACACATGGTCTGTGGTTGTGAGGTTGGTTGGACGTACTGCCAAATTAAAAAAAAAAACGTTGGAGGTGGCTTATGGTAGATAAATAAATATTAAATTCAGCTCTGGTCGGCATTCCTCCAGTATGCATGCCAATTGCATGCTCCCTCAAAACTTGAGACATCTTTGGCATTGTGTTGTGTGACAAAACTGCACAAAACTGCACACAAAACAGGCCTTTTATTGTCCCCAGCACAAGGTGCACGTGTGAAATGGTCCTGCTGTTTAATAAGCTTCTTGATATGCCACACCTGTCAGTGCAACGGCTGTTGGAAGGAGTGGAGGACCAAGGTGCAGCGTGGTACGTGTTCATCTTTCAACGAAACCCGAAACAGTTCTGTCTGGTGCAGAAAGACACAAAACAGAAAATAACTACCCACGAGACACAGGTGGGAAAAGGCTACCTAAGTATGGTTCTCAATCAGAGACAACGATAGACAGCTGCCTCTGATTGGGAACCACACCCGGCCAAACACACAGAAATAGTAAACATAGAACACAAAAACATAGAATGCCCACCCCAACTCACGCCCTGACCAAACCAAAATAGAGACATAAAAGGATCTCTAAGGTCAGGGCGTGACAGTCAGGAGGATGGATTATCTTGGCAAAGGAGGAATGATCACTAACAGGGATGTGAGAAAATTTGTTCCCAAAATTTCAGGGATCTTTTATTTCAGCTCATGAAACATGGAACCAACACTTTACATGTTGCGTTCATATTTTGTTCAGTATACATGGAACCCAAAATAGTTCTATCAGGAACCAAAAATAGTTATGCTATGGGGACAGCCGAATAACCCTTTTGGAACCATTTTTTCTAAGAGCGTAGTGAGTAGATGTACGTGTCTGTGTGTGTAAATACCAGGGCAGGGAGCAGAGAGCAGGGTGGGTTACCATACATTCTCAGGTACTGAATGGGTGTAGTGTGCTGGTGGACTGACTCAGGGGCACTGCTGCTGTGACTAACTCACCCAACCTCCAGCGTGTCCATGAGGTCAGCTCCCTGACTCCAGGGTGTGGACACGGTCCCTGGTGGTAGGCTCGTCATCCTCTACATGAGGAGGCCTGCAGTACAGCTGGAAGGGGTTATTAGGGTGGGGGGTCTCAGGCCTGAGTGTGTCTCTGCTTGGCCCTCACACTCCCCCCATTGTTATAGCTGTTGGATTTACACCCTGCTGCTGTGGAGGGCTTGGCTGGTGTGTGACTGACTTGCCAGGGCCAGAGGGTGTTTCTGACACATTCGAGGGGCTTCCACAGACCCACAGTACAGGGCCTATGGTGAAACAGTGAGCCACCTCCATGGCCACAGCTTACAGGGCTATACAGTGGCTATACAGTGTTTTACAGCTTAGAGGGGCTATATATTGAGTGTGTATGGAGTGGACAGTGTGGGGCACACCTTATTACAGGCCTGAGGATGTGTTTCAGGGGTTTTACTGTAAGGACGGACATATGGGCTTGCTATCGCACATGCTACGCTTATCAGTGAACTCATGGCGCTGATATGGGAATCAAGGCCATGGTGATGGCAATTCATAGTGAGGGTTGAAAGACGTTCCCTGACACGTATACACTATATATACAAAAGTATGTGAACACTCCTTCAAATTAGTGCATTCGGCTTTTTCAGCCACGCCCATTGCTGATAGGTGTATAAAATCGAACAAACAGCCATGTGATCTCCATAGACAAACATTGGCAATAGAATGGACTGAAGAGCTCAGTGACTTTCAATGTGGCACCGTCATAAGATGCCACCTTTCCAACAAGTCAGTTCGTAAAATTTCTGCCATGCTAGAGATGCCCCGGTCATCTGTAAGTGCTGTTATTGTGAAGAGGAAACGTCTAGGAATAACAACGGCGTAGGTGGTAGGCCACACAAGCTCACAGAACGGGACCACCAAGTGGTGAAGCATGTAGCGTGTAAAAATCATCTGTCCTCAGTTACAACAATCCCTATCGTGTTCCAAACTGCCTCTGGAAACAACATCACTACAAGAACTGTTCGTCTGAAGCTTCATGAAATGAGTTTCCATGGCCGAGCAGCCACACAAAAACTTAAGATCACCATGCGCAATGCCAAGCATCGGCTGGAGTGAGTAAATCTCGCCGCCATTGGACTCTGGAGCAGTGGAAACGAGTTCGCTGGAGTAATGAATCATGCTTCACCATCTAGCATTTCGGCGGGCGAATCTGGCTTTGGCAGATGCAAGGAGAGCACTATCTGCCCGAATGCATAGTGCCAACTGTAAAGTTTGGTGGAGGAGGAATGATCTGGGACTGTTTTTCATGGTTTGGGGCTAGGAACCAGTGAAAAGAAATCTTAACACTACAGCATATAGCAATGACGTTCCAGACGAGTCTGTGCGTCTACCTTGTGGCAAGAGTTTGGGGAAGGCCCTTTCCTGTTTCAGCATGACAATGCCCTCATGCACAAAGCGAGGTTAATACATAAATTATTTGTCAAGATCGGTGTGGAAGAACTTGACCGGGTTGCACAGAGCCCTGACCTTAATCTATCTTTCTTTCTTTCTTTCTTTCTTTCATTCTTTCTTTCTTTTTTTCTTTCTTTCTGTCTTTCTTTCTTTCTCTCTCTCTCTCTCTCTCGTAGGCTACCTGGCCTGATGACTCCATGCTGTCCCCAGTCCACCTGGCTGTGCTGCTGCTCCAGTTTCAACTGTTCTGCTGCAGCTATGGAACCTGACCTGTTCACCGGACATGCTGCCTGTCCCAGACCTGCTGTTTTGAACTGTCTAGAGACAACAGGAGCGGTAGAGATACTCTGAATGATCAGCTATGACAAGCTAACTGACATTTACTCCTGAGGTGCTGATCAGTTGCACCCTCTACAACCACTGTGATTATTATTATTTGATCCGGCTGGTCATCTATGAACATTTGAACATCTTGGCCATGTTCTGTTATAATCTCCACCCGGCACAGCCGGAGGAGGACTGGCCACCCCTCATAGCCTGGTTCCTCTCTAGGTTTCTTCCTAGGTTCTGGCCTTTCTAGGGAGTTTTTCCTAGCCACCGTGCTTCTATACCTGCATTTCTTGCTATTTGGGGTTTTAGGCTGGGTTTCTGTACAGCACTTTGTGTCAGCTGATGTAAGAAGGGCTTTATAAGTACATTTGATTGATTGATTCATTGAACCCCATCGAACACCTTTGGTATGAATTAAAACGTTGACTGTGAACTAGGCCAACATCAGTGCCCGACCTCATTAATCCTCTTGTGGCTGAATGGAAGCAAGTCCCTGGCTATATCAGTCTGCTAATACAGGACTATTAAAGACCCAGTGCACTACTTTTGTGAGAAAGAAAAAATCTTGTATTTTTTAAATAATTCTTGTTTTTCAGGGGGTGCTGCGGTACCCTCAGAACCACTATGTCCCCCGGCTATGCTAGGGAAGGATTTTTCGCCTGGTCACAGATAGCTGATATGTTGTGCACTGAAGTCCACAAGCGAAGGGAAAGGTAAGAGGAGGAGAGCGTGTGGATGCTGGAAGGATTTAAACAATAATCAAAGGGATCAGGCTGTTTGTATGGGTCTGCTATGAAAGTGAATTGTTTGCATGTGATCAGGGGTGTATTCATTCCACCAATTCTGTTGAAAATGTTTCTTAAATGTAAGCAAACGGAACGAAACAGGGATAAACATACCTGAATTTGCAACTGTTGGACTAATGATTGCACCCTACTGTAGGTCAGCTAGATGCAGGCAAGAGTGTGCAAGGCCTTATTGAATGTGTCAATGTCTGTCACTTTGTAGCAACCTCATGATGGCGAGAAGGAAAATTCTAAACCTATCGATGTTACATTCAGCTGGGTGAATGGAATATGAATCACAGTCATCCAATATGCTGTAATAGAAATAAGGCCTGCTCATTAAAAAAAATGTGCGTCCTCCCTAATCTTAAAGGGGGGTGGCAGTTAGCCTTGTGGTTAGAGTGTTGGGCCAGTAACCAGAAGGTTGCTAGATCGAATGAGCTGAAAAGGTACAAATCTGTTGTTCTACCCTTGAACAAAGCAGTTAACCCACTCTTCCTAGGCTGTCATTGTAAATAATAATTTGTTCTTGACTTGCCTAGTTAAATAAATAAATATAAAATAAATAAATAAATAGGGCAACTTTCATCTGTATTTGGCACTGAGGCACTGACTACCACTGGTGGGGACCAGGTGTCCAAGTAGCCTACAGGTATCTATGTGTGTGGAAAACATTTAATCACAAGTTAGACATTTAACTTGTTTAGTATAGTCTGTTTGTAACTCCACTCACTACTTGTAGCTGCAAAGCCTGTTTGTTTGTGTTGTTGGTCTTATCGTTCTGGTCGGTAGCACTTATTCATGCAGCTGCTGGCACCGTCATGAAAAGGGGCATGAGGGAAGCCTTACAATATGAAGTGTTTTTAAGTAGTCAGAATGCTCGGTAGCAGGCAATGTTGAAAAATTATCTTTAGACATGTTGGACTTCTTTTTATTTATTTATTTGTTTTTTATTTTTTTACCCCAATTTCGTGGCATCCAATTGTTTTAGTAGCTACTATCTTGTCTCATCGCTCCAACTCGGGAGAGACAAAGGTTGAAAGTCATGCATCCTCTGATACACAACCCAACCAAGCCAAGCCGCACTGCTTCTTTACACAGCGCCATCTAACCTGGAAGACAGCCGCACCAATGTGTCAGAGGAAACACTGTGCACCTGGCAACCTTGGTTAGCACGCACTGCGCCCGTCCCACCACAGGAGTCGCTGGTGCGCAATGAGACAAGGATTTCCATACCGGCCAAACCCTCCCTAACCCGGACAACGCTAGGCCAATTGTGCGTCGCCCCACGGACCTCCCGGTCGCGGCCGGTTACGACAGAGCCTGGGCGCGAACCCAGAGTCTTTGGTGTTGCAGCTGGCGCTGCAGTACAGCGCCCTTAACAAATGAAGTTCAAATTTATTCTGGTTTTTCTTCTTCTAGAAAGCAAACTTTAACGGTTGGACTTGGCGACTCTCTCCAACTCATCCTTCTTCTTGATGGCGTAGGAGTTAGAAGAACCCTTAGCAGCGTTGATCAGTTCATCGGCGAGGCACTCAACCCAATAGGGTACTTAACTCTGCTGTCTTACCCCCTTTCATCCAAATTGATGTCCTTTGTGTTCTTATTGAAGTGTTAGATGTGCTTGTTGTATTAAGTTGTATGTTTTACATTTGGGTTGTGTAAATTATGGTTTATTTTATTTCCTTACAACATATTTTTGTAATTGATTTAAACAAGCGGACAACAAGAAAATTACGTTTGATAAAGGTCAACATTTTGCTGTGAGCCAATGGGGAAACCTACAGTAGGTAACCACAATTGGTTTTCCCCACTGGTGTGTAGGGCTGCAACGTTCTATCTAATATCGACTGGGACTATATCAGTTAGCATCATTTGAATGAATATTCTACATTACCATGGACATTATTGCATCACAATACCAGGCAGCCATTGCGAGGGTACCCATGAGCAGTAAATCAGGCCTGACCCTTGACAACGTGTGAGAGGTAACCCCGTCAATACTGTTAAACCTTTAAGATAATGGGAATGTTTTAATCTCTGCTTTCTCAGGGGAGTGAAGGAATACAGGAAACATTACTGGGAAACAGACTGGGCATTTAAAAAACTTTAAATATTGCATCTAACATTCATTACAACATGAAGCCAGGCTAGCAGTATCGTCTTGATGTTTATAAACATTTCAATCAAGATTTACTTATCATCGAATAGTTAAATTACATCAATCCAAGAGGCAAGCTTTGTTTTTCCATCTGGGGTCCATTGGCTGGCATATGAGTGCAGGCCTTACCGCATGGCCTACTTTACTAGGATTTGTCAGAGGCCTGGGTAGAGTTGTAATGGCATATACTTGGGCCTTACACCCGTGCTATTGCTGACCTTGACTATTAATTTAAAAAAAGGACCAACAGCATCACTCACACTAATAGAGATGTAGTGACACATAGTGGTTCTGGGTTTGGTGGTTGGCACCTCAGACTTGTTGACTCACCCACTCATGTAGAGTTGGAGTATGGAGTTGGAGAAGGGCCCCAGTGAAGCTTTACTTACAGTTCTGGACCATGCCTGTGACAGACGGCTTACAAACTTATAACTTACCGAACATTACTGTTAAGATGAAAAAGGACCAGTTCATTTTTGTTTTACTCTGGATGACTCCTTTAATGTCTAGAGAGTTAGGGAAATCAGCCTTTAATTTCCTTGCCCCTTACGTTTGGAATGGTTTACAATACACTTAAACATTTTAGGAATTAGTGCCTTTAGGGCATTTCAGATGGTTGTTTTACTGAGAATGTCTCTGTTTTTTATGATTGTCTTTTGTTTTTTGTGTATTGTTGTGTATAATGATGTGTATTTTATTGTGTATATGGATGTGCAGTCGTGCAAAAAGTACCCAAATGTCACACTTGAGTAAAAGTGAAGATACCTTCATAGAAAATGAATCAGTCACCCAGTAAAATACTACTTTAGTAAAAGTATAAAAGTATAAATCATTTAAAATTCCTTATGCTAAGAAAACCAAACAGAACCATTTTCTTGTTTTTTAAAATGTATTTACAGATAGTCAGGAGCACACTCCAACACTCAGACATAATTTACAAACTAAGCATGTCTTTAGTGAGTCCGTCAGATCAGAGGTGAAGGGATGACAGGGATGTTCTCTTGAAGTGAGTGAATTAGACCATTTTCCTGTCCGGCTAAGCATTCAAAATGTAATGAGTACTTTTGTGTGTCATGGTAAATATACAGTGCCTTGCGAAAGTATTCGGCCCCCTTGAACTTTGCGACCTTTTGCCACATTTCAGGCTTCAAACATAAAGATATAAAACTGTATTTTTTTGTGAAGAATCAACAACAAGTGGGACACAATCATGAAGTGGAACGACATTTATTGGATATTTCAAACTTTTTTAACAAATCAAAAACTGAAAAATTGGGCGTGAAAAATTATTCAGCCCCCTTAAGTTAATACTTTGTAGCGCCACCCTTTGCTGCGATTACAGCTGTAAGTCGCTTGGGGTATGTCTCTATCAGTTTTGCACATCGAGAGACTGAAATTTTTTCCCATTCCTCCTTGCAAAACAGCTCGAGCTCAGTGAGGTTGGATGGAGAGCATTTGTGAACAGCACTTTTCAGTTCTTTCCACAGATTCTCGATTGGATTCAGGTCTGGACTTTGACTTGGCCATTCTAACACCTGGATATGTTTATTTTTGAACCATTCCATTGTAGATTTTGCTTTATGTTTTGGATCATTGTCTTGTTGGAAGACAAATCTCTGTCCCAGTCTCAGGTCTTTTGCAGACTCCATCAGGTTTTCTTCCAGAATGGTCCTGTATTTGGCTCCATCCATCTTCCCATCAATTTTAACCATCTTCCCTGTCCCTGCTGAAGAAAAGCAGGCCCAAACCATGATGCTGCCACCACCATGTTTGACAGTGGGGATGGTGTGTTCAGCTGTGTTGTTTTTACGCCAAACATAACGTTTTGCATTTTTGCCAAAAAGTTCAATTTTGGTTTCATCTGACCAGAGCACCTTCTTCCACATGTTTGGTGTGTCTCCCAGGTGGCTTGTGGCAAACTTTAAACAACACTTTTTATGGATATCTTTAAGAAATGGCTTTCTTCTTGCCACTCTTCCATAAAGGCCAGATTTGTGCAATACACGACTGATTGTTGTCCTATGGACAGAGTCTCCCACCTCAGCTGTAGTTCTCTGCAGTTCATCCAGAGTGATCATGGGCCTCTTGGCTGCATCTCTGATCAGTCTTCTCCTTGTATGAGCTGAAAGTTTAGAGGGACGGCCAGGTCTTGGTAGATTTGCAGTGGTCTGATACTCCTTCCATTTCAATATTATCGCTTGCACAGTGCTCCTTGGGATGTTTAAAGCTTGGGAAATCTTTTTGTATCCAAATCCGGCTTTAAACTTCTTCACAACAGTATCTCGGACCTGCCTGGTGTGTTCCTTGTTCTTCATGATGCTCTCTGCTTCTCACCCTTCACTACCACTGGGAAAATATGACCTTGGAGAGGGATGGCCATGAGCTTGTTTGACATTTGTAAGTGGCATACTAGCTCACCCCTGTAATGTTTGAATTTAACTTTAAGTATGACCTCTCAGAAGCTTAATCTGTAAATCTTTGTGTTGATGGAGAATTCCAAAGCGGATTGGGAACTTAAAAGAAACGTTGTGTCCAATTCCCACAACACCTGCCCATTATAATCTGTCACTTCATATGTGGGATCAGGGACACTATGGAACCAGCATAGCTCGTAGAGGATCCGTTTAGATCAGCAGGAGTCAGAACCAGAACAGATCTGGAAACCTCTCGCCCTTTCTGAGTGTCCGGCCGGTGGGAGCAGGTCGGGCGGGGGGGGGGGGGGGGGGGATCTCCCCAGGTAACCATCCCAGGTAACTGAGGCTCTAGATTTATAGTCAGACATCCATCTGGCTCTGGAATGTCAATGCTCCCTGTTTCAGCTGTACATTCTCCCGTAATTACAGCGTCACAAACTCAAACATTAAAGTGAAACAACCACCTTCCTGGCGGAAAATAATTGTTGCTTAATGTTATTTCTAAGACGTGTACATGCAGTTTGCTGATTTTAATATTTAGAGTTAGGTAGGAAATAATTTTTATTTGACAAGAATATAGAGGAAGAAGCCTTGAGGCTGGACTCTAACATGTTTGTAATATCTTATATAAGTCATATGTTTTGATCATGGCCGGCTCCAGGCATAAGCGGAATGTCATTCACCTTTTAACTTCAGCCTATGAGCATGGCTCACTAAGGCAATTCCACCACACTTGCTGATTAACCTATGGGCTTACTCGTACAATAATCACTTTCCCTTTCTTCAACCAATGGGCATGAATCTAGGGGAGTATTTATATGTCAACTTAAACCTTGTGTCTCCCACTTGCTGTTTTGCAGCAACAGTCTTCCAATGACCTTCCACTTCTCCACCACCACCAACTGAAGGAATGCCATCGGATCCCCATTCTGCCAGCTGCCCAATATAGGGGCGACAGGTAGCCTAGTGGTTAGAGCGTTGGACAAGTAACTGAAAGGTTGCAAGATTGAATCGCTGAGCTGACAAGGTAAAAATCTGTCTTTCTGCCCCTGAAGATGGCCGTTAACCCACTGTTCCTAGGCTGTCATTGAAAATAAGAATTTGTTCTTAACTGACTTGCCTAGTTAAATAAATAGGGGAACCTGTCATTTGGCAGTGAGGAGCATTTCTCAGAGATGAGGCCTACCCCAAACTATTCAATAAAATTCTCTGAATAAAATATGTTCTAAAATTGCAACATTTTCTCTTCACCCCATTGCAAAATGTGTAGAATTGCAGAACTTTGCTTTTAAACTGCAACATTTTCTTTACACCCAATGTCAGAATGTTTAAAATTGCAGGAAATGAACTTTAAAACAAACAAAAAATCTCTCCGCTGTCAAAATTGGAGACACTAAAATGTTTTGCTGCGAAAGGCAAGAGGGGGGTACTGAAATGTTTTGCTGCGAAAGGCAAGAGGGGGGTACTGAAATGTTTTGCTGCGAAAGGCAAGAGGGGGGTACTGAAATGTTCTGTTGCTTAGCCCTGAGCCTTTTGCTGTGAGCGTCTGTTTAGTGAATGCCAGGATGTCTCATCACCATTTTTGGTAAATTAACCTGTACTTATTACGCTATGTGGTGCTGCCTCCCAATGGTATACCATAGGCATTGCCTGCTCAACCACTTTCTCTCTCACCCATTCATCCATTAGGTTAAAAAGATACCAGTGTGTGTGCTGAACCAAACTCATGAATATTAAGATGTCGCTCAGAGATACAGCATCATCTTGCCTCTAAATTCAGGACTAGGGACAATGTGTCATGGCTGCCAGTCTCTAGCCTATACCCTAAGGCCTGCATCCTCTCACCTCCGTCCTCTCTCGCCTCCTTTTGAAAAAGGTCAAGGCAATCTAGGAGAGGCGGCGAGGAGAGTGAACGTGGACGAAAATGCACTTCTATGAGATGAGAAGCTCCTTCTCCTCTGGCAAAGAACGTTTACAGGGGTGGATCTCAAAATAAATATTTAAAGTAATAAAGGCAAATTAAGTTAGTTGTGCAAGACATTTTATAGATAAAATGATAAGTAGCCTACTGTTTTTTAACGTGTGCACGCTTTTCTCCTCCAGCAATGCAGCTGATTCAAAGGGGGTGTGACCGATATTACAACTCTTCTGCGGTAGTAAACGTTTGTGATTTCTAGCCGAAAGGAGGCTATCGAGGAGGACCGTCTTCCATTTGCCTACTAACAAATTAACACTCCTCGACCACTTGACCACTTATCGGTTTCTGGGTCACGGAGGAGCGAGGATGGAGGAGAGAGGACGGAGGACAGACTTTTCACCAAACGAGAAAAAGCCAGACTCTACTGAGGAGTGATCTAAAGCAGGAAGCTGTGTTGGCTCACAGTTTTTATTGGCCGGACTACAGATCACTTCCTGTTTTTCCTTCTGTGAAATGCCAACAAACAATGATAGGAAGGGCCTTTCTCTCTGTCTAGACATGAGTCTGTCAGGCCAGGGGATGCTGCTCTCTCTGTTGTCTTGTCTGGCTCGTGTCAACATGTCCCAAGGCTGATTCGTATCAGCATCCAGTGCCTTCAGAAAGTACTCACACCCCTTTAATTTTTGCACATTTGGTTGTACTACAGCCTGAAATTGAAATGTAGTAAATTTAGATTTTGTGTCACTGGCCTGCACACAATAGCCCAAAAAGTCAAAGTAAAATTATGTTTTTAGACATTTTTACAAATGAATTAAAGATAAAAAGCTGAAATGTCTTTAGTCAATAAGTGCTCAACCCTTTGTTATGGCAAGCCTCAATAAGTTCAGGAGTAAAAAATTAAAAAATTACTTAACTAGTCACATAATAAGTTGCATGGACTCACTCCGTGATAAATAACAGCATGATTATTGAATGACTATCTCTGTACTCCATAAATATGATCAGTGGTGGAAAAAGTACCCAATTGTCATACTTGAGTAAAAGTAAAGATACCTTAATAGAAAATGACACAAGTGAATGTTAAAGTCACCCAGTAAAATACTACTTGAGTAAAAGTATAAAAGTATTTGGTGTTAAATATACTTTAGTATCAAAAGTAAATCTAATTGCTAAAATATACTTAAGTATAAAAAGTATAGGCATAAATAATTTCAAATTCCTTATTGTTTTTACTGATAGCCAGGGACACGCTCCAACACTCAGACATAATTTACAAACAAAGCATGTGTTTAGTGAGTCCACCAGATCAGAGGCAGTAGGGATGAGCAGGGAGGCTCTCTTGATAAGTGTGTGAATTAGACCATTTTCCTGTCCGGCTAAGCACTCAAAATGTAACGAGTACTTTTGGGTGTCAGGGAAAATGTATGCAGTAATAAGTACATCAGTTTTTTCAGGAATGTACTGAAGTAAAAGTTGTAAAAAATATGAATAGTAAAGTGTAGTAAGTAAGTAAGTAGCACTTTCAAGTATTTTTACTTAAGTACTTTACACAACAGCATATGATTATCTGTAAGGTCCCTCAGTTGAGCAGTGAATTTCAAACACAGATTCAACCACAAAGACCAGGGAGGTTTTCCAATGCCTCGAAAAGAAGGGCACCTATTGGTAAAAAAATCTAAATAAATAGACATTGAATATCCCTTAGAGCATTGTGAAGATATTAATTACACTTTGGATGGTGTATCAATATACGCAATCACTACAAAGATACAGTGGGGAGAACAAGTATTTAAGACACTGCCGATTTTGCAGGTTTTCCTACTTACATAGCATGTAGAGGTCTGTAATTTTTTATCATAGGTACACTTCAACTGTGAGAGACGGAATCTAAAACATAAATCCAGAAAATCACATTGTATGATTTTAAAGTAATTCATTTGCATTTCATTGCATGACATAAGTATTTGATACATCAGAAAAGCAGAACTTAATATTTGGTACAGAAACCTTTGTTTGCAATTACAGGGATCATACGTTTCCTGTAGTTCTTGACCAGGTTTGCACACACTGCAGCAGGGATTTTGGCCCACTCCTCCATACAGACCTTCTCCAGATCCTTCAGGTTTCGGGGCTGTCGCTGGGCAATACGGACTTTCAGCTCCCTCTAAAGATTTTCTATTGGGTTCAGGTCTGGAGACTGGCTAGGCCACTTCAGGACCTTGAGATGCTTCTTATGGAGCCACTCCTTAGTTGCCCTGGCTGTGTGTTTTGGGTCGTTGTCATGCTGGAAGACCCAGCCACGACCCATCTTCAATGCTCTTACTGAGTGAAGGAGGTTGTTGGCCAAGATCTCACGATACATGGCCCCATCCATCCTCCCCTCAATACGGTGCAGTCGTCCTGTCCCCTTTGCAGAAAAGCATCCCAAAAGAATGACGTGTCCACCTCCATGCTTCACGGTTGGGATGGCGTTCTTGGGGTTGTACTCATCCTTCTTCTTCCTCCTAACACGGTGAGTGGAGTTTAGACCACATGACCTTCTCCCATTCCTCCTCTGGATCATCCAGATGGTCATTGGCAAACTTCAGACAGGCCTGGACATGCGCTGGCTTGAGCAGGGGGACCTTGCGTGCTCTGCAGGATTTTAATCCATGACGGCGTAGTGTGTTACTAATGGTTTTCTTTGAGACTGTGGTCCCAGCTCTCTTCAGGTCATTGACCAGGTCCTGCCGTGTAGTTCTGGGCTGATCCCTCACCTTCCTCATGATCATTGATGCCCCACGAGGTGAGATCTTGCATGGAGCCCCAGACAGAGGGTGATTGACCGTCATCTTCAACTTCTTCCATTTTCGAATAATTGCGCCAACAGTTGTTGCCTTCTCAACAAGCTGCTTGCCTATTGTCCTGTAGCCCCTCCCAGCCTTGTGCAGGTCTACCATTTTATCCCTGATGTCCTTACACAGCTCTCTGGTCTTGGCCATTGTGGAGAGGTTGGAGTCTGTTTGATTGAGTGTGTGGACAGGTGTCTTTTATACAGGTAACGAGTTCAAACAGGTGCAGTTAATACAGGTAATGAGTGGAGAACAGGAGGGCTTCTTAAAGAAAAACTAACAGGTCTGTGAGAGCCGGAATTCTTACTGATTGGTAGGTGATCAAATACTTATGTCATGCAATAAAATGCAAATGAATTACTTAAAAATCATACAATGTGATTTTCTGGATTTTTGTTTTAGATTCTGTCTCTCACAGTTGAAGTGTACCTATGATAAAAATTGCAGACTTCTACATGCTTTGTAAGTAGGAAAACCTGCAAAATAGGCAGTGTATCAAATACTTGTTCTCCCCACTGTCCATGGGTCCTTCCTAACTCAGTTGCTGGAGAGGAAGGAAACAGCTCAGGGATTTTACCATGATGCCAATGGTGACTTTAAAACAGTTAAAGAGTTTAATGGATGTGATAGGAGAAAACTGAGGATGGATCAGCAACATTGTAGTTATTCCACAATACTAACATGAATCACAGAGTGAAAAGAAGGAAGCGTGTACAGAATACAAATATTCTAAAACATGCATGCTGTAAAATAAGGCACTAAAGTAAAACTGCAAAAAATGTGTCAAAGAAATACAAAGCGTCATGTTTGGATAAAAAGTAACAGAATAGAGCTAAGCACAAGCAAATTCGTAGATGAAAACCTGGTTCAGTTTGCTTTCCAACAGACACTGGGAGACAAATTCACCTTTCAGCAGGGCAATAACCTAAATATCGAGGTCAGATATACACTGGAGTTGCTTACCAAGACGACATTGAATGTTCCTGAGTGGCCTAGTTACAGTTTTCACTTAAATAGGCTTGAAAATCTATGGCAAGACTTGAAAATGGCTGTCTAGCAATGATCAACAACCAACTTGACAAGGCTTGACATTTTTTTAAAGAAACATGTGCAAATATTGTGCAATGCAGGTGTGCAAAGCTCTTACTGATAGCCAGGGGCACGCTCCAACACTCAGACATAATTTACAAACAAATCATGTATCTATCTTGAAACAATCACAGCTGTAATCACTGCCTAAGGTGAATTCAGGATGTAACACAACAAAATGTGGAATAAGTCAAGGGGTATGATATGTTGAAATCACCTTTGTCTCTCTAATCAGCTACTGGCACTACTTCACAGAAGCCTCCTGATGGTTGTTGTCACCGGGAAGCTGCCACTTCTCAGCTGACCTCTCCATACTGACCTCTCAGCTGACCTCTCCATATTAACCCCTCAGCTGTCTTCTCCATATTGACGTCTTATCTGGCTTCTCCATTTAGAAAGTCTAAAAATATGAGATATAGAACGTATCAGAAACATGTCATCTAACTATATTTTGACCTGTAACTGGTTCCATTGTGACAGATATTAAATGACACCTGCTGTACCCCCGAAATGTTGCTTGTTTCTTTGTTCACTGTACAATGTCATATGTTACATAACTACAGTGGTGGAAAAAGTACACAATTGTCATACTTGATTAAAAGTAAAGATACAGAAAATGACTCAAGTAAAAGTGAAAGTCACCCAGTAAAATACTACTTGAGAAGAATTTAGAAGTATTTTAATTTAAATATACTTAAGTATCACAATACATGTCATTTCAAAAATATACTTAAGTATCAAAAGTAAAAGTAAAAGTATAAATCATTTCAAGTTCCTTATATTAGGCAAACCAGACGGCACGATACAATGTACAGGAGCACACTCCAACACTAACAATTTACAAATGAAGCATTTGTGTTGAGTGAGTTCGCCAAATCAGAGGCAGTAGGAATGAGCGGGTATGTTCTCTTGATAAGTGCGTGAATTGGACTATTTTCATGTCCTGCTAAGCATTCAAAATGTAAGGAGTACTTTTGGGTGTCAGGGAAAATGTAAGGAGTAAAAAGTACATTATTTCTTTAGGAATGTAGTGAAGTAAAAGTAAAAGCAATCAAAAATATAAATAGTAAAGTAAATTATAGATACCCCAAAAACAACTACTTAAGTAGTACTTTAAAGTAGTTATACTTCAGTAAAATACACCACTGTATAACTATGTTCAAGTCACTTTGGTACATCTTGTAATAGACATTTTTTAATTTACAGGCTGCAGTAGATTAAATCAGCCAGCTGAGGGCAGAATTACCCAACTTTTTATGTTGCCTTCGCTCAGGTCGATGGATAGCGTTAGGCCTTATCTAATACAAGGGTGTATACACTAGTGCAATACTGGCGTTACAGCCAAAAAGCAGGGCATAGTATCTCTTGTGGAATGACAATGTGTCTTGGCCTTGGAAAGCTTGCAGTTGCAGTGGGGAAGATATCACATCACATGCAAGCTACTTTAAGTGTTCATGATTACTGCTTGTCTGAGATATATCACAATTTTTAACAAATCAGTTAGTTATGTGAGTGGATTGGCCCTTTGAGGCTTAGCAACACACTTCTTTTGAGACTACAAGGCTCCTTGACTACATCTTGACCATAGCTGTCCTGTATCCTGCCAGCCTGCACTAGATAATAAGACACTGGGGGCCTCCAAAATTATGCCCTATGCTCTATATACAGTAGTAATGTATGCCAGATTCCAATGGGCCTTGGCCAAAAGTAGTGCACTTAAAAGGGATTAGGGTGCCATTTCAGACACAGCTGTCTTTATTAGAGTGTTGTTTACACTTAGGTGGCGTGTTGCAGCCAGGGCCTGGGCAGCACATCACAGTGAATCAATGTTTCATACTGACTCTGCTGAGGTAGGCAAGGGTAGACTCTCTGGAGCCAGCTCCCCCATGCCCTCTGTCTCTACCTGTCACTTTAGAGACCAGGAGGGAGGGAGGGAGGGAGAGAGAGAGAGAGAGAGAGATAGGAAGAGGGGGAGAGGGAGGGAAAGACGAAGAAAGAGAGGGGGGAGAGAGAGACAGAAAGAGTGAGCGACCACAGTAAGCCTTGTCCTGAGGGGATGAGTATGTCTGAGCTTGGTGTGGAAAGGAGAGGCTGACAGTGTCATATACTCAGCTTTAAACTGGCTTACGAGCAACACATCTGGGTTTGGTATCATGGGACGCAGTGGGCTGAGGGGTTGTCTGCAGGTTTGAAAGACTCACTCTGAATGCAAACTTTAAACCAGAAACGTTCTCTCTAGCTTGCATTAATGTGCCTGCGTGCAGCCGTGCACGCACAAATGCACCGTATACCTCTTTTTCACTTCACACTTCTACTATTCTCAGGGTCATTAATGACTGTATCAGAGGGATTCTTTTCCCTGGAAGCAGTGTGTCTGACTGTTCTACAGCCAGCCTTAGGGTGGAAGCCTGTCTATTATTACATGGTCTGATTACACATTTACTGCTCCCAAAAACACCAGCCTTTTACAGAACACACGCACCTCTGTCGTCTAACCTGCTCCGTGCAACATATCTTCCTCTTTTCTCTCTCTCTCGATCTCTCTCTCTTTTCAGCCTCCTTGCACAATGAAGAAAGTACTCTTCCTGAGCCAAGGCTCTGATTACACATTCAGGTTGGACCTCTCCATTGCTCCCTTGGGCTGTTTGGAGACACAAGGAAAAGAGGAGTTGATGGAAGGAAGGCCCACAAAAGCAATGTGTTTCCTGGCATGTCGGAGCCTGCAGCCTTACCACCTACTGCACCTGTTCTGGAGCCTCACACTCACTTACTGACTGACACACGTAGTACTGGAGCTCTGGTGGCACCTGCAGCATGGCCCCAACCCAGCTAGGGTGAGGCCCGGACACATCACCACCACCAGCACCTCCCTCCCTACACCCCCTCCACCTCCTCTATCCACACTACCCAGACACTAACCTCACACACGTGTTTGTTTCCCCCATCACCCCTCCATATATCCCAGACCCCAATCATAGCCTTGCAACACTAGATAATTGAGTAAGTGTGTAATGAGATTGGTCATTGGTATCTGTAGGTAATCCAGTTTAAATGTGACCCAGGCCACACCACGGCCCAGGAGGTTCACTGGTTCTGTGTGTAGTACAATGTACTGTATAAAGTAGGAGGAACAGTGCCATTAAATTGAATAAAGTAACTATTCCTCATGACATAGATATAGATAATATCTCACACAAAATGTGGCATACGAGTCTCCATGGACAACCAGCACTGGCAGTAATATTTTACGACAGACTCTTTTACATTTGAGCTAGTTTCCAAACTGTGATGCCACACCAAATACGGTTGGTGTAATTCTCACTTTAAACTCTCATCAAGCTCTCAATCGTTTCAGCATTGTATTCTGTTGTCTTAATGACAGGTTTTGAACACACTGGGCCTTTGACTTTGGTGTTGAATAAACACTGGTGTACATCCTAACTTCATCCCTGCTGAGATACTATTTGGCAGCCTGGGCATCCCTCTCTCTGGCTGTGATTGGTTGAGCTTGGTTTTGTTGCTGTGGCAGCAGAGGTAGTGTGACCTCATGGTCAGGGCCAGTGAGTGTAGCGTTCTGCTCATTTCCTTCAGTACCAGGAGCGGGCTCAGGAAATGAACTAACCAGTGCTACAGCTGGGGGCTGCTCCACCATGATACCACCTCCCCCAGAGTCCACACAGGAACCCTTGAACAGCATATGCCTGTGTTCTGTATGTAAAATACATTTGCCTGTGTTTGCTAGTTCATTGCACTTTATCCAACATATCACATTATGCCTGTCATGACTGAGGTGGTGGAGAGCAGTGGAGAGAGAGATAGAGCTCTGAGGTCAAATGGTTACTGTTTGCAGAATCTGGGCGGACCTACAGCAGCACCTAGAAGATCTGCACCTAGAAGACCTGTACAGATTCTTTCAGACTTGGGGCCTGACAGTAAATCTCAGTAAGACACAAATAATGGGGTTCCAAAAAAGTTCCAGTTGCCAGGAAAACAAATACAAATTCTTTCTAGACACTGTTGCCTTGGAGCACACAAAGAGTTGTACCTACCTCGACCCAAACCTGTACCCCGCAGGTAACTTCCACAAGGCTGTGAACGATCTAAGAGACAAGGCAAGAAGGGCTTTCTCTGCCATCAAAAGGAATGTATAACTCAACTAGGATCTGGCTAAAAATACTTTAATCAGTTATAGAACCCATTGCTTTCTATGGTTGTGAGTTCTGGGGTCCGCTCATCAACCTATAATTCACAAAATGGGACAAACACCCAATTGATATTGCATGCAAAATTCAGCAAAATTATGCCTTCATGTACAACACAAAACCCCAAACAATGCATGCAGAGCAGAATAACGGCTATAACTGCCAATTATCAAAATCCAGAAAAGAGCTGCTAAATTCTACAACCACCTAAAAGGAAGCGATGCCCAAACATTTCAGCACAAAGCCCTCACCTACAGAGAGATTAACCAAGAGAGGAGCCCACCTCAGCCAGCTGGTTCTGGGGCTCTGTTCACAAACACAAAAAGACAACACAGAGCCCCAGGACAGCAACACAATTAGACCCAACTAAATTATGAGAAAACAAAAACATTGCTATTTGACACATTGGAAAGAATCAACCAAAAACTGAGCAAACTGGAATGCTATTTGGCCCTAAACAGATTATTCACAGTAACATCATAAGTGACTACTGTGACTGACTCTATATAAGTAAATCCTTGACTATGTACAGACTCAGTGAGCATAACTTTGCTATTGTGAGAGGTCGCCATAGGCAGACCTGGCTCTTGAGAGAAGAAAAGTGCCCATTGCCCACAAAATGAAGTAGAAACTAAGCTGCACTTCTTTACCTCCTGCCAAAGGTATGACCATATTAGAGACACATATTTCCCACAGAAAACACAGACCCACAAAAAAATTGAAAACAAATCAAACATTGATAAACTCCCATATCTGTTAGGCAAAATATCGCAATGTGCAATCCCAGCAGTAAATTTGTGACACCTTGCCATAAAAATTGGGCAACCAGTGGAGCACAAACAACATTTGTGTTATTATCGTTCTATTATTTTTCTATTTTTTTTCTGCATTGTTGGGAAGGGCCTGTAGTAAGCATTTCACTGTTAGTCTACACCTGTTGTTTCTCTCTGCATTGTTGGGAAGGGCCTGTAGTAAGCATTTCACTGTTAGTCTACACCTGTTGTTTCTCTCTGCATTGTTGGGAAGGGCCTGTAGTAAGCATTTCACTGTTAGTCTACACCTGTTGTTTCTCTCTGCATTGTTGGGAAGGGCCTGTAGTAAGCATTTCACTGTTAGTCTACACCTGTTGTTTCTCTCTGCATTGTTGGGAAGGGCCTGTAGTAAGCATTTCACTGTTAGTCTACACCTGTTGTTTCTCTCTGCATTGTTGGGAAGGGCCTGTAGTAAGCATTTCACTGTTAGTCTACACCTGTTGTTTCTCTCTGCATTGTTGGGAAGGGCCTGTAGTAAGCATTTCACTGTTAGTCTACACCTGTTGTTTCTCTCTGCATTGTTGGGAAGGGCCTGTAGTAAGCATTTCACTGTTAGTCTACACCTGTTGTTTAAGAGGCATGTGACAAATATTAGATGTATTTATTTGAAATACAACCAATATTTTTATCTGTTTACTTGTCTTTCCCTACTACTATTTGTACTACTACTATTTGTACTACTACTATTTGTACTACTACTATTTGTACTACTACTATTTGTACTACTACTATCTGCATATTGTTTAAAAAAGCTTTACGTAGCTGATAATATAACATTTGAAATGTCTTTATCCTTTTGAAACCTTCATGAGTGCAATGTTTACTCTAAATGTTTTATGTTTTTTGTTTTGTCTCACTTTTGTTTGATTATTTCACTTGCTTTGGGGAATGTAAACATATGTTCCCATGCCAATAAAGGCCATTTAAATTGAATTTAAATGAAATAGAGCAGGCATCCAACAGGGACCCAGCCTGCCACAGCTCTGCGCTGCAGATAAACATGTCTTCACACTGTGGCTACTATCTGACAAGGCTGTCTAGGGTGGTTAGCGATTACACCTACCCTCCCTCCTTGGTATTTAAAGCACCCTCTCTATCTTTTTACTGTTTCTGTCGACCATGTCCCCTTCTATTTAAATATTTTTTTGAAACTTTCGATCACTCTATAGCTCTTGATTTATCTTTCTCTCTTTCTTTCAACTTTCTCCTCCTCCACCACTCCCTCCCCTCTCTCTCCCTCTCCTCAGAGAGTTGACTCACTCGGCTCTGTGGGGTTGTCAGACAAGGCGGCCTCTGTCTGCTGGAGCTGCAGTCAGGCTGTGCAGGGCCAGCCTCCCCTTTGTCCTGGACATCTCTGGGAGATGGATGTGTCTCCAGGGGATTGGCCCTAGAGAAAAGCACATCCAACTCACTCATATTAAATTCTGCTGAGCAAATACAATCCGCCAATGTGTTTTTTCTCTCTTTTTTAGTGGAAGGGCTAATTTAGAGAGAGCGAGAGAGAGAGAGAGAGAGAGAGAGAGAGAGAGAGAGAGAGAGAGAGAGAGAGAGAGAGTGGGGGAAGGGTACAGTATCACAATGACAAAGTTAGAGGCAAATAAAACATCAAAGTGAAAGACAACAAAAGTGTCCATGTTGATTTATTTGAAATATTTATTTCTCTCACTTCTTGGAAATAATTATGGAAAACGTTAATCGGGGCAGAAGATGCTTCGGATGTCTTTAAAAAGGTTCAGTTCTTTGGGTCCCTGGGACCAGTAGTTGAGAAGAATAGCCTTCTAACAATGTTCTTTAAGATGTCTGAAGAAATCTAACTGTATGAAGTAATCTTAAATTGTAAACCATGAAATGTGTATGAAATATTAAAACTAAACCTCCTGAATATATATATACAGTTGAAGTCGGAAGTTTACATACACCTTAGCCAAATACATTTAAAGTTTTCCACAATTCCGGACATTTAATCAGAGTAAAAATTCCCTGTCTTAGGTCAGTTAGGATCACCACTTTATTTTAAGAATGTGAAATGTCAGAATAATATTAGAGAGAATAATTTATTTCAGCTTCTATTTCTTTCATCACATTCTCAGTGGGTCAGAAGTTGACATTCTCTCAATTAGTATTTGGTAGCATTGCCTTTAAATTGTTTAACATGGGTCAAACATTTCGGGTAGCCTTCCACAAGCTTCAGGTCAGGTTTGTAGGCCTCCTTGCTCACACACGCTTTTTCAGTTCTGCCCACAAATTTTCTATACGATTGGGGTCAGGGCTTTGTAATGGCCACTCCAATACCTTGAATTTGTTGTCCTTAAGCCATTTTGCCACAACTTTGGAAGTATGCTTGGGGTCATTGTCCATTTGAAAGACTCATTTGCGACCAAGCTTTAACTGATGTCTTGAGATGTTGTTTCAACATATCCATATAATTTCCCGCCTCATGATGCCATCTATTTTGTGAAGTGCACCAGTCCCTCCTGCAGCAAAGCACCCTCACAACATGATGCTGCCACCCCCACAACATGATGCTGCCACCCCCATGCTTCATTTTTAGGATGGAGTTCTTCGGCTTGCAAGCCTCCCCCTTTTTCCTCCAAACATAACAATGGTCATTACAGCCAAACAGTTCTAATTTTGTTTCATCAGACCAGAGGACATTTCTCCAAAAAGTACGATCTTTGTCCCCATGATCAGTTGAAAACTGTAGTCTGGCTTTTTTATTGCGGTTTTGGAGCAGTGGCTTCTTCCTTGCTGAGTGGCCTTTCAGGTTATGTCGATATAGGACTCGTTTTACTGTGGATATAGATACTTTTGTACCTGTACCTGTTTCCTCCAGCATCTTCACAAGGTCCTTTGCTGTTGTTCTGGGATTGATTTGTACTTTTTGCATACAAAGTACGTTCGTCTCTAGGAGACAGAACGCGTCTCCTTCCTGAGCGGTATGACGGCTGTGTGGTCCCATGGTGTTTATACTTGCATACTATTGTTTGTACAGATGAACATGGTACCTTCAGCCGTTTGGTAATTACTCCCAAGGATGAACCAGACTTGTGGAGGTCTACAATTTTACTTGAGGTCTTGGCTGATTTCTTTTGATTTTCCCATGATGTCAAGCAAAGAGGCACTGAGTTTGAAGGTATGCCTTGAAATACATCCACAGGTACCCCTCCAATTGACTAAAATTATGTCAATTAGCCTATCAGAAGCTTCTAAAGCCATGATATTTTCTGGAATTTTCCAAGCTGTTTAAAGGCCCAGTCAACTTAGTGTATGTAAACTTCTGACCCCTGGAGTTGTGATACAGTGAATTATAAGTGAAATAATCTGTCTGTAAACAATTGTTGGAAGAATTACTTGAGTCATGCACAAAGTTGTTGTCTTAACCAACTTGCCAAACTATAGGTTGTTAACAAGAAATTTGTAGAGTGGTTGAAAAAACATTTTTAATGACTCCAACCTAAGTGTATCTAAACTTCAGACTTCAGCTGTGTATATATATATAAACACACTGTATATTTAAAAGGTTCCGTTCCTTTTGTTGACATATCCTCATGTCACGCTATCCTCAAAGGCTCATACTGTCAAGCCTCTGAGCTCTGGCATGCGCTGGGTCTCTCTGTCCTGTTTTAAACCAGTGTTTGGGACTCATTATATGTGTGCTGGCCTGGCCCTAATTTACCCATCTTCTTCTTAGGAGAATAACAGGTGAGGTTTGGAGGAGAGCGGAGCTGCTGTGTCCGAGCTTGTGCTTCTGTCAACCCTCCTCCCTCAAAGCCTGCTCCCCCCTCCCCCACTTCTCTCTTCCGCTCCTCCCCCGGGGCTGAAGCATGAGCACCTGCAGAAGCACTGGGCTGTGGGACTCTCTCTCCCTCCCTCCTTTTCTCTTGTTCTCCATCTCTCTTTGGCAGGATGCCAAAAGCCTGTGTTGACAGACTCACGCCCCTGTGCGTGAGAGTGTACCTCTGTAGATGGCTGGTTTGTGTGTAGGCTTGATTGTCTGTGTGTAATGCTAGAGTTTATGGAAGTTTGACTAAGGTGAATTCTGCCTCTTTTCATGGGGTTGATTCACTATGACAGAAAACACATTTGGTGATAGAGACTCAGCTCTGAGTTATACTGACCCATAAACTCCTGAGGTTACTCATCCACTCCTCCACACCCTGCTTCTTCTCCTCCTTCTCCCGCCTTCATCCTCTCCTCCCCTGCTACTGACCGTGTGTCTCTGCCTCTGCTATTTACATGCCCGTGCTTTACTACTCTATATTGATGTGATTTTACTGCAGGGATTTTTAATTAGCTTGCACCTGCTCTATTGTATATTGCACTATGAAACAGCTGGGGATGTACGTTTATTTCCAGATCCCCATGACTAATGCTTGCCAGGCCTTCCTCTTCTCCTCGCATTGGTTTATTCCTTGTCATTTCTCTCCCTGATTGAAACCAGGCTGAGCTCTGGAGCAGCCCAGTGCCAACGCACAGCCTGGCAACATCTCTGCCACCTCTCCCCTGGCCTGTCTGGCACCCACACACATGGCACTGCCCCAAACACATGGTTTTAATAGATCTTCTTCTTCACTCTTTCTCTCTCTCTTTCTTTGCCTCCTCTTATGTCTTTCTGACACATATGCATTCAAACACACACACACATACACACCCACACACTCTCCCTCACAAACCCAATGTTATGTCCTTGAAATTAAGACTTGAAATTAAGATATTATGGGGTCTCCAATTGCATGCCTTTTCTCCTTGGCTGCATGTGGTATTGATTGCTGTATTTTGATCCAGCTGTCGTCCCAACAGTCCCCAAGGTTAGAAAGCAATGTATCACTCACGGCCTGAAGCACATACTCTTTTTCCATTGAACATATTTCCCTGGCCAGAGGGATTCTACATGATTTTCATTAGCTGTGTGATTGCTAGAGAGCCATCCTTCTCCAGTCAGATCTACCATCATGCACTGACCAGGATCAGTTTCAGGTGCTCTGGGGAACTGCACGTTTCTAGGATAGTAGATGAGAGCTCAGGGGAATTCATCTGGCGCTAGAAACATTAGAGAGTTATCACTACACCAGCATCATACTGACCAACTGTCCACTTCTCGCCCACACCACACCAAAGCACAGCCTTGTTGATTTTTATTTTATTGTTACTTTTCCTCCTTTTTTGTAGAAGTAGTAAAGGTTCTGGGGCTCATCAATATGCTGTATAATAAACCATCACTCCATATATGAGGGTTTAGTTAAGAGGAATACAAAGTACATTGAAAGCAGGTACTTCCACACAGGTGTGGTTCCTGAGTTAATTAAGCAATTGACATCCCATCCTGCTTAGGGTCATGTATAAAATGCTGGGAAGGCCATTATTTTGGCTACCATGGCTCAGGATGACAATGCCCCTATCCACAGGGCACGAGTGGTCACTGAATAATTTGATGAGCATGACAACGATGTAAATCATATACCATGGCCTCAGTCACCAGATCTCAACCTAATTGAACACTTTTGGGAGATGTTGAATCTACGCCTGAGACAGAGTTTTCCACCACCATCAACAAAACACAAAATTATAGAAATTATTGTGGAAGAATTGTTTTATTTGTTTATTTTTTTTTTCACCTTTATTTAACCAGGTAGGCTAGTTGAGAACAAGTTCTCATTTACAACTGCGACCTGGTCAAGATAAAGCAAAGCAGTGCGACACAAACAACAACACGGAGTTACACATGGAATAAACAAACATACAGTCAATAATATAATAGGAAAAAAGTCTATATACAGTGTGTGCAAATGAATGGTGTTGCATCCCTTCAATATAGTTCCAGACACTGTAGAATCTATGTCAAGGTGCATTAAAGGTGCTCTGGCTTGTGGTGGTCCAATGCCTTATTAACAGGCTTTATGTTGGTGTTTCCTTTATTTGGGCAGTTACCTGTTTATCTGTGGGATCCTAGAGCTGTGGTCTTGACTGTGGGGTCACATGGGATAAGAGATTTCATAATCCTAATCATGTGACCAAAGAACCATTTCAATGAAACTTGAATGGAAGCCTAGTAATTACTGCAGTGAAAGGGGCTGAGATGACTGGTCTTGAGTCATGCTGAGACGTTTAATCTGCCTCTCTAATTACTACCATGGGAGAAAATTAAGACAAAATGCCAACATGGTTGTTTTTGAAAATAACTGTAAGGAAAGTCTGAGTCCTCCTTCAATTGAGTGATTCCATTTATTTAAAATGTAATTGTGGCCCAATACATTGTACTGCAGCAAGTTTTCAGGTTTGAAAACAGCAAACAATACAAAAGCTGTCTTTTTGCACAAAAGACTCAACAGGCAATGCCAAGAGCAGTCAGCTGGCCTCGTTCCAAAGGGAGCCTTTGTGTGTCCCCCCTCCCAACCCCCACATAACCTCTGTTACCCCCCCCCCCCCCCCCGTATCGTATCACCTGGGTCCTGGGCCGTGGCCAGCAGAGTGAAGCCCCCCGGAAGGGACCAGGGATTATGGGTCTTTAAACAGGCCGTCTATGGCCAGTAGACCCAGCAGCCTCCTAAAGGGAATGTGTCTGCTGCTCTGCTCTATAGTATCAGTGCTCTGGTGTAGCAACACTGAATCCCTCCAGTCTGACTCTACCTCTGATATGATACTCATGCTGATACAACTGTACAACCCTCCCTGAGGTACTGTATCTATAGCGCACCTGTCTGTCTGTCTGTCTGTCTGTCTGTCTGTCTGTCTGTCTGTCTGGCTGGCTGGCTGGCTGGCTGTCTGGCTAGCTCGCTTTCTGCCTGTCTGCCTGTCTGCCTGACTGCCTCTCTGCCTAGCTGTCTGTCTGCCTGTCTGTCTGTGAAGCAATCTCAAGATAAATAACCAGTCTTCTGTCTAGTCAGGGATACTATAATACTGTACTTAAGTGCCCCATATCTCCATGACACAGGGACACCTGTGGAATAAAAGGATTGTTCATCTTATTCCTGCCGGTGTAACATTCATATCCTGTATCTTGGAGAACATTAAGTGCATACATAATATCCTCTCTCTGCTGCATGTCACATGACACGTCTCTCCTCTTCTATCCATCCAATTGGCTTTTCAAAACTGCAAGCCCAGGTGCCCCAGCATTCAGAAGTCCCACTCCCAGGACTCCCCATACCTTGAGGCATCACTAGGCTTGTGACTTTAATCACATTATGTTAAGACGTGGCCTTTCCCATAAAGGGAAGACCTTGAGCGTTCTTGAAGACTTTGTCCAGTGTGTTGTCCACTCTGGGTCTGCATGGGGTTAGGGCTGCATGCCCAGTGCTGGCCTCTGGTCCCTATTGTGAAGCATGGCTTCTCATTAGAACTGTCCTCATGTGACTGGGCCACTCAAACACACACACACACACACACACACACACACACACACACACACACACACACACACACACACACACACACACACACACACACACACACACACACAAGGTACACTCATCACATGACCAGCTGAAGAAGAGCCATTGTTCTGCTTCACAGGGTCCATTCACACACAATTCCCTATATGCATGTGCCACAGCTACATACTGTAAGTCCCTGTATTAATATTCTGTGACTGCACACTTCCGCATGTGCATTGAAAGTTGCCACACAAATCATTCTGTGTTCAGGGTGTGTTCAACAACATAACTCTTGTATCCGTATGTGAAAACTAACTACAGAACTCACTGTTGTTTATCATATATGCATGGTCACTTTAACTATACATTCATGTACATACTATCTCAATTGAGCCAACCAAACAGTGCTCCCGCACATTGGCTAACCCACATATTGGCTAACCCACCAACCCCTCTTTTACGCTACTGCTACTCTCTGTTCATCATATATGCATAGTCACTTTAACCATATCTACATGTACATACTACCTCAATCAGCCTGACTAACCGGTGTCTGTATGTAGCCTTGCTACTTTTATAGCCTCACTACTGTATCTAATCTGTCTTTTTACTGTTGTTTTTATTTCTTTACTTACCTATTGTTCACATAACACCTTTTTTGCACTATTGGTTAGAGCCTGTAAGTAAGCATTTCACTGTAAGGTCTACACCTGTTGTATTCAGCGTATGTTACAAATAAACTTTGATTTGATTTGATTTGTTGTCACGCACTAGTAAACATTCTGAAGTGAACAGGCTGTGGTAGAAGCACTCATATACACAGTTTAGAAGGCCAGGGTTTCAGGGGTGAATAATTGTTAGAAGGGAGTGAATAAGGCCTAGCTCTGTCCCTCAGACCCCAGGCCCCAGTCTCCGCCCTGCCCTTGCACCAGTGGTCCCAGTCTGCCCAGTGTGATAGGGACCCATGGCAGGCTGTGACAGTGACAGTGACAGGCCATTAGCCTGCTTTTTTGAAGGGGCTCTGCTGGGGTCAAACACCTGACCTCAGGGGCCTGGTGTCTTCAGGGAAACAGGGTCAGGGTTAGTATGACCATGCCTGACCCCAATCTCTACTCTTTGGGCACAAGACAAACATTTTTAACTATGATTTATGAGCTGATGAACTTTTTACAGATATGACTTTGCACTGTGGGGAAGAAAGCACGTAGGCTACTGCTCTTATACCGCTAAGTCAACATGAACTGTGTGTTTTTTAGACAACTGTGTAATGGGTTTCTTTGGGCTTTGGTAACATTGTACATCGGTCATAGTAAAATACAGCTGTGTATGAACCAGTGCAGGGTGGTGAGAGTGGTGGTCACACTTTGCACTGAATAGATGTTGGATGAAATGTGAAGAGGGTCACACTTTGGCAGCTGCCTTGTCTGGTGTGTCTTTTTCACGGTGTTAGACGAGACACAGCTGTGTGTGCTCACAGTAAACCACTGAAGCTCGAGGGAACTGCACCTGTGAACTGCACCATTTTGTTCCACGAAATGAGGGCCTTTTGCATCCCTTTGATATTTTAAGTAGAAATTGTGCACCAATATTATATTCAAGCCTGTTATATTAAAACTCTTTCCTGCAGTCGAATGACCAAATCTCACTCTAGTGGCCTAATGGGTGGAATGGTATTAATAGTTTTCATAATTAAAAATGGCAGTCTTCTGTGATGTATATAAAGTGTAATATTGGGATGCAAACTCAAAATGTAATACATTTCAACTCTATCTGACATGGTGTCTTCTTTGTTTTAGACTCTTATCCGTGTGTGTGAGGTGTAGACTTTTGTGTCATAGTAGATTCGTTTAAGACTACCACGAAACACTCTGTGTGACCCTGAGTTAGCTCACTGCAGTAAAATGTTAAATGAAGTGCTCTTTAACATAGATAAATTCAATAAACCTTATTTTTAATATGAATATTTAATTTGATTAGTGATTCATTTACGTCTGTCCCTCATTTTACGGCCAACCCTGTTACGTGAACTGAAGACTCCTTTTAATATGGTGAAACTATTCCTTTATATATATATATATATATAGTATATAAAACAATCTTTAAAAAAAACAGTCAACATCTAATAGTGAAATCATAGGGTAGATGCCAGTGAGCTGGTTGTACTCTTTTTGAGCATTTTCTAGTATTCTGTGGTGGAAAACTGAGCGGGTCGAGCATAACACGTCAACCCTATTACCCATAGATAGAAAGGTTAGAATCGTTTTAACAATTTGTCATTTTATTTGTGAAGCTTCCAATCAATTGCCATTCCCTGTTCCACTGTCACATAGGGATTTATGGCTGATTTAAGAAGAAACCGTCAACCCTGTTACTTTATTTGGCACTTAATAGGCACTTACTATAGTTTTTTTTATGTAACCTCTTGAGATGGGACAACATGTATTTTAAGAAGTTGAACATGTGCTCTTTATGACAGAATGTTAAAATTAGGTGAAATCAAACGCTTAAAAAAAAATCAAGATAAACTTCTCAAAAGGCACCGAATTGGTGGAACGACACAACTCCTTCTCAGACCTGACCAAAGAACTTCACCCCCTCCCCAAAGTACATACACCAAAACCCTACACTACTACACTACGCCTGGGTCTCTTCCCAGCCCTCTCTTTCAGCAGAAATTCTTCTTCATCAATGGTTGGCAAAGATGTTGTAGTGTAGACGTGAGACGCAGAGCAGACAGGAGAGAAAGGCTAGCTGGTTATTGTCATTAAATCCCAAAGGTCACACACAGAAATAGATAAGGTTGAGTGTAATCATGACACAGTTCTACAATAATTCAGTTGTTTGAATGCATAGCACACTAGCTCATTGTTTAATGATATTGTGTAGTAAACAAATATTTAACAATTTGCCAATTGACAGTTCATAATAATAACCCCTTCAAACTCAAAAGTGTGTTGTCTATTCCGGTTTTCATTGAGGTAGAAACTTGATGTTTTCATTGAGGTATTTACGGACTGTATGTCACGACATATCCTCATTCCCTATGAAAACAACCCTGTGCCACACTGTCACTTCCTGTCTTGCACCATGACACCACTGTGGTATCCTGTGTTAGTGTGATAAGCAGTCCCCTGATACCCCCTCTAGAACCAGAACAAAAGAACCAGAGGAAGAGGGCAGGTCTGTTCAATGAGAGTCTGACAAAAAATGTCAGCCCCATATGGTTCAGATTGAACAAAAAAAAATCCCTAACTGGGCTGCCAATTCATATGCAATTAGGATAATGTAACCCAATGATGTATGAGCAGGATCTTACTTACACTGCTCTCTAACAGAACAAACCAGGATATGGAGTTGAAGTAGGGAGTTTACATACACTTAGGTTGGAGTCATTAAGACTCATTTTTCAACCACTCCACAGATTTTCTGTTAACAAACTATAATTTTGGCAAATCGGTTAGGACATCTACTTTGTGCATGACACGAGTAATTTTACCAACAATTGTTTACAGACAGATTATTTCACTTATAATTCACTGTATCACAATTCCAGTGGGTCAGAAGTTTACATACACTAAGTTGACTGTGCCTTTAAACAGCTTGGAAAATTCCAGAAAATATCATGGCTTTAGAAGCTTCTGATAGGCCAATTGACATAATTTGAGTCAATTGGAGGTGTACCTGTGGATGTATTTCAAGGCATACCTTCAAACTCAGTGCCTCTTTGCTTGACATCATGGGAAAATCAAAAGAAATCAGCCAAGACCCCACATTTTTTTTTGTAGACCTCCACAAGTCTGGTTCATCATTGGGAGCAATTTCCAAAAGCCTGAAGGTACCAGCTTCATTTGTAGAAACAAGAGAATGCAAGTATAAACACCATGGGACCACGCAGCCGTCATAGCGCTCAGGATGGAGACGCGTTCTGTCTCCTAGAGATGAACGTACTTTGTGTGCGAAAAGTACAAATCAATCCCAGAACAACAGCAAAGGACCTTTTGAAGATGCTGGAGGAAACAGGTACAGGTACAAAAGTATCTATATCCACAGTAAAACGAGTCCTATATCGACATAACCTGAAAGGCCGCTCAGCAAGGAAGAAGCCACTACTCCTAAACCGCCATTAAATAGCCAGACGACGGTTTGTAACTGCACATGGGAACAATGATCGTACTTTTTGGAGAAATGTCCTCTGGTCTGATGAAACTAAATTAAAACTGTTTGGCCATAATGACCATCGTTATGTTTGGAGGAAAAAGGGGTAGGCTTGCAAACTGAAGAACTCCATCCAAACCGTGAAGCATGGGGGTGGCAGCATCGTGTTGTGGGGGTGTTGCAGGAGGGACTGGTGCACTTCACAAAATAGATGGCATCACGAGGAGGAAAGTTATGTGGATTTATTGAAGCAACAACTCAAGACATCAGTCAGGAAGTTAAAGCTTGGTCGCAAATGGGTCTTCCAAATGGACAATGACCCCAAACAAAGTTGTGGAAAAATGGCTTAAGGACAACAAAGTCAAGGTATTGGAGTGGCCGTCACAAAGCCCTGACCCCAATCGTATAGAAAATTTGTGGGCAGAACTGAAAAAGCGTGTGCGAGCAAGGAGGCATACAATCTTGACTCAGTTGCACCAGCTCTGTCAGGAGGAATGGGCCAGAATTCCCCCAACTTATTGTGGGAAGCTTGTGGAAGGCTACCCAAAATGTTTGACCCATGTTAAACAATTTAAAGGCAATGCTACCAAACACTAATTGAGAGTATGTCAACTTCTGACCCACTGAGAATGTGATGAAAGAAATAAAAGCTGAAATAAATAATTCTCTCTACCATTATTCTGACATTTCACATTCTTAAAATAAAGTGGTGATCCTAACTGACCCAAGACAGGACATTTTTACTCTGATTAAATGTCCGGAATTGTGAAAAACTGAGTTTAAATGTTTTTGGCTAAGGTGTATGTTATCTTACGACTTCAACTGTACCTGCACTGCACACCATCAAACCGGTTGACTGAGTGTGGTGTCGGACAGACTTCCCCCAAGTTATGAAGTAAGGTTTTCTACAAGTGGCCTTTTCAACAGCCATACTCTCTACCCAAGAGGTCTCCAACATACAGTACCAGTTAAAAGTTTGGACACCTACTCATTCAATTGTTTTTCTTTATTTTGACTCTTTTCTACATTGTAGAATAATAGTGAAGACATCAAAAACGATCAAATAGCACATATGGAATAATTTAGTAACCAAAAAAGTGTTAAACAAATCAAAATATATTTTATATTTGAGATTCTTCAAGTTAGCCACCCTTTGGTTGGCTATTAAGGAACTTAAACGTTGTTCTGAGCAAGGAACTTAAACCTTAGCTTTTTTACATGGCACATATTGCATTTTTACTTTCTTCTCCAACAATGTGTTTTGCATTATTTAAACCAAATTGAACACGTTTCATTATTTATTTGAGACTAAATAGATTTTCTTTATGTATTATATTAAGTTAAAATAAAAGTGTTCATTGTTCATTCAGTATTGTTGTAATTGTCATTATTGGTATCTGCTTTGTTTTGTCCTCCAATAATCGGTATCGGTATCGGCGTTGAAAAATCATAATCGGCCGACCTCTAATTCATACCCCATGACTTTTTCCACATTCATTTAAAATTTAGATTTAGTTTCAGATTCAACCACAAAAACCAGGGAGATTTTCCATTGGTTCGCAAAGGAAGGTGCCTGTAGATGGGTAAAAAAAAACAGACATTGCATATCCCTTTGAGCATGGTGCAGTTATTAATTATACTTTGGATGGTGTATCAATACCCAAACTGGTCTAAGAGAATTTTGTATTATTCTCTGTAAATCTGAAAAACTCCATTTAGTATGATACAGTATGCTATGTTTCGTATGGTATGTATCATTTTGTGGGCTTCCATCACCCATTTAGTATGATATGTTTAAAATTACAATTCATATTATGTTACAAATTTGCAAAGAGTACAATATGTTATGAATTTGCAAAACATACAATATGTCACAGATTACAAAATATATGATATGTTACAAATTCTAGTTAGGTGGCTAGGTGGCTGACGTTAGCTTACTGGCTGACGTTAGCTAGGTTAGAGGTTAGGGTTAAGGTTAGAGCTTAGTTTAGGAGTTAGGTTCAAGGGTTAATGTTATGGTTCAGGTTAGGGGAAAGATTAGCTCAAAGGGTTAAGGTTAGGATTGGCTAAAAGGGTTAATGAGTAAAAATGCTCAAGTTATCCGTGATGAGATTGAACTCGCAACCTTTGGGTTAGGGGAAGGGTTATCTAAAAGGGTTAATGTTAGGGTTAGGAGAAGGGTTAGCTAACATGCTAAGTAGTTGCAAGTAGCTAAAACATAGTAAGTAGTTGAAAAGTTGCTAATTAGCTAAAATACACAAATTGTCTGAGATGGGATTCATACTTGCAACATTTGGGTAAGTGACCATCTGTTACATGTAACGATATCAAACATATCATATTAATTTGAATGTCCCGGATTTAATGTTAAGTCTAGTCTATGAGACCAGGCTGATACACACAGTCACTACAAAGATACGGGCGCCCTTCCTAACTCAGTTGCCAAGGAGGAAGGAAACCACTCAGTGATTTCACAATGAGGCCAGTGGTGATGTTAAAACAGTTACAGAGTTTAATGGTTGTGACAGGAGATAACTGAGGATGGATCAACAACATTGTAGTTACTCCACAATACTAACATGAATGACAGAGTGAAAAGAAAGATGTCTGTGTAGAATTGTTTTGCTCCAAAACATGCATCGTGTTTGCAATAAGGCACTAAATTAATACTGCAAAAAATATGGCTAAGAAATTGACTTTAGGTCCTGAATACAAAGTGTTATGTTTGGGGCAAATCCTACACAACACATCACTGAGTACCACTTAATCATATTTTCAAGCATGATGGTGGCTGCATCATGTTATGGGTATTTTTCTTCCACTTTGACATTACGGATGGATTATTTTGTGTAGATCGTTGACAAAAAATTACAATGAAATCCATTTTAATCCCACTTTGTAACACAGCAATATGTGGACAAAGTCAAGGGGTGTCAATACTTTCTGAAGGCTCTGCTTAGTGTACATGGCCTTACCTTAACTGTCACCTTGTATATAGTGTAGATTATTGTGTGTTTTTATTTTATATGACTTAGTTTACTGCATTGTTAAGGAAGAGCTTGCAAGCAAGCATTTCACTGTACTCTTTACACCTGCTGAATCCCGTGCACGTGACAAATAAACTTTGATTTCATTTCATTTGTGTCAATGTTAAGATTATGGGAAGAGTTACGGCTCTTTTAACCCATTTAACTCTGCCCTTGGAGAGTCAAAATTGACCAGCCTAATGTTCTCAAGGGTCAACATGCCCCTGTCTGTCATACCCATAAACTTCCCTGGCTCCACCCCCCTGTGGCTTTGGAAAGATATGGGGTCACTCACAGCCTGAGTCACACACAGCCTGAGGCACACCATGTCCATACATCATAGATGGAAAAGTGACCCTTGACATTGCTTTCTCTTGCTCTTGTTCTATCTGATCTGATCTGATGTGTGTGTGTGTGAGAGAGAGAGAGAGAGAGAGAGAGAGAGAGAGAGAGAGAGAGAGAGAGAGAGAGAGAGAGAGAGAGAGAGGGGGGGGGGGGTGGGGGAGTTGCCCACTTGGAAAGCTGTCTGCCCTTTAACCAAACGCCAGCCTGTTAAACATTAATCCAATTGCGTGCTAAAGAAAACAGCCTGGCAAACTCAGTTTTAAACTCCCCTATGGTCTCTACTATTAGGACTCTTACTGCACTGGACCATAAATCACCAGGGTAAAGCGATTGCCGAAGTGCCTGGTCACTTCGGGAATCGCTTATGAATCCTGAAAAACAGGTTTCTATTCAGTAGCTTTAGAAAAGTGCTTACTCTCCAGAGCAGACCTGTACCACTAGCCTTTTTCCACAATATAAATGTTAGATCTGGAGTAAGATGTTAGATCTGGAGTAATATGTTAGATCTGGAATAAGATGTTAGATCTGGAGTAAGATGTTAGATCTGGAGTAAGACACTAGATCTGGAGTAAGATGTCTGATCTGGAGTAAGATGTTAGATCTAGAGAAAGATATTAGATCTGGAATAAGATATTAGTACTGGAGTAAGATGCTAGATCTGGAGTAAGATGTTAGTTCTGGAATAAGATCTGGAGTAAGATATTAGTACTGGAGTAAGAGGATAGATCTGGAGTAAGATATTAGATCTGGAGTAAGATATTAGATCTGGAGTAAGATGTTAGATGTTAGATCTATTATCTTACTCCAGTACAAATATCTTACTCTAGTTCTTATTCCAGATCTAACATCTTACTCCAGATCTAATATCGTACTCCAGATCTAACATCTTAATCCAGATCTATTCTCTTACTCCAGTACTAATATCTTACTCCAGATCTTATTCCAGAACGAACATCTTACTCCAGCTCTAACATCTTACTCCAGACCTGTACCACTAGCACTGGAGTAAGATGTTAGATCTAGAGTAAGATATTTTATCTGGAGTAAGATGTTAGATCTACAGTCGTGGACAAAAGTTTTGAGAATGACACAAATATTAACACCATAGTGTCAGCAGTGAGACCCAATTGTGGATTTGTGGATAGTTTGTGATTTGAAACTTGTATTAGTGTATAATAACCAAAACCCAACAAATACCACATGCATGCACATTACTCTGATCTGATTGCAGCATTTACTTAAATGAAAAAAAAATAGTTACTGTATACTACTGATGATGGATAACATGATGATTGTGAGAGCTAGCAAATGCCCAGTCCTTTGGTGTATTGTTATTGGACCCTCTTCCCTTCTCACTCAGGAGCTGTTTATTTTTAAAGCTGTATGATATTACTTTGGACTTGTGAAAAGGTCGCTAACTTTGCCAAAGTCTGGATGAATCACAGACAAAGGAAGGAGCAGATGAAAGGCTAAATTACATTGGAGATCGTCCCTCTTTAGAACATCAAAAAGAGCCTTTTTCGCTCAGCAGCCAGTGGGGCTCCTGGGGGACCCAGTTTTCCTGGCAGAGAGGGGCTGGACATGAGGGCACTACTTTGTGGACATCAAAGAGAATAGACTTCTGGAGTTGTAGTGTACACACATGTATGCACATACACACAGACACAGACACAGACACAGACACAGACACAGACACAGACACACACACACACACACACACACACACACACACACACACACACACACACACACACACACACACACACACACACACACACACACTGAGAGAGGAAGTGGGGTGTAATTTGCACAATTAAAAGTATCATTGCATAATGTTAGAATGTATGATTCTTTTGTGATTGCTGGTTCATGCTGGTACATCATGTTTTTACCAACAATAACAAATAGTTTAGTTTGGGTACCAACACAGTGAAGTCAAGGTGAAGAACCAGTAAAGGACAGAAACTGCATTTGCTGACTCAGGTTACTAATGTGACACCCTCTGCCACATCAAACCCACTATGAGGTCACCAGAAGACCTACTCCACATTACAGTAGAGGGTGTGTGTCTGGGGGATAGGGGTAGAGACAAAAAAACAACAACCTTGCTGATAGGTCCATAGCGTGACAGCGTAGGTTTTGAAGAAATTAGAAGAAAAGGAAACCAGTTTGTGTTAGTCTGATGTGGCCGGAGAACAATAAGAGAGAGGCTGCAGCTTTTGAAGCAATTAGACTGACACAGAGCTTAGCTTTAATTAAAGACACATGTCTCCTCTTTGGTTGCTGTGTCAGACTGCAGGCCCACAAACATGGCATGGATGGCACACCATACACTAAGGAGCTGACCGCTATGGCAGTGACAAAGCACTATACACTATGGAGCTGAGCACTATGGCATAAACACACCACTATACACTATGAAGAAGACCTGACATTGCATAGACACACCACTGTAGAGATGACCTGACATGGAAAAGAGACATCACCTTAGAGATGACCTGGCATCTAATAGACACAGCACTGTAGAGATCACCTGACATCTAATAGACACATCACAGTAGAGATGAGCTGACATCTAATAGACACATCACAGTAGAGATGAGCTGACATCTAATAGACACATCACAGTAGAGATGAGCTGACATCTAATAGACACACCACTGTAGAGATGACCTGACATCTAATAGACACATCACAGTAGAGATGAGCTGACATCTAATAGACACACCACTGTAGAGATGACCTGACATCTAATAGACACATCACAGTAGAGATGAGCTGACATCTAATAGACACATCACAGTAGAGATGAGCTGACATCTAATAGACACATCACAGTAGAGATGAGCTGACATCTAATAGACACATCACAGTAGAGATGAGCTGACATCTAATAGACACATCAAAGTAGAGATGACTTGACATCTAATAGACACATCAAAGTAGAGATGACTTGACATCTAATAGACACATCACAGTAGAGATGAGCTGACATCTAATAGACACATCAAAGTAGAGATGACTTGACATCTAATAGACACATCAAAGTAGAGATGACTTGACATCTAATAGACACATCACAGTAGAGATGAGCTGACATCACAGTAGAGATTACAAACATCTAATAGACACATCACTGTGGAGATGACCTGACTTCGAATAGACACATCAATGTAGAGATGACCTGACATGGTATAGACTCAACATTAGAGAAGACTTGACATGGTATAGACACCACAGTAGAGATGACCTGACATCAAATAGAATTATCACTGTAGAGATGATCTGACATCTAATAGACAGATCACTGTGGAAATGACCTGACATGGAACAGACACAACATTGTTGAGATGAGCTGACCTGGTGTAGACATAGCACTGACGTTTAATAGACACATCACAGTAGATGTGACCTGACATTTAATAGACACAGCACTGTAGAGATGACCTGACATCTAATATACACAGCACTGTGGAGATGACCTGACATTTAATAGGCACAGCACTGTTAGAGATGACCTGACATCTAATAGACACATCACTCTAGAGATGACCTGACATTTAATAGACACCACTGTAGAGATTCCCTGACATCTAATGGATACAACACTGTAGAGATGACCTGACATGGAATAGACATATTTATTTATTTGATTTCAAATCAAATGTATTTATATAGCCCTTCTATCATCAGCTGATATCTCAAAGTGCTGCACAGAAACCCAGCCTAAAACACCAAACAGCAAGCAATGCAGGTGTAAAAGCACGGTGGCTAGGACAAACTCCCTAGAAAGGCCAAAACCCAGGAAGAAACCTAGAGAGGAACCAGGCTATGAGGGGTGGCCAGTCCTCTTCTGGCTGTGCCGGGTGGTGATTATAACAGAACATGGCCAAGATGTTCAAATGTTCATAAATGACCAGCATGGTCAAATAATAATAATCACAGTAGTCGTCGAGGGTGCAACAGGTCAACACCTCAGGAGTAAATGTCAGTTGGCTTTTCATAGCCGATCATTAAGAGTATCTCTACACACTCCTGTTATCTCTAGAGAGTTGAAAACAGCAGGTCTGGGACAGGTAGCACGTCCGGTGAACAGGTCAGGAATCCATAGCCGCAGGCAGAACAGTTGAAACTGGAGCAGCAGCACGGCCAGGTGGACTGGGGACAGCAAGGACACATCATGCCAGGTAGTCCTGAGGCATGTCCGTGGGCTCAGGTCCTCCGAGAGAGAGAAAGAAAAAGAGAAAGAGAGAATTAGAGAGAGCATACTTTAAATTCAGACAGGACACCGGATAAGACAGGAGAAGTACTCCAGATATAACAAACTGATCCTAGCCCGCCAACACATAAACTACTGCAGCATAAATACTGGAGGCTGAGATAGGATGGAATGGGAGACACTGTGGCCCCATCCGATGATACCCCCGGACAGGGCCAAACAGGAACGATATAACCCCACCCACTTTGCCAAAGCACAGCCCCCACACCACTAGAGGGATATCTTCAACCACCAACTTACCATCCTGAGACAAGGCCGAGTATAGTCCACAAAGATCTCCACCACGGCACAACCCAAGGGGGGGTGCCAACCCAGACAGGAAGATCACATCAGGGACTCAACCCACTCAAGTGACGCACCCCTCCTAGGGATGGCATGAGAGAGTACCAGTAAGCCAGTGACTCAGCCCCTGTAATAGGGTTAGAGGCAGAGAAGAGGGGAACCGGCCAGGCAGAGACAGCAAGGGCGGTTCGTTGCTCCAGAGCCTTTCCGTTCACCTTCACACTCCTGGGCCAGACTACACTCAATCATATGACCCACTGAAGAGATGAGTCTTCAGGAAAGACTTAAAGGTTGAGACCGAGTCTGCGTCTCTCACATGGGTAGGCAGACCATTCCATGAAAATGGAGCTCTATAGGAGAAAGCCCTGCCTCCAGCTGTTTGCTAAGAAATTCTAGGGACAATTAGGAGGCCTGCGTCTTGTGACCGTAGCATACGTGTAGGTATGTACGGCAGGACCAAATCAGAGAGATAGGTAGGAGTAAGCCCATGTAATGCTTTGTAGGTTAGCAGTAAAACCTTGAAATCAGCGCTTGCCTTAACAGGAAGCCAGTGTAGGGAGGCTAGCACTGGAGTAATATGATCAAATATTTTGGTTCTAGTCAGGATTCTAGCAGCCGTATTTAGCACTAACTGAAGTTTATTTAGTGCTTTATCTGGGTAGCCCAGAAAGTAGAGCATTGCAGTAGTCTAACCTAGAAGTAACAAAAGGATGGATACATTTTTCTGTATCATTTTTGGACAGAAAGTTTCTGATTTTTGCAATGTTACATAGATGGAAAAAAGCTGTCCTTGAAACAGTCTTGATATGTTCGTCAAAAGAGAGATCAGGGTCCAGAGTAACGCCGAGGTCCTTCACAGTTTTATTAGAGACGACTGTACAACCATCAAGATGAATTGCCAGATTCAACAGAAGATCTCTTTGTTTCTTGGGACCTAGAACATGCATCTCTGTTTTGCAGCCATCCACTTCCTTATGTCTGAAACACAGGTTTCTAGCGAGGGCAATTTTCGGGCTTCACCATGTTTCATTGAAATGTACAGCTGTGTGTCATCCGCATAGCAGTGAAAGTTAACATTATGTTTTTGAATGACATCCACAAGAGGTAAAATATATAGTGAAAACAATAGTGGTCCTAAAACGGAACCTTGAGGAACACCGGAATTTACAGTTGACTTCTCAGAGGACAAACCATTCACAGAGACAAACTATTTCACCTTCATTTAACCAGGTAGGCTAGTTGAGAACAAGTTCTCATTTTCAACTGCGTCCTGGCCAAGGTAAAGCTAAGCAGTGCGACACAAACACCAACACAGAGTTACTAATGGAATAAACAAACATACAGTCGATAATATAATAGAAAAAAGTCTATATACAGTGTGTGCAAACATCATTGTAGAGATGACCTGACATCGAATAGACACACCACTGTAGAAATGACCTGACATCTAATAGACACATCACTATAGATATTACCTGACATCTAATAGACACATCACTGTAGCAATGACCTGACATGGTATAGACACATTTTTACTTTTACATTTTAGTAATTTAGCAGACACTCCAGAGAGAATTAAAGTTAGTGCACTCATCTTAAGGTAGCTAAGTGGGACAACCACATATCTCAGTCATAGTAAGTACATAGTAAGTACAGTGGGACAACCACATATCTCAGTCATAGTAAGTACACTTTTCCCTCAATAAAATATCTATCAACAAGTTCAGGGCTAGTAAGGGAGGGAAAAGTCAAGTGTGAGTGTTAGTTCACAAAAGGCTTTTTATTTTTGCAGGAGGGTCTGAGCAGCCACTTCGGCTCTGAACATCATGACTTTGCGCCTAGAGCTGGGTAATCGGCTTTCTTTTTTTGGTGATCACCGGGTAAGGCATATATCCACATTCTCAGGACCTTTTCAAACGTCCGAAATCGAAGTCTATTTATAGTGATCAGCCTGGTAGAGGTGATCTGACATGGAAGAGACAAACCACTGTAGAGATGAGTGATGATATTATATAAATATAATGCCACCATGTTTTCTCATATAGTTACACAATAACTCAACAAGGAAAGTACTTCAGTGTGATACATGTCTAGTGAATGCTGTTACAAAGCATGAAGACTTGTAAAACACTGCAGGCTCCCATGTTGAATGAGAATAATAGACCACCACGCCTTTCACACGGTCCAATCTATTGGGGTCTGGACAGCAGTTGTTGCGGATCCGAGGAGGTGGGAGCGTGTGTGTGTGTGATGTTTTTGGAGTGTGTGCACGGGAATGCCCTGTGGCCTCACCCTGGGAACACAGTGAGCCCAGGCTACTAGAGCAGAGTAGAGTAGGGAGCATTTAGTGCCAGGAGCCATTATGGGATCATTTCTGCATGTGTCTCAGGGGAGGACATCCAAGGCCACTATATAGCTGCTAATCTAGGACACTGTGTTCAAAGATAAGTGGGTGTGTGTGTATGTGAGTAAGCAAGCAACTGAGGGGGTTGGTGTGCATGTGTGTGCCTGTGTGTGCATGCATGTGTGTGTATGTATGTGTGGTTACAGAAACAGAGAGAGTTTGTCTGTATTTGCACACATATGGCCTCGGGCACAGTGAGATGAGCAGCACTGTAATTTAGGAGCTGGGCAAAAGGAGCCCGCCCTGTCCTTGCCTCTCTTCTCGGCCTGCCTGCCTAGCCCCAGGTAACAGCTCAGCCCACAGATCTCAGTCAGCTCTGACTGGAGACAACGGCCAATTTGCTGTGGGTAGTGGAGCACTCTGGGAGTGCTTGAGAAGGGGAGCTAGGCTTGTCAACAGATTAATGCACCAAACTGATTGACAGGAAGCCCTGCCATCATTCAGCTTGTACCCTCCACCACTCCTCACCCTGCCTGCCTTCCAACCTTCCTGCCTTCCTGCCTGCCTTCTTGCCTTCCTGCCTGCCTTCTTGCTTTCCTGCCTGCCTGCCTGCCTGCCTGCCTGCCTGCCTGCCTGCCTGCCTGCCTGCCTGCCTGCCTGCCTGCCATCCTGCCTAATTGCCTGTGTGCCTTCCTTCCTGCTTGCCTTCCTAGCTATGGAGAAAGCCATGTATCAACAAACAGCTGGAACAAGTCCTTGCAGCACTCTCCGTTCTCTCTTCTCTCTCCACATCAGTCTTCCTTATTGGCTGTGACAGCTCATCCCAGTCATAGCCTTCCCAGGACATGTGTTGCTGTGCTATGGTCTGGGCTCTGGGCAAGGGGAGAATTTTCCACTAGCATTGCTCCTATTCAGCTATCAGAAACGTACCTGACACAAGCCCTGCTAATGCTTTCCAGATGAAGAGGGGGAGGGAGGTTAAGAAAATGAAAGGAAGGTGAGGAGAAGACTAGAGCGTATGGAAATAGACAGGAGAGGAACTCAGAGATAAAGAGAAGAAAGGACATTTCTGGACTGCAGTTGTAAGAGGAGAGAAAGCCTCCCCCTTTTTCTCCTCATCCTCCTCTCACTCTCTTCTTGGCTGTTGATTGTCCGGTCAGTGACCTGCACAGTCATAGCTGGGGGAGTTTGTTTGGGCTCCACCCCTGCAGTGTCATTGTGGTCAGGTCACACACCGGCACCTGCTTTGATGTGTCCATATTTGAGGAGTTTTACCAGTCCATCCTGATGGCTGGGGGTTGGGGTCTGTGGTTTGGACTGGGGTCGACTGCACTCCTTGAAGCTCTTTGTCTCCATGCCAAGGGGCGACATAAAAGGATGAGCAAAATTAGAGTGAATGAGCTGAAATAACTATCCAGTAAAAAGGTGTGCTTATAATTATGTTGAAGATCTCTGCTTCAACTTACAGTTTTTTCCAACTGTTTACACACGTTTTCAAAACTGTCTCCTTTTTTTTCAAAACTCTACACACAATTCCCAAAACTGCACACACAAAATGCAAAATGCCTCACATCTCCTTCAAAATGTAACACTGCATTCAAAATGCCATGAACACATGTCGGAATGAAGCATTTGCATCAAATGGCAAACACTGCTTTCATATTAGTACATTTTTGGATATACCATGTAAACACTGTTGTTCTAAATCTAAAGCTCTTTGGTCTTTCATAGGCTTATATCTACATTTCAATACAATGTTCTACAGTGAAAGTAATCTGCTGAGCGGGGTAACAAGTACACTGTAAACACCAATGCAATGTAGAAACAGTAAATATTTATTCGGCCAAACATTACTGTTGTATACAGTAGCATACAACAAAACCATAAACATATGTAAACTAAAAGTATATTCTTTAGAATACAGTAAAGAACACAATTGTGTGTGTGGGGTCCCAGGGGGACAGTCCAGGAATTGGTAGGGGGGGGGGGGGGGGGGGGGCAGTCACCAGTGCTAAGCTACCCTTCATCTCTTCTCCGGCCTGAGTCTGGCCACAATACTTCGTCCACATCACAAGATACGTTTTCTCTTGCCAAGCATCAAGGGAAGTATCTCCTAGCATGGCGTATCCAACCTTGGACAGAGGCAACCTCTATGTCCCCACATGGAGGGAAGTATCTCCTAGCATGGCGTATCCAACCTTGGACAGAGGCAAACTCTATGTCCCCATATGGAGGGAAGTATCTCCTAGCATGGCGTATCCAACCTTGGACCGAGGCAACCTCTATGTCCCCACATGGAGGGAAGTATCTCCTAGCATGGCGTATCCAACCTTGAACAGAGGTAACCTCTATGTCCCCACATGGAGGGAAGTATCTCCTAGCATGGTGTATCCAACCTTGGACAGAGGCACCCTGTATGTCCCAACATGCGTCCTCCATTGCCTTGTCCACGTGTGTTTGTATATGTCCATGTGTGTGTTTGTATATGTCCACGTGTGTGTTTGTATATGTCCATGTGTGTTTGTATATGTCCACGTGTGTTTGTATATGTCCATGTGTGTGTTTGTATATGTCCACGTGTGTGTTTGTATATGTCCATGTGTGTTTGTATATGTCCACGTGTGTGTTTGTATATGTCCATGTGTGTGTTTGTATATGTCCACGTGTGTGTTTGTATATGTCCACGTGTGTGTTTGTATATGTCCACGTGTGTGTTTGTATATGTCCACGTGTGTTTATACATGTCCATGTGTGTGTTTGTATATGTCCACGTGTGTGTTTGTATATGTCCATGTGTGTTTGTATATGTCCATGTGTGTTTGTATATGTCCACGTGTGTTTGTTTATGTCCACGTGTGTGTTTGTATATGTCCATGTGTGTTTGTATATGTCCATGTGTGTGTTTGTATATGTCCACGTGTGTTTGTATATGTCCACGTGTGTGTTTGTATATGTCCACATGTGTGTTTGTATATGTCCACGTGTGTTTGTATATGTCCATGTGTGTTTGTATATGTCCACGTGTGTGTTTGTATATGTCCATGTGTGTGTTTGTATATGTCCATGTGTGTTTGTATATGTCCACGTGTGTGTATACGTGCACGTGTGTGTTTGTGTATGTGCACGTGTGTGTATGTGCACGTTTGTGTTTGTGTATGTGCACGTGTGTGTTTGTATATGTCCACGTGTGTTTGTATATGTCCACATGTGTGTTTGTATATGTCCATGTGTGTTTGTATATGTCCACATGTGTGTTTGTATATGTCCATGTGTGTTTGTATATGTCCATGTGTGTTTGTATATGTCCATGTGTGTTTGTATATCTCCATTTGTGTGTTTGTATATGTCCATGTGTGTGTTTGTATATGTCCACGTGTGTTTGTTTATGTCCACGTGTGTGTTTGTATATGTCCATGTGTGTTTGTATATGTCCACGTGTGTGTTTGTATATGTCCATGTATGTTTGTATATGTCCACGTGTGTGTTTGTATATGTCCACGTGTGTGTTTGTATATGTCCACGTGTGTTTGTATATGTCCACGTGTGTTTGTATATGTCCATGAGTGTTTGTATATGTCCACGTGTGTTTGTATTTTTCCATGTGTGTTTGTATATGTCCACGTGTGTTTGTATATGTCCACATGTGTGTTTGTATATGTCCACGTGTGTTTGTATATGTCCACATGTGTGTTTGTATATGTCGACGTGTGTTTGTATATGTCCACGTGTGTGTTTGTATATGTCCACATGTGTTTGTATATGTCCACATGTGTGTTTGTATATGTCCACATGTGTGTTTGTATATGTCCACGTGTGTTTGTATATGTCCACATGTGTTTGTATATGTCCACATGTGTGTTTGTATATGTCCACATGTGTGTTTGTATATGTCCACGTGTGTGTTTGTATATGTCCACATGTGTTTGTATATGTCCACATGTGTGTTTGTATATGTCCACGTGTGTTTGTATATGTCCACGTGTGTGTTTGTATATGTCCATGTGTGTGTTTGTATATGTCCACGTGTGTTTGTATATGTCCACGTGTGTGTTTGTATGTGTCCACGTGTGTTTGTATATGTCCACGTGTGTGTTTGTATATGTCCATGTGTGTGTTTGTATATGTCCATGTGTGTGTTTGTATATGTCCACGTGTGTTTGTATATGTCCACGTGTGTGTTTGTATATGTCCATGTGTGTTTGTATATGTCCACGTGTGTTTGTATATGTCCACGTGTGTTTGTATATGTCCACGTGTGTGTTTGTATATGTCCATGTGTGTGTTTGTATATGTCCAGGTGTGTGTTTGTATATGTCCACGTGTGTGTTTGTATATGTCAACGTGTTTTTGTATATGTCCACGTGTGTTTGTATATGTCCACGTGTGTGTTTGTATATGTCCACGTGTGTGTTTGTATATGTCCACGTGGGTGTTTGTAAATGTCCACGTGTGTTTGTATATGTCCATGTGTGTGTTTGTATATGTCCATGTGTGTGTTTGTATATGTCCACGTGTGTTTTTGTATATGTCCACGTGTGTTTTTGTATATGTCCACATGTGTGTTTGTATATGTCCATGTGTGTGTTTGTATATGTCCATGTGTGTTTGTATATGTCCACATGTGTGTTTGTATATGTCCATGTGTGTTTGTATATGTCCATGTGTGTTTGTATATGTCCACATGTGTGTTTGTATATGTCAACGTGTGTGTTTGTATATGTCCACGTGTGTTTGTATATGTCCACGTGTGTTTGTATATGTCCACGTGTGTGTTTGTATATGTCCACGTGTGTGTTTGTATATGTCCATGTGTGTTTGTATATGTCCACGTGTGTGTTTGTATATGTCCATGTGTGTGTTTGTATATGTCCACATGTGTGTTTGTATATGTCCATGTGTGTTTGTATATGTCCACGTGTGTTTGTATATGTCCACGTGTGTGTTTGTATATGTCCACGTGTGTGTTTGTATATGTCCACGTGTGTTTGTAAATGTCCACGTGTGTGTTTGTATATGTCCATGTGTGTTTGTATATGTCCATGTGTGTGTTTGTATATGTCCATGTGTGTGTTTGTATATGTCCACGTGTGTTTGTAAATGTCCACATGTGTGTTTGTATATGTCCACGTGTGTTTGTATATGTCCACGTGTGTTTTTTTATGTCCACGTGTGTGTTTGTATATGTCCACGTGTGTGTTTGTATATGTCCACGTGTGTTTGTATATGTCCATGTGTGTGTTTGTATATGTCCATGTGTGTGTTTGTATATGTCCACGTGTGTTTTTGTATATGTCCACGTGTGTTTTTGTATATGTCCACATGTGTGTTTGTATATGTCCATGTGTGTGTTTGTATATGTCCATGTGTGTTTGTATATGTCCACATGTGTGTTTGTATATGTCCATGTGTGTTTGTATATGTCCATGTGTGTTTGTATATGTCCACATGTGTGTTTGTATATGTCAACGTGTGTGTTTGTATATGTCCACGTGTGTTTGTATATGTCCACGTGTGTTTGTATATGTCCACGTGTGTGTTTGTATATGTCCACGTGTGTGTTTGTATATGTCCATGTGTGTTTGTATATGTCCACGTGTGTGTTTGTATATGTCCATGTGTGTGTTTGTATATGTCCACATGTGTGTTTGTATATGTCCATGTGTGTTTGTATATGTCCACGTGTGTTTGTATATGTCCACGTGTGTGTTTGTATATGTCCACGTGTGTGTTTGTATATGTCCACGTGTGTTTGTAAATGTCCACGTGTGTGTTTGTATATGTCCATGTGTGTTTGTATATGTCCATGTGTGTGTTTGTATATGTCCATGTGTGTGTTTGTATATGTCCACGTGTGTTTGTAAATGTCCACATGTGTGTTTGTATATGTCCACGTGTGTTTGTATATGTCCACGTGTGTTTTTTTATGTCCACGTGTGTGTTTGTATATGTCCATGTGTGTCTGTATATGTCCACGTGTGTTTGTAAATGTCCACGTGTGTGTTTGTATATGTCCACGTGTGTTTGTATTTTTCCATGTGTGTTTGTATATGTCCATGTGTGTTTGTATATGTCCACGTGTGTGTTTGTATATGTCCACGTGTGTTTGTATATGTCCACATGTGTGTTTGTATATGTCGACGTGTGTTTGTATATGTCCACGTGTGTGTTTGTATATGTCCACATGTGTTTGTATATTTCCACGTGTGTTTGTATATGTCCACATGTGTGTTTGTATATGTCCACATGTGTGTTTGTATATGTCCACGTGTGTTTTTATATGTCCACGTGTGTTTGTATATGTCCACGTGTGTTTGTATATGTCCACGTGTGTGTTTGTATATGTCCATGTGTGTGTTTGTATATGTCCACGTGTGTTTGTATATGTCCACGTGTGTGTTTGTATGTGTCCACGTGTGTTTGTATATGTCCACGTGTGTGTTTGTATGTGTCCACGTGTGTTTGTATATGTCCACGTGTGTGTTTGTATATGTCCATGTGTGTGTTTGTATATGTCCACGTGTGTGTTTGTATATGTCCACGTGTGTTTGTATATGTCCACGTGTGTGTTTGTAAATGTCCATGTGTGTTTGTATATGTCCACGTGTGTTTGTATATGTCCACGTGTGTTTGTATATGTCCACGTGTGTGTTTGTATATGTCCATGTGTGTGTTTGTATATGTCCAGGTGTGTGTTTGTATATGTCCACGTGTGTTTGTAAATGTCCACATGTGTGTTTGTATATGTCCACGTGTGTTTGTATATGTCCACGTGTGTGTCTGTATATGTCCACGTGTGTTTGTATATGTCCACGTGTGTTTGTATATGTCCACGTGTGTGTTTGTATATGTCCACGTTTGTGTTTGTATATGTCCACGTGTGTGTTTGTATATGTCCACGTGTGTTTGTAAATGTCCACGTGTGTGTTTGTATATGTCCACGTGTGTTTGTATATGTCCACGTGTGTTTTTTTATGTCCACGTGTGTGTTTGTATATGTCCATGTGTGTCTGTATATGTCCACGTGTGTTTGTAAATGTCCACGTGTGTGTTTGTATATGTCCACGTGTGTTTGTATTTTTCCATGTGTGTTTGTATATGTCCACGTGTGTTTGTATATGTCCACGTGTGTGTTTGTATATGTCCACGTGTGTTTGTATATGTCCACATGTGTGTTTGTATATGTCGACGTGTGTTTGTATATGTCCACGTGTGTGTTTGTATATGTCCACATGTGTTTGTATATTTCCACGTGTGTTTGTATATGTCCACATGTGTGTTTGTATATGTCCACATGTGTGTTTGTATATGTCCACGTGTGTTTGTATATGTCCACGTGTGTTTGTATATGTCCACGTGTGTTTGTATATGTCCACGTGTGTGTTTGTATATGTCCATGTGTGTGTTTGTATATGTCCACGTGTGTTTGTATATGTCCACGTGTGTGTTTGTATGTGTCCACGTGTGTTTGTATATGTCCACGTGTGTGTTTGTATATGTCCATGTGTGTGTTTGTATATGTCCACGTGTGTGTTTGTATATGTCCACGTGTGTTTGTATATGTCCACGTGTGTGTTTGTAAATGTCCATATGTGTTTGTATATGTCCACGTGTGTTTGTATATGTCCACGTGTGTTTGTATATGTCCACGTGTGTGTTTGTATATGTCCATGTGTGTGTTTGTATATGTCCAGGTGTGTGTTTGTATATGTCCACGTGTGTGTTTGTATATGTCAACGTGTTTTTGTATATGTCCACGTGTGTTTGTATATGTCCACGTGTGTGTTTGTATATGTCCACGTGTGTGTTTGTATATGTCCACGTGTGTGTTTGTATATGTCCACGTGTGTTTGTAAATGTCCACGTGTGTGTTTGTATATGTCCATGTGTGTTTGTATATGTCCATGTGTGTGTTTGTATATGTCCATGTGTGTGTTTGTATATGTCCACGTGTGTTTGTAAATGTCCACATGTGTGTTTGTATATGTCCACGTGTGTTTGTATATGTCCACGTGTGTGTCTGTATATGTCCACGTGTGTTTGTATATGTCCACGTGTGTTTGTATATGTCCACGTGTGTGTTTGTATATGTCCACGTTTGTGTTTGTATATGTCCACGTGTGTGTTTGTATATGTCCACGTGTGTTTGTAAATGTCCACGTGTGTGTTTGTATATGTCCACGTGTGTTTGTATATGTCCACGTGTGTTTTTTTATGTCCACGTGTGTGTTTGTATATGTCCATGTGTGTCTGTATATGTCCACGTGTGTTTGTAAATGTCCACGTGTGTGTTTGTATATGTCCACGTGTGTTTGTATTTTTCCATGTGTGTTTGTATATGTCCACGTGTGTTTGTATATGTCCACGTGTGTGTTTGTATATGTCCACGTGTGTTTGTATATGTCCACATGTGTGTTTGTATATGTCGACGTGTGTTTGTATATGTCCACGTGTGTGTTTGTATATGTCCACATGTGTTTGTATATTTCCACGTGTGTTTGTATATGTCCACATGTGTGTTTGTATATGTCCACATGTGTGTTTGTATATGTCCACGTGTGTTTGTATATGTCCACGTGTGTTTGTATATGTCCACGTGTGTTTGTATATGTCCACGTGTGTGTTTGTATATGTCCATGTGTGTGTTTGTATATGTCCACGTGTGTTTGTATATGTCCACGTGTGTGTTTGTATGTGTCCACGTGTGTTTGTATATGTCCACGTGTGTGTTTGTATATGTCCATGTGTGTGTTTGTATATGTCCACGTGTGTGTTTGTATATGTCCACGTGTGTTTGTATATGTCCACGTGTGTGTTTGTAAATGTCCATGTGTGTTTGTATATGTCCACGTGTGTTTGTATATGTCCACATGTGTTTGTATATTTCCACGTGTGTTTGTATATGTCCACATGTGTGTTTGTATATGTCCACATGTGTGTTTGTATATGTCCACGTGTGTTTGTATATGTCCACGTGTGTTTGTATATGTCCACGTGTGTTTGTATATGTCCACGTGTGTGTTTGTATATGTCCATGTGTGTGTTTGTATATGTCCACGTGTGTTTGTATATGTCCACGTGTGTGTTTGTATGTGTCCACGTGTGTTTGTATATGTCCACGTGTGTGTTTGTATATGTCCATGTGTGTGTTTGTATATGTCCACGTGTGTGTTTGTATATGTCCACGTGTGTTTGTATATGTCCACGTGTGTGTTTGTAAATGTCCATGTGTGTTTGTATATGTCCACGTGTGTTTGTATATGTCCACGTGTGTTTGTATATGTCCACGTGTGTGTTTGTATATGTCCATGTGTGTGTTTGTATATGTCCAGGTGTGTGTTTGTATATGTCCACGTGTGTGTTTGTATATGTCAACGTGTTTTTGTATATGTCCACGTGTGTTTGTATATGTCCACGTGTGTGTTTGTATATGTCCACGTGTGTGTTTGTATATGTCCACGTGGGTGTTTGTATATGTCCACGTGTGTTTGTATATGTCCACGTGTGTGTTTGTATATGTCCATGTGTGTGTTTGTATATGTCCACGTGTGTTTGTATATGTCCACATGTGTGTTTGTATATGTCCATGTGTGTTTGGATATGTCCACATGTGTGTTTGTATATGTCCATGTGTGTTTGTATATCTCCATTTGTGTGTTTGTATATGTCCATGTGTGTGTTTGTATATGTCCACGTGTGTTTGTTTATGTCCACGTGTGTGTTTGTATATGTCCATGTGTGTTTGTATATGTCCACGTGTGTGTTTGTATATGTCAACGTGTTTTTGTATATGTCCACGTGTGTTTGTATATGTCCACGTGTGTGTTTGTATATGTCCACGTGTGTGTTTGTATATGTCCACGTGTGTGTTTGTATATGTCCACGTGTGTTTGTAAATGTCCACGTGTGTGTTTGTATATGTCCATGTGTGTTTGTATATGTCCATGTGTGTGTTTGTATATGTCCATGTGTGTGTTTGTATATGTCCACGTGTGTTTGTAAATGTCCACATGTGTGTTTGTATATGTCCACGTGTGTTTGTATATGTCCACGTGTGTGTCTGTATATGTCCACGTGTGTTTGTATATGTCCACGTGTGTTTGTATATGTCCACGTGTGTGTTTGTATATGTCCACGTTTGTGTTTGTATATGTCCACGTGTGTGTTTGTATATGTCCACGTGTGTTTGTAAATGTCCACGTGTGTGTTTGTATATGTCCACGTGTGTTTGTATATGTCCACGTGTGTTTTTTTATGTCCACGTGTGTGTTTGTATATGTCCATGTGTGTCTGTATATGTCCACGTGTGTTTGTAAATGTCCACGTGTGTGTTTGTATATGTCCACGTGTGTTTGTATTTTTCCATGTGTGTTTGTATATGTCCACGTGTGTTTGTATATGTCCACGTGTGTGTTTGTATATGTCCACGTGTGTTTGTATATGTCCACATGTGTGTTTGTATATGTCGACGTGTGTTTGTATATGTCCACGTGTGTGTTTGTATATGTCCACATGTGTTTGTATATTTCCACGTGTGTTTGTATATGTCCACATGTGTGTTTGTATATGTCCACATGTGTGTTTGTATATGTCCACGTGTGTTTGTATATGTCCACGTGTGTTTGTATATGTCCACGTGTGTTTGTATATGTCCACGTGTGTGTTTGTATATGTCCATGTGTGTGTTTGTATATGTCCACGTGTGTTTGTATATGTCCACGTGTGTGTTTGTATGTGTCCACGTGTGTTTGTATATGTCCACGTGTGTGTTTGTATATGTCCATGTGTGTGTTTGTATATGTCCACGTGTGTGTTTGTATATGTCCACGTGTGTTTGTATATGTCCACGTGTGTGTTTGTAAATGTCCATGTGTGTTTGTATATGTCCACGTGTGTTTGTATATGTCCACATGTGTTTGTATATTTCCACGTGTGTTTGTATATGTCCACATGTGTGTTTGTATATGTCCACATGTGTGTTTGTATATGTCCACGTGTGTTTGTATATGTCCACGTGTGTTTGTATATGTCCACGTGTGTTTGTATATGTCCACGTGTGTGTTTGTATATGTCCATGTGTGTGTTTGTATATGTCCACGTGTGTTTGTATATGTCCACGTGTGTGTTTGTATGTGTCCACGTGTGTTTGTATATGTCCACGTGTGTGTTTGTATATGTCCATGTGTGTGTTTGTATATGTCCACGTGTGTGTTTGTATATGTCCACGTGTGTTTGTATATGTCCACGTGTGTGTTTGTAAATGTCCATGTGTGTTTGTATATGTCCACGTGTGTTTGTATATGTCCACGTGTGTTTGTATATGTCCACGTGTGTGTTTGTATATGTCCATGTGTGTGTTTGTATATGTCCAGGTGTGTGTTTGTATATGTCCACGTGTGTGTTTGTATATGTCAACGTGTTTTTGTATATGTCCACGTGTGTTTGTATATGTCCACGTGTGTGTTTGTATATGTCCACGTGTGTGTTTGTATATGTCCACGTGGGTGTTTGTATATGTCCACGTGTGTTTGTATATGTCCACGTGTGTGTTTGTATATGTCCATGTGTGTGTTTGTATATGTCCACGTGTGTTTGTATATGTCCACATGTGTGTTTGTATATGTCCATGTGTGTTTGGATATGTCCACATGTGTGTTTGTATATGTCCATGTGTGTTTGTATATCTCCATTTGTGTGTTTGTATATGTCCATGTGTGTGTTTGTATATGTCCACGTGTGTTTGTTTATGTCCACGTGTGTGTTTGTATATGTCCATGTGTGTTTGTATATGTCCACGTGTGTGTTTGTATATGTCCATGTGTGTTTGTATATGTCCACGTGTGTGTTTGTATATGTCCATGTGTGTGTTTGTATATGTCCACGTGGGTGTTTGTATATGTCCATGTGTGTTTGTGTATGTCCACGTGTGTGTTTGTATATGTCCACGTGTGTTTGTATATGTCCACGTGTGTTTGTATATGTCCACGTGTGTGTTTGTATATGTCCACGTGTGTTTGTATATGTCCACGTGTGTTTGTATATGTCCATGTGTGTTTGTATATGTCCACGTGTGTTTGTATATGTCCATGTGTGTTTGTATATGTCCATGTGTGTTTGTATTTTTCCATGTGTGTTTGTATATGTCCACGTGTGTTTGTATATGTCCACGTGTGTTTGTATATGTCCACGTGTGTTTGTACATGTCCACGTGTGTTTGTATATGTCCACGTGTGTTTGTATATGTCCACGTGTGTGTTTGTATATGTCCATGTGTGTGTTTGTATATGTCCACGTGTGTTTGTATATGTCCACGTGTGTGTTTGTATGTGTCCACGTGTGTTTGTATATGTCCACGTGTGTGTTTGTATATGTCCATGTGTGTGTTTGTATATGTCCACGTGTGTTTGTATATGTCCACATGTGTGTTTGTATATGTCCATGTGTGTTTGTATATGTCCACATGTGTGTTTGTATATGTCCATGTGTGTTTGTATATGTCCATGTGTGTTTGTATATCTCCATTTGTGTGTTTGTATATGTCCATGTGTGTGTTTGTATATGTCCACGTGTGTTTGTTTATGTCCACGTGTGTGTTTGTATATGTCCATGTTTGTTTGTATATGTCCACGTGTGTGTTTGTATATGTCCATGTGTGTTTGTATATGTCCACGTGTGTGTTTGTATATGTCCATGTGTGTGTTTGTATATGTCCACGTGGGTGTTTGTATATGTCCATGTGTGTTTGTGTATGTCCACGTGTGTGTTTGTATATGTCCACGTGTGTTTGTATATGTCCATGTGTGTCTGTATATGTCCACGTGTGTTTGTATATGTCCACGTGTGTTTGTATATGTCCACGTGTGTGTTTGTATATGTCCACGTGTGTTTGTATATGTCCACGTGTGTTTGTATATGTCCATGTGTGTTTGTATATTTCCACGTGTGTTTGTATATGTCCATGTGTGTTTGTATATGTCCATGTGTGTTTGTATTTTTCCATGTGTGTTTGTATATGTCCACGTGTGTTTGTATATGTCCACGTGTGTGTTTGTATATGTCCACGTGTGTTTGTATATGTCCACATGTGTGTTTGTATATGTCGACGTGTGTTTGTATATGTCCACGTGTGTGTTTGTATATGTCCACATGTGTTTGTATATGTCCACATGTGTGTTTGTATATGTCCACATGTGTGTTTGTTTATGTCCACGTGTGTTTGTATATGTCCACGTGTGTTTGTATATGTCCATGTGTGTGTTTGTATATGTCCACGTGTGTTTGTATATGTCCACGTGTGTGTTTGTATGTGTCCACGTGTGTTTGTATATGTCCACGTGTGTGTTTGTATATGTCCATGTGTGTGTTTGTATATGTCCACGTGTGTGTTTGTATATGTCCACGTGTGTTTGTATATGTCCACGTGTGTGTTTGTATATGTCCATGTGTGTTTGTATATGTCCACGTGTGTTTGTATATGTCCATGTGTGTTTGTATATGTCCACGTGTGTGTTTGTATATGTCCATGTGTGTGTTTGTATATGTCCAGGTGTGTGTTTGTATATGTCCACGTGTGTGTTTGTATATGTCAACGTGTTTTTGTATATGTCCACGTGTGTTTGTATATGTCCACGTGTGTGTTTGTATATGTCCACGTGTGTGTTTGTATATGTCCACGTTGGTGTTTGTATATGTCCACGTGTGTTTGTATATGTCCACGTGTGTGTTTGTATATGTCCATGTGTGTGTTTGTATATGTCCACGTGTGTTTTTGTATGTGTCCACGTGTGTTTTTGTATATGTCCACGTGTGTGTTTGTATATGTCCATGTGTGTGTTTGTATATGTCCACGTGTGTGTTTGTATATGTCCATGTGTGTGTTTGTATATGTCCACGTGGGTGTTTGTATATGTCCATGTGTGTTTGTGTATGTCCACGTGTGTGTTTGTATATGTCCACGTGTGTTTGTATATGTCCACGTGTGTTTGTATATGTCCACGTGTGTTTGTATATGTCCACGTGTGTGTTTGTGTATGTCCACGTGTGTTTGTATATGTCCACGTGTGTTTGTATATGTCCATGTGTGTTTGTATATGTCCACGTGTGTTTGTATATGTCCATGTGTGTTTGTATATGTCCATGTGTGTTTGTATTTTTCCATGTGTGTTTGTAGATGTCCACGTGTGTTTGTATATGTCCACGTGTGTGTTTGTATATGTCCACGTGTGTTTGTGTATGTCCACATTTGTGTTTGTATATGTTGACGTGTGTCTGTATATGTCCACGTGTGTGTTTGTATATGTCCACATGTGTTTGTATATGTCCACATGTGTGTTTGTATATGTCCACATGTGTGTTTGTATATGTCCACATGTGTTTGTATATGTCCACATGTGTGTTTGTATGTGTCCACGTGTGTTTGTATATGTCCACGTGTGTGTTTGTATATGTCCATGTGTGTGTTTGTATATGTCCATGTGTGTGTTTGTATATGTCCATGTGTGTTTGTATATGTCCATGTGTGTGTTTGTATATGTCCACGTGTGTGTTTGTATATGTCCACGTGTGTTTGTATATGTCCACGTGTGTGTTTGTATATGTCCATGTGTGTTTGTATATGTCCACGTGTGTTTGTATATGTCCATGTGTGTTTGTATATGTCCACGTGTGTGTTTGTATATGTCCATGTGTGTGTTTGTATATGTCCAGGTGTGTGTTTGTATATGTCCACGTGTGTGTTTGTATATGTCAACGTGTTTTTGTATATGTCCACGTGTGTTTGTATATGTCCACGTGTGTGTTTGTATATGTCCACGTGTGTGTTTGTATATGTCCACGTGGGTGTTTGTATATGTCCACGTGTGTTTGTATATGTCCACGTGTGTGTTTGTATATGTCCATGTGTGTGTTTGTATATGTCCACGTGTGTTTTTGTATATGTCCACGTGTGTGTTTGTATATGTCCACGTGTGTGTTTGTATATGTCCATGTGTGTTTGTATATGTCCACGTGTGTTTGTATATGTCCATGTGTGTTTGTATATGTCCACGTGTGTGTTTGTATATGTCCATGTGTGTGTTTGTATATGTCCAGGTGTGTGTTTGTATATGTCCACGTGTGTGTTTGTATATGTCAACGTGTTTTTGTATATGTCCACGTGTGTTTGTATATGTCCACGTGTGTGTTTGTATATGTCCACGTGTGTGTTTGTATATGTCCACGTGGGTGTTTGTATATGTCCACGTGTGTTTGTATATGTCCACGTGTGTGTTGGTATATGTCCATGTGTGTGTTTGTATATGTCCACGTGTGTTTTTGTATATGTCCACGTGTGTTTTTGTATATGTCCACGTGTGTGTTTGTATATGTCCATGTGTGTGTTTGTATATGTCCACGTGTGTGTTTGTATATGTCCATGTGTGTGTTTGTATATGTCCACATGGGTGTTTGTATATGTCCATGTGTGTTTGTGTATGTCCACGTGTGTGTTTGTATATGTCCACGTGTGTTTGTATATGTCCACGTGTGTTTGTATATGTCCACGTGTGTTTGTATATGTCCACGTGTGTGTTTGTATATGTCCACGTGTGTTTGTATATGTCCACGTGTGTTTGTATATGTCCATGTGTGTTTGTATATGTCCACGTGTGTTTGTATATGTCCATGTGTGTTTGTATTTTTCCATGTGTGTTTGTATATGTCCACGTGTGTTTGTATATGTCCACGTGTGTGTTTGTATATGTCCACGTGTGTTTGTGTATGTCCACATGTGTGTTTGTATATGTTGACGTATGTTTGTATATGTCCACGTGTGTGTTTGTATATGTCCACATGTGTTTGTATATGTCCACATGTGTGTTTGTATATGTCCACATGTGTGTTTGTATGTGTCCACGTGTGTTTGTATATGTCCACGTGTGTTTGTATATGTCCACGTGTGTTTGTATATGTCCACGTGTGTGTTTGTATATGTCCATGTGTGTGTTTGTATATGTCCACGTGTGTTTGTATATGTCCACGTGTGTGTTTGTATGTGTCCACGTGTGTTTGTATATGTCCACGTGTGTGTTTGTATATGTCCATGTGTGTGTTTGTATATGTCCACGTGTGTGTTTGTATATGTCCACGTGTGTTTGTATATGTCCACATGTGTGTTTGTATATGTCCATGTGTGTTTGTATATGTCCACGTGTGTTTGTATATGTCCATGTGTGTTTGTATATGTCCACGTGTGTGTTTGTATATGTCCATGTGTGTGTTTGTATATGTCCAGGTGTGTGTTTGTATATGTCCACGTGTGTGTTTGTATATGTCAACGTGTTTTTGTATATGTCCACGTGTGTTTGTATATGTCCACGTGTGTGTTTGTATATGTCCACGTGTGTGTTTGTATATGTCCACGTGGGTGTTTGTATATGTCCACGTGTGTTTGTATATGTCCACGTTTGTGTTTGTATATGTCCATGTGTGTGTTTGTATATGTCCACGTGTGTTTTTGTATATGTCCACGTGTGTGTTTGTATATGTCCACGTGTGTGTTTGTATATGTCCATGTGTGTGTTTGTATATGTCCACGTGTGTGTTTGTATATGTCCACGTGTGTTTGTATATGTCCACGTGTGTGTTTGTATATGTCCATGTGTGTTTGTATATGTCCACGTGTGTTTGTATATGTCCACGTGTGTTTGTATATGTCCACTTGTGTGTTTGTATATGTCCATGTGTGTGTTTGTATATGTCCAGGTGTGTGTTTGCATATGTCCACGTGTGTGTTTGTATATGTCAACGTGTTTTTGTATATGTCCACGTGTGTTTGTATATGTCCACGTGTGTGTTTGTATATGTCCACGTGTGTGTTTGTATATGTCCACGTGGGTGTTTGTATATGTCCACGTGTGTTTGTATATGTCCATGTGTGTGTTTGTATATGTCCATGTGTGTGTTTGTATATGTCCACGTGTGTTTTTGTATATGTCCACGTGTGTTTTTGTATATGTCCACGTGTGTGTTTGTATATGTCCATGTGTGTGTTTGTATATGTCCATGTGTGTTTGTATATGTCCACATGTGTGTTTGTATATGTCCATGTGTGTTTGTATATGTCCATGTGTGTTTGTATATGTCCACATGTGTGTTTGTATATGTCCACGTGTGTTTGTATATGTCCACGTGTGTTTGTATATGTCCACGTGTGTGTTTGTATATGTCCATGTGTGTGTTTGTATATGTCCATGTGTGTTTGTATATGTCCACATGTGTGTTTGTATATGTCCATGTGTGTTTGTATATGTCCATGTGTGTTTGTATATGTCCACATGTGTGTTTGTATATGTCCACGTGTGTGTTTGTATATGTCCACGTGTGTTTGTATATGTCCACGTGTGTGTTTCTATATGTCCACGTGTGTGTATGTATATGTCCACGTGTGTTTGTATATGTCCACGTGTGTTTGTATATGTCCACGTGTGTGTTTGTATATGTCCACATGTGTGTTTGTATATGTCCATGTGTGTTTGTATATGTCCACGTGTGTTTGTATATGTCCACGTGTGTGTTTGTATATGTCCACGTGTGTGTTTGTATATGTCCATGTGTGTGTTTGTATATGTCCACGTGTGTGTTTGTATATGTCCATGTGTGTTTGTATATGTCCATGTGTGTGTTTGTATATGTCCATGTGTGTGTTTGTATATGTCCACGTGTGTTTGTAAATGTCCACATGTGTGTTTGTATATGTCCACGTGTGTTTGTATATGTCCACGTGTGTGTATGTATATGTCCACGTGTGTTTGTATATGTCCACGTGTGTGTTTGTATATGTCCACGTTTGTGTTTGTATATGTCCACGTGTGTGTTTGTATGTGTCCACGTGTGTTTGTAAATGTCCACGTGTGTGTTTGTATATGTCCACGTGTGTTTGTATATGTCCACATGTGTTTGTTTATGTCCACGTGTGTGTTTGTATATGTCCATGTGTGTTTGTATATGTCCACGTGTGTGTTTGTATATGTCCACGTGTGTGTTTGTATATGTCCACGTGTGTTTGTAAATGTCCACGTGTGTGTTTGTATATGTCCAAGTGTGTTTGTATATGTCCACGTGTGTTTGTTTATGTCCACGTGTGTGTTTGCATATGTCCATGTGTGTTTGTATATGTCCACGTGTGTGTTTGTATATGTCCATGTGTGTTTGTATATGTCCACGTGTGTGTTTGTATATGTCCATGTGTGTTTGTATATGTCCACGTGTGTGTTTGTATATGTCCACGTGTGTGTTTGTATATGTCCATGTGTGTTTGTATATGTCCATGTGTGTTTGTATATGTCCACGTGTGTTTGTATATGTCCATGTGTGTTTGTATATGTCCACGTGTGTTTGTATATGTCCAAGTGTGTTTGTATATGTCCATGTGTGTGTTTGTATATGTCCACGTGTGTTTGTATTTTTCCATGTGTGTTTGTATATGTCCACGTGTGTTTGTATATGTCCACGTGTGTGTTTGTATATGTCCACGTGTGTTTGTATATGTCCACGTGTGTTTGTATATGTCCACGTGTGTGTTTGTATATATACACATGTGTGTTTGTATATGTCCATGTGTGTGTTTGTATATGTCCATGTGTGTGTTTGTATATGTCCATGTGTGTTTGTATATGTCCACGTGTGTGTTTGTATATGTCCATGTGTGTGTTTGTATATGTCCACGTGTGTTTTTGTATATGTCCACGTGTGTGTTTGTATATGTCCACGTGTGTGTTTGTATATGTCCATGTGTGTGTTTGTATATGTCCACGTGTGTGTTTGTATATGTCCACGTGTGTTTGTATATGTCCACGTGTGTGTTTGTATATGTCCATGTGTGTTTGTATATGTCCACGTGTGTTTGTATATGTCCACGTGTGTTTGTATATGTCCACTTGTGTGTTTGTATATGTCCATGTGTGTGTTTGTATATGTCCAGGTGTGTGTTTGTATATGTCCACGTGTGTGTTTGTATATGTCAACGTGTTTTTGTATATGTCCACGTGTGTTTGTATATGTCCACGTGTGTGTTTGTATATGTCCACGTGTGTGTTTGTATATGTCCACGTGGGTGTTTGTATATGTCCACGTGTGTTTGTATATGTCCATGTGTGTGTTTGTATATGTCCATGTGTGTGTTTGTATATGTCCACGTGTGTTTTTGTATATGTCCACGTGTGTTTTTGTATATGTCCACGTGTGTGTTTGTATATGTCCATGTGTGTGTTTGTATATGTCCACGTGTGTGTTTGTATATGTCCACGTGTGTTTGTATATGTCCACGTGTGTGTTTGTATATGTCCATGTGTGTTTGTATATGTCCACGTGTGTTTGTATATGTCCACGTGTGTTTGTATATGTCCACTTGTGTGTTTGTATATGTCCATGTGTGTGTTTGTATATGTCCAGGTGTGTGTTTGTATATGTCCACGTGTGTGTTTGTATATGTCAACGTGTTTTTGTATATGTCCACGTGTGTTTGTATATGTCCACGTGTGTGTTTGTATATGTCCACGTGTGTGTTTGTATATGTCCACGTGGGTGTTTGTATATGTCCACGTGTGTTTGTATATGTCCATGTGTGTGTTTGTATATGTCCATGTGTGTGTTTGTATATGTCCACGTGTGTTTTTGTATATGTCCACGTGTGTTTTTGTATATGTCCACGTGTGTGTTTGTATATGTCCATGTGTGTGTTTGTATATGTCCATGTGTGTTTGTATATGTCCACATGTGTGTTTGTATATGTCCATGTGTGTTTGTATATGTCCATGTGTGTTTGTATATGTCCACATGTGTGTTTGTATATGTCCACGTGTGTTTGTATATGTCCACGTGTGTTTGTATATGTCCACGTGTGTGTTTGTATATGTCCATGTGTGTGTTTGTATATGTCCATGTGTGTTTGTATATGTCCACATGTGTGTTTGTATATGTCCATGTGTGTTTGTATATGTCCATGTGTGTTTGTATATGTCCACATGTGTGTTTGTATATGTCCACGTGTGTGTTTGTATATGTCCACGTGTGTTTGTATATGTCCACGTGTGTGTTTCTATATGTCCACGTGTGTGTATGTATATGTCCACGTGTGTTTGTATATGTCCACGTGTGTTTGTATATGTCCACGTGTGTGTTTGTATATGTCCACATGTGTGTTTGTATATGTCCATGTGTGTTTGTATATGTCCACGTGTGTTTGTATATGTCCACGTGTGTGTTTGTATATGTCCACGTGTGTGTTTGTATATGTCCATGTGTGTGTTTGTATATGTCCACGTGTGTGTTTGTATATGTCCATGTGTGTTTGTATATGTCCATGTGTGTGTTTGTATATGTCCATGTGTGTGTTTGTATATGTCCACGTGTGTTTGTAAATGTCCACATGTGTGTTTGTATATGTCCACGTGTGTTTGTATATGTCCACGTGTGTGTATGTATATGTCCACGTGTGTTTGTATATGTCCACGTGTGTGTTTGTATATGTCCACGTTTGTGTTTGTATATGTCCACGTGTGTGTTTGTATGTGTCCACGTGTGTTTGTAAATGTCCACGTGTGTGTTTGTATATGTCCACGTGTGTTTGTATATGTCCACATGTGTTTGTTTATGTCCACGTGTGTGTTTGTATATGTCCATGTGTGTTTGTATATGTCCACGTGTGTGTTTGTATATGTCCACGTGTGTGTTTGTATATGTCCACGTGTGTTTGTAAATGTCCACGTGTGTGTTTGTATATGTCCAAGTGTGTTTGTATATGTCCACGTGTGTTTGTTTATGTCCACGTGTGTGTTTGCATATGTCCATGTGTGTTTGTATATGTCCACGTGTGTGTTTGTATATGTCCATGTGTGTTTGTATATGTCCACGTGTGTGTTTGTATATGTCCATGTGTGTTTGTATATGTCCACGTGTGTGTTTGTATATGTCCACGTGTGTGTTTGTATATGTCCATGTGTGTTTGTATATGTCCATGTGTGTTTGTATATGTCCACGTGTGTTTGTATATGTCCATGTGTGTTTGTATATGTCCACGTGTGTTTGTATATGTCCAAGTGTGTTTGTATATGTCCATGTGTGTGTTTGTATATGTCCACGTGTGTTTGTATTTTTCCATGTGTGTTTGTATATGTCCACGTGTGTTTGTATATGTCCACGTGTGTGTTTGTATATGTCCACGTGTGTTTGTATATGTCCACGTGTGTTTGTATATGTCCACGTGTGTGTTTGTATATATACACATGTGTGTTTGTATATGTCCATGTGTGTGTTTGTATATGTCCATGTGTGTGTTTGTATATGTCCATGTGTGTTTGTATATGTCCACGTGTGTGTTTGTATATGTCCATGTGTGTTTGTATATGTCCACGTGTGTTTGTATATGTCCACGTGTGTGTTTGTATATGTCCACATGTGTGTTTGTATATGTCCACGTGTGTTTGTATATGTCCACGTGTGTTTGTATATGTCCTCGTGTGTGTTTGTATATGTACACATGTGTGTTTGTATATGTCCATATGTGTGTTTGTATATGTCCACGTGTGTGTTTGTATATGTCCATGTGTGTTTGTATATGTCCACGTGTGTGTTTGTATATGTCCATGTGTGTTTTCATATGTCCACGTGTGTTTGTATATGTCCACGTGTGTGTTGGTATATGTCCACATGTGTGTTTGTATATGTCCATGTGTGTTTGTATATGTCCACGTGTGTGTTTGTATATGTCCACGTGTGTTTGTATATGTCCACGTGTGTTTGTATAGGTCCACGTGTGTTTGTTTATGTCCACGTGTGTGTTTGTATATGTCCATGTGTGTTTGTATATGTCCACGTGTGTGTTTGTATATATCCACATGTGTGTGTGTATATGTCCACATGTGTGTTTGTATATGTCCACGTGTGTTTGTATATGTCCATGTGTGTTTGTATATGTCCACGTGTGTTTGTATATGTCCATGTGTGTTTGTATATGTCCACGTGTGTGTTTGTATATATCCACATGTGTGTGTGTATATGTCCACATGTGTGTTTGTATATGTCCACGTGTGTTTGTATATGTCCATGTGTGTTTGTATATGTCCACGTGTGTTTGTATATGTCCATGTGTGTGTTTGTATATGTCCACATGTGTGTTTGTATATGTCCACGTGTGTTTGTATATGTCCACGTGTGTGTTTGTATATGTCCATGTGTGTGTTTGTATATGTCCACGTGTGTTTGTAAATGTCCACATGTGTGTTTGTATATGTCCACGTGTGTTTGTATATGTCCACGTGTGTGTATGTATATGTCCACGTGTGTTTGTATATGTCCACGTGTGTGTTTGTATATGTCCACGTTTGTGTTTGTATATGTCCACGTGTGTGTTTGTATGTGTCCACGTGTGTTTGTAAATGTCCACGTGTGTGTTTGTATATGTCCACGTGTGTTTGTATATGTCCACATGTGTTTGTTTATGTCCACGTGTGTGTTTGTATATGTCCATGTGTGTTTGTATATGTCCACGTGTGTGTTTGTATATGTCCACGTGTGTGTTTGTATATGTCCACGTGTGTTTGTAAATGTCCACGTGTGTGTTTGTATATGTCCAAGTGTGTTTGTATATGTCCACGTGTGTTTGTTTATGTCCACGTGTGTGTTTGCATATGTCCATGTGTGTTTGTATATGTCCACGTGTGTGTTTGTATATGTCCATGTGTGTTTGTATATGTCCACGTGTGTGTTTGTATATGTCCATGTGTGTTTGTATATGTCCACGTGTGTGTTTGTATATGTCCACGTGTGTGTTTGTATATGTCCATGTGTGTTTGTATATGTCCATGTGTGTTTGTATATGTCCACGTGTGTTTGTATATGTCCATGTGTGTTTGTATATGTCCACGTGTGTTTGTATATGTCCAAGTGTGTTTGTATATGTCCATGTGTGTGTTTGTATATGTCCACGTGTGTTTGTATTTTTCCATGTGTGTTTGTATATGTCCACGTGTGTTTGTATATGTCCACGTGTGTGTTTGTATATGTCCACGTGTGTTTGTATATGTCCACGTGTGTTTGTATATGTCCACGTGTGTGTTTGTATATATACACATGTGTGTTTGTATATGTCCATGTGTGTGTTTGTATATGTCCATGTGTGTGTTTGTATATGTCCATGTGTGTTTGTATATGTCCACGTGTGTGTTTGTATATGTCCATGTGTGTGTTTGTATATGTCCACGTGTGTTTTTGTATATGTCCACGTGTGTGTTTGTATATGTCCACGTGTGTGTTTGTATATGTCCATGTGTGTGTTTGTATATGTCCACGTGTGTGTTTGTATATGTCCACGTGTGTTTGTATATGTCCACGTGTGTGTTTGTATATGTCCATGTGTGTTTGTATATGTCCACGTGTGTTTGTATATGTCCACGTGTGTTTGTATATGTCCACTTGTGTGTTTGTATATGTCCATGTGTGTGTTTGTATATGTCCAGGTGTGTGTTTGTATATGTCCACGTGTGTGTTTGTATATGTCAACGTGTTTTTGTATATGTCCACGTGTGTTTGTATATGTCCACGTGTGTGTTTGTATATGTCCACGTGTGTGTTTGTATATGTCCACGTGGGTGTTTGTATATGTCCACGTGTGTTTGTATATGTCCATGTGTGTGTTTGTATATGTCCATGTGTGTGTTTGTATATGTCCACGTGTGTTTTTGTATATGTCCACGTGTGTTTTTGTATATGTCCACGTGTGTGTTTGTATATGTCCATGTGTGTGTTTGTATATGTCCACGTGTGTGTTTGTATATGTCCACGTGTGTTTGTATATGTCCACGTGTGTGTTTGTATATGTCCATGTGTGTTTGTATATGTCCACGTGTGTTTGTATATGTCCACGTGTGTTTGTATATGTCCACTTGTGTGTTTGTATATGTCCATGTGTGTGTTTGTATATGTCCAGGTGTGTGTTTGTATATGTCCACGTGTGTGTTTGTATATGTCAACGTGTTTTTGTATATGTCCACGTGTGTTTGTATATGTCCACGTGTGTGTTTGTATATGTCCACGTGTGTGTTTGTATATGTCCACGTGGGTGTTTGTATATGTCCACGTGTGTTTGTATATGTCCATGTGTGTGTTTGTATATGTCCATGTGTGTGTTTGTATATGTCCACGTGTGTTTTTGTATATGTCCACGTGTGTTTTTGTATATGTCCACGTGTGTGTTTGTATATGTCCATGTGTGTGTTTGTATATGTCCATGTGTGTTTGTATATGTCCACATGTGTGTTTGTATATGTCCATGTGTGTTTGTATATGTCCATGTGTGTTTGTATATGTCCACATGTGTGTTTGTATATGTCCACGTGTGTTTGTATATGTCCACGTGTGTTTGTATATGTCCACGTGTGTGTTTGTATATGTCCATGTGTGTGTTTGTATATGTCCATGTGTGTTTGTATATGTCCACATGTGTGTTTGTATATGTCCATGTGTGTTTGTATATGTCCATGTGTGTTTGTATATGTCCACATGTGTGTTTGTATATGTCCACGTGTGTGTTTGTATATGTCCACGTGTGTTTGTATATGTCCACGTGTGTGTTTCTATATGTCCACGTGTGTGTATGTATATGTCCACGTGTGTTTGTATATGTCCACGTGTGTTTGTATATGTCCACGTGTGTGTTTGTATATGTCCACATGTGTGTTTGTATATGTCCATGTGTGTTTGTATATGTCCACGTGTGTTTGTATATGTCCACGTGTGTGTTTGTATATGTCCACGTGTGTGTTTGTATATGTCCATGTGTGTGTTTGTATATGTCCACGTGTGTGTTTGTATATGTCCATGTGTGTTTGTATATGTCCATGTGTGTGTTTGTATATGTCCATGTGTGTGTTTGTATATGTCCACGTGTGTTTGTAAATGTCCACATGTGTGTTTGTATATGTCCACGTGTGTTTGTATATGTCCACGTGTGTGTATGTATATGTCCACGTGTGTTTGTATATGTCCACGTGTGTGTTTGTATATGTCCACGTTTGTGTTTGTATATGTCCACGTGTGTGTTTGTATGTGTCCACGTGTGTTTGTAAATGTCCACGTGTGTGTTTGTATATGTCCACGTGTGTTTGTATATGTCCACATGTGTTTGTTTATGTCCACGTGTGTGTTTGTATATGTCCATGTGTGTTTGTATATGTCCACGTGTGTGTTTGTATATGTCCACGTGTGTGTTTGTATATGTCCACGTGTGTTTGTAAATGTCCACGTGTGTGTTTGTATATGTCCAAGTGTGTTTGTATATGTCCACGTGTGTTTGTTTATGTCCACGTGTGTGTTTGCATATGTCCATGTGTGTTTGTATATGTCCACGTGTGTGTTTGTATATGTCCATGTGTGTTTGTATATGTCCACGTGTGTGTTTGTATATGTCCATGTGTGTTTGTATATGTCCACGTGTGTGTTTGTATATGTCCACGTGTGTGTTTGTATATGTCCATGTGTGTTTGTATATGTCCATGTGTGTTTGTATATGTCCACGTGTGTTTGTATATGTCCATGTGTGTTTGTATATGTCCACGTGTGTTTGTATATGTCCAAGTGTGTTTGTATATGTCCATGTGTGTGTTTGTATATGTCCACGTGTGTTTGTATTTTTCCATGTGTGTTTGTATATGTCCACGTGTGTTTGTATATGTCCACGTGTGTGTTTGTATATGTCCACGTGTGTTTGTATATGTCCACGTGTGTTTGTATATGTCCACGTGTGTGTTTGTATATATACACATGTGTGTTTGTATATGTCCATGTGTGTGTTTGTATATGTCCATGTGTGTGTTTGTATATGTCCATGTGTGTTTGTATATGTCCACGTGTGTGTTTGTATATGTCCATGTGTGTTTGTATATGTCCACGTGTGTTTGTATATGTCCACGTGTGTGTTTGTATATGTCCACATGTGTGTTTGTATATGTCCACGTGTGTTTGTATATGTCCACGTGTGTTTGTATATGTCCTCGTGTGTGTTTGTATATGTACACATGTGTGTTTGTATATGTCCATATGTGTGTTTGTATATGTCCACGTGTGTGTTTGTATATGTCCATGTGTGTTTGTATATGTCCACGTGTGTGTTTGTATATGTCCATGTGTGTTTTCATATGTCCACGTGTGTTTGTATATGTCCACGTGTGTGTTGGTATATGTCCACATGTGTGTTTGTATATGTCCATGTGTGTTTGTATATGTCCACGTGTGTGTTTGTATATGTCCACGTGTGTTTGTATATGTCCACGTGTGTTTGTATAGGTCCACGTGTGTTTGTTTATGTCCACGTGTGTGTTTGTATATGTCCATGTGTGTTTGTATATGTCCACGTGTGTGTTTGTATATATCCACATGTGTGTGTGTATATGTCCACATGTGTGTTTGTATATGTCCACGTGTGTTTGTATATGTCCATGTGTGTTTGTATATGTCCACGTGTGTTTGTATATGTCCATGTGTGTTTGTATATGTCCACGTGTGTGTTTGTATATATCCACATGTGTGTGTGTATATGTCCACATGTGTGTTTGTATATGTCCACGTGTGTTTGTATATGTCCATGTGTGTTTGTATATGTCCACGTGTGTTTGTATATGTCCATGTGTGTGTTTGTATATGTCCACATGTGTGTTTGTATATGTCCACGTGTGTTTGTATATGTCCACGTGTGTGTTTGTATATGTCCACGTGTGTTTGTATATGTCCACGTGTGTTTGTATATGTCCATGTGTGTTTGTTTATGTCCACGTGTGTGTTTGTATATGTCCATGTGTGTTTGTATATGTCCACGTGTGTGTTTGTATATGTCCACGTGTGTTTTTATATGTCCACGTGTGTTTGTATATGTCCACGGGTGTTTGTATATGTCCACGTGTGTCTTTGTATATGTCCACGTGTGTTTGTATATGTCCACGTGTGTGTTTGTATATGTCCACGTGTGTCTTTGTATATGTCCACGTGTGTTTGTATATGTCCACGTGTGTGTTTGTATATGTCCACGTGTGTGTTTGTATATGTCCATGTGTGTTTGTATATGTCCACGTGTATTTGTATATGTCCACGTGTGTGTTTGTATATGTCCACATGTGTGTTTGTATATGTCCACGTGTGTTTGTATATGTCCACGTGTGTGTTTGTATATGTCCACATGTGTTTGTATATTTCCACGTGTGTTTGTATATGTCCACATGTGTGTTTGTATATGTCCACATGTGTGTTTGTATATGTCCACGTGTGTTTGTATATGTCCACGTGTGTTTGTATATGTCCACGTGTATTTGTATATGTCCACGTGTGTGTTTGTATATGTCCACATGTGTGTTTGTATATGTCCACCTGTGTTTGTATATGTCCACGTGTGTGTTTGTATATGTCCACATGTGTTTGTATATTTCCACGTGTGTTTGTATATGTCCACGTGTGTGTTTGTATATGTCCATGTGTGTGTTTGTATATGTCCACGTGTGTTTGTATATGTCCACGTGTGTGTTTGTATATGTCCACGTGTGTTTGTATATGTCCACGTGTGTGTTTGTATATGTCCACGTGTGTTTGTATATGTCCACGTGTGTTTGTATATGTCCACGTGTGTGTTTGTATATGTCCATGTGTGTTTGTATATGTCCACGTGTGTTTGTATATGTCCACGTGTGTGTTTTTATATGTCCACATGTGTGTTTGTATATGTCCATGTGTGTTTGTGTATCTCCACGTGTGTTTGTATATGTCCACGTGTGTGTTTGTATATGTCCATGTGTGTGTTTGTATATGTCCACGGGTGTTTGTATATGTCCACGTGTGTTTGTATATGTCCACGTGTGTGTTTGTATATGTCCACTTGTGTTTCTATATGTCCACATGTGTTTGTATATGTCCACGTGTGTTTGTATATGTCCACGTGTGTGTTTGTATATGTCCATGTGTGTTTGTATATGTCCATGTGTGTTTGTATATGTCCACGTGTGTGTTTGTATATGTCCACGTGTGTGTTTGTATATGTCCACGTGTGTGTTTGTATATGTCCACGTGTGTGTTTGTATATGTCCACGTGTGTGTTTGTATATGTCCACGTGTGTGTTTGTATATGTCCACGTGTGTGTTGGTATATGTCCATGTGTGTTTGTATATGTCCACATGTGTGTTTGTATATGTCCATGTGTGTTTGTATATGTCCACGTGTGTGTTTGTATATGTCCACGTGTGTGTTTGTATATGTCCACGTGTGTGTTGGTATATGTCCATGTGTGTTTGTATATGTCCACGTGTGTGTTTGTATATGTCCACGTGTGTGTTTGTATATGTCCACGTGTGTGTTGGTATATGTCCATGTGTGTTTGTATATGTCCACGTGTGTTTGTATATGTCCATGTGTGTTTGTATATGTCCACGTGTGTGTTTGTATATGTCCACGTGTGTGTTTGTATATGTCCACGTGTGTGTTGGTATATGTCCATGTGTGTTTGTATATGTCCACGTGTGTTTGTATATGTCCATGTGTGTTTGTATATGTCCACGTGTGTTTGTATATGTCCACGTGTGTGTTTGTATATGTCCACATGTGTTTGTATATTTCCACGTGTGTTTGTATATGTCCACATGTGTGTTTGTATATGTCCACATGTGTGTTTGTATATGTCCACGTGTGTTTGTATATGTCCACGTGTGTTTGTATATGTCCACGTGTATTTGTATATGTCCACGTGTGTGTTTGTATATGTCCACATGTGTGTTTGTATATGTCCACCTGTGTTTGTATATGTCCACGTGTGTGTTTGTATATGTCCACATGTGTTTGTATATTTCCACGTGTGTTTGTATATGTCCACGTGTGTGTTTGTATATGTCCATGTGTGTGTTTGTATATGTCCACGTGTGTTTGTATATGTCCACGTGTGTGTTTGTATATGTCCACGTGTGTTTGTATATGTCCACGTGTGTGTTTGTATATGTCCACGTGTGTTTGTATATGTCCACGTGTGTTTGTATATGTCCACGTGTGTGTTTGTATATGTCCATGTGTGTTTGTATATGTCCACGTGTGTTTGTATATGTCCACGTGTGTGTTTTTATATGTCCACATGTGTGTTTGTATATGTCCATGTGTGTTTGTGTATCTCCACGTGTGTTTGTATATGTCCACGTGTGTGTTTGTATATGTCCATGTGTGTGTTTGTATATGTCCACGGGTGTTTGTATATGTCCACGTGTGTTTGTATATGTCCACGTGTGTGTTTGTATATGTCCACTTGTGTTTCTATATGTCCACATGTGTTTGTATATGTCCACGTGTGTTTGTATATGTCCACGTGTGTGTTTGTATATGTCCATGTGTGTTTGTATATGTCCATGTGTGTTTGTATATGTCCACGTGTGTGTTTGTATATGTCCACGTGTGTGTTTGTATATGTCCACGTGTGTGTTTGTATATGTCCACGTGTGTGTTTGTATATGTCCACGTGTGTGTTTGTATATGTCCACGTGTGTGTTTGTATATGTCCACGTGTGTGTTGGTATATGTCCATGTGTGTTTGTATATGTCCACATGTGTGTTTGTATATGTCCATGTGTGTTTGTATATGTCCACGTGTGTGTTTGTATATGTCCACGTGTGTGTTTGTATATGTCCACGTGTGTGTTGGTATATGTCCATGTGTGTTTGTATATGTCCACGTGTGTGTTTGTATATGTCCACGTGTGTGTTTGTATATGTCCACGTGTGTGTTGGTATATGTCCATGTGTGTTTGTATATGTCCACGTGTGTTTGTATATGTCCATGTGTGTTTGTATATGTCCACGTGTGTGTTTGTATATGTCCACGTGTGTGTTTGTATATGTCCACGTGTGTGTTGGTATATGTCCATGTGTGTTTGTATATGTCCACGTGTGTTTGTATATGTCCATGTGTGTTTGTATATGTCCACGTGTGTGTTTGTATATGTCCACGTGTGTGTTTGTATATGTCCACGTGTGTGTTTGTATATGTCCACGTGTGTGTTTGTATATGTCCACGTGTGTTTGTATATGTCCACGTGTGTTTGTTTATGTCCACATGTGTGTTTGTATATGTCCACGTGTGTGTTTGTATATGTCCACGTGTGTGTTTTTATATGTCCACGTTTGTGTTTGTATATGTCCACGTGTGTTTGAATATGTCCACGTGTGTGTTTGTATATGTCCACGTGGGTGTTTGTGTATCTCCACGTGTGTTTGTATATGTCCACGTCTGTTTGTTTATGTCCACGTGTGTGTTTGTATATGTCCACGTGTGTGTTTGTATATTTCCACGTGTGTGTTTGTATATGTCCACGTGTGTGTTTGTATATGTCCACGTGGGTGTTTGTGTATCTCCACGTGTGTGTTGTGTATGTGCATGTGCACGTGTGTTTTTGTGTATATCCAGGTGTGTGTTTGTATACGCACACGTGTGAATTTGTATATAGGCATGTGTGTGTTTGTGTATGCATGTGTTTGTGAATGCTTACACGTGTGTTTGTGTATGCGTACGTGTGTGTTTGTGAATGCGTACACGTGTGTTTGTGTATGTTTGTATGTGTTTGTGTATGCATGTGTGTTTTGTGTATGTGTGTATGTGTGTTTGTGTATGCGTGTGTGTTTCTGTATGCCCACGTTTGTGTTTGTAATAGCAGTGGTGTAAAGTACTTAAGTAAAAATACTTTAAAGTACTACTTAAGTAGTTGTTTGGGGTTTATGTGCTTTACTTTACTATTTTTGTTTTTGGCATCTTTTACTTTTACTTTACTACATTCCTAAAGAAAATAATGTACTTTTACTCCATACATTTTCCCTGACACCCAGAAGTACTCGTTACATTTAAATGATGTCTCAGTGTTGGAGTGTGTCTATCCTAAAAAAAAAAAGTAAAAAATGATGCCATCTTGTTTGCTTAATGTGAGGAATTTTAAATGATTTATACTTTTACTTTTGATACTTAAGTATATTTTAGCAATTACATTTGCTTTGGTACTTAAGTATATTTAAAACCAAATACTTTTAGACTTTTACTTTTACTAAGTAGTATTTTACAAGGTGACTTTCACTTTTACTTGAGTCTTTTTCTGTTAAGGTATCTTTACTTTTACTCAAGTATGATATTGGGTGCTTTTCTACTACTGTGGGGTTAAAGCCTGATGGAGTTAAAGCCTGATGGGGTTAAAGCCTGATGGGGTTAAAGCCTGATGGAGTTAAAGCCTGATGGGGTTAAAGCCTGATGGGGTTAAAGCCTGATGGAGTTAAAGCCTGATGGGGTTAAAGCCTGATGGAGTTAAAGCCTGATGGGGTTAAAGCCTGATGGAGTTAAAGCCTGATGGGGTTAAAGCCTGATGGAGTTAAAGCCCGATGGAGTTAAAGCCTGATGGAGTTAAAGCCTGATGGAGTTAAAGCCTGATGGGGTTAAAGCCTGATGGAGTTAAAGCCTGATGGGGTTAAAGCCTGATGGGGTTAAAGCCTGATGGAGTTAAAGCCTGATGGGGTTAAAGCCTGATGGGGTTAAAGCCTGATGGGGTTAAAGCCTGATGGAGTTAAAGCCTGATGGATTTAAAGCCTGATGGGGTTAAAGCCTGATGGAGTTAAAGCCCGATGGAGTTAAAGCTTGATGGAGTTAAAGCCTGATGGGGTTAAACCCCTTTCCAGCTTTATGCAAGTCAACAATTCTTAATCTTGGGTCTTCTGAGATCTCTTTTGCTCGAGGCATGGTTCATATCAGGCAATGCCTCTTGTAAATAGTAAACTCAAATTTTGTGAGTGTTCTTTATGGGGCAGGGCAGCTCTAACCAACATCTCCAATCTTGTCTCAATGATTGTACTCCAGGTTAGCTGACTCATGACTCCAATTAGCTTTTGGAGAAGTCATTAGCCTAGGGGTTCACATATTTTATCCAACCTACACTGTGAATGTTTAAATTATGTATTCGTATTCAATATAGACAAGAAAAATACAATAATCTGTGTGTTATTAGTTTAAGCACACTGTGTTTGTCTATTGTTGTGACATTTTATGACCAATTTATGCAGAAATCCAGATAATTCCAAAGAGTTCACATACTTTTTCTTGCCACTTTCTCTGTATGTACTAAAACGGAATCACATGGCCTCAGGGAGTGTTAAATATGTTTGTTTTTCTCTGACTACAGAAACCATGATGGAAAAGACAAGCAGTGACCCTACTTCAAATACATGCTTTAACCCCATCAGGCTTTACAAAAGTATCTCTAAAAGACTTGATATTCATCAGTCCACGGTAAGACAAATTGTCTATAAATGGAGAAATTTCAGCACTGTTGCTACTCTCCCCAGGAGTGGCAATCCTGCAAAGATACCTGCAAGAGCATAGCGCAGAATGCTCAATGAGGTTAAGAAGAATCCTAGAGTGTCAGCTAAAGACGTACAGAAATCTCTGGAACATGCTAACATCTCTGTTGACGAGTCTACGATACGTAAAACACTAAACAAGAATGGTGTTCATGGCAGGACATCACGGAAGAAGCCACTGCTATCTAAAAAAAACATTGCTGCATTTCTGAAGTTCACAAAATAGCATCTGGATGTTCCACAGCACTACTGGCAAAATATTCTGTGGACAGATAAAACTAAAGTTGAGGTTTGGAAGGAACACACAACTCTATGTGTGGAGAAAAAATCCAACATTGGATCATTCAGAGATCCTCACTGAACTTCTGGAGAGAGTTTGCTGCACTGAAAGTAAAGGGGCTGAATAATTTAGCACGCCCAATTTTTCAGTTTTGATTTGTTAAAAAAGTTTGAAATATCCAATAAATGTCATTCCACTTCATGATTGTGTCCCACTTGTTGTTGAGTCTTCACAAAAAAAATACAGTTTTATATCTTTATGTTTGAAGCCTGAAATGTGGCAAAAGGTCGCAAAGTTCAAGGGGGCCGAATACTTTCGCAAGGCACTGTACATGTTGAATATCTTAAACCCCCCCCACTCCCCCCAAAAAAACATATACTAGCACTGACGATGCTGATAACTACTTTGTTGAGGGAAAATGTACTTTCTACGATTGTGATACAGTATGTTGTGCTTTCACCTAGCTCTCTTAAGATGAATGTCACTCAGCTGGACCAGAGCATCTGCTAAATTATAAAATGGTCAAAATGTAAATGTAATGTTGTGTCATCTGTTGCTGGTTATTGCAATGTTTACATGTGACTACAGCAGCTAATGCAAAGTGATGGTTCTCAGCTACACAGTGAGTGACAACAGTAATCATTGCTTAGTAACAGAAAGACAAAGCGACAGCACAGAATGGATAAGTGGTCAGGTTGGAGACCTAACAAGGATAAACAGAAACCTGGAAAACAATATCTACTCACTTCATCTACACACACACGCGCGCATGCACACACACACACACACACACACACACACACACACACACACACACACACACACACACACACACACACACACACACACGGACACGCACGCACGCACGCAAGCACACACACACACCTCCCAGCAGCAGCCAGGCGGATGGAGGTCTTTGTTCTCGGCTCTGACAGAGAGCCAGCGTCTCAGGAGGCACATGTTGAAGTTGAAAGCTCAACAGCTCTCTGAAGTGGTACCTTTCATGTTGCACATTGTACTGGTACTGCTAAAAGAAAAGCAACATAAGCCCAAAGACAAAACTTCTTTCAAAAGGAATGGATGCCAATGACACATCTCTTAGTAAAGTCTGCATCAACCCTATCCAGAATATCTGATGATGGCAGTGATGTGTGACTTTCCAAAAGGAGCAGATGACGTTTAGAAAATCTTTTTTACAAATGTAATGTTATAAGCAGCAGTTTAGAGCTATTGACTAAGTGAGAGCTACATTATCAGTTGACATGTGTGGCTCTACTCAGGTTTGACTCTACTCTGAGGTCAGGAGAACATGTCGAAGCAGGCAACTGGTGTTGGGCCCTACAGCATATGTGAGATTTACAGTAATTGTCCCTCAGGTGTCAATGCGAGATGTGTGAGAGTGTGTGTGCGCGCGTGTGTGTGAGCGAGCGTGTGTGTGCGTGCGCATGCGTGCATGTGTGTGTGTGTGTTTATTTGCATGTGTGCTCTCAGATGAGTCACATATTGTGGTCACATGTTCTGTCATTTAAGAACCCTCTGTAATGACTGTAGGCATTAGATGCTTCTGATCGTAATGATGCTTAAGTGGTGTGACTGGGCTGCTTAAAGCCTGCTGACTGTTCCAATAAAGACTTACAGCAGCAGGAGGAGAGCAGGGAAGAAAAAACATATTAGACAAGAGCCATATAGATGTGGTGTCCCAGGACTGGGGGTTAAAGAAAATGGTGGCAAATTACTATACATTTAGTACTAGTCAAAGTCCAGCTATGCTCAAGGTTCTGGTTAGATAAGGTGTTAGATAAGGCCCTACAACAGTAGAAAGAGTGCTCAGGGACAAGCCACTGTCCCTGATCTTGGATCGGATTTCTCCAACCTGTGCCAAGTGCAACAGTTCCCCCTCTAGCAGCCCAACATCCTCCTACCCTCTTGCCCCCTTTACCCCCAGTACCCCACTTCACCTATTGTACCTCAGAGTGCTATCTCCCCGCTGATCAGTGCCCTCTGAAAAATATGAAACATCATAGAAAACATCATCAGGGCATTTAAAAGGAAATAAAAAGAGTGATGACGAGACAATAACATTTGATTCTCTTTTCCTTTCACTTGGGGGAGGGAGTGGAAGTAATACTCTTTTTGGGTTGTTTTTGGACTCTTTACAGTGGTGAACATGAGAGAGAGAGAGAGAGAGAGAGAGAGAGAGAGAGAGAAAGAGAGCGAGATAGAGAGAGTTGGACTGCTTTCATAAGGAGTTCATTTTGATTTAAAACAATAAGGCAGACTCCATTGAGATTGGCCTGGATGACAGAGTAATCTCCTGTGATTTCCAGACTGGGCTCGGGAGGGCTGACGGGCTGGACAGACGCCAAGACAACCAACCACTCTGCTTCAATAGGGAGGTAGACAGAGAGACAGAGCAAGAAAGAGAGAGAGAGAGCGAGAAAGTGAATGACAAACACTCATACTTTTTCAAAGAGCCCGGTTAGCAAGTGTTATCTGTTAAATGTTTTGTTTCTTGTTGTTCTGAACCAGTTTTGCTGTGTTGGTCTGTGTTGCTTACTGTGCACTGTTGACGGACTGCTACCTGTAGTGTGGGCAAATTAAAGGTTGCCGTGGGTTTAATCCAATGGACCTGTTGGTTGGTCGATGTGACTGTACATCGTTGTCTTCAGTCTACCCTTCCACTGTGCTTTAAACTGTTTGGAGAAGCATTAGGAGGAGTAATTACCAATATGTTCTCCAAGAAACACACACACAGACACACACCCCCTCTGTAATTCAGTATATTCTAATAAAAACTCAAATGAGAACCCCATGATGGGGTAGTGGTTTACAGCCAGAAGCTGGGACTAGTGTTAGATAATGACTTCTTTGATACATGTATTATTTTGAGAGGACGGAGTAACATTAACACGATAAACTCTTCTCTCCTGAATCATCTTCTGTTTGGCTGATTCTATTAGAAGAGCAGAATAAGTAAGGTCTAACATGACACATTCACTTTACTCAGCCTCCAAGAAAGACATTAATCTGGCGCTATCAACAATATGCCACTTTCTAAAGGGAATTTAAGACAAAATGTTGTTGACTGGGTCAGTGAGGGGAATGGTTGTCTTTACAGAGACCCAAATTCATTTCTGATTGAGTTGATTTGAGGTACTGTAGGTAACACCAACGTTTCTGGGAAAAGAATGTTCTCATACACCAAAACGTTTTTTTAAATTGCTATTTCAGAGTTGGACAAAGCAAAGAAACAGATATTCCCTAAATCCTTGTTATAGCCTAATTTAATTCTAAATTGATCTATGGTGCACACAGTCCCAGAGTCTTCCCTGATGTTTACCAGCAGAACAACAGTGTGGGGCTAGTTCTGATAAGAGGCAATTTATGAGCAGTTTGTACCCAGGCCTGGTGCCTTTAGGATGGGGAGGTGGGGTGGGTGTGTGACAGGCCCTAACACAGCTGTTCACACAAAACCCTTTAACACAACACACTGGTCAAGAGGGCACACTCACTCACTGGTAATAAAGTTTTGTCAGGTGTGGGCGGGGGACAAACGGCTGCTCTGCCTCCACTCCGGCCAGACTCAGTGTACGTAGACTGGGAGACATGAGGCTTTAGGGATGGTGTGCTTGTGGAAGGGATGTCCTGACTAAGATGATCCACTCTTTGTCCAAATACTCATCCACTATGCAGACACTTGTATGTCATTTACTTTTGTCTGGTGCACAAACTGACTGTTGCAAAACCTACTGAATATCATGGAGGTGACTGAAGTAGTAGTATTCCTAAAATAGTTTTGATCACACAAAGCTAGACTTTGTCAGCAGAAAGAAACCTCAAAGATATTAGTCCATGTGATTGTTTTCCAGCCATAAAGGAGAGTGGGGTGGTAAAGACACAGTGACACACAGTGACATATACTGAACAAAAATATAAACGCAACATGCAATAATTTCATTTTTTTTACTGAGTTACAGTTCATATAAGGAAATCAGTCAATTGAAATCAATTCATTAGAACCTAATCTATGAATTTCACATGACCGGGCAGGGGTGCAGCCAATCAGAATGAGTTTTTCCCCACAAAGGGGGTTTATTACAGACAGAAATACTCCTCAGTTTCATCAGCTGTCCGTCCGGGTGGCTGGTGTCAGACAATCCCAAAGGTGAAGAAGCCGGATGTGGAGGTCCTTGGCTGGCGTGGTTACACGTGGTCTGTGGTTGTGAGGCCGATTGTACGTACTGACAAATTCTCTAAAACGATGTTGAAGACAGCTTATGGTAGAGAAATTAACATTCAATTATCTTGCAACAGCTCTGGTGGACATTCCTGCAGTCAGCATGCTAATTGCACTCTCCCTCTAAACTTGAGGCATCTGTAGCATTGTGTGTTTGGACAATACTTCACTTTTTAGAGTGGCCTTTTATTGCCCCCAGCACAAGGTGCACCTGTTTAATGATCATGCTGTATAATCAGCTTCTTCATATGCCACACCTGTCAGGTGGATGGATTATCTTGGCAAAGGAGAAATGTTCACTAACAGGGATGTAAACAAATTTGTGAACAAAATTTGAGAGAAAATCAGCTTTCTGTACATATGGAACATTTCTGGGATCTTGTATTTCAGCTCATGAAACATGGAACCAACACTTTACATGTTGCGTTCATATTTTTGTTCAGTGTAATGTGGCGATATCACTCATGCATCATCAATTTGTCTGTTGCGCTCTTCTCTCTTTTCAAGTCAGACCTGACCACAGGCTTAACCACAATGAGACATGATGTTTATACTCACACCATCACACACACAGGCACACACACACACATACAGGCACGCTTGTATGTACACACACACACAAACACACGCACATGCAAGCATGCACCCGCACACACACACTAAAACACTAGACTCTACTACGGTGACAAAAACAAAATGTGCTTCCCTTTGACGTGCCTTCTGCTCTCACCAAATTCCCCGAAGAAATACATGAACTTGACATCCAGGTAAAGCTAGTTGTTTTGGAAACATAACTTACATGAAACAGTGAAATGGGGTAACTCAGTAAGACCTTGTTCCATGTGCAGAACCCTCTGGCTTTGTGATAGAAATGAGGTAGATACATTGAAATATGTGTATGAGTACAGAAGTCTTGTCTGAATGAGATAGTCCAGGCAGACAACATTGATAAGATGGCAAGTTATGAGTTGGTTTCATAACCCACAGCATGGCCCCGTCCTCATACACACTCTGTTTCATTCAGAGAGGCAGGGAGTTAGGGCAACACAGGATATCCTGTTCAGCCTCTTTAACTTGCTGGGTCACTCTCTCTCTTTCCTCTCTACATGGCGTTAACGTGGATAGCTTGAAGCCAAATAGTAAAGTGGTTGTTATGGAATGCACTCTTACTAAAAGGGAAAGAAACAGAAAGAGACCAGGGTAAGAGAGATAGATAAAAAAAAGGTGAGTGAGTTAAAAATCATATTAGAGAGCAGTGTGTTGTGCTCACTGGCTGCAATTTGTGTACTGGCCCTTTAATAAGTGGGGTGAAGCAGTCCCCTTGGGGCTGAGGCTGGGATTAGCTGGAGCTGGGGCTGGGTTAACGGTTGCATGGGACTGGGTTCAGGGCTGCATGGGGCTGGGTTCGGTACTGCATGGGTCTGGGTTCAGGGCTTCATGGGGCTGGGGCTGGGGTGGGTTCATGTTTGAATTGGCCTGGGTTCAGATTTGCATGGGGCTGGGTTTGGGACAGCATGGGGCTGGGTTCGGGACTGCATGGGGCTGTGTTCCGGACTGCATAGGGTTGGGTTCGGGACTGCATGGGGTTGGGTTCGGGACTGCATGGGGCTGGGTTCGGGACTGCATGGGGTTGGGTTCAGGGCTGCATTGGGCTGGGGTTGGGTTCATGATTGAATTGGCCTGGGTTCAGATTTGCATGGGGCTGGGTTTGGGACAGCATGGGGCTGGGTTCAGGACTGCATGGGGTTGGGTTCGGGACTGTATGGGGTTGGGTTCAGGACTGCATGGGGCTGGGTTCGGGACTGCATGGGGTTGGGTTTGGGACTGCATGGGGTTGGGTTCGAGACTGCATAGGGCTGGGTTCGAGACTGCATGGGGCTGTGTTTCTGGACTGCATGGGGCTGTGTTCGGGACTACATGGGGTTGTGTTCAGGGCTGCATTGGTCTGAGGTTGGGTTCAGGACTGAATTGGCCTGAGTTCAACTTTGCATGGGGTTCAGAGCCACATGGGGCTGGGTTCAGAGCTGCATGGGGCTAGGTTCAGAGCTGCATGGGGCTAGGTTCAGAGCTGCATGGGGCTAGGTTCAGAGCTGCATGGGGCTAGGTTCAGAGCTGCATGGGGCTAGGTTCAGAGCTGCATGGGGCTAGGTTCAGAGCTGCATGGGGCTAGGTTCAGAGCTGCATGGGGCTAGGTTCAGCGCTGCATGTGGCTGGGGCTGTGTTCAGGGCTGCATGTGGCTGAGGCTGTGTTCAGGGCTGCATGTGGCTGAGGCTGTGTTCAGGGCTGCATGTGGCTGAGGCTGGGTTCAGGGCTGCATGTGGCTGAGGCTGGGTTCAGGGCTGCATGGGGCTGAGGCTGGGTTCAGGGCTGTATGGGGCTGAGGCTGGGTTCAGGGCTGCAAGTGGCTGAGGCTGGGTTCAGAGCTACATGTGGCTGGGTTCAGAGCTACTTGGGGCTGGTTTCAAAGCTGCATGGGCCTGAGGCTGGGTTCAGAGCTACTTGGGGCTGGTTTCAAAGCTGCATGGGCCTGAGGTTGGGTTCAGAGCTACTTGAGGCTGGTTTGAAAGCTGCATGGGCCTGAGGCTGGGTTCAGGGCTGCATGGGCTCAGTTCAGGGCTCGCATGGGGCTGGGGATTTGTTTAAAACAGAAGGTTAAATCTGCAGCAAGACGCTGACATCAGCAGAAGCAAGGGCTGAGCAGAAATTTAAATGAAAACAGCCTGGGCTGAGCAGCCTGTGAAATGATTACAACCTGAGCTTAGTAGCCAGTGAAATGAAAACAGCCTGGGCTGAGCAGCCTGTGAAATGAAAACAGCCTGGGCTGAGTAGCCTGTGAAATGAAAACAGCCTGGGCTGTGCAGCCTGTGAAATGAAAACAGCCTGGGCTGTGCAGCCTGTGAAATGAAAACAGCCTGGGCTGTGCAGCCTGTGCGCGGTCAGAAGGAAGGAGGGAGCGAGAGAAAAAGGAGAAAAAAGATCTTCAACAGATGCCAGTTTTTTCCATGTTGACTACGGTCTACAGCTGAATTAAATATGTGTGTACATAAATCTATTCAACAGTTATATTCTACTAAACCACAACACCAGAAGTGATGTAACTAGTTGTAGTGGTTGTTTTGAACAGCATCAGCAATTTTTTACCAAGTACAATATGCTAAACGACACGCACTTTTCTTGTGTTGAAGGTAATATGTTTTTCCTTTGCTTGACTGGTAAGTGTCAGTGAGCTATTGCCAGGCAGGATGTCCTGTGTCCCTGCCGTGGTGACAATTCCTATCAACCGGCTTACTGACACACATCTGTAACACTGAGCTACAGTTAGATAGCCATAACTCCCAGGTGTTGTTTAGAAATGGATGTTGAACGTTAACCTCTGAGAGAACAGGCTCCTACAGTATGGAAAGAGGCAGGGAGGCCTGCGATTGGATCTTCCTTTTATGGGTGATTTGTGAGGTTTTATTTCTGCTTCTTATGACTGTGTTTGATAACAAACAATATATATATATATATATTGTTTGGGTATAATGTGTATATTTATGTTGTATACAGTGCCTTCGGAAAGTAGTCAGACCCCTTCACTTTTTCCACATTTCGTTATGTTACAGCTGTATTATAAAATGTATTCAATTATATTTCTCCCTCATCAATCTAAACACAATACCCCATAATGGCAAAGTGAAAAAAAACAGGTTTCTAGACATTTTTGCAAATGTATAAATAATACAAAACAGAAATAGCTTATTTACATAAGTATTCAGATCCTTTGCTATGAGATTCGAAATTGAGCTCAGATGCATCTTGTTTCCAATGATCTTCCTTGAGATGTTTCTTCAACTTGATTGGAGTTCACCTGTGGCAAATTAAATTGATTGGACATGATTTGAAAATGTACACACCTGTCCATATAATGTCCCAGAGTTGACAGTGCATGTTAGAGCAAAAACCAAGCCATGAGGTCGATGGAATTGTCCGTAGAGCTCAGAGACAGCATGATGTCGAGGCACAGATCTGGGGAAGGGTACCAGATGGAAGCCACTCCTCAGTTAAAGGCACATGATAGCCCACTTGAAGTTTTCCAAAAAGAACCTAAAAACTCTCAGACCATGAGAAACAAGATTATCTGGTCTGATGAAACCAAGATTGAACTCTTTGGCCTGAATGCCAAGCGTCACATCTGGAAGAAACCTGGCACCATCCCTACGGTGAAGCATGGTGGTGGCAGCATCATGCTGTGGGGATGTTTTTCAGCTGCTGGGACTGGGAGACTAGTCAGGATTGAGGGAACGATGAATGGAGCAAAGTACAGAGAGATCAAATCAAATAAGTTTATTTGTCACGTGCGCCGAATACAACAGGTACTGTATTACTTACTGTGAAATGCTTACATACAGGCTCTAACCAATGGTGCGAAAAATCGAAAAGATCCTTGATGAAAACCTGCTCCAGAGCACTCCGGTCCTCAGACTAGGGCGAAGGTTCACCTTCCAACAGGACAACGACCCTAAGCACACAGCCAAGACAACGCAGGAGTGGCTTTGGGACAAGGCTCTGAATGTCCCTGAGTGGCCCAGCTAGAGCCCGGACTTGAACCCGATTGAACATCTCAGGAGAGACCTGAAAATAGTTGTGCAGCAGCTGAAAATAGGTGTGCCAAGCTTATAGCATCATACCCAAGAAGAGGTGCTTCAACAAAGTACTGAGGAAAGGGTCTGAATACTTATGTAAATGTGATATTTCAGTTATAAATCTGTTTTAAATTAGCAAACATGTCTTTGTCATTATGGGTTATTATTTGTAGATTGATGAGGGAAAAAGCAATTTAATACATTTTAGAATAAGGCTGGAAGGTAAGAAAATGAGAAAAAAGTGAAGGGGTCTGAATAGTTTCCGAAGGCATTGTAATACAGAGCGCATTTGCAAAAGTAACCAAGGTCTCAATATGTCTTCCCTGTTAAAATAAATAAACAACAAAACATTTTTTTTTATAAAAGCAGGACATTTTTCTCTAATCCAAGATGACTGCTGCATATTATTCATCTTTAGGTGAAGTTAAAGAACTCTGTAAGTAAGCAATCTTTTCTGACGTTGATAGCAGAAGACCCCAGCTATGATAGAACCGTAATCTACAATGACGAGACTGTGGGTTTTCAGAGCTGCACACTGTGCACAGCATGTCTTTTTCAGGTCACTTCTTCGAGCTCTACAGTAAAAGCTGAAGTATGACATGTAGTCATACCACAGAGTTTACCCTATCATTATGAGAGACCCTGTTGCTGTGTAGAGAAGATAACCATAACTCCTAGACAGTCATGAGGCTGGTAATCTGGGTCACTGGTCAGTGAAGACACTCACAGTGGGAGAGTTCCTACAGAGCAGACCAGAGAACCACCCTGTTCTACTTTTACCACTGTGACCTGCATTCTGCCCTTTAAACTTTCTGCCCTGGAATCCACACAAGTGGCTGACTTTATGACCTGTCTCAAATGTGATTATACTCCCATGTCACTCAATGCAAAGTCTCTGCATACTATATCCCAAGCATGGGTTGAATGCACCAAGCATTCTTTGCATTATGAGTGGAACTCAAGCCTTGCACATTTACTGCATTGTGGTGGGATTAGAATTCTATGGAACAGGAATGGAATGCAGCGCATACTCATTGACTACATACTACACAAATGCAGTTGAGTACTGTACACATAGCAGATCAGATGCTATGAAGGGTAGAAGGGTGAAAAGGTGTTGATGGCAAAAGAAAGACAGGCAGGCAGACAGACAGACAGACAGACAGACAGACAGACAGACAGACAGACAGACAGACAGACAGACAGACAGACAGACAGACAGACAGACAGAAAGAAAGAAAGACCACTGAGCCCCAGGAAACCAGAGAGAACAATGAGAGAGGCCTCAATAATCCCTTTAGTGGAACTGCAATAACAAGCCAATGCACTATTTTTAGAGCGGTAGCTGTATAGGAAAACAGGATATCGCAAAGTTTGTTTTGTGTGTGAGTGTGTGTGTTTGTGTGTGTGTGTTTTATTTAATAATTTGCCGGTATCACACATATAACTGTGTACAGACAGTGGTTGTCTGGAGAGTGGGATGTGTGATGTTATCTGTGGCAAATACAAGCCTACGGTTAACTTCATGGTGCCATAGAAGATGAGCTATGTGAAAATCACACCATCCGTTTGTGTGTGTGTGGAGGGGGTATTTTTGGGGGGGAACGTGTCATCAGAACATGAGGTTGGGTTTGTGGTCACACATGACCCCTCCTCTAGTTTCTGTCACACTTCACATCACAAACAGAGGCCCATATCAACCTATTCACTGATAAACACTCATACTCTCACTCCCTCTGTTCCTGACCCATCTCTTCACTCCATCTCTTCTCTCTTTCTCTCTCTCTCTCCCTCCATCTCTGTCTTTCTCATCTCTCTCGCTCTCTCTCACTCTCTCTCTCTCTCTTTGGCGATGAGAGAGTTGTTATTATTGGCTTAGGGCCCACTCTTAACTCCCAGTATTCCCTATCTGATTGTTTTTGCTGCTCTGGGTTTTGGTCTTACCTCTGCAGAACATGTTACTGCTCATGTTCCAGAGAGAGTCCCTCCTGAGAGCTGGAGATTGGAAGAGAACTGCAGCTGGTAGCCTGAGCTATAATACTTTGGTTTTATATTGTATTTTTCTGATCACTGACCTGTACATACAGTACAGTATAACACAATAACAGACAAAAAAATGTCGGAACAGCAGAGTGCAAGTGCTATACAATTGGCCTCTACCTAAACCAACACAAACTCTCATCGTTGAGCTTACACACACACACACACACACACACACACACACACACACACACACACACACACACACACACACACACACACACACACACACACACACACACACACACACACACACACACACACACACACACACACACACACACACACACACCTGTCCCACATGTGTGTTTATTTTTAGCGAACAGCACAAGCAGCTGGTTGCCATTACTCATATCAGTATGTGTACTCTCTCTCTCTCTCTCTCTCTCTCTCTCTCTCTCTCTAGCTCTCTCTCCCTCTCTCTCCCTCTCTCTCCCTCTCTCTCCCTGTTTGGTCCATTGATATTGTTTCATAGCCACAGACCCCTGATTAACTATGTGACTGACTGGGCTGGGGATATTTTCACCATACAGAGGTTAGGAACTCTGAGACTCTTTCCAAGGTCAATATCATCTACTACTATTATCCTACTGTTGGGCTGAACAGTTATTCATTTATTTCCTACTGTAGTTGTGAGTGAAACTAATACTGTGTTTGTTTTCATGAATTATTTATAGCCTATATCACAAAAGCCCTTTTTGTTTACACATGTCGCATCACTGGTGTATGTGTCTGCTGCTGGGGGCTTGGGAAAGGGACGATTTACCTGCCAGCAACACTCACAACATTCACAACCTCTTTATACAACCGTCAAACCCGTCAGCTTATCTCCTCCACACTAAAGGATCAAGGAGCATCATGGCTTACTATGAAACTTAATGCTGCATGTAACTGTGAAAACATGTTTGAAGATATTGAGTCTCTAATTGAAGCTTATAGCATGTTAGAGATCAAGTTGAGGTCAGCCGGTCCCAGCGGCAGCAGGCAGCACTGCAGCAGGCCCTTATTACCTTTAATTAGCAAGGCATTAATGGCTTCCCTCTGGCAAGTGGCATCAACATCCAGTTTGTGTTTTATACAGGGTCATTATCCCAATCGCGTGATTACCTCAGACTCAAGGGGGCGCCGCTCCCTCCCTCCCTCCCTCCCTCCCTCCCTCCCTCCCTCCCTCCCTCCCTCCCTCCCTCCCTCCCTCCCTCCCTCCCTCCCTCCGTCCCTCCCTCCCTCCCTCCCTCCCTCCCTGCCTGCCTGCCTGCCTGCCTGCCTGCCTCCCTCCCTCCCTCCCTCCCTCCCTCCCTCCCTCCCTCCCTCCCTCCCTGCCTCGCTCCCTCCCTCCCTCCCTCCCTCCCTGCCTCCCTCCCTCGCTCCCTCCCTCCCTCCCTGCCTCCCTCCCTCCCTCCCTCCCTCCCTCCCTCCCTCCCTCCCTCCCTCCCTCTACCAGTAATGAGGGGCTGAATCAGTGGAGGAGACATCAGCTTGTTTAGTTTAACTGTTCAGATGAGCCTCAGAATTACCACTACAGTAATTATTGAGGAAAAAACAAGCAGCACTGCCAACATCCGTACAGTAAGTGGACAAAAAGTACTGTAGTTAAAATGAAGTAAAGAATACGCACGCGGTGAAGCTATTTCAGTCCTTGTAGATGGTAAGTTATTATAACATATCGTCAAAAAGGAGCTCAACCAGACAGTTCCCATGCTCAAGAGTGGTACTTATTTAAATCTCACTCCATTAATCCAAAGCACTTAATCCATCCCATGGCAAATTACAGTCTGTTTACCAGGTAAAATGGCCACTTTACTAACTGACATGACAGTCCATGTAGCTGTGTGGAGGGTTTTAAGAGTGTTATCAAGTACGTAATATGTGTCCCCTCTCCTGAGGCCCTCGGGGCTGTGGGGGCTTCCAGAGCCAGGGCTAGGGGTTGTGTGTTTAAGATGTGCTGCAGGATGACTACTCTGTGTAGGGGATTCCCAAGCATGCACTACTCTGGGGTTGTAAAAGGTCATGTCATTAACCCTTTACTGATAGATGTCAGAGGTTTAACCCCGAGACATCAACAGAGTTCCAAACAGCCACCCTATCCATAACACATGCTTAACAACAGGGCTGAGTGTAACAGCGTAAACACATCACATTTATGTAGATTATCTGTCAATATTCTGAATGAATCCATCAAATCCATAGCACGTACTGTATTTGTGCAACCAAGATGACTCTTTCCTACAGCTGTATCAGTAGTGATGCTGATGTGTATTCAGTGGTGATCCACTTCAAGTCAAACACAAGCAGCCTTGTCCTAGCAACAACACTAACAACACTCCAGTCTGGAGAGTGTATAGCATGGGCCACGCCATTGTAGTGCTCTGAAACCACATGGGCCTGATTGAGAGCGTGAGGTTTCAGGGTGTGAGAACCACGTGAGTGGAGCTGTTGGAGGACAAAAACAGAGAACGAGAGAGAAAGAGATAGAGAGTTCCTTGTTTCTCAGTCTCAGAGACCCAGCTGCTACAGTACATGCAGCTTTCATTATTCAAATGCTGCAGCAGGATATTGAATTAATACTCCTACAAACCAAGACACTAAGAGAGAGAGTTATGACTGGCTGGCCATGCTGCCGGCCTTCTCGTGTTTACAACAACATGGAGCTTCCTGTGTCGAGTCATTCTATTGGTCTTTTAAGTCAACAGAGTGATATCAATTATATATGGTGTAGTGATTCTCACAGCAGACTTGCGTAACCGAGTTAAGTTATTTAGCGTGAGAGAGAAGAGTGGAGGATGAGACAGGATGAGATGGTAATGCATGATAACATTCTAAGGCAGCCCTTTATATTTACTCAAGAGAGGGTCATGGTGGATCTTTAAAGCAGCAAATTAATAAGTTCCCTTTTCTCTGAGGAAAGTGACAAGTTTCCAAAAAATGTTCACAAAGGAAGCACATATAATTCAAAGACTTCTCCTTCTGTATACAATTAACCTATTTACTGACTAGAAAAATGATATTTCCGTCATTGCTTGGCTGATGAACTTTGAGGTCAGCCAGAATGGAGGGGGCATTGGAACAGGGGGGATTTCATTCTTGTCCTCCACTTGTGACTATGACTGTTATTAGGGGTGCTTGAAAGGGGAAGCCCTAACCAACTCCTTAACATCATCACCTCTCCCAGGGGAAAACTGAGCTGTGCTGAACTGGGAGGACAATATCCAGACCTCCCTATCACTGTCAATAAAGAATCTAATTTTCTTGGTAAGTGTTTATAGTCACAACCTATCTAATCACAATCTTATTGAGCCTTTGTGCCAGGTTTAGTTGGAGAGAGAGAGAGAGGGGGGGGGGGGAGAGGGAGACGGAGACGGAGACGGAGACAGATGCAACTTTGAGTGATAACACACTCTCATTGACTATACAGTGGGAAGAAAAAGTATGTGAACCCTTTAGAATTACCTGGATTTCTGCATAAATTGGTCATAACAGTTTATTTGAGCTTCATCTAAGTCACAATAATAGACAAACACAGTCTGCTTAAACTAATAACACACAAACAATTAGCATTTTCCATGTCTTTATTGAACACACCGTGTAAACATTCACATTGCAGGTTGGAAAAGGTATGTGACCCCTGGATTTAATAACAGGTTGACCCTCCTTTGGCAGCAATAACCTCAACCAAATGTTTTCTGTAGTTGCGGATCAGACCTGCACAACGGTCAGGAGGAATTTTGGACCATTCCCCTTTACAAAACTGTCCCAGTTCCACAATATTCTTGGGATGTCGGTGTGAACCGCTCTCTTGAGGTCATGCCACAGCTTCTCAATCGGGTTGAGGTCAGGACTAACTGGGTTAGTCCAGAAGGCGTATTTTCTTCTGTTCAAGCCATTTTGCTGTTGATTTACTTCTGTCTTTTGGGTTGTTGTCCTGTTGCATCACCGAACTTCTGTTGAGCTTCAATTGGGGGACAGGTAGCCTTACATTCTCCTGGAAAATGTCTTGATAAACTTGGGAATTTATTTTCCCGTCGATGATAGCAAGCTGTCCAGGCCCTGAGGCATCTAAGCAGCCCCAAACCATGATGCTCACTCCTCCATAGTTTACAGTTGGGATGAGGTTGATGTTGGTATGCTGGGCCTTTTTTTCTCCATACATAGTGTTGTGTGTTCCTTCCAAACAACACTATTTTAGTTTCATCTGTCCACAGAATATTTTGCCAGAAGCTCTGTGGAACATCCAGGTGCTCTTTAGCGAACTTCAGACATGCAGCAATGTTTTTTTTGGACAGCAGTGGCTTCTTCCACGATGTCCTCCCATGAAAACCATTTTTGTTTAGTGTTTTAGGTATTGTAGACTCGTCAACAGAGATGCTAGTATCTTCCAGAGATTTTTGTAAGTCTTTAGCTGAGACTCTAGGATTCTTCTTAACCTCATTGAGCATTCTGCGCTGTGCTCTTGCAGGTATCTTTGCAGGACGGCCACAGTGCTGAAATTTCTCCATTTAGAGACAATTTCTCTTACTGTGGACTAACTTTCAGAGATACTTTTGTAACTCTTTCCAGCTTTATGCAAGGCAACAATTCTTAGTCTTAGGTCTTCTGAGATGTATTTTGTTCGAGGCATGGTTCACATAAGGCAAAGCTTCTTGTGAATAGCAAACTCAAATTTTTGTAGTGTTTTTTATAGGTCAGGGCAGCTCTAACCAAAATCTCCAATCTCGTTTCATTGAATCGACTCCAGGTTTGTTGACTCCTGACTCCAATTAGCTTTTGGAGAAGTCATTAGACTAGGGGTTCACATACTTTTTCCAAAGTACACTGTGAGTATCTAAATGATGTATTCAATATAGACAAGAAAAATATATTACTTTGTGTGTTATTAGTTTAAGCACACTGTGTTTGTCTATTGTTGTGACTTAGATGAAAATCAGATCAAATTTGATGTCAAAGTTATGCAGAAATCCAGGTAATTACAAAGGGTTCACATACTTTTTCTTGGCACTGTATATTTGGATAGGTTCAAAATGTCAATATCGTATCTGGGTAGTTTGTCTTGTGTGGCTAACCACTTGACGCCACTCTGCCAACCAGCGCAGGTTTGGGGTAAATGGCCATGATGTGTTGTTCATAAAACCCTAGCAGGCTGGGTCGGTTCAGCCTGAGTTCACCCAGGCCTGCAGTCCTACAGAGGTAAGAGATGGACAGTTACAGAGAGAGAGAAAGAGACAGAGAGACATTATTATAATGTTATTGGTAAGTGTTTAAAGTCACAACCTATCTAATCACAACTTCATTGTGCCTTGTGACAAGTTTAATTCCTGAAAGAAAGAGAGTGAGAGTGAGAGAGAGAGAGAGAGAGAGAGAGAGAGAGTGAGAGTGAGTGAGAGAGAGAGAGAGAGAGATAGAGTGAGAGAGAGAGAGAGAGAGAGAGAGAGAGAGAGAGAGAGAGAGAGAGAGAGAGAGGGAGATGATAAACTCCCACATCTACTGGGTGTTATAACACAGTGTGCCATCACAGCAGCAATATTTGTGACCTGTTGCCACAAGAAAAGGGCAACCAGTGAAGAACAAACACCATTGTAAATGCAACCCATATTTATTTTCACTTGCTTTGGCAATGTTAATATATGTTTCTCATGCCAATAAAGCCCCTTGAATTGAATTGATAGAAAGAGAGAGAGAGAGAGAGAGAGAGAGAGAGAGAGAGAGAGAGAGAGAGAGAGAGAGAGAGAGAGCACAGAGACAGCAGCATGCACGCCAAACTGTTCACACTCCTGCTTTGCTCTTCCTCCTCCACTTAGCTAACTGTTCACACTCCTGCTTTGCTCTTCCTCCTCCACTTAGCTAACTGTTCACACTCCTGCTCTGCCCTTCCTCCTCCACTTAGCTAACTGTTCACACTCCTGCTTTGCCCTTCCTCTTCCACTTAGCTAATGCTTCACACTCCTGCTCTGCCCTTCCTCCTCCACTTATCTAACTGTTCACACTCCTGCTTTGCCCTTCCTCCTCCACTTAGCTAACTGTTCACACTCCTGCTTTGCCCTTCCTCCTCCACTTAGCTAACTGTTCACACTCCTGCTCTCCCCTTCCTCCTCCACTTAGCTAACTGTTCACACTCCTGCTCTGCCCTTCCTCCTCCACTTAGCTAACTGTTCACACTCCTGCTCTCCCCTTCCTCCTCCACTTAGCTAACTGTTCACACTCCTGCTCTGCCCTTCCTCCTCCACTTAGCTGACTGTTCACACTCCTGCTCTGCTCTTCCTCCTCCACTTAGCTAACTGTTCACACTCCTGCTTTGGTCATCCTCCTCCACTTAGCTAACTGTTCACACTCCTGCTTTGTCCTTCCTCCTCCACTTAGCTAACTGTTCACACTCCTGCTCTGCCCTTCCTCCTCCACGTAGCTAACTGTTCACACTCCTGCTCTGCTCTTCCTCTTCCACTTAGCTAACTGTTCACACTCCTGCTCTGCTCTTCCTCTTCCACTTAGCTAACTGTTCACACTCCTGCTCTGCTCTTCCTCTTCCACTTAGCTAACTGCTCACAGATTTCACTTTTCTATCCATTTGATATTGCAGAATCAGGATAATGTCAATGCTGTGGAGCACACTTGTAGGAAGTATCATACATTTTTATATTAGTTATGCTTTAGATGTTCATTATGTACACTATTCTTCCTCCAGGGTAATAATGCAGCATGTTATAGTGGTGGAGAATGTGGTAATAACTCAGCATGTTATAGTGGTAGAGAATGTGGTAATAACGCAGCATGTTATAGTGGTGGAGCATGTGGTAATAACTCAGCATGTTATAGTGGTGGAGCATGTGTTAATAACGCAGCATATTATAGTGGTGGAGCATGTGGTAATAACTCAGCATGTTATAGTGGTGGAGCATGTGGTAATAACACAGCATGTTATAGTGTTGGAGAATGTGGTAATAACGCAGCATGTTATAGTGGTAGAGCATGTGTTAATAACGCAGCATATTATAGTGGTGGAGAATGTGGTAATAACGCAGCATATTATACTGGTGGAGCATGTGATAATAACGCAGCATATTATAGTGGTGGAGCATGTGGTAATAACGCAGCATGTTATAGTGGTGGAGCATGTGGTAATAACGCAGCATATTATAGTGGTGGAGCATGTGTTAATAACGCAGCATATTATAGTGGTGGAGCATGTGGTAATAACGCAGCATGTTATAGTGGTGGAGCATGTGGTAATAACGCAGCATGTTATAGTGGTGGAGCATGTGTTAATAACGCAGCATATTATAGTGGTGGAGCATGTGGTAATAACGCAGCATGTTATAGTGGTGGAGCATGTGGTAATAACGCAGCATGTTATAGTGGTGGAGCATGTGGTAATAACGCAGCATGTTATAGTGGTGGAGCATGTGTTAATAACGCAGCATATTATAGTGGTGGAGCATGTGGTAATAACGCAGCATGTTATAGTGGTGGAGCATGTGTTAATAACGCAGCATGTTATAGTGGTGGAGCATGTGTTAATAACGCAGCATATTATAGTGGTGGAGCATGTGGTAATAACGCAGCATGTTATAGTGGTGGAGCATGTGTTAATAACGCAGCATGTTATAGTGGTGGAGCATGTGTTAATAACGCAGCATATTATAGTGGTGGAGCATGTGGTAATAACGCAGCATATTATAGTGGTGGAGCATGTGGTAATAACACAGCATGTTATAGTGTTGGAGAATGTGGTAATAACACAGCATGTTATAGTGGTGGAGCATGTGGTAATAACGCAGCATGTTATAGTGGTGGAGCATGTGGTAATAACGCAGCATATTATAGTGGTGGAGCATGTGGTAATAACTCAGCATGTTATAGTGGTGGAGCATGTGGTAATAACTCAGCATGTTATAGTGGTGGAGCATGTGGTAATAACGCAGCATATTATAGTGGTGGAGCATGTGTTGTCTGCACCTTTCAGTCCAAACATCCTACAGCAACGGAAACACAAGCTCCCATTAGACCAATAAGAAATAAATAATCAGACTATCAGCTAAGTCTGCCATCACCCACTTCTCTTTCTCTACATCCTCTGTTTGTTTTCCGCACCATTGTAATTACCCCACCCCCCTCCCTTAAAATCCAACTGGTAAACAATCCCCCCTGCCTGGACCTGACTGAGTCAGAAGCCATTGGGCTGTGACCCCGGACTCCTGCCAGAAACAGTCACAGTCTAATTGCCAAATCCTCTGTGCCAGTGGAGGCATTGTAAGAGTCATTATGTAGGACCCTGAGAGAGCAGTTTATTCATCCCTATATGTGTGCTTGTCTTTACTGAAGTGGAACGCTCTTGACAATCTATATGTTTCTGCAAAAACAACAGGTCTGCATGAGTAGTTTGAGGCAGCCATGAAAGCTTATACAATGAGAGTGAGCCTAGTCATACCGAATGAAAGGCAACGTGACAGTAAAGTGCAATGAAATGTGACAAAACATTGTCACGCTTAGACAGATTGTTACCATGGACACAGGGCCCAACCAGAGTGGTAGGGGATCTTTACAGCTGACTTTATGTAACTATAATGATGTATAATGGGATTATCTATCTATGTTGACTATCTATCTATGTTTTCTGATTATCTGTATGGTGTGTGACACAGAAAAACTGTTTCAGTACTGTCATCACATGAGATCGTATCGTATCTGCCCTGTACTGTAGGCAGGTGGTCATCTGGGTCCCCTGATTGTGGCATCTTTGCCTTGATCTCTGCAGGGTCCTTCTATCATGAAACTGCATTCAAGATGACATACAGACATACCCAAATCTGGGTGTTTGTTCTGTTTATCCCCTCTGACTGCTTACACTGTGTGGGAACTGATGTAATTTTTACCAGCATGAAATCCTTCTGTCAATAGCCAGATTAGAGCTGTGGTCCAATGTTAGAAACAGCAGGGTGTAACTCAATGCAGATTAGATGCAATCATCTCTCTTTATCATGTCCATGATTGGATTTATCAAGCGTAAGGGTGGCAATCTCTTCGATTGTGAGCTAAGACTATTATAGACAGACCCCTGTAAAACACCAAATCATTGTTTTCAAAAGGACCACAGCTTTATTGATGCTCATCTGTAAAACAGACCTAGTTCTCAGCATGACTCCCTGTCAAAATAAAGGTTAAATAAATAAAAACAAATGTATGGTATGTGTTGGTGAGCTTATCAGACATGCTGTAATCTTGTCAAAAGGGAACATTATCACAGGTGGGACTGGGCCCGAAACAATGGTGTTATGCCTGTTGTTGTCGCTAAAACAGTAGAATGGTATTATTTACGGGACATAACAACGCGTGTTATCTATTTTCTCTCTGGATCAGCACTTACAGGTTTTCCCAAGAAACCTTGAAAATAGCTCCAGACCAAGTTTTTTATCAGGAACACAACATTACTCTCTATAAACAATGCTGATATAAGAATGAGAAACACAAAGACATACAGTGGTTTAACATTACTATGGGGTAGTACTACTTCTAGTCCTACTTCTAGTACCACTTCTTGTTCTACTTTTTGTTCTACCTCTAGTCCTGTTTTACTTCAAGTCCTACTTTTAGTCCTATTTCTAGTAATACTTCTAGTTCTACTTCTAGTTCTACTTCTAGTCCTACTTCTAGTTCTACTTCTAGTCCTACTTCTAGTACTACTTCTAGTCCTACATCTAGTCCTACTTATTGTCCTACTTATTGTTCTACCTCCAGTCCTACTTGTAGTACTACTTCTAATCTTACTTCTTGTTCTACTTCTAGTACTACTTCCTGTTCTACTTCTAGTCCTACTTCTTGTGTTGTTATGTGTTAATAACATTAGACTACGTTACCCTGCAGGCTATGCGGGAGGCAGATGGTTAAAGAATGTCTTGCATGGCTAAACATGGAGATTTCTAGCTGAAATATATGTTCATTAAAAGTAGTTAAACCTACGCCCCAATTTGTTATTATATAAGGAACAAGCATAACATGGTGTCAGATTGGTTGTCGCTATGACAAGACAGAGAAAAGAAAGGAGTAACTCTGCACATTTCCGCTACGAAAATGGAACATTCTACCACAAGTCAAGTGACGTGAGTAGTTGAAGATGCTAGCTTGCAAGAGCGAGGACAACGAGCCGCAGCAGCGAGAGTGACAGCAGCGAGAGTGACAGCAGCGAGAGTGACAGCAGCGAGAGTGACAGCAGCGAGAGTGACAGCAGCGCTGCATTGGAATCTGTTGATGAGCAAGTTGATGAGCAACATACTGAAGTAAGAGAAATTGACACTGTTCCTGTTCTCCGTCATGGATAGGCTTAGTCCTCCTACTCCTATGCAGTTAACAGGCAATTTAGCTGACAATTGGAAACGTTTCAAGCAGAGATTCAATATCTACCTAGCAGCCAGTGGTGCACGGGGAGATGATGACAAATTGAAAGCTTCTATTTTTCTGCATGTTATTGGAGAGGATGCATTGGACATTTACAATAGCTTTCAGCAAGACGAGGCAAACTTGACATCGACTGTGCTAATGGCTACATTTGAGGAGTACTTTGTACCAAGCCAGAACGTCACGTTTGAGAGATACAAGTTTTTCTCTCATGATCAGAAACAGGGAGTCAGTTTTGAACAGTATTTGGCTGAGCTGAACACACTGAGCAAAACTGAAAATCTGAAAGACTCACTAGTGAAAGACAGGATAGTCTGTGGCATACTGGATAATGGACTCAAGGAGAGATTGCTGCGTGAGCAAGATTGAACTTTGGATGAAGCAGTGAATATGTGTCGGGCAGCTGAAACCACCAGAGCACAAGCTAAAGAGCTGTGCAGGGATGAGACATCAGTGCATGCAATAAAAAGAGAGGAGCACCACACACACAACGCCTTACAAAACAAAAACAAGCAAAAGAGACAAATCAAAACACTACATGTGGAAAATGTGGATTTATCCACAAGCCCAAAAAATAATAATTTCTCAAAATGCTGCAAAGCTGAGGCTTCAAAGAAAAAGGTTCACACAGTCGAGGAGATGGAAGAATTCTTTGTTGATTCTGTGGAAATATGCAATGCAGTAAATGCTGAATGGATTGTGCCATTGACTGTGAATGAATCTATAATACTATTCAAGCTTGATACTGGAGCACAGGTAAACCTGTTGACGCTGGATGACTACAAAACACTGAAGGTGAAAAGCAAAATACACCCGGTGAAAATGAAGGTTACTGGTTATACTGGGGAGAACGTACTAGTCAAAGGTAGTAACATAGTAACTTTACAGCATAAAGGAAAACTGTTCAGAGCACAGCTGCTGATTGAGGAAAAGAGTGAACAGCATTTTCTAGGAATCAATGCATGGGAAAAGCTCAATTTGTTGAAAAGAGTGTATGTAGTGACATCACAGAATGGAAATGACCAAGAATCAATACTGGCTGAGTATGAGGATGTGTTTGAGGGTCTTGGATGTTTACCAGGAGAACACAAAATATGTACTGATGACAAAATTACTCCAGTTGTACATGCATGCAGAAAAGTTCCATTTGTACTGAGGAAAAAGCTCAAAGAGGAACTCGGACGCATGGAAAAGGTGGACGTCATCACAAAAATGGATGAACCTACAGACTGGGTAAGCTCACTGGTTATTGTGGTGAAGTAGAACGGCGAGCGCAGGATATCGACTACAGCTCGGCATTTAACACCATAGTGCCCTCCAAGCTCGTCATCAAGCTCGAGACCCTGGGTCTCGACCCCGCCCTGTGCAACTGGGTACTGGACTTCCTGACGGGCCACCCCCAGGTGGTGAGGGTAGGCAACAACATTTCCACCCCGCTGATCCTCAACACTGGGGCCCCACAAGGGTGCGTTCTGAGCCCTCTCCTGTACTCCCTGTTCACCCACGACTGCGTGGCCACGCACGCGTCCAACTCAATCATCAAGTTTGCGGACGACACAACAGTGGTAGGCTTGATTACCAACGACGACGAGACGGCCTACAGGGAGGAGGTGAGGGCCCTCAGAGTGTGGTGTCAGGAATATAACCTCACACTCAACGTCAACAAAACTAAGGAGATGATTGTGGACTTCAGGAAACAGCAGAGGGAACACCCCACCCTAGTTTTAAGTTCCTCGGCGTACACATCACAGACAAACTGAATTGGTCCACCCACACAGACAGCATCGTGAAGAAGGCGCAGCAGCGCCTCTTCAACCTCAGGAGGCTGAAGAAATTCGGCTTGTCACGAAAAGCACTCACAAACTTCTACAGATGCACAATCGAGAGCATCCTGTCGGGCTGTATCACCGCCTGGTACGGCAACTGCTCCGCCCACAACCGTAAGGCTCTCCAGAGGGTAGTGAGGTCTGCACAACGCATTACCGGGGGCAAACTACCTGCCCTCCAGGACACCTACACCACCCGATGTCACAGGAAGGCCATACAGATCATCAAGGACAACAACCACCCGAACCACTGCCTGTTCACCCCGCTATCATCCAGAAGGCGAGGTCAGTACAGGTGCATCAAAGCTGGGACCGAGAGACTGAAGAACAGCTTCTATCTCAAGGCCATCAGACTGTTAAACAGCCACCACTAACATTGAGTGGCTGCTGCCAACACACTGACTCAACTCCAGCCACTTTAATAATGGGAATTGATGGGAAATTATGTAAAATATATCACTAGCCACTTTAAACAATGCTACCTAATATAATGTTTACATACCCTACATTATTAATCTCATATGTATATGTATATACTGTACTCTGTATCATCTACTGCATATTTATGTAATACATGTATCACTAGCCACTTTAACTATGCCACTTTGTTTACATACTCATCTCATATGTATATACTGCACTCAATACCATCTACTGTATCTTGCCTATGCCATTCTGTACCATCACTCATGCATATATCTTTATGTACATATTCTTTATCCCCTTAAGGTAGTAGTTTTGGAATTGTTAGCTAGATTACTTGTTGGTTATTACTGCATTGTCGGAACTAGAAGCACAAGCATTTCGCTACACTCGCATTAACATCTACTAACCATGTGTATGTGACAAATAAAATTTGATTTGATTTGATTTGATTTGACCTGAGAGATCTCAACAAAGCAATCAAGAGAGAGCATTTCAAGATGCCGACCGGAGAAGAGATAATGTCGCAGTTTGCTGGAGCAAAGTGGTTCAGTAAGCTTGATGCCTCATCAGGATTCTGGCAAATGAAGCTAGATGATGCAAGCTCAAGGCTATGCACATTCAACACACCTGAGGGCAGGTACAGATTTCTTCGTCTACCATATGGGATTCTCTCAGAGCCAGAGGTTTACCACAATACAATCCACATGATCTTCGAGCACATTCCAGGAGTGGAGACCATGATGGATGACATCATCGTCTGGGGGTCCACAAAAGAAGAACACGATGCGAGAGTGAAACAAGTGCTGGACCTGACACGGAAAGTCAACCTAAAACTAAACAAGGACAAATGCGAGTTTGGTGTGAAAACACTTACCTTCGCGGGAGATGTACTTTCTGAGGACGGAGTCAAACCAGACCCGAGGAAAACATCAGCCATCAACAACATGGAGCGCCCGAAGAACAAGGACAATGTAAGAAGCTTCATGGGCATGATCCCCTACCTTGCAAAGCTCATATCTCAACTGTCAGCATGGTTGGCTCCACTCAGATGTCTTCTGGAACAGAAACATTTATGGGAATGGTCCCATGAACAGGAAAACTGCTTCAAAAACCTAAAGAAGACAATCACAGAAGATCCAGAGAAAAGCACAAGGATTTCTGCAGACGTGTCACAGTTTGGCCTGGGAGCAGTTATTCTGCAACAGCATGACGACACATGGCAACCCGTCGCATATGCGTCCAGAGCCTTGACAGGCGCAGCGACAAGGTATGGACAAATAGAGAAAGAACTACTGGCGAGCACATACGCTTGCGAAAGGTTTCACCAATACGTCTACGGACGAGACTTCAAAGTAGAAACCGACCACAAACCATTGGTGTCAATCATGTCTAAGCCACTGAATGATTGTCCAATGAGAATCCAGAGAATGTTGATCAGACTGCAGATTACTGAATGTGCAGAGCAGAGCTCACCGTTGTAGATGGCATAGTGTTCAAAGGCAATAAGATTGTCATTCCCATGACACTACGCAAAAAAAAATGCTACTGAAAATACACGAGGTCCACTTTGGTGAGGAAAAATGCAAACGACGAGCACGAGAAGTAATGTACTGGCCAAGAATGAATCAGGAAATCAGCCAGACCACTGCTTCATGTGAACTGTTTGACCTACAGGCCAAAGCAGCAAGCAGAGCCGCTAATTCCCCATCCAGTACCCAACAGACCCTACTATAAAGTTGGAGTTGACCTTTTTGACTGCAATGGCAAAAGTCACATTGTTGTTACAGACTACTACTCAAACTACCCTGAAGTAGCAACACTGCCAAATACCTCGAGCAAAGCTGTAATCACCTACCTGAAATCAGTCTTTGCAAGACATGGGGTTGCGCCTGAACTGTACTCGGACAATGGCCCGCAGTTCTCAAGTTACGAATTCTGATCGTTCGCTAATGACCGGGGATTCCGACACAACACCTCCAGCCCCAACTACCCAAGGTCCAACGGCTTAGCAGAGAGTTCAGTCAAAATTGTCAAAGGTCTGATGAAAAAGGCACACGCTGCAGAACGAACTTTCACCTGCACAAATGTTGATGGGACGTCGCATCAGAACCAACCTACCCATCCATGAGGACTTGCTAACACTCAGAGGTGCTCACAAATTCAAACTCGCAAAGGAAAAACGGAAAGACAAACAAAAACAGCGACATGACAAATTGCAAGACACTTACCTGAACTGAAACCTGGAGATCATGTACGACTACGAGACATCCCTACTGGAACCTGGATGCAGCAAGGGTATGTGCAGAGAGAAGTTGCACCGCGATCATATGAGATCCAAATGGAGCATGGATCACAACTGAGACGAAAGTCAGAACACCCTGACTGACAATGAACGCTGCCCAACTGTTTCAGGAAGCACTTCAGCAGAACGACCAAAAAGGAATGTCAGAGCCTCTGAAAGGCTTATTGAGAATTGCTAAAAAAAAATCAAAAAAGGGGCACCTGGACTGAATGTTTGGTTTATGTGAAAAAAAATAGGGTGACAATAGAGTATTGTTGGAGAGACTATATTTAATTGGAAAAATACCTCTTTTTTTTCAGGAAAATTTTTTTGGGGGGAAAGAAATGTGTGTTATTGAAAATTGCATGTTATGCAGGTTGAGAAAACAAATGTGATGTGACATGTGTAGTTACATAGAAAAGTAGTTTTATTTTAAAGGAAAGAATATGTGTTGTTATGTGTTAATAACATTTAGACTACGTTACCCAGCAGGCTATGCGGGAGGCGGATGGTTAAAGAATGTCTTGCATGGCTAAACATGTAGTTTTCTAGCTGAAGTATATGTTCATTAAAAGTAGTTAAACCTACGCCCCGGTTTGTTATTATATAAGGAACGAACATAACATGGTGTCAGATTGGTCGTCGCTATGACAAGACAGAGAAAAGAAAGGAGTAACTCTGCAAATTTCCGCAATGAAAATTGAACATTCTACAACAAGTCAAGTGACGTGAGTAGTCGAAGATGCTAGCTTGCAAACATAACACTTCTAGTTCTACTTCTTGTTCAACATCTAGTCCTACTTCTAGTCCTACTTCCAGTCTTAATTCTAGTTCTACTTCTTGTGTCTACTTCAAGTCCAACTTCTAGTACTACTTTTTGTTCTACTTCTTGTTCTACTTTTAGCACTACTTCCTGTTCTATTTCTAGTCCTACCTCCTGTTATATTTCTAGTCCTACTTCTAGTTCTACTTCTTGTTCTACATCTAGTACTACTTCTTATTCTACTTCTAGTACTATTTCTAGTCCTACTTCTATCTGAAGAACTCCTCTGCCAGTTCACATTCTCTCTGTCAGGTCTAACGTTCCTGTGCCGCTCTTGTGGCTGAGAAGACATATCATGTGATGAAACAGGAAAGAAGTCCCCTATGAGTGGTTTGACTGCAGTTGAGGGTACCTACCCGTCTGCCTGTTCTGTTCTGGCTCGCATCAAGACTGTCAGTGGCCATGATCCTCCGTCTGTAGAAACCACAGACTCACCGCTATCTCTCCGGCGTCGCAGCCGTTTGCAGGGGAGGGTCCTCCCACACCATACTACACCACACCACACAACACAACACAACTGAACGGCACCACAATCAGACACATAGGAACCCGGTCAACCCAGTCCCTACACAGCAATGCACTATCTGCAATGCATGGAACACCTGAGCTACATAATCTGTTTGTTTTGTGTATAAATGTAGCAAACTGGGAAGGTAGAGGTTTCACACATCAGCCCACTGGAAGACTGATGACTAAATCAACAATGATCTTTTGGCTTCCTGTTGTGTCTGGCTTCAAGTTCGTGCATGAAATGCAGCAAACTGAGAGACTATTGTCTGACCTTTATTAAGGAACTCACTCACGCAAGCCAACAGGAAGTTACAGTGCATTTGGAAAGTATTCAGACCCCTTTTCCACATTTTGTTACGTTTAAGCCTTATTCTAAAATTGATTAAATAGTTTTTCCCTGATCAATCTACACACAATACCCCATAATTACAGAACAAAAACATTTTTTTTGTATTTAAAAAAATATATATAGCATTTACATAAGTATTCGAACCCTTTACTCAGTACTTTGTTGAAGCACCTTTGGCCGCGACTACAGCCTCGAGTCTACTTGGGTATGACACTATAAGCTTGGCACACCGGTATTTGGGGAGTTTCTCCCATTCTTCTCTTTTGATCATCTCAAGCACTGTCAGGTTGGATGTGATGTGGAGCGTCACTGCACAGCTATTTTCAGGTCTCTCCAGAGATGTTCGATCAGGTTCAAGTCTGGGCTCTGGCTGGGCCACTCAAGGACATTCAGAAAGTTGTCCCGCAGGCAGTCCTGCATTGTCTTGGTTGTGTGCTTCGGGCCATTGTCATGTTGGAAGGTGAACCGTCACCCCAGTCTGAAGTCCTGAGCACTCTGGAGCAGGTTATTATTAAGGATATCTCTATACTTTGTACCTTTCATCTTTCCATCGATTCTGACTAGTCTCCTAGTCCCTGATGTCCCTGATGTCCCTAGTCCCTTTTTTTTCTTTGTGTTTTGCTTTTGGAGGTAGACACTTGATTCAGAAGCCCTGCACACCTGGTAGAACAACCCCGCCTATACGGCAGACCGGGAGAGCTGTGGCTAAATTTAGTTGTGCTGGCCAATCATAGCTCAAATCACTGTGCCCACAGCTTCCATGACCAGGCCACAGCAAAGTTTGATAGCCTACATGAGATTGCATAACTTTTAAACCCATGACCAGAGAGAGACTCTCAAAGAATTCATCAGATGCTGTTTTTTTTGAGTGCGTTCATGTTTAAGTGTATATTCAGCACTGTCAACAGTGTTTTTATTCAGCACAATTAAAAAACAGAAAACGCTGCTGCAGCTGCAATGAATGAGTAGCCAGGTGTATCCATAGGCCTGCGTTTGTATTATTAACCCCTCGTGTCTTTTTTAATATTCCTCAGGAAAGGATTTGACCTAGTTTTTTCCCCCGAGTTGCCAGTATTCTTAAAAGCACCATGACAGATGCAGGTACCATCAGTCCACTAAAATAAGAAAGCAAATGATTTGCTAATTATTTCAATTCATGCTCAGCTGTGCCTTGCAAGCACTACACCAACTGATCTATTTTGTTATCAAAGCTTGAGTTTTGAAATATAATATGGTCTGTGAAGAACAACATTGGCAGGCCAGGCATATAGCCAATATATTGTGATAACGTATAAGGCCTACTGCACAAACCTCATTCCTACAGAACTGTTTTTGATAGGATAGTTTTACATTTTGGCAGTCACCAAAATGAAGTTTAAAATACAAATGTTACACATCACTCACTGTTCATTCAATTCACTGTTTTTTAAATCTTGATCTCTGCTTCTACTTGAAATGCATCTGACTGTCTTTGAACGGAATAATTTATGAGGAAATCTGTTCATTTGAGTGTCTGTATTTGTTTTGTTATGCTGTGTTTCCCGAGTGGATTCAGCTGGGGTTCCATGCCAGGTTATTTTCAATACTTTTAACAAAGTCAATATCCAAAGTGCAATTCAAAAAATAATAACGTAATTGCTGGAGTACTACTGAAGTACTACTTGGAATGATAACCTTCATACAAGAAACTCTGTCCTATTCCCCAATGTTATTCATGAGATACAGTGAATTTGTTGTTTTGTTGATCTTGAGGAATGTTTTCATGTGTTCCCATGGTACAGTAGTGTCATCAGGTTAATGATGAGCTGCCAGCTCAGAGAAGATCATGGGAGTCTGAGTCCATCCCAGGTGGCTTCCAGCTCCAGATGTCTGTATGTTATCTCTTAGAGGAGTCTGGGTTCAGGAGTTTACACTGTTCCACTGAGTAATAACGCCAGCCCTCAGCGTTAGGGATGAGCCTGTTGATTAGCTGTGATGGCTGGCACTGTGACCTCAGTATGTGAATGAATGACAGTTGGGACAGGACCCACATGAAAAATTGTTTTCTGTTTACTATAGAATACCACAGTATTTACAATAGAATTCTGTAGTAAACTGAAGTATACTGTTGAATACTATACTACATGCTGTAGTATCCCTCAGTCATGTGTAGTACTTACTATAGAATGTTGTAGTAGACTGTATTATCCGGGGTGAAAAAAACACTACAGTAATGTTAGTAAAAACACTACAGTCCGCAAAAACACTGCAGTTTTTTAACTATAGTAAATATTACAGTATTTAATTTGTGTATACACTGCCAACACTCTCCCCCATATCTCAATTTGTGCCACCCATAAGTGAGAAACCTACATGCCAAGTATAGAGTAGACCATATATTGTGTTCCCTACAGGTTATAGAAAAGAGCAGAAGCTCTGAACTATCCAACACCAGTCCTATCTACCTACAGGTTACACAGTACCAGTCAAAAGTTTGGACACACCTACTCATTCAAGGGTTTTTCTTTTATATTTACTATTTCCTACATTGTAGAATAATAGTGAAGACATCAAAACTATGAAATAACACATATGGAATCATGTAGTAACCAAAAAAGTGTTAAACAAATCTAAATTAATTTAAAAATTGAGATTCTTCAAAGTATATCAGGATGGCAGGTATGGTATGATGGCAGGTACGTCTCGACCAAGCATTGGACACTGCTACTGGGCAGCCAGCCATGACGATAACCTCCCAGCCCCTCTGTAGCCCGGCTGGTAGCAGCGCCGTCACGCCGGTTTCCCTGGAACCCCGCTTACCTCCCCCGGAGCGCTATGATGGAGAATCAAGAACCTGCCGGGCCTTTCTCTCCCAGTGCTCCCTTATTTTCAAGCTGCGGCCTACTTTGTTCCCCTTGGACAGCTCGAAGACAGCCTATATTATTACGCTGATGTCCGGGACGGACCACGGTATGGTAGTGTGGGAGCAACAATCCACCGTCTGCCTCAGTCTGGAGGTATTTGTGGCGGAAGTGAGAAAGGTGTTCAAGGCTCCGGTGTCCAGGAGAGAGGCCGCCCGGAAGTTACTCCAGCTTTGGCAGGACACCCTCACTGTGGCAGACTATGCAGTGGAGGGTACCTGGAACTCGGAAGCGCTGTTCTACATGTTTCTGAATGGAGGAGGTAAAGGATGAGCTGGCAGCCCAGGAACTACCGACAGATCTTGACTCACTCATCGCTTTAAACATCCGGATCGATGGTTGGTTATGGGAACGTAGGAGGGAGAAGAGGTTCGATTGCGGTCCAATCGCTCACTTAGGGATCCTACCTTGTAGTCTTATGGCTTGGGGTAGAAGCTGCTAAGAAGCCTTTTGGACCTAGACTTGGTGCTCCGATACCCCTTGCCATGCGGTAGCAGAGAGAACAGTCTATGACTACGGTGGCAAGAATCTTTTACATTTTTTAGGGCCTTCCTCTGACACCGCCTGGTATAGAGGTCCTGGTTGGCAGGAAGCTTGGCCCAAGTTATTTACTGGGTCATACGCACTACCCTCTGTAGTGCCTTGCGGTCGGAGGCCGAGTAGTTGCCATACCAGGCAGTGATGCAACCAGTCCGGATGTTCTTGATGGTGCAGTTGTAGAACTTTTTTGAGGATCTGAGGACCCATACCAAATCTTTTCAGTCTCCTGAGGAGGAATAGGTGTTGTCGTGCTCTATTCACAACTGCTTTGATGTGTTTTGACTAGGACAGTTTGTTGGTGATGTGGACACCAAGGAACTTGAAGCTCTCAACCTGCTCCACTACAGCCCCGTTGATGAGAATGGGGGTGTGCCCGGTCCTCCTTTTCCTCTAGTCCACAATCATCTCCTCTCCATCTCATCATTGTCGGTGATCAGGCCTACCACTGTTGTGTCATCGGAAATCTTAATGATGGTTTTGGAGTCATACATGGCCATGCAGTCATGAGTGAACAGGGAGTACAGGAGGGGACTGAGCACACACCCCCGAGGGGCCCCCGTGTTGAGGGTCAGTGTGGCAGATGTGTTGTTACCTAAACTTACCACCTGTCAGGAAGTTCAGGATCCAGTTGCAGAGGGAGGTGTTTAGTCCCAGGTTCCTTAGCTTAGTGATGAGCTTGGAGGGCACTATGGTGTTGAATGCTAAGCTGTAGTCAATTAATAGCATTCTCACATAGGTGTTCCTTTTGTCCGTGTGGGAAAGGGCAGTGTGGAGTGCAATAGAGATTGCATCATCTGTGGATCTGTTGGGGCGGTATGCAAATTGGAGTGGGTCTAGGGTTTCTGGGATAATGATGTTGATATAAGCCATGATCAGCCTTTCAAAGCACTTCATGGCTACAGACCTGAGTGCTACAGGTCGGTAATCATTTAGGCAGGTTACCTTCGTGTTCTTGGGCACAGGGACTATGGTGGTCTGCTTGAAACATGTTGGTATTACAGATTCAGTCAGTGAGAGGTTGAAAATGTCAGTGAAGAACCTTGCCAGTTGGTCGGCGCATGCTCGCAGTACACATCCTGATAAGCCGTCTGGCCCTGCGGCCTTGTGAATGTTGACCTGTTTAAAGGTCTTACTCACATCGGCTACAGAGAGCGTGATCATACAGTCGAAGCTCTCATGCATGTTTCAGTATTGCTTGCCTCAAAGCGAGCATAGAAGTAATTTAGCTTGTCTGGTAGGCTCGTGTCACTGGGCAGCTCGCAGCTGTGAGCACAATTGGTTAGGTGGCCATAAAATGGCAGCCATCTCCTCCTCCTCATTCTTATGCTATGATGTCTAAATAAGTCCATTGCACAGACGTTGAAGATGGGTTCTGTTCCCAGCTGCTGGACACATCAGGCCTGCTGGGGTTTAGCAGTGCAGAGAGAGGCAAAGAGCCAATCTACTACCTTGTTGTCATCAGAACTTGGCTCTGCTGGCCCTGCAACTCGTGCAATTTTTTAGATGAGATGGCAGCCATCCAAGCCTGGAGTAAATCAGCACTGTCCGTCAGTCAACAACAGCCAGCACAGAGAGGAGGGGAAGGAGGAAGTGTGCATATGAGAGAGAGGATGAGGGAAGGGAGGGGGACCATGAAAAAATTTGTGGAAAAGTATGAGTGGGGGAGGGAAGGCAAGAGAGATCGAGGGCTTGGTCTGTTTTTGTGAAACCTGAGCTGGGAAAAATGTCTCTGAGTTTAACACTTTCCCAAAATGTTTTGCAGTTGTTACTGTTAGGAGGGATCCATTGCGTGAGCCAACACACGCAGGCACAGAACCGTACACGTACATGCAGAGCCTCATACACACCCCTGGTGTGCTTGTTTTTCTCTGTCCCTGCCCCATCCCTCACCACACTTATGTTATCAAGGTGAGGCACACACACACTAACAAGGCAGCCCGACGTCTCTGGCCTGCCGTCCAGCCAACTGTCTCCAGAAAAACTGTCTCCACCCACTGAACCGGACCGGCTTCTGCCAGGAGACTCTATCAGCTCTTTATCTGCAGCCTCCCTGCCTCGCTGTCTCTCAGCAAGGGGCTGTCTGGAAACTGGGCATGAGCAAATGCTGCTCTCATTACTGAACACCTCATGCAGAGTGAACACAGAGGGTTGAGACTGGTGTGTCCTCAGGAAACCACAGTGACTGCCTTATTTTATTCTGAAAGGAGCCTTTTCCTGCCAATTAATTCTCAACAATACCCCGCCTTGTTTATGTCCTGTATATTGTATATTGCTTGAGCCTCCTCGAGTGATGTTCCAAAGCATGGATTATCAGACACATGAAACAACAGCTGCCTGCGGTGGGAAGGTTTACAGTTTGAATCCTTTAATTAGGGTTTAAATGTAATAAGATAAGCATAAAAAGATAACATGTAAAAAGTAGCCCACAAAACAATAGGCAGCAGGAGACAAAAATGGCAAGTTCACTAGGTTTATGTGCTTTACTTGGAGGATTTTAAATCCCTCCCCTTGACCGCAGGATACTGCTAGTGTTTGTGAGTCAGAGATTGTGTGTGTGTGTGTTTTGGGTGCAACTATCCTTGTTGGGGCTAGAACAAGGACAATTCTGACAAGTGGTAACCGAAGGAAATAGGCTATTTTAGGCTTAGGGGTTAGGTTTAGGGTTAGGGTTAGGGTTACAACTAGAGTTTAAGGGATAATTTGGGATTTTGGCAATAGCCCTTTATCTACTTCCCCAGAGTCAGATGAACTTGTGGATACCATTTCTAATGTATCTGTGTCCAGTATGAAGGAAGTTAGAGACATTTTATTGCGTTAATGCTAACTAGCATTAGCGCAATGACTCGAAGTCTATGTTACAGTATCTGCTAGCATGCTATCAGATACCATAGACTTCCAGTCATTGCGTTAACGCTAGTTAGCAATTTTACTAGAGCTAGTAAGCAACTTCCTTCAAAGTGTACACAGAGATATAAAATTGGTATCTACAAGTTAATCTTACTCTGGGGAAGTAAAGGGCCTCATTGCCCAAATCCTGAAATATCTCTTGGTATATAATCTCTATGGTTAGAATTACAGTTGGAGTTAGGGGTTAGAGTTAGGACATAGGGTTTTGGTTGATAAGGTCAGGGTTAAGGTTAGGGTTTAGCGAAAATAGAATTCTGAATGGGAATCAATTGTTTGGTCCCCACAAGGATAGTTAAACAAACATGTGTGCTTTTATCTGTGTGTGTATGTGTGCCAAGAGTGTGTGAGTGTGCGTGCATATGTATGTGTGTGCTTGTCCTTCTGCTTGCGTGTGCTTCACATCTGTGCAGCTTTTAGTGACTGGCGCTCAGCAAAGGACTGGGCTCTGCCGGGTTTCTCTTGGTTAACAGAAGAGAACTTACAGTGCTGCACAGTGATTGCACAACTTATTTTCGAAAGAAAATGTACAGAGACGGCTGCAGAATAAAATAAGAACCAGTGGAGAAACACAATACAGAATATGGACAGAGTCAAAGAGATTAACTCTCACTGTCCCAAATCACATGAATTTAACAACACTTACAGCCCCCTTCTCATTGACTTATGCATGCCAGTGTCTTAAGTCTCAGTCTCTAAGCATGAATTAAATGCATCTTTGCCTTACTTATACCACAATAGTACATCACTTTCATAACCTTGTATACTAATTGGGAAGGGATTGAACTGAAGTGAATTCATGTTTCATGCACAGATATAAAAATCCCACACTGTATTAAAATCCCACAAACACATTGTCTTCAATTGCAGAAAATAAAATAATAAATAATTGTCCTTTCAGTATTGACCTAGAGTCAACAGATCCATCTGCTGATAGTTGTGATTTGCTGTGATTTGATAGCAGAGCAGGGCTGAGGGCTAGAAGGGCTGGGAGGCTTGAGTTGAGGCTTGGGATGGCGGCAGGTAGCTTAGCGGTTAAGCGGTTAAGCGTGTTGGGCCAGTAAGCGAAAGATCGCTGGTTCTAATTCCCGAACTGACTAGGTAAAAAATCAGTTGATGTGCTTTTGAGCAAAGAACTTAACCCTCATTGCTCTGGATAAGAGCATGTGCTAAATGACTAAAACATAAAACTGGATGGGAATGGGGACTGGATGCTGGAGGGCTTGGGGAGTCTGTGCTAGAGCTGGACGATAAACTGAAAATTATCTATTCTCCCTCTCCCAAAAAGTTTTGGCATGGATCCTCAGATCCTCAAAAAAGTTCTAGAGCTGGACCATCGAGAGCATCCTGACTGGTTGCATCACTGCCTGGTATGGCAACTGCTCGGCCTCCGACCGCAAGGCACTACAGAAGGTAGTGCAAATGGCCCAGTACATCACTGGGGCCAAGCTTCCTGCCATCCAGGTCCTCTATACCAGGCGGTGTCAGAGGAAGGCCCTAAAAATTGTCAACGACTCCAGCCACCCTAGTCAAAGACTGTTCTCTCTGCTACCGCATGGCAAGCGGTACCGGAGCGCCAAGTCTAGGTCCAAAAGGCTTCTAAACAGCTTCTACCCCCAAGCCATAAGACACCTGAACAGCTAATCAAATGGCTTCCCAGACTTTTTGCGTTGCCCCTCCTCCCCCTCTCTTACACCGCTGATACTCTCTGTTGTTATCATCTATGCATAGTCACTTTAATAACTCTACCTTCATATAAACTCAGCAAAAACAGTAACGTCCCTTTTCAGGACCCTGTCTTTCAAAGAGAGTTTGTAAAAATACAAATAACTTCACAGATCTTCATTGTAAAGGGTTTAAACAGTGGTTCAATGAACCATAAACAATTAATGAACAAATACCTGTGGAATGGTCGTTAAGACACTAACAGCTTACAGACGGTAGGCAATTAAGGTCACAGTGATGAAAACTTAGGACACTAAAGAGGCCTTTCTACTGACTCTGAAAAACACCAAAAGAAAGATGCCCAGGGTCCCTGCTCATTTGCGTGAACGTGCCTTAGGCATGCTGCAAGGAGGAATGAAACCTGCAGATGTGGCTAGGGCTACAGGGAGACAGGACGGACAGCTTATCATCCTCGCAGTGGCACACCACGTCTATCAACACCTGAACAGGATTGGTACATCCAAACACCACACCTGCAGGACAGGTACAGGATGGCAACAACAACTGCCCGAGTTACACCAGGAACGCACAATGCCTCCATCAGTGCTCAGACTGTCCGCAATCGGCTGAGAGAGGCTGGACTGAAGGCTTGTAGGCCTGTTGTAAGGCAGCTCCTCACCAGACATCACCGGCAACAACGTCACCTATGCGGACAAACCCACATCTCTGGACCAGACAGGACTGGCAAAAAGTGCTCTTCACTGACGAGCCGCGGTTTTGTCTCAACAGGGGTGATGGTCGGATGCGCGTCTGTCATCTAAGGAATGAGCGTTACACCAAGGCCTGTACTCTGGAGTGGGATCGATTTGGAGGTGGAGGGTCCATCATGGTCTGGGGTGGTGTGTCACAGCATCATCGGACTAAGCTTGTTGTTATTGCATGCAATCTCAACGTTATGCGGGAACAGGGAAGAAATTCTCCTCCGTCATGTGGTACCCTTCCTGCAGGCTCATCCTGACATGACCCTCCAGCATGACAATGCCACCAGCCATACTGCTCATTCTGTGCGTGATTTCCTGCAAGACAGGAACGTCAGTGTTGCCAGCGAAGATGCCAGCGACGAGGCCAGTGAAGAGCCCTGGATCGGAGGGTGAGGGCTAGGGCCATTCCCTCAGAAATGTCCAGGAACTTGCAGGTAACTTGGTGGAAGAGTGGGGTAACATCTCACAGCAAGAACTGGCAAATCTGGTGCAGTCCATGAGGAGGAGATGCACTGCAGTACTTAATGCAGCTGGTGGCCACTCCAGATACTGACTGTTACTTTTGATTTTGACCCCCCCTTTTGTTCAGGGATACATTATTCAATTTCTGTTAGTCACATGTCTGTGGAACTTGTTCAGTTTATGTCTCAGTTGTTGAATCTTGTTATGTTCATACAAATATTTACACATGTTAAGTTTGCTGAAAATAAAAGCAGTTGACAGTGAGAGGACGTTTATTTTTTTTTGTCACGTTATTATTATTTTACTGCTGCTCTTTAATTACTTGTTACTTTTATTTACTTATTCTTATCCATATTTTTTTCAACTGCATTGTTGTTTAGGGGCTCGTAAGTAAGCATTTCACTCTAAGGTGAAATGTGACTAATAAAATTTGATTTGATTAGTTTAAACCATATTCCAGCCAGTTTCTATTCCACAAGTTACCACCGGCTAAATCTTTGACGTTAAAATGCCCATTTACTCTGTTCCATCTGATTGCGCAATCCACTGTCTCATCAGCCCAGCCAGGCAATTTTTCTATTAGACTAACATTTAATTTTCAAAAGCGGAGATTTGTATAAACCTTGCTGTCTGTCTCCGACATTTGCAATATTGTTTCAATATTCAAATTCGATCTCCAGCTGTCCCATGGTAATGAACGTGTTAGGAGTCTGGATGAGACAGATAGGCAGGCAGCCTTTCTCAGCCAGTTGAAATCATTATTCAGCATAATGTTTTATGATGTATACAAAGAACTATCAATAGAACTATCAACAGGTCAAATTAAATGAAGTGCAGCTATTTTGCTGTCTTTTCATCTTCATTTTGAAGTGATTGTGTTAGCTGTGTTGTGGGCTAGCTCCTCTGAACAATAGTGTCCTGATGAGAAAGCACATTTCTACGCCAGGCGAAATTGAGCATTATTAGGTAATTGTTATGGATGTATCCAAATGGTCACTACAAAACAGCAAAAGCAAACCTAAATGCAGCTACTTTGCTGTTATTCTGGCTGCACTGTTTGACGTTACTGTAATTTAGCCATAGTTGGCTAGATAGCAAGCAAGGGGCAAGAAAATTGCCATCCAGTATGGCAATCGAACATTTAGAAAGAACCACTGGGTCCATAGATACAGAACCAAAGGACTGAACTGGGTCGTGTCTCTGGCAACCGAACCGATAGAACGAATGACCAGCCGGCTTGGGTAGCAACCCTTGATCTGTGTCAGGACTATTTATTGTGGAAGGAGGAAATAGTATGAATAAATTAATACAAGTAAAGTTTTAATAAACATACAGTGGCTTGCAAAATTATTCACCCCCTTGGCATGTTTCCTATTTTGTTGCATTACAACCTGGAATTAAAATAGGTTTTTGGGGGGTTTGTATCATTTGACTAACACAACATGCCTACCACTTTAAAGATGCAAAATATTTTTTATTGTGAGACAAACAAGAAATAACACAAAAAAAAACTGAAAACTTGAGCGTGGATAACTATTCATAACTATTCCACCTTTGGCAGCAATTTCAGCTGCAAGTATCTTAGGGTATGTCTCTATAAGCTTGGCACATCTAGCCACTGGGATTTTTGCCCATTCTTCAAGGAAAAACTGCTCCAGCTCCTTCAAGTCAGATGGGTTCCACTGGTGTACAGCAATCTTTAAGTCATACCACAGATTCTCAATTGGATTGAGGTCTGGGCTCTGATTAGGCCATTCCAAGACATTTAACTGTTTCCCATTAAACCACTCAAGTGTTGCTTTAGCAGTATGCTTAGGGTCATTATCCTGCTGGAAGGTGAACCTCCGTCCCAGTCTCAAATCTCTGGAAGACTGAAACAGGTTTCCCTAAAAAATATCCCTGTATTTAGTGCCATCCATCATTCCTTCAATTCTGACCAGTTTCCCAGTCCCGGAAAAACATACCCACAGCATGATGCTGATGGTTTTCTCGGGGTGATGAGAGGTGTTCGGTTTGTGCCAGACAGCATTTAACTTGATGGCCAAAAAGCTACATTTTAGTCTCATCTGCCCATTTTCTTCAATTTTTTTCCTTCGTTCATATGTTTGGGGAGTCTCCCACATGCCTTTTGGCGAACACCAAACGTGTTTGCTTATTTTTGTCTTTATTAAGCAATGGCTTTTTTTCTGGCCACTCTTCCGTAAAGCCCAGCTCTGTGGAATATATGGCTTAAAGTGGTCCTATGGACAGATACTCCAATCTCCGCTGTGGAACTTTGCAGCTCCTTCAGGGTTATCTTTGGTCTCTTTGTTGCCTCTCTGATTAATGCCCTCCTTGCCTGGTCCGTGAGTTTTGGTGGGCGGCCCTTTCTTGGCAGGTTTGTTGTTGAGCCAAATTCTTTAAAAAAAATTAGAATGGTGCTCAGTGGGATGTTCAAAGTTTCTGATATTTTTTTTTTAACCCAACCCTGATCTGTACTTCTCCACAACTTTGTCCCTGACCTGTTTGGAGAGCTCCTTGGTCTTCATGGTACCACTTGCTTGGTGGTGCCCCTTGCTTAGTGGTGTTGCAGACTCTGGGGCCTATATATACTGGGATCATGAGACAGATCATGTGACAATTAGATTGCACAGAGGTGGACTTTATTTAACTAATTATGTGATTTCTGAAGGTAATTTGTTGCACCAGATCTTATTTAGGGGCTTCATAGCAAAGGGGGTGAAAACATATGCACGCACCACTTTTACGTTTTTACCTTTTTTTTTAAACAAGTTATTTTTTTTCATTTCACTTCACCAATTTGGACTATTTTTTGTATGTCCATCACATGAAATCCAAATAAAAATATATTTAAATATACAGAATGTAATGCAACAAAATAGGAAATATGCCAAGGGAGTGTAACGCTCGTCTGAAGAAGTAGACCAAGGTGCAGCATGGTAAGTGTTCATGATCTTTAATAAGTAGACAACGATAGTAGACAACGATAGACAGCTGCCTCTGATTGGGAACCACACTCAGCCAAAACCAAAGAAATACAAATCATAGAATGCCCACCCCACATCACACTCTGACCTCACCAAATAGAGAAATAAAACGACTCTCTAAGGTCAGGGCGTGACAGTTTTTGTTCATATCGCCCAGCAATGAGTCTGTGCCGACTGGGAGGTTAGCTGTGTTGGAGGGGGCTCTGTTGCCCCCAGCGTACCCAGTACAACTTAGCTCAGCCTATGCACTCTGGCTTTGTTGACTTAGCTGGTGTTCCCATGACAACTGTAGACTTTCCTGGAGCCAGATGTGTACAGAGAAGAGTAGAGAATGTGAGAATACTTCAGTGTTTGTGTTCGCTATGACATGGCTGAGGTTGTTCTTTGATATGGAGACTATTGCCTTTCTGCAGAAGTAGCATGGAAATAACTCTGGCATAACGTGTCAAGCAACAGGATGGTGTTACTAATCACTGTCAATGGACTATTATAAACTCTTAGTAATAATGCTCATTTGGTGGATCACTGCCTCTTACTCAAACAACAACACAACAGTACTTCAGGTAGTGAGTCAGAGGCCATGGGCACCTCCAGTATTATTTTAGCCAAAGCACAGACAAGACAATTAAAGGCAAAAACAAACAATGCCAAAATACACAATGCTATCTAAAGAACCATCTTAAACAAAATAGAAAAGTGCTGTAATCATGAGGTTGGTTTATCTCTATTTTAATATGTCTTCTCAGACAGCACTAGTCCCCTGCCATCAACTTCATCTGGCATGCAATCAGGAGAGCCACAGAGTTGTTTTGGTGCTGTCACTCAATCAGGAGGTACCTCCCAACCCCCCCTTGTTCTCGTCCTAGCCCCCCTCTTTACAGCCCACTTTGCAGATCCATTCAGACTAGGAGGGATGTCTTTACAGAAGCACAATATCAACAAACAGAACAAAGAAAAACTGGAAAATGTTACACATAAACTTGGAACATATGCATCTACAGAAAACTCTGTCCTTTTTTTCACAACAGCCAGACAGGGTGCCTCATTGCCTGGCAGAGAATACAAACAATTGATGTACTAACAAACCGACCTATCCATGTAGCCTATCCAGCTCTATATGGTCTGCTTTGTCCCTGATAATAGGGTAAAATTGCTATTGTCAAGGAGTAATTCATGTCATAGTAGACACATTAAAATGAGCTGTAGTCACTAGTTGCTCCCCCAGTAAATGTCTGTCTGAAATTATAGGTTCATGAAATGAGTGTGCTGCTCATAGGTGATAATTTAGTAATTACCTATGTGTTTGGGTGAGATGGTGTGAGATGAGATGGTGTTGGGTGAGAGTACAGTCCTGGGGGGATTCTGTGGCTGGGTGGGACACAGGGGGTGATGAGGTGCCTGTCAGCGCTAATTTGCTGTTATTCTCCAGCTCATAGCTACTTTATTCACTTAATGATACCGTGCCTATCTGATGCCTTTAGCACAACTGTCAGCCTCTACAGAGAGAAAACCGAACTTAACAGTACTAGGCAGAAGCCAGACCGAATGACATGTAGAGATTGACTCTGTGCTGGTTTTGTTGTGTTCATCAGCTGAGCACAATCAGTCTTCTTTTCTCGGTTCTCTTGTGAGCCGCCCCACTCAGCCAAAGGCTCCAGTCACGGAGGCTGCACTGCATCGATTGGCTTTGCAGACATAAACAAGAGCTGCACTTGCAAGTGACCCATGGGCCTGACCCCAGAGATAGACGCTCCCTCTAATGGGTGTCTCTTTCAGCGGGCGGTCCGTGGAACAGAGAAGCCATTGTTTGTGCCAGGAACAGCCAAGATTCAAGCCCACAAAAGTGCTGAGCCAAGAGGAGCAGGCTAGAGAGCCAGGGAACTATGGGCCCTTCCTCCTCCTCCTGCTGCAAGGCAGAGCCTCAGCCTTCCACTCCCTGAGGGAGAGTTAACCCAGGAGAGGATTGCCACCTCCCCCCTCAGAGCAGAGCCATGCTAACAAAGCAATCATTGCACTGATAACACCTGGTCTGGCTGCTTCACTTGTTTTGGTCACACATCTTTTATCACTTTTATCTTTTCTTAGTCTCTTGTTGCTTTTTGGAGGATTTGAAGAGATTTGAAGAGATACTTTAAATGACAAACCTATAGTAGCTAGAAGTGAGAACCCACCACATCCTCTGATGCACACAGGCCTGGGAGTTCTCCTGCTGGAAGTGGCCAAACAGGTGAGTCGGGTGTCAGTGAGGTGTGAAATCTTACTTGGCAGCCATGACAATACGCTTGCCACACGTCAGACCTGGGGGAGGTGACTTTACACACAGCACACAGCGTTAACTAGTCTATTCAACTCAGCCTGAGCTGAAGAGCAAAATAACACTGGGTTTTACTGCAATTTGTTGTAATGATGATCCCTTGTAAGATATGGTGCAAAGAAATTGACATAAACCTCACATATTGAATGTGAGGTTTATTTTATGTTGTGGTACTTGTGCATGTCATGTAAAACAACACCTTTATCGCACAAGAACATTCACAAGTGATTATATAGTCATTATAAACACCATGTTAGGAACCACACACTGATATTCCACCACTGTTATACATAAGGGACATTCATGCATATATTTGTCATCAGCAGTATATCAAGCCCCCTGGTCTGACAGTCCCAGTAGTACTGTAAGTCATCTGCAGGTATGGCAGCCGTGGCTCTGACCTTTGTAGAAGTGACAGTAATGCAGAGTGAGGGGACTTCATGGACACATCCTCCTAACCAAGGCTCTGCTGGAGACCAGGGCACAGGCCATCTGTAGTAGCTACTCATCCTCAGTATTACCAATGCCCTGCTAGACAGGCCTGTGTGTATGTGTGTGTGTGTGTGTGTGTGTGTGTGTGTGTGTGTGTGTGTGTGTGTGTGTGTGTGTGTGTGTGTGTGTGTGTGTGTGTGTGTGTGTGTGTGTGTGTGTGTGTGTGTGTGTGTGTGTGTGTGTGTGTGTGTGTGTGTGTGTGTGTGTACAGTACTGCTAGTTAGACAGTCATGAGTGTAGGCTGAAGGCCCCATCGCTCCCAATAAATGAATGAGCACTCAGCAGGAATGGATGTGACGGGCACTCCCACTGACAAACACCTGGCTAACTTCTAATGGCTGGCTGGCAATCCTCAGCTGCTTGGCTAGTTTTAAGTGGCTTCATTTCACAATGATGCTTATTATAAATGGACAACTTGATGTTGGATGTTGGAGGGAAGAGAATAATAACTTCTACCTCAGCACTACAGTACTTGCATCGAAGCAAAGAATTTATCAAGTAACCACACGGTTGAAGTCGGAAGTTTACAAACACTTTAGCCAAATACATTTAAACTCAGTTTTTCACAATTCCTGACATTTAATCCTAGTCAATATTCCCTGTCTTAGGTCAGATAGGATCACCACTTTAAAAAATAATTTCTGGGCACCATGGTGTCTTGTTTCTCTTTCAAAGAAATCAAAGACTGTTCTATGCAGGTTATTGCATTGTCAATGGTCTGCTATACTACAGACACACAGCTAGTTCAGCACATGACAGATTTGAAAGAACAAACCAGAGTACACTGTACAATATCACAGGGATTGCTTAGGGACGCATCAGATCTACAGACACAAAGTACTTTCCAGTGCATGTTTATTACAGAAGAATGCTAAAGTAGACAAAAAGGATTGAATCCATAACCAATGCCCGGTGACAAAAAAAATGTTTGGCAAATTATCTGCATGGTACTGATCCAGCTCCAAAGCACTGACCAGACAATGGTCATACTGTAGTTATGTACAGTTGAAGTCAGAAGTTCACATACACCTTAGCCAAATACATATCTCACTGGTCACCCCCAAAACCAATTCTTCCTTTGGCCGCCTTTCCTTCCAGTTCTCTGCTGCCAATGACTGGAACGAACTGCAAAAATCACTGAAGCTGGAGACTCATATCTCCCTCACTAGCTTTAAGCACAGCTGTCAGAGCAGCTCACAGATCACTGCACCTGTATTTAGCCCATCTGTAAATAGCCCATCCAACTACCTCATCCCCCATACTGTATTTATTTATTTATCTTGCTCCTTTGCACCCCAGTATCTTTACTTGCACATTCATCTTCTGCACATCTACCATTCCAGTGTTTAATTGCTATATTGTAATTACTTCTCCACCATGGCCTATTTATTGCCTTACCTCCCTTATCTTACTTCATTTGCACACACTGTATATATACTTTTTTTTCTACTGTAGTATTGACTTTATGTTTGTTTATTCCATGTGTAACTCTGTGTTGTTATATGTGTCAAACTGCTTTGCTTTATCTTGGCAAGGTCACAGTTGTAAATGAGAACTTATTCTCAACTACCCTACCTGGTTAAATAAAGGTGAAAAAAAAACAAAAAAAACATTTAAACTCAGTTTTCACAATTCCTGACATTTAACCACAGTAAACATTCTCTGTCTTTGGTCAGTTAGGATCACCACTTTATTTTAAGAATGCGAAATGTCAGAATAATAGTAATCAAATCAAATCAAATGTATTTATATAGCCCTTCGTACATCAGCTGATATCTCAAAGTGCTGTACAGAAACCCAGCCTAAAACCCCAAACAGCAAGCAATGCAGGTGTAGAAGCACCTGTACAGGGGTGTAGAGAGAATGATTTATTTGTCACATTCGTCAAAACGAGGAGACCAAGGCGCAGCGTGAGATTAATACATTCTTCCTTATTTAAACGAAGAACACTAAACAAATTAACAAAATAACAAAACGAACATGAAGCTATAAACACGAGTGCTGACATTCAACTACACATAGACAATAATCCACAAAATACCCAAGGAATATGGCTACTTAAATATGGTCCCCAATCAGAGACAACGATAAACAGCTGCCTCTGATTGGGAACCAATCTAGGCAACCAAAGACATATAAACACCTAGACATACAAAAACCCCTGGACATACAAAAACCCCTAGACAATACAAAAACTACACATACCACCCTCGTCACACCCTGACCCAACCAAAATAATAAAGAAAACAAAGATAACTAAGGTCAGGGCGTGACATTATTTCAGCTTGGATTTCTTTCATCACATTCCCAGTGGGTCAGAAGTTTACATACACTCAATTAGTATTTGGTAGCATTGCCTTTAAATTGTTTAACTTATGTCAAACGTTTCGGGTAGCCTTCCACAAGCTTCCCACAATAAGTTGGGTGAACATCGGCCCATTCCTCCTGGTCTGAGCTGGTGTAACTGGGTCAGGTTTGTAGGCCTCCTTGCTGGCACATGTTTTTTTGAGTACTGCCAACAGATTTTCTATAGAATTGAGGTCAGGGCTTTGTGATGACCACTCCAATACCTTAACTTTGCTGTCCTTAAGCCATTTTGCCACAACTTTGGAAGTATGATTGGGGTCATTGTCCATTTGGAAGACCCATTTGCGACCAAGCTTTAACTTCCTGACTGATGTCTTGAGATGTTGCTTCAATATATCCACATAATTCTCCTCTTCATGATGCCATCTATTTTGTGAAGTGCACCAATCCCTCCTGCAGCAAATCACCCCCACAACATGATGCTGCAACCCCATGCTTCACGGTTGGGATGGTGTTCTTCGGCTTGCAAGCATCCCCAAGTCGGTTAGGACATCTACTTTGTGCATAACACAAGTCATTTTTCCAACAATTGTTTACAGACAGATTATTTCACTTATAATTCACTCTATCACAATTCCAGTGGGTCAGAAGTTTACATACACTAACTTGATTTTGAAAATAATGTAATGGCTTTGAGTCAATTGGAGGTGTACCTGTGGATGTATTTCAAGGCCTATCTTCAAACTCAGTGCCTCTTTGCTTGACATCATGGGAAAATCTAAAGAAATCCGCCAAGACCTTCAAATTTTTTTTGTAGACCTCCACAAGGCTGGTTCATCCTTGGGAGCAATTTCCAAATGCCTGAGGGTACCACGTTCATCTGTACAAACAATATTACGCAAGTATAAGCACCATGGTACAACGCAGCCGTCATACCGCTCAGGAAGGAGACGCATTCTGTGTTGCAAAAAGCGCAAATCAATCCCAGGACAACAGCAAACAACCTTGTGTAGATGCTGGAGGAAACAGGTACAACAGTATCTATATCCACAGTCAAATGAGTCCATTATAGACATAACATGAAAGGCTGCTCAGCAAGGAAGAAGCCACTGCTCCAAAACCACCATAAAAAGCCAGACTACGGTTTGCAACTGCACATGGTGACAAAGATCGCACTTTTTGGATAAATGTCCTCTGGTCTGATGAAACAATAATAGAACTGTTTGGCCATAATGACCATCGTTATGTTTAGAGGAAAAAGGGGAGGCTTGCAAGCCGAAGAACACCATCCCAACTGTGAAGCACGGGGGTGGGAGCATCATGTTGTGGGGGTGCTTTGCTCCAGGAGGGACTGGTGCACTTCACAAAATAGATGGCATCTTGAAGAGGAAAATTCTGTGAATATATTGAAGCAACATCTCAAGACATCAGTCAGGAAGTTTAAGCTTGGTCGCAAATGGGTCTTCCAAATGGACAATGACCCCAAGCATACTTCCAAAGTTGTGGCAAAATGGCTTAAGGACAACAAAGTCAAGGTATTGGAGTGGCCATCACAAAGCCCTGACCTCAATCCCATAGAAAATGTGGGCAGAACTGAAAAAGCGTGTGCGAGCAAGGAGGCCTACACACCTGACTCAGTTACACCAGCTCTGTCAGGGGGAATGGGCCAAAATTCACACAACTTATTGTGGGAAGCTTGTGGAAAGCTACCCAAAATATTTGACCCAAGTTAAACAATTTAAAGGCAATGCTACCAAATACTAATTGAGTGTATGTAAACTTCTGACCCACTGGGATTGTGATGAAAGAAATAAAAGCTAAAATACATAATTCTCTCTACTATTATTCTGACATTTCACATTCTTAAAACAAAGTGGTGATCCTAACTGACCTAAGACAGAGAAGTTTTACTGTGAGTAAATGTCAGGAATTGTGAAAAACTGAGTTTAAATGTGTTTGGCTACGGTATACAGTGGGGAGAACAAGTATTTGATACACTGCTGATTTTGCAGGTTTTCCTACTTACAAAGCATGTAGAGGTCTGTCATTTTTTATCATAGGTACACTTCAACTGTGAGAGACGGAATCTAAAACAAAAATCCAGAAAATCACATTGTATGATTTTTAAGTAATTAATTTTCATTTTATTGCATTACATAAGTATTTGATCATCTACCAACCTGTAAGAATTACGACTCTCACAGACCTGTTACACTTTCTTTAAGAAGCCCTCCTGTTCTCCACTCATTACCTGAATTAACTGCACCTGTTTGAACTCGTTACCTGTATAAAAGACACCTGTCCACACACTCAATCAAACAGACTCCAACCTCTCCACAATGGCCAAGACCAGAGAGCTGTGTAAGGACATCAGTGGTAAAATTGTAGACCTGCACAAGGCTGGGATGGGCTATAGGACAATAGGCAAGCAGCTTGGTGAGAAGGCAACAACTGTTGGCGCAATTATTAGAAAATGGAAGAAGTTCAAGATGACGGTCAATCATCCTCAGTCTGGGGCTCCATGCAAGATCTCACCTCGTGGGGCATCAATGATCATAAGGAAGGTGAGGGATCAGCCCAGAATTACACGGCAGGACCTGGTCAATGACCTGAAGAGAGCTGGGACCACAGTCTCAAAGAAAACCATTAGTAACACACTACACCGTCATGGATTAAAATCCTGCAGCGCACGCAAGGTCCCCCTGCTCAAGCCAGCGCATGTCCAGGCCCGTCTGAAGTTTGCCTATGACCATCTGGATGATCCAGAGGAGGAATGGGAGAAGGTCATGTGGTCTGATGAGACAAAAATAGAGCATTTTGGTCTAAACTCCACTCGCCGTGTTTGGAGGAAGAAGAAGGATTAGTACAACCCCAAGAACACCATCCCAACCGTGAAGCATGGAGGTGGAAACATCATTCTTTGGGGATGCTTTTCTGCAAAGGGGACAGGACGACTGCACCGTATTGAGGGGAGGATGGATGGGGCCATGTATCGCGAGATCTGTTAGCAACCTTCTTCCCTCAGTAAGAGCATTGAAGATGGGTCGTGGCTGGGTCTTCCAGCATGACAACGACCCGAAACACACAGCCAGGGAAACTAAGGAGTGTCTCCGTAAGAAGCATCTCAAGGTCCTGGAGTGGCCTCGCCAGTGTCCAGACCTGAACCCAATAGAAAATCTTTGGAGGGAGCTGAAAGTCTGTATTGCCCAGCGCCAGCCCCGAAACCTGAAGGATCTGGAGAAGGTCTGTATGGAGGAGTGGGCCAAAATCCCTGCTGCAGTGTGTGCAAACCTGGTCAAGAACTACAGGAAACGTATGATCTCTGTAATTGCAAACAAAGGTTTCTGTACCAAATATTAAGTTCTGCTTTTCTGATGTATCAAATACTTGTCATGCAATAAAATGCAAATTAATTACTTAAAAATCATACAATGTGATTTTCTGGATTCTGTCTCTCACAGTTGAAGTGTACCTATGATAAAAATTACAGACCTCTTCATGCTTTGTATGTAGGAAAAACTGCAAAATCGCAGTGTATCAAATACTTGTTCTCCCCACTGTATGTACACTTCCGACTTCAACTGTAAGTGTATGTAAACTTCTGAATTCAACTGTAACGTAGTTCTACCAGGGGACCTTTTTTGGGGAGAAAACAATTGAAGCCATTTACACTTTCAATATAATTTTATTGAAAAGAAAGTACCAATAAAACAGAACAAGTAATTCAGAAAAAGATTTGTTGAGCAAAGCTCTTATATGTACAGCATATTGCACTACATAACAAATTGTCCTTACTTCCATAATGTATCAACAAAAATAAAACACAAAAAAAGAAATGAGTGCACAGTACAGTCTTGAAAACACACAGTCAATGTTCACAAAAATGCTACATTTTCGCTGGGTCTCTTTTCTTGGGAGTACAGAGAGTGTGTGATAATCAAGACTTAGTTGAAACTGAGCAGTTAAAGGCATTTTCCAGGTGTCAGTAATACATGTACAGTTCATCGGTTCCTAAAAAAGGACAATGTTTCTTGGTTATGATTTAACCTCAGAGATCATATGGAGCACAACACAAAAATAAATGTTTCCGTTTTGACGGTATCGTTGAAAACATGTTGACACCAGAACCAGTCAAAAAAGGAATGTTTCAAGCTCATTTATATACAAAAAAGCCCTTGATCTCACTGGACTTGTTAAAAAGATCGAACAGGTATTAAAACGATTTAAAAGCCTCAAAACTGTCCCTATAAAAGCTGACCCTTTCATATGAAAAGACATTAAAAAAGTTAGGAAAGACAATGAGTAAGAAATGGTCTCAAAAAAAAGGTACATTTAAAGAAAGTGGACAAAATAAATCAAGACACTGACGGTTTTTCCATAATATACAAAACTCACTGTATAGAGTTCCTGTAGCTTTGCACAGTGCTGAGATATGGCAAGTATATGTCTATCTCCAGTACACAGCTTCAGAACCCCCTCTGAAAAATCATTTCTGGGCACCATGGCGGCTTTTTTCTCTTTCAAATAAATCAAAGACTGTTCTATGCATCGTCAATGGTCTGCTATACTACAGACACACAGCTAGTTCAGCACATGACAGATTTGAAAGAACGAACCAGAGTACACTGTACTGCTCAGGGACGCATCAGATCTACAGACACAAAGTACTTTCCAGTGCATGTTTATTACAGAAGAATGATAAAGTAGACAAAAATGATTGAACCCATAACCAATGCCCAGTGACAAAAAAAAATGTTTTGGCAAATTATCTGCAGGGTACTGATCCAGCTCCAAAGCATTGACCAGACAATGGTCATACTGTAGTTATGTACAGTTGAAGTCGGAAGTTTACAGACACCTTAGCCAAACACATTTAAACTCAGTTTTTCACAATTCCTGACATTTATTCAGAGTAAAAATTCCCTGTTTTAGGTCAGTTAGGATCACCACTTTATTTTTGAAAAATTTGAAAAGTCAGAATAATAGTAGAGAGAATGATGTATTTCAGCTTTTATTTCTTTCATCACATTCCCAGTGGGTCAGAAGTTTACATACACTCAATTAGTATTTGGTAGCATTGCCTTTAAATTGTTTAACTTGGGTCAAACGTATCGGGTAGCCTTCCACAAGCTTCCCACAATAAGTTGGGTGAATTTTGGCCCATTCCTCCTGACAGAACTGGTGTAACTGAGTCAGGATTGTAAGGCCTCCTTGCTCGCACACGCTTTTTCAGTTCTGCCCACAATTTTTCTAAAGGATTGAGGTCAGGGCTTTGCGATGGCCACTCCAATACCTTAACTTTGTTGTCCTTAAGCCATTTTGCCACAACTTTGGAAGTATGATTGGGGTCATTGTCCATTTGGAAGACCCATTTGCGACCAAGCTTTAACTTCCTGACTGATGTCTTGAGATGTTGCTTCAATATATCCACATAATTTTCCTCTTCATGATGCCATCTACTTTGTGAAGTGCACCAGTCGCTCCTGCAGCAAAGCACCCCCACAACATGATGCTGCCACCCCCGTGCTTCACAGTTGGATTGGTGTTTCTTCTGCTTGCAAGCCTCCCCCTTTTTCCTCCAAACATAATAATGGTCACTATGACCAAACAGTTCTATTATTGTTTCATCAGACCAGAGGACATTTATCCAAAAAGTGCGATCTTTGTCCCCATGTGCAGTTGCAAACCGTAGTCTTGCTTTTTATTGCGGTTTAGGAGCAGTGGCTTCTTCCTTGCTGAGCGGTCTTTCAGGTTATGTCAATATAGAATACGTTTTACTGTGGATATAGATACTTTTGTACCTGTTTCCTTTGCAAACGTCCTTTGCTGTTGTTCTGGGATTGATTTGCACTTTTCGCACCAAAGTACATTAATCTCTAGGCGACTGAACACGTATCCTTTCTGAGTGGTATGACAGGTGCGTGGTCCCATGGTGTTTATACTTGCGTAATATTGTTTGTACAGATGAACGTGGTACCTTCAGGCGTTTGGAAATTGCTCCCAAGGATGAACCAATTTCTTTCTGAGGTCTTGGCTGATTTCTTTAGATTTTCCCATGATGACAAGCAAAGACGCACTGAGTTTGAAGGTAGGCCTTGAATATGTCCACAGGTACACCTCCAATTGACTCAAACTATGTCAATTAGCCTATCAGAAGCTTCTAAAGCCATTAATTTTTTTTGAATTTTCCATGCTGTTTAAAGGCATAGTCAACTTAATGTATGTAAACTTCTGACCCACTGGAATTGTGATACAGTAAATTATAAGTGAAATAATTGTTGGACAAATAACTTGTGTCATGCACAAAGTAGATGTCCTAACCGACTTGCCTAAATTATAGTTTGTTAACAAGACATTTGTAGAGCGGTTGAAAAATGAGTTTCAATGACTCCAACCTAAGTGTATGTAAACTTCCGACTTCAACTGTAGCTAAACTGATCTGTGATCTTTCCAGAATGAACACTGAGATTCTACTGCTATCTGCTGAATGGCTAACGTGACATGGTTGATTCATATAAATGCCTTAATCGATTGGGCCCATTTCTGGAGATGACTACCCTCAAGGAAAACACAGCGCAGATAACCATCATTCTATACAGTCAAACAAACAAATTATATACACATTTAAAAAAAACGAAAGGAAGAGAAATTGCACACAAAATCCATACGGTAGCAAAGGGTGGTATATACAAAAAATAAATAAAAAATAAAAAAACGGAGAACAACGCTAAAAGTCCTAAAGGAAATGGATGAGCAGTACACATAGATATGTAGGCTACAGTAGAGCGAGAGAAGCGAGTTTAGGGACGGTTTAAGGGCTACAGTGAGACAGGAGGCTACGGTGACTGGCTCAGCATTCAGGATCTGCAGGAAACAACAACAACAAACAACAACAACAGCGATGTTCAGCTCATCTCTCACTGCCCCACATGGTTCTAAATTAGTCCCTGCCTCAACAGACAGAGCAAGCGTCATCATCTGACCAGTCTGTCTAAAGTATACCTTTATATCTATGGTTATGTATCTAATATATTTCAACTGATGCAGACAACAGAATTGGACCGAACCACTCCATTCCTTTGTCATCCTACTCTACATGGGAAACTGTTATTTGTTTTTCCCTGGCACTGAAACATACAGGTAACTGCCAAAATAATGGAAACACTTGAGTAAATGAGGGATGCAAAGTATATTTAAATCAGGTATTTCCACACAGGTGTGGTTCCTGAGTTAATAAAGGAATTAATATCCCATTACGCTAAAGGGATATGTTTAAAAAGGTTGGGCAGGCCATTATTTTGGCTACCATGGCTATGCCCCCATAGGATGACAATGTCCCCATCCACAGGACACGAGTGGCCACTGAATGGTTTGATGAGCATGAAAATGATGTAAACCATATGAAATGGCCGTCACTGTCACCAGATCTCAACCCAATTGAACACTTATGGGAGATTCTGGAGGGGCGCCTGAGACAGCGTTTTCCACCACCATCAACAAAACACCATATTATTCCAAGCACTTGTAGAATCTATGCCAAGGGGCATTGAAGCTGTTCTGGCTCGTGGTGGCCCAACACCACCCTATGAAGACACTTTATATGGGTGTTTCCTTGATTTTGGCAGTTACCTGTTTCTCCAGCATTCTAAATTATGGGTTGAAAGAAAGCACTGATTATACAGACAGAAGATGACACAGAAGATGGCTGTAGGACCAAATTACCAAGAGTTGTGTCTGAAATTACAGCCTCATGATGTATACTTCTCCTTCAAAATGGGCAAAAAGTAAAGTACTGTAGGACCAAACATAACCGTATTAACAGGAGTTGTGTCTGAAATTACAGCCTCATGATATATACTGCTACTTCAAAATGGACAAAAAGTGAAGTAAAAAGGCAATAAAATGTACAACAAACAGCATCTTCAAGAATACAGCAGTGTCTTCAAAAAGATTCATATTTCAATAGTAATTACAGTCTTGCATACTACCAGTTCATTTCTAATCTCAGACACGTTCTCTTGTCAATTGGATTATCAGTGGTGATTTCTATTCAAAAGTTACACCACAGGATCTGAGGACAAAGAACTAATACAAGATCACTCCACAGGTTAAAATATATATATATATATAAAAGCCCATGCAAGAATCCTGAGAGGAGGGAAGATGTTTCACATGTTTGTTTTGGTGTCCAGAATACAGAGTGCATCTCTGACAGTGGGTTAGAGAGCACATCGATTGGAGGGCTAAAAAACATTGGAATTTCAATGAGGCATTCATTTAACCAGCATCACTTGTACCTCAGATGTTTTATTCTAATGATAACAGGCCATATTCAGTCACTTCCTGGGAAGATACAGCTTAGTCATGTGAATGAAAACATTGTAATGTTACCATTGCAAATCAGATACAGTTAAAAACCTTCATTAAATGACAGAGGTTGGCTTTGTAACCGAATCTACTCCTGACTGATGTACTATAGTGCAAACAGTGTGGATACATAGCTCCACTTGAAGGGCCTGGTAGTCTTAAAACAAAAAAAATGATCAGCACAATCTCTTACAATGTCTGGGGTCCAGTTCGGGGATTTATGAAATTAGTAAAAGATAACTATGAAATAAACTATGATTGAAAACCTGGTGTTCTCTCTGAGTAACTCGTGGGATCCACTTTTGCTTTGGACGTTGTATCATGGCTGCGGGTAGATGTTTTGGGAGTGCTGTTGAAGGGGGGTGGGGGTCCTAAAGAGTATTTTTCTCTGCTAATACAGCAGTAATAAAGGCCTAGTTCACAAATGTTATGAGAAAATGTTATATATATATATATATACACACTTTTTTATCAGGGGGTGCTGCAGCACCCCTATTTCCCGCGGCTATGTACTGTATCTACCTTCACACCACAAAGTGGCATTTACCACATCGGAAGCCACTGGATGTTTCATTATTTTTGGTGACAATGGGAAAACAATTATTGAAATCAAAACAATAAAAGTGACTGGAAGAGCAAAGAATAATCAACATGTAATATAACAGTATACACAACCCCATTGAGGAGAAGGTTGAGGTGAAAAATGCTTTGTTCTGAGAGACTGCATCTTTGGAAATTAGTAAGTTATCAAGTTTGACCAATTATTTCCTGGAAATTTCAGAAAAGAAAACCCTATGAACCACTCTTCTTTCCCTTCTTCAGATCCCTCCCATCTCTTTCTTTCTTCTGCTTGGTTCTTGTCAACAGTCATTGGGTTGTGGTAGAAGACATTGACAAGGCATTCCCGGGACCATGGAGGTCATTCAAGATGTACACATACGGAAGTGCAAACAAATTCAACAGGAATAATGTACTGTACAAAATACTACATCAAACAATTACCAAAATACGGACATCGTCCAGTAGAGGAATCTCGTGAAACAACATGGCATCTTCTTGGAAAAAAACAACCTCGTAAAAAATGGTTGTCTCCGTCCCGCGGGGACCTTTTCTCTTTTGTAATTTTTCCCCAACAGACCCGTGTTAAATTTGACAGTGCCATTTGGAGTCCAGTTCCTGTGGGAGAGGGGTAGTCTGGGATGGGCTGGTCCTCTCCATCACCTCCACCCTGCTCTCCCCCCTCCAGCGATGGCCTCCTGCTCAAACAGCAGGGTGAGCAGAGCCGAGGCCAGGCGCCACCACAAGGGCCTCATGTTCCTTTGGTTTCGGTGATACTGCAACAAAACAAGGGAGAAAAACAACCGAGTCAGAACAGCATAAGGACAGGGAACTGGCCTAGTCAATTAAAAAATGTAATCATTCCTTTACCAGGGTCTTCAGTTGGAGCTGTGGATGTGTGTTGGTGTGTGATGGGTGGTGATAGTGATTGAGAGAGATCAACATGGTGAATTGAGGAGGGATAGGTCATAACCAGACACCGGAACAGCTATGATATTCTTACAACAGTCTGTGTGTGTGTCGAGCACTACTTATTACTGCAGGTTCTTTGTGTGCAGGATTGAGAACCCTAACCCCAGCCAATGTAACACTAACTTCCACCCCACCCCATGCCACAGACACATTCATTGCACAGCAAGTCTATGGAAACAGAATCAACAGCACATCAGGAGCAGCCTCCCTCTCCCCCTCAGGCTGGAGAGCCAACTGGATGGTGTGTGATTTGGAGGATAACGCTATCTCTGCCATAGAGGAGGAGATAAGATAATTGCACTATATAGGACTAGAGAGCACTTGAGGAGGGGCGTGGATCCACAGGAACATATCTCAGTACGAGAGCTGAGCTTATCTCCACAGACGAAACACAGACACTACCGGACCTGATAACACCACAACTATTTCAGATACACGTCACACATCAACAAAGAGCAACAATAGGCTGGATAAAAAGCTTTGACAAAAAAAAGCTTAGCACATTGCCAGTGTCAGACAACATTCTCCCGTTGTAAACCAATTCCACCAAAGCGTGACTGCCGAGTTGACTTGTTTCTTAACATGACATCTGATGCAGCATGTGTGCAAGCCCAGAAATCAACCTGTTTACAACTAGCCTGCACTTTGCAATGTGATAAGACCCAGGTTTCCACTAGCCCCCATACAGTGAGATGAACTTTGCAGAGCGTTGCATAAGCTGGTGCCAGTTTCAAACAGGCTCATGCACTTTCCACACCCGCACCCGTTTTTGTAAAAGGAAGAGATACATTATTGTATAGCCATCGGATATTTGAGGTACTACTGGGAATATTGATAGCACTAGTTTTGTGATATAGCATTTATCAAAAGTTAAGCTGGGGATATTTTGATAATTGCATAATAACGATGAAGTCTGCTTCATAAATATACATTATCCAAAGCACAAATTGAACTATACTGAACAAAAATATAAACGCAACATGTAAAGTGTTGGTCCCATGTTTCATGGGCTGAAGTAAAATATCCCCAAAATTTTCCGTACGGACACAAAGCGTATTTCTCTCAAATGTTGTGCACAAATTTGTTTACATCCCTGTTAGTGAGCGTTTCTCTTTTGACAAGATAATCCATCCACCTGACAGGTGTGGCATATCAATAAGCTGATTAAAAAGCATGATCATTACACAGGTGCACCCTTTGCTGGGGACAATAAAAGGCCACTCTTAAATGTGCAGTTTTGTCACACAACACAATACCACAAATGTCTAGTTTTGAGGGAGCGTGCAATAGACATGCTGACTGCAGGAATGTCCACAAGAACGTTTGCCAGATAATTAAATGTTCCTTTCTCTAATTTGGCAGTACTCCCAACCGGCCTCATAACCACAGACCATGTGTAACCACGCCTACCCAGGACCTCCACATCCGGCTTCTTCACCTGCGGGATTGTCTGAGACCAGCCACCCAGACAACTGATTAAACTGTGGTTTTGCACAACCAAAGAATTTCTGGACAAACTGTCAGAAACCTTTTCAGGGAAGCTCATCTGCGTGCTTGTCGTCCTCACCAGGGTCTTGACCTGACTGCAGTTCCGCGTCGTAACCTACTTCAGTGGGTAAATGCTCACCTTCGATGGTCACTGGCACGAAGGAGAAGTGTCCTCTTCACAGATGAATCCCGGTTTCAACAGTACTGGACAGAAGGCAGACAGCGTGTATGGCGTCGTGTGGGCGAACGGTTTGCTGATGTCAATGTTGTGAACAGAATGCCCCATGGTGGCGGTACGGTTATGGAATGGGAAGGCAAAAGCTACGAGCAACGAACACAATTGCATTTTATCAATAGCAATTTGAATGCACCGAGATACCGTGATGAGATCCTGAGGTCCATTGTCGTGCCATTCATTCACCACCATCACATCATGTTTCAGCATGATAATTCACGGCACCATCTCGCAAGGATTTGTACACAATTCCTGGAAGATGAAAATGTCCCATTTCTTCCATGGCCTGCATACACACCAGACATCACCCATTGAGCATGTTTGGGATGCTCTGGATTGACGTGTACGACAACGTGTTCCAGTTCCCGCCAATATTCAGCCACTTCGCGCAGCCATTGAAGTGGAGTAAGACAACATTCCACAACCAACCGCCTGAACTCAAATCAAAGGAGATGTGATGCATGGCATGAGGCAATTTCTGGTCACACCATATACTGACTGGTTTTCTGATCCATGCCCCTACCTTTTTTTTTTTTAAAGGTATCTGTGACCAACAGATGCATATCTGTATTCTCTGTCATTGATTAGGGCCTAATGAATTTACTTCAATTAACTGATTTCCTTATATGAACTTTAACTCAGTAAAATCTTTAAAATTGTAGCATGTTGCGTTTATATTTTTGTTCAGTTTGGTTCACCTAGAGACACAGCGCTAATAACAGCTAGGGTAGCAGCACTTATTAAAGTTGTGCCTTTACATCTAATTACAACTAGAAAGCACATAACCAAGCACATCAATCTGTCTGTGATTACACCTGAACTGGCCAACTCTGACAGAGGGTGAAGCCTATTATAGGCAATTGTGACAGTCAGTAATGCTGTATGTACGCCTAGTTTGAATCCCCGAGCCGGAAAGGTGGAAAAATATGCCATTCTGCCCTTGCGCAACGACAACTGCTCCCTGGGCGCTGATGACGTGCATGTCGATTAAGGCAGCCCCCCCAGACCTCTCTTATTCAGATGGGTTGGGTTAAATGAGGAAGACACATTTCAGTTGATGCATTCAGTTGTACAACTGACTAGGTTAACACAATATATTTGATCAACAAATACTGCTACGCCACACAATGACATTAATGTGAGGTCGACCGATTATGATTTTTCAACACCAATACCGATTATTGGAGGACCAAAAAAAGCCGATACAGATTAAATCGACCGATTGTTTTTATTTATTTGTAATAATGACAATTACAACAATACTGAATGAACACTTATTTTAACTTAATATAATACATCAATAAAATCAATTTAGCCTCAAATAAATAATGAAACATGTTCAATTTGGTTTAAATAACGCGAAAACAAAGTGTTGGAGAAGAAAGTAAAAGTGCAATATTTGCCATGTAAGAAAGCTAACGTTTAAGTTCCTTGCTCAGAACATGAGAACATATGAAAGCTGGTGGTTCCTTTTAACAGGAGACTTCAATATTCCCAGGTAAGACATTTTAGGTGGTAGTTATTATAGGAATTAAAGGACTATTTCTCTCTATACGATTTGTATTTCATATACCTTTGACTATTGGATGTTCTTATAGGCACTTTAGTATTGCCAGTGTAACAGTATACAGTATAACAGCTTCCATCCCTCTCCTCGCCGCTACCTGGGCTCGAACCAGGAACACATCGACAACAGCCACCATCGAAGCAGCGTTACCCATGCAGAGCAAGGGGAACAACTACTTCAAGTCTCAGAGAGAGTCACGTTTGAGACGCTATTAGCTAGCCATTTCACATCAGTTACACCAGCCTAATCTCGGGAGTTGATAGGTTTGAAGTCATAAACAGCGCAATGCTTGAGATGCTGGCAAAACGCACAAAAATGCTGTTTGAATGAATGCTTACAAGCCTGCTGGTGCCTACCACCGCTCAGTCAGACTGCTCTATCAAATCATAGACTTAATTATAACATAATAACACACAGAAATAAGAGCCTTGGGTCATTAATATGGTCGAATCTGGAAACTATCATTTCGTAAACAAAACGTTTATTCTTTCAGTGAAATACGGAACTGTTCCGTATTTTATCTAACGGGTGGCATCTCAAAGTCTAAATATTGCTGTTACATTGCACAACTTTCAATGTTATGTCATAATTACATAAAAATCTGGCAAATTAGTTCGCAATGAGCCAGGCTGCCCAAACTGTTGCACATACGCTGTAACAGACTGCGTGCAATGAACGTAAGAGAAGTGACACAATTTCACCTGGTTAATATTGCCTGCTAACCTGGATTTATTTTAGCTAAATATGCAGGTTTAAAAATATATACTTCTGTGTATTGATTTTAAGAAAGGCATTGGTGTTTATGGTTACACGTTGGAGCAACGACAGTCCTTTTTCGCGAATGCGCACCGATTATATACAACGCAGGACATGCTAGATAAACTAGTAATATCATCAACCATGTGTAGTTATAACTAGTGATTATGATTGATTGATTGTTTTTTATAAGATAAGTTTAATGCTAGCTAGCAACTTACGTTGGCTTCTTAGAGCATTCGCGTAACAGGCAGTCTCCTCGTGAGGCAGGTGGTTAGAGCTTTGGACTAGTTAACCGTAAGGTTGCAAGATTGAATCCCTGAGCTGACAAGGTAAAAATCTGTCATTCTGCCCCTGAACAAGGCAGTTAACCCACCGTTCCTAGGCCGTCATTGAAAATAAGAATGTATTCTTGACTGACTTGCCTCGTTAAATAAAGGTGTAAAAAAATAAATTAAAAAAAGGCAAAATCGGCATCCAAAAATACAGATTTCCGATTGTTGTGAAAACTTGAAATCGGCCCTAATTAAAATCGGCCATTCTGATTAATCGGTCGACCTCTAATGTGTACATTCTCACAGCCATAATGTCCTGTAAAAACAGCAGCAGTGACCTTGTCTCCTCCTCTGGTTCCTCCACCCTGCTCAGCACAGAGAGGGTGACAAGGTGTGGGCCCACCCTGTAGCTCCCTCATTCGTCATGAGTCACACTACCAACTGTCTAAAATGACAGTGATAGAGAACAGACACTTGCCAGACTTTTAACGCATTTTATTTAACCTTAATTTAACTAGGCAAATCAGTTAAGAAAAAGTATTCTTTACAATGACGGCCTATAAGAAGGCAAAAGGCCTCCTGCGGGGACGGGGGCTGGGATTAAAAATAAAATATAAAATAAAAAATAACTTAGAATGGCAGCAACACATGACAACACAACATAACATGGCAGCAGCACAACATGGTAGCAGCACAAAACATGGTACAAACGTTATTGGGGACAGACAACAGTACAAAGGGCAAGAAGGTAGAGACAACAATACATCATGCGAAGCAGACACAACTGTCAGTAAGTGTCCATGATTGAGTCTTTGAATGAAGAGATGGAGATAAAACTGTCCAGTTTAAGTGTTTGTTGCAGCTCATTCCAGTCGCTAGCTACAGCGAACTGAAAAGATGAGCGACCCAGGGATGTGTGTGCTTTGGGGACCTTTAACAGAATGTGACTGGCAGAACGGGTGTTGTTTGTGTCAGATAGGGGGGAGTGAGGCCTAAAAGGGTTTTATAAATAAGCATCAAGCAGTGGGTCTTACGACGGGTATACGGAGATGACCAGTTTACAGGGGAGTATTGAGTGCAGTGATGTGTCCTATAAGGATAATTGAAGGCAAATCTGATGGCCGAATGGTAAATAACATTTAGCCTCTGGAGAGCACCCTTACCTGCCAAACTATAAATTACGTCTACGTAATCTACCATGGGTAGGATGGTCATCTGAATCAGGGTTAGTTTGGCAGCTGGTGTGAAAGAGGAGCGATTACGATAGAGGACACCAAGTCTAGATTTAACCTTAGCCTGCAGCTTGTGCTGAGAGAAGGACAATGTACCTTCTAGCCATACTCCCAATTACTTGTATAAGGTGACTACTTCAAGCTCTAAACCCTCAGAGGTAGTAATCACACCTGTGGGGAGAGGAGCATTCTTCTTACCAAATCACATGACCTTTGTTTTGGAGGTGTTCAGAACAAGGTTAGGAGCAAAGAAAGCTTGTTGGACACTAAGAAAGCTTTGCTGTAGAGTGTTGAACACAAAATCCAGAGCGGGACCAGCTGAGTATAAGACTGAATCATCTGCATATAAATGGATGAGAGAGCTTCCTATTGCCTGAGCTATGTTGTTGATGTAAATTGAGAAGAGCATGGGGCCTAGGATCGAGCCTTGGGGTACTCCCTTGGTGACAGGCAGTGGCTGAGACACTGCACTCTTTGAGAGAGGTAGTTAGCAAACCAGGCCAAAGACCCCTCAGCGACACCAATACTCCTTAGCCGGCCCACAATAATGGAATGGTCTGCCGTATCAAAAGCATTGGCCAAGTCAATAAAATAGCAGCACAACATTGCTTGGCAATGGCAACATTATTGAGGACCATTAAGGTTGCAGTGACACATCCATAACCTGAGCGGAAACCACATACCAGAGAGAATACTATAGACATCAAGAAAGCCAGTCAGTGTGTTCAACACTTTTGATAAACAGGGCAACATAGAAATAGGCCTATAACAGTTAGGATCAGCTTGATATCCCCTTTTAAATAAAGGACGCACCGTGGTTACCTTCCAAGTAATGGGAACTTCCCCAGAAAGGAGAGACAGGTTAAAAAGGTCAGAGATACAGTGCCTTGCGAAAGTATTTGGCCCCCTTGAACTTTGCGACCTTTTGCCACATTTCAGGCTTCAAACATAAAGATATAAAACTGTATTTTTTTGTGAAGAATCAACAAGTGGGACACAATCATGAAGTGGAACGACATTTATTGGATATTTCAAACTTTTTTAACATTTCAAAAACTGAAAAATTGGGCGTGCAAAATTATTCAGCCCCTTTACTTTCAGTGCAGCAAACTCTCTCCAGAAGTTCAGTGAGGATCTCTGAATGATCCAATGTTGACCTAAATGACTAATGATGATAAATACAATCCACCTGTGTGTAATCAAGTCTCCGTATAAATGCACCTGCACTGTGATAGTCTCAGAGGTCCGTTAAAAGCGCAGAGAGCATCATGAAGAACAAGGAACACACCAGGCAGGTCCGAGATAATGTTGTGAAGAAGTTTAAAGCCAGATTTGGATACAAAAAGATTTCCCAAGCTTTAAACATCCCAAGGAGCGATAATATTGAAATGGAAGGAGTATCAGATCACTGCAAATCTAACACGACCTGGCCGTCCCTCTAAACTTTCAGCTCATACAAGGAGAATACTGATCAGAGATGCAGCCAAGAGGCCCATGATCACTCTGGATGAACTGCAGAGATCTACAGCTGAGGTGGGAGACTCTGTCCATAGGACAACAATCAGTCATATATTGCACAAATCTGGCCTTTATTGAAGAGTGGCAAGAAGAAAGCCATTTCTTATAGATATAACAAGTGTATAAAAATTGTTGTTTAAAGTTTGCCACAAGCCACCTGGGAGACACACCAAACATGTGGAAGAAGGTGCTCTGGTCAGATGAAACCAACATTGAACTTTTTGGCAACAATGCAAAACGTTATGTTTGGCGTAAAAGCAACACAGCTGAACACACCATCCCCACTGTCAAACATGGTGGTGGCAGCATCATGGTTTGGGCCTGCTTTTCTTCAACAGGGACAGGGAAGATGGTTAAAATTGATGGGAAGATGGATGGAGCCAAATACAGGACCATTCTGGAAGAATACCTGATGGAGTCTGCAAAAGACCTGAGACTGGGATGGAGATTTGTCTTCCAACAAGACAATGATCCAAAACATAAAGCAAAATCTACAATGGAATGGTTCAAAAATAAACATATCCAGGTATCCAGGTTAGAATGGCCAAGTCAAAGTCCAGACCTGAATCCAATCGAGAATCTGTGGAAAGAACTGAAAACTGCTGTTCACAAATGCTCTCCATCCAACCTCACTGAGCTCGAGCTGTTTTGCAAGGAGGAATGGGAAAAAATGTCAGTCTCTCGATGTGCAAAACTGATAGAGACATACCCCAAGCGACTTACAGCTGTAATCGCAGCAAAAGATGGCGCTACAAAGTATTAATTTAAGGGGGCTGAATAATTTTGCACGCCCAATTTTTCAGTTTGATTTGTTAAAACAGTTTGAAATATCCAATAAATGTCGTTCCACTTCATGATTGTGTCCCACTTGTTGTTGATTCTTCACAAAAAAATTACGTTTTATATCTTTATGTTTGAAGCCTAAAATGTGGCAAAAGGTCGCAAAGTTCAAGGGGGCCGAATACTTTCGCAAGGCACTGTAGGCTTGGCGATGATAGGGGCAGCAACCTTAAAGAAGAAAGGGTCTAAACCATCTGACCCAGATGGTTTTTGGGGTCAGGTTTAATCAGCTCCTTTAGCACCTTGGACACTGCAGGGAGAAAAATTGTAGCAGGGCAGGGGGAAAAGAGGGAGGAGCATCGGGGCTAGTCGCATTGGAAGGGGTGGGAGATGAGGAAATGTTGGACGGGCAAGGAGGCATGGCAGAGTCAAATAGGAATCCGGACTTAATGAAGTGGTGATGAAACAGCTCAGCCATGTGCTCTTTGTCAGTAACAACCACATCATCAACATTAAGGGACATGGGCAGCTGTGAGAAGGAGGGTTTTTTCTCCAGGTCTTAACAATTTTCCAGAACTTCTTGGGGTTAGACCCACAGTGAGAGAACAGCTCCTTAAAGTAACTAACTTTGGCCTTCCGGAAATCCTGAGTGCTCTTATTTCTCATTTGTCTGAACGAGAGCCAGTCAGCCTGAGTATGCGTGTGCCAAGCATCATCACTTTAACATAAGCCTGATGTGTTTTGTCAGAGCCTCATGATGCAGGCAACCTGTCTGTCTGTCGGCCCAATGGCTCACACAAGCATTAGCTTATCAGCTACACAGACAGGCAGCGACCAGGGGCCAGAGACTCACAGCTCAGGACAGGAGTGCAGCCAAGAGGCAGAAGTGGACAGGAATACAGACATGCACATCTCAACAACCACAAGCATCCCCCCCCCCCCGTGTGCTGTAAAGAAAATAGAGTGCCCTTATAGAACAGTGAGAAGATAAGGAAAGGAAACACACACACACACACACACCCCCTAGGGACATTCAATGCTTACGCTTTCAACACTCATCGAAAGCACCAGGAGTCTTTAGAAAAACACACTATTGTAACTCAACTCTGCTCCTCGCCCCCATGCAGACTGTGGCAGTCTTCCTGTCATTGTGTCTGTCATTACTGTCATGTCAGCCTACTCTGCTCTGGGGACCTCTACTCCGTCCCCTCCAGCCTTCTCATACGGAGGAGCAATTTATCTGTCAGCACCAATGCTCCTCTTATACTCTTAAGCACCTTAAGCCCTTCCCCTGGCACGATGGTAGGATGATATAGAAATGGGAGGGTGTTGAGCCATAATACACAGTATGCCATGTCTCTTCATTTATGAGTCAAAGAGATGAATGTCAAACTGTGTGTTTGAAAGCCTGCTGATGCCCTACAAAATTGCAATAACCCAACAAGAGGGAGAAATGGAAGGATGGCGAGAGAGACATATCAACATTGAAAAGTGGCAGTCCAAGTGAGTCTGAAAGACGAGATCACACTCACACACACACACACACTCCGTCTCATGCATGCACACACACAGCGTGTTCGTAAACAAGCAAAAAAAGAAAACGTACTCTCACTGTCAACTGTGTTTATTTTCAGCAAACTTAACATGTGTAAATATTTGTATGAACATAACAAGATTCAACAACTGAGACATAAACTGAACAAGTTCCACAGACATGCGACTAACAGAAATTGAATAATGTATCCCTGAACAAAAGGGGGGTCAAAATCAAAAGTAACAGTCTGGAGTGGCCACCAGCTGCATTAAGTACTGCAGTGCATCTCCTCCTCATGGACTGCACCAGATTTGCCAGTTCTTGCTGTGAGATGTTACTGCACTCTTCCACCAACTCACCTGCAAGTTCCTGGACATTTCTGGGGGGGGGGGGGGGGAATGGCCCTAGCCCAAGCCCTCACCCTCCGATCCAACAGGTCCCAGACCTGTGCTCAATGGGATTGAGATCCAAGGCTCTTCGCTGGCCATGGCAGAACACTGACATTCCTGTCTTGCCGGAAATCACGCACAGAACGAGCAGTATGGCTGGTGGCATTGTCATGCTGGAGGGTCATGTCAGAATGAGCCTGCAGGAAGGGTACCACGTGAGGGTGGAGGATGTCTTCCCTGTAACGCACAGCGTTGAGATTGCCTGCAATGACAAGCTCAGTCTGATGATGCTGTGACACACCGCCCAAAACCATGATGGACCCTCCAACTCCAAATCGATCCCACTCCAGAGTACAGGCCTTGGTGTAACGCTCATTCCTTAGACGATAGACGCGCATCCGACCATCACCCCTGTTGAGACAAAACTGCGACTCGTCAGTGAAGAGCACTTTTTGCCAGTCCTGTCTGGTCCAGAGACGGTGGGTTTGTGCCCATAGGTGACGTTGTTGCCGGTGATGTCTGGTGAGGACCTGCCTTACAACAGGCCTACAAGCCCTCAGTCCAGCCTCTCTCAGCCTGTTGTGGACAGTCTGAGCATTGATGGAGGGATTGTGCGTTCCTAGTGTAACTCGGGCAGTTGTTGTTGCCATCCTGTACCTGTCCCGCAGGTGTGATGTTTGGATGTACTGATCGTGTGCAGGTGTTGTTACACGTGGTCTGCCACTGAGGACGATCAGCTGTCCATCCTGTCTTCCTGTAGCTCTGTCTTAGGCATCTCACAGTACAGACATTGCAATTTATTGCCCTGGCCACATCGGCAGTCCTCATGCCTAAAGCACGCACACACAGATGAGTCAGTAGTAAGACCTCTTTAGTGTCCTAAGTTTTCATAACTGTGACCTTCCGCCTGTAAGCTGGTAGTGTCTTTTTTTAATATATTTTTTTCTACCCCTGTTTTTTCCCCAATTACGTGATATCCAATTGTTAGTAGCTACTATCTTGTCTCATCGCTACAACTCCCGTACGGGCCCGGGAGAGACGAAGGTTGAAAGTCATGCGTCCTTCGATACACAACCCAACCAAGCCGCACTGCTTCTTAACACAGCGCGCATCCAACCCGGAAGCCAGCCGCACCAATGTGTCGGAGGAAACACCGTGCACCTGGCAACCTTGGTTAGCGTGCACTGCGTCCGGCCCGCCACAGGAGTCGCTGGTGCGCGATGAGACAAGGATATCCCTACCGGCAAAATTATCTCTAACCCGGATGACGCTAGGCCAATTGTGCGTCGCCCCACAGAACTCCCGGTCGCGGCCGGTTACGACAGAGCCTGGGCGCGAACCCAGAGTCTCTGGTGGCACAGCTGCAGTACAGCGCCCTTAGCCACTGTGCCACCCGGGAGGCCCATTAGCTGGTAGTGTCTTAATGACCGTTCCACAGGTGCATGTTCATTAATTGTTTATGGTTCATTGAACAAGCATGGGAAACAGTGTTAAAAACCCTTTACAATGAAAATCTGTGAAGTTATTTGGATTTTTATGAATTATCTTTGAAAGACAGGTCCTGTCTTTTTCTGAGTTTATGTGGGTGTGTGCATACATGCAGCACGGAAATGAGTGTACCTACCTCACTGCTGAAGACTTATATACACAACAAAATCACAGCGCCAGGAATAGCAGACATGGGCTAAACTTGAGATCACGCATACAAACCACACGTATCTGTTTTGGGTTAGTCTGTACAAGCATCACTCAACAGCAGCCAGACAGGCCAAGATAAACTCTCAGAGACTCAGGCCTGTATAACTCCCTGGGCTGAGTGGGCTCTGCATACAAGAACAATAATTCTGTCCACTCGAATGACAAGAGAGTAAATCAAGAACTTCAAGAACTGAAATAACACCTAACTGTTGCTTACTATGTAGATAATCAAAGTCAATATTCCAGATCCACTATTCTCTGCGATTCGGAAATCTAAAAAACAATGCCTCACGTGGTTGTTTTTTTCCTTAGCCTCTCTGGGGCAGGGGCAGTATTTTGAAGTTTGGATGACAAACGTGCCCAAAGTAAACTGCCTGTATTGGTATTATTGCATAGAAAACTCAGTTTCTAAAACTGTTAAAATATTGTCTGTGGGTATAACGGAACTGATTTTGCAGGTGAAACCCCGAGGACAATCCATCCAGGAATATTTATTTTTTTGGTCATTTGACTTTCCTATGGTTTTCTATGCAAAAGTCTCATAACTAGGACTCGGGTTGCAGTTCCTACGGCTTCCGCTAGATGTCAGTCTTTAGACATGGTTTCAGGCTTGTATTTTGAAAAACGACAAAGGCAAAGACCTTTTGGTTAGTGGACACTGATTACATGAAGTGCTGGTTTGCGCGCGTGACCGTGTGCGCGTCCTTCGCTGTTTTTCCTTTCTATTGAATACACAATTGTCCAGTTGAAATATTATTGATTATTTAGATAATTGAGGATTCTTTATAAACATGACATGTTTTGACAAACTTTACCAGTACTATTAGGATGTATTCGTCTGCATGTTTTGACCGCCTTTGAGCCAGTGGATTACTGAACAAATCGCGCCAACCAAACAAACAGTTTTTGGGATATATATATTTATCGAACAAAACGACCATTCATTGTGTAACTGGGGACCTTTGGATTGCAAAAAGATGAAGATCTTCAAAGGTAAGTGCTTTATTTTATCGCTATTTTTGTGTTTTGTGACACCTGTGCAGGTTATGAATTTATATTAATGCAGGAAGTACGTGAGGCGCTGTCCTCAGACAATCAAATGCTATGCTTTCTCCGTAAAGCCTATTGTAAATTGGACCAAGTGCTTCGATTACCAAGATGCTAAGCTAAAGAATCATCTGACACTTGTATTATTATGAATTTTTTATATTAGCCATTTTGTATTTTGAATTTGGCGCTCTGCAATTTCATCGGATGTTGGCCAGGTGGGAAGCTACCGTCCCACCTGCCCGGGAGAGGTTAATTACTGAGGTTAGCAGTGTGTGAGCCCTATCGCTCTGTAGCTTCAGGATATGACATCACATTGTTCTCATACTAACTGATGTTACTTGTTGTGTTTACCCAGTGAGAAACGAGAGAGAGAGAGACACTTCCCTTATACCCTGCTCTGGCCTGTGTCTGCTGAGGCTAAGCTGTGTGTCAGTCAGTGTATCATAGCCCTAGTGTAATAACACCTGCCTGCAATGTCCTGTGTCATATCAGATGAGTCACAGTGCACTGTGGCTGCAGGACAGAAGTCTGTGGTATTAATAAAATCTCAGAGGAGTGTGGGAGAAAAAATGCATTCTGTTTCCATGAATCATCCTTGAGATGTTTCTACATCTTTATTGGTGTCTACCTGTGGTCATATTCAAATTGTTTGGACATGAGTTGGAAAGGCACACACCTGTCTATATAAGGTCCCACAGTTGACAGTGCATGTCAGAACACAAACCAAGCCATGAGGTTGAAGGAATTGGCCGTAGAGCTCAGAGACAGAATTGTGTCGCAGTACAGATCTGGGGATGGGTACCAAAAAAATGTCTGCAGCACTGAAGGTCCCCAAGAACACAGTGGCTTCCATCAATCTTAAATGGAAGCATTTTGGAACCACCAAGACTCTTCCCAGAGCTGGCCGCCCAGCCAAAATGAGCAACCGGTGGAAAAGGGCCTTGGCCGATGTTCACTCTGACAGAGCTCCACAGTTCCTCTGTGGAGATGTGAGAACCTTCCAGAAGGACAACCATCTCTGCAGCACTCCACCAATCAGCCAGATGGAAGCCACTCCTCAGTAAAAGGCACATTACAGCCCGCTTGGAGTTTGCCAAAAGGCATCTAAAAGACTCAGACGATGAGACACAAGATTCTCTGGTCTGATGAAACCAAGATGGAACTCTTTGACCTGAATGCCAAGCGCCATGTCTGGAGGAATCCTGGCATCATCCCTACGGTGAAGCATGGTGGTGGCAGGATCATGCTGTGTGGATGTTTTTCAGCGGCAGTGACTGGGAGACTAGTCAGGATCGAGGGAAAGATGAACGGAGCAAAGTACAGAAAAATCCTTGATGAAAACCTGCTCTCAGGACCTCAGACTGGAGCGAAGTTTCACCTTCCAACAGGACAACGACCCATAGGAAAGATCCAAGACAATGACGGAGTGGCTTCGGGACAAGTCTCTGAAAGTCATTGAGTGGCCCAGGCAGAGCCCGGACTTGAACCCGATCAAACATCTCTGGAAAGACCAGAAAAATCGCTGTGCAGCGACACTCATGTTGGATACATGACAAAGCTTGAGTGGATCTGCAGATTAGAATGAGAGAAACTCCCCAAATACAGGTGTGCCAAGCTTGTAGCGTCATACCCAAGACTCGAGGTTGTAATCGCTGCCAAAGGTGCTTTAATAGAGTACTGAGTAAAGGGTCTGAATACTTATGTATACGTAATATTTTTTATAAATGTGCACAAAGTTCTAAAAACCTGTTTTGGCTTCGTCATTATGGGTATTGTGTGTAGATTGAATACTTTCAGAATGCACTGTAGCTCAAACACACTGGTAGGATTGTCAAATGTTTGCCTGCCTTAGCACCTCTGAACAGTGTCGGCAGTCAATCTATTTTGTGTTCACACAGCAAAGACCTTGAAGTCGTCATCCACAGCCTTGTTAAAATACTCCAAACCAGATGGTGGCAGAAGCATTGTTTGAAAAACGCATGTCTGTTGGTGTTGCTTAATTTATGGTTTAGATTCCAATGAAATCTAGATATCTACGTTAAATATTGCTATTTTGTAGAAATCCCAGATGGCCACAGCTAGATAACTACCTAGCAAGATGATGAAGAAACTACTTAATTCCCTCTCCATAATCTCATACTGCCAGTGCCGGCCCATAGCCAATTTTTTTGCTAGCTACCTAATGTTAGCATATTCGCTAGCTAGCACAATATAGCTTTCTAGCTAGCTAAGGACACTGCACTAACTTGGCAGCTAACACAGGCAGCTGTTTCACAGACACTACTCCATTGTGATTTAAAGGTGCACTACAGAGAAATCACTCAGCCATTTCCTGGTTGCTAAAATTTGAATAGTTCACCTAATTTCAGTTGTGACAAAACAAGCAAGTATAGTGTAGAGATCCTTGTGCCATCTAAACTGCTGTGAAATATATTTTCCATAACCAAAAATGTATTTTCACAAAACTTGTGGTGGTGTACAAGACAGGGAAGCATAGGCATAGTGCACATAGAACCGATCTACCCCTTCTTAGACTTGTTTTCCATAAAAATGACAGATCTATGTGAATTTTTGGGTCCCCCAAAAAGTTACATATTGCAGCTTTAATTATGTCAATACTAACTACAGTGTTAGCTAGTTTGGAGGAAGTATTTAGTGTTGTGTGCATTGTATTGCATCTGTGTACTTAACTAGTTACCATCCCATAGCCTACATTGCATATGAAGTATGACTGGCTCATGACATTTAACCATGAATGTACAGAAAAAAAATATTATTTTTTCCTTTTTGTTGTCACTCCTGATGGCTCCCCCACGTGAGGGTTCGTGCTCTCTGATTGGCTCAAAGTCAAGTAGTTGGCCACTGACGAGCATTGCGATTCTACAAATAGAAATGGCAGGTTCGTTGCTACTGGGGCGGAATGCAGCAGGTACCGCTTTTGTTCTAGCAAGTGAAGGAATTACCTCCCACTGTGGTAAGTACCTAGTCAGCAGTCTATCGGCAGTGAGATTCTCTGTGTGTTTCATGCTTTAGACTCAAGAGGTCCATGCAATTCATGAAAGAGCTTTTAAGGAAATGCAAGACGGTTTTCTTAAGTTGGTCAGACTCCCTAACCACAGCTGTTCACCAGTACAACATGTTTACCTAGTCCAGTCACTTCAGCTTAGTCTCTGTGTGAGAATGTGTTGAGTGTGTTTATGTGTGTAAGAGTGTGTGTGAGTGTGTCTTTGACTCTGTGTTTTCCTTTCCCTCTAAATGTGCTATTGGTGCTCTGCAGAAAGAAACACTCAATGATCCACGGTTCTACCACCAATACAACCTAACCTATAGTATGTCAAGAGAGAATAGTCTTGACTACTTCAATGCAGCCAGTACATGAACTAAAAGTGTCACCCCGACCATAGTATAGTGTTTGGTGTGGACTCCTCCATGCCCCCTGTGGCGCCGTGGCAGCATAGGGAGGAAATGGGGTGAGAAAGGCAGAGAGAAATAAACAGGAAGCTGAGGCCGGGAGGGAAGGGGTGAGTGTGGGAAAAGGCTGCCCTGGTTAAGCTACGTCTTGGGGGGGTAGAATGAGAGGTCAGAACACTGGGCTAATGCATGCTCACTGACTAGCCAAAACAAACACGGGACACTGAGACATGACCACAATGGATGCCCGTAAAGAAGCCACTTCTGCTGCTCAGTCTCTCTCTCAGCAGACCTCTGAGTACAGTAGGCCTGCTCAGTGGACTTTAGCTGTGCTGTGCAGTCAGTCATGGTGGGTATTCTCACCACTTGAAGGTGTTCTTGGTGGAACTGGTCTCCGATGAGTTGGAGTTTCTGTCCAATGCAGACCTCTATGCTGCGTGCTGGCAGCTGGGGCTGCCGATTGAGCCGCTCCATCCCCCCTCGCTCTCCCAGAGGCCCCTGGTCTCCAACACGCTCAAACTGCGCTGGGAAGTGCAATCGAAAGCCTGCGTTGCCTGTGGGAAAAAAGCCATAGATACTGGTCAGGTCAATATCTTAATGTTCATTGAGAGTGCCATATGCTCTGCAACTCATAACAACGCCAAAGTTCAGATACAGTAATCTTTTCCATTACCAGTATTATCTGTAGTGTGACAGGACAGAGAGGGCATCACTGACAGACAGCTATCCTTGGTGTTCTAGTAAAGGGTCAGTTATACAGGTATGGCCTGTTGTCACATCAGGGCCAGGCTAAATCACCTAATGGCGCCATCTGAATGGGAAAGCAGCTGGGTACACTACACACAGGTAATAAAAGCTGCTGTGGCTGGGACTATCAGGCGCCAAGAGCGGAGTACAGCAGAGCTCCACTCTTATCTATTCCACACACTGTGTTTGCGTGGGTGTGTGTTAACATAGTGTGTGTGGCCGTACCGTAGAAGAGTAGTCTGGGCTCCTGGGCCACCCCGCAGGGCAGCATATTATTGGGCAGTGGCAGGACAGGGCTGGGTGTCTGGGTTCCCCTGTCCTCGTACTTTATCTCCCTGAAGGCTGTGCGCCAGCAGTGGGAGTCTGGCTCAAACACATCATCCTCCTCATCGTCCATACGGCGGCGATCTGCCAAGACCTGCCTAGGGGGAGAAGAGAGAAATTGAGAGGGAGTTGGGCCTATTGCTCTGCTAAGACTTCCTTTGACTACTGTTTTGATAAATTGAGATCATTACCTTCAAATCAATGTGGATTCTAAACATGTCTGTCTCTGTACTAATGAGATGACCTCAGGCAGGGTACATTTAACATTTAATTATCATTAAAGACAACTTTCTAATCCATAATAACTACCCTTCCATAAATAAAACCCACACTGGCTGATCCAGACAGAGCAGACCCAGGTCAGTGGGGGATATCTATGTGGAACAGAAAACTAGCAGAGATCTGCTCAGTCTGTGGTTGTGAAGCACACTGCTGATTTAGACAAATCGTTCAGCTCATCACAGTCATCAAACCACACAATTGGCTGGGGCTAAGAGACTTGTTGGCTAAATGTACCTAAATCGGGGGTTTGGTTGAGCGAGAGGCAGTCGCCATCTCTCTCCGATCTCAACCCAGCAGACCTGTGGCTAGCTTGGTCCCTCATACAGTCCAAAGGATTGAGACTACAACATGCAGAGTAGCCTAGACAACAAATTATTTGCATATCTGACTAATAGGTTTATATGGCAAAACTGAAGCTTGGTCTCTAAAGACTTGCTTATAATAAATAGTTCATGACAGTTGTAAAAAACAACAAAAAAGTTAAAAGATTCTGTACAACATTGCTTCAAGATCACACTTAAGGATCCCCCCAGTACTTCCAGTGTTTCAGGCCCTAGGCTAGCAGAGAAAATAATCTTGGTTAACCCAGAACTAAAGTATTGTGTAATCGGTCAGATGCTCGATTAAGTTCTGGGTTCATATGTGTTGAGAAGAGATCGGAAACTAGACTAGCGGCCAAATATCCCTTCCTCTTCCGAAATTCAAAAGATGCTAACACCTGTGAAAATGTGATTTGTCCAAAGCACCGGAACTAATACCGTCCAATCTCTAGATAACAAAGTGGATGAAATTAGGGCACAAGTTGCCTTTCAGAGAGACAGAGATTGTAACATTCTCTCTTTCACGGAAACATGGCTCACTTGGGATATGTTGTCAGAGTCGGTACAGCCACCCGGTTTCTTCCCGCATTGTGCCGACAGAAACAAACATCTCTCTGGTAAAAATAATGGTGGGGGTGTATGCCTTATGATTAACGACTCATGGTGTAATCACAACAACATACAGGAACTAAAGTCCTTTTGTTCACCCAACCTATAATTCCTTACAATCAAATATTGACTGCATTATCTTCCAAGAGAATTCTCTTCGATTATAGTCACAGCCGTGTAAATCCCCCCCAAGCAGATCCCTCGTCGTCCCTGAAAGAACTTCACCGGACTCTATGTAAACTGGAAACCATACATCCTGAGGCTGCATTTATTGTAGATGGGGATTTTGAGGACAATACAGTGCCATTGACACGGCCCGCTACCAAAGCCTACAGCCCTTCTCCATGGCCAACGTGAGTAAAACATTTAAAAGTGTTAACTCTCGCAAGGCTGCCGGCCCAGACGGCATCCATAGCGGCGTCCTCAGAGCATGCGCAGACCAGCTGGCTGGTGTGTTTATGGACATATTCAACCAATCCCTGTCATCCTGAAGTGCCTTGAGACTAGTCAAGGACCATATCACCTCCACCCTACCTGATACCCTAGACCAACTCCAATTTGCTTACCGCCCCAAATGGTCCACAGACGACGCAATCGCCATCACACTGCCCTATCCCATCTGGACAAGAGGAATACCTATGTGAGAATGCTGTTCATTGACTACAGCTCAGAATTTAACACCATAGTACCCTCCAAACTCATCATTAAGCTTGAGACCCTGGATCTCGACCCCGCCATGTGCAACTGGATCCTGGACTTTCTGACTGGCCGCCACCAGGTGATGAAGGTAGGAAACAACATCTCCACCACGCTGATCCTCAACACTGGGGCCCCACAAGGGTGAGTTCTCAGCCCTCTACTGTACTCCCTGTTCACCCATGACTGTGTGGCCATGCACGCTTCCAACTCAATCATCAAGCTTGCAGACGACAATGATCGTGGACTTCAGGAAACAGCAGAGGGAGCTCCCCCCCCCCCCCCCCCCCCCCCCCCCCATTAACAGGACAGTAGTGGAGAAGGTGGAAAGTTTTAAGTTCCTCTGTGTACGCATCACGGACAAACTGAAATGGTCCACCCACACAGTTAGCATGGTGAAGAAGGCACAACAGCGGCTTGTCATCTAAAACACTCATACTTTAATAGATGCACAATCGAGAGCATCCTGTCGGGCTGTATCACCACCTGGTACTGCAATTGCACTGCCCTCAACCACAAGGCTCACCAGAGGGTGGTGCGGTCTGCACAACGCATCACCGGGAGCAAACTACCTGCCCTCCAGGACACCTACAGCACACAATGTCACAGGAAGGCCAAAAAGATCATCAAGGACAACAACCACCCGAGCCACTGCCTGTTCACCCCGCTATCATCCAGAAGGCGAGGTCAGTACAGGTGCATCAAATCTGGGACCGAGAGACTGAAAAACAGCTTCTATCTCAAGGCCATCAGACTGTTAAACAGCCATCACTAACATGCTGCCAACATACATACTCAAATCTCTGGCCACTTATTAAATAAACTGACGTAATAAAAGTATCACTAGTCACTTTAAATAACGCCACTTTAAGAATGTTTACATATCCTACATTACTCATCTCATATGTATATACTGTATTCTACACCATCTACTGCATCTTGCCTATGCCACACGCCATCGCTCATCCATATATTTATATGTACAGTACATATTCTTGTTCATCCCTTTACATTTGTGTGTATAAGGTAGTTGCTGTGAATTTGTTGGATTAATTGTTAGGTTTTACTGCATAGTCGGAACTAGAAGCACAAGCACTTCACTACACTTGCATCAACATCTGCTAACCATGTGTATGTGACCAATAAAATTGGATTTGATTTGCTCCACACATGACAGCTCTACTGTACCATTTATGCTTACGTAGTCTGTCCACAAGAGATTAGCAGACAACAATCTCCCTGCTTGGTTAATTCACAGCATTGCAACCTTCAGAAATATGGGGGTCAAACGAGTTATGAAAATACTTCTGAAATGTAAGTAACCTTGTGAACCCTTTCAGAACTCTCCATCAAGCCTTTAAGGCAGGGTTAGGCTACTAACACACCACTTCCAAATGAGAGTGCAACAAATGGGTAATGACAGCCTTGGAGGAAGAGAGACAGAGCCACTCTCCTCTTCTCTCCTTGGATTTGTCAACATGCCAGCTTCTGAGGACACTTTTTAATTTATTCACCCAAAGAGATTTGCCTCAGTCTCTTTAGTGCCTATTATTCTGGGGTTTGCTATGCCACGCTGTATGCATTCACAATAAGCCCTATGTGGAAAACCACTTAGTGCTTTGTTCTGGCAAACAAGACAAGAACATGGAAGTTGCAAGAAAATACAGTGTATTCGTATTCAGAAAGTTCAGACCCCTTGACTTTTTCCACATTGCATCAATCTACACACAATACTCCATAATGACAAAGCAAATACAGGTTTAGACATTTTTGAAAATGTATTAAAAAAACAAACAACTGAAATATCACATTTACATAAGTTCTCAGACCCTTTACTCAGTACTTTGTTGAAGTATATTTGGCAGCAAAAACAGTCTTGAGTCTTCTTGGGTATGACGCTGCAAGCTTTGCACAGATTTTGGAGCAGGTTTTCATCAAGGATCTCTCTGTATTTTGCTCCTCTCATCTTTCTCTCAATCCTGACTAGTCTCCCAGTCCCTGCCGTTGAAAAACATCCCAACAGCATGATTCTGCCACCACCATGCTTTACCGTAGGAATGGTGCCAGGTTTCCTCCAAACGCATTCAGGCAATAAGAGTTCCATCTTGGTTTCATTTGACCAGAGAATCTTGTTTCTCATGGTCTGAGATTCCTCCAGGTGCCTTTTGGCACACTCCAAGTGGGCTGTCATGTGCCTTCTACTGAGGAGTGGCTTCCATCTGGCCACTCTACCGTAAAGGCCTGATTGGTGGAGTGCTGCAGAGATGGTTGTCCTTCTGATAAGATTCTCCCATCTCCACAGAGGAACCCTGGAGCTCTGTCAGAGTGACCATCTTGGTCACCTCCCTGACCAAGTGCCTTCTCCCCGATTGTTCAGTTTGGCCAGGCGGCCAGCTCTAGGAATAGTCTTGGTGGTTCAAAACTTCTTCCATTTAAGAATGATGGCGACCACTGTGTTCTTGGGGACCTTCAATGCAGCAGACATTTTTTGGTACCCCTCCCCAGATCTGTGCCTCGACACAATCCTGTCTCGGAGTTCTACGGACAATTCCTTCGACTTCATGGCTTGGGTTTTGTTCTGACATGCACTGTCAACTGGGCGACCTTATATAGACAGGTTTGTGCCTTTCCAAATCATGTCAAATCAGTTGAATTTACCATAGGTGGACCACAATCAAGTTGTAGAAACATCTCAAGGATGATCAATGGAAACAGGATGCACTTAAGCTCAATTTCGAGTCTCATAGCAAAGGGTCTGAATACTTATGTAAATAAGGTATCTGTTTTGTGTTTGTAATACATTTGCAAAATAAATTGAAAACCTGTTTTTGCTTTGTCATTATGGGGTATTATGTGTAGATTGATGAGAGTAAAAAATTATTGTATACATTTTAGAACAAGGCTGTAACATAACAAAATGTGGAAAATATATACTTAGGTTATTTCTCTTACTACTTCCATTCAGTTCTCTGCCACAGACCAAAGTCTGCCCTTTTAAGAGTGTGTCAGCCAGTGGCTCCCCCTACTGTATTGGGTTCATGGACTTACAAATAGCCTACTATCACTTAATACAACTCCAAACACCACCTTCACAGATACTGACAACACACTCACATCAGCTCAGCTTAACATTCACACCCATACACAGCATTAATGTCATAAACAACACATAGTTGAACGTTATACTCAGAGTCATGTACACACCACAAAGAATACTCTCCATCACAAAGAAGACCCTACACCACAAAGAAGACCATCACCCCCCCCCCAAAAAACACTACACACATACAGTGTACATACACACTCACAGAGACACAAATGCAGCCCCCTGTAATAATTATCTACCCCCATCACACTATTTGGAAATCTGACAGTGACAACTAGTTCTTTATCTGTGTCCCTGCATATAGTTATTTGGGAAAGTGAGGTTTTGGATAAGGAGTGTGGTCAAGACGGGTGGGTCGGGCAAAGGACACTAAAACCATTCAGGTAACTGACATTATATGGGCTATACTACCTCAGAGACACTAAACTGTGAGATATGACAATGACAACCGTCTCTCTCAACTCATTTATTGTGCGGCCGCAGATAATCTTTATTCTCTTCTTTATCGTAACGCGCTCGGATTATTTCAGAACAACCTGTAATAGCTGTCTTATTAAACTTGCTTATTCCTTTGTTTATAAGCCATGCACGTTAATAATCAAAGTTGAACGAATTACATAGTCGACAATATAGATGTGCTCTTTTCCAGTGTGAGTCCCTGGTTAAATTGCGTGCTTGTTTAGAGTTTAAGTAAACCAACCAGAAGCTGGAAATGCCGACACCGTGCCGACAGACGGTAGCTCTACAGAGATCGCAGCGCGAAAAGTAAAACAGCATACAAGGTTGGCTACGATTGTTGTCATAATACAACACCCATCAACTACTGTCAAGACAAAAGTTAGTAAAATATTCATCCGATGGCATATATCGGTGAGAAATAGCCACATAATGGGTCGGTAAAGTCACTTTATCCCAGTGGCTATACAGGGATGTTGTGAGAGACAATGTAGCGGCTCAATGATGACACACAATGTCCAAGATTTTACAGCACAGGCAGGTCTTTCAAACTATGCAGACCAGCAAAACAACAATGTAAAAAACAACAGGTTAATGACAGTGTTCAATCTTATTTGATACATTAAGACTCGGAACTCACCACAAGATAGTCCTTAGTGTATAGAAAAATGAAAAGGGTATATTTTCACTGTAAACCCAAATGGATTTAGTCCGTACTCAGTATCACCCCACGCAAACTTTTATTCTGTGTGAGACAAATAGCAACAAGCTGATTTCATTTCACAGTCGTCAGCTAGAAAATCACCCGCCCTCAAACAGGGCGTGAACACAGAAAAAAAATAGGCTAAATTGAAGTGGTCTTAAAGAAGCATCAGTACGTTAGGCCATTTTTATTGTTTTATAACGTGACTCGTGTATGTCCCTTTAAGATATTTTTAGCGTTTTGTTCTCATAACCAATCAGAGTGTTTGTTTTGATCCCGCCTTCAAAATAGTGTATTCAGACACGTGGACGGGAAATTCCCTTGTGCACGAGACAGCTTCGGTTTTGAAATTCCCTCGTGCACGAAACTGTTTCGGTTTATTGATTATTCTTAGCTGATTGAGCTGCTATCAATGAAAGTAAGAACAAGTGAGCACAAAGGGTTTATAGACTACTACTGTATTACTGTATAATCTGTATAATAAGAGTAATGTCAGTAGTATTATGAGTGACAAAAAACATTGAATGTTATAGGTTACACTATGCCCACTCAATAGTTTTGCAATGACCAGAGTCCAGGGCTGCCAACTTTTGAAAGCTTGGAGTGATCTTTTCTATGTGAATTTCATTGCCCCCTATCAAACTTTATTTGTCACCTGCGCCGAATACAACCTTACCGTGAAATGCTTACTTACAAGCCCTTAACCAAAAGTGCAGTTACAGAAAGAGTTAAGAATATATTTATCAAACTAAAGTAAAGAACTATAAACACTTACACCATAAAATAACAATAACGAGGCAATATACATGGGGTACCAGTACTAAATCAATGTGTGGGGGTACAGGTTAGTCAAGGTCATTTTTACATGCACGTGAGGTGACTATGAATAGATGATAAACAGTGAGTAGCAGCAGTGTAAAAAAAACTATTGGAGGGGGTGCCAATGTAAATAATCCGGTTGCCATTTGATTAACTGTTCAGCAGTCTTAAGGCTTGGGGGTAGAAGCTGTTAAGGAGCCTTTTGGTCCTAGACGTGGCGCTCCGGTACCGCTTGATGTGCGGTAGCAGAGAAAACAGTCTATGACTTGGGCGACTGGAGTCTCTGACAATTTTTTGGGCTTTCCTCTGACACCGCCTACTATATAGGTCCTGGATGGCAGGAATCTTGGCCCCAGTGATGTACTGGGTCGTACGCACTACCCTCTGTAGAGCCTTACAGTCAGATGCTCTCGATGGTTCAGCAGTAGAACCTTTTGAGGATTTTTGGGACCCATGCCAAATATTTTCAGTCTCCTGAGGGTGAAAAGGTGTTGTCATGCCCTCTTCACGACTGTCTTGGTGTGTTTGGACCATGATAGTTAGTTGGTGATGTGGACAACAACAAACTTGAAACTCTAGACCCACTCCACTACAGCCCTGTCGATGTTAATGGGGCCCTGTTTGGCCCACCTTTTCCTATAGTCCTCGATCAGCTCCTTTGCCTTGAGGGAAAAGTTGTTGTCTCTGACCTCCTCCCTATAGGCTGTCTCATTGTTGTCGGTGAACAGGCTTACTCACTGTTGTGTCGTCAGCAAACTTAATGGTGGTGTTGGAGTCGTGTTTCGTCACGCAGTCGTAGGTGAACAGGGAGTACAAGAGGGGACTACGGAAACACCCCTGAGGGGCCCCAGTGTTGAGGATCAGCATAGCAGACGTGTTGTTGCCTACCCTTACCACCCGGGGGCGGCCCGTCAGGAAGTCCAGGATCCAGTTGCAGAGGGAGGTGTTTAGTCCCAGGGTCCTTAGCTTAGTGATGAGCTTTGTGGGCACTATGGTGTTGAATGTTGAGCTGTAGTCAATGAACAGCATTCTCACATAGGTGTTCCTCTTGTCCAGGTTGGAGATTGCATCATCTGTGGATCTGTTGGGCGGTATGCGAAATGGAGTGGGTCTAGGGTATCCGGGAGGATGCTGTTGATGTTAGCCATAACCAGCCTTTGAAATCACTTCATGGCTACAGACATGAGCGCTACAGGCGGTAATCATTTAGGCAGGTAACCTTCACTTCCTTGGGCACAGGGACTATGGTGGTCTGCTTGAAACATGTAGGTATTACAAACTCAGTCAGGGATAGGTTGAAAATGTCAGTGAAGACACTTGCCAGTTGGACCGCGCATGCTCTGAGTACATGTCCTGGTAATCCATTTGGCCCCTGGCTTTGTGAATGTTGACCTGTTTAAAGGTCTTGCTTACATTGGCTACCGAGGTCGTGATCACACTTTCATCCAGAACAGCTGGTGCTCTCATGCATGCTTCAGTGTTGCTTGCCTCGAAGCGAGCATAAAAGGCATTTAGCTCGTCTGGTAGGCTCGCGTCACTGGGCAGCTCGTGGCTGGGTTTCCCTTTGTAGTCTGTAACAGTTTTCAAGCCCTGCCACATCCGACGAGCGTCAGAGCCAGTGTAGTAGGATTCAATCTTAATCCTGTATTGAAGTTTTGCTTGTTTGATGGTCCGTCTGAGGGAATAGCGGGATTTCTTATAAGCGTCCGGATTAGGGTCCCGCTCCTTGAAAGCAGCAGCTCTAGCTTCTAGCTCTATGATGATGTTGCCTGTAATCCATGGTTTCTGGTTGGGATATGGACGTACGGTCACTGTGGGTTCGACTTCGTCAATGCACTTATTGATGAAGCTGCTGGCTGAGGTGGTATACTCCTCAATGCCATTTGATGAATCCCAGAACATATTCCAGTTTGTGCTAGCGAAACAGTCCTGTAGTGTAGCATCTGCGTCATCTTTAAAATATATATATATATATATATATATTTCACCTTTATTTAACCAGGTAGGCTAGTTGAGAACAAGTTCTCATTTACAACTGCGACCTGGCCAAGATAAAGCATAGCAGTGTGAACAGACAACAACACAGAGTTACACATGGAGTAAACAATAAACAAGTCAATAACACAGTAGAAAAAATAAAAAAAAGAGTCTATATACATTGTGTGCAAAAGGCATGAGGAGGTAGGCGAATAATTACAATTTAGCAGATTAACACTGGAGTGTTAAATGATCAGATGGTCATGTGCAGGTAGAGATACTGGTGTGCAAAAGAGCAGAAAAGTAAATAAATAAAAACAGTATGGGGATGAGGTAGGTAAATTGGGTGGGCTATTTACCGATGGACTATGTACAGCTGCAGCGATCGGTTAGCTGCTCAGATAGCAAATGTTTAAAGTTGGTGAGGGAGATAAAAGTCTCCAACTTCAACGATTTTTGCAATTCGTTCCAGTCACAGGCAGCAGAGAACTGGAAGGAATGGCGGCCAAATGAGGTGTTGGCTTTAAGGATGATCAGTGAGATACACCTGCTTGAGCGCGTGCTACGGGTGGTTGTTGCCATCGTGACCAGTGAACTGAGATAAAGTGGAGCTTTACCTAGCATGGACTTGTAGATGACCTGGAGCCAGTGGCAACGAATATGTAGTGAGGGCCAGCCGACTAGAGCATACAGGTCGCAGTGGTGGGTGGTATAAGGTGCTTTAGTAACAAAATGGATGGCACTGTGATAAACTGCATTCAGTTTGCTGAGTAGAGTATTGGAAGCTATTTTGTAGATGACATCGCCGAAGTCGAGGATCGGTAGGATAGTCAGTTTTACTAGGGTAAGTTTGGAGGCGTGAGTGAAGGAGGCTTTGTTGCGAAATAGAAAGCCGATTCTAGATTTGATTTTGGATTGGAGATGTTTGATATGAGTCTGGAAGGAGAGTTTACAGTCTAGCCAGACACCTAGGTACTTATAGATGTCCACATATTCTAGATCGGAACCATCCAGGGTGGTGATGCTAGTCGGGCGTGCGGGTGCAGGCAGCGAACGGTTGAAAAGCATGCATTTGGTTTTACTAGCGTTTAAGAGCAGTTGGAGGCCACGGAAGGAGTGTTGTATGGCATTGAAGCTCGTTTGGAGGTTAGATAGCACAGTGTCCAAGGAAGGGCAAGAAGTATACAGAATGGTGTCGTCTGCGAAGAGGTGGATCAGGGAATCACCCGCAGCAAGAGCAACATCATTGATATATACAGAGAAAAGAGTCGGCACGAGAATTGAACCCGTGGCACCCCCATAGAGACTGCCAGAGGACCGGACAACATGCCCTCCGATTTGACAAACTGAACTCTGTCTGTAAAGTAGTTTGTGAAGCAGGCAAGGCAGCCATTAGAAAAACCGAGGCTACTGAGTCTGCCGATAAGAATATGGTGATTGACAGAGTCGAAAGCCTTGGCCAGGTCGATGAAGACGGCTGCACAGTACTGTCTTTTATCGAAGGCAGTTATGATATCTTTTAGTACCTTGAGCGTGGCTGAGGTGCACCCGTGACCGGCTCGGAAAGCAGATTGCACAGCGGAGAAGGTACGGTGGGATTCGAGATGGTCAGTGATCTGTTTGTTGACTTGGCTTTCGAAGACCTTAGATAGGCAGGGCAGGATGGATATAGGTCTGTAACAGTTTGGGTCCAGGGTGTCTCCCCCTTTGAAGAGGGGGATGACTGCGGCAGCTTTCCAGTCCTTTGGGATCTCAGACGATATGAAAGAGGTTGAACAGGCTGGTAATAGGGGTTGCGACAATGGCGGCGGATAGTTTCAGAAATAGAGGGTCCAGATTGTCAAGCCCAACTGATTTGTACGGGTCCAGGTTTTGCAGCTCTTTCAGAACATCTTCTATCTGGATTTGGGTAAAGGAGAAGCTGGGGAGGCTTGGGCGAGTAGCCAGGAGGAAGGCACTGCCAGCCGTTGAGAAATGCTTGTTGAAGTTTTCGGTTATCATGGATTTATCGGTGGTGACCGTGTTACCTAGCCTCAGTGCAGTGGGCAGCTGGGAGGAGGTGCTCTTGTTCTCCATGGACTTTACAGTGTCCCAGAACTTTTTGGAGTTGGAGCTACAGGATGCAAATTTCTGCTTGAAAAAAAAAGCAAAGTTAAAGTTAGTAGCCCTGGGCTAGTAGGAGCGTCTGCGCCGACGGAGGCCGGATGAAGGCACAGCGGATGGAGTATTCATCGGCAGACCAGTCGTGGTGGTGCGGCGGTGCGCCGCGTCGACAGAGAATCCAAGCCAGATGGCGAAAGAGGTATTGTGGAATTTAGTTTGCTAGCCGGGAGATGTGCCTGGCTCACGGCTAACTGGTGCTAGCTTCGTGGCAGTGGCGTTAGCCACTATATCCAATCGGTATTAGCGGTGATCCGGTGCCAAGGTCCAGAGTTTACAGCAAGGATCCGGTGGAGTATTGGGCTCTAGCCGTGTATGAGTGGGGTTCGGGTGACCAGCTGAGTAGGCCTGTAGGTGGACCTCAGGGATAGCTTCGGTACTGGGTACCACGGTGAGTGCAAGCTAGCTGTGAGCTAGCTAGCTGCAAGCTGTGAGCTAGCTAGCTGCAAGCTAGCTGTGAAGATCAGAAGTAGTGGTCCAGGGATTACGGCAGGAATCCGGCGTTGTTGTGGAGAGACAGTCCGATACTGGTAGACTAGCGAGTATTATCCAGGCTAAAAACAGGCCTGGTATCTCTGCAGAAGGTAAAAGCCACTAGCAGTGGCTAACAATGACTAAATAGGTTGTAGCTAATTAGCTGGTTAGCTTCTGGAGGTTCTTGAATGTGTTCTAAAATTTAAAATAATAGCGATTCCGTATCACATTGGGTGAGGCAGGTTACCGGAAGGTATTATCGAATTAAAAATCGAAAAGAGATTGAAAATAAATTGAAATATATATATATATACAAAAAATATGAAAAATACAAAAATACACGAGAGGACAAACACATCTTCACTGCTACGCCATCTTGGTATCCATCTGACCACTTCCGTATTGCCAGCAGCATACCACCCTGCATACCACTGCTGGCTTGCTTCTGAAGCTAAGCAGGGTTGGTCCTGGATGGGAGACCAGATGCTGCTGGAAGTGGTGTTGGAGGGCCAGTAGGAGGCACTCTTTCCTCTGGTCTAAAAAAAATATCCCAATACCCCAGGACAGGGATTGGGGACACTGCCCTGTGTAGGGTGCTGTCTTTCAGATGGGATGTTAAACGGGTGTCCTGACTCTCTGAGGTCATTAAAGATCCCATGGCACTTATTGTAAGAGTAGAGGTGTTAACCCTGGTGTCCTGGCTAAATTCCCAATCTGGCCCTCAAACCATCACGGTCACCTAATAATCCCCAGTTTACAATTGGCTCATTCCTCCTCTCCTCTGTAACTATTCCCCAGGTCGTTGCTGCAAATGAGAACGTGTTCTCAGTCAACTTACCTGGTAAAATAACAGATAAATAAAAAAATTGAGCAAGTCACTGGTACTTCCTGCTTTAGTTTTTGCTTGTAAGCAGATATCAGGAGGAGAGAATTATGGTCAGATTTGCCAAATGGAGGGTGGTAGAGAGCTTTGTATGCATCTCTGTGTGTGGATTAAAGGTAGTCTAGAGTTTTTGTCCCCTCTGGTTGCACATGTGACATGTTGGTAGAAATTAGATAAAACTGATATAAGTTTTCCTGCATTAAAGTCCCCGGCCACTAGGAGCACCACTTCTGGATGATTAAAGCTAATTTCCTGCAATTCTAGGTATTTTGACATAGCTTAGGCCTATGACCAGTGTGGAAGAGTGTAAAATAAAAGTGTATTCAGGTGTATTCAGGATGCTTTGAACATGAAATGGACACTCAAAATTCGATGACTTTGTTACTTTGACATTTTTGGAGGATGACATTTAAAGTATGCTAATATTATTTTTAAAACAAATTTTTTAGCTGGTTTGACACTTTATTCAGACTTAGGGAGAAGCAGTGGGAAGGTTGGAAGAAGAGATTGCTCTCTGTTCTCAGGTGTTACCACTACACCAAGACTCTGCACAGGTAATGTTAATATTAATAGTTGATTGCAGTGGGTAACCAAATCATAGATTGCAGTCTCCTTGTCCATAGATTGCTTTCAAGTTAAGGACACAAACTTTTTGTATTTTGTCATTTGGGTGAACTCCATTTAAAATTGGTCTAGAAGAAAATACTGCATGCTCTCCAGGAGGGTTTGCCACTCATAGTCTATGTTTCCCAAGTGCTGGGTGTTTGAAAATGTTGTTGTTGTAACAATTCATTTCTCAATCACCGAACCTTTGAGAAACATAAAGTGTCTTTAGAAAGTACACAGACCCTTTAAATTTCTCCACATTTCGTTAGGTTACAGCCTTATTCTAAAATGTATTAAATTATTTTTTTCCTCAACAATCTACATGCAATACACCATAAAGACAAAGCAAAACATGTTTTTAGAAAATGTTGCAAATTTATTTAAAAAAAATAAAAAACAGAAATATCACATTTACATATGTATTCAGACCCTTTACTCAGTACTTTGTTGAAGCACCTTTCGAGTCTTCGATGGGATGACCCTACAAGCTTGGCACACCTGTATTTGGGGAGTTTCTACCATTCTTCTCTGCATCTCATCTCAAGCTCTGTCAGGTTGGATGGGGAGGGTTGCTGCACAGCTATTTGCTGGAGCGTTGCTGCACAGCTATTTTCAGGTCTCGTTGTCCTGTTGGAAGGTGAACCTTCGCCCCAGTCTGAGGTCATGAGCGCTCTGGAGGAGGTTTTCATCAAGGATCTCTCGGTACTTTGCTCCGTTCATCTTTCCCTCTATCATGACTAGTCTCCCAGTCCCTGCCTCGGAAAAACATTCCCACAGCATGATGCTAACACCACCATGCTTCACCGTAGGGATGGTGCCAGGTTTCCTCCAGACATAACACTTGGCATTGAGGCCAAAGAGTTCCATCTTGGTTTCATCAGACCAGAGAATCTTGTTTCTCATGGTCTGAAGGTATTTTAGGTGCCTTTTGGCAAATTCCAAGCGGGATGTCATGTGCCTTTTACTGAGGAGTGGCTTTCATCTGGCCGCTCTACCTTAAGGGCCTGATTGGTGGAGTAATGCAGAGATGGTTGTCCTTCTGGAAGGTTCTCACATCTCCACAGAGGAACCCTGGAAATCTGTCAGAGTGACCATCAGGTTTTTGATCACCTCCCTGACCAAAGCCCTTCTCCCCCAATTGTTCAGTTTGGCCAGGCGGTCAGCTCTAGGAAGAGTCTTGGTGGTTCTTAACTTCTTCCATTTACGAGTGATGGAGGCAACTATGTTCTTGGGGTCCTTCAATGCTGCAAACATTTTTTGGTACCCCTCCCCAGATCTGTGCCTCAACACAATCTTGTCTCGGAGCTCTACAGACAATTCCTTCGACCTCATGGCTTGGTTTTTGCTCTGACAATTGAATTTGCCACAGGTGGACTTAAATCTATTTGTAGAAACATCTCAAGGATTATAAATGAAAACCGGATGCACCTGAGCTCAATTTCAAGGCTCATAGCAACGGGTCTGAATACTTATGTAAATGAGGTATTTATGTTTTTTATCTGTAATAAATTTGCAAAAATGTCTAAAAACCTGTTTTCGCTTTGTCATTATGGGGTATTGTTTGTAGATTGCTGACGATTTTTATGCATTTAATCCATTTTAGAATAAGGCTGTAACAAGAATAAGGCTGTAAAAAAATGTAGAAAAAGTCAAGGGGTCTGAATACTTTCCGAAGGCACTGTATAATGAATATCAATATTCAGGTGGTTTGTGACTACTAGTTAAAGAACCTTGCCATCATTGTACTCTACATAGACAAAAGATGATGCGTTTGAGTTGTGAGTCCCCCTACCATCTCTGCCTACCCCCCACCATCATGTGCACAATACTAAAATGTCAAAAACTTGATTACTGGAGCATTTAATAGCCAATGCTAATTTGTATGGTTTATTAAAAGCTGTACATGATTGGTTGCAATAATACATAGCCTCATATAATTCATTTTCAAAAGACACAAATTGTCCAAACAGATTCTGATTTGTCTGTTTGACAAAATTATTTTCATAGTTCCAAATCAGGTCACCCTACAAAACCTCCCAACTAAAACATACTGTTTAGGTCTCTCTGCTGCCTTTTCGTTGTCACATCCTAAAAAGTGCTACATGGGCAATCTGGCGTCTGTATTGGTCGTGTTCATCATTTATGGTGATACGGCCTCTGCAGAAATCAGGGCATTCATACTTCTTGTACATCGCGGAGCAGTGGAGAGCTGTTGAGCAGAACTCTGATGAAGGATGCTGTCAAGGAAGTGCTGGAAAAGGCATTGTTCGTCACCAAACTGTTCCTGGATGGGGGTTGCTGAGAAGCAACCCCACACATGAATGGTCTCAGGATGCTTGACTGTTGGCATGACACAGGACTGATGGTAGCGCTCACCTTGCCTTCTCCGGACAAGCTTTTTTCCGGATTCCCCAAACAATCAGAAAGGGGATTCATCAGAGAAAATTACTTTACCCCAGTCCTCAGCAGTCCAATCGCTGTACCTTTTGCAGAATATCAGTCTGTCTCTGATGTTTTTCCTGGAGAGAAGTGGCATCTTTGTTGCCCTTCTTGACACCAGGCCATCCTCCAAAAGTCTTCGCCTCCCTGTGCGTGCAGATGCACTCACACCTGCCTGCAGCCATTCCTGAGCAAGCTCTGTACTGGTGGTGCCCCGATCCCGCAGCTGAATCAACTTTAGGAGACGGACCTGGCGCTTGCTGGACTTTCTTGGGTGCCCTGAATCCTTCTTCACAACAATTGCACCGCTCTCCTTGAAGTTCTTGATGATCCAATAAATAGTTGATTTCGGTGGAATCTTACTGTCAGCAATATCCTTGCCTGTGAAGCCCTTTTTTGCAAAGCAATGATGACGGCACAGTTTTCCTTGCAGGTAACCATGTTTGGCAGAGGAAGAACAATGATTCCAAGCACCACCCTCCTTTTGAAGATTCCAGTCTGTTATTCAAACTCAATTAGCATGACAGAGTGATCTCCAGCCTTGTCCTCGTCAACCCTCACACGTGTTAACGAGAGAATCCCTGACATGATGTCAGCTGGTCCTTTTGTGGCAGGGCTGAAATGCAGTGGAAATGTTTTTTGGGGATTCAATTCATTTGCAATTAATTGCAATTCATCTGATCACTCTTCATAACATTCTGGAGTATATGCAAATTGCCATCATACACACTGAGGCAGCAGACTTTGTGAAAATTCATATTTGTGTCATTCTCAAAACTTTTGGCCACGACTGTACATAAAACAGCGCTACCATGATGCTCTTTTTACTCTAATCTTGAGGGGAGTTTCTATAACACATGCGTCCAATCCCCTTGACGCCTTAACAATCATATTATTCAATGTGCTGCAGTTCACAGTGCTGTGTCAAGACAGGACAATGATAGAATTTCTGCTCATGATGATGTTAAATTGAAGGCACTGATGCTCAGATTTCAATATGTATGGAGGACAGTTGAAAGGTCAACGTGCTGACTATACAATGGACTAATTAGAAAAATAAAGCAGTACTTTTCAATGCGTGAGATATAAGAGATCTGCCGTGAGTGTCAGAAGAGGGTCAAATGCGTGTGTCTCACGCCCAATGCGTGAGAGTTGGCAGCTCTTTTTCTAAACAGATGTAATACTTGTCTGTGGCGAAATGTTGTGTTCATGTCTAGGATGACATTGTTGGGTTTGTTCTGGCACTACCAGAAATAGAAAAGTGTGTTCTAGATGGTCATGCATCTTGCAAGAAAATGTAAGTAGATTATAGCCCCCAACCCTTAACCTCCCTCCGGGGCCATGTTTTGTAAAGGGAGATTTGGTTGGGGGGCCCCAACTGCTGATGCACTCGCACATTACGAAATGTAGGGGTGTTAACTCCGGTGTCCTGGCTAAATTCCCAATCTGGCCCTCATACCATCATGGCCAACTAATCGTCCCCAGCTTCCAATTGGCTCATTCATCCCCCCTCCTCTCCCTTGTAACCATTCCCCAGGTTGTTGATGTAAATGAGAATGTGTTCTCAATCAATTTATCTTTTAAAATAAGGGTTCAATAAAATAAATAAATAAAAGATTGCTTGAAAAATTAGGCGACACACAATTGGCGCAGCGTCGCCAGGGTTAGCTGAGTGTTTGGCCGGCCGGGATGTCCTTGTCCCATCGCGCTCTAGCAACTCGTTGTGGCGGGCCGGGCGCATGCATGCTGACTTTGGTCACCAGTTTTACGGTGTTTCCTCCGACACATTGGTGCAGCTGGCTTCCGGGTTAAGCGAGCAGTGTGTCAAGAAGCAGTGTGGTTTGGCAGGGTTGTGTTTCGGAGGATGCATGGCTCTCAACCCTCACCTCTCCCGAGTCCGTATGGGAGTTGCAGCGATGGGACAAGACTGTAACTACCAATTGGATATAAAATCAAATCAAATTTATTTATATAGCCCTTCGTACATCAGCTGATATCTCAAAGTGCTGTACAGAAACCCAGCCTAAAACACCAAAACAGCAAGCAATGCAGGTGTTGAAGCACGTTTGGATAGAAAAATCTCCCTAGAAAGGCCAAAACCTACGAAGAAACCTAGAGAGGAACCAGGCTATGAGGGGTGGCCAGTCCTCTTCTGGCTGTGCCAGGGGGAGATTATAGCAGAACATGGCCAAGATGTTCAAATGTTCATAAATGACCAGCATGGTCAAATAATAGGTCTGGGACAGGTAGCACGTCCGGTGAACAGGTCAGGATTCCATAGCCGCAGGCAGAACAGTTGAAACTGGAGCAGCAGCACGGCCAGGTGGACTGGGGACAGCAAGGAGTCATCATGTCAGATAGTCCTGAGGCATGGTCCTAGGGCTCAGGTCCTCCAAGAGAGAGAAAGAAAGAGAGAATTAGAGAGAGCATACTTAAATTCACACAGGACACCGGATAAGACAGGAGAAGTACTCCAGATATAACAAACTGACCCTAGCCCCCCGACACATAAACTACTGCAGCATAAATACTGGAGGTTGAGACAGGAGGGGTCAGGAGACACTGTGGCCCCATCCGATGATACCCCCGGACAGGGCCAAACAGGAAGGATATAACCCCACCCACTTTGCCACAGCCCCCACACCACTAGAGGGATATCTTCAACCACCAACTTACCATCCTGAGACAAGGCCGAATATAGCCCACAAAGATCTCCGCCACGCCACAACCCAAGGGGGGGCGCCAACCCAGACAGGAAGATCACATCAGTGACTCAACCCACTCAAGTGACGCACCCCTCCTAGGGACGGCATGAAAGAGCACCAGTAAGCCAGTGACTCAGCCCATGTAATAGGGTTAGAGGCAGAGAATCCCAGTGGAAAGAGGGGAACCGGCCAGGCAGAGACAGCAAGGGCGGTTCGTTGCTCCAGAGCCTTTCCGTTCACCTTCACACTCCTGGGCCAGACTACACTCAATCATATGACCCACTGAAGAGATGAGTCTTCAGTAAAGACTTAAAGGTTGAGACCGAGTTTGCGTCTCTCACATGGGTAGGCAGACCATTCCATAAAAATGGAGCTCTATAGGAGAAAGCCCTGCCTCCAGCTGTTTGCTTAGAAATTCTATGTACAATTAGGAGGCCTGCGTCTTGTGAAGGTATGTACGGCAGGACCAAATCAGAGAGATAGGTAGGAGTAAGCCCATGTAATGCTTTGTAGGTTAGCAGTAAAACCTTGAAATCAGCCCTTGCCTTGACAGGAAGCCAGTGTAGGGAGGCTAACACTGGAGTAATATGATCAACATTTTTTCGTTCTAGTCAGGATTCTAGCAGCCGTATTTAGCACTAACTGAAGTTTATTTGGTGCTTTATCTGGGTAGCCGGAAAGTAGAGCATTGCAGTAGTCTAACCTAGAAGTAACAAAAGCATGGATTAATTTTTCTGCATCATTTTTGGACAGAAAGTTTAGGATTTTTGCAATGTTACATAGATGGAAAAAAAGCTGTCCTTGAAACAGTCTTGATATGTTCGTCAAAAGAGAGATCGGGGTCCAGAGTAACGCCGAGGTCCTTCACAGTTTTATTTGAGACGACTGAACAACCATTAAGATGAATTGTCAGATTCAACAGAAGATCTCATGACAAAGGGGTAAAAAATATATAATAATATTACAAAATCTACAATTAACTTTGACGTGTTTGCAGAGCACATTTTAGTTGAGCAATTTTACATCTAGCTAAGATGTTGGTGCAGTATTTCTCAATGAAAAAATGTGCATGAAAATTAGTCTGTTGTTGAATGACAACAACGATTTTATTGAAGACTCCCTACTGTTGACCAATCACTGACGAAGGGGTGTAGACTTCAGCTACCGACTTCGGCTTGCCTCCAGAAAAAAATTTGTGTGCCCGGACAGTCCAAAATTCCAAAATAAACAAAAACATAAAAAAATGCTGTCATAATATATACAGAAACTCTTCCATATTGTTTTCTTCTGGGAAGCCTTTAGTGTTTGGGGCCCTACATGCAGCACTAGTCTGCGTATAGGCAGAGACGGCAGTGCCTCCCTCCCTTATGAAATCAGCAGAGAGATAATAATGTCTTTAATTTATTTCACACATAAACTATGGTTGTTTGCTATGATCATATTACCCAAATGCCTGCCATTGAATTTGGCAATGCTTTTAGAGTTCCGATCTCTCTAACAGAACTCGCTGGGACTGGGATCTTGACAAAACATATCAGGCCAGCCTGTCATGTTACCTTTATTTGACATCCATTATTATGACCAATTTTGATGCAGTGCGCATTGAGTCCTAGGCTCAGCTCAGTTTGCAGGGCTGACCAGGGCAGGGCTGACCAGGGCAGAGCTGACCAGGGCAGGTGCTGGTTGTTATGATCTGCTTCCCCTCCTCCCCTCAGGGGTATCACTGATCAATAAACACTTGGACAGCTGGGGCAGAGCGTGACCCTGAATTCTCTCATAGAACAAGACAATCACCCTGCCCCCAACTCCTCTAGCTCCTAACTCTATCAACTGTGATGTCCCAGGAAGGGGGCTGTGTGAGAAGTCGCAGTTCGCTCTGTCCACTTTGAATGAGTTGGACTTTCTGCCTGGTCTTTGTCCCTCCTGCAGTGTATTCAGGGAGGTGGAGATGTTCCGTGGAAAAGAGGTTGGCTTTTTTCCCAGTGTGATATTTAAGCAATAAGGCTTGGGAGGGTGTGGTATATGACCAATATACCACGGCTAAGGGCGGTTTTTAAACACAATGCAACACGGAGTGCCTGGATACAGCCCTTAGAGGTAGTATATTGGCAATGTACCACAAACCCCTGAGGTGCCTTATTGCTATTATCAACTGGTTACCAACGCAATTGGAGCAGGAAAAATAAACGTTTTGACGTACCCATGGTATACGGTCTGATATGCCACGGCTTTCATCCAATCAGTAGTATTCAGGGCTCGAACCACCCAATTTATAATGGAATTTGATCACTCTTGCATGAGCGACCACTGAAAAAAATAAAAGCTGAGAGGAGATGAAGCTTTGATGATGGCAACATGCTTCGTGCATCAACAAAACAAAACAGGAGTTTTCAATTAATCACTTTCAAGTTTGTTGGAGAGCAAAAAGAATCTAGTACATACACATGTAGTAATTGCGACATAATAGGTCATCATTGGCCCCTGCCAAACCAGTGGAAGTAGAATATTGTCCCATAAGAAAACATAAACACACAGGGGTTTAAAACTGTCATTTTATTCTTGCCTGCCCATTGTCATTTGAGAAGTAACCTTTTGACAGTGCAGCTGTCATGAAGTGTTTATGCCGGCACCTTTCCAATTGAGTCAGCAAACTCTCTTTGAGGGAAATGAGTCATGCCTTACAAACGGTTAATTTCATTTCTTTGAATGTCTTGTTCTCTGGAAACCAAACAGCACTCTATTTGACAGCTTTGACAACAGTTCTGTATTATGTCAGATCCTTAAATAGCCTCTTGTTTTTGTCTACAACACCATGTAATTTTAGGAAGCAGAGTGGCTTAGTCTGCTATTACATTTTATAGCCTATGTTTATACTTTTGTTGCCAGATGAAGTGTTTATATTTTTGCCTGGGATTAATTAGATTTTTTTAAAGCTGATGTATAAACAGAGAAATATGATTATGTTGGTCCACAGAAGGCCTGAGCTTAACCCAGAGTCGTGCTCTCTGTCTTGAACCCCAGAGGCAGGGACAACTCCACCCAGAGTTAATGCTGAGTTTGCTGGCCCTCTGCCAGTTCATCAAGCTCACCAGGCTCACCAGGCCGTCACCAATATTTATCTCCTCACTCTGAGGTGATGGATAAATATCTGCCTTTACATCAATGGTTAATCTCATGGTTTAAGTCCTCTGTTAACCAGTTCAATGGAGAAAAGTAAAATAAAATGTTGGATGATTAAACAAGTAGTAATGAATGATAATAGGGTCGTATGCCATTCAGTGTGATGTATCAGACATGAAGAGCAGTCAGGTTAATTTTGTCCCCAAGCTACTCCCAAGAGGCATACATATAGGCATTTTGCTTTAATAGAGCTGCATCTCTCCGGCTACGCTGTCTAGGAGCATAAATATTGCAGTCAACAAAACATTTTAAATCTCTATTGGCACCTGTTTATGGGCATATTTCCTTCACAATCTATATTTTGTCTGTTTATTGATACAAGCTATGTTGCATAAAGGCTTTCTATGAATGATTATGAAAATACTGTCATTCGTAGAGCTTTACAACAGAGTCAGATTACCCAGTTCCTAAGGAAACTGTGAATGGGGAGGGAATAAACAAGATCCCATTGAAGACTCAGAAGCCTTGAGAGGCAAAGCCAGCATCACTTTCTGACAGCTCTCTGTAAAAGACTGAGAAGAGCAGACACACACACACACACACACACACACACACACACACACACACACACACAATCAAATGCTCCACTTCCTCAACAACTTCAAAAACCCATCGTACCTTATCTATTTATCTATCTCTCACTCTCTCACACACAGATTCCGTTGCCCACCAAAACATGTCCAGCATGTGCATCCTGCCTAGAAAATGGACATGTTCCATAGCAACTGCATCTGCATGGCCAGCTAGTTAGAAGAGGCAAGTAAGGTAAACTGACCCAATGGCAGAGATCACATTCAAGAAACCCTGGTAACCGAGGGGGCTTTCCACTTGTCCTCAGAGGCTGTTCCCCCAGTGACTTGCCCTTGTGTCATTGGCGCTAGGAAACACCCAGAGCTCTCTGTCCTTTCTCTAAGTGCACACCACACGTTTTTACTCTGCCATCCCCCTTATTTCAGGATTCCTCCAAGAATTCATCAAAACAGGTAGGGTTTGTGCTAAGGGGTGTCTCACGACTGCGTGACAGGGTCAAGAACACTCAATGTCGACAATTTAAGATGAGGTGTGAAGGACGGGAGGCTCAAGCTTGAAGGACCTGGAGCAGAATCAAGGACAACATAACAAGATAGAGCAAGCAGTATGGTGCACATGCACACGCAAACACACACACACACACACACACACTGCTCTGCATAAGCCTTCTGCTGGATCAGTCTGTTGTCATACCATCAAAGTGATCTGTTGTTTTTGTTGAGAGCTGAATGACCGGCAGACATTTAAATGCAACATCTAAAGCTTTATTACAGTTACTGTGATTTCACGTGCCAAAGGTTTAATAAAAACCTGTGATAAGGATTTTCAAAGATCATATTGCTTTGTAATGCACCACTATTATTATTCCAACTCACTGCTGCTTTTAGTTAGGCCCGTGGCATCATACCAGACATACTGTATCAGAAAATCGGATATCAAATGTTACAGCCCAGCAAAATTATCGTTAGCCTATAGTCATGGTATTTATTTCCAGGTTGGTTTTCTTTAGCTGGAGACAGAAATGACAAGGTGCTTGTCTGTCTGCACTGCAGCCCTTTGCAGGTGTTCTCAGGTGAAGACAGGTTGAATAATGTAACAGGCAGTGGGGGGTAGGGGGTAATGTGTGTCTGACCCCAGCCTCTTCAGACAGAGCGAAAGGGAAATCATGAAGGTGAGGAGGACGGACTGCCTGGTTATGAAGCAATGACACATGATCTGGCCTGGTAACTGAGAGGCCAGACACAAACGGACAGCTTTTCACTCTGTCAGGTAAACATACATTCATCCCTAGCTCTTCGCAGCACTTGTTTTATACAAAGGGCCTTGTTCTGTTTTGGAGGTCATTCTTTCCCAGTTTGAGTCTTGTCCCCTAAAGTGTCAATGCCAGACCCTGTCCCACCCACGTCAAAACCATCACACTGCCTTGCTGTGGGTGTCTACGGTTTGTAGGAGCTGTTGATATATGTAACATCTTTAGCCTCAATTGCAATCTAAGCTACTGCGGTATCTTGGTATGAATGTATTCTATGTTTGCACTTTTAAGCCGCTAATATAATCCCGGTAGAGTCTATGAGATCACCGGAGTCACTTAGTGGGCAGCCCTTTGTCAATGTCTTTACTAATGTACTGCATATCAGTCAATCAGAGTGGAAATCATTTCAGTGGCTTTGACCTAAGATTTGACCTAAGATCTGTCAGTGTCCATCAGAAGTCCTGCTCATGATTATGAATGCCGTCCAACAGAAGACCTTAACATGGATTTCTATATTGTTTTGGAGAATTATGTGACATTGTTATGAACTTCCTGTTGACATCCAAACTATTAGATCTGGCTTATTGGCCTCTTCAATCAGGTCAAATCAACCTCAGGAGAGAATCCATGATACACAAAAAAGCTTGACTCAAACCAGACAGGACAGCAACAACACACAGTTGTTGTCAGACACGCTCTATGTTACTTGAAAATAGAGTCATCCAACTGGGCACATACGTTTCCACGTTGTTTCAATGAAATGATTGATTTCTGTGCCAAGTATGTTAGGTCTGTTGCTATGTGCATCTTGTATTTCTCAGCCATTACAAACATCTACATTTCTGGCTGCTTTACAACAGGGATTCCCTGAGGAGCGAAGAGAAGAATGAAGTAGCATCTCTGACTGCTACTCTTAAACCTTCCCTGACCTGCCCACCATCAGAACGTCATTGTGACTGCAGGAACATGTCCTCTTCCTTTCATCTCGGCTCTGTAGGACATATTTAAGACCCATTAAAATCCAAAGATTCTCCTAACTCGGGTGATGCCAGAATCAATTGGAATGCCTTCTCTATCTCCCAAACAGTTGATAGAGTTTTCAGATATTGGGGCCATTGGTTACCCAGTGTGTGGAGAGTGATTGAATAATGGCTTAGTGAGACCCTGAGTGGTGTGTGGAGCTGTTGTGATCTGCTTAGTCCTGTGAAGATCTGAGAAGATCTGAGACATACACACACATAGTCGTCTGGCGTCTGCACGCACACACACACATAGAGGATGACTGTGGGAGAGTTGACCTGTCACCCTGCCTTAACAAAGACACCCTGTCCGATGTGAGGCACACATTAAAGTAATTCCCCCACAAGGCGGGCATGTCCAAACAGCTGTGGACATGACTGTCTCTCTGAAGTGAGGGAGTAGAGGGAAGACAGCCCAGTGGTGGCCATGGTGGAGGAGAGGATGGAACAGTGGATGAACAGCATGGAGACCACTCCCTGTGAATGAGTCAATCTGACACAAGGCTTATAACAATACAAAGAGCCCTCAAACTAACAAAGGCTGTTCTCTCACACATCTCCACCAATAATAAGGCGTCATACTGCTCTTAGGAACCTTTGATATGCTGATATTTCTCTCCAGTTTTTTTTCATTTTGTTATTATTACTTTATTATTTTTTTTACAAACCTCACTCATAACATCAGTTGCCAGAGGCAGTTTTACTAAAATCTGTTAATGATCAAACAAAACATCTCAAATGTGACTTGACAGTCAATGGGCAGTACAGACCTACTATATACAAAATATGTCCATTTGAATTTACAGTAGAGACAGAGACAGGCCAGCGCCATGGTCCTGTAAGTAGATCATTGTTTGTTTATAGGAGGTTAATTACCTGTGTCTGTCTGAAAGTGGGCCCATGTGGAGGTCCAGGTAAAGTCAAGAGCCTCTGTATGGAAAAGGATCGTTGATGGCATCTGTCATCAGTTCCTAATTCTACCGCCTGGGCTGTGTGGATCTAGTTTCTGCTACTAAACACCTAGGATTCATATTTAATCACACTTCATTATCTCACACAATGTAGGAAGCAGACAGACCCTTACCTGACACCAGACATGGTCAACACCCACACTGAAAAAGAAAATCACACCATCCCCTGCCAACAGAAATAGCACACACACACACACTTGTTTACTATTCCACCAGACAGAAGTCTCAAAAGTACAACCAAAAGTGACTCAAGCCTTTGATGTGTAGAAGTCCACAAAGTTTTTGCTTTCTCAGCAAGTTAGTCATTTTATCCCAGATACCCTGGCCTCATAGTTTCTGGTTCAAAGAGCAGAAGAATATAATCAAGATTAATCTTTTATCCACACAACACAGAGGCCGGTTTTGTTGGTCGGTTATCAGGTTAGAGTCAGCATGATGTCATTCACGCTCAGGGTAAGTAGTCTAATATTGGGACATAAAATGTGATTTTGGTCAGGCCACCTTGGGCTTGATGGGCCCTATTATAAGTAGAGTATCTGGCAAAATATGCCAATGCAAAGGATTTAAATCCCATTTAATCTTCAGTTTTTAGGACTACATGCTGGCGATACTTATTTGACCATCACAAAACAATAGGATGATTAAATAGGTCTTGTTTGTGTATAAGAGCATCTGCATGTGTGTGTGCACATCTGCACTCGTGTGGGCTTTTGTGTAAATGTGTGTGAGTGTTGGTGCACACATACAGGGTGATCAGTGAGAGTTAGCTGAGGGCCACCTGGAGAGCTCCAGTATAATCTGCCAAAACCTCAGTGACATGCTTCAGCAGGCCCTTTCAAGCCCCGGTCCCAGCAATTTGTACTTACACCGGCCTGGATAATTATCCTCCGCTTGTCATTCCAGCTCTAGGACTCCAGCCAGCAGTAACTTTAGCCACTCCTGAAAGATGCAGGAGATACAGTATTAACAAAAAACTCCAATATCTCCTTTCTTCAAGCTGTGACTTGAAGAACAATTAGACCTGATCTTATTAGGCTGATTTCTCTGTTTATGAGGTAAATCAGTTCACTCAGGAGAAATAATTGATTGAATGAGAGTGGATTTTCTAAACATGCTTTTTGAGCTATTCATAGAATGGCTTACATTTTCAATCACCCAAACAGCTGGCATACTCAGCCCCTGTAATGCACAAGGATGATGCCATGGATATGACATGGATATTTAAATAAATTCCTGTGTGTCAATTGAAATAGTTTAATAGAAAAACACATAGACAATATATATTGCTTGAGGTAATACCCTAATACAGTTTTCATTTTTACCAATTTGACCAGTTTTTCCAGTCATTGAATGTTGTCCCGGTCACATTGGTGACATCTATTATAAAACATATGGAAATCTGCGTAGTCGTTGTCCACTGCTTTATGTCGTCTTTTAGGCTCAGCATACAAGTGTAGGATCTTAATTTGATCACCCTGTTGTTGCAGGAAATGTCTGTGCGGTGTGGACGCACGGCTCTCGACCTTCGCCTCTCCCCAGTCCGTACGGGAGTTGCAGCGATGAGAAAAGACTGTAACTACCAATTGGATACCATGAAAAAGGGATAAATGTAAAAAAAAATAAAAAACATGTCCATTATTTATAATTCACATTTCCTGTTGCTGCAGGATTATTTTCCTGCTCTGAGAAACTGGTCAAATTAAGATCTGTCATCTGAAGTTGGTATCAGCCCAAACATAGCAGTAGAAGTGTAAACAACACATTTAAGTGTAATTTGACCCTGAGTAGGGACAGGTAATCAGAGAGTGACCTCAGACACAGCCAGCTCCCATTTCTCCTCATCGCCACAAACAGGCAACAGTCACACCAACAGAGAAAGTCTTCATCAAGATCTCATAAACACACGCAGACACACATGCAGGCACATACACACAATGATATAAAATACCTTGTCATCTTCAATGTGATCTTAGCCTCTTCGTTATTAATCTCTATCAGTTTCAAATAATGGTTATCATTATCGGGGCCAAAATCTAAATGAGCTGGTGAGGAAAACATGGTGAGATACTGTAATGGAATACGCTTGAGGTGTCACAAGGTTTAAAGCTGAATTATTCATTGAAGAGGAGCACCAGAGATAGAAAATCAAGCCTGATCTGATACACTGCCAACTGAAATATTAGCTGGTGGACAACATCAACGTACATGAATGCTTTTTAATGTATATTCCATTAAAAATGTACACCAACGCCAAGAAGAGCTCCCCACCACCCCCAGGTCCCCAGACAGCCCCGAGATGCACAGTTCTCTGGGTGCATTGACCTCATACACTAGGTCTGCTGTGTGTGTGTGTGTGTTTCTGCGCGTGCCTGTGTGTGTATATGTATGTATGTGTGTGTGGTTGCAGGGGCGGGGTCACTCCGTCCACTGGGTTTAGAGGCCCGCCCAGCAGACTGTTGGCATGGTAGATGGGAGGGAGGGTGTAGTGACCTCTAACCTGGGTTACGTGAACCCCCTCGTGGGTAATGATGAAGTCAGATTCACTAATAGACAGAAAACAAAAGTGCTGTCAGTCATTCTGGACTGGACATCAGCAACAGCAACACAGGAGAATTCCACTTGGCCAGGCAGGCTCTGAGCACATGGCCCCAAGTCTGCACTTATGTGATATTGATAATGGAAATTTTACAGTAATGATTATGACTTTAAGTGTTGTCGAAGGAAAATGGACTATATATTGCCATGTGTGTTTTTACACAGGTACTTAGATACCATTATGTCTTCAGATGAATTGGATATGCACATCGTAATTCTTGTCATCCCACTGCAAGTGCTTTCATCAATTGGAAGTTTTGCTGTATCACAATTAAAGAAAAATCCTGGAATCAAATCAACAACTACTGATGAGATTTTCATGAGATGAATGTACTAATATATATGGACCCACTGTGCACAGACGTCAATTCAACGTCGATTCCACGTTGGTTCAAAGTAATTTTGTTGAAATGACATGGGAACAACGTTGATTCAACCATGGGGTGCCCAGTAGTGAGTATGTGAGAGCATATGGAATGTGTGTGACGTCTTCCATATCAATATGGAATATAGAATTAGCCTAAACTCTTTCCCACTCCTCGTGTGTATGGTAACCTGTATAGCATGGTTCCCTAACTGGCAGCCCGTTGGCAGTTTCATTTGGCCCCCCAATACTTTTCCAAAGTATTCCCACGCATAATATAGAGACACGTGATTGTATACAAATGTAATCAAGATTAGAAATGATGTTTTAGTCAAATATTATATCTGTTCGGGCTTCTTGTGGCCAATTTGCAGTCTACAAATGATTTGTAATTATGTTCCGGCGCCTGACCAGCCGCTCTTGATAGAATCGGCCTGCAGCTGAATCTAGTTGATCTCTGCTATAAGGCTATACATTAACCTCTGGGCATCATTGAAGGTTTGTGATGTTATGGTATGTATCGTGCATAATCCTTTGATGATAAAGTACATTACTGCACTAATACTGTATACTGTATAGATGTCCATAATTGTTTGGCACATGGATCAAGGCCATACATAAAAATAACTACTACCAGGAAGGAAAAACATTACTTAATGGATATATTTTGTTTATTTGAGGAAAAAAAACATAATCAGTGAACCATATTTTTATTTAACCTTTAACCTTAAACTAGGCAAGCCATAATCAGCGTTTTAATGAAGTCATCATCCAGAGACATGTGCAGTTAGGGTATGTGATCATGCACATAACAGGGAAAATGCCATGTTAACTTTAAAAAAGCTCCAAAGTAATGACTTATTTTGGTGGATTCCCCTTCAGCAGCATGCTTTGCTGTTTAACTCATCCTATGCTTGGAGGTCAGGTGATGTCATTTCCATGCCTGTGGGTTCTTTGTTTATCCTTCTGAACTTTTCACCCATACCAGCAGCATTGGAAAACAGGACGGACCAAAGACAGAAGAGCTAGATTGATAAATAGGATAGAAAGAGAATATTTGACCAGTGCTTTACCACATTCCTGGTGTATGAAGTGACCTGGTGTCGACCGCCCTGAGAGGAATCCCTTTGATGACAGTTCTATGTGCTCTACGATCAATAGTGGCGGTAGGTTGTTAAAAAAAACATCAAAGCATGATAGTGCTGCCTGATGAGTTGGATCAGTAGTACATGTCTATTATTAATAGAGAGGGACAGTCGCTCCTCTCAGAGAAAGTAGGACAACATTTAGTTGAGAACATTGAACCAACACAATTAATCTCCTATAGACACAGTTGCACATTTTATATTTTCTGCACATCAATTGTAGTGGTATGCTCCATATTACTTTACAGACAAACATAATACAGTAAGCAGCAGGTGTAATAAGCACTGTAGGATCTGTAACATCCTTTGAGAACAAATCCATCCACAAGCGCCTTGTTAGACCAATTCTGTGGAAAGGCCATATATATAACCATGATACAACCTACGTTCATGGTAGCCTTGGGCTTGAACCTGTGCAGCGCACCCCTGGATGCTCCCCACATCTGTCACATATAGCTGTGGATGTATGTATGGATCCCCCACTGTGTACCTGAACTGTCGACCTTTCCCCATAGACAACCAGTTTTGCCTTTGATGCTTGGATTGCATTGTGTCAGGTGGCCAACAAAGTCATGTTTAATAGTTTTGATTTCTGTAGTGCTGCTCAGTTTTGAAATCGATGTATCTTCTCAAAACATAATTTATTAATATCAATGTATGCTATAATCAAGCAGAAAAGAGGGGTTGGGAGTGCACTTACAACCTCTCATGAGCATGGGTGTCAGTCAGAGAAGGTATGGAGTCCACATCATATGCATCTCTGCTGCTGGAATGTTAAATATTCATGCGTAAAACCTCTACAACATATGGATTAACCTAAATATTTGATGATGGGAGGCCAGATGGCAAAATAACTTCTCTTTACTGTGCCAATTACCTTCACAATAATAACGTCACTCCAATCCTCTCAATTTGCCCTTTCACTTTTCCCATAGGCAAAAGCTCTCCACTGTAGCTATAGCAGGGAACACATGAACACAGGCATAGCAGATCTACTGCTAATGAGCTAGACACCGTTTCTGGGTCACTCTTCCTTGAGAAGTTCAAATGAAAGCAGCTTTATTGATTTATCAAACCAGGCAAATATGCTCTGAAGGGTTCTTGTGTTTCTAATCCCACCACCCCTACCCCCCACCTCAGCTAGCTCTGAGCGCTGTGTGCTGAACAGGCTCAGCGGTGGTCACGTTTCTTTGTTTTCATCTAACTGGTCAGATCAATTAGAATCTAAAACCTTTGTTTTCTTACCTTCTGTGAGGATCCCAACATTATCGCCGTGACCTTTCCCTTCCAAAAATGTATCCCCATCCTTCAAAGGAATTTAACCATATCAAATGAAATGTTATTTGTCACATGCATCGAACACAACAGGTTACCTTCACCTTACCGTGAAATGCTTACTTACAAGCCCTTAACCAACAATGCAGTTTTAAGAAAATAGATATAAGAAATGATTTGCTAAATAATAAAAAATAATAAAAAGTAACACAATAAAATAGCAATAACGAGGCAATGTACAGGGGGTACCGGTTACAAGTCAATGTGCGGGGGTACAGCTTAGCCGAGGTAATTTGTGCATGTAGGTAGGGGTAAAGAGATTATGCATAGATAATAAATAGCGAGTAGCAGCAGTGTAAAAACAAAGGGGAGGGGGGTCAATGTAAATTATCTGGTGGCCATTTTATTACTGAGGGTAGTAGCTGACAATATTGCCACTCCAATTTGCCATATCTTCAATTTTAGCCTACTAGAAAGTGTGTGCCCTCAGGCCTGGAGGGAAGCAAAAGTCATTCCAAGAATAGTAAAGCCTCCTTTACTGTCTGAAATAGCCGACCAATCAGCCTGTTACCAATCCATTGGAAATTTCTAGAAAAAATGTGTTTGACAAGATACAGTACAATGTTAGTTTACAGTAAACAAATAGCATTTACACAAATGACTGATGATTGGCAGAGAGAAATTTATAATAAACATTGTGGGGGCTGTTTTGTTAGACTTCAGTGCGGCTTTTGACATTATCAATCATAGTCTGCTGCTGAAAAAACATATGTGTTATGGCTTTACACCCTGTGCTATATTGTGGTTAATGAGTTACTTGTCTAACAGAACACAGAGGGTGTTTTTTAATGGAAGACTCTCCAACATATTCCTGGTAGAATCAGGAATTTCCCAGGGTAGCTGTTTAGGCCCCTTACTTTATTCAATCTTTACTGAAGACATGCCACTGACTTTGAGTAAAGCCAGTGTGTCAATGTATGCGGATCACTCAACACTATACACGTCAGCTACTACAGCAACTGAAATGACTGCAACACTTAACAAAGAGCTGCAGTTAGTTTCAGAGTGGGTGGCAAGGAATAAGTTAATCCTAAATATTTCCAAAACTAAAAGCATTGTATTTGGGACAAATCATTCACTAAACCCTAAAACTCAACTACATCTCGTAATGAATAATGTGTAAATTGAGCAAGTTGAGGTGACTAAACTGGTTGCAGTAACCCTGGATTGTAAACTGTCATGGTCAAAACATATTGATACAACAGTAGCTAAGATGGGGAGAAGTCTGTACATAATAAAGCGCCACTCTGCCTTCTTAACAACACTATCAACAAGGAAGGGCCTACAGGCCCTAGTTTTGTCGCACCTTGACTACTTGGTCAGGTGCCACAAAGAGGGACTTAGGAAAATTGCAGTTGGCTCAGAACAGGGCAGGATGGCTGGTCCTTAAAAGTACATGGAGAACTAACATTAATGATTTGCATGTCAATCTCTCATGGCTCAAAGTGGAAGAGAGATTGACGTCATCACTCCTTGTTTTTGTAAGAAGTATTGGCAAGCTGAATGTACCGAGCTGTCTGTTTAAACTACTAGCATACAGCTCGGACACCCTTGTATACCCCACAAGACATGCCACCAGAGGTCTCTTCACAATCCCCCAAGTCCAGAACAGACTATGGGAGGCGCACAGTACTACATAGAGTCACAACTACATGGAACTCTATTCCACATCAGGTGACTGATGCAAGCATTAGAGTCAGATTTAAAAAAACAGGTAAAAATACAACTTATGGAACAACCGGGACTGTGGCGAGACACATACAAAGGAACAGACACACGCATACACATACATTGTAATATTGTTGTATGGTGGTATTATACATTTTGTATTGTACATTTTGTATTGTATATACAGTTGAAGTCGGAAGTTTACATACACTTAGGTTGGAGTCATTCATTTTCAACCATTCCACAAATTTCTTGTCAACAAACTATAGTTTTGGCAAGTCGGTTAGGACATCTACTTTGTGCATGACACAAGTAATTTTTCCAACAATTGTTTACAGACAGATTATTTCACTTATAATTCACTGTATCACAATTCCAGAAGGTAAGAAGTTTACATACACTAAGTTGACTGTGCCTTTAAACAGCTTGGAAAATTCCAGAAAATGATGTCATGGATTGAGAAGCATCTAAGCATCTAATTGACATAATTTGAGTCAATTGGAGGTGTACCTGTGGATGTATTTCAAGGCATACCTTCAAACTCAGTGCCTCTTTGTTTGTCATCATGGGAAAATCTAAAGAAATAAGCAAAGACCTAAGAAAACATTTGTAGACCTCCACAAGTCTGGTTCAATCCTATAAAACATTTGTAAGCAGAACTGAAAAAGCGTGTGCGAGCAAGGAGGCCTACAAACCTGACTCATTTACACCAGCTCTATCAGGAAGAATGGACCAAAATTCACCCAACTTATTGTGGGAAGGTTGTGGAAGGCGATCCAAAATGTTTGACCCAAGTTAAACAATTTAAAGGCAATGCTACCAAATACTAATTGAGTGTATGTAAACTTCTGACCCATTGGGAATGTGATAAAATAAATAAAAGCTGAAATACATCATTCTCTCTACTATTATTCTGACATTTCACATTCTTAAAATCCTAACTGACCTAAAACAGGGAATTTTTACTATGAATAAATGTCAGGAATTGTGAAAAACTGAGATTAAATATATTTGGCTAAGGTAAACTTTCGACTTCAACTCTATGTACAGTGGGGCAAAAACGTATTTAGTCAGCCACCAATTGTGCAAGTTCTCCCACTTAAAAAGATGAGAGAGGCCTATAATTTTCATCATAGGTACACTTCAACAATGACAGACAAAATTAAAATTTTAAAAATCCAGAAAATCACATTGTAGGATTTTTTATGAATTTATGGTGGAAAATAAGTATTTGGTCACCTACAAACAAGCAAGATTTCTGGCTCTAACAGACCTGTAACTTCTTCTTTAAGAGGCTCCTCTTGTCCTCCACTTGTTACCTGTATTAATGGCTCCTGTTTGAACTTGTTATCAGTATAAAAGACACCTGTCCACAACCTCAAACAGTCACACTCCAAACTCCACTATGGCCAAGACCAAAGAGCTGTTAAAGGACACCAGAAACAAAATTATAGACCTGCACCAGGCTGGGAAGACTGAATCTGCAATAGGTAAGCAGCTTGGTTTGAAGAAATCAACTGTGGGAGCAATTATTAGGAAATGGAAGATATACAAAACCACTGATAATCTCCCTCGATCTGGGGCTCCACGCAAGATCTCACCCCGTGGGGTCAAAATGATCACAAGAACGGTGAGCAAAAATCCCAGAACCACACAGGGGGGACCTAGTGAATGACCTGCAGAGAGCTGGGACCAAAGTAACAAAGCCTACCATCAGCAACACACTACGCCACCAGGGACTCAAATCCTGCAGTGCCAGATGTGTCCCCCTGCTTAAGCCAGTACATGTCCAGGCCCGTCTGAAGTTTGCTAGAGAGCATTTGGATGATCCAGAAGTAGATTGGGAGAATGTCATATGGTCAGATGAACCCAAAATATAACTTTTTAGTAAAAACTCAACTCGTTGTGTTTGGAGGACAAAGAATGCTGAGTTGCATCCAAAGAACACCATACCTACTGTGAAGCATGGGGGTGGAAACATCAGGCTTTGGGGCTGTTTTTCTGCAAAGGGACCAGGACGACTGATCTGTGTAAAGGAAAGAATGAATGGGGCCATGTATTGTGAGATTTTGAGTGAAAACCTCCTTCCATCAGCAAGGGTATTGAAGATGAATCGTGGCTGGGTCTTACAGCATGACAATGATCCCAAACACACCGCCCGGGCAACGAAGGAGTGGCTTCGTAAGAAGCATTTCAAGGTCCTGGAGTGGCCTAGCCAGTCTCCAGATCTCAACCCCATAGAAAATCTTTGGAGGGAGTTGAAAGTCCGTGTTGCCCAGAAAATCACATTGTATGATTTTAAGTAATTCTATTGCATTTTATTGCATGACATAAATATTTTATCACCTATCAACCAGTAAGAATTCCGGCTCTCACAGACCTGTTAGTTTTTCTATCCCTCCTGTTCTCCACTCATTACCTGTATTAACTGCACCTGTTTGAACTCGTTACCTGTATAAAAGACCACACACTCAATCAAACAGACTCCAACCTCTCCACAATGGCCAAGACCAGAGAGCTGTGTAAGGACATCAGGGTTAAAATTGTAGACCTGGACAAGGCTGGGGTGGGCTACAGGACAATAGGCAAGCACCTTGGTGAGAAGGCAACAACTTTTGACGCAATTATTAGAAAATGGAAGAAGTTCAAGATGACGGTCAATCACCCTCGGTCTGGGGCTCCATGCAAGATCTCACCTCGTGGGGCATCAATGATCATGAGGAAGGTGAGGGATCAGCCCAGAACTACACGGCAGGACCTGGTCAATGACCTGAAGAGAGCTGGGACCACAGTCTCAAAGAAAACATTAGTAACACACTACGCCGTCATGGATTAAAATCCTGCAGCGCACACAAGGTCCCCCTGCTCAAGCCAGGGCATGTCCAGGCCTGTCTGAAGTTTGCCAATGACCATCTGGATGATCCAGAGGAGGAATGGAAGAAGGTAATGTGGTCTGATGAGACAAATATAGAGCTTCTTGGTATGAACTCCACTCGCCGTGTTTGGAGGAAGAAGAAGGATGAGTACAACCCCAAGAACACCATCCCAACCGTGAAGCATGGAGGTGGAAACATCATTCTTTGGGGATGATTTTCAGCAAATGGGCCAGGACGACTGCACCGTATTGAGGGGAGGATGGATGGGGCCATGTATCGCAAGATTTTGGCCAACAACCTCCTTCCCTCAGTAACAGCATTGAAGATGGGTCGTGGCTGGGTCTTCCAGCATGACAATGACCCGAAACACACAGCCAGGGCAACTAAGGGGTGGTTCTGTAAGAAGCATCTCAAGGTCCTGGAGTGGCCTAGCCAGTCTCCAGACCTGAACCCAGTAGAAAATCTTTGGAGGGAGCTGAAAGTCCGTATTGCCCAGCGACAGCCCAGAAACCTGAAGGATCTGGAGAAGGTCTGTATGCAGGAGTGGGCCAAAATCCCAGCTTGCAGTGTGTGCAAACCTGGTCAAGAACTACAAGAAACGTATGATCTTTGTAATTGCAAACAAAGGTTTCTGTACCAAATATTAAGTTCTGCTTTTCTTATGTGTCAAATACTTATGTCATGCAATAAAATGCAAATTAATTACTTAAAAATCATACAATGTGATTTTCTGGATTTTTGTTTTAGATTCCGTCTCTCACAGTTGAAGTGTACCTATGATAAAAATTACAGACCTCTACATGCTTTGTAAGTGGGGAAAACCTGCAAGATTTAGTATATCAAATACTTGTTCTCCCCACTGTATACCGTAGCCAAACACATTTAAACTCAGTTTTTCACAATTCCTGACATTTACTCACAGTAAACATTCTCTGTCTTAGGTCAGTTATAATCACCACTTTGTTTTAAGAATGTGAAATGTCAGAATAATAGTAGAGAGAATTATATATTTTAGCTTTTATTTCTTTCATCACAATCCCAGTGGGTCAGAAGTTTACATACACTCAATTAGTATTTGGTAGCATTGCCTTTAAATTGTTTAACTTGGGTCAAACATTTCGGGTAGCTTTCCACAAGCTTCCCACAATAAGTTGTGTGAATTTTGGCCCATTCCTCCTGACAGAGCTCGTGTAACTGAGTCAGGTGTGTAGGCCTCCTTGCTCGCACACGCTTTTTCAGTTCTGCCCACACATTTTCTATGGGATTGAGGTCAGGGCTTTGTGATGGCCACTCCAATACCTTGACTTTGTTGTCCTTAAGCCATTTTGCCACAACTTTGGAAGTATGCTTGGGGTCATTGTCCATTTAGAAGACCCATTTGCGACCAAGCTTAAACTTCCTGACTGATGTCTTGAGATGTTGCTTCAATATATCCACAGAATTTTCCTCTTCAAGATGCCATCTATTTTGTGAAGTGCACCAATCCCTCCTGCAGCAAAGCACCCCCACAACATGATGCTGCCACCCCTGTGCTTCACAGTTGGGATGGTGTTCTTCGGCTTGCAAGCCTCCCCCTTTTTCCTCTAAACATGGTCAATCTGGCCGGCGACGGTGAAACTCCCGCAGAAGTTCAGGATCCAAAATATCTGCAACCGGAACCCAGCACCTCTCCTCCAAAGGATGTCCAAAGGGGGCGGAGGGACCTCCCACACCTCAGATTCCTGGAGCGGACCAGTCACCTCCGGCCTGAGGAGACACTCATGGAACGGGGGGTTAATACGATAATCAGAGGCAAGTTGTAATTTGTAACCTCGTTCACCCTCCCCAGGACTTTAAATGGCCCCACAAACCACGGACCCAGCTTCCGGCAGGGCATGCGGAGGGGCAGGTTACGCAGACCCGGTCCCCCGGTGCGAACACAGGGGTCTCACTGCGGTGACGGTCCGCGCTGTTTTTTCTCTTGGTCTGACCCTGATGCCACGGTGCCAGAACCGGCTGGTACCCCAATACACACTGAAAGGGGGAGAGGTTAGTGGAGGAGTGGCGAAGTGAGTTCTGTACCATCCAGGGCACGAACGCTACCCACTCCCCCGGCTTGTCCTGGCAATAGGACCGTAGAAACCTGCCCACATCCTGGTTGACGCTCTCCACTTGCCCGTTACTCTCGGGGTGAAAACCTGAGGTAAGGCTGATCGAGACCCCCAGATGTTCCATGATCGCCCTCCAAACTCTCGACGTGAACTGGGGACCCCGATCCGACACTATATCCTCAGACACCCGGTAGTGCCGGAAGACATGTGTAAACAGGGCCTCCACAGTCAGAAGGGCCGTAGGGAGACCAGGCAGAGGCATGTGACGACAGGACATAGAAAAACGATCCACAACGACCAGGATCGTGGTATTTCCCTGTGAGAGAGGAAGATCTGTTCAGAAATCCACTGACAGATGTGACCAAGGTTGTTGTGGAATGGGAAAGGGATGTAACTTACCTCTGGGCAGGTGTCTCGGAGCCTTACACTGGGCTCACACCGTGCAGGAGGAAACATAAACCCTCACGTCCTTTGCCAAAGTGGGCCACCAGTACTTCCCAGTCAGACAGCGCAACGTACGACCAATCCCCAGATGACCAGAGGAGGGAGACGTGGGCCCATGAGATCAACTGGTCACAGACAGCAGACGGAACGTACTTACGCCCAGGGGAGGGGAGCGGGCTCCGTATACAGTGCCTGCTCAATGTCCGTATCCAGATCCCACACGACCGGCGCTACCAGGCAGGAGGCCGGGAGTAGGGCAGTCTGATCCATGGGCCGCTCCTCTGTGTCATACAGTCTGGACAGTGCGTCTGCCTTCTTATTTTGGGAACCTGGTCTGTAGGATAAGGTTAAATCCCTCTGGGATAGGCGGGACGCTTGCGTCCCACTTGGCCAATAGCCAGGGAAAATTCAGAGCGCCAAATTCAAATAAAATACTATAAAAATCTAACTTTCATTAAATCACACATGTAAGATACCAAATTAAAGCTACACTCATTGTGAATCCAACCAACATGTCAGATTTAAAAAATGATTTTCGGCGAAAGCAAAAGATGCTATTGTCTGATGATAGCACAACAGTAAACAAAGAGAGAGTAGCATATTTCAACCCTGCAGGTGCTACACAAAACACAGAACTAAAATATAAATCATGCCTTACTTTTGACAAGCTTCTATTGTTGGCACTGCAATATGTCCCATAAACATCACAAATGGTCCTTTTGTTTGATTAATTCCGTAGATATATGTATATCCAAAATGTCCAATATCTCAAACGTTACCTGTAAACTTTGCCAAAACATTTAAAACTACTTTTGTAATACAACTTTAGGTATTTTTAAACGTTAATAATCGATCAAATTGGAGACAAGACTATCTGTGTTCAATACAGGAAGACAACAAACTGAAGCTACTTTTCGAGTCTTGCACCTCTCTCAAAAAGTACACTTCAAATGACACTCATTCAAGAAGGCCGTACTTCTTCATTACACAAAGGAATAACCTCAACCAATTTATAAAGACTGGTGACATCCAGTGGAAGCAGTAGGAACTGGAAACAATTCCCTTAGAAATGGTTTCTGGTTTCTCAATGAAAACTCATTGAATAGACAGAATAGAAGTGAATAGAAGTGACCTCAAAAAATAAATCTGAATGGTTTGTCCTCGGGGTTTTGCCTGCTACATAAGTTCTGTTATACTCACAGACATGATTCAAACAGTTTTAGAAACGTCAGAGTGTTTTCTATCCAAATCTACTAATAATAGGCATATCTTATATTCTGGGGATGAGTAGCAGGAAGTTGAATTTTCATGCTATTTATCCAAAAGTGAAAATGCTGCCCCCTATCCCGAAGAAGTTAAACGAGTAAAAACATGGCCCACGTTGCCTGATGAGGATTCAGTCTCCTCGCTCCCCGGATGTACTCCAGGTTGCGGTGGTCAGTCCAGATGAGGAAAGGTTTTTTAGCCCCCTCAAGTCAATGTCTCCACACTTTCAACGCTTTAACCACAGCCAACAACTCCCGGTCCCCCACATCATAGTTACGCTCAGCTGGACTGAGCTTCTTTGAGAAGAAAGCACAGGGGCGGAGTTTCAGTGGCGTGCCCGAGCGCTGTGAGAGCACAGCTCCTATCCCAGACTCGGACGCGTCCACCTCCACTATGAATGCCAAAGAGGGATCTTGATGGGCCAGCACCGGAGCCGAAGTAAACAGAGCTCTTAGCCGCCCAAAGGCCCTGTCCACTGCAAACTTACAGGACTCCCTTCAGCAATGAGGTAATGGGTGCAGCAACCTGGCCAAAACCCCGGATAAATCTCCGGTAGTAATTGGCAAACCCTAAAAATTGCAGATGAGGTGATAATTAAGTCTCCTTCTTTTTACAGAAGGCGAGAGCCAAATCGGCATATTCTGGGGGGATGTGCACGGTGGAGACCTGATCTGGACTTTCCACCGTGGTAGCACCAACGGAAAACCCTACACACCTCCCTGAGCACTCTCCTCATGATTCCCCTGCATAACCATGGCCAAGGAGATGGAGGCCTCCCTAATTAGCCCGGACCCTAATGGTCGACTATCTAGAGCGTGTACCGGGAAGGGTCTAACTATAGGAAAAATGGGGATCCCTAACCTAATGCTCTGTCGATAAAATTCCCAGCTGCGCCTGAATAGACGAGCGCCTTATGCTGAGAATGTGGGGAAAATTCAGGGAAACAAACATGCACAAACAGTTGATTAACAGAGGACTCTGGATGAGTGTTGTGCAAACTCACCTGGGGTGATGCCAGAGTGCCCTGCCTGTTGCCTCGACTCCCAGAGAAACCAACACAGCACCGACTGGCAATGTGTCCTCTGCGGCCACAGATGGCACACGTGATGGCTCCTCCTCCCGTCTCCCTATGCGCTGCACGTCCTAACTCCATGGACACCGGAGCTGGGTTGCTGTATGATGGAACCAGCAGAGCCCCCTCTGGACGTCTGTGGGTGACCAGCAGGTTATCCAACCAGATGGACAAATCCACCAGTTGGTCAAAGGTAATGGTGGCACCCCCGCAGGCCAGCTCACGTCGGACGTCCTCTCGTAGGCTGCATCTATAGTGGTCGATGAGGGCCCTGTCGTTCCAGCCTGCTCCAGCGGCCAAGGTTCGGAATTCAAGGGCGAAGTCCTGGGCGCTCCTCGTCCCCTGCTTCAAATGGAAGAGCCTCTCCCCCGCCGCTCTGCCCTCAGGTGTATGGTCGAAGACGGCCCTGAAGCGACGGGTGAAATCCTCAAAGTGGTCTGGAGCCGTGTCTCCTTCTCTCCACACAGTGTTTGCCCACTCCAGCGCTCTTCCTGTGAGGCAGGAGACGAGAGCGGCCACTCTCTCCGCTCCCGAGGGAGCTGGGTGCACAGTGGCCAGGTAGAGGTCCAGTTGTAGCAAGAATCCCTGGCACTGTGCTGCCATTCCATCATACTCCCTGGGAAGGTAGAGACGCATCCTCCCGGAATCCCCTCCGGATGGAACGTTGTGGAGACAACCCCCAGTTGTGCTGGTCGAGGCACTGGTGACCACCTGTCTCTCCCAGCGGTCCATGGTCTCGACAACGTGATCCATCATGGCACCAAGATGATGTAGCATGGCCGAATGTTCCTGGACGCGCTCCTCGACTCCTCTAACCGGGGTATCTGATCCTGCTGACTCCATTTCAATCCGTGTGTAATTCTGTCTGGCTGTGTATGAAGGTGAAGTCAGGTGCAGGAGAGCAGAGTATGATAAATAATTACACACAAAAGATGATGGGACAGAGGGTTAAATACAATGGAGCGGCAATGGCTAGAAAGCCGGTAACGTCGATCGCCGAAAGCCTCCCGAACATGGAGAGGAGTCGACTTTGGGGGAAGTCGTGACAATATGGTGATTTGTGCTTGTGCACATAGGCCTATTTACATTTCCCGACCTCCCCCAATAGAATGAATCCTGTCCAAATAGGGTAGATATGGCAATATTTAAAGGCTCTTATATTTAGCTAATATATTATGGTTTAATATGCATAAGTTTCTAACATAGCCTACTAGCGATTTGTAGTTTATCTGTCTTCAGCCAAAATAATTTTAGGTGCACGGTTGTGGGTGGGAATTTCCCATTGCGAGTGTGCGGACTCCTGTACAGTTCTGCGCATCCCCGAAACACTTGCGTGATACGGGAATTTCTTGGAATGTAAATTCCCAATTATTATTTTTTATTTATTTGTATTTAACCTTTATTTAACTAGGAAAGCCAGTTAAGAACAAATTCTTATTTACAATGACGGCCTACCAAAAGGCAAAAGGCCTCACGTGAGGACGGGGGCTGAGGTTAAAAAGAAAAAATTCAATATAAATATAGGACAAAACACACATCATGACAAGAGAGACAACCCAACACTACATGAAGAGAGACCTAAAACTACAACATAGCAAGGCAGCAACACATGACAACACAGCATGGTAGCAACACAACATGACAACAACATGGTTGCAACACATCATGGTAGCAGCACATAACATGGTACAAACATTATATGGCACAGACAACAGCACAAAGGGCAAGAAGGTAGAGACAACAATACACCACGCAAAGCAGCCACATCTGAATTATTCATAAATACGTTTCTGGAAATGTTCAACTGCCACAGGCGGGTGCCTCTCTACCTCATATGTTGGAAGAGAAGCCCAGTGAAAAGAAGCCAACTATATGTGTCTCCTTAATTATCCTATTTTGAGGTGGGTAACATTTATAGTAGATTCTTCTAGAGATTGTTGAATTGAGTTAACTTTTACACAAATGTAACACTTTTGCGTTCTCTCTGACAGACAGATTTACCTCGCAGCACAATGTGTCTATGCAATGTCAAAAAGCACAAACATGTCACCGGGTGTTATAGTTGTACTCCAAGATTGTTGTACTATTATGAGACTGTGAGGTGAGCGTATCTCTTAGGTTTACCTGAGAACACAGGGGACACAATCTTGGAGAACCATGCAAAGAAATGTCCGTGTAACACTAGGTCTATTACTCCTGTATTACTCCTGGTCCTTGGAATATAAAGTGCATACATGGCTCTATACATGTTTCATGTTATATATTTCATGTTATATATTTCATGTTATATATTTGAGTCTAGAAGAGTAGAACGAAAACAGACTTTGAATTCCACCGACCTGGTCTAGATTTTCTGCTATAGCCCCCATCATTCCATTAATCACCGATTGCTGTGCTTTGTTGGAACACTAATTGCCTCTGGATCAGAACTGCAATGACTGTTTTACTGAAAATAACAGTAATCATAAGCTTGTTACACGTTTAGGCAAAAATGATGTCTCCTACTCTAGTCCACATGCCTGTAGCTCTATGCACTGACAGCATCACATGCAAAACTTGTAGACTATCTTGTTTCATTATAATGACCTTAGGGTAGGTATTTGTGGGTGATACATCGAGTTCATGTAGACAAAGTGGAGCCTTTCAACCAGGTGGATGAAATTCTACTATTATTTTCACAATAGTCCAATAATACCAATAATCTCAGTAATTTCACAAGATATCAAAAACTGTTTGGGGGAACTACAATCAAGTTAAGTGATAAATGTCAAAGGTTGGAATTCCCCTTTACTAGTTCTCATTCTGGGGTTGGTGGGGAAAGGTTCTGATTTGATATGAATACGAATGACTTGAGACTGATGCATTTGTTTACTATGTTCTATTGGTTATAGATGCATGGTCGAGAGTGCTTGCAGAGGATGAGAGAGACATTTGGAGAGGAGTTAATGTGGACATGTCCACACACAAAGTGGTCCATTATCGGAGGTTTATGGGATGTGCGCAAGGCCGAACACTGCTAGACAGACACATGGCCGCAAATGTCCAGAAACCAGAAGTTGTCAGACTTGTGAACTGGAGTGTTTGACCTGTAAATGTGCCTTTTCGTGCAGTGATTGAAAAAAAGATGCAAAGTGGATCAAAAAGGTTTCTTTTTATAATCATCCTACAGAAGTTCATCCAGGTCAGATCTATTTTTTTACATGATCGCAAAGAACATATTGTAAGATTTCTAAAGCACCTACAAGCATGGGCTCTTTCAAAATATAACTTTTTTGTTATATGAAAGGGGTTCGACATGTTCCGTGACACTCAAGTTGTAATCTTTCTATAAAATATACAAGTGTTGACTGTGATCAGGGCACGGGAATGTAAGTGTATCTTGTCTGTTTAATGAACAAAATTACAAACTTTATGATTTAATTTGCATTTGACAACCATGTAGCCTATAGGCTGCACAGACCAGTAACATAACTCAACTCAAATTTGCTGTTCTATTATTTATTTTACATTTTATTAGTCTTATAATGTTTCTTAGGACCAGCCTAAACAAATGAATAATGGATTTCTTTGTGATGGTGTATATTCAATGGCTTTAATAAAACGGACGTCCACCCACATCAGCCTACCCCTGCTCATACTCGTCAACTGTGCCAGCATGCGCACAGGAGGTATAAAAGGCTTATGCCGGCAAGAATGTGGTAAAAATTGGACTTTGAAATTGGGGCGTATAAACATTGCCCGATTTTTATTTCATGCAACACACCGTAAATCCTGTGTGAAAAGTGTAGAACTAAGTAGTATGTAAAGCAGGACGTTAAAGCATGGGGCTATGTAGGGGATCTCCCTGCTCCAGGCTAATAAGTCATTGTGTCCTTTCACAGGCTAATGTGCTGACAGTGGGATTCAAAAGGAGCCTCAGCCACTGCAGATGGGCCAGGGCCAGGGAGGATGACATCACCTTGGACAAAAGGACCCTTCTGAACTCAAGCTGTGAGGCTTTGATTATGGTAATTCACCACCAGGGTTGGCTGACCACTGCATACAGTGACCTATGGTAGGAAGGAATGTCATAAAACCTCTTTTAATCAAGAAGCCCACTTTAAACCCCATAGGAACTGACCCATTAACCCCTTACAATGTAAAAAATAAATTAAACAAATTATTATTAAGTAACTTTTTTTTGTTTACTCAACTTTTCAGTCCAAGTGTTAACTGAACAAAATAAAAATTGTTTGCCCAAACTTAGCTCCAACTTGAGACTTTTACAAAACTTCTGTCAATTTAAAATGTGTTTGCCCAACATGCCTCACATGTTCATTCAACTACAGTGCCTTGCGAAAGTATTCGGCCCCCTTGAACTTTTCGACCTTTTGCCACATTTCAGGCTTCAAACATAAAGATATAAAACTGTATTTTTTTGTGAAGAATCAACAACAAGTGGGACACAATCATGAAGTGGAACGACATTTATTGGATATTTCAAACTTTTTTAACATTTCAAAAACTGAAAAATTGGGCGTGCAAAATTATTCAGCCCCTTTACTTTCAGTGCAGCAAACTCTCTCCAGAAGTTCAGTGAGGATCTCTGAATGATCCAATGTTGACCTAAATGACTAATGATGATAAATACAATCCACCTGTGTGTAATCAAGTCTCCGTATAAATGCACCTGCACTGTGATAGTCTCAGAGGTCCGTTAAAAGTGCAGAGAGCATCATGAAGAACAAGGAACACACCAGGCAGGTCCGAGATATTGTTGTGAAGAAATGTAAAGCCGGATTTGGATACAAAAAGATTTCCCAAGCTTTAAACATCCCAAGGAGCACTGTGCAAGCGATAATATTGAAATGGAAGGAGTATCAGACCACTGAAAATCTACCAAGACCTGGCCGTCCCTCTAAACTTTCAGCTCATACAAGGAGAAGACTGATCAGAGATGCAGCCAAGAGGCCCATGATCACTCTGGATGAACTGCAGAGATCTACAGCTGAGGTGGGAGACTCTGTCCATAGGACAACAATCAGTTGTATATTGCACAAATCTGGCCTTTATGGAAGAGTGGCAAGAAGAAAGCCATTTCTTAAAGATATCCATAAAAAGTGTTGTTTAAAGTTTGCCACAAGCCACCTGGGAGACACACCAAACATGTGGAAGAAGGTGCTCTGGTCAGATGAAACCAAAATTGAACTTTTTGGCAACAATGCAAAACGTTATGTTTGGCGTAAAAGCAACACAGCTGAACACACTATCCCCACTGTCAAACATGGTGGTGGCAGCATCATGGTTTGGGCCTGCTTTTCTTCAGCAGGGACAGGGAAGATGGTTAAAATTTATGGGAAGATGGATGGAGCCAAATACAGGACCATTCTGGAAGAAAACCTGATGGAGTCAGCAAAAGACCTGAGACTGGGACGGAGATTTGTCTTCCAACAAGACAATGATCCAAAACATAAAGCAAAATCTACAATGGAATGGTTCAAAAATAAACATATCCAGGTGTTAGAATGGCCAAGTCAAAGTCCAGACCTGAATCCAATCGAGAATCTGTGGAAAGAACTGAAAACTGCTGTTCACAAATGCTCTCTATCCAACCTCACTGAGCTCGAGCTGTTTTGCAAGGAGGAATGGGAAAAAATTTCAGTCTCTCGATGTGCAAAACTGATAGAGACATACCCCAAGCGACTTACAGCTGTAATCACAGCAAAAGGTGGCGCTACAAAGTATTAACTTAAGGGGGCTGAATAATTTTGCACGCCCAATTTTTCAGTTTTTGATTTGTTAAAACAGTTTGAAACATCCAATAAACGTCCTTACACTTCATGATTGTGTCCCACTTGTTGTTGATTCTTCACAAAAAAATACAGTTTTATATCTTTGTTTGAAGCCTGAAATGTGGCAAAAGGTCGCAAAGTTCAAGGGGGCCGAATACTTTCGCAAGGCACTGTAAATTATTTTTTGGGCATCTTAACTAAAAAAGGCTGTGCAACTGGTCACACACACACACACACACACAAACATTGCTTTTAACAATATTTTCATTTTATTTACATATTTGACAGACTTTTAGTTTAATTTAATTGATTTGAGGTTTTTCTGTATAGTTGTCTAATGTTGGTGGGGCATATGACTATTTTATAATGTTACTTCTTAATCACTATGAAAAATAAAATTGTTTTGGAAATTAAAAGATTGGAATGCTGTGAACCAAAAGGTTGTGAGATCAAATCCCAAATCACATGCTAAATATGAATTACTGTATAAGTGAACATGCACAATGTAATCATGTATGTCAATGTGTGTCAAATATGTACAGTGCATGCCATGGCATGATGCTGCCACAACTATGCTTCACGGTAGGGATGGTGTTAGACAGGTGATGAGCTATGCCTGGTTTTCTCCAGACATAGCGCTTTGCAATCAGGCCAAAGAGTACAATTGTCGTCTCATCAGACCACAGAATCTTTTGCCTTATGGACCCAGTCTTGCACCTGTCTTTTTGCATACTCCAGATGTGCTGTCATGTGCCTTTTTCTCAGGAATGGCTTCCGTCTTTCCACTCTACCATAAAGCCCAGATTGGTGAACTGCTGTAGAGACTGTTGTCCTTCTGAAAGGTTCTCCCATCTCAGCCAAGGAACTCTGTAGTCCTTTCAGAGTGGTCATTGGGTTCTTGGTCACCTCCCTGACCAATGTCCTTGCATAGTTGCTCAGTTTAGTCGGACGACCAGCTCTAGGCAGATTCTGGGTAGTTCCAATTTCCCAATAATGGAGACCACTGTGCTCTTGGAAACTTTCAACACTCTTGAAATTGTTTTATACCCTTCCCCAGATTTATGCCTCATCACAATTATATCTCTGAGAATGTCTTTCTAAATCATATCTAACCAATTGAATTGGCCCCTGGTGAACTTGTAGTGAGTGACCTTTCACGGATGATCAAAGGAAATTGGACACCCCTAAGCTCAATTTGGAGTGTCATAGCAAAGGGGTGTGAATACTTAAGCAAATGAGATATTTCTGTATTTAATTTTCAAGAAATTTGCTTATCATTTTTAAAAACATGTTTCCACTTTGTCATTATTAGGTATTGTTTGTAGATGGGTGAGAAAAAGTATCTATGAAATCCATTTTGAATTCAGGCTATAACACAACAAAATGTGGAATAAGTCAAGAGTAATAAGTGAGTTGAAAACAGTGTGCGTAACTACAATAGTTTCACAGCCTTTTGTTTGTTTTAGGTAAGATGCCAAAATAACAATTTCTAGTTGAATGACCATATGAGACAATTTGAGAAAACACATAATTGACTAAATGTTTACCTATGTTTTCTCATGTTGTAGCTAAGTTTGGGCCAACTAAACATTTTAAGATCAGGTAACAACATTGAGTAAACAAAAAAAGGCTGTGGAACCACTTATTTAATAATATTTATTTGAAACAACTAGTTGTTGTTTTTTACAGTGTACGTGTTTTATCTAGAGTTGTATCTACATTATTTGACAGAGATTTTTTACATGCATAATGAATGTACTTATAATTTAGTTACTACAGTATAAATTGTTCATTTATTTTGACAGTGTTTACTAGTTTGTCCTCAATATGTAAAAGCCTGCCTTTCAATGTCGCTCACTGTTTGCAATGCATATGTCACAAAACAGCTGCACCAAATAACTACTGTATGTGTCACCTCCCATGTTACATAACCTTCTCACACCTATTACGCCTGGCTCTGTCCAAACACTTGAGATGATCGGAGCTGCCATCCTGGACAGGGTGCATACTGCATGCAGTAGGACTACCAGCATCACCTGTCTCTTGAGACTGTGCCAGCCAGGGATGCCCAGGCAAGCACCAGTCAGAAAGAAAATAAATCAACCCATTGGCAGTCATTCAGACAAAGAACAGACAGACAGCTCCCCAACCCTGGAGGATGATTTCCCAGTGTTGCCTACCACAAACTGGTGACATTCCCCACTGACAGTGATCCTCATTAACAGATTACACAACACATAAGTAATTATCCATTTACATAATTCAACAATGAACTACAATGTAAGCTACAAGTCCTACCATATCTATTGAAATTTAAGAGCCCACAAATATTTCCTAGATACCACTCATAGTGTAACTCCTGTGAGACAGATGCATGATGAAATCCTCAGTTCATAATGTAAGAGGAACTAGGGGTGTTAGCAGCAGTGAGATCATTATTCAGCACCTCTCTTCATTTACACCACTGACTCACCCCGGGGCTATGCAATAGACAAATAATCAAATAAAATGTTATTTGTCACATGCGCCGAATACAACCTTACAGTGAAATGCTTAATTACAAGCCCTTAACCAACAATGTGCGGGGGCACCGGTTAGTCAAGGTAATTGAGGTAAATTGTACATGTAGGTAGAGGTAAAGTGACTATGCATGGATAATAAACAGACAGTAGCAGCAGAGTAAAAATGGGGGTTGGGGTGGGGACAATGCAAATAGCCCGGGTTGTCACTGGTGTGGAGAGAAGTAAGCAGGAGGCAGTCACAGGTTTAGAACTACTGAATTTATTTAAGCACCATAGAACAAAGCGGGATGAAACCCAAACGCTGTTGTGCTCCAAATATATCTCCATGAACAAAAAGGAACAGGGCGAACCCAAAGTGCAAAATATAAAGTACTCAGGAAAGAGTAGGAGAGATTCCTCTCAGGAAAACAAGGAACATTTACAACGACCAACAAAGACAAATGGCAGAGGGAGCATACATACAGTGATAGAATGGGGATTGGAACCAGGTGTGTGTAATGATGATGTGACACGTCCGGGGTTGATGAGTGAAGGACGTTTGCCAGCAGTAGGATCGGCAGCAGCTAGAAGGCCGGCGACGACGAACGCCTGAGCTGAACAGGAGAGGGAGCCAAAGGGATAGCTAATGTGACAGTACCACCCCCTATGAGGCGCTGCTCTTGCAGAGGTGCCGCCGTCCTTGGGGATGACCCCGGAGACGCGGTGTGGGTCGGTCAGGATGACGCCTGTGGAAGTCCCGAATGAGAGAACGATCCAGGAGGGAGGTGAGAGAGGGAGGTGAGAGGGGCCACCACTGTGCTGAAACCCCTAATGAAGCGGCTGAAATAGTTGGAAAAACCAAGGAAGTACTGCACCGCCTTGATGTTGGATGGAACAGGCCACGACTGCACTGCACTGACCCTCTGCTTTTCCATCTCCACTCCCGCGGTGGATATCCGATAGCCCAGGAAGGAGATCACCTGCTGAAAGAAAAGGCACTTCTACACCTTGGCGTACAGGTTATGCCCTATCAGCCTCTCCAAGATGGACCTGACATGAGAGAGAGACATGCTGCTCGCGTGTAGTGGAATACATCAAGATGTTGTCTACGTACATCACTACACAGCGACCCAACATCTCTAAACACCTTGTTAATGAATGATTGAAACACAGAGGGTGCATTTGTCAGGCTGTACGGCTTTACCCTGTATTCATAGTGCCCGGTGCTGAAGGCGATCTTTAGTCCTCTTTTTCGACCATTCGTCCCCCTATCTGATGTGCACCAGGTTGTGGGTACTGCGTGAATCCATTTTAATAAAGTACTTAGCACCTGTTCGATCACAGTGGGTATGAGAGGCAGGGGATAACTGAATTTAACAGTAGCCTTATTCAGTATCCGGTAATCGATGCAGGGGTGGAGACCTCCCTCCTTCTTCTTCACAAAAAAGAAGCTGGCGGCGGACGGAGAGGTGGACGGACGGATGAGTCCTTGGGCCAGCGCCTCCTGGACGTAGGCCTCCATGGCTTCGGTCTCTGCATGCGAGAGAGGGTAGATGTGCCCCGCGAGAGGGTAAAACCAGGCAGTAGATTGATAGTGCTGTCCCATGGGTGATGAGGGGACAAGTCTTCGAAAGTCTTCGAAAAGGCCACCTGTAGGTCCCGGGACTCATCCAGGATAGGGACGTGGGTGGCCTGGTCCCGACTTTCCATGGAGGTGGCACAGATTGACACATGCTTCAAAAAGTGTATGATTCACCAGTATTTCCGATTTTCTTATGACACCAAAATCCCTCTTCAGCAATATTAAATATTTAGCATAATGATGAAACACTGGGGGCATGAGACATTTTGTAAGTTAAAGACTCATTCATAAACTACCTCCTCTTTAACCTCTCTTTAATTATCTAATTTATTTTAACATGTTCCCAGCATGCCTCTCTCAGCAGGTCTTTCCCATAGTGACCCATCCGGGGCCAGTAACGAGGGTTCCCAGTCCGGTGCCTGCAACGAGGGTCCCCGGTCCAGGGCCCGCAACGAGGGTCCTCACTCCGGGGCCCGCAGCAAGGGTCCCCAGTCCAGGGCCAGTAACGAGGGTTCCCAGTCCGGTGCCTGCAATGAGGGTCCCCAGTCCGGGGCCCGCAACGAGGGTCCCCAGTCCGGGATCGGCGACGAGGGTCCCGCACCAGAGCCGCCACCGCAGATAGATGCCCACCCAGACCCTCTCCTATAGGTTCAGATTTTGCGGCCGGAGTCTGCACCTTTGGGGGGGGGGGGGGGGGGGTACTGTCACGCGCTGACCTGAGAGAGACATTTTATTTCTCTATTTGGTCAGGTCAGGGTGTGATGTGGGGTGGGCATTCTATGTGTTGTTTTCTATGTTTCTGTTGATGGAATTTATATGAATGACTAGAATAATCCACTCTGAACCCCGAAGCCGTATAATCGTATGAGTATGAAATTGATTTGAATTATGTATGACCATAGTCTGTACAATATGTCTATAAACCTTATTTGAATATCAGACATACTGTCTGAGCAAGATTCAGTGCCGACCTTGGCTGGGGCCACTGAGAATACTTCCCAGTCTCCCTATCTTTAGGGAGGAGGGGGAGTAAGTCTCAGTTTATTTCTATGTTTTGGCCGGGTATGGTTCCCAATCAGGGACAGCTGTCTATCGTTGACTCTGATTGGGAATCATACTTAGGCAGCCCTTTTTCCCATCTGTGATTGTGGGTAGTAAACTTTTGTTAGTGGCACTATATCCCTGTTAAGCTTCACTGTCGTGTCTTTGTTTCTTGTTTTGTTGGCGACATTAAAATAAAAGGAAAATGTACGCTCACCACCCTGCACCTTGGTCTCCTTCCACCTTGGCCGTGACAGCACTGCTTTGCTTTATCTTGGCCAGGTCGCAGTTGTAAATTAGAATTTATTCTCAACTGGCCTACCTGGTTAAATAAAGGTTAACTAAAAATACAAAAAATTAAAAGGGGTGCTGCTAAATATGGACAATTATTTGAATGGAATTATTTTGTAACCATGATGATTTGGCAATATGTCAATTTTGGGATGAATGCATCATCTCAAGCTGAGCTACCTATGCTTCAAAAAGTGTATGATTCACCAGTATTTCCGATTTTCTTATGACACCAAAATCCCTCTTCAGCAATATTAAATATTTAGCATAATGATGAAACACTGGGGGCATGAGACATTTTGTAAGTTAAAGACCCATTCATAAACTACCTCCTCTTTAACCTCTCCTTAATTATCTAATTTATGTTAACATGTTCCCAGCATGCCTCTCTCAGCAGGTCTTTCCCATAGTGACCCGTCATCGCCTCCACTTCCACATTCCTCTACTTTGTTCCACTGTTTCTCTCACTTATCTGTGACTCCTCTCCTATACTTTACACCTCTATTGTAATGCTGGTCAGCTCTCTGTAATCCTGGCCCTGTCCAGGCTCTTCACACCTCTGTGTGGCCCCAATGGCCTGCACCCTAGAGCGGGATTAACTGACCAGTGACCCCATGCCCCCCCGCGGCTCTCTGCTCTATCCTCACAATGCTCCAGTGTCACCACTCTCCCCCGACGCTCCACTCCCTTTCCCCCTGACCCACTTAGCCCAGTCCACCTCTTTGTCCACCAGCCACCGGTCCCTGTGTTGCTTTACCAGAGGCGATAGAGACACCCCCCAGCCTGGTTACAGACGGGTGATGTAATGGTGAGACACCACCCCAGGGATGGCTGCAGTCTGGTGATGTCATAGCATGGTGAAACAGTCTGGTGTCTGGTGAGAGAAAATATTTAAACATGTGGATCTGGAGGATTCTGAAATGTTGCGGATGCAGCCAATATCATACATTCTCATTAGATCAACTCCATGTGACTCTAAGGCCCATGTCCAGATTCAGGTAGCAGTTATTTCAGTTCCTGGTTATCAACAAACCTAAAGGATTTAATAGAGCCTATCTATTTGTATTTATATTTATTATGGATCCCCATTAGCTGCTCCCTTACTCTTCCTGGGGTCCAGCTAAATTAAATCAGTTATACATTTTTTTAAACATTACAATACATTCACAACCGATTTCACAACATATTAAGTGTGTGCCCTCAGGCCCCTACTCTACTACCACATATCTACAACACAAAATCCATGTGTACGTGTGTGCATAGTGTGAATGTTATTGTGTGTTTGTATGCATGAGTCTGTGGTTATGTTTGTGTTGCTTCATGCATATATTTTCTATTTTCTATACTGTAGCTGGCATTGCATCACCATGCACTCAAAACAATGTCTTGAGGGATCTCATCTCATGTACAGGCAAGAAATCTCTTTCCACCTGTCAGAGTGCCTTGTTGTGTACTGTAACTTTACGCTGGGGGCTGTTCACAGTAGCATATATCTCTATAAACTTTCCACAGGACTTCGTTGTTATGCTCGAATTGTGTGTGTATTGTTTGTTTGGAGGAAGAGGTCTAGGAGAGGCAGCACTGACCAATGTAGGGTGCCATCCTGTGACCTGCTAAAAGAGAACTAATGAAAAATGTATGCAAGAAATACGACCGGCAGTTTTGTTTTGCCATTTACAGTGCCGTCAGAAAGTATTCACACCCCTTGACTTGTTCCACATTTTGTTGTGTTACAGCCTAAATTAAACATGTATTAAATGTAGGTGTTTTGTCACTGGCCTACACAAAATATCCCATAATGTCGAAGTGGAATTATGTCTTCAGACATTTTTACAAATTCATAAAAAATGAAAAGCTATTCAACTCCTTTGTTATGGCAAGCCTAAATAAGTTTAGGAGTAAAAATGTGTTTAACAGAACAGATCTCATAATAAGTTGCATGGACTCAAAAGCAGATTCAACCATAAAGACCAGGGAGGTTTTCCAATGCCTTGCAAAGCAGGGGGCAAATAATGGGCAAATGTTGCACAATTCAGGTGTGGAAAGCTCTTAGAGACTTACCCAGAACGACTCACAGCTACAATCGCTGCCAAAGGTGCTCCTACAATTGACTCAGGGGTGTGAATAAATGAGATATTTCTGTATTTAATTTTCAATAAATTTGCAAAGATTTCTAAAAACATGTCTTCACATTGTCTTTATGGGGTATGGTGTGTATATGGGTGAGGATTTTTTAAAACATTTAATCCATTTTGAACTCAGGCTGTAACACAAAATGTGGTTTAAGTGAAACGGTATGAAGACTTTCTGAAAGCACTGTAAATGCTCCAGGGGTCATGTTCTTTCATCTATTTTATTTGTTGACCCCTCCAGGCATGAAGCGACCATACAGTGAATGAGGATTGGTTCTATGGTCATGTAGAGGGAGTAACAAGAGAGGAGGCTCCAGTTTACAGCACCACTTATTTATAACTGCCATGCAGAATATTTCACTGAGGCGCTGATCAGGTTTTACAGTGGGCAGTAAAGCACTCAGTGAGCTCACCACATTGCCACATCAATCATTACTGAGACACACACACTAGGATAGTGGAGACACACATCAGGGTAATGCCAGAGCCAGGCAGGGGAGAAATCATTAGCTCCTGAGAGTCTCACTCCATCACGTAAATTACATTCCTTCATAATAGGCGAATAATCCTCTTAACATTGATAAAACAGTAAAAAGCTGATTCAAACACTGCTGCTGTTTAATTCAAATAACTTAAGCAATTTCATTTTACAAATCTATTAGATAATGGGATTTCTTTTTACCCAATTGATGGGATTGACATCGATTCTTCAAATCAATATGGTTTGTCAGTTCTTGTTTGTGTGTAAAAAAACGTGAGCGTGTGTGTGTTTGAGAGAGAGTTTGTGTGTGAATGTGTGTGCGTGTCCATGCACCCGCTCATGTATGTGAGTGTGTGTGAGTGAGAGAGCGAGCGAGAGAGCGAGAGCGCGATAGAGAGGGAGAGAGAAAGAGAGAGAGAGATGTGCAGGCATGCCTGCTTGAGTGTGTGTGTTTTTAAGGCACATGTCTTCTTCTGGGGTTCTCCTGTCCTGGTGAGGCATGCTAGGGCCTGTACAGTAATAGACACACACACACCCACCCAGCTGCCCCTCACCTCGCACGGGCATGGCTATTTCTGATCCACAGAGTTAGCCAAAGGCGTGGGGGGACAGAGGGGTCAGCAATGCACTCTCTCCCTTCAGATCGCACCCATCTTCTCCCTCTGATGTCCCACATTCCTACACATGCCCAAACTGCTCCACCTCTCCCTTACACCCCTCCCTCAATCATTGAAATGGCTCTCAAGTCCCTCAGACAAGTAACATGCATTAGATGTATTACTACTTACACCAAACAGCACTGATGGGGGAAATGTATTAGAGATGTATAGATTCAGTGCTGTGTACTACTACTACTGTACTGTAGGTGGTGAGGTCATCACTGTGAGGTATGCTGGACTGGCTCACTGTCACTTTCCTAATTGGAATGGCAAAGAGAGTGTAATATCTGTGTTTAGTCAAGATCTCTATCTCCTTAACAGAATTAGATCAGACCATGTTTATCGGCTGTGTACATTTGAGTGACATCATTTTAGACATACAAACATGTGGTATACACTGAGTGTACAAAACATTGTTCTCTCTACTACCGCACAGCGAGTGATACCGGAATGCCAAGTCTAGGTCCAAGAGGCTTCTAAACAGCTTCTACCCCCAAGCCATAAGACTCCTGAGCAGCTAATCAAATGGCTACCCAGACTATTTGCATTGCCCCCCTACGCAGCTGCTACTCTCTGTTATGATCTATGCATAGCCACTTTAATAACTGTACCTACATGTACATAATTACCTCAATTACCTCGACACCGGTGCCCCCCGCACATTGACACATTGACTCTGTACCGGTACCCCATGTATATAGCCCCGCTATTTTTGTTTACTGCTGCTCTTTATTATTTGTTATTCTTATCTCTTACTTTTTTAAATGTATTTTCTTAAAACTGCATTGTTGTTTAATTTCACTGCAAGGTCTACTACACTTGTCGTATTCGGCGCATGTGACAAATTATATTTGATTTGATTTTGATTAAGAACACTGTACTGATATTGAGTTGCTCCCCATGTTGCCCTCAGAACAGCCTCAATTCATCAGGGCATGGACTCTACAAGATGCCGAAAGCGTTCCACAGGGATGCTGGCACATGTTGACTCCGATGCTTCCCACAGTTGTGTCAAGTTGGCTGGATGTCCTTTGGGTGGTGGACCATTCTTGATGCATACTAGAAACTGTTAAGTGTGAAAAACCCAGCAGTGTTGACACACTCAAACTGGTGCGCCTGGCACCTACTACCATACCCCGTTCAAAGGCACTTGAATATTTTGTCTTGCCTATTCACCCTCTAATTGGCACACATACACAATCCATGTCTCAAGGCTTACAAATCCTTCTATAACCTGTCTCCTCCCCTTCATCTACACTGTTTGAAGTGGATTTAACAAGAAACATCAATAAGGGATCATAGCTTTCAACTGGATTCACCTTGTTGGTCTGTCATGGAAAGAGCAGGTGTTCCTAATGTTTGTACACTCCGAGTATGCATGCAATATGCCAATGACACATGACCAGTGTCTGTCCTCAAAGAGTTTCCCCTGCACAGATGGCTGCTGATCTCCTGCTCTGCCAGATCACTCCCCAAAATGGCCCAGTGTATGTGGAGGCCCCATGCCTACAGTGACGTTTCTCCATCCTTCAAAGGGTTAATGGACAGGTGACTGTGACAGCGGTAGAGGGATATGTGGGGGTGTGGTAGGAGGGGTGCGGTAGCTCCTGGTACACCAAGTTCTCCAATGGAACCCAGGGACCCCCACCAGTTGCCTGGTAATCTTGAGGGCAGCCCCAAATGGCATGATGAAATGACAGCAGCTGTTGTTTTTGTTGGCAAGGCCAAAACTATGGCCAGATTCACCATGGGACCACCGAAAGGGATCCCAGCCGCGCGGCTCAGCCACCTCTTGTTGCTCCAGGCTGGGAAACTGAGCGCCACAGCGGGCGGGCAAAGGCTCCATTATGGGCCATCAAATATTAATCTGCCATACGGCACTGAGCCGATGGGCCCTCTCCTTCTGCACCGTGCAGCTTACCCCACAGAAGGCTGGGAGCAGAGCACACTGACTGACTCTGAAAACAACAACAATAGAGTGGTAATAAGTCTCATTGTTCTGCAATGCCATCTGTCTTCAAACAGCTATGATTGAACCATTTTTGACTTCTCAAATTGACTATGTCTTGTGATGTATTGGTTAATACTGGCAGACTTGACACCCCTATCTGAAATACAGCTATCAGTTGCACTGGATCCTGATGGGTATGGTGTAAAAGGGTGTTAACAACTCTACGAAGCAATTAGCACTAATCTGATAATAATCAAGCCTGGAATGATCCTAAGCTTTAAGAAGCTAAATGCATTTAATTGACTAATTGGACTTTTGACAGTTTAATGGAGGGTGTGTTTGACCCTTTGAGCTGGCCACATGTTATTCAGTGTTAATAAGGAACTAATGGACACGACATCCATTAATGAAGAAGCCAATGGCATCCCCCAATGGACAGACACGTGGATCAATTTGTTGATGAGTTAAACCATAAGCGTCTAAGCCGGGGAGGGAGGGAATTGTTTTAAGGTCATACGAAGGATCATTTTTCAACTTGATTTTTAATTTTAAGAGCCCTTCAAGTATAAAAAAAATATATCTCTCAGATATAGGACAGACACTAGTGAATCTGTTATTCAATGATTTTCTATTGGCTAATAGCAGTAATGCCAAATTCAATGTTCCATCCAATAATTGTTGTGTATATAAGAAAGATCAGGACACAATTTATTTATATTTTCTTTACATTTATTTGACCCCTTATTTTTGGCACTAAACAGTCTACGCCCTGTTTAAGCCGGGGGAAGGGGGGGTTCTACTAAGCTATATGGAATTGTTTTAAGAAGGTCATACCAAGGATCATTTTGCTATTTGATTTTGAATTGTAAGACCCTTTGAAGTATCAAACAATTATATAAATAAATTATTTGGTGTAATGTTTTATTTGGCATCAATACAAGCAGTGAACATTTGAAATTCACCTTCACCTTTGATGCGCATGAATCTTGACATTTTGATTAAGAGGGAGGGGAGTGGTTTTAGCACGGATCTATCAGGAAGCCGACGGACAGAAATTCCCTGTTACGCGGAGACAGCTTCCACCCTACACCCCTAAAAAAGAGCCTCCCCATTAGCATACGCAGGATTTGCAGTACACAGAGTGACTATGACAAACATGCCGACTATCTGGATGAGCGTTTCAGACAGCGGGGTTACCCAGAGGAATGGCTGCATGACGCAAGGGAACGTTATAAAAATATGACCCATGATGACAGCCTCACGCCCAAACCTCCCCGCCCTCCTGACCAACGCGTTCAATGCTTCCTTGGTAAACAGTTCGACCCGATCATTAAAAAACACTGGCACATCTTGAACACTGATCCACAACTGGAAAAGACGTTTAAAGAACTCCAGTGGGTAGTCTTCAGACGCGCCCACAACGTCAGTCAAATGGTGGTGAGGTCTGATCTTTCACCAGTGCCACGTGGTACCTTTCTAGACAATGTGCCGGACGGTAACTATGTATGTGGCGGATGTACCCTTTGTAACTTTACGAACAAATGCACAATGTTCAATCGCCCTATTATCGGCAAGGCCATTAAGATTAAGGGCATCATTATGTTCCACAAAAATTGTTGTTTTACCTGATCAAGCTTATTTGTGGTGTATGCTATCTAGGAAAAACAAAACAAGCTCTGAAAACAAGGATAGCAGATCACAGGAGTAATATCAGGACCCTTGACCAGAGAAACCCTGTAGCTGCGCAATTCATGGAGGCTCGTCCCAACATTAGCTCTTTGAGATACATTGACATCGAACATGTTAAGACTCCCAGGAGGAGGCAGATACTGATAATCTCTTATTGAGAAGATAATTGTATTGGATTCACCATTTGTGTACCATGTTTCCTAGAAGTCTGAACTAAGAATTTGATATGAGACCATTTCTTACCTGAATATGTCACTTTGATTTGTACCTGTTATGTAATGACTACTGACAATGCCTACTGGGAAACCTTAAAGCATCTCATCAGAGGGGAGCCTCTGCAAGCTATTAAAGTATGATATAAATGGTTGCCATTTTCTAACAAATAATTCATTTTCTCAAGCTTTAGGAAGCACATTACATCGTTGAGCCATTGAGAAGTGGAGGGGGGCGGAGCAGACTTCCACAGGAGAAGAATTCTACAGCGAGCTAATAAGGATGTAAAAGCAAGAATATCGGCATGTTTGGGGTCCAAGGAGAACAAGTCTTCTGGAATACCAAAAACAGCTATCAGGGACAAGGCTGCAGGTTCATTTTAAGCACCTCAGATAAAGTTTTAAAAATAGAATCCCAGTAATTTTGTAGTTTAGAGCATTGAATGAACATGTGACTAAGGTCACATGGTGAGACATGACATCTATCACTCTCATCATTTACATGCACCCTATGAAAAATGCACCCTATGTAAAACCTTAAATTGTATGAGACCAAGATGTAGTGGAGCGTACTCTATCAATCGCCTCATCCCACCATTCCGGTGTAAATTCAACACCCATTTCCCGTTACCAAGCTGATTTAATTTTGTTAGTGGAGTGTTTGTCCAATGACAAAATACACAGATAGATCTGAGAAATGACTGCATTCTGTCGAAGTAATAGAGTCAATATGCCATCCCAGGGTTGGCAAGGGGTGGAGCAGGGAAGCCAGAAAATTGGGAGGAGACACAATGCCTAATTTGAAGGTAACGGAAAAAGTGAACTGGAGGCAGAGTATGTAGAGGCCAGGTTGGGAAAACTAGAAAAACATATATTTACATATCAGTCTTGGAAGGACTTAATACCTTTCCTTGTCCAGTAAGAGAAAGCATTATCTATTAGAGAAGCGGGGAATAAGTGATTCTTATCAATAGGACCCATAGTAAATGCAGCAGAGAATTAAACATTTCGAAACTGGTACCAAAGTGTGGAAAGCACTACAGGTTTGTAAGTATAGCGAGAGGGAGATGTTGGGAGAGAAGAGCAAAGTAAAGCAGGAAGAGAAGACGAAATACAAGAATGTGCCTCTAGGTGGCACCATGGGGTATCTGGAGCATGTAACCAGAATGGCAATTTCTAAAAGTTGGCTGCCCAGTAATAGCATAAAAAGTTGGTTAGTGCAAGCTTTCCACTAAACTTGCACCTCTGAGGTAAAGATCTACTGACTCTGGGTACCTTTCCTCCCCAGATAAAAAATACTTTGGTAAAAACAATGGGATAGATTGAAATAGAGGAATTTGGGTAAACTGTTCATTTTTACAGCGTTAATCCTTCCTATACATGATAGTGGTAAACTACCCCATCTCTGAAAATCAGTTTTCATTTGCGCAAGAAGGGGAGCAAAGTTTGCAGAAAAAGAGCATGTCATGAACGAGTTACGTTCACTCCAAGAGCGGCTAAATTGAAAGGGCAAGTCTGTCTGCTGGAGCTGTAGCGCTGCCGGATTGATTGGGAAGCAATCACTTTCTGGAGATTAAGCTTGTAACCGGAGAAGGAGCCAAAGTTCTCCAGAATAGAAAGGATAGAATGTAAACAGGTTACAGGGTTATTTACATAAAGTAACAAATCATTTGCATATAATGACAACCTATGTTCAACCCCTTCCCGTGTTACACCTTGGAAAGAGGAGGATGCCCGTAAACCTCCTGAAAGGGGCTCAATGGCGACGGCGAAAAATAACCCACTTGGTAATTTTGTAAATATATATTATTTTCTGGAACTGTTATTCAATTATTGGAGATACACAAATTGTTTAAGCACCAACCATGCGTCACATCCGCAATGGTCATGTGAGGTGAACTCTGTATATTTTCGGATGTGAGCTCTCAGTTTGACCCGACGAAGATCCGTTTCGGATCGAAATGTCAATAATTCGGTGAATTGGGAGCTTTAACAGTGTGCGGGCCTTCTTGTTCTATACTAGTATTCTTTATTAGCCCAGCACCTATGTTTTTAAGGATGTGCGTATGACCACACACTTTTCTTACTGCTATTAGCCCACACAAACTCATTGGATTCACTACATGGAAGAACAGATAGCCCCCCCCAAAAAAATCTAAGGGAAGTGTGTTCTGAAGTGTCTATCCTATATCTGAGAGATATAAGAATGATCAGAATATATCTGTATGTTTTTACATGTATTTAGACTCAAATCAAATTGTATTTGTCACATGCGCTGAATACAACAGGTGTAGTGTAGACCTTACAGTGAAATGCTATCTTACAAGACCTTAACCAACAATGCAGTTTTAAGAAAATACCCCCCAAAAAGTAAGAGATAAGAATCACAAATAATTAAAGAGCAGCAGTAAATAACAATAGCGGGGTGATATACAGGGAGTACAGGTACAATGTATGGAATATGTACATTTATTAAAGTGACTATGCATAGATGATAACAGAGTAGCAGCAGCATAGAAGAAGGGGGGGGGGGGGGGCAATGCAAATAGTCTCGGTAGCCATATAATTAGCTGTTCAGGAGTCTTATGGCTTGGGGGTAGAAGCTGTTTAGAAGCCTCTTAGACCTAGACTTAGCGCTCCGGTACCGCTGGCCGTGCGATAGCAGAGAGAACAGTCTATGACTAGAGTGTCTGGAGTCTTTGACAATTTTTAGGGCCTTCCTCTGACACCTCCTGGTATAGAGGTCCTGGATGGCAGGAAGCTTGGCCACGGTAATGTACTGGGCCGTACTCACTACCCTCTGTAGTGCCTTGTGGTCGGAAGCCAATTAGTTGCTATACTATGCAGTGATGCAACCCATCAGGATGCTCTTGATGGTGCTACTGGTGGTAAAACTTTTTGAGGATCTGAGGACCCATGTCAAATCTTTTCAGTCTCCTGACGGGGAATAGGTTCTGTTGTGCCCTCTTCACGACTGTCTTGGTGTGCTTGGAACATGTTATTTTGTTGGTGATGTGGACACCAAGGAACTTGAAGCTCTCAACCTGCTCCACTACAGCCCCATCGATGAGAATGGGGGCATGCTCAGTCCTCATTTTCCTGTTGTCCACAATTATCTCCTTTGTCTTGATCACGTTTAGGGAAAAGTTGTTGTCCTTGCACCACACGGTCAGGTCTCTGACCTTCCTACAGGCTGTCTCATTGTTGTCGGTGATCAGGCCTACCACTGTTGTGTCATCAGCAAACGTAATGATGATGTTGGAGTCGTGCCTGGCCATGCAGTCATGAGTGAACAGGGTGTACAGGATGGGACTGAGCATGCACCTCTGAGGGGCCCCCGTGTTTAGGATCAGTGTGGCGGAGGGGTTGTTACCTACCCTAACCACCAGGGGGCGGCGCGCCAGGAAGTCCAGGATCCAGTTGCAGAGGGAGGTGTTCAGTACCAGGGTCCTTATCTTAGTGATGAGCTTTGAGGGCACTATGGTTTTGAACGCTGAGCTGTAGTCAATGAATAGCATTCTCACAAAGGAGTTCCTTTGTCCACGTGTGAAAGGGCAGTGTGGAGTGCAATAGAGATTGCATCATCTGTGGATCTGTTGGTGCGGTATGCAAATTGGAGAGGATCTAGGGTTTCTGGGATAATGGTGTTGATCAGTCTTTCAAAGCATTTCATGGCTACAGACGTGAGTGCTACGGGTAATAATTTAGGCAGGTTACCTTAGTGTTCTTGGGCGCAGGGACTATGGTGGTCTGCTTGAAACATGTTGGTATTACAGACTCAGACAGGGACAGGTTGAAAATGTCAGTGAAGACACATGCCAGTTGGTCAGCGCATGCTCGGAGTACAAGTCCTGGTAATCCGTCTGGCCCTCTGGCCTTGTGAATGTTGACCTGTTTAAAGGTCTTACTCACATCGGCTGCGGAGAGCGTGATCACAGTCGTCCAGAACAGCTGATGCTCTCAAGCTTGTTTCAGTGTTACTTGCCTCGAAGCGAGCATAGAAGTTATTTAGCTCGTCTGGTAGGCTCAATGTGCCCTCAATAACCCCTTATTTTTGTCACTAAATAGTCTCCATATACTGTACTTCCATAAAGATTTACTACTGGTACCTGAGGCCTGGGGGTGTCCTAGAGCAAAACAACCGACATGTACTGTACGTGTTAGTGACTCTCACCGTTACACAGAGTGGAATATATATTATATTATTGTGTGTAGCCCAAATTGTTCAGATGCTACTGAGAGAAGTTGACAGGTCAGCTGTACTGAATTCAGACAAGTCACAAGATGCTTGAGGGGGTCGTTTAGCAAAACGGTAGAGCAAAATGGAGAACACCATCATGTTCGTGAAAGTCAGTAGGCCAAACCGTTCGGATGCTACAGACAATTTTGTGAGAAGACAGAGTTTTGGGATGTCTCATGGTCTGATAAACACCACTCTAGCTCTGCCACCTTTCACCAGATGTGGAAGTGTTACATACGGACGCGGTGGATTCAGACGCATCCAATGAAAAAAAACATATCTTTAGCTTAAAATGCTGGTTTTGTATGGGGATGTTTGTATTACGCTAATTAGATTTCCACGGGGGCTAGGACATCGACCGTAGGTTTACTTGGAGAGTGCTGCTGACTGTCAATAACAGCTCAATCAATAAATCCCTCCATGCAGGCCCAGCCATATCCATCCCATAAGCAGTTCTTAAACGTGTTTAGTGTTGCCGCCTGGGCACTAATCACCTTATCTCCCTGGCAGGCTTGTTCTAACCACATTAAAAACCACCATGGCTCTCCCTCCCTCTACCCCCCTGTACACCCTCTACCCCTTTCTCTGTATGTTCTCCTCTGTCTGGGGATTCTGTCTCAAATGATTTGTAGTATAACTACAGATATTTCCTGAGCATCTGATCTGATAATAAGACTTTTTTTTAACGTAATACCACAGTAGAAAACAGTTTTTTTACGCAAAATTGAACGCTGGTGCATGAACTACAGGTAAGGATTGTGCAGTGAAATAATGTTTCATCGACCCTGGAGGGCAGTGTGAGACACACTAATTCTCCATGAATGTATGGCTAGAATGTACTGTACCCACCGCCGCCAAACAAACGTGCCTAGCCTAGGCAAATCAGATGAGTTTCTACACAAGAATAAACCCAGTTCTGCTCTGGCCACATGACTGACCAGTTGGCTTGTAACATAATGTTCTGACCACTCAGTTTGCTGTGTTTGTCCATGTGACGGAGGCTGTTTACCTGGTACAGATTAACTTGAGCCTCTGAGGTGAGTCAACTTTGATGGCTACACGAATAGAGCACCTATATTGATTGTTTATAATATTTGATTGGTATCTAGTATACTGCCTGGTAATAGCTGTTATATGAATAATTGAATTATTGCACATGCATGCACAAAGCCAGACAAAAACACATACACCCGCAACCATACTGCTGTGGGGAAGCACTTGTAGATGCACATGAACGCTCTCTATTTATGCACTGTACACATAGCCTAAACATTTTACACACTTAAATGGATACTCTTCCGGCCTAGTCTAGCTGAGGTAATTTACAGTGTGATTGAGGGACACAAGGGAGCCATTATAGCGATGGAGAGTTAGGCAGCAGCACACACGCCTGGCTGAAACCTGAGATGCTGGCCCTCTGAAAAACCTAAGTGCCCCCAGCTGCAGGGGATCACACCCCGTATCTACACAACCTGGAGATTAACCTCTCTGACACATGTACACACACACACACACTTGCTGTCCAAACTAAATATAGAGCGAGGACAATTGTTAGCACAAACTATATTTAATGGCAAAAGAACAGTTACTTTCAATGCTATTATGACATTTCACAATATGTTATAGACATGCTTCCAGATTTCACAGATCTGTCTTCTCTATGCCAAGGACACGTGTCTCCAATACAGGGACTTTCTGTCCATTAAATAATCTACTGTGGCTCTTCAAAGCAAACTATTTGCATGTACAGTCATGGCCAAAAGTTTTGAGAATGACACAAATGTTAATTTTCACAAAGTCTGCTGCCTCAGTGTGTATGATGGCAATTTGCATATACTCCAGAATGTTATGAAGGGTGATCAGATGAATTGCAATTAATTTCAAAGTCCCTCTTTGCCATGCAAATGAACTGAATCCCCCAAAAACATTTCCACTTGCAATTCAGCCCTGCCACAAAAGGACCAGCTGACATCATGTCAGTGATTCTCTCGTTAACACAGGTGTGAGTGTTGATGAGGACAAGGCTGGAAATCACTCTGTCATGCTAATTGAGTTCAAATAACAGACTGGAAGCTTCAAAAGGAGGGTTGTGCTTGGAATCATTGTTCTTCCTCTGTCACCCATGGTTACCTGCAAGGGAACACGTACCGTCATCATTACTTTGCACAAAAAAAGGGCTTCACAGGCAAGGATATTGCTGCCAGTAAGATTGCACCTAAATCAACCATTTATCAGATCATCAAGAACTTCAAGGAGAGCGGTTCAATTGTTGTGAAGAAGGCTTCAGGACGCCCAAGAAAGTCCAGCAAGCGCCAGGACCGTCTCCTAAAGTTGATTCAGCTGCGGGATTGGGGCACCACTAGTACAGAGCTTGCTCAGGAATGGCAGCAGGCAGGTGTGAGTGCATCTGAACGCACAGTGAGGCGAAGACTTTTGGAGGATGGCCTGGTGTCAAGAAGGGCAGCAAATAAGCCGCTTCTCTCCAGGAAAAACATCAGGGACAGACTGATACTCTGCAAAAGGTACAGGGATTGGACTGCTGAGGACTGTGGTAAAGTCATTTTCTCTGATGAATCCCCTTTCCGATTGTTTGGGGCATCCGGAAAAAAGCTTGTCAGGAGAAGACAAGGTGAGAGCTACCATCAGTCCTGTGTCATGCCAACAGTAAAGCATCCTGAGACCATTCATATGTGGGGTTGCTTCTCAGCCAAGGGAGTGGGCTCACTCACAATTCTGCCTAAGAACACAGCCATGAATAAAGAATAGTACCAACATATCCTTCTAGTGCTACTTCTCCCAACCATCCAGGGACAGTTTGGTGACGAACAATGCCTTTTCCAGCATGATGGAGCACCTTGCCATAAGGCAAAAGTGATAACCAAGTGGCTCGGGGAAAAAAACATCGATATTTTGGGTCCATGGCCAGGAAACTCCCAGACCTTAATCCCATTGAGAATTTGTGGTCAATACTGAAGAGGCAGGCGGACAAACAAAACCCCACAAATTCTGACAAACTACAAGCATTGATTATGCAAGAATGGGCTGCCATGAGTCATTCTCAAACTTTTGGCCACGACTATGTATCACACAGAATAATGGTCCCATCAAGTCTTTGTACCAACTGGATGCACGCAAAAGGCTATCTCAAACAAAACACCATTTCCAAACAACCAAACAAAACCCTCCCATTTTGAAAATTGGACTTATGAATTAATGATATACTTCTTTGACTTTTTCCACGTTATATTGCGTTACAACCTGAATTTATAATTTATCACATTTAGATTTTAATATAGATTCATGTCAAAGTAGAATTGTTTTAAAAATGTTTACAAATTAAAACATGGAAAGCTGAAATGTCTTGATTCAACAAGTACTCAACCACTTTGTTATGGCAAGCTTAAACAACTTCAGGAGTAAACATGTGCATAATAAGTTAGATAATAAGTTGCATGGCCTAATTATGTTTGCAATAATGGTGTTTAACATTATTTTTTAATGACTACCCCATCTCTGTGCCCCACACATACAATTATCACTAAGGTCACTCAGTCAAACAGTGAATTTCAAGCACAGATACAACGACAAACACCAGGGAGGTTTTCCAATGTCTCGCAAAGAAGAACACCTATTGGTAGATGGGAAAAATAAAAGCAGACACTGAATATCCCTCTGAGCATGATCAAGTTATTAAATACACTTTGGATGGTGTATTAATACACCCAGTCACAACAAAGATAGTGGGGTGCTTCCTAATTCTGTTGACGGAGATGAAGGGACCCTCTCAGGGATTTCACCATGAGGCCAATTTTAACCAGTTACAGCTTTTGTAACGGTTTTCTTCTGGTGAAAGAGAGGCGGACCAAAATACAGCGTGATTATTTTTGTACATCTTTAATAAAGATGAAAATACAACAACCTACAAAACAAGAAACGTGAAAAAACCAAAACAGTCCTATCTGGTGCCACAAAGACAGGAACAATCACCCACAAAACCCAACACAAAACAGGCTACCTAAATATGGTTCCCAATCAGAGACAATGACTAACACCTGCCTCTGATTGAGAACCATATCAGGCCAAACATAGAAATAGACAAACCAGACACACAACATAGAATGCCCACCCAGCTCACGTCCTGACCAACACTAAAACAAGGAAAACACACAAGAACGATGGTCAGAACGTGACAGCTTTAAATGGCTGTGATAGGAGAAAACTGAGGATGGATCAACAACATTGTAGTTACTCCACAATAGTAACCTAAATGACAGAGTGAAAAGAAGGAAACCTGTACAGAATACAAATATTCCAAAACATGCATCCTGTTTGCAAAAAGGCACTGAGTCTCACTCTTCATATTTTTAAGCATGGTGGTGGTTGTATCATGTTATGGGTATGTTTTTCATTGGCAAGGACTATGGCGTTTTTGGGGGGGATTAAAAATAAAAGGAATGGCCTCCCGAGTGGCGCCGCGGTCTAAGGCACTGCAGTGCTTGAGGCGTCACTACAGATCCGGGTTTGATCCTTGGCTGTGTCACAGCCGGACACGACCGGAAGGCCCATGAGTTGAAGCACAATTGGCCAAGCGTCGTCCGGGTTATGGGAGGGTTTGGCTGGCCGGGATGTCCTTATCCCATCTCGCTCTAGCAACTCCTGTGGCAGGACAGGCGCATGCACTCTGACACGGTCGCCAGTTGTACACTGTTTCCTCCGACACATTGGTGTGGCTGGCTTCCTGGTTAATCAAGAAGTGTGTCAAGAAGCAGTGCGGCTTGGCAGGGTCATTCTCGGAAGACGCATGGCTCTAGACCTTCGCTTCTCCTGAGTCCATACAGGAGTTGCAGCGATGGGACAAGTCTGTAACTACCAATTGGATATCATGAAATTGGGGATAAAAAATTGTAAATTCTTTATTTAAATAAAAAGAATAGAGCTAAGCACAGGAAAAGTCCTAGCGGAAAACCTGGTTCAGTCTGCTTTCCAACAAACACTGGGAGACAAATCCACCTTTCAGCAGGACAATAACCTAAAACGCAAGGCCAATTATACACTGGAGTTACTTACTAAGACAACATTGAATGTTCCTGAGTGGCCTAGTTACAGTTGACTTAAATCGGCTTGAAAATCTATGGCAAGACTTGAAAATGGCTGTCTAGCAATGATCAACAACCAACTTGACAGTGCTTGATTTATTTGTATTTTTATGAATAATAATTTTAAAAGAATCATGTATTGTACAATCCAGGTTTCCAAAGCTATTAGAGACTTGCCTAGAAAGACACAGCGGTCATCGCCGCCAAAGGTGATTCTAACATGTATTGACTAAGGGGGTTGAATACTTATCTAATCATATTATTTTTTCCTTCCACTTTGAAATTACAGACTATTTTCTTTAGTTCGTATTCTTCAATTCAATCCATTTGAATCCCACTTTGTAACACAAAAAAATGTGGACAAACAATGTAAATATAAACAAACACTATATAGCCTTAAGCACATGGTTAAGTAGAGTAGATGTTCGTCCACCCGCACAAATCAAATTAGCATAATTAAAAAATCCCCATAAAAATCTGTCAGTATGAACTAGAGATATCAGTTTCTTTGCATTGGATGCATCTCAATCCGCCGCATCAGCACTTCCGCATCTGCGGTGAAAGGTGACAGACCTTGAGCAGTGTTGGTCAGACCATGAGACATGTCGAAAATCCGTCTTCTCAAACGGGTTGGCAAACTATTATGACAACTCTATGGAAGGATGAGACTCTCACGAAGAAGATGGGGTTCTCGTTTTGCTTTACGACTCCCTCAAGCGTATTGGGACTCGTCTGAAGTTGGTACAGCCGATTTGCCAACTGTAGCATCCGAACAGTTTGGGCTACACACTAATTTGACTCTCACAAACACATAGATGTCTGTTGAATTGCCATAGGATGCACAAATGCCTCACAAGCCTCATCTGAAGGTCGCCAGATACCAGTTGATATAACTAATGGAAGTACAGTACCAGTCAAAAGTTTGGACACACCTACTCATTCAAGGGGTTTTCTTTCATTTGACTATTTTCTACATTGTAGAATAATAGTGAAGACATCAAAACTATGAAATAACACATATGGAATCATGTATTAACCAAAAATATATTTTATATTTGAGATTCTTCAAAGTAGCCACCCTTTGCCTTGATGACAGCTTTGCAAACTGTCATAGTGGCATTGACTAAAATACAGTAGAATACAGTATATACATATGAAATGAGTAAAACAGTATGTAAACAGTATTAAAGTGACCAGTGTTCCATTATTGAAGTGACCAGTGATTCTATGTCTATGTACATATGGCAGCAGCCTCTAAGGTACAGGGTTAAGTAACCAGTTGGTAGCCGGCTAGTGACAGTCACTAAGTTCAGGGCAGGGTACTGGGGGGAGACCAGCTAGTGATGGCTATTATAACAGTCTGATGGCCTTTAGAGAGAAGCTGTTTTTCAGTTTCTTGGTCCCAGCTTTAATGAACCTGTACCGACCTTGCCTTCTGGATGATAGCAGGATGAACAGCGCGGGTGGTTGATGTCCTTGATGATCTTTTTGGACTTCCTGTGACATCGGGTGCTATAGGTAACCTGGAGAGCAGGCAGTGCGCCCCCAGGTGATGCGTTGGGCAAACCGCACCACCCTCTGGAGAGCCTTGCGGTTGTGGGCAGTGCAGTTGCCGTACCAGGCTGTGATAAAGCCTGACAGGATGCTCTCAATGGTGCATCTGTAAAAGTTTGTGAGGGTGTTAAGGGCCAAGCTGAATTTCTTAAGCCTTCTGAGGTTGAAGAGGCACTGTTGCGTCTTCTTCATCTTTTCACCTTTTCCACTGCGACACCCTCTGCTGTCTCCTTAAATCCACAATCAGCTTCATTTTGTTGACGTTGAGGGAGAGGTTATTTTCCTGGCACCCTCCCCTACTCCCTGTAGGCTGTCTCGTCATTGTTGGTAATCAGGCCTACTACGGTTGTGTCGTCTGCAAACTTGATGATTGAGTTGGAGACGTGCGTGGCCACGCAGTCATATGTGAACAGGGAGTACAGGAGGGGGCTGAGCACGCACCATTGTGGAGCCCCTTTGTTAAGGATCAGTGTAGTGGAGGTGTTGTTTTCTACCTTCACCACCCGGGCACGGCCTGTCAGGAAGTCCAGGACCCAGTTGCACAGGGTGGGGTTCAGACCCAGCTTGGAGGGTACTATGGTGTTTAATGCTAAGCAAGAGTCAAAGAACAACATTCTTACATAAGTATTCCTCTTGTCCAGATGGGATAGGGCAGTGTGCAGTAAGATAGCGATTGCATCGTCTGTGGATCTATTGGGGCAGTATGCAAATTGAAGTGGGTCTAGGGTGTCAGATAAGGTGGAGGTGATATGATCCATAACTAGCCTGTCAAAGCACTTCATGATGACAGAAGTGAGAGCTACGGGGTGATAGTAATTTAGTTGTTACCCTTTGCCTTCTTGAGTACAGGAACAATGGTGGACATCTTGGAGCAAGTGGGGACAGCAGACTGGGATAGGGAGAGATTGAATATGTTCCTGTATGTTGTTATGATCCCACCACGTCTTGTTAATCATAAGGCATACACCCCCGCCCTTCTTCTTACCAGAGAGATGCTTGTTTCTGTCGGCGCGATGCGGGAAGAAACCAGGTGGCTGTACTGACTCAGATAGCGTGTCTTGAGTGAGCCATGTTTCCATGAAACAGAGAACGTTACAGTCTCGGATGTCTCTCTGGAATGCTACCCTTGCTCGGATTTCGTCTACCTTGTTGTCAAGAGACTGGACATTGGCGAGTAGAATGCTCGGGAGCGGTGCGCAATGTGCCTGTCTACGGAACCTGACCAGAAGACTGCTCCGTCTGCCCCTTCTACGGCGCCCTTGTTTTGGGTCGCCGGCTGTAATCCGATCCATTGTCCTGGGTGGTAGGCCAAACAGAGGATCCGCTTCGGGAAAATCGTATTCCTGGTCGTAATGTTGGTGAGTTGACATTGCTCTTATATCTAATAGTTCCTCCCGACTGTATGTAATAAAACCTAGAACCTAAGGAATAACACATTAAAAAAACAAAATACTGCATAGTTTCCTAGGAACGCGAAGCGAGGCGGCCATCTCTGTCGGCGCCGGAAGTGGAGTCAAGGGGTATGTGGATTAAGTCAAGGGGTATGAAATCTTTATGAAGGTACTGTACTTGTAAGGCAAGAGGAAATGGTCTACAGTCAATCACGGACTACAAAAGAAAAATCAGCCCCGTCGTGGATCACGATGCCTTGCTCCCAGACAGACTAAACAACTTTTTTGCTCGCTTTGAATATAGTGCCACTGACACGGCCCACTACCAAAGACTGTGGGCTCTCCTTCACTGTGGCCAAAGTGAGTAAAACATTTAAACGTGTTAACTCTCGCAAGGCTGCAGGCCCAGACAGCATCCCCGGCCATGTCCTCAGAGCATGCGAAGACCAGTTGGCTGGTGTGTTTACAGACATATTCAATCAATCCTTATCCCAGTCTGCTGTCCCCACATACCTCAAGAGGGCCACCATTGTTCCTGTTCCCAAGAAAGCTAAGGTAACTGAGCTAAACGACTACTTCACTTCCGTCCTCATGAAGTGCTTTGAGAGACTAGTCAAGGACCATATCACCTCCACCCTACCTGACACCCTAGACCCACTCCAATTTGCTTACCGCCCCAATAGGTCCACAGACGACGCAATCGCCATCACACTGCACACTGCCCTAACCCATCTAGACAAGAGGAATACCTATGTAAGAATGCTGTTCATCGATTACAGCTCAGCATTTAACACCATAGTTTCCTCCAAACTCGTCATCAAGCTCGAGACCCTGGGTCTCGACCCCGCCCTGTGCAACTGGGTCCTGGACTTCCTGACGGGCCACCCCCAGGTGGTGAGGGTAGGTAACAACATCTCCATCCCGCTGATCCTCAACACTGGGTCCCCACAAGGGTGCGTTCTCAGCCCTCTCCTGTACTCCCTGTTCACCCATGACTGCGTGGCCATGCACGCCTCCAACTCAATCATCAAGTTGGCAGACGACACTTCAGTTTTAGGCTTGATTACCAACAATGACGAGACGGCCTACAGGGAGGAGGTGAGGGCCCTGGAAGTGTGGTGTCAGGAAAATAACCTCACACTCAATGTCAACAAAACAAAGGAGATGATCGTGGACTTCAGGAAACAGCAGAGGGAGCGGCCCCCTATCTACAATGATGGGACAGTAGTGGAGAGGGTGGAGAGTTTTAAGTTCCTCGGCGTACACATCACGGACAAACTGAAATGGTCCACCCACACAGACAACGTGGTGAAGAAGGAACAGCAGCGTCTCTTCAACCTCAGGAGGCTGAAGAACTTTGGCTTGTCACCAAAAACACTCACAAACTTTTACAGATGCACAATCGAGAGCATCCTATCGGGCTGTATCACCGCCTGGTACGGCAGCTGCTCCGCCCATTACCGGAAGGCTCTCCAGAGGGTAGTGAGGTCTGCACAATGCATCACCGGGTGCAAAGTACCTGCCCTCCAGGACACCTACACCACCCAATGTCACAGGAAGGCCAAAAAGATCATCAAGGACAACAATCACCCGAGCCACTGCCTGTTCACTGCATCTTGCCATCTTGATGTAATTAAATGTATCACTAGCCACTTTAAACAATGCCACTTTATATGTTCTCATACCCTACACTACTTATCTCATATGTACAGTTTATACTGTACGCTATACCATCTATTGCATCTTGCCATCTTGATGTAATGTATCAATAGCCACTTTAAACAATGCCACTTCATATAATGTTTTCATTCCCTACATTACTCATCTCATATGTATATACTGTACGCTATACCATCTACTGCATCTTGCCTATGCCGTTCGGCCATCACTCATTTATATATTTTTGAGTACATATTCGTATTCATTCCTTTACACTTGTGTGTATAGGGTAGTTGTTGTGAAATTGTTAGGTTATATTACTTGTTAGATATTACTGCATGGTCAGAGCTAGAAGCACAAGCATTTCGCTACACTTGCATTAACATCTGCTAACCATGTGTATGTGACACATATATTTGATTTGATTTTGTTGTGTTACAGCCTGAATTCAAAATGAATTACATTTTTCTTTCAACCACCTACACACAATACCCCATAATGACAAGGTGAAAACATGTTTTTAGACTTATCTTTTTTAGAATTATCTCATTTACATACAGTACCAGTCGAAAGTTTGGACACATCTACTCCTTCAAGGGTGTTTCTTTATTTTTGACTATTTTCTACATTGTAGAATAATAGTGAAGACATCAAAACTATGAAATAACACGTGGAATCATGTAGTAACCAAAAAAGTGTTAAAAAATGAAAATAAATGTTATATTTGACAGTCTTCAAAGTAGCCACCCTTCGCCTTGATGACAGCTTTGCACACTTGAATGAGTAGGTGTGTCCAAACTGTTGACTGGAACTGTAAATATTCCCAACCCCTAGGTTGTTAGTCTCTAAGAGCATTGCACACCTGGATTGTGAATAGCATTATTATTTTTCAAATTCTTCCCAGTTGGTTGTTGATCATAGCTAGACAGCCATTTTCAAGTCTTGTCATAGATGTTCAAGTTGATTTAAGTCAAAACTGTAAGTAGGCCACTCAGGAACATTCAATGTCATCTTAGTAAGCAACTCCAGTGTATATTTGGCCTTGTGTTTTAGGTTATTGTCCTGCTGAAAGGTGAATTTGTCTCCCAGTGTCTGTTGGAAGGCAGACTGAACCAGGTTTTCCTCTAGGATTTTGCTTGTGCTTAGATCTATTCAATTTCCTTTTAAATTCTAAGGCATAGGAAACCCTCCCTGGTTTCTGTGTTTGAAATTCACTGCCGGACAGAGGGACCTCACAGATATATATTTTAAAAATTATGTTATTTAACCTTTATTTAACTAGGCAAGTCAGTTCAGAACAAATTCTTATTTTACAATGATGACCTACCCCGGTCAAACCCTCCCCTTACCTGGGGGAGGGACTCCCGATCACAGCCAGTTGTGATACAGCCCGGGATTGAACGAGGGTCTGTAGTGATGCCTCAAGCACTGAAATGCAGTGCCTTATGGGAGCTCACAGATAATTATTATATGTGTGGGGTACAGAGATGAGGTAGTGGTTAAAAAATCATGTTAAAAAAAAAAATCAAAATGTAATTAATTTTCAATTCAGGCTTTAACACAACAAAATGTGGAAAAAGTCTAGGGGTGTGATTTCTTTTTTAAGGTACTGTAGATCTTTAACCACCGTTGCAGAAGTCCATTTATGGGTATTCAAATCATTTAAATTAATTTTATGGATACTTTGTTGTAATTCTGCATGAATCTTTTGAAAAATGTCATCCAGGATTCCCCAACTGTACATTTGAAGTGAGGAAAGATGGAAATTCACACATCATAACTCTTGAGAAAAGATGATATTGGGAAGCAAGTGCTCAACTTGTGGTTTCCACTGAGAAAGAACATAACATCAAACCATCACAGTTCTATCAAAATGCCACAGGTATAGTAGATGTAATCATTTTTTGTCATAACATACTTTATCAGAGATGTTTTAGATAACATAACCAAGTTACTGCAGCCATTGAGGTGTAGGCTAATGATCTTTTGGAGGCTTGTTCATGGTTTGCTTTCCCTGTTATATAGTGCCTTCCACTGGTGAATGCTAGATCAAGCACCTGTTTTGTAATGCAGAGCTGTGGTCAGCCTACAACCACTGTAAGCTATTAGGCCTAACCTTTCAATAGGTAATTCCATTTCCTTTTAATTACCAACTAAATAATACATTTACACACATCAAAATAATACATCTACAAAGACTTACAGGAATAAACATAAGCTCATCAGTTAGGCCAAACACTACAGCATGTGTTTCAGTATGACATGTGTTCCAGGGTCTCTTCTGCCCTTAAAGCCTGCCTCCATAACTGGATGTAAAATAATTGTACTGTAATTCTAAGTTAAATGCTATTATCACCCATTTTCAAAGTTGACATCCTTTTTCAGACATGCATGTGCTGACATTCATAGGAGCCATGTCACAAACAGCAGGAGAGATCTACTGCATAGTTTTATTTGTTTCAGTTACTATTTTGATTTCAGTATGCTTTAACCATGTGCTTTTGTAATGATCTAAAAGGTGATCAGACTACTCTGGTGAAGCCAGAAACCATTTGTGGAGAAGATTCACCCTATGATGCACATGCCTGCAGAGGTAGCTACAGTACATGCATATATATACAGTCATTATGTTAAAATGAATATTGAACTGTAGTTCTAATGAAGACGTCATACTGGACATTCAAATGTGGTCTGAGCAATATGCATCGTTTTTGTTTTGATCACTACGGGGATGCAATCACGCAAAGTTGTGTGACATGTGACAAACATGTGGGGAAGCCGGATATAAACATGTCTGTGTCCGGCTCCCAACAGGAAAGCTCAAGTGGGGTGATAAGTGCTGATTTGGCATCATAAGTATTTAGAGTTTAAGAAGTAATAATACAGTAATACTATAGTACATGTGACAACAAACATTATCTTCTAGTGGGGCAGAGGTAACAGTGGTGCTAATAATCATGGTGGTTTGTGGGAATACAATTCAGGGGATGTGATTTAGGTTGATCACAGAAAAGTCTAGAGCATTGTTAGGGGATCTGAAAAACCACGATCAGTCAATGGGAAATATCATTATACTCTTGTGTAAAAAGGCAATAGCAGTAGAAATGTAACAAATAGAGATGTTCAGTATCCTCGTAAGACATCACAGTAAAATGGAGAGATGTATTGCAACAGGAAATAGCAAAATGGCATTATACCGGGAAAGTTGGGTTAATCTGTGGACATCGGAGGGTTGAAGTTAAGATCAGAAAGAATGGTGGATTTGCCGCTGTGGGTGAAAATCCAGCGCTTGAAGAGGAAATTATGTTTAATATGATATATAATTATTTAACTACAGGTACCATAAATGTGAGCAAAATAGCTGTAAGTAGCAGTAGAGGTACTGTTGTCTGTTAGTTTACTCCAATCAGGGTAGAGATGGTAGGGTAGGGGGGAACAAAGTATAAACTTGATAGAACCTACAATCTATCTGCATTTTCAAAGCTGATCTACCCCATACAAAATAAAAGTGTCTAGAGCAGTGCAAACTGGGATCTCATCTATATTTCAATATTCTCTCACTATAACAGTGTCTATGAAAAATCTTTCCTCGTTGATTGAGCTGATGGGACACACCAACACTGCAGCCATTTCTATGGGAAAGGTTAAAGGACTCCTTAGTAGACTTCGTAAAATAAATCCCAAGGAGATCTACTTTGGCTTTTCCCCTAACAAGGATATGACTATAAGTACAATAAAATGCCCATTAGAGGTAGAACAATGATTACTATCAGTCAGTTAACTTATTATGAAAGTATGTTTTATTCTTGAACAAAATACTCAACTGTACACTGATTGATAAAGATTGAAATTATAATTATTCTCGTACTGTAGATTATGTCACACCCTGATCTGTTTCACCAGTCTTTGTTATTGTCTCCACCCCCCTCCACGCCCATTTTCCCCATTATCCCCTGTGTATTTATACCTGTGTTCTCTGTTTGCCTGTTGCCAGTTCGTCTTGTTTGTTTGAGTCAACCAGCGTTTTGTGTCTCAGCTCCTGCTTTTAAGTCTTTCTTTTCTTGCCCTCCTGGTTTTGACCCTTGCCTGTCCAGACTCTGAGCCTGCCTGCCTGGCCACTCTGCCTGTCAGCCGTCCTGCCACTCTGCCTGCCGTCCTGTAACTTTGCCCCCTCTGGATTACCAACCTTTGCCTTACCCTGACCCTGCCTGCCTGTCTGGTACCATTGCCCCTCCTCTGGTTTGCTGACCCCTGCCTGCCTTGACCTGTCTATCGCCTGCCTCTGTTGAAATATTAAAGCATTTCAGCATTATACTGGCACCACAGTTGCTGTAATACTGTAATTTTGCTTTACAGCAGTGATGCTGTAACATAGTTTACAGTACTATTTTCCTTACTGTAAAACATATTACAGCATTCCTGCTGTAAATGTACAGCAAGGATGCTGTAATATGTCACATAGAAAGTGCTGAAGAGCACAGAGAGGGCAGCAGCAAAGTTGCACTCACTATCCAAATGCAGACCACTCTCCCCTCGATCAACACCATCCATTTTGAGAAACCCAATAGAGTATTTCCTGAAATACACAGAAGTAAGGGTGTTAGTGTATACATACTAGACATCTCTAGATAGGAACCCCAATACTATATATTTCTGTTCCACCTTAAATAAAATAAATGTATTACCAAGCATGATCAGCCTTGGTGTGTCTGGCAAAGGAATTTGCACCTCAACATCAACCCGAGTTGCAGTGACCTAAAATCACAAAACATACATATAAAAAATATTCAAATCATGTGTAATAGTACAGTATAAACACCATTAATCATATAAACTTTTTAAGTATTAAATCACTCTTCCTTACATCTACCAAGAGGAACGGAGATTTGTCCTTCTCTTTGAAGTGGGTCATCAACAAAACAATGGCAGCAGTGGCTGTTAGATCGTCATTGCCTTTTGTTCCGAAAGGGTTCTTTGGCAGTCCCCATAGGATAACCATTTTTGGTTCCAGGTAGAACCCTCTGTGGAAAGGGTTCTACATGGAACCCAGAAGAGTTCTACCTGGAACCAAAAGGGTTATACATGTACCTGGAATCAAAAAGGGATATTCAAAGGGTTCTCTTATGGGGACAGCCAAATAACCATTTTAGGTTCTAAATAGCACCTTTTTTCATAACAATGACAAACATATGTTACATTTATCAAGATATCACCTCTTTGATTCCCGGCACTATATTGGCGTTAATTGGTATTTTATGTCCTCTGGCTGAACATATTCAAGGTCGTTAATATTCTCCACTCCAACATTTGCCCTCAGATGCTCTGACAAAGATCTCACCATCTCGGTCTCCAACTCGGGCAATTGGTGTTTAATTGCATCATGAAGACCCTCCATGCCTACACTGGTTTAAGGAGAACACATGGAAACAACAGAGAAACCTGACACTTTATAAACTGGTAGTGTGTAATAATAACTCAGACTATCTTCATTAACACACACATAATTAATCAGAGAATCTGGTATAAAATGAACCCCGAGATCGACCCCTGACACAGACTGATACACCCCAACAATTAAATGAATCTGTGAATCTGTGACCAGAATCAGTGAGATCTTTCCAAATGTGTATCCGTCATAATTTTCTCACATTACAACATGGCCTTCAGTGTATGTTTTTACTTTGTATACAATTTTAGACATCTCTGCAGTGCTTTGCTTTGTGAACCGCTGCATAAGTAAGATTGGAGTAACTGGTGGCTCTCAGACAAGTTCTGGCACACTCCTTGAAGTAGGAGTGCTTGCTCTCAAACCTCGGTGTCCACAAACGAATGAGTCGCTCAAATTGCAGGATGAGGTCGGGATAGTGTAACAAGTAGTGATGCTTTGGTGCAAGGGCACTCTAACCCACAAGCAAAACTGTAGTTTGCCACATTTCAATGTTTTTTTGCATGAGTAATGAATGCTTTAATATTTAGGAAACAGAAATTGCAGGATTTACACCTGTACATTCCCAATAAAGGTACTTCCAGCTACCAGCCAGCCTGCAATATGAAGATTACACTACCTCCAGCCATCAAATTGCATGAACACACCAGAGGAGCTATCAAGCTATAAGTACCTGTCACGACTTCTGCCGAAGTCGATGCCTCTCCTTGTTCGGGCGGTGCTCGGCGGTCGACGTCACCAGTCTTCTAGCCATCATTGATCTATGTTTCATTTTCCATTGGTTTTGTCTGGTCTTCTTACACACCTGGTTCCAATCCCATTCGTTAATTGTTGTGTATTTAACCCTCTGTTTCCCCTCATGTCTTTGTCAGAGATTGTTTATTGTTATGTTCATGTTTTTTGGATTGGTGTGAGACAGGTTCTTGTACCCACGTTTATTTTATTATGGGCTTTGGTTTTGGAGTTTATGTTTTAAGTTATTAAAATACTCCAATTATACCAAGTTTAATTCTCCTGCGCTGGACTTCCCTGCCACCTACATACACAACGTGACAGTACCGAGGTAAAGCCAGTTTCATGTTGGATATTCAACGGATATTCGAGCTTTCAAACCTCAATAGCTTTCAAACCACTTGAACCACAGACTCCAAATAAGTGTGATGATGTTGGAAAAATTGCGCACAACATTGCAAAGGTCTTATTTTCACAATATGGACATTAATTAGCTTTCCAAAACGAATAAACATGTGGAAATATGAGCAGCATTTTGTATTCCTAGTTTAATTAGTTAGGGAGCATAAACAAAGTACAAACTTTTTTTACATTTGAATTTCAGTAGCTCCTTGGTTATGTGACCTACTTGACTCAAACAAGGTTCAGAATGTCCACTGACTACCCTTCTATATTGCACACCCTTTAGTTTGTCCATTTTCATCTCACAAGATTTTACATGATTTTTCCAAATTTCAACAGCTCCTTGGTCATATGACCTACAGACTTCAACCAAGGTTCAGAATGTACACTCAGTGGGCCTACACATTGCACACCCTTTAGACTTGTCCATTTTCATCTCGCAAGATTTTGGAAGAATATTTCAAACTTTCAAATTTCCACTGACTATGGCTTCATATCGCACACTCTGATGTTTGTCTGCTTGTATCTCATGCTATTAGACTTAAATCTGTAAGCTTTGCAGGCCTTCATTAAAAAAAATTGAAGTTAACAAATGTTCCAGCCTCGCAATAACTATCTTTCACATACATATGTATTTGGTCAGTAACAAAAGTTTATCTCAATACTTTGTTATATACCCTTTGTTGGCAATGACAGAGGTGAAACGTTTTCTGTAAGTCTTCACAAGGTTTTCACACACTGTTGCTGGTATTTTGGCCCATTCCTCCATGCAGATCTCCTCTAGAGCAGTGATGTTTTGGGGCTGTTGCTGGGCATCACGGACTTTCAACTCCCTCCAAAGATTTTCTATGGGGTTGACCACTCCAGGACCTTGAAATGCTTCTTACGAAGCCACTCCTTCTTTGCCCGGGCGGTGTGTTTGGGATCATTGTCATGCTGAAAGACCCAGCCACGTTTCATCTTCAATGCCCTTGCTGATGGAAGGTTTTCACTCAAAATCTCACGATGCATGGCCCCATTAATTCTTTCCTTTACACGGATCAGTCGTCCTGGTCCCTTTGCAGAAAAACAGCCCCAAAGCATGATGTTTCCACCCCCATGCTTCACAGTAGGTATGGTGTTCTTTGGATGCAACTCAGAATTCTTTGTCCTCCAAACACGACGGGTTGAGTTTTTACCAAAAAGTTATATTTTGGTTTCATCTGACCATATGACATTCTCCCAATCTTCTTCTGGATCATCCAAATGCTCTCTAGCAAACTTCAGATGGGCCTGAACATGTACTGGCTTAAGCAGGGGGACACGTCTGGCACTGCAGGATTTGAGTCCCTGGCGGCGTAGTGTGTTACTGATGGTAGGTTTTGTTACTTTGGTCCCAGCTCTCTGCAGGTCATTCACGAGGTCCCCCCGTGTGGTTCTGGGATTTTTGCTCACCGTTCTTGTGATCATTTTGAGTGAGATCTTGCATGGAGCCCCAGATCGAGGGAGATTATCAGTGGTCTTGTATGTCTTCCATTTCCTAATAATTGCTCCCACAGTCAATTTCTTTAAACCAAGCTGCTTACCTATTGCAGATTCAGTCTTGCCAGCCTGGTGCAGGTCTACAATGTTGTTTCTGGTGTCCTTTGACAGCTCTTTGGTCTTGGCCATAGTGGAGTTTGGAGTGTGACTGTTTGAGGTTGTGGACAGGTGTCTTTTACACTGATAACAAGTTCAAACAGGTCCAATTAATACAGGTAATGAGTGGAGGACAGAGGAGCCTCTTAAATAAGAAGTTACAGGTCTGTGAGAGCCAGAAATCTTGCTTGTTTGTAGGTGACCAAATACTTATTTTCTACCATAATTTGCAAATAAATTCATTAAAAATCCTACAATGTGATTATCTGGAGAAAAAAAAATCATTTTGTCTGTCATATTTGAAGTGTACCTATGATTAAAATTACAGGCCTCTCTCATCTTTTTAAGTGGGAGAACTTGCACAATTGGTGGCTGACTAAATACTTTTTTGCCCCACTGTATTTGATGCATGGCCTACCATTTCTAACTGGAAAAATACATTCCTATGTCTTTTGTGTAACACCAAAATGTATAACATTCACACCACAACTACACGTTGAAACTACAGTTTTTTTCCTGTGAAGTGATCAACTTACATTTTGATACTTTTACGTCACTCAGAAATACAAAAAGCTATCGACATAGTGATTAATGAACTTGTAATTGTTTGTAATAGTTTGTTTTCAGTTCATGTTAAAGAGAACAATAACTCTTCTAAATGTGTTTCGTTTGCATATTGCAGGTCATAGCTCTGTGGCGAAGAAACAATTGCGAGGTGGTGGTTGCTGTTGTGAGGTTGACAGACAAAAAGTCCTCTTTCCTTCTCTATCATTCAGAGTTTAAAACTCTGCAGTTCCGCAAATTCTTGTGGGTGAGGTAATAAATACTAGTCATAACATGACAATAGCAATAGCATTAGCATTTGTTTAATCACAATTCTAAACATATTGTGCAAAATAATACAGTACGAAGGATGAACATAGAAGTACATTAGATGTACACCTAACCAAGTCTAAAGATATGTAATATCATTATGTGGTAAACTGGAACTGGAGCTGAATGTTTCTGATGATACACTTGAATATTTATGGCCCTATTTCTGTCACTTTAAAGTAAAATATATCACTGATATATCTCTGTGTATATAATATATATATATATATATATATATATATATATATATATATATGTATGTGTGTGTGTGTGTGTGTGTATATATCACTGTATATCTCAGTGAGATATCACTGTATATCTCACTGGTCACCCCCAAAGCCAACACCTCCTTTGGCCGCCTTTGATTCCAGTTCTCTGCTGCCAATGACTGGAACGAATTGCAAAAATCGCTGAAGCTGGAGACTTACAGTGGGGAGAACAAGTATTTGATACACTGCTGATTTTGCAGGTTTTCCGACTTACAAAGCATGTAGAGGTCTGTAATTTTTATCATAGGTACACTTCAACTGTGAGAGATGGAATCTAAAACAAAAATCCAGAATATCACATTGTATGATTTTTAAGTAATTAATTTGCATTTTATTGCATGACATAAGTATTTGATACATCAGAAAAGCAGAACTTAATATTTGGTACAGAAACCTTTGTTTGCAAGGCTACCTTGCCGCCCCATGAGTTGCATGGTAACGTATAGCACCGAGGTAGAGACAGTTTCAGGTTGGATATTTGACGGATATTCACCTGTAGTTTTCCTTACATCCACCAACAGCAGTTACGGACTGTTGACATAGTGACAAATCAAATAGCTCTTTAACCATTACTTCCTAAAACTTTCAAAACTGGTTGTAGCTAACCCGATGGCATAGACACACATTGCACCCACTTTTTTTTTGTCGATTTACATCTCGCACTATTTAAAATGATTTATTAACATTTTTGAATTTCACTAGCTCATTGGTCATATGGCCTTTTGACGTCAAACAAGGTTAATAATGTCCAATGACTACCCTTCTATATTGCACACCCTTTAGTTTGTCCATTTTCATCTCACAAGATTTTACATGAATTTTTCCAAATGCAAAATTTCAATAGCTCCTTGGTCATGTGACCTACTGACTTCAAACAAGGTGCAAAATGTCCACTGACTACCCTTCTATATTGCACCCTTGTTTGTGTACTGTGAAATCACGCGGTGTAACGTACATTTTTCATAGTTTTAAATTTCAATAGCTCCTTGGTCATGTCAATTACACACATACAGTAAGAAGCATGCAGTGAATATACACCCATATTGCAAAACCTCTAGTCATTTATATTCTATATTGTTGTACATTAATATTAGTTTTGACAATTAGGGGGTTCAGTCCAGTGTTGTGTTAACCCATTTCTTTAATATTTATCTATAATAATTGGTAGTTCTAAGTACTTATTTTTTCTGTTTTCTATTTTTCCACAGTATTTAACAGTGGTACACAATAGGAGATAGACAGATAATATCTCCTTTCATCTTTAATATCAACCATAAAGGAAAAGGGCAAAGTACGAGAGTCATGTTATTAATTGTCCAAAGCAGGGATGGAGAGTGAGCTAGTGAGGTGGGCTGCAGTGGGTTTGCTGGTCAATACATATACTGAACAGGGATGGAGAGTGAGCTAGTGAGGTGGGCTGCAGTGGGTTTGCTGGTCAATACATATACTGAACATGTAACCACAGTAATGGTGGCCAGTAAATCAATGAATAAAAATGTAATACAGACACTTTACTTCAAATAAGTACGAAACATTTCAGAGTGTTAACTTTCTCTTTATCCCTGGTTGATGTACATGTCAAAGCCTCTTCAGTGTGGATGGGGTATAGCATACATTTTCAACAACAAAGACTGCACTTCCAGTAAGTGTTCTCTGTTGACCTCTTTTGTCTTCATTCCTAGGCACAGCACATGGAACCACCGTTGGCATGCAAAACATTCAATCTAAAACGAAACAAAGCTTAACACGTTATAAATAATATTGAATATCAATGCAGTATAACGAATTAGCCATCCCTTATGTTATATCATAAATTGTCTTACATGCCGTCACTGTTGTCAAAAAATTATAAACATTATAAACAGTGGCACACATGAAGCAGTTGTTGGCTTTGTACATACCAGACATTTTTAGTATATCCTCAGCCATTTATTTTTGTAAAATATAGTTTTTGACCCAATTGCCACATAACAGCTAACCATTCATTATTTAAATATAACTATCAAACCTGCCTTACAAAGACCCAGCAGCTGAAAGTGTCCTGCTGCATGATGGTAGTTATTTCTCCTCCTTTCCACTTTATGTCCACCCAGTTGTCTTTTCCATGGCAGGATCTTCTCATTTTGAAGTATTCTCTTTTTTATGTGAACATGGAATTCTGATTAGTTATAGGCAAATGAATACACAGGCCAAAATTGAATGCTGTTTTCCTTATCACCATAATCTAGTAGAGGTAATTAATTTCCTTTATGCTCCATTCTACACACAGCCTTAATTATAGGCACTGAACCATTTACAGGAGAACAATAAAAGTAGCAGATAGGATCCAACACTATCACAGAGTGAATACATGTAGAGCGTTTGTAGACTTTAAGAAAAAAATATTAAGTGACAGTTTCATCAGTACGTGCTTAAAGAAAGTCATATCACAAAGATCACAGATGATAGTGCCCACCAAATCTATGACAATAGAGAATGAATTGTAAGAACCAAAATGTGTTAAAGTGTGTTTGTCAAAATAATATCTGAAAATGTCAGTTGTTGAACATAATACTTCTATTTGCAATAGCAATTTATGATATATGCAGTGGAGGAATATTCCATGTACCATCACTACATGTAGGACAGACATTCCCACATACAGTAAACACAAACAGAGGCATTTTTCAGATATGATTTTACCACTCAGAATCCAGAATGGATATGACAATGGGGCCAGCACAGGACGTAATACACCCTTACAACAATCTACTTTTTGATCTTCTTGAATTCTTATCTGGTAAACTGTTACTGTGTGTGTAGAAAATAGCCCCAATTAGGGGTTAGTGTACTCCAGTAAAAAAAGGCTGGTTTAGATTAAACACTATTGCCCTGTGTCCCCGTTCATAGGGGCATGAGAGACTAGTCAGTGGTAGAATTGAGTTGGCACTTTATTGGCCCAAACACCCACAAGGTTGAGATTACTTGTGGACGGTAAATAGTATTTTTTATTTTTTTGCATTGATGCATTGTGTCTTCTAACTGTCCAAGAATAGGATCCAAAGTGTTGAGAAATATTTGTTCCCATAAATACAAAGGAGGATGTCTCTCCTCATACCTCTAGCACTTTAGTCAGACTGCCAGACTGTGTAAAAACGTTATGATGGGGCCGGCAACGGAGTTCCCATTGACTAAGCACCATAGAGCCAATCAGGAGAGAATACACAGGTCAAGGGTGCCAATTGAAAGTCAAGGGGTGTGTCTATGCCTTTTGGATTCTCTCTCTTTACAGAGAAGCCCTGTGGTTCAAGTTTTTTACAGTTTTTTTATTTCACCTTTATTTAACCAGATAAACTAGTTGAGAACAAGTTCTTATTTACAACTGTGACCTAGCCAAGATAAAGAAAAGCAGTGCGACACAAACAACAACACAGAGTTACACATGGAATAAATAACCGTACAGTCAATAACACACTAGGAAAAAAAGTCTCTATACAGTGTGTACAAATGGCATGAGGAGGTAAGGAAATAGTTAAGAACACATTCTTATTTTCAATGACGGCCTAGGAATGGTGGGTTAACTGCCTTGTTCAGGGGCAGAATGACAGATTTTTACCTCGTCAGCTCGGGGATTCAATCTTGCAATCTTACAGTTAACTAGTCCAACGCTCTAACCACCTGATTACAATGCACTCCACAAGGAGACTGCCCGTTACGCGAGTGCAGTAAGCCAAGGTAAGTTGCTAGCTAGCATTAAACTTATCTTATAAAAAACAATCAATCATAATCACTAGTTACCTACACATGGTTGATGATATTACTAGTTTATCTAGCGTGTCCTGCTTTGCATATAATCGATGCGGTGCGTATTCGCAAAAAAGGACTGTCTTGCTACAATGTGTACCTAACCATAAACATCAATGCCTTTCTTAAAATCAATACACAAGTATATATTTTTAAACCTGCATATTTAGTTAATATTGCCTGCTAACCTGGCTCGTTGTGAACTCTGTGAAGACTATTTCTTCCTAACAATGACAGCCAACTTCGCCAAACGGGGGGTGATTTAACAAAAGCGCATTTGCGAAAAAAGCACAATCGTTGCACGACTGTACCTAAACATAAACATCAATGCCTTTCTTAAAATCAATACACAGAAGTATTTATTTTTAAACCTGCATATTTTGCTCAAAGAAAATCAATATTAACCAGGTGAAATTGTGTCACTTCTCTTGCGTTCATTGCACGCAGTCAGTGTATATGCAACAGTTTGGGCCGCCTAATTTGCCTGAATTTTACGTAATTATGACATAACATTGAAGGTTGTGCAATGTTACATGAATATTTAGACTTATGGATGCCACCTGTTAGATAAAATACGGAACGGTTCTGTATTTCACTGAAAGAATAAACGTCTTGTTTTCGAGATGATTCGTCTTGTTTTCCGGATTCTACCATATTAATGACCATATTAATGACCTAAGGCCTAACTAAGACCTCATTTCTGTGTGTTGTTATGTTATAATTAAGTCTATGATTTGATAGAGCAGTCTGTCTGAGCGATGGTAGGAACCAGCAGGCTCGTAAGCATTCATTCAAACAGCACTTTTGTGCATTTTGCCAGCAGCTCGTAGCTGTGCTTCAAGCATTGAGCTGTTTATGACTTCAAGCCTATCAACTCCCGAGATTAGGCTGGTGTAACCCATGTGAAATGGCTAGCTAGTTAGCGGGGTGCGCGTTAATAGCGTTTCAAACGTCACTCGCTCTGAGACTTGAAGTAGTTGCTTTGCTGCTGTTCCTGGTTCGAGCTCAGGTAGGGGCGAGGAGAGGGACGGAAGCTACAGTATACTGTTACACTGGCAATACTAAAGTGCCTATAAGAACATCCAATAGTAAAAGGTATATGAAATACAAATGGTATAGAGAGAAATTGTCCTATAATTTCTACAATAACTACAACCTAAAACTTCTTACCTGGGAATATTGAAGACTCCTGTTGAAAGGAACCACAAGCTTTCGTATGTTCTCATGTTCTGAGCAAGGAATTTAAACGTTAGCTTTTTTACATGGCACATATTGCACTTTTAAGTTCGTCTCCAATACTTTGTTTTTGCATTATTTAAACCAAATTGAACATGTTTTATTTTATTTTAGGCTAAATTGATTTTATTGATGTATTATATTATATTAAGTTCAAATAAGTGTTCATTCAGTACTGTTGTAATTGTCATTATTACAAATACATTATTATTATTACTATTTTTAAATCGGGCGATTAATCATTATTGGCTATTTTTGGTCCTCCAATAATCGGTATCGGTATAGGCGTTGAAAAATCATAACCGGTCAGTCTCTAATTTCAAGTCAAAATGTCAGTCCGTGTCTGCTGACAAACTAACGGTGTATTTGACATAGCTAAACTTTCACTCCCTCTCTAGACGAACTGTATAGGTGAAGCCTACGAACACTTTGCCACTAATATCATAGCATTAGCACCATGTCACCCATGTCATGCACCCACCGGTTAAGTAGCCTATCCAAAGAAACACACATATGGATTTCTACACGTTGTTCAAACTAAAATTATTTGCTCTATAGCTACAATATCATAGATTATTTTACCAGCAAGAAAGATCAACAGACCTGTCAACTTGGCTATACTGTTAGCTAACACAATCTAAACAAGCTAACGTTAGCTACCTAGTTAGTAGCTTAGTTAAGAAAACCTGCAGTAGGTATACAGAAGTATATGGAATATTACATATTTAGCAGCCGCTCAAAAATATTTAGGCGACTTTTCCACGAAAATACAAAATAAAAATAGCTTAAGTAGAACAGAAAGCTTATTTTCTCATGAGTCTTCCCTCAGACCTTTTGGCGTGGAACATCACCTTAGTGCAAATCAAGTCTGTTCTCAGAGCAGGCCTGGTTGTAGATAGGTTTGAGTCGTGTCGGGGACATTGTTAGCATTTTAGATTTCCCTAACCTTTATCTAATTATCCTAACCTGCTGCTGTCACGTTCTGACCTTTATTTTCCTTTGCTTTGTCTTTATTTAGTATGGTCAGGGCGTGAGTTGGGGTGGGCAGTCTATGTTTTGTGTTTCTCTGTTTGGGTTTCTGTTTCGGCCTAGTATGGTTCTCAATCAGAGGCAGGTGTCGTTAGTTGTCTCTGATTGAGAATCATACTTAGGTAGCCTGGGTTTCACTGTTGGTTTGTGGGTGTTTGTTTCCTGTGTCAGTGTTTGTGCCACACGGGACTGTTTCGGTTTGGTTTATTTCATGTTATCGTTTATTGTTTTGTATTTCATAGTGTTCAGGCTTTTCTTATTAAAATTTGTCGTGAACACTTACCACGTCGCATCTTGGTCCGATCCTTACTCCTCTTCAGACGAAGAAGAGGAAATCTGCCGTTACAGAAACACCCACCAACAGAGGACCAAGCGGTGTGGTAACGGGCAGCAGCAGCAGCAGCAGCAGCAGCAGCAGCAGCGATGTCAGGACTCCTGGACATGGGAGGACGTTTTGGCAAGGGTTGCTACACATGCGAGGAGATCCCGGCTGGAAGGGATCGCCTACCATGGGAACAGGTGTAGGCATCTAGGAGAGCAGAGGCAGCCGGAGAGAGGAGCCAGCGATACGAGGGAACACGGCTGGCAAGGAAGCCCGAGAGGCAGCCCCAAAAATGTATTGGGGGGTGGCACACAGGGAGTGTGGCGAAGCCAGGTAGGAGACCTGCGCCAACTTCCTGTGCTTACCAGAGAGCGAGAGGGACCGGGCAGGCACCGTGTTATGCTGTGGAGCGCACAATGTCCCCGGTGCGGGTGCATAGCCCGGTGCGGTACATTCCAGCTCCTCGTATCGGCCGGGCTAGAGTGGGCATCGAGCCAGGTGCCATGAAGCTGGCTCTACGCATCTGGTCTCCTTGGGCCGGCGTACATGGCACCAGCCTTACGCATGGTGTCCCCGGTTTGCCAGCACAGCCCAGTGCGGCTTATTCCACTTCGCCGCACTGGTCAGGCTACGGGGAGCATTCAACCAGATAAGGTTGGGCAGGCTCGGTGCTCACGAGCTCCAGTGCGCCTGCACGGTCCAGTCTATCCAGTACCACCACCACGCACCAGCCCTCCGGTGGCAGCCCCCTGCACCAGGCTGTCTCTCCGTCTTCTGCCTACAGGGTCTCCCGCCTGTCCAGCGCTGCCAGAGCTTTCCTCCTCTCCAGCGCTGTCAGAGTCTCCCGTCTGTACAGAGCTGCTAGAGTCTCCCGTCTGTCCAGAGCTGCTAGAGTCTCCCGTCTGTCCAGAGCTGCTAGAGTCTCCCGTCTGTCCTGAGCTGCTAGAGTCTCCCGTCTGTCCTGAGCTGCTAGAGTCTCCCGTCTGTCCTGAGCTGTCAGAGCCGCCAGTCTGTCCTGAGCCGTCAGTCAGCCAGGAGGTGCCAGAGCCATTAGCCAGCCAGGACCTGCCAGAGCCACCAGCCAGCCAGGAGCTGCCAGAGCCGCCAGCCAGCCAGGAGCTGCCAGAGCCGTCGGTCAGCCAGGCGATGCCAGAGCCGTCGGTCAGCCAGGCGATGCCAGAATCGCCCTTCACTCCGGAGCTGCCGGAGTCTCCCGCCTGTCCGGCGCTGCCGGAGGCGTCCTTCACTCCAGCACTACCCGAGTCTCCCGCCTGTCCAGCGCTGCCAGAATCTCCTGCCTGTTTTGCGCTGCTGGAATCCCCTTTCCATTTGGGACCCATGTCTAGGGTTCCCAGTCCAAGATCGGTGGTGAGGGTCGCCGCTTTAAAGAGGCCACGGAGGTGGGTGAAGAGGCGCACTAGAACTTTGGTGAAGTGGGGTCCACGTCCCGCGCCAGACACGCCACCGCGGACAGACACCCACCCAGACCCTCCCCTATAGGTTCAGGTTTTGCGGCCGGAGTCCGCACCTTTGGGGGGGGGGGGGGGGGGTACTGTCACGTTCTGACCTTTATTTTCCTTTGTTTTGTCTTTATTTAGTATGGTCAGGGCGTGAGTTGAGGTGGGCAGTCTATGCTTTGTGTTTCTATGTTTGTGTTTCTGTTTCGGCCTAGTATGGTTCTCAATCAGAGGCAGGTGTCGTTAGTTGTCTCTGATTGAGAATCATACTTAGGTAGCCTGGGTTTCACTGTTGGTTTGTGGGTGTTTGTTTCCTGTGTCAGTGTTTGTGCCACATGGGACTGTTTCGGTTTGGTTTATTTCATGTTATCGTTTATTGTTTTGTATTTTATAGTGTTCAGGCTCTTCTTATTAAAATTCATCATGAACACTTACCACGCCGCATCTTGGTCCGATCCTTACTCCTCTTCAGACGAAGAGGAGGAAATCTGCCGTTACAGCTGCGTTAATTCTCGTAACCTGCTAAGAAAAGCAACTTCTGATATTCAAAACCGGCAGACCTGCCCCGAGAACAGTCTTGGTTTCAACTATGAGATACAGCTCTCTTTCGCTCTCTCTCTCTCTCTCACACACCACAGACGTTTGGTGCCGCCAACTACAGCAGTGTTTGGGTACTACTATAACGAAATACAGTAAGTTAGAGTAATATTTACAGGAGGCTTACAATTACAGTTAATAACAGTATTTTTCAGCATTTTACCCATAATGCAGTGCAATCTACAGCAATCCTGCTGTAAAACACATTTAAGGTATTTTATTTTGCATTCTTCAGTGTTCTACTGTTGAAATTGCAGAAAGTCTTACAGTGTGAGTAACATGACCAGTAGAGCTCTATAGCAGGCTGGCAATGTCAAGCTAACTGAGAATATTGACGCTGAAGCAACAAACTCTGTTCTCCTCTGGTTCCACACCAAATCTAGCCAAGCCACCAAGATCCTTGTCATCCTCTTCGTGGCTAAGTTTTTCCTGAACCTGACCTTTCTGACCAATGAGACCATTGCATCCATGGGGAGCTATATAGCACATGTCATCATAGCAGCAGTCATGCACTACTCCATGTTGTTCACCTTTACCTGGTTCCTCATTGAGGCAGTCCACTTGTTCCTGCAACTGAAGAAACTCAACGTTCATGCCACGTTCTTGCATTATATGCTGAAGGTTTATGTTGTGGTATGGGGTGAGAACAAAGTCATATTAGGGTGTTTTAGAATGCTCCCCGTTGTACTTCACTGATTGACACAACATACAGATCTTAATTTGATCAGTCTGTTGTCACAGACAATTGTCCTGCACTGCAGGAAATGCAAACTTGTAGTGGATTTGATGTTTAAAGTTTGTAAATTCCACTTTAAAATGTCAGACTTGATTTGCCCTAACGAAAAATGTATCAACCCCTACAATAATGTCTATGAATTATAATCCACATAATAATGATAGTTTCCTGTTGTTGCATGATTATTTTCCTGCTGTGAGAAACTGGTCAAATTAAGATAGTATATCTGTAGCCTACTGTGTTATCGCCTCTGATTGCACAAATCATACCAGTTGGATCAGGCATCTGGCATCAACCTTGTGTTTCTCCTTCTCTCCAGTCCTTCCAGCTCTAGTGGTCATCGTCCTTCTGGTACTGAGCAAATATCAACTCATGTCCATAAACATAGATTATGGGAATTCAGTGAAAATGGAAGTGTCCATTTTACTGTTGGAACTGTCTGTTTTTTTCTAAGGATAATCAGAAACCATTTAGCTCATCGACTCCAAAAATAAATTTCCATTGTACATTTCAGGTGCTAGATCACTGACATCTAATTCCACTACGGAGTCAACATTGGCTATTACGCCTGGGTGTTTGTCTCGACTTTGATCATCTTCATAATTGGGGTGAGGCAGATCTTGTTGCTGAGGAAGACCAAGGCAGGCGAGGGCCAGCAGGACCCAGTATCTAAGAACACCCTGGCCATCCTGGGTCTCCTATTCCTGCTGGGCCTCACCTGGGGCTTTTCCTTCTTCAGCTTCGGACCCATGATCATCCCATTCTACTATATCTTCAGCATCCTCAACTCCCTCCAAGGTAGGCATCGCTCAATAATGACAGAGGTTTAGGATAAGGATGATTGTGGTTGCATGCTATAACCTGTTATGTATCATAGTTAGGGCCTATTGTAGGAGGTAATTGCTCCAATTAAGCGCCGTCCACAGGGTATGGCATGGCGTTGCAAAATGGAGTGATAGCCTTCCTTCTTAAATATCCCCTTTACCCTGTACAAATCTCCCACTTTACCACCACCAAGGCACCCCCAGACCATCACATTGCCTCCACCATGCTTGACAGATGGCGTCAAACTCTCCTCCAGCATCTTTACATTTTTTCTGCGTCTCACAAATGTTCTTCTTGTGATCTGAACAAGTCACACTTATTTGGCATTTTATTAGAATCCCCATTAGCTGTTGCAAAAGCAGCAGCTACTATTCCTGGGGTCCACAGAAAACATGAAACATAATACATAATGACATTGTCACGCCCTGACCATAGTTTACTTTGTATTTTCTATGTTTTGATTGGTCAGGGTGTGATCTGAGTGGGCATTCTATGTTTCATGTCTTGTTTGTCTATTTCTATGTTCAGCCTGATATGGTTCTCAGTCAGAGGCAGGTGTTCATCATTGTCTCTGATTGGGAACCATATTTAGGTAGCCTGGGGTTCACTGTGTGTTTGTGGGTGATTGTTCCTGTCTATGTGTTTTTCACCAGATAGGCTGTTTTAGGTTTTCGTTACGTTCATCACGTTCTTTATTTTGTAGTGTTTGCTTTGATTCGTGTTTTACGTTTGTTCATTAAAACATGGATCGCAATCTACACGCTGCATTTTGGTCCGACTCTCCTTCTCACGAAGAAATCCGTTACAGAATCACCCACCACAAAAGGACCAAGCAGCGTGTCAACAGGCAGGAGCAGCGCGAGGAGATGCGCAATAAGGATTTCTGGACATGGGAGGAAATCCTCGACGGGAGAGGACCCTGGGCTAAACCAGGGGAGTGTAGCCGCCCAAAGGAGCAGCCCAAAGAGGAGGTATGGACATGGGAGGACGAATTAGAAGGAAGAGGACCCTGGGCTCAGCCAGGAGAATATCGCCGCCCCAAAGAAGAACTGGAGGCGGCGAAAGCGGAGAGGCGCAGATATGAGGAGGCAGCACGACGTAGCGGATGGAAGCCTGAGAAGCAGCCCCAAAAATTTCTTGGGGGGAGGCTAACAGGGAGTATGGCTACGCCAGGTAGGAGACCTGGGCAGACTCCCTGTGCTTACCGGGGGGCTAGAGAGACCGGACAGGCACCGTGTTATGCAGTGGTGCGCACGGTGTCTCCAGTGCGGGTGCATAGCCCGGTGCGGTATATTCCAGCTCCGCGTGTCTGCCGGGCTAGATTGAGCGTCGAGCCTAATGCCATGAAGCCGGCTCTACGCAGCTGGTCCCCAGTGCGTCTCCTTGGGCCGGTTTACATGGCACCAGCCTTGCGCTCGGTGTCTCCGGTTCGCCTGCATAGTCCAGTGCGGGCTATTCCACCTCGCTGCACTGGCAGGGCGACCGTGAGCATTCAACCAGGTAAGGTTGGGCAGGCTCGGTGCTCAAGAGCTCCAGTGCGCCTGCACGGTCCGGTTTTTCCAGTACCACCTCCACACCCCAGCCCTCCGGTAGCAGCTCCCCGCACTAGGCTTCCTGTGCGTGTCCTCGGCCCAGTACCACCAGTGCCAGCACCACGCATCAGGCCTATAGTGCGCCTCGCCTGTCCAGCGCTGTCGGAGCCTCCCTTCTCTTCAGCGCTGTCGGAGTCTCCCGCCTGTTTAGCGCTGTTAGAGCCTGCCTTCTCTACAGCGCTGCCGGAGTCTCCCGCCTGTTCAGAACTGCCAGTTAGCATAGAGCTGCCAGTTAGCATAGAGCTGCCAGTTAGCATAGAGCTGCCAGTTAGCATAGAGCTGCCAGTTAGCATAGAGCTGCCAGTTAGCAAGGAGCTGCCAGTCTGCAAGGAGCTGCCAGTCTGCATGGAGCTGCCAGTCTGCAAGGAGCCGCCAGAGCTGCCAGTCTGCAGGATGCCGCCAAAGCTGCCAGTCTGCAAGGAGCCGCCAGAGCTGCCAGTCTGCAAGGAGCCGCCAGAGCTGCCAGTCTGCAAGGAGCCGCCAGAGCTGCCAGTTAGCATGGAGCAGCCAGGGCCGCCAGTCAGCATGGAGCAGCCAGGGCCGCCAGTCAGCATGGAGCAGCCAGGGCAGCCAGTCAGCATGGAGCAGCCAGGGCAGCCAGTCAGCATGGAGCAGCCAGGGCCGCCAGTCAGCATGGAGCAGCCAGTCAGCATGGAGCAGCCAGTCAGCATGGAGCAGCCAGAGCAGCCAGTCAGCATGGAGCGGCCAGAGCTGCCAGTCAGCATGGAGCAGCCAGTCAGCATGGAGCAGCCAGAGCTGCCAGTCAGCATGGAGCAGCCAGTCAGCATGGAGCAGCCAGAGCTACCAGTCATCATGGAGCAGCCAGAGCAGTCTGCCAGCATGGAGCAGCCAGAGCTGTCAGTCAGCATGGAGCAGCCAGAGCAGCCAGTCTGTGTCGACCAGTCTCTTCCAGATCTGCCAGTCGTCCAGACTCTTCCAGATCTGCCAGTCGTCCAGACTCTTCCAGATCTGCCAGTCGACCAGACTCTTCCAGATCTGCCAGTCGACCAGACTCTTCCAGATCTGCCCGTCGTCCAGACTCTTCCAGATCTGCCAGTCGTCCAGACTCTTCCAGATCTGCCAGTCGTCCAGACTCTTCCAGATCTGCCAGTCGTCCAGACTCTTCCAGATCTGCCAGTCGTCCAGACTCTTCCAGATCTGCCAGTCGTCCAGACTCTTCCAGATCTGCCAGTCGTCCAGACTCTTCCAGATCTGCCAGTCGTCCAGACTCTTCCAGATCTGCCAGTCGTCCAGACTCTTCCAGATCTGCCAGTCGTCCAGACTCTTCCAGATCTGCCAGTCGACCAGACTCTTCCAGATCTGCCAGTCGACCAGACTCTTCCAGATCTGCCAGTCGGCCAGATTCTCCCAGATCTGCCAGTCGGCCAGATTCTCCCAGATCTGCCAGTCGTCCAGATTCTCCCGGATCCGCCAGTCAGCCAGGATCTTCCGGATCCGCCAGTCAGCCAGGATCTTCCGGATCCGCCAGTCAGCCAGGATCTTCCAGAACCGCCAGCCAGCCAGGATCTGCCGGATCTAACCACCTGCCTGAGCTTCTTCTCAGTGCTGAGCTTCTTCTCAGTGCTGAGCTTCCTCTCAGGGCTGAGCTACCCATCTGTCCCGAGTTACCTCTGTCCCGAGCTGTCCCTCTGTCCCATGTTATCATTGTGGTGGGTAACCTATTTAGGGACGTTTAGGAGGGGGATTAAAACTGTCATGGAGTGGGGTCCACGTCCAGCGCCAGAGCCGCCACCGCGGACAGATGCCCACCCAGACCCTCCCCTATAGGTTCAGGTTTTGCGGCCGGAGTCCGCACCTTGGGGGGGGGGGGTACTGTCACGCCCTGACCATAGTTTACTTTGTATTTTCTATGTTTTGATTGGTCAGGGTGTGATCTGAGTGGGCATTCTATGTTTCATGTCTTGTTTGTCTATTTCTATGTTCAGCCTGATATGGTTCTCAGTCAGAGGCAGGTGTTCATCATTGTCTCTGATTGGGAACCATATTTAGGTAGCCTGGGGTTCACTGTGTGTTTGTGGGTGATTGTTCCTGTCTATGTGTTTTTCACCAGATAGGCTGTTTTAGGTTTTCGTTACGTTCATCACGTTCTTTATTTTGTAGTGTTTGCTTTGATTCGTGTTTTACGTTTGTTCATTAAAACATGGATCGCAATCTACACGCTGCATTTTGGTCCGACTCTCCTTCTCAAACGGAAAACCGTTACAGACATAATACAGAACATCATCAGACAAGGACAGCTCAAGGACAGAACAACATACATTTAAAAAAAGGCCATGTAGCCTACATATCAATGCAAACACAAACTATCTAGGTCAAATAAGGGAGAGGCGTTGTGCCGCGAGGTGTTGCTTTATCTGTTTTTTGAAACTGTTTGCTGTTTATATGAGCAACATGAAATGGAAGGAAGTACCATGCAATAAGGGCTCTATATAATACTGTACGTTTTCTTGAATATTTGAGAACTATGAAAAGACCCCTTGTGGCATGTCTGGTGGGATAAGTGTGCGTGTCAGAGCTGTGTGTAAGTTGACTATGCAAACAATTTGGGATGTTCAACACATAAATGTTTCTTATAAAAAGAAGAAGTGATGCAGTCAGTCTCTCAAGAAAGACTGGAAAGAGAGACTAGCATGCATAGTATTAATATTAGCCCTCTGATTACAATTAAGAGCAAAACGTGCCGCTCTGTTCTGGGCCAGCTGCAGCTTAACTAGGTCTTTCCCTGCAGCACTGGACCACACGACTGGACAATAATCAAGATTAGACAAAACTAGAGCCTGCAGAACTTGCTTTTTGGAGTGTGGTGTCAAAAAAGCAGAGCATCTCTTTATTACAGCTAGACCTCTCCCCATATTTGCAACCATTGAATCTATATGTTTTGACCATGACAGTTTACAATCTAAGATAACGCCAAGTAATTTAGTCTCCTCAACTTGTTCAACAGCCACACCATTCATTTCCAGATTCAGCTGAGGTCTAGCACTTAAGGAATGATTTGTACCAAATACAATGCTGTTAGTTTTAGAGATGTTCAGGACCCGTATATTACTGGCCACCCATTCCAAAATAGACTGCAACTCTTTGTTAAGGGTTTCAGTGACTTCATTAGCTGTGGTTGCTGATGCATATATGGTTGAATCATCAGCATACATGGACACACATGCTTTGTTTAATGCCAGTGGCAGGTCATTGGTAAAAATAGAAAGGAGTAGAGGGCCTAGAGAGCTGCCCTGTGGTACACCACACTTTAATGGAAGTGCCTCTCATGTCAAACATGTAACGAAAACCCTTTGAGTTCTATTAGATAGATAGCTTTGGATCCACAATATGGAGGAGGTTGAAAAGCCATAACACTTACGTTTTTTCAACAAAATGTTATGGTCAATAATATCAAAGGCTGCACTGAAATCTAACAGTACAGCTCCCACAATCTTCTTATTATCAATTTCTTTCAACCAATCATCAGTCATTTGTGTCAGTGCAGTACATGTTGAGTGCCCTTCTCTATAAGCATGCTGAAAGTCTGTTGTTAATTTGTTTACAGAGAAATAGAATTGTATTTGGTCAAACACAATTTTTTCCAACAGTTTGCTTAGAGCTAGCACCAAGCTTAAAGGTTGATTTACCACTCTTGGGTAGTGGAATTACTGTAGCTTCCCTCCAGGCCTGAGGACAAAGACTTTCCTCTAGGCTCAGATTAAAAATATGACAGATAGGATTGGCTATAGAGTCAGCCACCATCCTCAGTAGCTTTCCATCTAAATTGTCAATGCCAGGAGGTTTGTCATTGTTGATCGTTAACAATCATTTCCCCACCTCTCCCATACTAACTTTACAAAATTCAAACTTGAACTGCTTTTCTTTCATTATTTTTTTTGAATATATTAATATAATTGCTCACTGTTTGTCGTGGGCATTTCCTGCCTAAGTTATCCCACTTTGCAAATTAAATAATCATTAAAATAATTGGCAACATCAAATGGTTTTGTGATGAATAAGCCATCTGATTCGATGAAAGATGGATTTGAATTTGTTATTCTGCCCATAATTTCATTTAAAGCACTCAAGTTTTTTTCCATCATTCTTTATATGATTAATCTTGGCTTCATAATAAAGTTTATTCTTCTTTTGTTGAGTTTAGTCACATAATTTCCCAATTTGCAGTAAATAAACCAGTCAGATGTACAGCCAGACTTATTAGCCACTCCTTTTGCCCCATCTCTTTTAACCATACAGTTTTTAAATTCCTCATCAATCCATGGAGCCTTAACAGTCAGTTTCTAAATTAAGTGCATATTTATCAATAATTGGAAGAAGCAATTTCATAAATTCATCAAGTGCAGCATCTGGATGCTCCTCATTAATCATATCAGACCAACAAATATTTTTAACATCATCCACATAAGAGTCACAGCAAAATCTTTTGTATGATCTCTTATACACTATTTTAGGCCCAGCTGTTGGAACTTTGGCTTTCCTGGATATAGCCACTATGTTGTGATCACTGCATCAGATTTAGCTTCATAACAAAGTTCTACAGCATTAGTAAAAATGGGATCGAAACATGTGGATGATCTTGTTCCTGTAGTGTTTGTAAACACCCTGGTAGGTTGGTTAATAATAACTTGAACCAGATTACAGGCATTGGTTACAGTAAAATGCTTCCTCTGGAGCGGACATCTTGATGAAAACCAGTCAATATTCAGGTCCCCAAGTAAGTAGACCTCTCTGTTTACATCAGATACACTATCAAGCATTTCACACGTATTATTTAGATACTGACTGTTTGCACTTGGTGGCCTATAGAAACACCCCAAAAGAAAAGGCTTTAGATGTGCCAAGTGAACCTGCAACCACAACACTTCAATAACACTTGACATAAGATCTTCTTGTGTGTGTGTGCGTGTGTGTGTGTGTGTGTGTGTGTGTGTGTGTGTGTGTGTGTGTGTGTGTGTGTGTGTGTGTGTGTGTGTGTGTGGCTACGAACCCATAGGCTTGGCTCTCTCATCCCTTCCATGCTTCTGGGAGGGAGGGTGGACAATGAGCCTGTCGTAGTGGATGTACGCAATGTCCCCACACGCTCAGGCAGCTTTCATGGCTGGGATCAGTTCTTTCCTCTTCTGGCGCACAGCTTCAGGATAGTCCTCATTGAGGAAGATATACGTTCCTCTCAAGTTCTTAGCTCTCTCCAGAACAGATACCTTGTCCTTGAACCTCAGGAACCTGGGCCGGTGGTGGGTTTTCCAGTCCTGAGGGCGCGCTACACCTCAATCTTCCTCTGTTCCATCTTCAATTTCTCAGAGATCATTTCCCTCACTTTGTCCTCAGACTCCATCCAGGTCTCATGTGGAGATTCTGCAATTCCGTCCACAACCATGTTGTTTCACCTTGATTGTCCCTCGAGATAGTCTGATTTATCTGTCATTGTTATCATGGATTCACACACAGAACTGAAGTCCTCTCTCAATGACTTACAGATTGCTGTCATCTTGCCGTTCCCCTGTTTCAACATATCGAGCTGACCCTGGGAGAACTGCAAACTGTTGAACTGCAAACTGTTCTTCAGGTCCTGGACCTCTCTAGTCAGGTCGTCCATTCTTTTATTAGTAGAATCCACAAGTATTTGGACAACAACTGCTTATAGGTCTCTTTTTGTTAGTTTAAAAGATCCTTTACTAGTGATTGACACCTCTGGCACGGTCGTCAACGGTACTCCCACCGGTTTTGGTCTTTGTCATGGTAGCTAGCAACGTATGTTAGGCTGTTACTCCTCGCAGTTCCAGACAGGGCAGGTCACGGGGAAAATTGAAAAGAACAAACAGCAGAGATCTAGATAGCCACAAACCTTGGACAATCCACGGACCCAGCCACAATGGCAAACCGCATCATGGGCTGCGTTCAAGAACACCTCGCTAGCTTGATGTCCAGCTAGCTAGAAGCTAGGCTAGCTGCGATGCCAAATAGCTCCTCAGACCCGTCCTTGGTCGGCAGGATCACTGGAAAGATACAAGCAGTACCAGCAACTGATGCCAACTGCATCATGGGATACAACATAGGAAGCTGGGTAGCTACCAAGAACTTTCCCATATATTTTTAAACAACAAACTTTCCAAACAAACAAAACCGAGCTCTTCCTCATTCCGCGTACAACAGGAAGTGACGATTCGTCTGTCCATAACCTTTTTTTCCAATCTTCCTCTGTCCAGTGTCTGTGTCTTTTCCCCATCTTAATCTTTTATTTTTATTGGCCAGTCTGAGATATGGCGTTTTCTTTGCAACTCAGCTAGAAGGCCAGCATCCCGGAGCCGCCTCTTCACTGTTGACTTTGAGACTGGAGTTTTGCGGGTACTGTTTAATAAAGCTGCCAGTTGAGGACCTGTAATCGAACCCACAAATGCTGATGATCCAGATACTGAACTAGTCTAAAGAAGGTCTGTTTTATTGCTTCTTTAATCAGAACAACAGTTTTCAGCTGTGCTAAGATAATTGCAAAAGGGTTTTCTAATGATCAATTAGTCCTTAAATATGATAAACTTGGATTAGCTACCACAACGTGCCTTTGGAACATAGGAGTGATGGTTGCTGATAATGTGCCTCTGTACGCCTATGTAGATATTCCATTAAAAACCAGACGTTTCCAGCTACAATAGTAATTTACAACATTAACAATGTCTACACTGTATTTCTGATTAATTTGATGTTATTTTAATGGACAATTTTTTTTTCTTCATTTCTTTCAAAAACAAGGACATTTCTATGTGACCCCAAACTTTTGAACAGTAGTGTGTGTCTGTGTGTGTGTATATATTAATACACTCTCTTTGCTTATCTTTGTGCATTAATTCCAAGAATCCCTTATTTTTTTAAATGTATTGAATTTAGTTGTTTATATATGATCCTTGAGGTAAAATAGACATATCTAAAATGCTATCCATATTGTTGTTACTGTATAGAATGTTTAGTGTAATGGAATCTTAATTACTGTATAGCAGGGTTCCCCAACTGGTGGCCTGCGGGCCGAATTTGGCCTGCGAGTGATTTTATTGGGAGATCTAAGACTGTAAAAACACCAGCAAATCAGCTCCAAATTATTTTAATTTAGGAAATCTGTTTAAACATTTTCACACGCATAATAGAGAGACACAGTATATGTGATAGTATACAAATGTAAACAAGGTTTGCAGTTTAACAATTATTTGTAGTTCCAGCCCTGTGATCATCCTCTCAAGAACAAATCGTATGGCTGCTGAATCTATGTAGTCGATTGCCCTGTTGTATAGTAAATCAGTTTGACACAAGGGGGCAGTCTTGATTTCTTTTCAAACTTTAGATTTTAGTTTGAGACAGCTGAGACAGGTTTCCCAATACCATCTGAAGGCTAAGCTGAATAATTGAGCTCAGTGCTTCTAAAGATGAACTTAGCCTTAATATGCTTTTGAGAAACCAGGCCCTGATCAGTTACTGTAAGTCTCTCTCTCTCTCTCTCTCTCTCTCTCTCTCTCTCTGTCTCTCTTTACTCTCTCTCTCTTTTCTCTCTCTGTCCTTCTCTCTGTATGTAAGTGCTCAATGGTTTTGAATTCTGAATGACCTCTCTGATGTTAAGTGGCTATCTCGGTGTAACCTCAATGAAAAGGGGGAATGATATCGGCTGAAACGGAGACATAGTGAGTAATCTTTAGGGAGTGATTTGTGTGAATTACTCTTATATGTGTTATTCCAACCAGCATAGGTCCTCTCAGACTCACTGTGTAAAACATTGAGGAAAGTCAGTAATTCACTTTGACTAGGCTAAATAAGAGACATCTAAAACCAGGACATGCTTCAATCACTTCTTTCAATAAACAACAGTATGGTCATCAAGAAAAACATGACAATTCTATGAGTGGTCTGCACACACAGAGGAGGAACATGCAGTCTCACAGAGGAGGAAAAGGCCTTTCTGTAACTTATACAGCAGAGATAAATTACCACTAGTCTAGGGGCTGCGCCAGCACTTTGCGTGCCTGCAGATAATTACCCAGTATCCACTGAGAGGGGGTCTTAACAGGCTAACCAGAAATGATCTCATGGCTACCTATAGTGATGGCAGCCTGAAGGCAAGCCACTATATTGTCATTTTTCTCCTCAGTCTGCATTCCTGTAAGTTCAGAGTGTGAAGTAATTTACATTTTGTATTGAGTATAGACAGACAAACTTGGTTGAGTGGTACAAAGCAAAAAAGGAATGAATTGGTGTAATGTATAGGTTGACTACTCTATTGCAATCTATCTTCACTTTTTAAATATTTCCTACTGTCAGAAGAGTTTGGGCTGTGATATATTTGTCTCCACCATCCCTGAATGCATCTGTTCCATTTTTCTAGCCTTGAAACCACAAGATCCGGCCTCCTGAGGGGTAGTCTTGTCTATGATGAAACCATAGAGGTTCGTTTCAATGGTGTCTGCCCACTGGCACAGTGTTTTGTGTGGCCAGGTTCTGCTAAACTGATGTTTCTGAGCATTGTTCCTGGAATGTGTGGGCCGGGATAAAGAATGTGGTCTACCATACAGATGTGAAACTGTTTTTGTGAATCAAACTGACATTTGATGTGGTGTACACTGAATCAAATCAGGAAGTATTTGGGAAAGAGCCATCTGCGGATGTTCCTGTTGTGCAACTCCACTCGTAGTAATGACTTAAGTCACAGTATTATCCTCAGAGGAAGTGGTTAATTGTCCCGCCAAACTAATGCAGGACTATGAGCGGAAGAGAACGAAAGGGAGTTTGTTGAACAACATCCAGAGAGGCAACCGTTTATTTACCGATAACGGATTAATCTTCCAAATGACTCAGCGTGCCAGACAAAAATTAGGGTCATTACTGCTGTACATGTTTGATTTGTATTGCCCTAGAAAGGCTTCATATATACAGCTACAACACAGCCTGACTCTGAGGTGAGTGAGCCAGTATGTGTCTGGCTCTCTGGCTCTCTACTACTCTGTAGTAGTCATGGTTGCTTCAATTTCAAGATCAATTTTTCCGCATGAATGTTCAGAGGAACTCATGGATAATGACTTATTTTTATTTATTTTATATCTATTTTTTTTTTATATCTGTGTACATCCAAATGTCTGTCTTAATGATTACCTTTCTAGTGTATTGACTTGCAACAATAAGGGCTGATTTCTGTATTTTTCTTATTGTGTTATTTCAACACAATCTGACTATGTTTTAGTGCCGGACATCAGGCTTGCAAAGTGCAGAAACATTGGGACGCAATCTCCATATCTTATATGGCTGTCTGAATGTTGTAAAAAATATGAATAAAATATTAAGAATGTTCATTTTTGCCATAATTACACATTATTTGTTACCCAAGTGAAAAAGGGTCACCATAATAACATTGATACATGTGTTTCCATTAGCGGAGGAAAATTAAGGAAAAACTTTTAGTTGCTCTCAATCTATTAAGTCTTGGAAGCCGAAAGTACAGCAGAGGGTTGGATAAGGCTTAATCAGACAGCTCATTAACAGAGGCCTTTCCTTCCCCCTCTCTCCTGAAATGATATAGAGACAGACAGACAGACAGACAGACAGACAGACAGACAGACAGACAGACAGACAGACAGACAGACAGACAGACAGACAGACAGACAGACAGACAGACAGACAGACAGACAGACAGACAGACAGACAGACAGACAGACAAAGATAGAGAGAACAAGGGGGAGAGAGAGCAGACAGAGAGAGAGAGCAGACAGAGAAAGAGAGAAGACAGAGCAAGAGAGAAGGCAGCGAGAGAGACAGACAGAGAGAACTCCGTTAAAACTGTGCTTATCAAGGCCTCTTAATATACACTTATGTCACACATCTTCCCTCTTGCAGACTATCTGACTTTATGAAGACTCGAAGGTAAATCCTCTCTCAAAATGATTATTTTTACTAATATTTTAGGCTAATTACATTTATGTCTGAACCTGCAGGGCTCCGTTTGAGCCGTTATCAACAGCAGCTTAAGTGTGAGAACAGGGTTTGTTTTATGCACATACTTCAGGTGAGGGAAAGGAGGCCTCAGCTTCACAGGTACAGTATTTTATGTTATGGAGTCTGGGCTGAATCTTGCCTTGTAAAAGCCAAATTGCCTATCTCAAATGACCTGTAAATCTAGAACTCCTTTTCCTGGATGCTTGGTACGTCTGGGGGAAATATGATTAGTCTAATAGAATTAGGTGAGCAGTTAAGCTGTATCTTAAATCATTATCAGAGGGGGGATACTTTGATCTACACAGAACACTTTATGGTGTAATTTACATATCGCTACACTCAGTTGGATGCTTGTTATCATAGACAACATTATCTGACTTTATCTCGATGGCAGAAATATAACCTCACCAAAGGAGTTAGGGTCTATTTTGTTTTATGCATGACCAGGGCTGGTTCCAGGCATAATCTCACAAGCCGTCTCAAAAAGGAACTCAGTTGGGATCTCAACTTACTAGTGAGAGTAAGAATAGTAGAATACACCAGGTGCAATTTCGAAAATTCAATTGTGCATCAGCAGTTTTTCTCCTGTTATGTCAGTCACTGACAGTCCCTCAATTAACCATGTCAGCTAACACATTTGTTATTGGTAGTTATTCTAGCTAGCTATCTCAACTTGTAGTAATCATGTCCGAATACTGACTGGGGCACGCAGGGCAAGATTTTGATTTTGTTAGTCATTACAAAACGGCAAACAATTCTATCTATCCCATGGAAAAATGGTTAGAATTGCAGGAATTTAGCTGTAAAACTGCAATTATTTTCTCTTTGCCCCATGTATAGAATTGCAGAAAACTTGCTTGAAAACTGTAAAAAAAAAATCTACACCCCATGGTAAAATGTGTAGAATTTCAGGAATTTAAACTTAAAACAAAAATATCTCTCTCCACCGTCAAGAGGGGAGGCACTAAAATGTTTTGCCATGAGGTGTGAGGGGAGCGCTCCAAAATAATCTTGCTTAGGACCCCAAAAAGGCTAGAGCTAGCCCACAGCATTTCTCAGATCCAGGAAGCACCCCCAACTTCACTAGCATCCCCTCCATTCCCTCTTCCACTTCTTTCTCATAAGTCCTTGAAATGATTCATTTTGCAGTAACTTTGCTCGTGAAATTGATGTGGACCCGGGGCCTTTGTAGCGTCTGGTTTCCCTGCCGGCTGCAGTAAAATAAGGTTAATGTCCAGGCTTAGGGCAGGGCTTGCGTGACTACAGAGTGGGGGAGCGCCAACCATAATTCTCAGCACCCTCTCGCATGTCACTACGATGACCCAGATGCTGCAGTCAAGCTGACAGATTAGAGGGTTCTGCGTTGAGTGTGTTGATTTATGATGGCCCGGTTACAGCGTGTCAGAGAAGTAAAGTTACTGTTGCAATTAGCACGAAATGAGGCCTCTTCCTACAGGAAAGGAGAAAAAAAAGAAAGATGCTTTCAGGTTACGGACTACAACAGGGGAATACCTCCAAACAACCAATCAGCTTTGAGGGATGGTGGTTCTGAAAGGGGTAGGCGGAGACGGGAGGGTATACTTGGCCAAGACAAACTGCCATGCGTGCCTAGATCCCCAGAGGTATGGCTTCCTTCATCATCTGTCTCACTGCTCATTTTTACTGTTCATCAGCTACTGTCATCAGGTTAGGATGCATGGGCCTGGTAGGGGGCTAAGGAGCAGAGAGGTGGCTGGACGATAGAGGACGGGAGGCAGTTGAAGCTGTAAAAGAGTTCAGATTGGCGGAGCTTGACCTTTGATTTCATGCTTCTCCTCCCCACTGGAGCCTGTCTCCCCTTCTCACGTCATGTTGGGTGGTGCAGGGTGGATGGTTCCTCTGTTCGTGTCACATAATGGGGGTGTCTTTGTCCCTCTGGGGCCAGGGTAAAGCATTAATGTAACAACATTTGGAAAAAGTCAAGGGCTCTGAATACTTTCCAAAGGCACTATATTTAAAGGGGTTATTCACCCCATGGTGAGGTATAATTTAAAGGTAGAAAGAACATTTTCACAGTATTCCACAGTATGGAAAGCGTTTACTATTCATACACTGTGTGTATTTCCACTGGCATTACTGCAAAACAACATCTCTTGACACCATCTTGTTGTTTGCATTTATTCCATTTCATCAGTCAAGCAAGCATATTTTGTACCATAATCTGTTTCAAACATTGGGTACAGTCCCCAGATATCCGTATCTGTCATTTCCTGTGGGGATGAGCCTATCTCTGAGAAGGAGCACTATTCTGCTGCTCACAGTGCAGGATGTGGTGTGTGTGTGTGGCCTTAATCCTTCTATAGGGGTATATTCTGTCTCGTTGTGGAGGCCTTACTCCCTCTATAGGGGTATATTCTGTCTCATTGTGGAGAGGCCTTACTCCCTCTATAGTGGTATATTCTGTCTCGTTGTGGAGAGGCCTTACTCCCTCTATAGGGGTATATTCTGTCTCGTAGTGTAGAGGCCTTACTCCCTCTATAGAGGTATATTCTGTCTCGTAGTGGAGAGGCCTTACTCTCTCTATAGGGGTATATTCTGTCTCGTAGTGTAGAGGCCTTACTCCCTCTATAGAGGTATATTCTGTCTCGTAGTGGAGAGGCCTTACTCTCTCTATAGGGGTATATTCTGTCTCGTAGTAGAGAGGCCTTACTCCCTCTATAGAGGTATATTCTGTCTCGTAGTGGAGAGGCCTTACTCCCTCTATAGAGGTATATTCTGTCTCGTAGTGGAGAGGCCTTACTCCCTCTATAGGGGTATGTTCTTACACATCCAAGTGTGAGAATGTTATTCTGCATAAATAAGCAAACTAGGTATCCAGAGGAGGGAAGGAGGAAAGTGTCCATTCTCATGCCAATGGCAATCAGATCTTTTTTGCAACTGTGTGTTTGCATCTGAGTTAGACGCAATTTAATTTCAATTAACACCAGAAACGTTTTTTTTTTCCAGGAATGAGAGAGGATGCTTTTTTTCAATTGCCCTTCTTTACTGTCTCTCGTTTGTCATTTATGGAAGTCTCAGACCTACGGATGTGACTCAACAAGTAGTCATTTATGGAAGTCTCAGACCTACGGATGTGACTCAACAAGTAGTCATTTATGGAAGTCTCAGACCTACGGATGTGACTCAACAAGTAGTCATTTATGGAAGTCTCAGACCTACGGATGTGACTCAACAAGTAGTCATTTATGGAAGTCTCAGACCTACGGATGTGACTCAACAAGTAGTCATTTTTGGAAGTCTCAGACCTACGGATGTGGCTTAATGAGTTCGCAGGGTATCATCACAATATGGGCTCTAACTCTTTGAATGTGGCATCGGACAAACCACGCCATTTGTCATTGGTGAGTGTTCATTTGGAGCAAGTAAATATTCTCAATGAGGTTCCATTGTGGCGCTGCTGTTTACAGATAATAACATGTTTCAAACCTCAAAGTCTCAACTCAATCCAGAGACCTGGCCCATCCAGGGCCCTTGTGCAGTTCTGTGAGGTGTTTAGTATGGCAGGCAGGCAGTGAGACTGTGGTATAGATCAATGGTGTTCAGTAGTGTGGAAGCCAGGCCAGGCAGTGAGATTGTGTTTACAGCCAGAGTGGGAGCTGAACGTCTATGGTGCAGAGACAGAGGGCCCCAAGTGCTTCCATCCCTGCAGAAGCTCTGAGAGAGGCGGTGGCAGAGGTTAATCTGGAACATACTGGTGACTCTGTCAGCCTGTCTTATCCTGGTGCTGCCACTCCTGTCTGATTTAATACATTCATCACATTGCTGCTGTTTGCCATGTCTCCGACTTAAAGGATTACTGGACCTGGTTTCCGTGTGTGTGTGTGTGTGTGTGTGTGTGTGTGTGTGTGTGTGTGTGTGTGTGTGTGTGTGTGTGTGTGTGTGTGTGTGTGTGTGTGTGTGTGTGTTTTGTAACCTAGCCCAGGTGGAATTAGTGTGTATTGACACAGATTCATGTAAACACTAAATACAGAAGCACACCTTGTACGTACAGTCGGAAGTTTACATACACCTTAGCCAAGTACATTTAAACTCAGTAAATATTCCCTGTCTTAGGTCAGTTAGGATCACCACTTTATTTTAAGAATGTGAAATGTCAGAATAATAGCAGAGATAATTATTTATTTCAACTTTTATTTCTTTCACCACGTTCCCAGTGGGTCTGAAGTTTACATACACTCAATTAGTATTTGGTAGCATTGCCTTTAAAATGTTTAACTTGGGTCAAACGTTTCGGGCAGCCTTTCCAAATGCTTCCCACAATAAGTGAATTGGCCCATTACTTCTGACAGAGCTGGTGTACCTGAGTCAGGTGTGTAGGCCTCCTTGCTCGCACACGCTTTTTAAGTTCTGCCCACAAATGTTCTATAGGATTGAGGCCAGGACTTTGTGATGGCCACTCCAATACCTTGACTTTGTTGTCCTTAAGCCATTTTGCCACAACTTTGTAAGTGTGCTTGGGGTCATTGTCCATTTGGAAGATCCATTTGTGACCAAGCTTTAACTTCCTGGCTGATGTCTTGAGAAGTTGCTTCAATATTTTCACATAATTTTTCTCCATCATAATGCCATCTATTTTGTGAAGTGCACCAGTCCCTCTTGCAGCAAAGCACCCCTACAACATGATGCTGCCACCCCCGTGCTTCATGGTTGGGATGGTGTTCTTCGGCTTGCAAGCCTCCCTCTTTTTCCTCCAAACATAACGATGGTCATTATGACCAAACAGTTCTATTTTTGTTTCATCAGACCACAGGACATTTCTCCAAAAAGTACAATCTTTGTCCCCGTGTGCAATTGCAAACCTTAGTCAGGCTTTTTTATGGCGGTTTTGGAGAAGTGGCTTCTTCCTTGCTGAGCGTCCTTTCCGGCTATGTCGATATTGTATTCATTTTACTGAGGATATAGATACTTTTGTACCTGTTTCCTCCAGCATCTTCACAAGGTCTTTTGCTGTTGTTCTGGGATTGATTTGCACTTTTCTTACCAAAGTACCTTTCATCTCTAGGAGACAGAACAATGGAGCATTGCGCTGTGGTTAGCTCAGTGTTCTGTCACTCATTGGGACACTACGTCATCGTGAAGTTTATGTCCTTCGTAAGGGTAGACATCCAAAATTTCAGCCCTTTGGGTCCTGCCATAGAGTTATATAACAAGTGCCCATCCAAGAAAGCTCAAGGTCATTGACCACAGATAAAATGTCAAATCACATTAAATGTACAGTAGCTTTGATTGGAGTGATCATGTCAACATTTTACTTTCAAAGTCTTAGCTAGCAGTCATCATCATGAATCAAGTTGACAATTTACTGGCAAACCATTTTTAATCCTTGTCATATGAAGAGAAATAATGAAGTGAAATTATAGATAAAAAGTATCAGTGCTCATCGGCCATTGGACATAAAGATTACACAAGTTGGAAATTCAACAATGAGTCGTTTTGAAGGAATCAGTGACTAACTGCAAGCAACGCAAAGCAACCAGTACCCTGCTATTCAATGGAGTGGCTGTATGTTTTTTTCCAGAGTTCTCACCATAAATCTAGAGAATGCCAGACTTTAATGACAAAGTTTGATGACAAAACCGCCGTGCCACCTTCATGTTTAAGTGAGCACATCACAAGCCAAGGTGAGTCCAAAAATGTATTGTATTCTGCTACATAAATGACGTAATATGCAAGGGAGATATGTGTACTGTATCTAAAAAAGTAATACTAACACGGAACCCAAACTGTCTGCGTGTGTGTGCCATCATGAATAAATGTATTTTGTCCCCCCACACCAAACGCGATCACGACACGCAGGTTAAAATATCAAAACAAACTCTGAACCAATTACATTAATTTGGGGACAGGTCGAAAAGCATTAAACATTTATGGCAATTTAGCTAGCTAGCTTGCACTTGCTAGCTAATTTGTCCTATTTAGATAGCTTGCTGTTGCTAGCTAATTTGTTCTGGGATATAAACATTGAGTTGTTATTTTATCTGAAACGCACAAGGTCCTCTACATCGACAATTAATCCACACATAAAACAGTCAACCGAATCTTAATCTCTTAATTTCACCTAACTTTATTGTTCTGACTTGGTGGTGCTGCACATGTAGCATGTAACCTGTTTTTGAGAAACGTCATCCTCTAATATTGTAAGAGGTTTCATTGTCTTCTTATATGCCCCCTTTATTTATCCTATGGTTCTGACTTGGTGTACAGGGAAAATAATCTAAGACCAGCCCATGTTCTGCATTCTGTCGCTGTACATTTCAAAAGTGCTGAACTCATAGTTATATTGACTACATCCGTCGCCGCTCGCTCTACTGTTTTAATCAAAATTACGGAATGCCTCTTATCCATTCATTGTTCCCTTAGGCCATAGTTTGTACATCTCAATTGTCAGTAGAAACCACATTTGATTAGGCAAGTCAGCCTAAAAAGAGATTTAAGAACCATATTAATGTGCAACAGTACGATAGAAAAAATCCAGAAAAGTGAGCAGAGTTACTACGATGCAGCTATAAGTCAAATTGACTGGTCTGAGCTGTTAACCTCTCTAGGGGGCGTGGGACGCTAGCACACACCTGGCCAACATCCTGTGAAATTGCAGAGTGCCAAATTCAAAAACAGAAATACTCATAATAAAAATTAAAAAAACATTCAAGTGTTGTACGAGATCGACTTGACAACAGCCAGTGAAAGTGCAGGGCGCCAAATTCAAACAACAGAAATCTCATAATTAAAATTCCTCAAACGTACAAGTATTATACACCATTTTAACGATAAACATGTCCTTAATCCCACCACAGTTGTGAAGCGGGACTAGGTGGGTGCAGGAATCAGACGCAGAGAGTAACTGAGTTGAAGTGCTTTACTCTTGCACACCAAAATAATAAGCCCAACAAAATACAGGGTGCAGGACATTATACAACACAACCCAAAAACCACAGGGTGTCAAGTAAAGAAAAGAAAATTCACCACTACCTAACATGCACACACGTAACATTAAGACAATCTCGCACAAAACAAGGGCGGGTCAAACTACTACATATAGGTAAGCTAATTAAACCAAAATAAACACAGGTGAAACTAATAAGACAAAACCAACAGACAAACGAAAAAGGGATTGGTAGCGGCTAGTAGGACGGCGACAACGACCGCCGAGCACCGCCCAAACAGGCAGGGGAGCCAACTTCGGCGGATGTCGTGACAACAGTGTCCGATTTCAAAAAGGCTTTATGACGAAAGCATACCATGCGATTATGTTAGATCAGCGCCTAGTCACAGAAAAACACAGCCATAAACTGAGAGGATTCACAAAAAGGAGAAATAGAAATAAAATTAATCACTAACCTTCGATGATCTTCATCAGATGACACTCTCAGTTTACATTGCTGCGTTATGTTCGGTAATGTTTTGCTTCCAAAACATCCTGTGATTTTGGAAAGCCACATCAATTTACAGAAATACTCATAATAAACATTGATAAAAGATACAAGTGTAATGCATGGAATTATAGGTATACTTCTCCTAAATGCAACAGCTGTGTCAGATTTCAAAAAAAGCTTTACGGAAAAAGCACACCATGCAGTAATCTGAGTACAGCGCTCAGACACAAAAACAAGCCATACAGATACCCGCCATGTTGTGGAGTCAACAGAAGTCAGAAATAGCATTATAAATATTCACGTACCTTTGATGATCTTCATCAGAATGCACTCACAGGAATCCCAGTTCCACAATAAATGTTAATAATGAATTGTTTTGTTCGATAAAGTCTATCATTTATGTCCAAATACCTCCTTTTTGTTTGTGCGTTTAGTTCACAAATCCAAATTCATGAGGCGCGAGCACTAGGTCCAGACAAAAAGTCAAAATGTTCCATTACAGTTCATAGAAACATGTCAAACGATGTATAGAATCAATCTTTAGGATGATTTTAACATAAATCTTCAATAATGTTCCAACCGGACAATTCCTTTGTCTTTAGAAATGCAATGGAGCGCAGGTCGCACTCACGGCCGCGCGCGATGAGCTCATGGCCTTCTGCCAGACACCTTGTTAAAACAGCTCTCATTCACTCCCCCTTCACAGTAGAATCCTGAAACAAGGTTCTAAAGACTGCTGACATCTATTGGAAGCCTTGGGAAGTGCATTCGGACCAAATTTACACTGTATCTTGGATAAGCAAAGAGTTGAAAAATGACAAATGTCAGATTTCCCACTTCCTGGTTGGATTTTTTCTCAGGTTTTTGCCTGCCATATGAGTTCTGTTATACTCACATACATCATTCAAACAGTTTTAGAAACTGAGTGTTTGATATCCAAATCTACTAATAATATGCATATTTTAGCTTCTGGGCCTGAGTAGCAGGCAGTTTACGTTGGGCACACTTTTCATCCGGAGGTGAAAATAGTGCCCCCTACCCTAGTGAGGTTTAAAGCAATGAAGACCCAGCGTCTGTATACAGAATATTTCTGTCAGCTATTGTCAAAGTCGATACCTCTTTTACTAGGAAATGTCAACGTAAGCCAAGATGGAAAACCTCTCTACCATGGCTCAAAGAGGACCTCTGGAGGCAGATAAGAGAACAGGATTTTTCCTTGAAAAAAGCACTGAACTCTGGTAAGAATGATGACAGACGAATATTTTCATCACTGACAAATGAGGTGGTTAAGAATAAAAAAAGAAGCAAAAGCCAGTTGAGCCAGTTTTTTCTTAGATTTGGGAAAATCTCAACAAACTAACAGGGAGAGGAGCTGAAAAGTTCAAAAAACATCCTGAATTAAATGTTAGTGGGATTCTAATGCAAGACTCCACCACCTTTAACTATTTTTTGTTAACTCTGTCAGGGAACTGGCTCAAAGATTTTCAACCAAGACCACAGTTCTCACTCCCATAGATAATAATAAACCAATATTCAGAATTCATGAAATCTCAGCATCAGCATTGGACAGTATTATTAGCTTCTTCAGGAGCTCTAGAACAAAATATGTATTTGATCTATACACTGTATTCCTGAAGAGACACAAATATTCTCTGATTGTCCCTATTGTACATCTAGTTAATCTGTCCATCAAACATGGGTTCTTCCCCAATGCTTGGAAGTCTGCTGCAATGATACCTGTTTTAAAATCTGGTGACCCAACACTGTTGGAACATTACCGACCTATAAGCATTCTTCCAGTGCTATCAAAAGTAGCTGAAAGATGGGTGGTTTATCATCTGACTGATCACCTCATTCAGGGAAACTCCATACATCAAATGCAATTTGGATTCAGAACTGTGCATTAAATCAAACTGGACATAGGTGGTGACGTCGGCACAGTCTTTTTGGATCTTAAGAAGGCATTTGATACTGTGAATCATGATGCATGATTAGTTGGATGTATTCCTATCTGACAAACAGAAGTCAAAGGGTTTGTTTGGGGGGGACAGTCGGACTCTCATTATTAGGCCCCCTTCTGTTTACCATCTATACAAATTATCTCCCACTTGCTTGCCCACAAGTTAACATGCAGATGTATGCTGGCGATACAGCTCTGTATGTACACTAAAAAAATAGACAATTGGTTGTTAACAAGTTAACTGAAGCTATGGTATATGTTTCTAAATGAATGACTAATTCTTGCCTGCATTTAAATATCGAAAAGACTGTTTGTATGTACTCCATACAAATCCATTGATTCTTCCCAACAAGTTGTTCTCGTAACTTTTTAAGGCTAGGGTGCAGTATCCTGAATTCCGGATGACTGACGTGCCCAAAGTAAACTGCCTGTTACTCAGGCCCAGAAACTAGGATATGCATATAATAATAATGTCTGTGAGTATAGCAGAACTAATATGGCAGGCGAAAACCCGAGGAGAATCCATTCTGATTTTTTTTGTTTTTTTGAGGTCACAGGCCATTTCAATGTAAGCCTATGGGATATTCAAATGAATTCCTCCCAGATTGCAGCCCCTATGGCTGCCACTAGATGTCAACCGTCTTTAGAAAGGGTTTCAGGCTTGTTTTAAAAAAAACGAATGAGTAGCTGGAGTTTTTCCAAGGTGTCTCTCGTTAGAAAAGTAGTCTTGTGCACGCGTGAATGAGGTGCTCGCTCTTCGTTATTTATCTTCCCTATTGAACATACTATTCTCCGTCTTAAATTGTCTCTTTTATTTAGATATTAGAGTACCTGAGGATTAATTAGAAACATAATTTGACTTGTTTGGAAGAACTTTACTGGTAACTTTTTGGATTCGTTTGTATGCATGTTGAACAAGTGGATTACTGAATCAAGTTCGCCAACTAAATGGACATTTTTGGGATATAAAGAAGGACTTTATCGAACAACACAACCATTTGGGATTGCAAACAGAGGAAGATCTTCAAAGGTAAATTATTAATTTTATCGCTATTTGTGATTTTGTGACACCTGTGTTGGTTTGGAAAAGTATTTTGGTGTGGGGCGCTGTCCTCAGATAATCACATGGTATGCTTTCGCTGTAAAGTCTTTTTGAATTCTGACAACGTGGTTGGAGTAACAAGACGTTAAGCTTTTAAACTATGTAAGACACTTGTATTTTCATGAATGTTTAATATTACGATTTTTGTATTTTGAATTTCGACGCTCTGCAGTTTCACCGGATGTTGTCGTGGTGGGACGCTAGCAGGACACCTAGCCCTTAATGGGCTAGTTGTGTCTAACTTCAGGTATCTTGGTGTCATTATGGACTCCAACTTGACATTTAAGAAACGTGAAGATGGTGGTTGACATGGTTAAGTTTGGTTTATCCAACTTTAGGTTTATAAGACCTTTCCTTCCTCTTGAGGTCGCCAAACTATATATGCATGCTACATCTGCGATATTGCCTCACATTCTGGTCACAAGCAAGAGCTACTATTCTGATACCAATTGAATCACTCTACAAACACTTACGATTTTTGATAACAAACCAAACAGTTGCCACCCTTGTCATATCATTTACCAACATAATATATTTAGTCTGGATAGCTTTAAGCAGTATGTAGATGCAAGCCTTGTCTTTAAGATCCTGCATGGTCTTGCCCCTCCACCTCTATGCCGGCATATTATGCTCAAGGAAAGCACCTCCAGGATAACAAGGGTAGTAACTAGAGGGGATTGTGTTGTCCCTTTTCGACACAGTAAAATCGGCCAATCAGTCTTTTCTGCTAGAGCTACAATATACTGGAATGCAATGCCCATGGACTTGAAACTCTGCACTGATTATTGTACTTTTAAATTGGAATTGAAAACATGGCTAAAATCTATCCAAACCTGTTCACATGAGTTTCTGTGGTTCCTCATATGTAAGACGACAGTTGATGATAGTGTTGTTGTTGTCGTCAGAATTATATATTATTGGATGTAATGTATTTGTATTTTGTTTTGTTTTAGTGAGTATGTGTATTGTGGCTGTGTAATTGTCCTTAGCTGCCTTGGAACTAGGGGTGCAAATGAGCTTTTGGCTAACCCTGACTCATTTACATGGATGTTGCATTATTGTAATATTGATGTTGATTCATGTGCATTGTCCCCTAAAAATAAATAAAACAAATATCAACTATGGTTTTTAAAAAGGCAGTAAACAAGGCCTAATTAACTGTTTCGCCACCTGACAAGGCTCCGCTGATAGACAGGTGTAGCAGTGGTAAGGATTCACTCTATGATGCTGAAAATAAAGCTCTGCTATTAGGATAGCTTTATGTAGGCCCTAACAGTTTGTGGGCACCGCTTGTCGCCATTATAGTGCAATTCATGTAATGTTTAGTGTTGTGCTGTGCTGTTTCTTTGCTGAGTTTGCCCCACCAAGATTTACATGCTAAAATCGCCACTGACCCTCATGATAAGTACATGGGACTGCTTTGTGGATGACATAATCACATTTCCCTTGCAGCCTCAAATGAGTATTTTCCCAACATACGTATCTTTATTGATATTCCCATCTACAATATAATTGGCAAAATTTGGAATGAGTGACTCTTTATATGGTCATAGATGCTAGCTTGAGCATATGTTGTACATGGTCAGTGGGAACCAGTGAGATGTCCAGAAAGTGCCACAATCCACATAATATATCCTATTTCCCCAAGCAGCTCATGTGAAAGACACATTCTGACCAGACTTAGGGAGGGGTCAGGGGGGTAGAAATGTGGGCTGGATATCTATACTCTGGGTGACCTGCATGTGCATGTCATTCCTCAAAAGCAGCTACACTGAGGCACATTTCCCTTTGACCAGGCATGGAGATCACAGACTCAAATATACAGCCACACACACACACACACACACACACACACACACACACACACACACACACACACACACACACACACACACACACACACACACACAGGAGCACACACACACACACACACACACAGGAGCACACAGTCACACGTTAACACGCACATGTTGTTCACATATATACAACACTTCCGTGGATGCGGGCCGGATCTCCATACTCTGGGTGACCTGCATGTGCATGTCATTTTTCAAAAGCAGCTACACTGAGGCACATTTCCCTTTGACCAGGCAGGGAGGTCACAGACTAAAAAATACAGCCACACATTAACATATGCACAGGAGCACACACATGTTGTTCACATATATACGACTCTGAGCCCTGGTGGGCAGGAGTACAACACGCTCGTCCCTCCAATCCCCCTGACCCCTCCCTAACCCCCCTCATCACATTCCCCTAACCCTGACCCCTCCCTAACCCCCCTCATCGCTATCCCCTGCCCCTCCCTAACCCCCCTCATCGCTATCCCCTGCCCCCTGACCCTCCCTAACCCCCCTCATCAATATCCCCTAGCCCTCTGACCCCTCCCTAACCCCCTCATCACTATCCCCTACCCCCCTGACCCCTCCCTAAGTCTGGTCAGAATGTGTCTTTCACACGGGCGGCTGGCCAAAGCAAATAAACCAGCAGCGCGCCAGCTAACGAGGGCGTGAAAGGGGTCAAAGGGGGCTTGCCAGGAGTGACAGAGGGAGAGAAATGGTCACGCAAAGAAAACAAGCCCAGCCAGAGCCAGCCAGCCTTCTCACGCAGGGGCCCAGACGTGTGTCTTGTCATGCAACAGCCACCCTATCAACCCAAATTAGGGCTGACGGAGGTAATAAAGCGAAGGAGGAGGAGAAGGAGGGGAGGGTGGAGTGATCGGCCTCACTGGTTCGCTCATGAGCTTCTAAGAATAAAACTGAGGTTGAGGAGATCTCACCCAATGGCCCTGTGACCTCACTGTTGTGCCAGGCAGGGCTCCTGCATGGGTAGGTCTCAGGAAACCTCAGCAGACTGGGGCTAATGTCCATTCAAATTCCCTTAATTAGGCTGCTGCAAACTAGTCCTTGATATTTTTTTTACTCAAGGTACTTTTTCTCTAGGTGATTCCATTTTTTTTAACAGTATTTCACATTAGAGGGTAAATTACCACAACATATTTACTGGGTCGTTCCACGAAATGAGTTCCTTTTGCTTCACTTTGCTATTTTTTGTGGAAATGGTGCATACATATTGAATTTTAAAAGCCTGTTAAATTAAATGAAGTTCCCTTTCATATAGACCACATGGAAATGTCAAGAAATCAGATTTTTTTATATTAACAAAGACATTTTGACATGTCCCTCTGTGACTTCTTGGAACCCACTTGACCCCAACATTTCTCACAGTTTTCACCATCATTGTAAAGCCCGAGTTATTTTGTTGCTTTGACAGTCATTTCTGAAGATTAGTATTTATTTAATGTTAGTGATTAATTTTAAGGTAAAGAAAACAAAACAACCTGTCCTTCATTTTAAGGCCAGCGCTGTTATGTGAACTGAACTCTCGTTTTAATATTCCTTTTTAAATATTTTATATTTTTTACATCTAATAGTCAAATAGTAAAAGCAGGTGAGCTGGTTCTACTCTTTTTGGCAACTTTCTGGTGGAAAACTGAGCGGGTAAAGCATAACACATCCAACCCTGTTAACTATAGATAAACAGGCTAGAAATGTGTTTTTATTTTATTTGTGAAGCTTGTATTCAATTGCCCCTCCCTGTTGCACACAACAAGCTTCCATTCCCCTGTGTCACAAGGGGATTTCTGGCTGATTTAAGATGAAATCATCAATCCTGTTACGGTCAACCATGTTACTTTACTTGGCACTTAATAAGCACTTTCTATAGTAATTTTTAATTGAACCTCTTGAGATGGGGAAAAAATGTTTTTTATTAAGTTGAACATGTGCTCTTTATGAATGAATGTTATACTGTAGTTACACTACTCAAACGCCACCTAAATGGTGGAACAGCCCTACTGCCTGATGCTTTAAAGTTTTCTATGGACCTGAAGAAGGAATCTTTGGTGGCTTGTTCTCTAGGTCCATGGACTACTGTCTGGGTATCACAAACTACCGTGACGTGCGGTGAGGTCTGAGGCCGCATAGGCACTTTCAGTGTTAATCGGTTTGACAGTATAAAGATAACCATTAAACAACTCAACCACCCATCAAACAGTAGCAGATAGGTGGAGCAACCATGAGACGCACCTACAGTCACTAATAGCTTGTGCCCCATGCAACTTCCCTGCAAGAACAGGCGACTTTCAGTACCACAGACAACGACCCAAATACCAGCGAGTAGGCCTACTTGTAGACAGCGCTACACACAAAATGCCAAGTAGTCAGCGATACCGATTGAGATATACACTCTCCGGCCACTTTATTAGGTACACATATCTAGTACCGGGTCGAATTCGCCTTTGCTTCCAGAACAGCCTGAATTATTCTGGGCAATGATTCTACAAGTCTGATATATTCCACAGGGATGTTGGTCCATGCTGACGCAATGACATCACGCAGTTGCTGCAGATTGGACGGTGGTACACCACAGCCATCAGCCTGTACCATTGACACCAGGTTGGATGGGTCTCATGCTGCTTAAGCCAAATCCTGACTCTGCCATCAGCATGATGCAACAGGAAAAGTGATTTGTTAGACCAGGCAACGTTTTTCCACTCCTCAGTTGTCCAGTGTTGGTGATCGCGGTCACTGAAGCCGCTTCTTCTTGTTTTTAGCTGATAGGAATAGAACCCGGTTTGGTCGTCTGCCGCAATAGTCCATCCGTGACAACGATCAACGAGTTGTGCATTCCGAGATGCCGTTCTGCACACCACTGCTGTACTGCACCGTTATTTGTCTGTTTGTGGCCCAGCTGTTAGCTTGCACGATTCTTGCCAATCTCCTTAGACCTCTCTCATCAACCATTCTCTGGAAACCTTAGACACTGTCATGCTTGAAAAGCCCAGGAGGGTATACGTTTCTGAGATACTGGATCCGGCGTGCCTGGTACCGACGATCATACCATGCTCAAGGTCGCTTAGGCCACTCGTTTTGCCTATTCTAACATTCAATCGAACAGTATCTGATTTCCTCAATGCCTGTCTGCCTACTGTATATAGCAAGCCATGGCCACGTGACTCACTGTCTGTAAGTGTGATCCATTTTCATGAACGCGGTGGTGTATCTAAAATTGGCCGGTGAGTGAATACTTACACAATAGACATGAAATGTAATAATAGTAGATGGCGCTACTGTAAATAAACACTTGCATTTACTTTTACTTGTAAACGAATCCAACCGTCTATCCTTCTGGGTAAAGACATCACCAGCCGCATTAAATTTGCCACCTCGGGACAGTCTGCGAGGTCATGCTGGAAGAAAACCCTGAAGAGCTGTTCAGGGCTGGATTTCCCAAAAGCATTTTAGCTCTAAGATCACCTTCGTTCATTTCGTTTCAATGGAATTAAGATGATTTTAGTGGTTTTGGAAAACACAGCCCAGGTGATATGTCTCGTACCATTTGTGAACTGTACAATCCGACAAGATCAGCCTTAACTTCTTATGGTATAGGGAAAATGCAGCACGGCAAATTCAAATAAATTGATATAAAAATCTAACTTTCATTAAATCACACATGTAAGATACTCAATTAAAGCTACACTCGTTGTGAATCCACCCAACATGTCAGATTTTAAAAAGACTTTTCGGCGAAAGCATAAGAAGCTATTATCTGATGGTAGCACAACAGTAAACAAAGAGGGTAGCATATTTCAACCCTGCAGGTGCTACACAAAACACAGAAATAAAATATAAAACATGCCTTACCTTTGACGAGCTTCTTTTGTTGGCACTCCAATATGTCCCCTAAACTTCACAATTGGTCCTTTTTGTTCAATTAATTCCGTCCATATATATCCAAAATGTCAATTTATTTGGTGTGTTTGATCCAGAAAAAAACAGCTTCCAAAATGTGCAAATATCAAGATTTGCCTATAAACTTTGCCAAAATATTTCAAACTACTTTTGTAATACAACTTTAGGTATTTTTAAATGTTAATAATCGATCAAATTGAAGACGGGTCTATCTGTGTTCAATACAGGAACACAATAAACCAAGCTACTTTTCAAGTCTTGCGCAACTCTCAACAGTGTTGCGCAGTTCCTAGTTGGCCCTACTTCTTCATTGTACAAATGAATAACCTCAACCAAATTACAAAGAATGGTGACATCCAGTGGAAGCGGTAGCAACTGAAAACAAGTTCCCAAGAAATATCGTTTGCCAATGAGAACTCAAAATAAAACAATTCTGAATGGTTAGTCCTCAGGGTTTTGCCTGCTACATAAGTTCTATTATACTCACAGACATGATTCAAACAGTTTTAGAAACTTCAGAATGTTTTCTATCCAAATCTACTAATAATATGCATATCTTATATTCTTGCCATGAGTAGCAGGAAGTTGAAATTGGGTACGCTATTTATCCAAAAGTGAAAATGCTGCCCCCTATACCTTAAGAAGTTATATTTACATATTTTGACAGGCTCTCGTTAGTGGTGTCAAACTTTCGTGACATTGTTTCAAATGTTTTGCAGTCCCCTAAGCCAAAACAGAAACAAGTCTCTCAATGTTGCCGCTTGCTATAGATCTCCCTCTGCCCCCAGCTGTGCCCTTGATACCATATGTGATATGATTGCCCCCCCCCCCCCCCCATCTATCTTCTGAGCTGGTGCTACTAGGTGACCTAAACTGGGACATGCTTAACACCGGCCATCCTACAATCCAAGATTGATGCCCTCAATCTCACACAAATTATCAATGAACCTACCAGGTACAACTCCAAATCCGTAAACACGGGCACCCTCATAGATGTCATCCTAACTAACTCGCCCTCCAAATACACCTCTGCTGTTTTCAATGAAGATCTCAGCGATCACTGCCTCATTGCCTGCATTCGTAATGTGTCTGCGACCAAACAACCACCCTTCATCACTGTCAAATGCTCCCTAAAACACTTCTGCGAGCAGGCCTTTCTAATTGACCTGGCCGGGGTATCCTGGAATGACATGCCTGGCTATTCTTTAAAAGTGCCTTCCTCACTATCTTAAATAAGCATGCATTCAAACAATTTAGAACTAGGAATAGATATAGTCCTTGGTTCACTCCAGACCTGTCTGCCCTTGACCAGCACAAAAACATCCTGTGGCGTTCTGCATTAGCATCGAATAGCCCCCGTGATATGCAACTTTTCAGGGAAGTTAGGAACAAATATACACAGGCAGTTAGGAAAGCTAAGGCTAGCTTTCTCAAACAGAAATTTGTATCCTGTAGTACTAACTCAAAAAAGGTCTGGGACACTGTAAAGTCCATGGAGAATAAGAGCACCTCCTCCCAGCTGCCCACTGCTCTGAGGCTAGGAAACACTGTCACCACCGATAAATCCACTATAATTGAGAATTTCAATGGGCATTTCTCTATGGCTGGCCATGCTTTCCACCTGGCTACCCCTACCCCGGTCAACTGCCCGGTGCCCTTCACAGCAACCCGCTAAAGCCCCCACCATTTCTCCTTTACCTAAATCCAGATAGCTGATGTTCTGAAAGAGCTGCAAAATCTGGATCCCCACAAATCAGCCGGGCTAGACAGTCTGGACCCTCTCTTTCTAAAATGATCTGCCGAAATTGTTACAACCCCTATTTCTAGCCTGCTCAATCTCTATTTCGTATCGTCTGAGATTCCCAAAGATTGGAAAGCTGCCGCAGTCATCCCCCTCTACAAAGGGGGTGACACTCTAGACCCAAACTGCTACAGACCTATATCTATCCTACCCTGTCTTTCTAAGGTCTTCGAAAGCCAAGTTAACAAACAGATTACCGACCATTTCGAATCCCACCGAACCTTCTCCATTATACAATCTGGTTTCAGAGCTGGTCATGGGTGCACCTCAGCCACGCTCAAGGTCCTAAACAACATCATAACCGCCGTCGATAATAGACATTACTGTGCAGCCGTATTCATCGACCTGGCCAAGGCTTTCGACTCTGTCAATCACCACATTCTTATTGGCAAACTCGACAGCCTTGGTTTCTCAAATTATTGCCTCGCCTGGTTTACCAACTACTTCTCTGATAGAGTTCAGTATGTCAAATCAGAGGGCCTGTTGTCCGGACTTCTGGCAATCTCTATGGGGGTGCCACAGGGTTCAAACGGAGGGCAGACTCTCTTCTCTGTATACATCAATGATGTCGCTCTTGCTGCTGGTGATTCTCTTATACACCTCTATGCAGACGACACCATTCTGTATACTTCTGGCCCCTCTTTGGACACTGTGTTAACTAACCTCCAGACACGCTTCAATGCCATACAACTCTCCTTCCTTGGCCTCAAACTGCTCTTAAACGCAGGGAAAACTAAATGCATGCTATTCAACCGATCCCTGACCGCAGCTGCTAACCCGTCCAGCATCACTACTCTGGACGGCTCTGACTTAGAATACGTGGACAACTACAAATACCTAGGTGTCTGGTTAGACTGTACTCTCCTTCCAGACTCACATTAAGCATCTCCAATCCAAAATTAAATCTAGAATTGGCTTCCTATATCGCAACAAAGCATCCTTCACTCATGCTGCCAAACATACCCTCGTAAAACTGACCATCCTATCGATCCTCAACTTCGGTGATGTCATCTATAAAATAGTCTCCAACACTCTACTCAACAAACTGGATGCAGTCTATCACAGTGCCATCCGTTTTGTCACCAAAGCCCCATACACTACCCACCATTGCGACCTGTACGCTCTTGTTGGTCGACCCTCACTTCATACTCATCGCCAAACCCACTGGCTACAGGTTATCTACAAGTCTCTGCTAGGTAAAGCCCCGCCTTATCTCAGCTCACTGGTCACCATAGCAGCACCCACTCGTAGCACGCTCTCCAGCAGGTATATCTCACTGGTCACCCCCAAAGCCAATTCCTCCTTTGCCCGCCTTTCCTTTCAGTTCTCTACTGCCAATGACCGGAACGAACTGCAAAAATCGCTGAAGCTGGAGACTCATATCTCCCTCAATAACTTAATGCACCAGCTGTCAGAGCAGCTCACAGATCATTGCACCTGTACATAGGCCATCTGTAAACAGCCCATCTATCTACCTACCTCATCCCCAGACAGTATTTATTTATTTATCTTGCTCCTTTGCACCCCAGTATCTTTACTTGCACATTCATCTTCTGCACATCTACCATTCCAGGGTTTAAATTGCTATATTGTAATTACTTCGCCACCATGGCCTATTTATTGCCTTAACTCCGTTATCTTACCTCATTTGCACTCACTGTATATAGACTTTTTGTTTTCTTTTGTTCTGCTGTATTATTGACTACGTTTTGTTTATTCCATGTGTAACTCTGTGTTGTTGTATGTGTCGAATTGCTATGCTTTATCTTGGCCATGTCGCAGTTGCAAATGAGAACTTGTTCTCAACTAGCCTACCTGGTTAAATAAAGGTGAAATAAAAATGTATTAATTAATTAAAAGCCAAGGAAATGAAGTTCACCAAAGTGGTCAAACCAACATTGATATTGTCCAGTAGTTTGTAGTAGATTCGCCCCCTCTCTACTCTGATTGGCTGTTTAATATGAGTTTTGCTTTCTTTCAGGCACAGTGCATTGCATTTCTGCTTGAGTCGCTCAAAGAAAATATCAAAGTCTTATCGCCGCAGTTCCAGTGCTTTCATTGTGTCGCTGATACAGGTACGGCCGAAACACATATCACTTTGTTCTGCATAACACGGAAGAGAGTGTCAGTTTCATTCAAAATTATATCATAGTCCATGCAAAAATGCAAACATGGTGGCTTCTCTAAATGGGTTACTAACTGTTCATTATTTTCAACAAAAGCATGTAATAGTTCCACATAGTTGCCCCAGGGCATGTTTGATGAGTTGGCACTCTCGTCCATTCCATGAAACTCCTGTTTACCTAGGTAACATGTAGCACGAATTAGCTCGGTCTTTCAAAATCTCACAGTTCTATTTTACCTTTGCATTGTGCATGCTTATCTATCCGTGAGCTGCCAAATGTCTTAAGAGCTATCTGGCTTTGGATGTGAGACACAGATTTCTCATGCTTGTTGAGTGCTATAGGTAAGTTGTCACAGTAGCCGGTTCTTGTCTACACGCTGGTGCTGATGGAAGACAGCAGACAGGGGAAGCAATAGTCAGCTGCTAGCAACGCAGTCACAGATTGAAATTATCATGTTACTTTCTGTCCCTTGCTTTGATCTAGGTCACTAAACTCAGGTGTTTGTCTTCCATCCCTTGTCACCCCTAGATAATCCAACTTTGAAAACAGTTTCAGATAGGGCTGTGGCAGTCTTGAAATTTTGTCAGCCGGTGATAAATATCTGCTGGTCAAAATAAATAACTGCCGGTGTCACGGTAATTCACAGTTCATTTGCATAACCACGTTTGGCATCTCCTGGCTTCCACGCATAGCCTACAAGCCACCGATGCAGACCTTTGGAACATCTACATTTTAAAAGTCGAATAAATCCATTTAATATAGCCTACACAATCACAATAAATCCATTATTTCTTTTAGACAGGTCTAAAGAAACATGATATGAAGAAAGAGCTTCCTAGAAAAAAACTGCGAAAAATATTCCAAATTAGCTCCATAATATCGACAGAAACATGGCAAACATTGTTTATAATCAATCCTCAAGGTGTTTTTCAAATATCTATTCGATAATATCCGATTGGAGTAATGGCTACCTCTGTATTTTACACGAGAATCTCTCTGGCAGCATCAGGTGACCGCTTGCGCAATGTAGCCGCTTACGGGTATTCTTCAACATAAATGCGTAAAACTACGTCACAATGCTGTAGACACCTTCGGGAATACGGAGAAAGAGTAATCTGGTTGATAGCCCATTCACTGCTCAATAGGGACTCATTTGAACGCAGCGCTTTCAAAACATGGGGCACTTCCGGATTGGATTTTTCTCAGGCTTTCGCCTGCAACATCAGTTCTGTTATACTCACAGACAATATTTTTACAGTTTTGGAAACGTTAGAGTGTTTTCTATCCTAAGCTGTCAATTATATGCATATTCTAGCATCTTGTCCTGACAAAATATCCCGTTTACTATGGGAACGTTTTTTTTTCCCAAAAATGAAAATACTGCCCCCTAGTCACAACAGGATTACACAAATTGGGTATCATTCACAAGTGATATTACACCATTCACAAGTGAAAGGCTAATATTGTCACCCATCAGACTATTCTCTATTTAATATTGTCTTAACATATACATAAAGAGATATGTGTGATTTATAATGGATTTATAATGGACCATTATCATGCCCTGTCTCGGAACAGGGGCATGGAAAAAATATATACAGTGCCTTGCGAAAGTATTCGGCCCCCTTGAACTTTGCGACCTTTTGCCACATTTCAGGCTTCAAACATAAAGATATAAAACTGTATTTTTTTTGTGAAGAATCAACAACAAGTGGGACACAATCATGAAGTGGAACGACATTTATTGGATATTTCAAACTTTTTTAACAAATCAAAAACTGAAAAATTGGGCGTGCAAAATTATTCAGCCCCTTTACTTTCAGTGCAGCAAACTCTCTCCAGAAGTTCAGTGAGGATCTCTGAATGATCCAATGTTGACCTAAATTACTAATGATGATAAATACAATCCACCTGTGTGTAATCAAGACTCCGTATAAATGCACCTGCACTGTGATAGTCTCAGATGTCCATTAAAAGCGCAGAGAGCATCATGAAGAACAAGGAACACACCAGGCAGGTCCGAGATACTGTTGTGAAGAAGTTTAAAGCCGGATTTGGATACAAAAAGATTTCCCAAGCTTTAAACATCCCAAGGAGCACTGTGCAAGCGATAATATTGAAATGGAAGGAGTATCAGACCACTGCAAATCTACCAAGACCTGGCCGTCCCTCTAAACTTTCAGCTCATACAAGGAGAAGACTGATCAGAGATGCAGCCAAGAGGCCCATGATCACTCTGGATGAACTGCAGAGATCTACAGCTGAGGTGGGAGACTCTGTCCATAGGACAACAATCAGTTGTATATTGCACAAATCTGGCCTTTATGGAAGAGTGGCAAGAAGAAAGCCATTTCTTAAAGATATCCATAAAAAGTGTTGTTTAAAGTTTGCCACAAGCCACCTGGGAGACACACCAAACATGTGGAAGAAGGTGCTCTGGTCAGATGAAACCAAAATTGAACTTTTTGGCAACAATGCAAAACGTTATGTTTGGCGTAAAAGCAACACAGCTGAACACACCGTCCCCACTGTCAAACATGGTGGTGGCAGCATCATGGTTTGGGCCTGCTTTTCTTCAGCAGGGACAGGGAAGATGGTTAAAATTGATGGGAAGATGGATGGAGCCAAATACAGGACCAATCCAAAGTTAAATCTAGAATTGGCTTCCTATTTCGCAACAAAGCATCCTTCACTCATGCTGCCAAACATACCCTTGTAAAATTGACCATCCTACCTATCCTCGACTTCGGCGATGTTATTTACAAAATAGCCTCCAATACCCTACTCAACAAATTGGATGCAGTCTATCACAGTGCAATCCGTTTTGTCACCAAAGCCCCATATACTACCCACCATTGCGACCTGTACGCTCTCGTTGGCTGGCCCTCGCTTCATACTCGTCGCCAAACCCACTAGCTCCATGTCATCTACAAGACCCTGCTAGGTAAAGTCCCCCCTTATCCCAGCTCGCTGGTCACCATAGCATCACCCACCTGTAGCACGCGCTCCAGCAGGTATATCTCTCTGGTCACCCCCAAAACCAATTATTTCTTTGGCCGCCTCTCCTTCCAGTTCTCTGCTGCCAATGACTGGAACGAACTACAAAAATCTCTGAAACTGGAAACACTTATCTCTCTCACTAGCTTTAAGCACCAACTGTCAGAGCAGCTCACAGATTACTGCACCTGTACATAGCCCACCTATAATTTAGCCCAAACAACTACCTCTTTCCCTACTGTATTTATTTATTTATTTTGCTCCTTTGCACCCCATTATTTTTATTTCTACATTCTTCCACTGCAAATCTACCATTCCAGTGTTTTACTTGCTATATTGTATTTACTTTGCCACCATGGCCTTTTTTTTGCCTTTACCTCCCTTATCTCACCTCATTTGCTCACATCGTAAATATAAACTTGTTTATACTGTATTATTGACTGTATGTTCGTTTTACTCCATGTGTGTCGTTGTATGTGTCGAACTGCTTTGCTTTATCTTGGCCAGGTCGCAATTGTAAATGAGAACTTGTTCTCAACTTGCCTACCTGGTTAAATAAAGGTGAAAAAAAAAGAAAAAAAATCACTGGTTGCTGCGGAAAAGGAGGAGGTCAAAAGGGGGGTGAGTGTAACGGATGTGAAACGGCTAGCTTAGTTAGCGGTGGTGCGCGCTAAATAGCGTTTCAATCGGTGACGTCACTTGCTCTGAGACTTTGAAGTAGTGGTTGCTAGTAACCAGTTGCTCTGCAAGGGCCGTGGCTTTCGTGGAGCGATGGGTAACTGTTGTTGATGTGTGCAGTGGGTCCCTGGTTCGCGCCTGGGTATGGGCGACGGGACGGTTACATGAGTTTTGTAACGCTTCTGCTTGGCTGGTTACTGTTTGCAATAATTTGTCAACTGGGCTATGTTCTGGCTTTTCGCCGAAAAGCATTTTATAAATATGACACTGTGGTTGGTTTAACCTTTATTTAACTAGGCAAGTCAGTTAAGAACAAATTCTTATTTTCAATGACGGCCTAGGAACAGTGGGTTAACTGTCTGTTCAGGGGCAGACGACAGATTTGTACCTTGTCAGCTCCGGGGTTTGAACTTGCAACCTTCCGGCTACTAGTCCAACGCTCTAACCACTAGGCTAACCTGCCAAGAAGTTAATCTTTAAACCTATGTCAAATATGTTTTGTTTTCTGAATTTTTTTAATGAGCATTTCTGTATATGAATTTGGCGCTCTGCAACCTCACTGGATGTTGGCCAGATGGGACGCTAGCGTCCCACATACCCTACGGAGGTTAATCGGTATTTGTGAATTTATGAAACCTGTGCCAGTGGAAAACTATTTTAATGTCGGGCGCCGTCCTCAAACAATCGCATGGAATGTTTTTGCCGTAATAGCTACTGTAAATCAGACAGTGCAGTTAGATAAACAATAATTTAAGCTTTCAACCGATATAAGATATATGTACCTATATATGTACCTAAATGTTTAATATCCATAATTTGTATTATTATTTATTTGAATTCCAGTTTCACCGGAAGTTGTCCCACTAGTGGGATGTCTGGCCCTAAGTAAGGGTTAGGGTAACCCACCTGCCCTGAATGGCGGGTCTCCACTGCATAGCCTATAGAAATGTTGTGCAACATGAGCTCATGGGCTCTCATGAAGTGTTTGATTAGATTTTCAAATACATTTGCATTGATGTCAGAGTGATTAGAAGAACAATAGAGTGCTGAGTACCAGGCAGTTAGCAAGTTTGGGAGGCTTCTAAGGAATATGGGCCGGCAGGGTAGCCTAGTGGTTAGAGCGTTGGGCTAGTAATCGGTTGCAAGTTCAAATCCCCAAGTTGACAAGGTACAAATATGTCGTTCTGCCCCTGAACAATGCAGTTAACCCACTGTTCCTAGGCCGTCCAGCATCACTACTCTGGATGGTTCTGACCTAGAATATGTGGACAACTACAAATATCTAGGTGTCTGGTTAGACTGTAACTCTCCCTCCAGACCCACATTAAGCATCTCCAATCCAAAATTAAATCTAGAATCGGCTTCCTATTTCGCAACAAAGCATCCTTCACTCATGCTGCCAAACATACCCTCGTAAAACTGACTATCCTACCGATCTTCGACTTCAGCGATGTCAATTACAAAATAGCCTCCTACACTCTACTCAACAAATTGGATGTAGTCTATCCCAGTGCCATCCCGTGTGTCACTAAAGCCCCATATACTGCCATATACTACCTACCACTGCGACCAGTATGTTCTAGTTGGCTGGCCCTCGTTTCATACTCATCGCCAAACCCACTGGCTCCAGGTCATCTACAAGTCTTTGCTAGGTAAAACCCGCCTTATCTCAGTTCACTGGTCACCATAGCAGCAGGTATATTTCACTGGTCACCCCCAAAGCCAATTCCTCCTTTGCCCGCCTTTCCTTCCAGTTCTCTACTGCCAATGACTGGAACGAACTGCAAAAATCGCTGAAGCTGGAGACTCATTTCTCCCTCAATAACTTCATGCACCAGCTGTCAGAGCAGCTCACAGTTCATTGCACCTGTACATAGCCCATCTTTAAAAAGTCCATCCAACTACCTCATCCCCATACTGTATTTATTTATTTATTTTGCTCCTTTGCACCCCAGTATCTCTACTTGCACATTCATCTTCTGCACATCTATCACTCCAGTGTTTAATTGCTATATCGTAATTACCTCGCCACTATGGCCTATTTTATTGCCTTACCTCCCTTATCTTACCTCATTTGCACACACTGCATATATACTTCTTTTTTTTCTACTGTATTATTGACTGTATGTTTGTTTATTCCATGTGTAACTCTGTGTTGTTGTATGTTTCGAATTGCTTTGCTTTTTCTTGGCCAGGTCGCAGTTGTAAATGAGAACTTGTTCTCAACTAGCCTACCTGGTTAAATAAAGGTAAAATAAAATAAAAATCCTCCTGCCTATCCTCCTGTTTATCCCATTACATTTTTCACGCTAATACACATATGCATTTATTATTTGAGTTCAATGAAACTGAATGGGATATATTGACACATGAAAGGTAGTGAAGCTTTCTGCCTGCATTTAGGGGTCCGTCAGCTGGCAGTATGAGGTAAAAACACAAATGCGCAAGTCATGGCAATGCCTTGCATTGAGTTTGGAGTTTGAAAGGCTACAGAAAGGCACACTGCTAGGCTGCTTTTCCCCTGGCGTCCTTGTGCATTTTGTACCACAGCACCGCGAATTTGGGAAGTACTAGTTCAGAATTTTATCATGCAGAAAAAACACGAAGATGACAAAATAATTATTGATAAAAATGTATATTTATTTATTTTTTCATTGATTTTCACCCTGACCGCATGTCACTTACGTGTATATCGGTGAAATATCCCTTTAAGAATAAAAAATGAAGCAATTGAGATATGCAATTTCTTTATTACATAATTTGCCGTCCCATTCATTTTCGACAACAAAGCTCAGAGTGACCCAAATTGTTAATGAAAAATAGCTCAGCAGCAGCTAATCCCCAGTGAGACGGTCAGAACAGAGCTCGGCAGAGAGGATGTAGTAGACAGTAGGTGGTCTGAGCCAGATGTGCAGGGTGCCTCTCCGCCTCTACAGGACCATATGGAATACATTGTGTGTTCTGGACTCCTCTGAGGCTGAACACTCTATTTGGCTGGTGAGGCAACCCCCTTCTCTCTGGAAGCCCTGGGATTGAGAAATACATCATGTTGGGTGGAGGAGGGACGGGGTCCATTTAAAGGCTGGCTTCCTGTCTGGTTCTGCCTCCATAGGGAGGCTGGGGTCTATGACCCACAGAGGGCCCTGTCCCATCACTGACCTGACCCAGGGTTTGGAGGGACGAGCTTTCTTTATTTACCTTCACCCAGTGAGATTTCCAACACTGTCTGTATATTTTCTGTGAAGATAATAGTTATAACAAGTGACAGTGTGTACAGAGAGAATGGCTCTCCAGATGTATACATACAGCTCCAAACGCTGATCCCTGAGATTGGTACAATTATTTCAATGAATTACCTAAGCATATCAAATAGAGAAAAAAAGGCAAATCATCCTCTATGAAATTGATGGCCAACATCTGAATTCATTTCACATGCCTGTGAAATTGTTCCCAAACAGAGCACATCTCTCTCCAGCAGGGCCTGGAGGCTCCTCCAAATAGCACACAGTTTTCATCGGTTTTGTTCTGTCAATTGAAAGGACTCTTCTACAGTCCTCAGAGCCCCGCCCCACCTGCCCCCCATCGCAGTAGGCAGACACACACACAAACCTACACACGTATGTACGCACACACACACACACGTATGTTCACACACACACACACACACACACACACACACACACACACACACACACACACACACACACACACACACACATGTACACACACACACACAAAGGAGATAATGGAGGAAGATATGAGGTGAAGTGAAGAAAAGTCTTGTTAACAGGATTATATGATGTGAGAGAGGGGAAACATTGGAAATTATGGATGTTGTTCCACGTCATGCAGCGCAAAATCTCCCATGGAGGAGGGGAACATGCCTCTCTACTTCCTATACTGTAAGTCTACAATTCTTCTACATTACATCAAACCTTCCTTTCTAAAACGTTTGAAGTGTATCCCTGATCTGCACAGTCTGTCTGCCTTAAACTTGTTTCCACACAAACCGTGAATACAAAACCACTAAATGGTTAATCAGTGATTTGTGTTTACAAGACATTACCAATGACCTCAGCACAAGAAAAACCTCATCCATTCCTTATGAGGAGAAAATTCCATAGCAGTATTTCATGTTGTCTGTGATATGTCCACAGGGTGAAGGACTGATGTCTATAACAGACTGTGTTTACTATTCATATCCCTTAAGTGGCTGGCTCATTAGCTGTTATTAACCTTTGTCTTTCAAGTTGCTTCTGGGTCTGAGAGCTGTTCAGTAAGGCTCTCATTAGCAGGGAAATGGTTCCAGTCTGTCACCTAAAGCCACTGTGACCAAAGAAACCTACGGTAGCTAAAGGCTCTGACTGACGTAGAGATGTGATGCTCCACTGGTGCCATAAAATAACCAACATTCCACCATAGGCTCGCACTCTTGATGTGTGTTTTTACGCTGAAGGTCAACCTAAATTCACACTTGACGACTTTGAGACAAGTCACGCAAACTAAAGGTTTGAGGAGGACAGGCAAGATGATATGTATGCTGTTGACGTGCTGGTAATGGTTACACGATCTGGCACGCATGTGTGTGTGACTGTGATAAAGTGGAGTGAATGTGTAGGGGGAGGGGGTGCGTGCTTACGTCCTTGCTTGCATGTGTGTGTGCTAGAGGCAGGCAGGCAGGCAGGCAGGCAGGCAGGCAGGCAGGCAGGCAGGCAGGCAGGCAGGCAGGCAGGCAGGCAAGCAGGCAGGCAGGCAGGCAGGCAGGCAGGCAGGCAGGCAGGCAGGCAGGTATTTTACTGCATTGTCTAAATTATCTACGAGGAGCCCTAAAACTTCCTCCACTGCTTCTCACATCATATCATCGTGGGCCACAGAGTGGGCTGCAGTCTGAACTTTGGCTAATACTTTACTACATGTTAGGCAAGGAAGGAAACAGATAGGGGATAACAGCCCCACATGCAGATAGATGGCTGCCATGTTCAACTGTGGTATGCTGCAGAAAACTTACCCAGGCCTCCATAAAGCCACCCACACTTTACACTCTCCTCCTCACACAGGACTGTATGTTTCCACTATGACTCGCAATGACTTTAACAGCTTTCCAGGTTCTTAGCCGTTACACAGAAATATTTGTAATTTTGTGATTTATGAAGAAAATATTTACTTCACTCTTTGTGTCTGCCAAATAGTGTGTTTCTTTCTTGAACACAATATTGATTTGACAGCCCAGGGAGCGAAGTTGATGAACTTGATGAACTTTCTGTTGATGAACAGAAAAATAGCATTTTGTTCCAGTGTAAACAACAACAGGGCCGCCAGCGAGCCTGAGACTGAGCCGGGGCCCAGAACGTTGTGAATGAACTCTGGCCTGGTTGCTCCAGTGAGGGGGACCAGCTCATCTGACAAATTTGAACACCAAAGGGGGGTAACCCGACCGTTCCTTGACCCGGCTTCATTTTCAGGATACTAAAAAGCACAGAGCTGCTCAAGTGGAACATATGGAGGTGCAAAAGACAGGGAATCACGGAACATTATCCGCCTAATTACACAATGAGAAGAGTGACCTGCTGGCAGCATCCACACTGCACATAATGTTCAATGTGTCTGTGTTGGAGACACTGGCCCCGGTCCCGGCCCCGCTCAGTATCCCACCTGCAGGGAGCCTTGTCTGGGACAGAATGGGGGGCTGGAGCAGAGAAAACACAGATCATACATTTATGAGCCTTTTCCTTAGAGGTGAGAGCTAGAGAAAAAAGAGAAGCAGCCTGCTTCATGTCCTATTACACAGAATAGCACAGATGCTGTGCAGATGATCTGATTTTGGGCACCAGGACACAGGAGATGTGTTTTTTTCACAAGATGTTTTTGCAGGAGATGTTGTATACAATCTGTTCAGTCATGTGTTGTTTAGAAGGTATTGGTGTTGGCACACTCAGCTTATACTGTAGCCTGTGTCCAGGTGATATCTTGTCATGCTGATGGTCAAAGGTGATGTTGTCGTTTACTGAATATTTTTCCCTTTACAAACATGTATGGCCCAGAAAGCAGAAAAGAAAAATAACAAAACATCACTTACTAACATTGTTACAGGCTTTGGTTTTTCCATTTATATTTTGAGGTTGGACATTAGCATGTTAGCAAGTTGGGTACACAGACTGGTGTCACCTCATTAGTCAGCTGTAGCGGTGCGTGGGTAAAATCAATGAGGAAGCCAAGCTTTCTGTGGTGAGATTCAGCCACTTGCGAAATGATAGAAAATTATGAAAACACAGAGAGAGATATTAATTAATAATTTGTATGTATTTATTGGTCATATACACTATACATACAAAAGTATGTTTCACAATTCCTTCAAATTAGTGAATTCAGCTCTTTTCAGCTACAGTTGAAGTCGGAAGTTTACATACACCTTAGCCAAATACATTTAAACTTAGTTTTTCACAATTCTGACATTTAATCCTAGTAAAAAGCCCCTGTCTTATGTCAGTTAGGATCTCCACTTTATTTTAAGAACATGAAATATCAGAATAATAGTAGAGAGAATGATTTATTTCAGCTTTTATTTCTTTCATCACATTCCCAGTGGGTCAAAAGTTTACATACACTCAATTAGTATTTGGTAGCATTGCCTTTAAATTGTTTAACTTGGGTCAAATGTTTTGGGTAGCCTTCCACAAGCTTCCCACAATAAGTTGGGTGAATTTTGACCCATTCCTCCTGACAGAGCTGGTGTAACTGAGTCAGGTTGGAAGGCCTCCTTGCTCGCACACACTTTTTCAGTTCTGCCCACAACGTTTCTATGGGATTGAGGCCAGGGCTTTGTGATGGCCACTCCAATACCTTGACTTTGTTGTCCTTAAGCCATTTTCCCACAACTTTGTAAGTATGCTTGGGGTCAATGTCCATTTGGAAGACCATTTGTGACCAAGCTTTAACTTCCTTACTGATGCCTTGAGATGTTGCTTCAATATATCCACATACTTATCCTGCCTCATGATGCCATCTATTTTGTGAAGTGCATTAGTCCCTCCTGCAGCAAAGCACCCCAGCAACATGATGCTCCCACCCCTGTGCCTCACGGTTGGGATGGTGTTCTTCGGCTTGCAAGCCTCCCCGTTTTTCCTCCAAACATAATGATGATCGTTATAGCCAAACAGTTCTATTTTTGTTTCATCAGACCAGAGGACATTTCTCCAAAATGTATGATCTTTGTCCCCATGTGCAGTTGCAAACCGTTGTCTGGCTTTTTTATGGCGGTTTTGGAGCAGTGGCTTCTTCCTTGCTGAGCGGCCTTTCAGGTTATGTCGATATAAGACTTGTTTTATTGTGGACATAGATACTTTTGTACTTGTTTCCTTCAGCATCTTCACAAGGTCCTTTGCTGTTGTTCTGGGATTGATTTGCACTTTTCGCACCAAAGGACGTTCATCTCTAGGAGACAGAACGCATCTCCTTCCTGAGCGGTAGGACGGCTGCGTAGTCCCATGTTGTTTATACTTGCGCACTATTGTTTGTACGGATGAACGTGGTACCTTCAGGCATTTGGAAATTGCTCCCAAGGATGAACCTTGGCTGATTTCTTTAGGTTTCCCATGATGTCAAGCAAGAGGCACTGAGTTTGAAGGTAGGCCTTGAAATACATCCACAGGTACACCTTCGATTGACTCAAATGGTGTCAATTAGCTTAACAGAAGCTTCTAAAGCCATGACATAATTTTCTGGAATTTTCCAAGCTGTTTAAAGGCACAGTCAACTTAGTGTAAGTAAACTTCTGACCCACTGGAATTGTGATACAGTGAATTATAAGTGAAATAATCTGTCTGTAAACAATTGTTGGAAACAATTGTCCTAACCAACTTGCCAAAACTATAGTTTGTATAACAAGAAATGTGTGGAGTGGCTGAAAAACGAGTTTTAACGACTCCAACCTAAGTCTATGTAAACTTCCGACTTCAACTGTGTACCCGTTGCTGACAGGTGTGTAAAATTTAGCACACCGCCATGCAATCTCCATAAGTAACATTTGCAGTGGAATGGCCTTTCTGAAGAGCACAGTGACTTTCAAAGTTGCCACAGTCATAGGATGCCACCTTTCCAACAAGTCAGTTTGTCAAATTTCTGCCCTGCTAGAGCTGTCCCGGTCAACTGTAGGTGCTGTTATTGTGAAGTGGAAACGTTCAGGAGCAACAACGGCTCAGTCGCAAAGTGGTAGGCCACATAAGCTCATAGAATGGGACCCCCAAGTACTGAAGTGCGTAGCACGTAAAATATTGTCTGTCCTTGTTTGCAACACTCACTACCGAGTTCCAAACTGCCTCTGGAAGCAACGTCAGAACTGCAAGAACTGTTTGTCGGGAGCTTCTTGAAATCTTGAAAAGCTTCTTGAAAAGCTTATTTTCCATGCAGCAACAGGAGGGGAGGGGGGGGGGGACCAACTCCATATTAATGCTTTTGGATTTTGGAATAAGATGTTCGATGAGCAGGGGTCCACATACTTTTGGTCATGTAGTGTATTTGTGGAAGCCTGGCTTCCCTTGGCATCCATGAATACACGCCACTGTCAGTCAATATGTTTTACACCTGTGCTGGCTTGTCATCTCGTTAGTCAGAAGTGATTTCACCTGTGCTGATATTTAAGAGTTGCTTGCCCAGTGCTCCAGTGATCTTGAGAGATGTGGAGGGCTAACACCTTTAGTTGTCGCTCCCTATTTGATATCTAAGACGCAATTCTTCATCCGATATTCCTTGTTTCAGTTTTGCTCCACATTTAAGTTTTCTATAAGTTTGGTGTGGGTTTTAATTTTGTTTGCCTCTTCTTGGGCAAATATAGTGCCCACTCATGGCGGCTGTCTTTTAGGTCCCAGTTGTTTGTTGTTGCTAGTCAACTTTCAGTGGACGCTCCCATGAGTGTCTTTCAAAACACCTCCTGAACACCACCTGTTTCGTTTTGTTTGTTGTCAGTGACATTTTGTTAGTTCCCCCTTCTGTTTGAGAGACAATTTTTGGTTTCTTGCTGGGGAATGTACAATTTATAAAGGTACCAATCATTAAAACTTTTCCATACAGCTCCTGGTAAAATGTACAAATGTAAAGCTTATAGAGTGATACAGTTTCTAGAATGCTGAAGACTTGCTGAATGCCAAGATAGAGATAATAATACAGGATGATGAAGGGAGTGTTGTGGCTTTCCCAGTAAATACAAGAACTGGGCCTTGGCCCCGGCTCTTAATTTCCTCTTCATTTTTACAAATGACCCCTTAATTACACAATAGACAATTTGCTGCAAAGCCACAGCACATTCCATCTCCAGTTTTTGGAAACATTTTGTAATTTAACAAATTAAATGGAGTAGACAAGTATAAACTGTGACATTCCAAAATGAGATCAAAATTAAACATACAGTACATTGATTTTGTTGGCTGCTCATCCCAAATAATTGATGACAGTGATAATTAGTAATCCAGTAAACTATAAACTGTGATTATTTAGGAAGGAAATAAGAGAACATTTTAACCAATTTGGGATAAAAATGATCCTATGTTCTATTGCTTTAATTAAGCTCATGTTCCTGAGAAGAGTATGACTACTCACTAAGGTACATGGAACTATTTGAATAACTAAATTATGATATGCAAATATTCTCACAAATATCTAATTCAGGTACCTGAAAATGGGATCTGACCAGTGAGTTGCGCAGTAGGGGTAATTCAAAGAAAACCTTAGCAATGAACATTCGTTATCTGGAGTACTAGTGGAGTCATCATTACGCATCAGGCACCCAGGGTGAGGAATGCGTAATTAAACTGTACCCTAATACGGGTCCGTCAGACAGCCACAGATGAGCTAACAAAATCGGGGTCATCTGGAAGGCATTTCTACTTGCACTTTTTCCCTTCTCCTGCTCATTTTAATCTCTTAGTAGAATCTCCACCCCCTGCTCCCTGGGGAGTCTGGGGCTCAGTGACCAAGCTCCGCGCACGCTAGGCCGGCATGGCACGCAAGCTCATCTCTGCTCAGTTCCTTAGCACGCAAAAACTCAAATGAGAAAAACAAATAACTGTACATAATGCATGGCTTCGAATCAGTGCCACCTAAAGTAAAAATATGTCACGCAGACCATCGTGAAGGGTGAGGACATGCGACACTTTTCCTGTTTAAATTTGGATGTAAGCTTTCAGTGATAATAGAGTAGCCCATAGAAATTAATTCTGTGAATATTTAGGCAAGTTTATTATCCTCCAAACTAGGCCTATCACGGAGATATTGTGTTATTACATCCTTATAACATGTTTTTTTACACTCTTATAAACGCATATGAGAAACGAACATATATTGAACATGTGTAATAAGACAACTAATCAAACTTGGCCTACAATGTGCTCTTTTCACACAGAATAGTAGGCCTAGTCAATTGTTTCTCATAATCTCGTTATTTACATATCTTTGAGGTTATTGACCGCAACCCAACTGTCAGTGGATTCACAACCATCAATCCTGCACACATTAGGTCTACACGCAAGGGCATTCAGTGACAGACATTCTGCATCCGAGGTGAGCAAACCCTATCATTTCCTCAGGAAGGGTTTGATGTAATTGCTTTCTGTTCCAGCTTTGATTTTGTCATTTAGAATTGACTTGTCCCTAGTTCAACAGGTTATGCAAACAGAGGCTGCGAGAGGCACGTAGGCCTACAGAGTGCACAAAAATAGTATCAGCTGCAATTCGGCGGCCGAAGTAGCCTAACTACAGGTAATTTGGCCCTTCAACAATAACCACAGGATGGGAATGCTTGCTAATCAGGGCTTAGACATAACAAAGAGTGCCAAGAGGAAAATAACAATAACCTTGCAATACTCTAATGAGGAAAAATAAACATTTTAGTCCTATGCATCAGAAAGAAAGCATTTAGTTGACATGAAAAGTACTATCAGGCATAAGTAATCAGACATAAGTAAAACAAATCATTGAGGTTCATCAAACATTAAAAATAACTTAACCCAATTGTGTTTAGGTTAACGTAAATACATGATGCCGTTTTATAAATGTAGCCTATATCCCTCCCCCCTTTTGTCCATTCCAAATCAATGAAAGCGTTTAGCTTTTGCATGTGTATCATGAACAAAAATACTTCAAATAAGATTGAAATGTTATGCTTTTCAATGGCTGTCTTTGAACAAAGAGTCCAGTGGAAAACATCCTATGTCCAGAAGTTAATATTTCTGTATTAACAGAAATTAGACTCACCAGCAGGGGCACAACGTTGGTTTTAGAAGTGGGGGAGACATAGTTATTATTATTCTACATTTTTTTTATCCAGTCGGATTAACACTCCAAACCCGACCGCTCGGAGGTGTCCGCATGGTCCTAAAGCACATCGTTGCTTTGATTTGTATCACATTCCAATGATAAAACTGGGGGGGACAAAAATGTAATTTCAGAATGTGGGGGAGACATGTCCATCCCCAGTGAAAGTTGCACCCCTGCTCACCAGAGCAGTATGTCCTCACCTCACCTCAGTTTAAGAGGTCATCATTGGATATACAGAGCATTTGGAAAGTACAAACAATACCCCGTAATGTTAAAGTGGAATTATGGTTTTCAAAAAAATGTAATTAATACAAATTGGAAATCTGAACTATCTTGAGTCAATAAGTATTCAACCCCTTTGTTATGACAAGTCTAAATAAGTCCAGGCGTAAAAATGTGCTTAACAAAATCATATAATAAGATGCATGGACTCACTCTGTGTGCAATAATAGTGTTTAAAATGATTTTTGGACCCCACACATACAATTATCTGTAAGGTCTCTCAGTCAAGCAGTGAATTTCAAACATGGATACAACCACAAATATTGTGGAGATTTTCCAATGCCCCACAAATAAGGGCACCTATTGGTAAAATAAGGGCTCCCGAGTGGTGAAGCAGTCTAAGGCACTGCATCACAGTGCTAGAGGCATCACTACAGACCCTGGTTCAATTCCAGACTGTATCACAACTGGCCGTGATTGGGAGTCCCATAGGGCAGCGCACAATTGGCCCAGCATCGTCTGGGTTTGGCCATGGTAGGCCGTCATTGTAAATAAGAATTTGTTCTTAATTTAATTGAATTTGTTCTTGATTTAATCACCCAGCAGTGCTATTTGCAGAGTTAATAATATAATAATACTCTTAGAATTTCTTCTTATCTTTCATTTACAATCTGTAAAAACTACGAGAATAGAAAGGTTCAGAACTTTTGTCAAACATCACAGCACAGTTTAAGAATATATGGCTAATAGAAACAAAACCGAATGGACTTCAGAGATTGATTGGAGGGGTTGAGGGTAGCTGAAGGATGGAACTAAAAACAAACAAAAGATAACTGTTGTAAAATACGTTGTGTCTGTAAAATTATGTATAAGCTGTAGGTGTAAGTGTAAGTGTTGTTATCCATGAGTTTACTCCAATTAGGGGAGGTGGGGTAGGGTTAGGGGAAAACAATAAAGGAAAATATATATTCAAAAAAATATATACAGTGCCAGTCAAATGTTTGGACACACCTACTCATTCAAGGGTTTTTCTTTATTTTTACTATTTTCTACATTGTAGAATAATAGCGAAGACATCACAACTATGAAAGAACACATATGAAATCAAGTAGTAACCAAAAAAGTGAGAAACAAATCAAAATATATTTTAGATTTGAGATTATTCAAAGTATCCACCATTTGCCTTGATGACAGCTTTGCACAATCTTGGCATTCTCTCAACCAAATCCACCTGGAATGCTTTTCCAACAGTCTTATAGGAGTTCCCACATATGCTGAGCACTTGTTGGCTGCTTTTCCTTCAGTCTGCGGCCCAAATAATCCCAAACCATCTCAATTGAGTTGAGGTAGGGTGATTGCGGAGGCCAGGTCCTCTGATGCAGCACTCCATCACTCTCCTTCTTGGTCAAATAGCCCTTACACAGCCTGGAGATGTGTTGGGTCATTGTTCTGTTGAAAAACAAATTATAGTCCAACAAAGCACAAACCAGATGGGATGGCATATCACTGCAGAATGCTGTGGTAGCAATGCTGTGTCACGCCCTGACCTTAGAGAGCCGTTTTATTTCTCTATTTGGTTAGGTCAGGGTGTGATGTGGGGTGGGCATTCTATTTTTTGTTTTCTAGGTTTCTTTATTTCTATGTTTTGGCCGGGTATGGTTCTCAATCAGGGACAGCTGTCTATCGTTGTCTCTGATTGGGAATCATACTTGGGTAGCCCTTTTTCCCTCCTTTCAGTGTGGGTAGTTAACTTTGTTAGTGGCACTTAGCCCTGTAAGCTTCACGGTTGTTTATCTTGTTTTGTTGGCGACATTCCTTAAATAAAAAGAGAACTGTACGCTCACGACGCTGCACTTTGGTCCACATCCAACAACACCCGTGACATTCTAGTTAAGTGTGCCTTGAATTCTAAATAAATCACAGACAGTGTCAACAGAAAAGCACCCCCACACCATCACACCTCCTCCTCCATTCTTCACGGTGGGAACTACACATGCAGAGATCATCAGTTCACCTACTCTGTGTCTCACAAAGACACAGCGGTTGGAACCAAAAATCTCACATTTGAACTCATCAGACCAAGGGACAGATTTCCACCAGTCTAATGTCCATTGCTCGTGTTTCTTGGCCCAAGCAAGTCTCTTCTTATTGGTGTCCTTTAGTAGTGGTTTCCTTGCAGCAATTCGACCATGAAGGCCTGATTCACACAGTCTCCTCTGAACAGTGAATGTTGAGATGTGTCTGTCACTTGAACTCTGTGAGGAATTTATTTGGGTTGCAATTTCTGAGGCTAGTAACTCTAATGAACTTATCCTTATCCTCGTGAGAGCCAGTTTCATCTGACCATCATGTCTTAAAGTCATGATGGACTGTTGTTTCTCTTTGCTTACTTGTGCTGTTCTTGCCATAATATGGACTTTGTATTTTACCAAATAGGGCTATCTTCTGTATACCACCCCTACCTTATCACAAAACAACTGATTGGCTCAAACGCATTAAGAAATTAAAGAAATTCCACAAGTGAACTTTTAACAAGGCACACCTGTTAATTGAAATGCATTCCAGGTGACTGTGTGCCTTGAATTCTAAAACCTCATGAAGCTGGTTGAGAGAATGCCAAGAGTGTGCAAAGCTGTCATCAAGGCAAAGGGTGGCTACTTTGAAGAATCTCAAATATAAAATATATTTGGATTTGTTTAACAGTTTTTTGGTTACTACGTGATTCCATATGTGTTATTTCATAATTTTTTGTCTTCGCTATTATTCTACAAGGTAGAAAATAGTAAAAAAAATAAAGAAAAACCCTGGAATGAGTAGGTGTGTGCAAACTTTTCACTTAAAATATTATTATATATTATATATATATATATGGGCGATTGTAAATTATGCAAACAATTACATTCATAGAAGCCACAATATATCTGTAATATTAAATCTGATTTACCACGTAAAAAAAATGAAATATATATTTTTAAACACAACCAGGCTGTTATGATCATGCCACTCAGATCACTGAGCGAAGTACATGGGGCGAACGTTCTGCATGACAAGCAATTTCACTGTAAACTCATCCCATATTCATGCCACACTCATTTTTATGTATATTATTCTCTTTGTTAACCATTAGTAATTTATGTCACTCTTTGTCTTGAATTATGAATAGATTGCAACACTCTTTATAGCATGCATGCTACGAGGATATACAGGCCTTGAATGCAGGGAAAATGTCCTCAACATGTGAAAAGGTTTCAGTAATTCAATGACACTTAGTTGAACAGCATTTTCATGCTAATTAAAAAGGTTCAACAGATTTTGGCCGCACATTGGCCATCATGGCTCTCGTGTGAAAAGGTGGCGTCATTGCACAGGCCAAGAGCTAGGCTATTTATACACTTCAAGATTTACAACAAGTGTTGTTTATCTTTGTGCACATTACGTGTCAGCTCTACTTTTCCCCAACTACTGTGTCAGGATGTTATCATTCCACTAAAGTGAATGATGCCTAAATGTTCCTTTTTAAGTCCTCCTTTTATACAGCAGTCAAGACGGTGGCCATGTTTGAGCTGTGAGCCACTGGGCACAGATACCAATTCAACGTCTATTCCACATTTGATCAATGTAATTTCATTGAAATTATGTGGAAACAATGTTGATTCACCAGTGTGTGCCCAGTGAGGAGTGTCTGTCTTTGTGACCTCATACCGTACATGGCCAGCCCTGAAAAAATGCAGTCATCTCAAACTTCAGCATCTCAAACTAGCAATGTCCGGTGGTTACCTCCTTGGCTGGCTCGGATGGCCAAGGCCCAGGGGATGTTTTGGTTGGTCTGTTTACTGGTTTGTCTGGGATTTTTGGGCAGTCTAGTTTTCGATATTGGCTCACCCGTGTTCTTTCTAAAGCCTAATCTACACTGAAATTCCTGCATTCCCCTTTGCTCTTCCCCTTTCCCAAGTCCCACCGGCTCAGCAACTGCCTGTTGGACCCCTGGCTTTCCTCTCCTCTATGCCCCCCTCCTTCCTGCCTGTCGGTGCTGTGCGTGACAGTAGCTCACTGAGAAGTGGAAATTAGACCAGTAAACAATGATTAGCTGCAGGGCTGGGGCAGCCTGGTCTACCGTGGGTCCTGTCTCCACGCGCCTGCCGCCAGAGCATTATATGCAACATGAAGCCCTCCAAGCCCCTTCCCATCCCCAGTCCCTTCCCACCACTCTTCTCCCCACCCCGGCAGAGTCAGCTTGGGGTCAGGGACAAACTTTCACAGCCAGGTTACAGGAGATAATCACAGGCAAACACGGCAGCCACACACAAAAAGAACACACATGAGCCCCCGCCTGCGTGTGGCCACATGTGTATGAAGGAGAGCAGGAGGAGGAGAAGGTCAGTTATGGTGTAGTGTTACACACACAAAAGAACCCTGTAGCGATAGCACAATGAGACAAGCGAGAAATAGTCATCCAAGTGAAGCGGTGTCTTCTGTTCTGAGACACCTACAGCACCCAATGTCACAGGAAGGCCAAAAAGATCAGCAAGGACATCAACCACCCATGCCACTACCTGTTCACCCCGCTATCATCCACAAGGTGAGGTCAGTGCAGGTGCATCAAAGCTGGGACTGAGAGACTGAAAAATTGCTTCTATCTCAAGGCCGTCAGACTGTTAATTAAATAGCCATCACTAGCTGGCTTCCTCCCGATTACGTAACCCTGCACCTTAGAGGCTGCTGCCCTATATACAGTGGGGCAAAAAAGTATTTAGTCAGCCACCAATTGTGCAAGTTCTCCCACTTAAAAATATGAGAGAGGCCTGTAATTTTCATCATAGGTACACTTCAACTATGACAGACAAAATGAGAAAAAAAATCCAGAAAATCACATTGTAGGATTTTTTATGAATTTATTTGCAAATTATGGTGGAAAATAAGTATTTGGTCACCTACAAACAAGCAAGATTTCTGGTTCTCACAGACCTGTAACTTCTTCTTTAAGAGGCTCCTCTGTCCTCCACTCGTTACCTGTATTAATGGCACATGTTTGAACTTGTTATCAGTATAAAAGACACCTGTCCTCAACCTCAAACAGTCACACTCCAATCTCCACTATGGCCAAGACCAAAGAGCTGTTAAAGGACACCAGAAACAAAATTGTAGACCTGCACCAGGCTGGGAAGACTGAATCTGCAATAGGTAAGCAGCTTGGTTTGAAGAAATCAACTGTGGGAGCAATTATTAGGAAATGGAAGACATACAAGACCACTGATAATCTCCCTTGATCTGGGGCTCCACGCAAGATCTCACCCCGTGGAGTCAAAATGATCAGTGAGCAAAAATCCCAGAACCACACGAGGGGACCTCGTGAATGACCTGCAGAGAGCTGGGACCAAAGAAACAAAGCCTAGCATCAGTAACACACTACGCCGCCAGGGACTCAAATCCTGCAGTGCCAGACATGTCCCCCTGTTTAACTTCGTCGATATAGGGGGCGCTCTTTTAATTTTTGGATGAAAAACATTCCCGTTTTAAACAAGATATTTTGTCACGAAAAGATGCTCAACTATGCATATAATTGACAGCTTTGGAAAGAAAACACTCTGACGTTTCCAAAACTGCAAAGATATTGTCTGTGAGTGCCACAGAACTAATGTTACAGGCGAAACCCAGATAAAAGTCCAATCAGGAAGTGCTGCATTTTTTGAAACCGCCTCATTCCAATGACTCCTTATATGGCTGTGAAGGAGCTAGGAGTCAGCTTACGTTTTCCACGTTTTCCCCAAGGTGTCTACAGCATTGTGACATATTTGTAGGCATATCATTGGAAGATTGACCATAAGAGACTACATCTACCAGGTGGTCGCTTGGTGTCCTCCGTTGCAATTACTGCGTAATCTCCAGCTGCAGTATTTTTCCGTTTGCTTCTGTTGAGAAGCCAGCTGCCACCACTGATAGATTATCGAATAGATATGTGAAAAACACCTTGAGGATTGATTCCAAACAACGTTTGCCATGTTTCTGTCGATATTATGGAGCTAATTTTGAAAAAAGTTTGGCGTTGTAAGTGACTGTATTTTCCAGTATTTTTCTTAACCAAACGTGATGAACACAACGGAGCTATTTCGTCTACACAAATAATATTTTTGGAAAAAATGAAAACCTTGTGAAGACTTACAGAAAATGTTTGACCTCTGTCATTGCCAACAAAGGTTATATAACAAAGTATTGAGATAAACTTTTGTTATTGACCAAATACTTATTTTCCACCATCATTTGTAAATAAATTCATTAAAAATCCTACAATGTGATTTTCTGGATTTTTTTTCTCATTTTGTCTGTCATAGTTGAAGTGTACCTATGATGAAAATTATAGGTCTCTCTCATCTTTTTAAGTGGGAGAACTTGCACAATTGGTGGCTGACTAAATACTTTTTTGCCCCACTGTACATAGAATTGGAATCACTGGCCACTTTAATAATGGAACACTAGTCACTTTAATAATGTTTAAATAATGTTGACATATTGCTTTACTAATCTCCTATGTATAGACTGTATCTGTTCTACTGTAGTTTAGTCAATGCCACTCCGACATTGCTCCATCTAATATTTATATGTTTCTTAATTCCATTCTTTTACTTTTAGATTAGTGTGTATTGTTGTGAACTGTTAGATACTACTACACTGTTCGAGCTAGGATCACAAGCATTTCCCTACACCCGTAATAACATCTGCTAAATATGTGTATGTGACCAATACAATTTGATTTGATTTGACATTGCTGTGTCTGGTTAACCGAGGAATCATGCTGGATGCTTTCGTGTTTTCAGAAACACCACATTTCTGCTGACAAAACAGGGAGAGGGAAGTGAACAGCTTCTAGACATAGTTATGAAGTTGGATAACTATCAAAAACAGAAAAGGGAGACCAATTTCATTTTGAAGTACAGAGGGTCAAACAAAACTTTACCTCAGGTATAATATGCAGAATTACAGATTGTGGCTTCAATTGTATCCAAACTATGGAATAATTATGTCTTTTCACATTTCTCTCAACCAATTAAAAGAAACAACCAATTAAACCTAGTAGTAAAACATACACATACAGAGCATGTTTAATGTACCTTCTGACGTTTGAGCAATGCTCTACATTTCGTGATTTTACCTGTATTCCATCTCAAGTCTCAGAGGAACAAGACAATTAAAAAAAACACAAAGGTTTTTTTACCCTTAAAACCTTTTCTGTTGTTATTTATGTAGTTTTAACATTTTTTATGTTGAAAGCATCCTTTCTTCCCACTTTCAACATTACTGTACAGTTACTGTAATAATACATATTTTGGCTTATGTTAATGTTTAATGTAAAGATTGCTCAATTCAGAAAGGATGATTGCTAAAAAAATATATATAATTTTTCACCATGTTTTCTCAATGACATTCAATTCACCATTGAAAAAAGGGGAAAGTTTAAGTTTGTTCCACCTGAGCGAGTCTGTCTACAAGTCAGAGACCACTATGATGACACACCAAATGTGTTTGATGGATCCTTTTTGTCTTCTAATGTCTCCCAAGGGGAAAGTAATCAGATTATGTTACTGATCTTGGGTAATCCAAAAGTTACGTTACTGATTACAATTCTGGACAGGCAACTAGTAACATTTTGAAAGTAACCTACCCAACCCTGCATGTAATGAGGACTTTTTTAATAAAAACTCAGCTCAAATAATATTTGAATCAACTTAAGAAAGGCTTGGCAGATTGATCTCTTAAAGATATTCTCCGGTACTTTTGTATACTTTTTAGCCAGTAGTGCTCAGGAGCCAAAAGGGCTCCCAGGATATTGCGTACTACTTCACAAATGTGCAGATATGTGCACCACGTCATTGCTGGCTCTCTCGCTCTACTGTGTGTGCGTTTTGCTGGCGGTCACTCAAATGCCGAGGGGCTGAAGCTCATTGGCTGAAACTTGAATTGCTAGGGGGCTGGCCCACGTGACGGTTAATGTATGGGAAATGCTATCACACAGCTTCCAGAAAACAGTGGCTTTCAAACTGGCTATGTGAGGTAATAGATTATGCATGTATGAACTACACATTGACACATCCAGCCCAAAGTGGGAGGTTTAAAAATACTTAGTAGTTGCCAAAGTACCGGAGCATGTCTTTAATTACTATTATTTAACCTCAGCTATGAAAATAGGCTATGCAATGATTAAATAATCTAGACCAAAACATAGAAAAAAAATCTGTAACACCCATAACGAGAATTCCCCCTCCCCCTTTCCCGTTTCCTCATGCCCCAATAATGAGTGACTGTGCTGGAGTATTACTGAAGTCTCTGTCCCCCTAACTTACTGCCTCACATTTAGAAAATGTTAGTGCCTTCAATTAGGGTCATTAGCTACCTGCAAAAATAAACTTCACAGTTGGTGAGAGAACTAGAAACACAAAATATCTTCTTTGACACTGAGGGGGGGGGGGAGTTTTGCCTCTGGAACTAAAATTCAACTTTGATTTCAATAAAGAATAAACTGTACTTTGTAATGCATGCCAAGGACAGTGCTCAGGTTGACCATGATGTGTGCTACCAGGCATGAAAGCATGATATACTGTATTTCAGGTACCAAAACCGACATCTTTAGTGTCACCTTCCACCTGCACCTTTCGAGGGATCAGAATGTCATTCAACCCTTTTGATCTCCTGAAAAGTTTCCTCCTAACTCTTTGGCACTCAAGAGCCACTTCAGAGAGCACCCAGAGGGCACCTGAGGTGTATTGTGATATTATATAAAGAAAGCTGCCATTGGATGGCTCTAAGCTGGTCTCAGAGCATTTCGTATTATTCTGTACGTAATTCCAAGACACTCCATTTCGCATGATATGTTAAGTTTTGTATGGTATGTATTCATTTGTGGTTGTTCATCACCCATTTCCTATGATATGGTACTAATTACAATTCATATTATACATTGGCAAGAAAAAAGTATGTGAACCCTTTGGAATGACCTGTATTTCTGCATAAATTAGTCATACAGTTTGATCTGATCTTCAACTAAGTCACATCAATAGACAAACAGTGTGCTTAAACTAATAAAATACAAATTATTTTATTTTTCTTGTCTGAATTGAATAGATAATTTCAATAATCACAGTGTAGGTTGGGAAAAGTATGTGATCCCCTAGGCTAATGACTTTTCCCAAAGCTAATTGGAGTCCAATCAATGAGACGAGATTGAAGATGTTGGTTTGAGCTGTCCTGCCCTATAAAAAACACTCACAAAATTTGAGTTTGCTATTCACAAGAAGCATTGCCTGATATGAACCATGCCTCAAACAAAATAGATTTCAGAAGACCTAAGATTAAGAATTGTTGACTTGCATAAAGCTGGAAAGGGTTATAAAAGTATCTCTAAAAGCCTTAATGTTCATCAGTCCACGGTAAGACACATTGTCTATAAATGGAGAAAGTTCAGCACTGTTGCTACTCTCCCTAGGAGTGGCTGTCCTGCAAAGATGACTGCAAGAGCACAGTGAAGAATGCTCAATGAGGTAAGAAGAATCCTGGAGTGTCAGCTAAAGACTTACAGAAATCTCTGGAACATGTTAACATCTCTGTTGACGAGTCTACGATACGTAAAACACTAAACAAGAATGGTGTTCATGGGAGGACACCACGGAAGAAGCCACTGCTGTCCAAAAAAACATTGCTGCAAGTCTGAAGTTCGCAAAATAGTCCCTTGGATGTTCCACAGCACTTCTGGCAAAATGTTCTGTGGACAGATGAAAATAAAGTTGATTTGTTTGGAAGAAACACACAACACTATGTGTTGAGAAAAAAAGGCACAGCACACCTACATCAAAACCTCACCCCAACTGTAAAGTATGATGGAGGGAGCATCATGATTTGGGGCTGCTTTGCAACCTGATTTAAAATGCTGTGACATGACCTCGAGAGCGGTTCACACCAGACATCCTAAAAATATTGGTGAACTGAAACAGTTTTGTAAAGATGAATGGTCCAAAATTCCTCTTGGCCGTTGTACAGGTCTGATTTGCAACTACGGAAAATGTTTGGTTGGGTTTATTGCTGCCAAAGGAGAGTCAACCTGTTATTAAATCCAAAAGTTCACATACTTTTCCCACCCTGCACTGTGAATGTTTACATGGTGCGTTCAATAAAGACATGAAAACATATAATTGTTTGTGTGTTATTAATTTAAGTTAGATGAAGATCAGATCAAATTTTATGACCAATTGATGCAGAAATCCAGATAATTCCAAAGGGTTCACATACTTTTTCTTGCCCATGTATGTTACAAATTTGCAAAACATATGATATGTTACGAATTCTAGCTAGGTGGCTAACATTAGCTAGCTGGTTAACATTAGCTAGGCTAGGGGTTAAGTTTATACAAGAAAATATTTAACTAGGCAAGCCAGTTAAGAACACATTAAGAACGCCTACCCCGGACCAATTGTGCGCCACCCTATGGGATTCCCAATCACAGCTGGATCTGATACAGCCTGGATTTGAATCATGGACTGTGGTGATGCCACTTGCACTGAGATGCCGTGCCTTAGACCACTGCCCCACTCGGTAGCCCAGGGTTAGGGTTAAGGTTAGGGTTAAGAGTAGGAGTTAAAGTAGGGTTAGGGGAAGGGTTAACTAAAAGTGTTACGGTTGAGGTTAGGAGAAGGGGAAGTAGTTCCAAAGTAGCTAAAAAGTAGTAAGTAGTTGAAAAGTTGCTAATTAGCTAAAATGCATAAGTTGTCTGTGATTAAATTCAAACCCGCAAACTTTGGGGTTGCTAGACTTTAGGTTTAGGGTAAGGGTTAGCTAAAAGGCTTAAGGTTAGGGTTAGGGGAAGGGTTAGCTAAAAGGGTTAAGATTAAGGGCAGGGGATTTTGTTTCAAAGTAGCTAGAAAACAGTAAGTAGTTGAAAAGTTGCTAATTATCTAAAATGCTAAAGATTCAAACTCTCAACCTTTTGGTTTTTGCCTTAAGTAACCATCTGTCCTATGCAAATATACGAAACATAACATACCATACTAAATGGAGTGTCTCGGATTATGTACAGAATAATATGAAAGGCTCTGAGACCAGGTTGCTGGCTCATATCTGAAACATGGCTCTCACGCAGAACTACAGCCACTTTTATGCTTTGTAAAGGCTTGAAGAAATGCTGTAGCATGAGATCTGCTGAAAATGTGAATATGAATTTTTCATGGATTTTCTCTGATAAGATTTCGGGCTTTCTGTTTAGAGGTGTTTGTATAAGCATACTTATGTAAGGCAAGTTAGTCTATTTACCTGTATTGCAAATGCAACATTGTATTTATCATTTTTAAATAACCTGATAGTTTTACACAGGCAGGAAGTTCTTCATAATGGCAAAATAAACAGTCCATATATAGTCTATAAACAATATTTCAATCCACACTTGGATAATTATTTTAGTTGCATCCATGTGAACTATGGGTTATTTTAATTTTATATCACTAGACAGGTGTGTAAGAGCCACTTATCAAGATGGGGGTTAATTTAATTTAAACACTTCTGATAGTTACCCATCCCTAGTTCAATAAGCTAAATGTAATTTAGGCTATTCAAGAAAGGAAATTCAGACAATGATGGAAGATCTAACATAATTGTATTATTACAAATATTATTTGTTTCATCTTCTGCGCAATATTATGGAAACCTTCGGACTCCGGTAGGCTCATACGCAACTTTCACTGACCTTCAGAGTTCGATTTGAAACACGAGATAGTTGAGTGATTGAAAATACTATCACAAAGATATACAACTTGCTATATGCAGCACTAAAAGAACGCAATATGCAACAACGCGTTGCACAGTACCTGAAAAGTAGTCAAACTTAATGAAAACCCATGCTTTTTAAATACATGTATTAGGATACATGGCACCATGAGAACATTCATAATTTTATGAGAGAGACTAAACAGAGTTTCAGTTAGGCTAATTATGGAGAGAATAGAATGTCCATGCAGACGCGCTCAAAAGCAAACCATACGTTATCGACTATATGAGAAACAAACCGCTATACGCTTTTCTGTACCAAACTGCGCCATTGAGTTTTCTAAGTATAAGTAAGTATAACAATTTAAAATGGGATCGTCTGTCACTATTCGAGTTTGTAAAATAATCGTCACTTTCCTCCTAAACTTGTCACTAGTTACTGGAGCTCACCTCCGGGGACAGCGGTTGCTCTTGCGCGCTCTGTTTCCTAGTGCGCGGCGCGCGTCGAGGTCCAACAGCAGAAAGATCATATATAGTGGGGTCTGCAGGGCTATCACAATGGGAGGAGTATGAAAATAATGCTGAGCCCTGCCCACAGACTGCAAACATATAAGACACCGTGCTGAAGCAAAACTAGTCACTAAGGTCTTACATCTTGCTGAAAAGTGTGACTAGAGAACAACTTCACCATAACTCACCAAGCTTAATCTGAGATAATTTCCCAAGAAGTACTGAGACTGTCACCATGGTCTCAGCAGGACACTTTGGACTTTAAACTAACTGAACTAGTTTTATATTAGATGGATTCATTGAAATTGAATATCACAAAATCACCTTTGAAAAGTAAGCTGGACTAAAACTGACTGAGAGTGCTGAAAAAAGTGGAACTTTTTTGTACTGTTCTTTTCTATTCACAATATCTGTCTCCAGGAATAGGTAATAAATCATCTAAAACCATGGCACTGCTGGACACAGAGTTTGAGGTGAAGGGCAGCAGCAGCATCATCAGGGAGTGGAGTGGACAGGTCCAGCCAGCGCTGGTCGCCTCCTTGGTTTTCCTCTTCTGTCTGGAAGCCTGTCTGTGGGTCAGGAATCTCAGACTCAAGAGAAGGCTGCCAGGACCTTTTGCCTGGCCGGTGGTGGGCAATGCCATGCAGCTGGGGCAGATGCCTCATATCACCTTCTCCAAGCTGGCAAAGAAGTACGGCAACGTGTATCAGATAAGACTGGGCTGCAACAACATAGTGGTGCTTAATGGAGACACAGCAATACGAGAAGCCTTGGTTCAGCACAGCACAGAGTTTGCAGGCAGACCTGACTTTGTGTCTTTTCGGATGATTTCAGGAGGCAGGAGCATGACATTCACTAACTACAGCAAACAGTGGAAAATGCACCGGAGAATTGCACAATCTACCATTAGAGCTTTCTCCTCAGCAAACAGCCAGACCAAGAAAGCATTTGAGCAGCACGTTTTAGGAGAATCTATGGATCTTGTGCAGGTATTTCTGAGAATGAGTGCAGATGGACGATATTTTAATCCCGCTCATGAATTTACAGTCGCTGCTGCCAATGTAATCTGTGCCCTGTGCTTTGGAAAACGTTATGGCCATGATGATATTGAGTTTAGAACTCTCCTAGGCAGAATGGACAAGTTTGGAGAGACGGTGGGGGCTGGCAGCTTGGTGGATGTCATGCCCTGGCTTCAGAATTTCCCAAATCCTGTCCGCAGCGTCTACCAGAATTTCAAACACATAAATGAGGAGTTTTTTACCTTTGTGAAAGACAAAGTGGTGCAGCACAGAGAAACCTTCAACCCTGATGTGACCCGGGACATAAGTGATGCTATCATTAATGTGATTGAGCACGGAAAGGACAGTGGACTGACCAAAGACTTCACAGAAGGAACAGTCACAGACCTTATTGGAGCCGGCCAAGACACAATGTCAACCATTTTACAATGGATTCTCCTGCTTTTGATCAAATACCCCATCATCCAAACCAAACTGCAGGAGCAGATTGACAAAGTGGTAGGCCGTGACAGGCTGCCCTGTATTGAGGACAAAGCCAACCTGGCTTACCTAGATGCCGTTATCTATGAGACCATGCGCTACACCAGCTTTGTACCCCTCACCATCCCCCATTCCACCACCTCAGATGTTACCATCGAAGGCTTCCACATCCCCAAAGACACAGTGGTCTTCATCAACCAGTGGTCTGTCAACCACGACCCTTTACAGTGGAAGGACCCACATCTCTTTGACCCTTCACGTTTCCTAGATGAAAGCGGTGCTCTTGACAAGGACCTAACTAACAGCGTCATGATCTTCTCCACTGGTAAGAGGCGATGTATTGGCGACCAGATTGCCAAAGTGGAAATCTTTTTATTTACAGCCATCTTGCTTCACCAGTGTACCTTTGAGAGCAACCCCTCAGAGACCCTGACCCTTGGTTGTTCCTATGGGCTCGCACTGAAGCCCCTGTACTACACCATCACAACCAAGCTCAGGGGGAAGCTGCTCGGTCTGGTGTCACCTGCATAAAAATCTCATCCCAATATTGTGACTCAAGGCCAGCAGAAACTACAAGTTTGCCAAGCAATGATATTTTACAGTGAGTATTAGTAAACATGCACTGAATGTTGTTGTTGAGTGTAATATTTCATATTTAGTATTTAATTAATATCTGATCACAATTTAATATGTTGCATTGTTGTTGATACAGGATTGAAAGTATGATTACAGTGATGGAAAGTTTGCTAGGTATAGCTTTTTCTCCTGTGTTGGGGGCCAGGGGTCATGGGGTCAATCAATTTGAACAGGTTCTCAAACTATGTACTTGATCATTTTCTTTAATTAAGTATACTTTTGTTTCATATACATTTTGAGTTTTGAGCGTACATCATATACAGTATTCAGCATGTGAACATATGAAAATATGTGCAGGAAACTAGAATATTCCTCAACAGTCAATGGAAGGTTATATCACAGTGTAATATGCCTGTGAGTGTTTGTGAATGTTGTAGTCACACCTGAAGGACCACAGTTTGTTGCCTTGAGGACTTTGTGGATGTCTGTTATTAACATGGTGATGTTTCAATGTATTTATCTTTTTCACATAAAGCTGTCACAATTTTTTTTTTATATATATATTTCAGGTATGAACAATATTTGTTAAGTATTATAATCAAATCCACTATCTACTGTACACCATGCATATGAGCACATTGAATACTGTTGACAGATGCTGACGAACTGCTAAAGGAAAATCACGATATGTATTTTCCATAGCCTACCGTGTGAAGACAATTCAGCGTTAACAGTACTGTTGCCTCTGTGCAACTTCACGCTCAGTGTCTCCAACAATATTTGGAGGTGTTTCAATGGTGAGGTGGGTTTCTACTGGAGTCTAGAAGTATGGTACTGATAATGCTGATGAGCAGTTGGGACAGGACCAATTCTAAACACGGACCCTATTGATCTTCTCAGAAATCTACTTTACTGAACAGGCACTCCAGCTACACAACCCATCCCTTCATATCCAAACCAACTGACACTAAATACAATATTACTACTTTTCAAAAATGCATGCATGTTTAAACCTCAAGGCTCTGAAATCTGTAGATGTAATGTCACCTTTGTCAAAGAACATGTTTTCAGAAATGTATTAAATATCGTTCAGAATATCTGCCTCTCTCAAACCAAGAAACTCAACTACAACATGTGTTGAATGTCCATGCAGGGATTAATGATTGAAAATATGTTGTTTTGTTTGTTTGTTTTATATAATTGAAAAATAAGCTACATCTGGAATTAATAAAGCAATGTTTAAATCAATCAGGGGCTGATAGTGACTGATTCTGCTTCTCTCTGGTTTGTCATTGATTAACTCATTAAAAATACCTCATCACCGGAAGGATTGCATTCTCCTCTCCATGTGTTGTTCTTTGTAGTAACACACTCCATGTACAGCGGAATGAACATGAGGTGGTGCATAAAAAATGACAAAGTAACAATTATTATGGGGATTCACACTCTAAGGTACATTGTATAATACAATACTTAATAAATTATAATACAACTGTCAACAAGTGTTTATCACTGGTTACAATCATTATGTTTTACAGCTAGTCTACACCAGTCCTGCATGTTTGATCTCATCAAAACTGTTAAAACACATCAAATGTATTTGAATTGTGATCTGGTTTGGCAACAATACATCATATAACAGAGGAATCTCTCCTTGCAGCAAGCATCACCATCAGAGCACAGAATTCAATAGTAGATGAATTCCTGCTGAACAGCATTGAACCCCCAGTAGGTCTACTTTCTAAAAGTTATTTGTTTATCTCCATAGCTTTATTACTAGTGTAATTGTCAGAGGTCCCTGTTTTGAAATAACTTTTGAACTATTTTGATAAAGCCTCAAGCCTAAGAGTTATATTATTTAGTTTATAAATATAAAAGGACCCTTATGCTAACAAAAGCTCTTGTAAATGTAGACTTTTATAAAACATATACTAGTGTATTGTTCGTTTCTGTTCTGTGTCCAGATGCAAAACCCAGAGCTTTCATAGTCATATGTTGGATTCTATTCCTCGTGGTGTTTAGAGTTAACAGAACATGCTCTGAAAATAACAGATCAAAAAATGATGTAATTAAAAATGCATACATTGGTTTATAATCCACAGAAGAAAGCTCAACCGAATATTTAAAAGTTACAAGCAGTCCTCCCTTAGCCTGGGTACTTCACTGAGACTTTTGATTTATTTATTTATTTTATTTTGCTGTATTTCTGTCAGGAAAAAATCCTACATATGTTCTAGTCATTTAGCAGACGGTTTTATCCAGCACAATTAGGGTTATGTGCCTTGCTCAATGGCACATCAATAGATAGTTTACCTAATCAGCTCAGGGATTCAAACCATTGATCTTTTGGTTACTTGCCATCGTGCTTAACCGCCAAGTTTCCTGCCGCCTTAGAGAGGTAATCAAGCGATTTCCACAATCCAGAATATAACAGGACCAATCAGTGTCCAGTGAGTTTAGTTGGGGTGAGTTTAGCTGCGGTGGTCTTTGTGACTGAAATCTGGAACCCTAACTACTACACCATTTATAGAAACCATCTAAAATGATCCCCTGTGGTACCTGTATTGTGTTTAAAGGTAGTGCAGCCCAATCTTTCAGGTCCTCTGGCCTGCTAAATCTAAACTCTTTCTGTTTTAGCCCTTGGCTGGCAGGCCTGACTGCTTGCTGCTTTCCTCCTTGTCTTACCATGGGTTGAGTGTTAGGTATAAGAAAGAACTGACACTCAGCTGGAATGAGCGACATGGTGCTAAAAGAAATGAATAGGAGTTTTAATGCCTGCTCTGTGGTCACAATGGGAGGGGAGAGATAATAAAAAACCTGAGTCCCTGACCCCTCCCACCCACTAAGAAGATATATAAGGGAGTGTCAAAGCTGAAATCTTCATTCCTCTAATGTGGTCATCTGAAGACGGACACCAAATGCACCACTGCTAACCACTCAACCTGATCGAGCCTGTTCACAAGCCAGCACGGAGGAGGAGGAAGAGGAGACAGAGACTGTAGTGTGTAAGAGGTGCTGAAAACCGTCTTCATTGTCTCGATTCATTTCCTACATTTTCAGATCATAATGTAGGACAGACCATACTTTAAAAAAGACTACTTATTTTTGTATTTTTGGGGGAATTGAGGTGAGAGGAGGATCCATTTCAATTATACGGTTACCAGGAATAACGTTCAACAAAGAAAAAGTGTAATCTCTCAAAATTTGAAGAATTGAACAACAGAAATAGAATATCTTAGAACCATGGCACTGCTGGAAACAGACTTTGAGGTGAAAGGCAGCAGCATCATCAGGGAGTGGAGTGGACAGGTCCAGCCAGCGCTGGTCGCCTCCTTGGTTTTCCTCTTCTGTCTGGAAGCCTGTCTGTGGGTCAGGAATCTCAGACTCAAGAGAAGGCTGCCAGGACCTTTTGCCTGGCCGGTGGTGGGCAATGCCATGCAGCTGGGGCAGATGCCTCATATCACCTTCTCCAAGCTGGCAAAGAAGTACGGCAACGTGTATCAGATAAGACTGGGCTGCAACAACATAGTGGTGCTTAATGGAGATGCATCAATACGAGAAGCATTGGTTCAACACAGCACAGAGTTTGCAGGCAGACCCAACTTTGTGTCTTTTCAGTCAGTGTCTGGTGGTAACAGCATGACATTCACTAACTACAGCAAACAGTGGAGGACCCACCGGAAGATCGCTCAGACCACCATTAGAGCTTTCTCCTCTGCCAACAGCCAGACCAAAAAAGCATTTGAACAGCACGTTGTGGCAGAGGCCACTGAGCTCATTGAAGCTTTCCTCAAACTCAATGCTGAGGGACAGTTTTTCAACCCTGCTCATGAACTGACAGTAGCTGCTGCCAATGTAATCTGTGCCCTGTGTTTTGGAAAACGTTATGGACATGATGACATTGAGTTTAGAACCCTTCTGGGCAGCGTGGACAAGTTTGGAGAGACGGTGGGGGCTGGCAGCTTGGTGGATGTCATGCCCTGGCTTCAGTATTTCCCAAATCCTGTCCGCAGGGTCTACCAGAGCTTCAAAGACCTCAATAAAGAGTTTTTCACCTTTGTGAGAGACAAGGTTGTGGAGCACAGGGAGACATTTGACCCTGAAGTGACCCGGGACATGAGTGATGCCATTATTGGGGTCATTGACAAGGCGGACAGTGATACCGGGTTGACGGAGGCCCACACAGAAGGGACAGTGTCTGATCTGATTGGTGCAGGACTGGATACTGTGTCCACTTGCCTTCATTGGATGCTCCTTTTATTGGTGAAATACCCCAACATCCAAACCAGACTGCAGGAGCAGATTGACAAAGTGGTAGGCCGTGACAGGCTGCCCTGTATTGAGGACAAAGCCAACCTGGCTTACCTAGATGCCGTTATCTATGAGACCATGCGCTACACCAGCTTTGTACCCCTCACCATCCCACACTCCACCACCTCAGATGTTACCATCGAAGGCTTCCACATCCCCAAAGACACAGTGGTCTTCATCAACCAGTGGTCTGTCAACCACGACCCTTTACAGTGGAAGGACCCACATCTCTTTGACCCTTCACGGTTTCTAGATGAAAATGGTGCCCTTGACAAGGATCTGACCAGCAGTGTGATGATATTCTCAGCAGGGAAGAGGCGATGTATCGGTGACCAGATAGCCAAAGTGGAGGTCTTTTTATTTTCTGCTATTTTAATTCACCAGTGCACATTTGAAAATAATCCAAGTCAGGACCTCTCCTTAGACTGCTCCTATGGGTTAACATTGAAGCCCCTGAACTACAAGATCTCTGCCAAGCTCAGAGGAGAATTACTTACTGGGGCATAAAATCTTGTTCTTTGTGTTTTCAAACAGAGCACCCATTAATGGAGTGCAGTAATCCAATGTAATATAAAAGGTATGTACACAACAGTGAATGTTTATGCTTTAATACTGTAGGTACCAACCATAAGATTTATATTCATATTTTACTATTATTATTATCATTAGCTAATCTGATTGTTGATTGTATAAATCACTTTTTGTGACAGATAACTGAATCATGTTTTGTATTTCTATAATTTTATTGAAATTCCTGACATTTGGAATCAAGATATGTTATCCCTCCATATTTAGGAAAATAGATATTGTAGCAATTCATGTTACAAAATATCCCTTCTAAATTCTCGTAAAAATTGGAAACACATGATATTTGAGTTTTATGAACAATTTCACTCCATCAAAGTATTATGTCAAAATATATTTTAATCTACAAGATAAATTAATACAAAAATAACTTAGATGTGTGCAGATTGCTACACAAGTGATATGTAAGAATTTAAATTACTATGATGTGGCAGCCCAAAGTCACAGTTTGTAATACATCTTAAGTATCTTTTGTTATATATGAGGGTATTTAGTTTGGCCACCCCAAATTGGCATGTAAACTGGTGGTCATGAATGGATTTTACTGCAAGTGCTTGGTTGTTGCAGTGATGTGGAGAAATCATGTGTTGTGTTGCCCATGTTGAGATATCTGAAGAATGATACATCCTCTGACCCATTCAGATATGTATTCATGGTGTTTGTATCTGCATAAGTACATACTGTAATAACAATTATACATTTTCAGAAGTTTTGGTGCACTTACATAATTCCATTGTATTATGATGTATTATGTTCTGGTTGGGTCATAAACATGTAGTGTATGATATCCATAGTGCCTGAGCTCCATGCAATAAATCCTATACTCCTTCTCAGCCCTGTCTGTGGCGTATCTCAGTCTTAGGAGAGCACAAATGCTATGAACAAGACAATGCAGCGAGGTCAAAGAGGTAATAATAGATCATGATGTCAAGGCTGTGTGTTGCCATGAAAGATTGATGCGGACCTTGGGTGTTAGCAGCACACATGCTCTGCCTCCAGACCCCAACACCCTGGGTCTGGTAGAGCACATGCAGTCACAACCCCAGCCACAGGCCCCACTCATCAATATTTCACCCAGGGCACTCTGTACTTGGGCTGTAATCCCTATTTAACCCACACACTCTGATTCAGGAGAAGCCAGGTCACCCATGATACAAGTCAGTATTCGACGTCCGTCCCTGTCTGAGGACGTCGAGAAATGACGTGGAAACCGGCCACTAGGGGGAAAAGTGAGTGCAGATTTGCTAGGGCAGGGCTGCTCAACCCTTTTCCTGGAGATCTACTGTTCTTTAGGTTTTCAGTCCAACCCTAATTTAGCATATCAGGTTCAGCTAGTTAAGGTCTTGTTGCACAGCTAATTAGTAGAATCAGGTGTGTTAAATTAGGGTTGGACTGAAAACCCACAGGACGGTAGATATCCAGGAAAAGGGTTGGGCAGCCCTGTGCTAGGGTGTTATGGGAAGAGTATAAGCATCTGCCTCTGGCTGGAATCATGTTCGAATCCAGTGATAGAAATGTGTTTTTGATACATTCGTTTTAAGCCTATCCCAAACCTTAACACTTACCTTAACCATTAACCATCCATGCCTAACCTTTTTAAGAATTTTTAGTTTATGCCTGATCTTAACCTTTACTTTATAATTTCGTAGTTAATGCCTAAACAAATATTCAGACCCTTTGCTATGAGTCTCAAAATTGAGCTCATGTTTCTTTTAATCATCCTTGAGATATTTCTTAGAAATTTGACATTTGAAACTATTTCTAAATTTGACGTTTGAGAAACATGGATGAACGTCTAATTCTGATGTGAGACTGTGAGAGCTGGTATTTCAAGAGAGTGCCATCTACTGCATCTGCCATCCATCTCAATGCCATCCAAAAGATAACTTTGAATGTAGCTATACTGTATATCTCGCTCTGAAACCTCAAATGTATTGTATATATAAAAGTGGATGTAAAACATAGAACATTTCTTGAAAGACAAGGATAGGAACACAGTATATTTGCTCTGATGTAAGACAGATATGTCACGTTTACACAGGAAATTACTCTAGGAAAATGTTTCGAGTATATATGAGAATTAGACAACCCTTGGACGTCTTCTATTTCTTCTCCGTAACTACTACTGTAACTCTGTAGGCCATAGTGATTCTTCTCACCTCCTTACAGCTACAAAATACTGATAGACATAAATAAATATCTACATTTCACATACAAGTTGTTACAGATGTAGGATCTTAATTTGATCACTCTTTCGTTGCTGAGAATTTTTCTGCACAGCAGGAAATGTAGATGTGTATTCAAGGTATAAAAAGGCTTCTAAAGTTTGTAATTTCCACTTTAAAATGTCAAACTTGACGAAAAACATATAAACTCTAGAAAAAAAGGACAAATTATAATCCACATAATAGTTTCCATTTCCTGTTGTTCCAGGATGATTTACCTAATGTAGCAAACTTGCTCAAATGAAGTTATTATACGGTGCATTCGGAAAGTATTCAGACCCCTTGACTTTTTCCACATTTTTTTTTACTTTACAGCCTTATTCTACAATGGATTAAAGGGGGGAAAAATCCTCATCGATCTACACACAATAGCCCATAATGACAAAGTGAAAACAGGTTTTTAGAAATATTTGCAAAAAGAAAACAAATGTTCAGACCCTTTGCTATGAGTCTCAAAATGCAGGTGCACCATGTTTCTTTTAATCATGCTTGAGATATTTCTTCAACTTGATTGGAGTCCACCTGTGGTAAATTCAATGGATTGGACATGCTTTGGAAAGGCACACACCTGTCTACAGTGCTTGGCGGGTAGGAGTGTCGGGCCAGTAAATGAAAGGTTGCTGGATCGAATCCCCGAGCTGACAAGGTACTGTAAATATCTGTTGTTCTGCCCCTGAGCAAGGCAGTTAACACCTGGGCGCTGATGACGTGGATGTTGATTAAGGCAGCTTGAAAGATTCTGATTCAGAGGGGTTGGGCTAAATGCAGAAGACACATTTCAGTTGAATGCATTCAGTTGTGCAGCTCACTAGGTGTGCAACTGACTAGGTAGCCCCCTTTCCCTTTTGAAAAGTATTCAGACCCCTTCCCTTTCTCCAGATCTTTTTTTACTTCACAGCCTTATTCTAAAATGGATTAATTAAAAATAAATCCTCATCAATCTACACACAATACACCATAATGACAAAGCAAAAATAGGTTTTTAGAAAGTTTGCAAATCTATTACAGATTAAAACCGGAAAAACATTATTTACGTAGGTATTGAGACCCTTTACTATGAGACTCGAAATTCAGCTCGGGTGCATCCTGTTTCCATTGATCATCCATGAGGTGTTTCTACAACTTCATTTGAGTACTGTGGTAAATTCAATTGATTGGACATGCGTTGGAAAGGCACACATCTGTCTATTAAATGTCCCATAGTTGACAGTGCATGTCAGAGCAAAAAAACAAGTCATGAGGTTGAAGGAAATGTCAGTAGAGCTTCTCTGTGGAGATGGGAGAGCTTTCCAGAAGGACAACCATTTCTGTAGCACTCCACAAATCAGGCCTTTATGGTAAAGTGGACAGAACCCACTCTTAAGTAAAAGGCACATGACAGCCCGATTGGAGTTTGCCAAAAGGCACCTAAAAGACTCTCAGACCACGCGAAACAAGCTTCTCTGGTATGATGAAACCAAGATTGGATTCTTTGGCCTGAATGCCAAGCGTCAAGTCTGGAGGAAACCTGGCGCCATCCCTACTGTGAAGCATGCATCACGTTGTGGGCAGCATCGTGCTGTGGGGATGTTTTTCAACAGTAGTTACTCTGAGACTAGTCAGGATAGAGGGGAAGATGAACAGCACAAAGTACAGAGAGATCCTTGAAAACCTGTTCCAGAGCGCTCAGACTGGGGTGAAGGATGACCTTCCCACAGGACAATGACCCTAAGCACACAGCCAAGACAACGCAGGAGTGGCTTCAGGACGCAGTCTCTGAATGTCCTTGAGTGGCCCAGCCAGAGCTCGGACTTGAACCCGATCCAACATCTCCCCATCCAACCTGCCAGAGCTTGAGAGGATCTGTAGAGAAGGATGGGAGAAACTCCTCAAATACATGGGTTATCATACCTAAGAAGACTCAAAGTGCTTCAACAAAGTACTGAGTAAATGGTCTGAATACATGCAAATGTAATATTTCATTTTTTTAATTTGTAAAACATTTGCATTTGTTTATTGTGTGTAGCTTGATGAGGGAAAAAAAACATTTAATCCATTTTAGAATAAGGATCTAATGTAACAAATTGTGGATAAGGTCAAGGGCTCTGAATACCTTCCGAATGCATTGTATCTGTATAGACAGTTGTGTTTCCCCTCCACTATTTTTCCTTTCCCCTTTGTACACCTTTCCCACAGCCAGTGGTGTGTGTAACCCTCCCCAAGCTGGTCTGGAGCCTGCATGAATGAGCACTGTGGGTGAACTCTGGCTTGTTTTCACATGGGTTAATTCAGAGCAGGCTGTAGACGTTCTGTACTGCTATAGTCTTTCTCTGCTCTGACACTATGGGGAACTTGGATCGGGTGTGGGTGGGGGGGGGGGGGGGGGGGGGGGCGCATGCAAGGATACAGAGAGTAGCTATTCCCCCTAGCCCAAGGACCCAGACCTGCTGAATTGTATTTCGGACAGGAAGACAAAACTCACACCAACCAACGTTTTTTCAGCTTGGGTTCTTCAGCTCGGGCCCTCCCTCCACTCTGCCACCAGCTACAGCTCTGTGCTGTAAAGAATCTCACTCCCTCTGCCAGAGTCCTGAGAGGCATGTTAAAAAGACTGTTTATTAGATGAAGTAGTAACCATAGTGACTGTAGACAGAAGCCGTCGGAGAGATTGAGCAGACAGATGTAATACGTAAAGTAAATGTTCTACTGTCAAGTGCCATCCCTGGAAATACAGTGGAACATTGTGTCTGAGCTTTGGCTTCAGAAAGCCTGGGAGGTTCAGTCTTTCCAACGGAGACACTCCTGAATACTAGAGTTAACCAAAGTGAAGCACCGCCGCATAGCTTTAGTACGTTCAACAAAAAGTTTTGTTGAACAAAAAGGAAAGTACATGTCAAATCGAAGGAAAATACACGTCTAAAGTGGACAATGAGTGAACTTTCCCATGAAGTAAAGACACCAAACTGTCTGAAACATTGAATGAAAGGTGACATTCTAAAAATGCCTATAAATATAACAAGTGTTATGAGGTTGAAAATATCAAACATACACTTAAAGTCTCCACAACAGTTTGCCATGGTCTTAGAATATTGCTGGAAGTATTGGTCCCATTCAGATAAACAGGGACTTTCTTTCCCAAAGATTATCTGGCTGTCACTTTTGGACCCAGAGTGGAAATCATCACCTTCTGCCTGTCAGTTTAATAAGCATGATCCTTCCTTTAACTTATCCTCCATTTATTAGAGAATGTCAGTCTGTCATCAGAACACTTCATAGCATGCAAAGAATTTAGTTGTGTTCAATCCAAAATGGAAAGAGTTCTAATTTGCATTCTAATTCAGTCTAATATATTCCAGAGATGGTCTGTGACGTTCCATTGGTTTTTCTGGTTAACCCAAAATGTGTTTCCCTTCATTTGAAAATCTATCTTATGACATAGCCATAAGCACTGTGCAGGAGTCAGGATATTGTTCCAGTTGACATTATAATGAGTGCAAAATGAGTTTACGTTTAATGCCTTGCTACGTAGAGGATATAATAAAACAAATTAATGCTTGAAGTAAATCCCAACAATCATTGAAACGTAGCTTTGTGGTCCTGGCTACCACCTCAGACCCGATCACATGGATGGCTTACTCTAGATGCCCCGTTGATCTCAACAGAATAATTTAAATCTGTATTCAGTTTTTTTGTGTCCGTGTATGGAGTAATCTGCAGACCCACTGGGCACAACACGTCATTTCAACGTGGAAAATTGGGTAATATTTGGTGGACGTTGATCAATGAGATTCCAACCTATTTTCACCCACTCAAAAAGTGAGAGATCTTCTGCTTGGATAGTTCCATCTATGCCACTGACTTAGTCTACAGTTTGTCTACAAATGAATAATTAATATGTTGGATTCACATCTCCATCTCAACCAAATTGTTTTTTAAAAAGTTAAAGAATAGGACTAAATCAAATCAAACATTAAATGGACTTTAAATACAGTTTGATTTGATTTAGTCCAATTCTTTAACTTTTTTAAAATGTTTTGGTTGAGGTGAAGATGTGAATCCAACATATTTATAATTACCTTGCAGATTCCATTTGAAATCAACCAAAGTTTGAAACTCTAGGCCTGTAGGTATTGTCTAGTTTTAGTTGAATCCTGGGCTGTATTAAGGGATAGTCCGCTTTTTAAAAATGTTTGCCAAAAAAGATTTACCCAAACATAAGCAAGGATATGCATATTATTGGTACCATTTGAAAGGAAACACTTCGAAGTTTGTGGAAATGTGAATTGAATGTAGAAGATTATAACACAATAGATCTGGTAGAATAAAATACAAAGAAAAACATCAACTTTTTTTTGTATTTTCTTTCTACCACCATCTTTGAAATGCAACAGAAAGGTCCCAAATATATCCATCACTCGGGTTGTAATTCCAATGGTGTCCACAAGAGGGCAGCAGTGTATGTGCAAAGTTTCAGACTGATAATTGAAGAATGAGTAAGCTAGTATGGGCAAATCATGAAGGACACATTTACATTACATTTTTCTGCAAGAATATAGTATCTGTATAAATCTGTATACTTGGACTTTGATTTAGCTTTTCCAGTATTAGGAACCATATTGTAAGTTCAACATTTGCAAAACACCCAGTTTTTATAACTTCATAACTCTCCAAAAGGAAAAGGCTTGCTGTTGCACAAGGTTAGCAGTCAAATTTTGCGACAGATACGGAGTTTCTGTAACGATCCTCTTCCTGTGAATGACTGTCCCAAAGCGCAGCGTGAGACGTGTTCATGATATTTTATTAAAATCAGAACACTAGAACCAAAAATAAAAAAGAGGAAAACGAACAGTTCTGTCAGGAAACACAGAAATACAGAAAACAACTACCCACAAAACCCATGTGGGCAAGAGCTACCTAAGTATGGTTCCCAATCAGAGACAATGATAGACAGCTCTCCCTGATTGAGAACCATACCCGGCCAAAAACCAAGAAATACAAAAACATAGAAAAAAGAACATAGAATGCCCACCCCAACTCACGCCCTGACCAAACCAAATTAGAGACATAAAAAGGATCTCTAAGGTCAGGGCGTGACAGTTTCCATATACTCCCATAAATCCCAGCTCTTGGCCATCTAGCTAGCTTAGTTTGACCCCAATTGGTGCTTATTTGACAAAGTTACAGTCAATCAAGTGAAGACCGCCCGTGTCATCGGCGCACCATGAAGGCGTCGCTCTCTGAACAAATTTGGTGTCCTATAGGATATGCTACACTCCTAATGATATAGTGAAGTCTAGTTACGTTCTTTAATCTCTGAGGAAAAAATACGAATGTAATTTAACTGGTTGAATGTACGTACACATTTCACCTTCAGAGGTGAATTTATCAAACCTATCGCGGTGAAAAAAAGTGTTTTGTTGTTAGGAGCTCTCCTCAAACAATAGCATTGCATTCTTTTGCAGTAATAGCTACTGTAAATTGGACAGTGCAGTTATATTAACAATAATTTAAGCTTTCAGCCTATATATGACACGTATATGTACAGACAGTTGTTGTTTCTCTAAAATCTGTGATCGTGACACACGGTGCTGCATGATTTACAACTACCCAGTTGATGGGACGCCTATCCCTAGTGTTTAAAGAATAGCTTCCCAAATGCTATATAGGCCTAAATAGCATTATTGATGATATATGGTTAGACTACATTTAATTTGCTCTGTTAAACCTATCATTTGGAATGACTTTGATAGCAACAGTGTATCAATTAATGGGATATTTCTAAAAATCATTCTCTCAATAGCACATTGGTAATAGTCCGTGTCAAATATCAAAGCTAAGCAGGACTGTGCCTGGTCAAAACCCTGGGTGGGAGACGAATGGGATAGCTGTAGATAGATCAATTCTCCAATAGGAGATGCTACCAAGACCATTTTTTTTACGTTGAAGTTCTGCCATTGTTTCAAAGGTACATATTCAACATATTTTAGACGAGGATTATACAAGCCCGTGGATGAAATTTCACCCTCAAAACAATAGATTACTTTTTTCAAATACAATGTTTTTTTCCACATAGATTCCACATTAAAATACTTTGACAAATAACATTGAAAAATGTTGAAACAATGTTGATTTATCCAGTTTGCGCCAAATGGGGAGCTCTCTGCACATAGATGTTCTGTTACTTCTAGGGCAGTTCAGGTTGTTGATGGAGGACCTCCTTGTTGAGGAATGTGATAGCTTTTCTTAAATTGCTTATAAATATTGTATGTTTTATTACGTTGTATTTGTAAATGTAAATGTTGTATAATTTGTGCACTGAATATGTATTACTGTACAAAAGCACATGCACAATGTAATCATGGAATTGCAATTTACTGCAGAGATAGTCTGCAGAGTTCTGTCATGCTATCCAGGTCTGTGCCCAAACAATTAGAGCTCCTACTTTTAAAAATCCAATCCATCCGTAATGGGTCTGCTGTCAAACGACTGTCAAACGACCCCCATCACTGTCAAACGCTCCCTAAAACACTTCAGAGAGCAGGCCCTTCTAATCGACCTGGCCCGGGTATCCTGGAAGGATATTAGCCTCATCCTGTCAGTAGAGGATGCCTGGTTATTCTTTAAAAGTGCTTTCCTCACCATCTTAAAAGTTTAGAAATAAGAACAGATATAGCCCTTGGTTCACTCCAGACTTGACTGCCCTTGACCAGCACAAAAACATCCTGTGGCGTACTGCATTATCATTGAATAGCCCCCACGATATCCAACTTTTCCGGAAAGTTAAGGACCAATATACACAGGCAGTTAGGAAAGCAAAGGCATCATGTAGCACAAACTCGAAAAAGTTCTGGGACAATTCCACCTGGCTACCCCTACCCCGGTCAACAGCTCTCCACTCCCCACAGCAACTTTCCCAAGCCTCCCCTACTTTTCCGAAACCCAAATCCAGATAGCTGATGTTCTGTAAGTGCTGCAAAATCTGGACCCTTAAAATCGGCTGGGCTAGACAATCTGGATCCTCTAAAATTATCTGCCGCAATTGTTGCAACCCCTATTACTAGCCTGTTCAACCTCTCTTTCGTAACGTCTGAGATCCCCAAAGATTGGAAAGCTGCCGCAGTCATCCCCCTCTTCAAAGGGAGAGACACTCAAGACACAAACTGTTACCGACCTACATCTATCCTACTCTGCCTTTCTAAAGTCTTCGACCAGGCAGATCTCCGACCATTTCGAATCCCACTGTGCAATCTGGTTTCCGAGCTGGCCATGGGTGCACCTCAGCCACGCTCAAGGTCCTAAACGATATCATAACCACAATCAAAAAAATATATACTGTGCAGCCGTCTTCATCAACCTGGCCAAGGCTTTCGACTCTGTCAATCACCGCATTCTTATCGGCAGGCTCAACATCCTTGGTTTCTCAAATGACTGCCTCGCCTGGTTCACCAACTACTTCTCAGATAGAGTTCAGTGTGTCAAATCGGAGGGCCTGTTGTCCGGACCTCTGGCAGCCTCTATGGGGGTGCCACAGGGTTCAATTCTCGGGCCGACTCTTTTCTCTGTATACATCAATTAAAAAAATTAAAAAAAAACTCCAGGCTAGCTTCAATGCCATACAACACTCCTTCCGTGGCCTCCAACTGCTCTTAAATGCAAGTAAAACTAAATACAAGCTCTTCAAGCAATCACTACCCGCACCCAGCCGTCCGTCTATCATCACAACTCTGAACGGTTATGATTTAGAATATGTGGACAAGTACAAATACCTAGGTGTCTGGTTAGACTGTAAACTCTCCTTCCAGACTCACATTAAGCATCTCCAATCCAAAATTAAATCACAGTCTATCACAGTGCAATCTGTTTTGTCGCCAAAGCCATATATACTACCCACCACTGCGACCTGTATGCTCTCGTTGGCTGTCCCTCGCTTCATATTCATTGCCAAACCCACTGGCTCCAGGTCATCTATAAGTCTTTGCAAGATTAAGCCCTGCCTTATCTCAGCTCACTGGTCACCATAGCAGCACCCACCCGTAGCATGCACTACAGCAGGTATAAGCCAACTCCTACTTTGGTCGTCTTTCCTTCCAGTTCTCTGCTGCCAGTGACTGGAACGAATTGCAAAATCACTGAAGCTGGAGTCTTATATCTCCCTCACTAACTTTAAGAATCTGCTGTCATGGCAGCTTGCCGATCATTGCACCTGTACACAGCCCATCTGTAAATAGCCCACCCAACTACCTCATCCCCATATTGTTATTAGTTTTTTTGCTCTTTTGAACCCCAGTATCTCTACTTACACATTCATCTTCTGCACATCTATCACTCCAGTGTTAATGCTAAATTGTAATTATTTCAACCACTATGGCCTATTTATTGGCCTCCCTAATCTTACATTTGCACACACTGTATATATATTTTTTTGATTGTGTTACTGACTGGATGTTTGTTAATCCCATGTGTAACTCTGTGTTGTTTGTGTCGCATTGCTTTGCTTTATCTTGGCCAGGTCGCAGTTGTATAAGATAACTTGTACCTGGTTAAATAAGAAATGTTATTTTTAAAATGCTTGTAAATATTGTATGTTTTTATTATGTTGTATTTGTAAATGTTGTATAATTTGTGCACTGAATATTTATTACTGTATAAAAGCACATGCACAATGTAATCATGTATGTCAACGTGTGTCAAATATGTACAGTAAATGTAAATGTTGTACAGTATCAGTCAAAAGATTGAACACACCTACTCATTCCAGGGTTTTTCTTTATGTTTACTATTTTCTACATTGTAGAATAATAGTGAAGACATCAAAACTATGAAATAACACATGTGGAATTATGTAATAACCAAAAAAGATGTTCAAAGATGACCAGCTGGGTCAAATAATAATAATCACAGTAGTTGTCGAGGGTGCAACAGGTCAGCAACTCAGGAGTAAATGTCAGTTGGCTTCTCATAGCCGATCATTCAGAGTATCTCTACTGCTCCTGCTGTCTCTAGAGAGTTGATAACAGCAGGTCTGGGACAGGTAGCACGTCCGGTGAACAGGTCAGGGTTCCATAGCCGCAGGCAGAACAGTTGAAACTGGAGCAGCAGCACAGCCAGGTGGACTGGGAACAGCAAGGAGTCATCAGACCAGGTAGTCCTGAGGCATGGTCCTAGGGCTCAGCTCCTCCTCCTAGAGAGAGAGACATGGTCCTAGGGCTCAGCTCCTCCTCCTAGAGAGAGAGACATGGTCCTAGGGCTCAGCTCCTCCTCCTAGAGAGAGAGACATGGTCCTAGGGCTCAGCTCCTCCTCCTCCTCCTCCTCCTCCTCCTCCTCCTCCGAGAGAGAGAGAGAGAGAGAAAGAGAAAGAGAAAGAGAAAGAGGTCAGAGAGTCAACACGTTCGTGTGACCGGGTGTCTGTCTGTGCAGCATCCACTGAACTGGCGCTGACTAGAAGCTTGCTATGATGTCTGGACTAGAGCAGTTTAAGGGCCATCACACATTGCTGGGCCTTTTAGCGAATGGATACAATAGTGTTACCCGAATGTTTACTAAAATTCTAACGGATAAATGTATTCTACCATTGTACTGACAAAACACTGTAAAACATCTACACGTATATAATTTACAAATGAATGTGCATACACTTGTATCACTTTGCATCTGTCACACCCTGATCTGTTTCACCTGTCTTGTGCTTGTCTCCACCCCCCACCAGGGGTCTCCCATTTTCCCCCATTATCCCCTGTGTACTCACATCTGTTGGTCTGTTGCCAGTTCGTCCTGTCTTGTCAAGTCTTACCAGCGTGTTTTCCCATTTTCCAGTATCTCTAGTTTCTGTTTTCTCGTCCGTTCTAACCATTCTGTCTGCCCAGAGAGAGAGAGAGAGAGAGAGAGAGAGAGAGAGAGAGAGAGAGAGAGAGAGAGAGAGAGAGAGAGAGAGAGAGAGAGAGAGAGAGAGAGAGAGAGAGAGAGAGAGACTCACACACAGGACACCGGATAAGACAGGAGAAATACTCCAGATATAACAGACTGACCCTAGCCACCCGACACAAACTACTGCAGCATACATACTGGAGGCTGAGACAGGAGGGGTCAGGAGACACTGTGGCCCCATCTGACGACACCCCCGGACAGGGCCAAACAGGCAGGATATAACTCCACCCACTTTGCCAAAGCACAGCCCCCACACCACTAGAGGGATATCTTCAACCACCACCTTACCATCCTGAGACAGGGCCGAGTATAGTCCACAAAGATCTCCGACACGGCACAACCCAAGGGGGGGGGGGGGGGGGGGGTGCCAACCTGGACAGGAGGATCACATCAGTGACTCAACCCACTCAAGTGACGCACCCCTCCTAGGGACGGCATGGAAGAGCACCAGTAAGCCAGTGACTCAGCCCCTGTAATAGGGTTAGAGGCAGAGAATCCCAGTGGAGAGAGGGGAACCGGCATAAGAAATATCCAAATGCCATGCATAAGTATTGAAAGTACCAAATCAGTGGAGAGAGGGGAACCGGCATAAGAAATGTCCAAATGCCATGCATAAGTATTGAAAGTACCAAATCAGGATGTTATGTCCATTTGCCATATATGATCATAGGAAGTCGGCTTCCGAACCCAAAAGTCAGTAAACCATGTCCAAATGGCATAAGAAATGCCCAATTGGTATTTATACTGACCAAATTATATATGTCACTATGTTAAGCCCTGAATCAACCTAGAAGGTCTATTTGTCATGTTGATCATAGGAAATCATGGGAAGTAAGAATTTGGTGCAATGAGAGAGAAGTGGGACTTAAAAGATTTTTGAAAAACTTCCAAAATGACCAGGGGCGCCCCTCTATTGGTTGGGCACTGGTGGGGTGTGCTCCCTACCCGGCCATGGACCCCTTGTTCCCCCCTAAAGGCTTTAAAAAACATTTTCAAATGTGCTACTAGTGAACTGTTCAGGTAACAAGGTGCACGGCTGCAATGTCTTACAATGGGCATTTACCATCACAAATTTGACATGCTCTAATTTACTGCAGAAATGTCCAATTGACTGGCCCTTTGAACTCGGGATTGCCGGTCAGTGATAGTGGTTCCTCTCCATCGCTCATTGGTATTGATTTCAGCACATCTGTCACGTCCTGACCTTAGTTCCTTTTTTATGTCTCTATTTTGGTTTGGTCAGGGTGTGAGTTGGGGTGGGCATTCTATGTTTTTCATTTCTATGTTTTGTTCTGTGTGTTGTATTTCTATGTGTTTGGCCTGGTATGGTTCCCAATCAGAGGCAGCTGTCAATCGTCTCTGATTGAGAACCATACTTAGGTAGCCTGTTCCCACCTGTGTTTGTGGGTAGTTGTTTTCTGTTTTGTGTTTTGTGTATTGCACCTTGCAGAACTGTTCGTTTGTTGATTTTGTTCAAGTGTTCGTATTTATTAAACGCAAGATGAATACTTACCACGCTGCACCTTGGTCCTCTTCTCCTTCTTCCAACGACATTCATTACAACATCCATTTGGTGATGGTAAATCCGTCATTAAAAACATGTGAAATGTACTGCAATGTCTTACAATGGGCATTTACCATCACGAATGTAACATGCTCTAATATACTGCAATGATAGTGGGCAATGATAGTGGTGCCTCTAAATCGCTCATAGGTGTTGATTTCAGTCTGTCAATTTGGTGATGGTTCATCACTTTTTAAACTTATTGCAAACGGACAAAGGTCAGCCATCAAGTCAGCGTCAGTCAGAAAATAAAATATAATTCTGATACCAAACTAATACATACTGACACCAAACCCACTTTGTCCAACACGTTTAGAAGCCAACTATCACATGCAGTTGAAGTCGGAAGATTACAGACACTTAGGTTGGAGGTCATTAACTTCTTGACGCACCCATCTCGTTAGCGGGATCATTTGTCAACATCCGCTGAATTGCACAGCGCCAAATTCAAATTAAATTACTAAAAATATTTAACTTTCATGAAATCACAAGTGCAATATAGCAAAACGCAGCTTAGCCTGTTGTTAATCAGTTGAGTCTATGGGGGCGCTATTTCATTATTGGATAAAAAAACGTGCCCGTTTTAAGCGCAATATTTTGTCACGAAAAGATGCTCGACTATGCATATAGACAGCTTTGGAAAGAAAACAGTCTGACGTTTCCAAAACTGCAAAGATATTATCTGTGAGTGCCACAGAACTCATGCTACAGGCGAAACCAAGATGAAACTTCAAACAGGAAATGAGCAGAATTTCTGAAGCTCTGTTTTCCATTGTCTCCTTATATTGCTGTGAATGCACCACGAACGAGCCTGCCCTTTCTGTCGTTTCTTCAAGATGTCTGCAGCATTGTGACGTATTTGTAGGCATATCATTGGAAGATTGGCCATAAGAGACTACATTTTCCAGGGGTCCGCCCGGTGTCCTTTGTCTAAATTGGTGCGTAATCTTCAGGTGCGGGCATTTTCTCCTGGGATTCAGGAGAGAAAGCACACTTCCACGAATGATATATCATCGAAGAGATATGTGAAAAACACCTTGAGGATTGGTTCTAAACAACGTTTGCCATGTTTCAGTCGATATTATGGAGTTAATTTGGAAAAAAGTTCGGCGTTTTGATGACTGGATTTTCGTTTTTTTTTGGTAGCCAAACGTCACACACCAAACGGATCGATTTCTCCTAAACAAATAATCTTTCAGGAAAAACTGAACATTTGCTATCTAACAGAGTCTCCTCATTGAAAACATCTGAAGTTCTTCAAAGGTAAATGATTTTATTTGAATGCTTTTCTGGTTTTTGTGAAAATGTTGCCTGCTGAATGCTAACGCTAACGCTAAATGCTATGCTAGCTACTGTTACACAAATGATTGTTTTCCTATGGTTGAGAAGCATATTTTGAAAATCTGAGATGACAGTGTTGTTAACAAAAGGCTAGGCTTGAGAGCTAGCATATTTATTTCATTTCATTTGCGATTTTCATGAATAGTTAACGTTGCGTTATGGTAATGAGCTTGAGGCTGTATTCACGATCCCGGATCCGGGATGGCTAAGTGCTAGAGGTTAATCCACCTGGCGTGTCAGATTTCAAAAAATATTTTCGGCAAAAGCATACCAAGCGTTTATGTAAGGACATCTCTCTCAGTAGACAAAACATAACAAACAGCTAGCAGCCAAGTAGATTGGTCACGAAAGTCAGAAAAGCAATTACCTTTGATGATCTTCGGATGTTTGCACTCATAAGACTCCCAGTTACACAATATAAATGTTCCTTTTGTTCCATAACAATTATTTTTATATCCCAAATACCTCCATTTGGTTGGCGCGTTATGTTCAGAAATCCACAGGCTCAAGCGGTCACGACCAGGCAGACGAGAATTCCAAATAGTATCCGTAAAGTTTGTAGAAACATGTCAAACGTTTTGGGTGGATCACCAGTACTTCTCAGTCAGGCAGGCGATGGTACGGCCTATCCCAGGATGACCCGACAGAGGCGCCGTGTGCGCCCAGGTAAGGTGGCGGTCCCGCACACCCGGGGGCACGTAGGCGTGGTTGTCCAGGCATTGTGCAGGTGTCGGTTCCGTACGCAGGGCCTGCCGTATGTCGGTGTCCACGTCCCACACCACTGGTACGATGATACGAATGGAGGGATGGTGGGGTCTCCTCTCCCTGCCTCTCCTCTGCATCATATAGGCGAGACAGGGCGTCCGCCTTCACGTTCTTTGATCCTGGCCTAAAGGAAAGCGTGAATTGGACCCTGGCTAAGAATACAGCCCATCTGGCCTGTCTTGGGTTTAGCCTCTTCGCTGCCCTGATGTACTCCAGGTTGCGGTGGTCCGTCCACACCAGGAAAGGGTGTTTGGACCCCTCCAACCAGTGCTCCACACCTTCAGAGCCTTCTTGGCCGCCAAGAGTTCCCAGTCCCCTATGTCGTAGTTCCTTTGGGCGGGGCTCAGCTACTTGGAGTAGATTCCGGTGCACTGGGACAGCACTGCCCTGACTCCTACTTCGGAGCCATGCACCTTGACGATGAAGGGGAGTGAGTGGTTGGGATGTGCCAGGACGGGAGCAGTGGTGAAGTGTGCCATCAGCGTCTCGAATGCCCCCCCCCCCCCCCCGCCTTCACCGTCCAACGAAGCCACTGGGGAAGCCACGTGTTGAATCCCCGGATGAACCTCCTGAAATAGTTGGTAAACCCCAGGAATCGCTGGACTGCTTTGCTCCCCATTTCCACTCCCTCCGTGAATATGAGGTAGCGAAAAAAGGACACGGACTGCTGGAAAAACAAATATATTTAGATTTGTGTGTGTGTGTGTGTGTAACTATGTCCAAAGCATTTTTTTTAAAGGTAAGATGCCCAAGTAATAATTTGTATTGAATGACCATACTGAATGAGACAATTTGATAGAACACATCATTCTAAGTTGACTGAATTTGAATCTGAGTTTTCTCACGTTGGAGCTAATTTTGGGCCAGCTAAAAATGTTATATTAACGTAACACTTTGACCGAAAAGTCGTGTAAACTAAAGAAAGGCTGTGAAACCAGTTACTGAATAATATTTAGTTGAAACAACTAGATTATTTTTACAGTGTGTACTTGCAAAAGAGGCCTTGGTCTCAATGGGATTTCCCTGTTAAAATTAAGGTTAAGCCCTTACACTCGTGGAAATTGGCTAATTGAAATGTTTCTAACAGCAGAAATATAAAAAACATATGCATGACCATGGTAGCAATAATGATAGAGAACAATTTGGAGATTATGGGGAAATTATCAGGAACAAAAGTGAGAAAAAAATATTTCACCTTACTCAATACTGAATCCAAACATTACACTGTTGATTTTATGTGCATTTTACATTTACTGTACTTTTCACAGCATTTGTCAACAACAGAATCTGAAAATACTCTGGATACATTTAGTACCTAATAATAATATTAATTGACATTTTGGAATAGGTGCAAGATAAGAATAAACTATTACAAGGGGTTTGAGTGAGATGTCTAACTGGTCTCTTCAAGTGCCGACACACCTCTCCAAACTGTGCACAGTTCCTAAGTAATTTCAATGCACTTTTATGACTCAAGGAAAAAGCCTTCAACTATTAAGTGCTCTTTTGAGCTCTCCTAGCTTTGCCATTGATGAACTTAAGCAAGCACACTTGTGGGGTTTTCTTAGGAACACAGCCCTGCGTCCCCACCATCACACAATATCTGCTCTTGTTTACGCAATCCAAAATGTAAATCGTAATCTAGTTCAGGTGGGCATAATTTGAAAACGTAGTCTATTGTAGGGTGACCAGACGTGCCCGTTTTCCGGGGACAGTCCCCGTTTTTGGTGGCCTGTCCCCGGAAATGTCCCTGTTTTTAACTGTGCATTAAAAACAGACTGCAAAGTGAAATAATATTTTACGTGGCAAGAAAGACCGGGCAGCAGAGCCTACCGGTTGACATCTCAATCACGTTGCACTTGTTTTGTCCAGCAGAGGAGGCTACTCGCTATAGCAGCTTCATTATCTCGTCTACTGACTACTTGCTCGCGCTAGTTTTAGAGAAAACTGCTGTGGAAAACTCAGCCAGAAGCTAGCAAGTGTCAAGTTAATCCACATCACCACAAACGGCTTTTCAAGCCAGGTAAATTACAATTTTTTAAGATACTGATGTTATAATGTCACAATTTATTATATAGATAGATGATATGCTACGATAAGGTTTTAAATAGGTTATGCTAGCTAACATTAGCTATGTCGACTAAGTTAACATTATCTAGCAAGGTTAACTAGCTACTTTCATGGTAGCTAGGTTAAAAAACGTTCACCTGTAAACATGCAGTGGAAGGGCTATTTAGAAAATATGATTATATTAAATGAATGCATAATTCTGAGAATATTTATTTGTATATTACAATTTTAATGGTTAGGCATTATAAGTAGTGTGAAAATATATTTCGAAATGTTCATGGATAACATTAGCATAATGTTATCTGTTAGAGTGGAGAGGAGGAAGACTGGATAGGAAGAAGAGTGAAAGAGATTATTCCAAACAATGTTTTTGAGATAAAATACAAAAATGATGCAAGCAATGGGAATCTGTTAACCAAAGTTTTTTATATAATAGTGTACTTTTTATTATTAAAGATTGGAGAGGAAGGAGAGGGAAAAATTAAGGGAGTAAAAAGAGTGAAGCAAGGAGAGTGTGGAAGAGTGAGGTGGAAAGGTAAAGAGAAGGAAAGGAAGAAAGAGCAGGAAGACGAGTGAAGAAAAGAGGAGGAGAAAGATTGGAGGAGAAGAAAAAGTTAAGAGAGTAAGAAGAGTGACACAAAGAGAGTGAAGAAGAGCAGACAGAGGAGGTACAATGGCTCTTTCCAATAAACGGAAATGCCGTGTTAACGACAACATGATGAGAGAATTTCCCTTTATACACTCAGGTCAAGACGATAGAATGGTTAACTGCACCCTTTGTAATTCTTATTTTTCAATTGGCAGCGGGGGAAGAACGGCAGTGGTAGAACATCAACAGACGAAAAAGCATAAAGCCTGTCTGATTGGCCGTGTTGGTATGCCCTCTGTCACCACATTCTTCAAGAAGGTAGAGCCTTCCCAAGAAGAATATGATTTAGCTGTGCAGGAGGGTGTCTTTGCATACCACACTATGCGACACAATCATAGATACAGATCTATGGACTGCACAGCACAACTCACAAGGAAGCTTTATGAGTCAAAGTTTACTCATGCTAGGACAAAATGTGAAGCCATAGTAATGTGTTAGCACCATGGGCAACTATGTTGGTAACACAGGACCTAGACCAGGTTGAATTTGTGTCCCTGTCCGTTGATGCGTCCAATCATGGACATGTAAAGCTGCTGCCAATACTAGTTAGATATTGCAAGATATATAATGGCAGCACATCTGTGGAAACAAAACTGCTTGATTTTGTTGAATTGAAAGGAGAAACAGCAGAGGAAATTGCAACTGAGGTCCTGGCGGTCATCCAAAAATGTGACCTGGAAAACAAATTCGTGGCATTCTCTGCCGACAACACAAATACCAACTTTGGTGGACTGAATAGGCTGGGAAGGGTCAATGTCCATACCAAAGTTAAAAATGCTCTGCAGCGGGAGGTGATTGGCTTAGGTTGTCCTGCCCACATCATTCATAACACGGCCAGAACAGCTTTGGATATGATTCCCCTTGATGTTGAGTACCTGCTCACAAAGATATTTGCATATTTTCACCGTCAGAGTAGAAAGACTGAAGAGCTTTTGCGATTTTGTTGGCCAGGAGTACCATAACATTTTAGGACACAGCAATGTTCGCTGGCTGTCCATGCTCCCTGCTCTAGAAAGAGTATGTAAAAAATTTATGTGCCATTGAAATCCTTTTTTATTTCTGAAGACAAATGCCCTGCAATGTTCGTAGATCCACTGTCTGAACTTTGGCTGGCCTTTGTCCATGGAAACTTGACTGTATTCAGTGACACGATCAAGATGCTTGAAGGCCAGGACCGCTGTGCTGTGGAGTCCGCTGCAATTCTGAGAAACATTGAGGCAAAATTGACTGCAAGACGTGATGACAACTTCATTCCAGTTTTGGTCAGAGGACTTCTGAGAGCTAGAGGAAAATGGAGCCATGTCTAAAGAGAGATTTCTCACATTCTTCACTAAGACTGTGAACTACTTGCAAGCATGGGGAAAGCACACAGATAATCTAAAAGATTGACATTGTCTCCTTTTAAAAAGGCAACCTCAGCGTGAAGAGATCCAGAAGGCAGCAGGCACACTGCAGGAAAAATGCCCCAATGTGACCATCAATGAGGATGCATTGTTTGACGAGGTTACTGGCCTGCAAGAGTTCCTAAAGGGGGGATCGCTTGAAGAATGGAAAACATCTGAGACACCGCTTAGTCAGAGATGGAGCACGGTGGTTACCCACTTCAAAGAGAATGACATCCCAATCACTAACCTGGCTAGATTAGCGTCTGTTGTCATGTGCTTACCTGGAAGTAATGCACCGGTCGAGAGAGTGTTCTCCCAAATGAATGATCTATGGACAGCAGCAAGAAATAGGTTCACTGTTCCTACCATCAAGGCCATGCTTATTGTGAAGACAAACTTCAACCTTCCCTGCCAGGAGTTCATGGAGAAGCTGGCCAAAGACAGAGCAATCCTGAAGAAGATACATTCTTCTGAGAAATATACAGATTAGGTTGGTATCAGTATACAATGAAGGTACCAACCTCATCATCGTCTTATTTCTTTATTATGTTGTTAAGTATTTCACATATACTATTGTCTGTTCTTTCAATTTTGCTAATGTTCTCTTCTGCTCTTATTCTACCCAGACTACCAGGACCACTGAATGGCTGTTCAGATCAGTTCTGCCCAGACTACCAGGACCACTGAATGGCTGTTCAGATCAGTTCTGCCCAGACTACCAGGACCACTGAATGGCTGTTCAGATCAGTTCTGCCCAGACTACAAGGACCACTGAATGGCTGTTCAGATCAGTTCTACCCAGACTACCAGGACCACTGAATGGCTGTTCAGATCAGTTCTACCCAGGCTACCAGGACCACTGAATGGCTGTTCAGATCAGTTCTGCCCAGACTACCAGGACCACTGAATGGCTGTTCAGATCAGTTCTGCCCAGACTACCAGGACCACTGAATGACTGTTCAGATCAGACAGTTCTGTCTTGTCTGTAGTGTTTCTGTAGTATAGTTGTTTTCTCTATCACAATGTGCCTGTTAGACTAAATACATGAAACCGGAATTGTCCCCCTTTTTCATTTTATAGATAATAACATTGGATATTTTAATTATATATTGACAGCCGAACTGGAAATGTCCCCGGTTTTCATTTCAGAAATCTGGTCATCTTAGTCTATTGCCAACATGGCTAGCTAAGTTAAAAAATGCGATCTTACCATTTTTGTCTGAAGTGCTTTTCGAAAGCCTAACAGATTGGAAGATGATGGTGTCATGAGAAGGAGTCATGATGGAGTCAGGAGTTTGCATTCAAGTACGTGTTCCGCGACAAATTTTCTTCACAATACAATTAACATATTCTCACTCTATTCAGGACAACGCATGGTATAACACGTCATCCTTGTAACTGTGGATGAAACATAGCGATCATAAACATTGATACTGTAAATGACATTAATTTCCAAATATGGAAATGTGAAGTGCACATTTGTACTCGGTGTGTGGTTTATTTGTATGACGTCAACGTGGCATTTATTACAATCCTCAACATCTCATCTTTCAGAACACATCAACTCCTGCCTATTTACAGCATTTCCCTAACAACAACAAATGCGCAAAAGTAGCTCAATTAGAGGGAGGGATGGGGGTGTCTTCTTGTCGCAGTGACTGGTTACTGACCAGTCACTGCGTTCCAATTCCGGCACTTATCAGTGATAATGTCTACCATTTTCAAACAGTATATGGGATGACAGGGGCTATGAGCGGAAAGGGCCGCAATAATAACAAAAATAAATAAATAAACATTCATTCCATATTATGTGACCTGACCTTCATCACTAAAGGTCATTGTTGTAGGTCATTGTTGTGTAATTATAAGTAGTTTTGGGGACTTAATTCCAATTTCCAAATTTCCTTCACATAACAAAATGTTATTTTCAGGAAACAAAATATGAATACATCTGCATAGGTGAAATGCACATGCAACAAACTGCAAGCACATGGTTTGGTCAAATGTTTATGTGAACTTAGCAATTGTTGGAAAACATAATTTATTAAAATGAACAAAATGTTAGAACAAAATATTCAAGATAAACACACATGCACACACATACAGGGGTTTCTAGGTGAAGCAGTGACTGTGAGAGCTGAGGTAACAGTCTAGTCTCTGATTTGACAAAGTCCAGACTTCTCCCATGAGCGTGTCTCAATTGTTTCCCCCAGAACCATTGGACCTTCAGTCCTGCAGTTTTCTGGGGCTTCTAATGCTTCCTCCAGACTATTGCAGACATTCATTACATCATAGAGGTCTGTCAAAAGAAAAGGCAGAAGTTCTGTCAGGATTTACTACATAGACCCTCCCCAGTGCATTTCCCCGGTAGGCAGACGGTGACGTGTGGCGCGGGCGGCTGTGAAGGTTAGGCCAGCACACCATAGAGGGACCATTCACACGAGATCATCACTACCCAGATGGCCAACCACTGACTCTTTTATTGGAATCACCATGCTGTTGTCATGGTCTTCTGCAAATGAACTCTAATGACAAATAAATCGTAGTTTCAAAAAGTTGTACAGTAGGGATAAAACTCAATAAACTGGAGCAAGTAAAGAGTGCATCGCCAAGTTTAGAACAGAGTATTTTAACTGTTGTTTTCTGGACTGTGTTGGGTCATGATGGATGTGTGTCCCCATGTAACTTCTCAGGAAGAGGGAGAGCTGGGTAATTCATGCTGTAAGTCAGGCGGCCCCAGGAGACTATAAAACTTGTGTAGTGTCAGATATAGAAGCGTCAAGCAGTCTCACAGGACGTAACTGCTCAGACAAAAGAATCCGCTGGCACCACTCTTAAGCACCCCAAATGGAACTGTCTTTGAGAAGCAGACAGATCTATTATGTTTTTAATGGGGAAATAAATTGTATTATTGCTGTGTATATTTTTTCAAGTAACAAGAGAAGGTTGGAAGCACAAGAGAGTGTGCTATCCCACATATGGGTAAGATATCAGAGGGAAAAAACAATAGCTTCTCAGATATCAAACGCACAGATCTTCCAATTGAATTAAAGGATTGTCTTTTACTGCAAAAACACAACTAAAAGGAATACAGAAGCATATTGCTTAGTTTTTAGGCGCTATAGCTCAATCTGTCGATAGCTGATACTTGACAAGACAGTGACCGTCACAAATGGAGGAGGAGATTCATCATCAGCACAGCTGCTTGGGAATAATATAATGTGACGTGACATACTGTAGCCTAATGTACCCCATTTGTGTGGATTGAAAATAACTATCCTCAGCCTACTCCATAACATTGAACCCTCCCTAAACTTCCAGCCCGGCCCGTGGTGCTATGGGAAGAGAGAAAAACAGAAAAGGAGATGGCACATGCTGTGGCAGACCTTGCCCAGCCATGTGCTCTTGGCAAGAGACACACTATATTTAGCGTGGATGCACGCACGGCAGCTATTCATATAATTAGGCCCATTGAGCAAACTAGCCTGTTACTATGGTGATGTAAGCCTCTGCGTCTGGTAGAAGCATGGGCTTAACTCCTCGGCTTGCATGGAAAATCATAACAACAATATAAACACAAGCAGATTAAGGATGTTCCTGGAATTAAAGGGAATACCATCATTAGCTTGTTAGCATTATGCACTTTTCCCAACTGAGCGTGTCCTAATAAACCAGGCCGCAAAGCCCTGGTCCACAGTTCTGCTGATTGATTGTGGCCACAACTGAGGGGCATTGAGAGGTGCTTCCCAGCTAACAACAAACATTCCCAAAACATTAGAGAACATTCCCTTAAGAGTCTCATTAGGTCATTAACTAACGTTTTCATAGGAATGCTCCTGTGATGTGCAAGGAATGTTTCCAAGAATCAATTCCCTTAATGTCAAATAGAATTTACTCAGAACGTGGTTACCGTGTTCTCAGAACTTAAGATATGAATGTCCTAGACACGTTTCATGGGAACATTGGAAAAACATGAATGTGTCCAGTTTTCTATTGGGTAGGATAATAGTCCCTAATTGTCCCACCAAACTTACAAAGAACATGGTTGCAATGTTCTCAGAATGTAAGATATGAAAGTACTAGACACATCAAATGAGAAGGTTGCAAGAACATTAATGTGTCCAGTTTTCTGTGGGTTAGGAGAACATCTCTAACTGTCCCACCAAACTTACAAAGAACATGGTTGCAATGTTCTCAGAATTTAAGATATGAAAGTACTAGACACATTAAATGAGAAGGTTGCAAGAACATTCATGTGTCCAGTTTTCTGTTGGTTAGGAGAATATTCCATCAATGTCCCACCAAACATACACAGAAAATGGTTTCCGTGTTCTCAGAACATGAGATATTAATGTTCTTGACACATTTCATGGGAACATGGCAAAAACATTTGTGTCCAGTTTTCTGTTGGTTATGAGAATATTCTGTCAATGTTCCACCAAATCACAGAAAGTTGCTGAGGGGAGGACGGCTCATAATAATGGAACAGAGCGAATGGAATAGCATCAAAGACATGGAAACTGTGTTTGATACCACATCATCAATTTTTTTAACCATTATTTTACCAGGTAGGTTGACTGAGAATACATTCTCATTTACAACAACAACCTGGGGAATAGTTACAGTGGAAAGGAGATGAATGAGTCAATTGTAAGCTGGGGATGAATAGGTGACTGTGATGGTATGAGGGCCAGGTTGGGAATTTAGCCAGGACACTGGGGTTCACACCACTAATCTTACAATAAATATGATCTTTAGTGACAACAGAGAATCAGGACACCCTTTTAACATCCCATCCAAAAGATAGCACCCTACAAAGAGAAGTGTCCCCAATCACTGCTCTGGGGTATTGGGATATCTTTTTTTTGACCAGTGGAAAGGGTGTCTCCTACTGGCCCTCCAACACCACTTACAGCAGCATCTGGTCAGGGACCATTCAGGGAACAACCAGGACCAACCCTGCTTAGCTTCAGAAGCAGGCCAGCAGTGTGATGAAGTGTGGTATGCTGCTCCAGCCATTACCCTGAGCCCGTCCTCCCTAATTAAGGTGCCACCAACCTCCTGCGCACCAAACATACACGGAAAATGGTTGCCATGTTTTCAGAATATACTATATTAACGAGCTAGACACGTTAAATGAGAACTTTACAAGAACATTCATGTGTCCAGTTCTGTGGGTTAGGAGAATATTTCATCAAGGTCCTACCAAACATATAAATAACATGATTGCCATGTTTTCGAAACACAAGATATTAATGTTCTAGATGCTTTTCATGTTACATTTGGTGCTTCTGGGCAAAGAGAACAATACTGCCTTTGCAGAGTTTGCACTTTGAGAGCTTGGACTATAAGGTTCTGTCTGCAAAAAGATGATTCTGAGATAATTTACTTTAAAGTTCGAAACCTCATTGGTTTGAATTGTTTAATTGTATCTAGTATTCTTTTGAACTTAACAACACAAATTGGGATATTTAAAGTACAGTATAGGTAGAATTAAACAGAATAAGGCTATGTCAATAACAACGTTTTGACAATAAATGCAAATAGGACCTTATAGTCCCAAGCTCACGAAGCTTACGAATTGCAATTTTTACAACGTGTTACGAATTTGCTAAACGTATGATATGTTACAAATTCCAACATGAGCTAGGTGACTAGGTGGCTAATGCTAACGTTAGCTAGGCTAGGGGCTAGTGTTAGTGAGTCATGTTAAAGGTTTAAAGGGGAATTTCACCCTGGGGGAATCTGGGTTTGTTTTCATCATGTCCCAGGCATTTCTAGGACAGTGAATTGTGTTTCACATATAATTGCCCAGGAGGAAGGCAAGTCAGGGCTTCGTACACTGAATGATACACCCTTGACGGCTTCCGGTGTATTGATGGGGGGACAAGATCTTAAAATAAATATATTCCAGCTTTGTGACATTTTGCAAAAACTCTATGTTAAACTGATTAAACTGTACGTTTTGTGCACGTAGATATGCTTATCCTTGTTCGATAGAACCATTGGACGTCTTTCAGCAATATTCCTATCAGTGGATTCATTGCTAAATATACAAGCAGACACATTTTTCCAGTCTCTGATAGACTACAACTTATGTTGGGCGGTGCTTTGTGCACTGTCCCCTGTCCCTCCCTTGTCGAACATCTATTTCCAAAATCATGGGCATTAATATGGAGTTGTTGCTATAACAGCCGCCACTCTTCTGGGTAGGCTTTCCACTAGATGTTGTAACATTGCTGCGGGGACTTGCTTCCATTCAACCACAAGAGCATTAGTGAGGTCAGGCACTGATTTTGAGCCTACAGCATGAAACCCGTTAGCATAAGACAACCAACTGGGCACAGACATCAGTTAAACGTCTAGTTTTGATTTACATTTTGTTGAGTTTTCAACTCAGTAAAACACAGTGAATGGTAGTAAAGAGAAACTACAGAAATGTTGTTTTGTTGCATAACCATAGAATAGAATGTAGGGGAGACCAGGGTTGGTTGTCACACCTTTTACTCAGGAGCAGTATATCTTACAAGACTTTTCAATATTAGGAGAAATACCAAGGTATTGGATTGAAATCGCGACCCTTTTTATCCTCATATCTTATTCCAACATGGAGTTATTAGCCATCAAACACACTCTGTCCACTTGTGACAACCAGCTCCATTGCGGGGTTGGTATTGGGTTGATGGTCACAATGTTTGCTAGTAGCTTATTCCTTTTGTAACAGGAAGTGAAACAAATCGTAACAAAATTCCGCATTTTAGGCCTTGTTAATATCGTATAACATTTTGATGAAAGTTGTGCGTGTATGCGTGCGTAATATATGTGTGTGAGAGAGGCAACGAAGAGAGCTCTTTATAGCACAAGCACAAAATAGCTTGGGATTTATTTTAATACTGGCAGTGGCAATGTTGATAGTGACAACCAACCCCACATTCTATGTGACAACCATCTCCCTTTCCTCTTTTCAACAACATATTTTTTCATGGATACTCCCATAATTCAAACATTTACAAGAAAAATACCAATAATACATTTTTAACTTCCAACTATGAAAAACATAAATTCCCCTCACCTCAATGATGTGTCATGCTAACATGAATTAACCAGGAGGATGAGTTCTTTCGAAGAAGTCACACGTTTTAACCTTGAGAAAATGACATAGGGCCATTTAGATTGGGGGTAATTAACACTGTGACAACCCACCCGTGAAACAACCAACCCCGTTCTAGACAACAACAAAAACGGTTCCAAAAGGATTCTACGGCTGTCCCCATAGGAGAACCCTTTTTTATTCCAGGTCGAACCCTTTTCGGTTCCATGTAGAACCCTCTGTAGAAAGGGTTCTAGATGGATCACAAAAGAGTTGTAACTGGAACCAAAAGGGTTCTTCAAAGGTTTCTCCTATGGGGACAGCCGAAGAACCCTTTAAGGGACTAGATACTGTAGCACATTTTTTTAAGAGTGTATATTTGTCTTCCAGACATTCATCCACAGACTTTATGTACTGTACTTGCATGTTTTGGCAGTCCTCTGCTCAGGATAGCAGGTCATTTTCTCAGTAACAATTGTAACAAGAGGCCAACGGTTTCATCTCTCCCCTGCACTGCCCCATGAACTGCACCACCCTCCATCCCACTTCAAGCCATTTATTTTCTTGGCAATGATCAAATTTACTAATACATTTGTGTTCGCAGGGATTTGTGTTCGCAGGGATTCATTTTCAGTAGTTTTTACATTCTCTGTTTGTAGGTGGGTCTGATTGCTCCTATCAGGGACTGACTCCCTCCTAGTTCTACTTAAACACAACTAATCCTAAGTCTTAGTCTCTTGAACTGATCACTAAACACTGAAAAATATACATTTTGACATTATATTTGGGGATCTGAACATTGCAATGTGTTGAGTGATTTTTTACAGACAGATACTTGGTCCATAGTCACTCCATCCCTGTGCTGTTGTAACTGTTTTCTTGAGGTGAAGGAGAGGCAGACCAAAACGCAGCGTGGTGGTTATTCATGGTTCTTTAATATAGACACTATACATGAATAAACTAACAAAACAAGAAATGTGGAAAAAAAAAAAAAAAAAACAGCCCTATCTGGCGCAAACACAGAGACAGGAACAATCACCCACAAAAACCCAACACCAAACAGGCTACCTAAATATGGTTCCCAATCAGAGACAATCACTAACACCTGCCTCTGATTGAGAACCATAGCAGGCCAAACATAGAAATAGACAAACTAGACACACAACATAGAATGCCCACTCAGATCACACCCTGACCAAACAAAACATAGAAACATACAAAGCAAACTATGGTCAGGGTGTGACAGTTGTGTACAGAGTCAAGCAATCTGTTTCACAGTAGAGCCCATGCTGTCAACCCTCTTTCTTCTTCAAGGTTCAGTCTAGGGTTTATTCTGCAAACACAAACTCCCTGGTGAACATTGGCTACAGGTCTGATAAACATTTCAGCAAGTCAACACTTTGTTCATTTGGCTGGGCCGGCAGCAGCAGATTCATATTTATGTCGTGTCAGCCAGAGTCAGTGCAGTGTACAGTACCTGGTGTTTTCTTTTCGCTTCTTTTCAGGCAGCTCTGTCCCCATTTAGGGACACAATGTGCCCCATGCTTTATTCAACAGTCATTAGCTTTATGACAGCACACTGAGTGCCAGCAGGGCCCCCCGCTTAGCCTGACAAGCAGGTGACATGGAACAGGTGGGGTCAACATCAACACACAACAACACAAGCTGTCTGTCTGTCAGTCAGTCAGTGGGTGAATGTATATTTATGAGTGTGTAGTTGCTTGCATGTCTGCTTGTACTAGTATAGTGTCTCTCTATGAGTATGTGCTACAGCTAATGTAGTGTAGTGTGTTTTAGTATAGTGTAGCATAGTGTGGTATAGTGTAATGCAGTATAGTATATTGTAGTGCAGTATAGTGTAGTATAGTATAGTGAGTGTAGTGTAGCATAGTGTAGTGTAGTGTAGTGTAGCATAGTGGAGTATAGGACCGTGTGTTTGAGTGTAGTGTAGTGTAGTATAGTATTATGTAGTGTAGTGGAATATTGTGTAGTGTAGTGTTTTAGTGTACAGTAAGTAAGGTAAGCCTACTTGCGGCGGACGTCGAGGGGTGCTGCTGTAATAAAGGGTCTGAGTGAATCCAGGGGTCGCCTGGGGACAGAGAGGGGGGCCCTCGAAGGCAGAGTCACCTGGGGTCAGAGAGGGGGGCCCCGAAGACAGGCTGAGCCAATGCGAAGGTGCAGATGGTAAAGAAGAACAGCGCAGGATGAAGGGTGCCTACGGGAACGGCCCTGGCTAACACAGGGATCCGGAGACACCGTTTACTCAGCTTGCCGGCCTTAAGGGACTTGGACTGCAGTTCTTCTCCATGATAATACTGTAGGAGTCACTGTGTCGTACAGGGAATGAGTGGGATGCAGAGGAGAAGTAGAAGCTGATCTGACACAGGAATGTCACAGATCCCTCTGGAACTTTCATTGTGCACACCTGGCCCCTATTCCCACTGATTGTATTTGTATATATGTGCACTTTGTTCACCATGGTGCTGTCAATTATTGTTACAATGTCTGTTGGTGAGTGTGAGTACCTGTGCTGTGTTTTTTGGATTTTGTGTCATTGTGGATTGCGCAGATGATTACGGGTCTCTTCCCATGTGTTAACCATTGTGCGCTTGTGTTATTTATCCGAGGTACTCCTCGCTCTTTTGTTTTGGGTTTCAACCCTGGGTTTTTGTTACGTGTTTGTTTGGTCTTCATCACCGTGCCTTTACACGGCACGCGTCATTTGGGCTAAATAAAAAAAATAATACACATTCCTGCCTCTATCTCCCGAATCCATTATGCAAACGTGACAGAATAATCGATCATTAAGGGAGAAAGCGGGAATGGCCCGTCAGCCGACGCTGCGACTTGTCTGTCCAGCATCGCCGCAACGGGTCTGTCCGACGACCCCACTTCAGCAGCCACAACTGGCCCGTCCGATGCCGCCACAACCAATCCGTCCGACGTCACTGCTACTGGTCCCCCCCGACGGCGCCGCAACTTTGGCAGCGGCAACTGGCCTGTCCAACGACAACACTACTTCGGCAGCTGCATCGTGTCCTGAACGACCCGCATTGCATTCTGGTGATCGTCCTCGAGCCTGGTGTCGTTGTGCTACTAATGCAGCACGTCGGGGGGGGGGGGGGGGGGGGGGGGAGTGTTCACCATGGTGCTGTCGATTTATTGTTACAATGTCTGTTGGTGAGTGTGAGTGCCTGTGCTTTGTGTTTTGGATTTTGTGCCATTGTGGATTGCGCAGATGATTACGGGTCTCATCCCATGTGTTAATCATTGTGCACTTGTTAGGCAGAGCGGAACGGGTGAACCCAAGAGCAGACTCAGACATGGAGATAGGGGTGAAGTAAGCAAGGTATTTATTGGAACATAGGGGGAAGATGAAGTGCAGGTCAGGGGAAGCTCGGGCGGGTCGCTGGAGACCAGGTGCTGAGGCTGGAGCGAGAGGGGTCTCAACAGGAAAACAGCGTCAGCAGGGAAACAGGCACAGCAGGGTAACATGATCTGAATAGAAACAAATAGCTAGAAGCGTAGACTGACTGAGCAGAGATGGCAATCTGGCAGTGTGGACGTGGCAGGACTGAGTACTTGTAGAGGTCTTGATTATGGAACAGTTTGCAGCTGGTGGGAATCTACTCTGGCTCCAGCACACCTGTCTCCGCCCACACAATCACACACAGAGCGAGGGAAAGAGCACTGGGGGAAGCGGCAGGTCAAAGAGACACAGGATGAGCAGTAGAGGGCGTTGCAGGAGCAGATGTAACAGTACCCCCCCCTCTACGGGTGCCACCTGGCGCCCGACCAGGCTTATCTGGGTGTGAGATATAGAAATCCTGTAAGTGGGATGGGTCCCGAATGTGGCGGCAGAGCACCCAGCAACACTCCTTTGGCCAGGATCACTCCCAGTCCACTAGGTACTGCCAGCCACAACCCCGAAGGCGCACGTCCAGAAGCCGCTGGACAGTATAGGCAGGATGGTCATCGATGAGCCAAGGGGGTGGAAGAGCTGCAGCAGGAGGAGACAGGGATACGTGGAAGATAGGATGGATCCTGAGAGAGGCTGGGAGTTTCAGGCACCCCGCCGAGGGGTTGATGACGCGGTCATTTTTAAAGGGGCCATTGAATCGGGGGGACATTTTCTTTGATGCCACCTTCAATCCAATGGCAGGTCCTTCGATGAGAGCCATACCTTTTGCCCCGGGGTGTAGACTGGGGCTGAGGCCCGGTGACAGTTGGATTGTGGGATTATGATAAAACAATTTTACCATATTTCCACTTCCAGGAATAGCATGAACGATTCTTTCTCTGACACGACAGAGCAATATGGCACAAGGACTACAGTACTTTTCTCTGACTGAGTTAAAGACGAGAGAGATGGTGAGCATTTACCCAATACTGACTGTGCTTGTCTTTATCAGGACGTTTCAGGCTCAGGTGCAAATCCAGTTAAAGTGACTCACAGGTCAGTTTTCTCACTGAGAAGATTGTTCCAATGATCAAGAAGCCCTCCCTACTTGTTCTGTGAGTATGCTATACCAAGTGTGTGTCTTCAATCACACTGAAGAACCACTGGTGTCTGTGGTTTAGTCACCATCACCTTTCCTCATGTCGGAGGCACCAGAAGGCAAGGATGACTGTCGCCCCCTCTCACACACACAGTCCATCGCTCCATAGAGAGAGCAGGGAAGACAGGAGTCAGGGTGTCTGCTCCAATTCTCAGAACTGGGATCACATAGCAGTGGAGAACCCATTAAGGGAGGCCTGCACTTTGGCTGACTCCCCAGCAGAGTAGGCCCCTTTCCCTTCAGCATACCCCCCACTAACTCCACCACACCTCCCTCCTCTCTCACCAGTCTCCCCCTACACAGCACTGCATCCCCCGCAAGCTTGGCTGCCAGGATGTATAGGCCACCACAGCCCACCACCTCCAAGGTAGAACTTCTCCTCTATGCCAGTATAAATAAACCCAGCTAGCCCCTTCCCTCTCTCTCACTTTTCTACTAAAGCCGACCTGCATCACGGCCTGCCAGGGGCTACTGCCAACAGCTACACTCTGTTTTGTCCTTTTTTCCTCTCTCAGGCCAAGATTTACTTTACCCAAGAACATTTATGCCAGTTTTAGAGGAAATGTGTGCACGCCAAGATAAGTTACTATGTACACACTGGAGCAGACCACTTGTTGCGTTTATTGTTCTTTTGTTGGAAATTGGGATTTAAATGGGCTCTGGGGTGTCCTTGCTCAGCCCCCCCCCCCCCCATATACACACACCAACACAACACACCCTTGTGGCATGCTTTCATAGTAACATGATGGTTTTTGGATGGATGGCTGTTACTGTTTGGTATCTGGCATCCTGCTACCCAACCGGTTTATCAGCATAACTAAGACTCTAACCATGAGCTCAATCACTGATCTATCATTACTTCAACATAATGTTTGGCTTTTTAAGGGTTGTAAACTTTATAGACTTTTATATCGACTGAGTAACTTTACTATTAAAAAGTGCAAAATCCACTTACAAATCTGGCATATGACATTGCATCATTGTAAAAGGCCTATGAAAGATGTTTGGTTGGATACAGACAGTTTACCTCCTAGTCTCTTGAAGAGCCATGCTTCACTACTTTACTGTCTCTACGTGCCTGATTTGTGCAAGTCACTGAAAATGAGGAGCGTGCTTAGAACAGTGTGTTTGCACACAGAGCACACTGTACGTGCTTTGATCTGGTTTAGAGGATTCACTTGCATGTAAGCTAGTGTGTGTGTGTAGGTGTGCATGGATGTGTGTGTGGGCCTGTAGCAGGCTATGTGTATACCACCAGTACTGTCTGTTTGGAGAGGCTTAGTGGCGTTCATGTGAAACCTGACCCATTATTGAGAACGTGCATATCTCAGAGTGCACAGAGCGCTAGCGGCATCCTCCTCCTGACTCAAACAGCTGAGAAAACACTCCTGACGCTCCACTGCGTGATGCGCATCCGACTCCGAACAGCAGCATTTAGAGCCCTAGAGCTCATATCCCACAGCACTACTTCGGTTTGGCATGTCCTTAAGTTGACATCACACCTTCCTCACGCAACCCTCCGGGGGCTGTGTTTAAGTATGTAATTTAGCATTGTATGATATATGACAAGTCATCGGCTTTAGTACTGTGGGCTATGGCTGATCTAGCATGGTTAACGTGTGGTCAAACTGACCTTGAGAGGTCAATATAAATGTGACGGACTGGGGAATAATATGTGCCGTGGTTTCATAGGAAGCAAACTATACCTGGTGTCGTGACTTGACTTTCATTAATCTGATGACTGTTATTTATCTAATCAACTAACTGTGTGTAATTATTACCCCGATTAAATGAATCATGTAACAATTAACTCATTAGGATTTGGGGCATCACGAGAGTGGTTCTTTAAAGAGTTACCATCTCCCGAATTAAACTCTAAAGGTCTTTACCAATCACATCCATAAACAGTCAACTTATTAATCATGACCTCGTATCATATCATCATTCTGAACAGTCGTAACATTGCATCTGCAAAACCCGAGCCTTACTTATGATTCAGTACTATACACATTTGTTTAATAATGTATTTACTAGCTAACTAAATTGTAACACAGGATAAACATTCACACTTAATACATTAGAAACAGGCTCCTAGCGGATTGACAACAATATGGCTGCTTGTTACAAAAAGACATGGAGAGGGCGAGAAAGAGAGAGGGACAGAGACTACTCTCACTTATACTTTGCACACGAACCGCCACCCGCTTGGAGTAAGAAACCCCCCCCCCCCCCCCCCCCGTCTCCTACCGTTGTTCTTCCATTTGCTTCTTATTCTACTTCCAAGATGCTTCTTTAAAGACAGGCTAGCCAGCCGTGTCGATGGTTCCCAGGGGGGTGATGAGAGTAGCGGAATACAATGGTTTGAAAAGAGTAGTAGAATAGTTCCACATGAATCACTGTGGGTGAGAGGGGGGGGTCTGGTTGAAGTTATTTATTACAAAGCTGATCTGACCTATTTGGATCCTCACAGGACAGTCATGACACTGGGGTGGAAGGTAATTCACACAGTAACACCTGTAGCATGCGGAGGATACTTTAACAAATAGGAAAGAGGGATCTCTGTGACTATATAAGAAAACGGAACCATCTTCCTCTTGGTGGCTACTGTTATATCCAATCTACAGTAATCCAATGTCTTGAGTGAGATCAAGTTGTCTACGCATTCCTATCCCAAACTTTGTCCATTAGAAGTGACGCTCATACTGTAAATGTATACAGAATTAGGGGAAAAGATTTGAAGACAATAAAGATTAGAGAGTAAAAGTTACATTGGAGCCCTGCACCAACCTATTCACACACATAAATGCAGCTTACACGCACACACGAGCACATGCACACGCGCGCGCGCGCACACACACACACACACACACACACACACACACACACACACACACACACACACACACACACACACACACACACACACACACACACACACACACACCACACACACACACAGAATCCCCCAGCACACGCCTGATTGTTGCTCCAAGTGCAGAATTGCGGTAGAAATCCAAGATTTGGACTTCAGGGAACATAGTTAGGGGGATTAGATGATAACAGAGGATAACGGAAAAGAAGAGGTAGATAAAAGACACAAAAGACCTCTGAGTGACCCTGACTGCATCGTGATCCCACGTGCATGGTAATGAGGGCATTAAGCCCGTAATGTTTTGCCTGCTGATCTTGTTCAAAGATATCTCCCCCGGAAGCCCAGTGATGTCACCTGTCCACACTCACGGTCGCTTAAGAGCAAAGTGCAGCCAGCTGCTGTCCCTGGCCACAGAGAGAATAGAGATATAAGGAGAGAGAGAATACAAGAGAAATGAGAGAAAGGGAGATGCAAGAGAGAAGAGTAGTAGAGATATGGATGAAAAGAGATGGTACAGTTTATGGCCCCTACAAGAGAGAGAAGAGGAGGAGGAGAAAGATAAAAATACATGGTTAGATGGCACTTTAGGGCCCCTACAAGGGAATATGAACACTTACATAACCCATAATGGTGGTGACCAATCAAAAAACATTCTAACAATCTTTTCATCATCTAGACTCATGGCCTTCTCTCTGTTAGTTCTGGAGACGTTTCCAACAGGACGACATGAGAAGCGTTCTTTACCAGGACTGATTCCTGGATAAAGAAGGATCTGAGAGTGAAAAGTAGTGAAATATGGGCATGGGGACAATCAATCAAAGGAAAACACAGACATTTCATAATAACTGTGTGTTGGCGAGAGAGAGAGAGAGAGAGAGAGAGAGAGAGAATCCACAGCTGGGCCTGCATACGGAAATGACACACCCTCACTAGGGGGGGCTGTGATTGAACCTAGTTTATAACAAAGCCTCTGGGTGCTAATTTGAAGTAAGGAGAGCTATCTGTCAGCTGTGCCAGCCCCCATGGTAAATGGTATACACAGATTGAGGAAATGGCCCTGTTATTGATGGTCTCCCATGTGTGCTGAGGACATTTACTATTGGAGGTGACCAGGCTGAATACAAGGTAAGTTCGCTGCCAGAACAGGAGTGTGGTGCCAAAACTAGTAATTGACTAGGCAGCGAATTGTGGCACAGGGCATGGGAGGAACGCTCGCTTGCAAGGGGGAAAATAAAGAAACTTGAAGCACACATGTTGGCAGATCTTCATATTAGTAATGTAGGAATGCTCAAAAAGCAGCAGAAATATGCAGTGATCTTCAGTAGCTGGCAGTTAAGTTAACAATTGCACAGCAAATTCCAGGAGGTTTTGCTGGTCTGCTGTTGTGTTTGGATCAAAATCCAAAATGCCTTGAATACAGCCATATACTTACTTTCAAGTTTTTAGTAAAAAATGCTATAATTTTGATATAGTCATACAAATGTAGAGGAAAATATGCTTGCCTTTTTTCTACTGAAACAGATATATAAATGTGTGTCAGTTACTTGATAAGGTTAAGTCATCTGGTTGGTTGTTGGACTGAAGTGCGATAATTACAGACCCATTTTACTGGTGGACCATGATGACATTGACTCTCTGACTGGAGCAGTAGGGTCCAGGTCCTGGCCAGTGTAAGCAACAGGACAGCAGGATTAAGCAAATCTCTTGTTGTGGGATTCAGTTTCACATTTGCCTCATCCATTAGGCACAGCTGCCTTCCATGGACTACATTGAGACAGAGTTGGAAAAGTGGGCTGGGGGTTGTAAATGAGGGATTCCAGAGCTTCAACATAAATAGTCCTAACAATTTACTGTGATGACTGGGACACAACTGCACAGATCAGGACAGGGCAGGCTGCCAAGCCAAACAGCCAAGAGAGGCAGAGGACAAGGCCCCTGTAAGGGACTGTGTGTGAGGAACCAATACATGGCTGTGGAGGGGAGTTAACATGGACAATAGGGGAACAGGGACCACTACAGCATTAATGAGAATCTGAGGAGAGAATCAGAATGTTCAGGAATATTCCCCAGCACTGGGAGTTAGAGCCTGGTTACACACTGATGTACAGCATACCTGTGTCATGGAGCTGTGTTGTGGCGTGTAGCCATAGAAAGAGAAATTGGCATGCTCAGCTCAAAATATTTGTAGTCCCAAAAAATCTTTGGGTGCTGGGTTCAAAGGGCGTATACTGGAAGAAAGGAAAAACCCGCACTCACTGAAATATTAATATGTTTTAATATCTTATTTTTTAGCAGCAGAGGTCAAAACAAATGTACGCATTTCGGCGGCATCCTTTATAGTGTGTAGCCCCACCATCCTCCCACCACCACTCACGCACACACATGGTGACCTCCCGGGTGCTGTGTTATGTGGAGAGAGAGAGAGAGCTGCCAAGTCACACAGCTTGAGCAGCAGGGAGGTCCAGGAGCCCAGGGGGAGATGGTACGTGACAGAAAGCAGGCTGCTGTGTGTGTGTGTGTGTGTGTGTGTGTGTGTGTGTGTGTGTGTGTGTGTGTGTGTGTGTGTGTGTGTGTGTGTGTGTGTGTGTGTGTGTGTGTGTGTGTGTGAGGGAGGGAGGGAAGGGAGAGGTGTGGGAGGGAGGGAGGGAGAGTGGTGTGTGGAGGGTGCATGTGTGTTTGTTGTAGGAGGGTGTGAGGGGGGCTAGAAGGGGGAGGCACACCATTAGAGAGGACAGAAGGAAAAAAATTACATCACACTCGCATGCTCATTTGGTTTTTGAGTACCGTATTTAACAAGTTTGTGCCATCAAAGGGACAACACAGCACACGAAAGGACATTAGATGACCTCCTCTGCTTTGTTGGAACTGTATTGCATCTCACCACATGATATGCTGATTGGCTAATCCTCACAGGAAGGCGAGGAGGAGGAGAAGAGAGGAGAGCACTACACGCTGAATCAGTCCCCTAACCGACAACTCTGAAAGTGATATTCTCACCGTATGTTGGAGGAAATGATTCATTAGGCTGTGGCCTAGGTTGGATCGCCATTACTAAGAATCAGAACCAGCCGCTCACCCCAGGCTGGTGCATGTGGAGTGTGTGTTCTGTGACGAGTGGATGGGAAGTGAGGGATAGAGGAAAGGAGGGATGGGAAGGAGGGGAGGGGGCCACTATGGCGCTGAGTCAACTACATAACAGCTCTCTCCACGCTCAGGGACAGACTCGTCTTTCCTGGAAAACCACAGGAATACTCAGCATGCTGCATTAACACAGGAACAGGAGTTTTACCTCACCACATTATCTGATCAGGAAGAACTTCAGGCTCTATGGCCCGTGGGCCCACAGTTGTTGCTGGTCAGGACAACAGATACTGTAGGCCAAAACAATTTCTGGCTTTAGGCTTTGTGGAGGCATGGTGGTTATTTAATCAACCATAGGTTCCCGTTATAAAGGGTGTGGGGGTATGTGAATACTTGTGTACTTGCTCACCTCAGACAGCATGCACTGAAATGGAGCAAGGACAAGGAGTAGCATTTGAATGATGACACAATGGAATGCATTGCTGTCTGAAACAACAAGAGGACCATTATGTGTTAAAGACAAAGTGGTCTCTCCCATGAGTGAAATGTAGAAGGTGATACCTACGAGGAGAGAGAGGGAAAAGAGGAGGACAGGCTAAGATAAGAAATGGAGGTTAAATATCGTGATCTTCATTACTCCACCTCCCCAGTCTCTACACATTACAATAGTGTGTGTATGTGTGTGTGTGTGTGTGTGTGTGTGTGTGTGTGTGTGTGTGTGTGTGTGTGTGTGTGTGTGTGTGTGTGTGTGTGTGTGTGTGTGTGTGTGTGTGTGTTCTCCATGACCTTGCACCTCACTTAGAGTTTGTAAAATGGGAGCAAATTGTGAACTAGATAAGTGTCAGTGAGGTATTGGTCTTGGATCAGTTGGGACCGCGCAGTCCTCCCAACACTGTTATCTGAGATTGTGACTCTGGCCTCAACAGCATGCATCATTTTGTAAAATCACATTAGTACTGTCATTCCTGGAAGTGGAATGACACTACTAACTCATGACAGTTATATACCTCCAGTGTCCCAACGTGTTAACCCATAACAGTCTAAACCCTGTGCACGCCGGGGGGGAGGGGTGGATTCTAATAATCTATATAGAATTATTTTAAGGATAATTTAGCTATTTGATTTATAATTTTAAGTCCCTTGAAGTGTAAAAAAAAAAGTAAATACAAACAATTATTTAATGAAAGTTTTTATTTGGCTTTACTGCTATGGAATAACAGGTAGTCCCCCCAAAAATCTAAAGGGTGTTTGTTCTGAAGTGTCTGTCCTATATCTGAGAGATGTAAGAAAGATCAGAAAAAATGTTGTTTTTTACATGTATTTAATCCCTTATTTTTTGCACTAAACAGTCTCCATAAATACGTACTTCTCACCTTTCCACAGAGGGGTCATATTAGTGTGTAGGTCAAACCGTTCGGACACTACATACAATTTTGTGAGAAGATTTTTGGGATTTCTCATGGTCTGACAAACACCGCTCTAGCTCTGTCACCTTGAGGGATGCAAAAAATGGGAAACGGAACCATATTTTGGTAATCGAACCAGTTGAAAATTTGCGTTGGTACTTAATGAATATGATCTCAGAGACATTATGTCTGAGACATTATTACTAATGACAGGATGACATAACTGTATCTTGGAAAGTCGACACATTCTAGTTATGAGATTCACATGGAATTGTTGTGCAATTGAAATGTTTAAAAATGAAACTATTTGTGAAAAGATTAAATGTAATTTTAGCTTCTTAATGAGAGAACAGTTTGTCAGAAGAACACCACTCTACTCACTCAGAGGCCCCGCCCATGTGAACAGACACTGGGTTTAAACCATGAAACACGGCCCTCCCTCCCAATCCTATATAAGCCCCTTGATGAAAATGTAACTTTCTGTTCCAAGGACGTGAGGACTTACCATCCCCACGTTGAAAGGACAAAGACCACCTACAGAACTAAGCCAACCTCAGCAAGAAACTAACGAAATTGGCATCGAATTTCAACGTGAAAGTGACGACCTACATGCCGGAAGGATGAATTTCGACTCTACCAGCCAGAATATAGCATGAGCTTAAAAGTATAGCAACTTGGTCTGAACTTTGAACTCTTATTCACTAAAGAAGTGCTACCCCCTCCGCCCACTAAACGTGGGCTAGGAGCGGACGGACAGAGTATCCATTCTACCGCGCTCCAGTTCACCAAGAGACATTCTTCAAAGGACAAACCGTCCATCGACGACCAATCTACCGAAGCGCAGCTCAGAGTAAATATTTATTGCATTCTCCTTTTTCAAATGGGCATTTAGAATGCATAAGATACTGTATATATGATAGCATAGCTTCTTCCTTTGTTCCTCAGTCTGCTCGCTCTTTCACTCAAACCCCACACCCCCTTTTATTTGTGTAACCAGCCGCTATACTGGTTCCGTTCACCAGGTCCATCGATGTATGATTCACTCTGTGTATATGTAATTCTGTGTGATTAGTTAGGTATTTAGTAAATAAATAATGAAACCATATTTGTATTGCTGATTCAACTTGTTAGCCAGGGTTTGTGAAGATAACCAAGAATTTACAACTTTCAGATGAGACCCCTAAATCCCTAAATTTACCGTGTGAGGAATAAATTCCGTGTGAAGGAATAAATTCCCAGTAAATGGTATATTATCTGATTTTCGTGAAGATAAGGAGAAGTTTATCTATATGTCCATGTCTAACACTTATATTTTCATCAACATTTATAATGAGTATTTCTGTAAACTGATGTGGCTCTCTGCAATATCACCGGATGTTTTTGGAACTAGTGAACATAACACGCCAATGTATATTGAGTTTTTTTTATATAAGTATGCACTTTATCGAACAAAACATACATGTATTGTGTAACATGAAGTCCTATGAGTGTCATCTGATGAAGATCATCAAAGGTTAGTGATTAATTGTATCTTTATTTGTGCTTTTTGTGACTGAATTTTTCTGTGACGTGGCGGTGACCTAAAATAATAGTTTGTGTTGCTTTCGCTGTAAAGTCTATTTGAAATCTGACACTTTGGTGGGATTAACAACAAGATTACCTTTAAAATGGTTTTAAAGGAATTTATATTATGAAATTTCTGTTATTTGAATTTGGCGCTCTGCACTTTCACTGGCTGTTGTCATATCAATCCCGTTAACGGGATTGCAGACCTAAGAAGTTAACTTTTTTGGGAACGGGGGCAGTATTGAGTAGCTTGGATGAATAAGGTGCCCAGAGTAAACAGCCTGCTACTCAGGCCCAAAAGCTAGAATATGCATATACAGTGGGGTGAACAAGTATTTGATACACTGCCAATTTTGCAGGTTTTCCAACTTACAAAGCATGTAGAGGTCTGTAATTTTTATCATAGGTACATTTCAACTGTGAGAGACGGAATCTAAAACAAAAATCCAGAAAATCACATTGTATGAATTTTAAGTAATTCATTTGCATTTTATTGCATGACATAAGTATTTGATACATCAGAAAAGCAGAACTTAATATTTGGTACAGAAACCTTTGTTTGCAATTACAGAGATCATACGTTTCCTGTAGTTCTTGACCAGGTTTGCACACACTGTAGCAGGGACTTTGGCCCACTCCTCCATACAGACCTTCTCCAGATCCTTCATGTTTCGGGGCTGTCACTGGGCAATATAGACTTTCAGCTCCCTCCAAATATTTTCTATTGGGGTCAGATCTGGAGACTGGCTAGGCCACTCCAGGACCTTGAGATGCTTCTTACTCCTTAGTTGGCCTGGCTGTGTGTTTCGGGTCGTTGTCATGCTGGAAGACCCAGCCACGACCCATCTTCAATGCTCTTACTGAGGGAAGGAGGTTGTTGGCCAAGATCTCGCGATACATGGCCCCATCCATCCTCCCATCAGTACGGTGCAGTCGTCCTGTCCCCTTTGCTGAAAAGCATCCCCAAAGAATTATGTTTCCACCTCCATGCTTCACAGTTGGGATGGTGTTCTTGGGGTTGTACTCATCCTTCTTCTTCCTTCAAAAACGGCGAGTGGAGTTTAGACCAAAAAGCTCTATTTTTGTCTCATCAGACCACATGACCTTCTCCCATTCCTCCTCTGGATCATCCAGATGGTCATTGGCAAACTTCAGACGGGCCTGGACATGCGCTGGCTTGAGCAGGGGGACCTTGCGTGCGCTGCAGGATTTTAATCCATGACGGCATAGTGTGTTATTAATGGTTTTCTTTGAGACTGTGGTTCCAGCTCTCTTCAGGGCATTGACCAGGTCCAGCCATGTAGTTCATGATCATTGATGCCCCACGAGGTGAGATCTTGCATGGAGCCCCAGACCGAGGGTGATTGACCGTCATCTTGAACTTCTTCCATTTTCTAATAATTGCACCAACAGTTGTTGCCTTCTCACCAAGCTGCTTGCCTTTTGTCCTGTAGCCCATCCCAGCCTTGTGCAGGTCTACAATTTTAACCCTGATGTCCTTACACTGCTCTCTGGTCTTGGCCATTGTGGAGAGGTTGGAGTTTGTTTGATTGAGTGTGTGGACAGGTGTCTTTTATACAGGTAACGAGTTCAAACAGGTGCAGTTAATACAGGTAATGAGTGGAGAACAGGAGGGCTTCTTAACAGGTCTGTGAGAGCCGGAATTCATACTGGTTGGTAGGTGATCAAATACTTATGTCATGCAATAAAATGCAAATTAATTATTTATAAACCATACAATGTGATTTTCTGGATTTTTGTTTTAGATTCCGTCTCTCACAGTTGAAGTGTACCTATGATACAAATGACAGATCTCTACATGCTTTGTGAGTAGGAAAACCCGCAAAATCGGCAGTGAATCAAATACTTGTTCTCCCCACTGTAATTAGTAGATTTGGGTAGAAAACACTCTGAAGTTTCTAAAACTGTTTGAATGATGTCTGTGAGTATAACAGAACTCATATGGCAGGCAGAAACCGTAGAATCCGGAGAATCCAGCCAGGAAGTGGAATATCTAAGGTTTGTAGTTTTTCAAGTCTTTGCCTATCCAATACACAGTGTCTATGGTGTCATATTGCACTTCCTAAGGCTTCCACTAAATGTCAACAGTCTTTAGAACCTTGTTTCAGGCTTCTACTGTGAAGGGGGAGAGAATAAGAGTCAGGGGTCTGGCAGAATGCCATGAGCTCAGGCAGGCGCGCGACCGTGAGAGCTAGCTGCGTTCCTTTTCATTTCTAAAGACAAAGGAATTGTCCGGTTGAAACATGATTGAAGATTTATGTTAAAAACATCCTAAAGATTGATTCTATACATAGTTTGACATGTTTCTACGAACTGTAATAAAACTTTTTTGACTTTTCGTCTGAACTAAGTGCTCCCGCACTATGCTTTTGGATTACTGGGCTAAACACGTGAACAAAAAGGAGGAATTTGGACATAAATGATGGACTTTATCGATCAAAACAACCATTTATTGTGGAACTGGGATTCCTGGGAGTGCATTCCGGTGAAAATCATCAAAGTTAAGTGAATATTTATAACGCTATTTCTGAGTTTTGTGACACCTCTCCTTCTTTGGTAAATGGCTGTATGTTTTTGTGTGACTTGGCGCTGACCTAACATAATCGTAAGGTGTGCTTTCGCCGTAAAGCCTTCACACTACTCGCTGTGTCAGATTTTTTTTTAAACTTTACGGAAAAAGCAAACCATGCAAAAGAACAGAAGTCAGAAATAACATTATAAATATTCACTTAACTTTGATGATCTTCATCAGAATGCACTCCCAGGAATCCCAGTTCCACATTAAATGTTTGACTTGTTCGATAATGTCCATAATTTATGTCCAAATAGCTACTTTTGTTAGAGCGTTTGGTAAACAAATCCAAAGTCACGAAGCGCGTTCACTAGTTGCAGGCAAAATGTCAAAAAGTTCCGTTACTGTCCGTAGAAACATGTCAAACGATGTGTGGAATCAATCTTTAGGATGTTTTTAACATAAAACTTCAATAATATTCCAACCAGAGAATTCCTTTGTCTTCAGAAAAGCAAAGGAGCTCTCATGTGAAATGCGCGTGACTGCTGGCAGACCTCTGACTCAATCTTCTCTCATTCTCCCCCCCTTCACAGTAGAATCCTCAAACAAGTTTCTAAAGACGGTTGACATCTAGTTGACATCTAGTGGAAGCCTTAGGAAGTGCAACATAACCAATATCAGACTGTGTATTCAATAGTTGAAAATCAACCAATCTCAGATTTCCCACTTCCTGTTTGGATTTCTTCTCAGGTTTTTGACTGCCATATGAGTTGTTATACTCACAGACATCATTCAAACATTTTTAGAAACTTCAGAGTGTTTTCTATCCAATACTAATAATAATATGTATATATTAGCAACTGGGACTGAGGAGCAGGCAGTTTACTCTGGGCACCTCTGGGCACCTTTTCATCCAAGCTACTCAATACTGCCCCTGCAGCCATAAGAAGATAACCAAGAATGTACAACTTTCCGATGAGACCCCTAAATCCCTAAATTTACCATGTGAAGGAATAAATTCCCAGTAAATGGTAAATTCTCTGCTTTTTGTAAATAAGGTGAGGATTAAATATTGACTGCTACTAACGTAAAAGATGACCAGATCTTTCAAAGTTTATTCGGAAGATAACAGCTCTATAAACATTATTTCGTGGTGCCCCAACGTTCTAGTTAATTATTTACCTGAGTAGCTTAATCAGGTAATATTAATTACAGAGAAATGATTTTACAGAATAGCATGTCATATCACTTAATCCGGCATAGCCAAAAACACGACCCTACCCACCACAAAAACTTAATGAACCAGATTTACAGATTGTCATTGTCGGTAATCCCAGCCTACGGTATTGTGTAATGCAGAATGGAGCTGCTATTCTACACAATGTAGTAGCGCAATCTAAACATCTCATGTCTATGAAATTCTACCACCTGCATATTCTAACCTAATCTCATAAAGATATGTATCATGTTGAGAGGTCAGAGGTCAGAGGTTATGGTAATGGTCTGTTGGTTCTCTCCAGTAATGCTGTGGTCACATTCTCTTGGCTCTCTCTAGATGGGGAAGAACATGTGTTTTATTTGAAAGGTACCAGAGAGAACTAACTCCATGGGAACCCCCCAGACATATGGACTTCATCAAAGCCAGTAGTCCAATGACATCATTGTCATATAATTGACTCTCACCTCATCCTCTCAGCATCTAAGTGGAGAGCTGAAGCTAGAAAGCCTTTTTTCACCTCATAATACAGTCTGCTGCTGTGAGCTTCTCTCTCACTCTGTACAGATCTGATTTGTCACACAGTGCAGGGCCACAGGTATCTAGGTTCACCAACCACCACTGTTTTCCCATGAGGTCACTTTTAGACTGAATGGTGTCTTTGTTAAGTGAAGATGAACCAGAGGCCAATTATTTAAATGGGCTCCAGATTGCAATGATTTATTAAAGGAAAATAAGGGCAGGCCATGTTGAGCACAACCATTTTATGTCAGCCTCTGTAGCTGGCAGATCAGTTCAGGGTTTATCTGTCTTAATAAATCACAAACACTTACTCTCGCAAGGGGAAGCTAGACTTTATCACAGACATAAGTAACTAGACTATTACACCATTTGGTCGGATGACGTCCCCAGATCAAGAGGTTTCCCACAAAGATAGAATACTTTTTGTCCCCCTTTTGCCTCTATAACCTCTATTTATTTGGTCCTCTGTTCAAACTACTGTTCCTCTTCTCACGCTGTGTTGGAGCAGAGTTGCTCCAGCTGTTGTCCAAAATGGCATCATGTAAAAACACCTCACAGTGGCCAGCCAGCCATATTTTACTGTAAACCATCGGACCTCTCCCTGCTTCCTGTGCTGTGGAAGGGCGGGTATCTGGACAACTATTTTGCTGTCTTGTTGTTATATGTTTAACAAAATCAAGCTGTCGCTATGGGTTTTTCTACAGGTTGTTGTTGTCTATTTTTTATCCAGAGACGATACACTGAACAGATTTACTCTGCAGGGTTGTTCATAAACAACAACCGCATGCTGCACTGTAATAAAAACCAAGATGTAAACCCCAGCACTTTGTGTCCAGGTTGACCGGCTTCCTCCTCTGTCCCTCTGTCTCATCTGCTCCTTGATGGAGGAGAAGCTAAACTAGAGCGCTACAGGGTCAGAACTTCACCAAGAGGCTGAGAGGCCTGGACCGTTTCCCGCTGTCAACACACACCTGTCAAACGGTCATGTGCTCCCTGGTATTTCCTGAATCAAAGGCTTCCTATGAGAAGCAATTTTTTCCTCTCTTCAACAAACTGAAGCCCAATGCCAATATCCTGTGGTGGCTAAGTAACTTTGAATAAAGACTTCACCACTTAGTGGCACTTGTTTTTTATCTCCTCTTGGGCATGCTGAGGTGTTGAAGAGGTACTTCAGGCTAATCAGCTTGTTAAATGTGTTATACTAACACCCATTCACAATCCTCAACTGTCAAATGTGGAGGACAGACTGAGTCCACTTCCTAGCCTTCAAGGAAACCAACTGTTCCTAATAAAGCCCTCTAAATTAAAATGTATTGTGATTTTAAGGCAATTAAGGAAAGGAAAATTTTTACTTGTGCATACATTTTTGGCCTATTCTTTGTTTAATTTTCCCTTTTTTTCAAACTATCATTGCAAAAAAATCTGTCTTGCTTTAAAATGTGTCCTTTCTGTTTAATAATTGCCTTCTGCGAAGCAACGCCGTCATTCTGTACTTTTGAGGGGAAATAAAAACTAATGAATTAGTAGGAAGTGGTTGCTGGGACTGTTGTGTTTAAATAATAAAGAGGATCTTAGCAGTGCTCTGTGCTCTCAGAAGCATCCAGAACCACCTCGGGCCAGCAGACTGTTGATAATTAATCCTGCTGAATGCAGACCAGACTCGTGGTCAGACATAGGCACAGAATACTGAGGGAACAGATTCTGAAGGAAGAGAATGATACTATACACCTTCACCAGTTCTCCAAATACAGTAGTTAAGCCAGCCATTATTCCCAATACCGTAACTGTATTCCAATGAAGGAGGGTTGATTTTATAAAAATTATTTCCCTAAGCATATGCGACATAACTGGTCCCATAGACCCAAAAAAATAAACCTAAAAAAATAATAGGTATAAATACTCTATTATTATTACATTTTTAAGGAACTCAGTCGGGGTCTGAATTTACTGTTGAGGGTTATAAAGTAGAATAGTACTGTAATGTCTGCTTCCAACTCACACCCTCCAACACATAGATCCCCTGAATGCAGCTCACTATCCAGATCCCAATCACCTGAATTTTGATCACCTGTTCACACACCTGTATGCCATTATCACACACAATTTAGTTCAGTTCTTTGTACCCCATCATTGTAAGGTATTGTTTGTTTTGTGAGACACTTCTATTCGGAGCCCTGCTTTTCCCGTAATGTAATCCTCCCGTGTATGATAGTTTTTGCCTGCCTCACTAACGATGCCTTTTGCCTATTCCCTGCCTGTACCTTAGCCTATTAGATGTCCTGTTATCAACCTATTGCCTGATCTCCTGGATGACTTTACTAGCCTTTTCCCTGCCTGTACTGTTGCGTTTTTGGACCCCCTGTGTATGACCTTCTGCCTGGACCCAGCTACCTGCCTCCTCCTGTGGTCCTTTACAAATAAACACCTGCTGCGCCCTGCACTTGAAACCAGCTCTCTGTCTCTCATCGTGTACATTACAGAATACCTCACCAAAAACAACAGATGGATTCAGCGGAGCTGCAGCTACATCTAGCCCGATATCAGGTGCCACAGTCTCCTCTCGTTCATCTACCCATATCCATGCCTAATAAATATGACGGCTCCCCAGGGAAATGTCCAGGACTTCTCATGCAATGTAACCTGGACATAGACCATCACCCCGCTGACTTCACCTCTGACAAAGACAGGGTGGACTTTGTTATCGCCCAAGCTCTGGATATGGTCACAGCCCTGTGGGCCACTCAAAGTTCTGATCTCGTTTCCATGCCCTCTTCAAGGAGGTTTGACCATTCAGTTTCAGGTCGTCACACCGGGGACCTGTTATGTGAGCTGCGACAGGGCCGTTGCTCCACCACTGAGCATGCCCTTGAGTTCCGCACCATGGCTGCCGGCAGTGGATGGAGTGAACCAGCTCTCCTTGTCTACCGGAGGGATCTTAAATCAGGAGTTACAGACCGAACTGGCCTGCGGACTCGGCCCGCAGGTAATTTCATTGATGAACAATTGGCACAACAGTTAAGAGTTAAACTAATTGCTGTTAATCCTCCCCTTAGGATTAATGTGCTGGACGGACAACACCTCAGAACTGGTCTGGTGACTTGCATGACCGAAAGTATCACCCTTCAGATTGGCTTCCTTCACTCTGAGGTCATTCAGTTAATGGTGTTGTCTTCATCTAAAGAACCCCTTCTCCTCGGTCACCCGAGGAGGCAAGGGGAACTGCTGCCATGGTCTCCCGCCTGTTTTAAGAACTGCTTCAATCTACCCTGTCGAGCCACCTCTATAGAAGGATCGGAGTCTGCCCTTCCATCCCACCTGTACATGCCCAGTTCCAGAGTGTCTTCAGCAAGAAAAAGGCATCCATTCTGTCCCCTCATCGCCTGGGGGACTATGCGATTGACCTCCTTCCTGGGTTATCGCCCCCTAAGGGTCAGATCTACCCTTGTCCATCCCAGTGAATGAGGCTATGGTCACCTATATAGAAGAGGCCCTCGACATAGGATTCATCCATGTCTCCGGCTGCATCCAGTTTCTTTTTTGTGAAAAAAAGGGTGGTAATCTCCGTCCCTGCATAGATTACCGACCCCTCAATGACCTTACGAACAAGAATCGCTTCCCTCTTCCTCCGATTCCGGCCGCACAAGAACAACTTGGACAGGCTACCATCTACTCCAAACTGGACCTACGTAGTGCTTACAACCTGGTCCGTATCCGAAGTGGGGATGAGTGGAAGACGGCGTTCATCACTGCTAGGGGTCACTACAAATACTTGGTTATGCCCTACGGACTCACCAATGCTCCTGCAGTCTTCCAGTCCTTCATGAATTAAGTTTTCAGGGAGATGATCAACCAGTTCCTCATCATGTACATTATCTTGATATACTCTCACACCATTGCAGAACATGTACAGCATGTGCAACAGGTCCTCCAACGGCTACAGGACCACCATCTTTGTCAAGGCTGAGAAGAGCGCCTTTCACGTTACTATGGTAACCATCCTAGGTTTTGTGTTAACACCAGGAGGGGCCAAGGTGGACGAAGACAAAGTCACGGCCGCGCTTAACTGGCCCAAACCTACCACAGTAAAGGAACTACAATGTTTCATAGGATTTTCCAACTACTACCACCGGTTCATCTGAAACTGCAGCAGCAAAACCACTCCCCTCTCAGCTCTCACCAGTCGAAAAACCTGTACCCTCCAATGGACCGACACCGCCCTTACTGCATTTGAGACCTTGAAACACCTCTTCACCCATCCTTGGGCGCTTCCTTTTGTTCTGGAGGTTGATGCATCTGAGGTCAGCGTAGGAGGGGTTCTCTCTCAGCAGGTAGGGACACCTCCCAAATTATACCCATGTGGCTTCTTTTCCAAGAAACTGTCACCCGCTGAGAGGAACTAGGATGTCGGGAACCGAGAGCTCCTCGCAATTAAGCTGGCTATCGAAAAGTGGCGCCACTGGTTAGAGGGAGCTCATCATCCATTCCTTGTCCTTACCGATCACCGGAATTTGGAGTACTTAAGTGCTAAGAAGCTCAACCCCAGACTGGCTTGCTGGGCACTCTTCTTCACCCGCTTCAATTTCACCACCACCTATCTGCCCGACAAGAAAAATGTGAAGGTTGATTCCTTATCCCATCTATTTGACTCCCCTTCCTCTAACCCTGCTCCCGAGACCATCCTGCCTCCGTCTTGTGTCGTGGGACCCATACAGTGGGAAATCCAAACAGCAGTCGAAGAGGCCCTATGCCACAACCCAGCACTTCCCGACACCCCTACAGGTAAGACCTACATTCCGGATTCCGTCAGACCCCAACTAATGGTGGTCGACCCTAACAGCAGACATCCGAGATTACGTACTTTCCTGTCCTGTCCGTGCATGGGCAAAGAGCCCTCGCTAACTACCTACCGGTAAGCTCGAGTCTTTACCCACACCACACAGACCATGGTCCCACATCGCCATGGATTTCCTCACTGATCTGCCAGACTCTTCGGGCTTCACTACTATTTTAGTTGTAGTGGACCGGTTCTCCAAGATGTGCCAACTCATCCTCCTTCCACATCTACCTAATGCCTTGGAAATGGCCGAGTGCATGTTCCAACAGGTGTTTCTTGTGTATGGGATCCCGAAAGACATCGTTTCGGATCGGGGAACCCAGTTCTTCTCCAGGGAGTGGCGAGCTTTCTGCGACCGATTGGGGGGTCTCCATCAGCCTATCCTCCGGATACCATTCCCAAACCAATGGGCAGACGGAACGCCTGAATCAGGAAATAGGGACGTACCTTCACCAACACTGCACCCACCAACCACACACCCACCAACCACACGAGTGGAGTCGCTATCTAGCCTGGGCCGAATATGCACGGAACTCCCTGGTGTATTCCTCACTACATCTCACTCCTTTTCAGTGTATCCTCGAATACCAAACCCCCCTCCCCGTGTTCCCATGGTAGACAGAGCCCGGAACTGTGCCTGCCGTCAATGAGTTGTTTCGACGGAGTGGGCATGTTTGGGAGACCGCACATCGGCACCTACAGTGGGGCAAAAAAGTATTTAGTCAGCCACCAATTGTGCAAGTTCTCCCACTTAAAAAGATGAGAGAGGCCTGTAATTTGCATCATAGGTACACTTCAACTATGACAGACAAAATGAGAAAAAAAATCCAGAAAATCACATTGTATGATTTTTAATGAATTTATTTGCAAATTATGGTGGAAAATAAGTATTTGGTCACCTACAAACAAGCAAGATTTCTGGCTCTCACAGACCTGTAACTTCTTCTTTAACCTTTCTGATCTCCCCATCCCGGATCCGGGATCGTGAATACAGACTCAAGCTCATTACCATAACGCAACGTTAACTATTCATGAAAATCGCAAATGAAATGAAATAAATATGCTAGCTCTCAAGCTTAGCCTTTTGTTAACAACACTGTCATCTCAGATTTTCAAAATATGCTTCTCAACCATTGCAAAACAAGCATTTGTGTAACAGTATTGATGGCTAACGTAGCATTTAGCATTAGCATTCAGCTGGCAACATTTACACAAAAAAACAGAAAAGCATTCAAATAAAATCATTTACCTTTGAAGAACTTCAGATGTTTTCAATGAGGAGACTCTCAGATAGCAAATGTTCAGTTTTTCCTGAAAGATTATTTGTTTAGGACAAATCGCTCCGTTTTCTGCGTCACGTTTAGCTATGAAAAAACCCCTGTATCCAGGATTGTGTAAATCTATCAGCAAGCTCATTAGCATAACACAACGTTAACTATTTATGAAAATCGCAAATGAAATAAATATGCCATCTCTCAAGCTTAGCCTTTTGTAAACAACACTGTCATCTCAGATTTTCAAAATATGCTTCTCAACCATAGGAAAACAATCATTTGTGTAAAAGTAGCTAGCTAGCGTTAGCATTTCGCGTTAGCATTTAGCGTTAGCATTAGCGTTAGCATCCAGCACACAACATTAACAAAAACATAAAAGCCTTCAAATAAAATCATTTACCTTTGAAGAACTTCTGATGTTTTCATTGAGGATACTCTCAGTTAGATAGCAGATGCTCAGTTTTTCCAAAAAGATTCCTTGTGTATTAGAAATAGCTCAGTTTTATACATCACATTTGGCTACCAAAAAAAATCTGAAAATTCAGTCCTCAAAACGCGAACTTTTTTCCAAATTAACTCCATAATATCGACTGAAAACATGGCAAACGTTGTTTAGAATCAATCATCAAGGTGTTTTTCACATATCTCTTCATTGATACATCGTTCTTGGACACATGCTTTCTCCCCTGAATCAAATGGTAAAGTAGAAGCAGCTGGCAATTGCGCACCGAATTCGACGCAGGACACCAGGCGGACACTTGGAAAATGAAGTCTCTTATGGTCAATCTTCCAATGATATGCCTACAAATACGTCACAATGCTGCTAAGACCTTGGGCGAACGACAGAAAGTGTAGGCTCATTCGTTGCGCAATCACAGCCATGTAAGGAGAGAATGGAAAACAGAGCTTCAGAAATTCTGCTAATTCCTGGGTGATGCATCATCTTGGTTTCGCCTGTAGAATGAGTTCTGGGGCACTTACAGACAAAATCTTTGCAGATTCTGAAACTTCAGAGTGTTTTCTTTCCAAAACTGTCAAGAATATGCATAGTCGAGCATCTTTTCGTGACAAAATATCGCGCTTAAAACGGGAACGTTTTTTATCCAAAAATGAAATAGCGCCCCTAGAGCTCTAACAGGTTGAGGCTCCTCTGTCCTCCACTGTATTAATGGCACCTGTTTGAACTTGTTATCAGTATAAAAGACACCTGTCCACAACCTCAAACAGTCACACTCCAAACTCCACTATGGCCAAGTACAAAGAGCTGTCAAAGGACACCAGAAACAAAATTGTAGACCTGCACCAGGCTGGGAAGACTGAATCTGCAATAGGTAAGCAGCTTGGTTTGAAGAAATCAACTGTGGGAGCAATTATTAGGAAATGGAAGACATCCAAGACCACTGATAATCTCCCTCGATCTGGGGCTCCATGCAAGATCTCACCCCGTGGGGTCAAAATGATCACAGGAACGGTGAGCAAAAATGTGCCAGACGTATCCCCCTGCTTAAGCCAGTACATGTCCAGGCCCGTCTGAAGTTTGCTAGAGAGCATTTGGATGATCCAGAAGAAGATTGGAAGAATGTCATATGGTCAGATCAAACCAAAATATAACTTTTTGGTAAAAACTCAACTCGTCGTGTTTGGAGGACAAAGAATGCTGAGTTGCATCCAAAGAACACCATACCTACTGTGAAGCATGGGGGTGGAAACATCATGCTTTGGGGCTGAAAAATCACATTGTAGGATTTTTAATGAATTTATTTGCAATTGATTTGATCGTGGACTTGAGGAAACCGCAGAGGAAGCACCCCCCTATCCACATCGACTGGACTGCAGTGGAGAAGGTGGAAAGCTTCAAGTTCCTCTGCATACACATCACTGACGCCTCACCAACCTCAGAAGGCTGAAGAAGTTTCCTTGACACCTAAAACCCACACAAACGTTTACAGATGCACAACTGAGAGCATCCTGTCTGGCTGTATCACTGCCTAGAACAGCAACTGCACTGCCCGCAACCACAGGGCTCACCAGAGGGTGGTGCAGTCTACCCAACGCATCACCGGGGGCAAACTACCTGTCCTCCAGGACACCTACAGCACCCGATGTCACAGGAAGACCAAAAAGATCATCAAGGACAACAGCCACCCGAGCCACTGCCTGTTCATCAGACTGTTAAATAGCCATCACTAGCACATTAGAGGTTGCTGCCCTATTTACATAGACTAGAAATCATCACCGGCCACTTTAATAATGAAACACTAGCCACTTTAATAATGTTAACATATTTTGCATTAGTCATCTCACATGTATATACTGTATTCTATCCTATTCTATCCTATACTGTATCTTAGTCTATGCTGCTCTGACATTGCTCGCCCAAGTAGTTATATATTCTTAAGTCTAGATCAGAAAGAATACTGCAACAATAACATCCATAGTTATGGACTTGCAAACAGAAGTCACCATACTGTCCATTACTGTCCGTAACGTTGTAATGTTAGGCCGATTTTTTGTTATATTTACCATGTGTATGTCACGTGAAACTCCATGAGGGCGACCAACGGCGACACTAGATCCTTCCCATTTTCTTGACTACCAGCAGAGCCATCTGGTAAATCAGGCTCTTTGGTGAACCCCAGTCATGAAAAGAGTGAAAACATCTTCTCCTTCGAGAAAAGACTTCAATGCAGTTATTTGCTGTTCTTTCAATAAAGTTATGCCCTCTAATAATGTAACTGCTGCTATATTTTTTTCTTCTGCGCACAGTACATGCGCTTCTCGTTGTCATTATCAATTAAACCACCCCCACAGATTATAAGAGGACGCTGATTGGTCAGACCATACGGTGGATGGAAGGGAGGAGCTCAAATGGTTTGAATCTGATCGTGGCCAGACTGTATCTTTGTGGCGAAACTTTCAATTTCACTTAGCTACTGAATTCAGCTAGCTAGTCTAGCCTACTCAAACACCCAGCTTAAACAGAGAGGGATGTTTTGTTAGCTAGCTGGCTATGGCCATCCAACACGTGGAACTCTTCAGAGTGAAGGTAAGCTTTTGGTTTTACTATCATATTGCCACTGGCCTGCCGGTGTAACTGCTAAACTGCTTTCTGACTGTAAACTGTACTGCATGATTGTAGCGAGTTCACTAACGTGTTAGTTCTAGTATGTTGAGAAGGTAGGCTGTGTGTAGCGGTTAGTGGTCATGATATGAAGGTTTGGCTTGGAAATTTGCCTTGTCACAGACAGCTGATGTGTTGTGCACTGAAGAGCACCTCCTCCCAACTGCCCACTGCACTGAGGCTAGGTAACACGGTCACCACTGATAAATCCATGATAATCAAAAACTTCAACAAGCATTTCTCAATGGCTTGCCATGCCTTCCTCCTGGCTACTCCAACCTCAGCCAACAGCTCGCTACATATTCGTCGCCAGACCCACTGGCTCCAGGTCATCTACAAGTCCATGCTTCGTAAAGCTCCGCCTTATCTCAGTTCACTGGTCACGATGGCAACACCCATCCATCCGTAGCACGCACTCCAGCAGGTGTATCTCACTGATCATCCCTAAAGCCAACACCTCATTTGGCCGCCTTTCCTTCCAGTTCTCTGCTGCCTGTGACTGGAACGAATTGCAAAAATCGTTGAAGTTGGAGACTTTTATCTCCCTCACCAACTTTAAACATCTGCTATCTGAGAAGCTAACCGATCGCTGCAGCTGTATATAGTCCATCGGTAAATAGCCCACCCAATTTACCTACCTCATCCCCACACTATTTTTATTTATTTACTTTTCTGCTCTTTTGCACACCAGTATCTCTACCTGCTCATGACCATCTGATCATTTATCACTCCAGTGTTAATCTGCTAAATTGTAATTATTCGCCTACCTCCTCATGCCTTTTGCACACAATGTATATAAACTCTTTTTTTTCTTTTTTCTACTGTGTTATTGACTTGTTTATTGTTTATTCCATGTGTAACTCTGTGTTGTTGTCGGTTCACACTGCTATGCTTTATCTTGGCCAGGTCGCAGTTGTAAATGACAACTTGTTCTCAACTAGTCTACTTAGTTAAACAAAGGTGGAGGGGGAAAAAAATGACAGATTTAAAACAGGTTTTTAGAAATGTTTGCTAATAAGTATTCAGACCCTTTTCTCAGTACTTTGTTGAAGCACCTTTGACAGCGACTACAACCTCGAGTCTTCTTGGGTATGACGCAACAAGCTTGGCACACCTGTATTTGGGTAGTTGCTCCCATTCTTCTCAGCAGATCCTCTCAAGCTCTGTCAGGTATAAATTAGCAAAAAGTGTAAAAACCCTGTTTTCACTTTGTCATTATGGGCTATTGTGCAAAGATTTCTGAGGATTTAAAAAAATATGTATTTTTAGAATAAGGCTATAATGTAACAAAAAGTCAAGGGGTCTAAATACTTTCGGAAGGCTGCGAAGAGACAGAATCATCAGATCACTTGTTTTGGTACTGCCCATTTGTAGCTTGTGTTTGGCTGCAGGTTCAGGAATGTTCAAGAATTGCAACATTTACCTGGAGCTAACTCTGCAAAAAGCACTGCTGGGTGACTTGAAAAGCCATAGTCAATCTATCAATAATTTAATAATACTTCTAGTAAAAATATTAAATCTTTCATTTACAATCTATAGAAACTGTGAGAATAGAAAGGTTCAGAACTTTTGTGAAACATTACAGCACAGTTGAACAATATATGCTAATTATACAACGGTATAATCCCAAATGTCGATTGGTTAAAACCACATTCCAGACGGTGTCGATTCCACAAGTTATCACCAGCTAAATCTTCCATTTATGATGTTAAAATGCCTATTTACTCTGTTCCATCTGACTGTGCAATCCACTGTCTCTTCAGCTCAGCCAGGCACTTTATAATCTTGATCTCCACTATTAAAAGCATCTAGACATTATCTCACATTTCTTTTAGATTAACATTTCGTTTTCAACAGCGGAGATTTGTATAAACCTTGCTGTCTGTCTCTCCGACATTTGCAACATTGTTTCAATATTCAAATTCGATCTCCAGCTGTCTCATGGTAATGAACATGTCAGGAATTGGGAGGAGACAGACAGGCAGCGTTTCTCAGAAATCATGAATCAGCTGGCATCATTTTTATGGATATATACAAAGAAATGTAAATTGCAAAGAGGTAAAACTAAACGAAGTGTAGCTAGTTTGCAGTCTTTCCAGCTTCAGTTTGAAGTGATTGTGTTAGCTGTGTTGTTGGCTAGCTCCTCTGAACAACAGTGTCCTGACGAGTGAGCACATTTTCCATGCCAGGCGAACTTGCGCATCATTAGCTCATGGTTACGGATGTATCCAAATAAATGTCACGAGAAAACAGCTTATGCAAATGCAGCTACTTTGCTGTTATTAGTTGGCTAGCTAGCAAGCAAGGGGTAAGAACGTTGCCAGCCAGTATGGTAATGAAACATGTAGAACGAACTACTGGGTCGCGTCCATAGATACAGAACAAAAAGCCTGAATGACTGGGTCGCATCTCTAGCAACCGAACCGATAGAACGAACGACCCGCCGACTTTGGTGGCAACCCAAGATTCGTATTGGGACTATATCTTGTGGAAGGATGAAATTGTAAAAATAATTCAGCAAAATAAAGTTTTTAATTAAAATATGTAAATCACTATTTGAATATGTTAGTATCCCGTTGTATAAAAGTGATAATGCCTTCAAAGTCAGTTTTTGGAGGATATATTGACTTCGTCTTGGGCTCAACAACAACTGGGCCAATATATCCTTTAAACACCGGATTCTCGGGCATTATCACTTAATTAGAAATCAAAACTGGATGGCTTTCAGAGATAAATGGGAGTGGTTGAGGGTAGCTGTAGGGTGGGACTAAAAACAAGAAACAAAAAAAAACAAGAATAGAAAACTAATATAAAATGTATATACAGTTGAAGTCGGAAGTTTACATACATTTAGGTTGGAGTGATTAAAACTCATTTTTCAAATTTTGGTAAGACGGTTAGGACATCTACTTTGTGCATGACACAAGTCATTTTTCCAACAATTGTTTACAAACAGATTATTTCACTTATAATTCAATGTATCACAATTCCAGTAGGTCAGAAGTTTACATACACTAAGTTGACTGTGCCTTTAAACAGCTTGGAAAATTCCAGAAAATTATGTAATGGCTTTTGATAGGCTAATTGACATAATTTCAGTCAATTGGAGGTGTACCTGTGGATGTACTTCAAGGCCTACCTTCAAACTCCGTGCCTCTATGCTTGACATCATGGGAAAATCTAAAGAAATCAGCCAAGACCTCAGAAAAGAATTGTAGACCTCCACAAGTCTGGTTCATCATTGGGAGCAATTTCCAAATGCCTGAAGGGACCACGTTCATCTGTACAAACAATAGTGCGTAAGTATAAACACCATGGGACCACGCAGCCGTCATACCGCTCAGGAAGGAGACGCGTTCCGTCTCCTAGAGATGAGCATACTTTGGTGCGAAAAGTGCAAATCAATCCCAGAACATCAGCAAAGGACCTTGAGAAGATTCTGGAGGAAACAGGTACAAAAGTATCCTTATCCACAGTAAAAATGAGTCCTATATAGACATAACCTGAAAGGCCGCTCAGCAAGGAAGAATCCACTGTTCCAAAACCGCCATAAAAAAGCCAGACTACGGTTTGCAACTGCACATGGGGACAAAGATCGTACTTTTTGGAGAAATGTCCTCTGGTCTGATGAAATAAAAATAGAACTGTTTGACCATAAGGACCATCGTTATGTTTAGAGGAAAAAGTGGATGCTTGCAAGCCAAAGAACACTATCCCAACCGTGTAGCATGGGGGTGGCAGCATCATGTTGTGGGGGTGCTTTGCTGCAGGAGGGATTGGTGAACTTCACAAAATAGATGGCATCATGAGGGAGGAAAAATTGGTGGATATATTGAAGCAACATCTCAAGACATCAGTCAGGAATTTAAATATTGGTCGCAAATCGGTCTTCCAAATGGACAATGCCCCCAAGCATACGTCCAAATTTTGGGCAAAATGGCTTAAGGACAACAAAGTCAAGGTATTGGAGTGGCCATCACAAAGCCCTGACCTCAATCCCATAGAAAATGTGTGGGCAGAACTGAAAAAGCGTGTGCGGGCAAGGAGGCCTACAAACATGACTCAGTTACACCAGCTCTGTCAGGAGGAATGGGCCAAAATTCACCCAACTTATTGTGGGAAGATTGTGGAAGGCTACCCGAAACATTTGACCAAAGTTAAACAATTTAAAGGCAATGCTACCAAATACTAATTGAGTGTATGTAAACGTCTGACCCACTGGGAATGTGATGAAAGAAATAAAAGCTCTCTACTATTATTCTGACATTTCACATTCTTAAAATAAAGTGGTGATCCTATCTGACCTAAAACAGGGCATTTTTACTGAGATTAAATGTCAGGAATTGTGAAAAACTGAGTTTAAACGTGTTTGGCTAAGGTGTATGTAAACTTCCGACTTCAACTGTAGTATGTATTAGCTGTCAATATAAGCCTACGTATTGTTGTCCATTATTTTACTCCAATTATGGGAGTATCACCATACATCTGGAGGATTGCCTGCTTATGTACTCTCCCCACTGGGCACAGATGTCAATTAAACATTTCATTTTGATTAACACTTGGTTGAGTTGTCAACTAAAGTGAATTAAAAGTGAAATTAACAAAACATGTAGGTTAAAAGTTGGGTGAAGTAAATATGAAATTTTCTTACGTTGATGACTTTTTGCAAACCCAATGAGTTTTCCATGTTGATTCAACATCATCACATAGATTTTTGTGGTAGCATAGTTGTTTCAACCATAACTCAATATCTTATCTGGCAGCTCGATTCTTATTGCTTACTATTTGATTTCTCTTTCTGTAAGAACTTAGTGTACGTCTTCCATAATTCATCCAGCCCACACTATACTTCCATGATTTAAAGAGATTGCTTTAGCAGCTAATTCTTGTATTTTACCTTCGTCTCTGGTCCTCTCCCACTAATTCTCACAGCAAATAAATCCCTCGGCCATTGACTTCATGCATTGCTCAATACCTTTTGTGGGTTGCTGGGACCTCTGTCCAAAGGAAGATGCCAGGATGAAGGAAATCAATTAAAGATAACTGTTAAACTCATACAAAAGAGTACTATTCCTCCATGTCCCCTAGACTGGTGAACAATGATCAGTGAAGGCTTCTGAAAGAAACAACATTCCTTTGTGTTAGGTCTGTAGGTAGGTTCGGAAAATATAGAAGTGCTCCCTATATCCAATCCTTGTGGCTTTCATTTGGAGACGTCTTAGGGTCCAAGGCAAAGCAGGAATCTGAAGGAGCATTCTAATAGGCATTTATTACAATTATTTTACATAGCGATAACAATCTAATGATAAATTGGGTATGAGTGGCTGTTTAGCTAATTCAATACAATACTTATAACCAAACACTATAAAACGGCAGGCAATCAACTATCAACCGATCATCATTGCAATGCCTTGTGTATAAATCACACTTCCGCAAAGGACAGAGGTGTATTTATTTTTTTGTGGTGGAAAACATAAATGTGTGTTTTGCGACCATAGCCCAGGCACACATTTAGAAACTGGAACTGTAGGTGGCATATGGATTTCCAGTGCATTCAGAAAATAAAACATAATTGAGTGTGTGTGAGTGAGAATGTGTGTGTGTGTGAGTGTGTAGTATTCAGAAATTGACTGAGCTACTGCTGTTTTGATCAATTAAACTCCCTGTTGCTGAAGCCCGACAGGGTCAAGGGCATCCTTGCATTTCCCATCATGTGGCAGTATGTGTTCTTACTGCTGTCTGTGGGGAAGTACTCTTCAGACAATAAATAGTATATCTCCCCTCATCACTAATTCTCAGTGGTGAGGTGAAGGAGAGGCCCTTGTCACAGCAGCGAACTGCTTCCTGTGGCTGGGTTGACTGCTCCGGGGATGAGCCCTGCTGTCCCTCCAGGTTACTGTAAAGGCGACCTGGGGCTCTAATAATGCACAGCAGATGAGCTAGATCAGGAAGTTCCTCAGAGGACCACAGGATGTTCCGAGGGCCCCAGGAATACATTCTAAGAGAGTGTTTTTTTGGCAGAAGTGGTATTTCATTTGTTTTTGGAATACAGCAGCGACAGCTCCACTGGTTTCCTGTTTTCTTTCCTGAATCAGGTCTCCTGTGCTCTTTGGGTGGCGATACAAATATGAAAAATACATTTTCTGGGAAACTACCCTTACTTTTTTACATTTATTTTTTTACTTCCTTTGTGCGGATGAGTGGGTAAGAAGCCTACTGGTGACATTGGTCTACAAAGCCAGCAGGTGGCAATCTTCTCACCAAACCTCCCACCTGTGTCAATGGGAACGCATAGCCTGTACTTATCAGCTTTTTAGAGTTTGTATGACTTTGTAATGCAGCGTAGAAAACATGATTTGGTAAAGACATAAATTATGCTTGAGAAAGACAGTCGTTATTTAACAGCAAGATTATAATTTGGGATTGATGTACCATACAAGTGACACATGCTAATAAAATGTATTTCCAGGAATCACATCAGAAACCAAAATGAGTTATCTGATCAATTGAATGTATGTATGTATGTATGTGTTTCACAATAAGAACTTCCAAACCACATAAACAAATTGTCTGCAACTCTGGTGTATCAAAGTGCATGGAATGGGTTTTGTGTACCATGAGTAAGGTCTGGTTTACTCCCATATCTCTTCCCATCAGAGCAATATCAAGCTGTGATCACACTATAAATTACCAGCCCCACTGAGCATAACATGCAAAGCCAAACTGATTGTCTGTCAAGTCCTCTTTGGCATCAAAAGGACATTAAATTCATATTGCTGATTTAATCAATGTCCCCTCCATTGTTGTTAGGATATGGGTTATGTCTTTCATTTCCCCTACAGCCTCAAAAGACTAATCCAAATGAGTTTTTGCTGCACTGAAAGGGAAATTAATACATCTCAGAAAAGGAAATCATAGTTCCAGACTGTAAAAATATGGTTGAGTTCTGCATGCATACAAAATCACAGTATATACTATAGGACTGTGTATTAACACGTGATGTGGGTTGAATCCAAGTCATTTGTAACAAAACTGGAAAGGCAACATAATAGCCCATACTTAGCACCAGGAAATACTGTCACCATTCATCAATACAGTGATGGGATACTGAAAGCAGTAAGTCTATCGCGATAATGAGTGTTTGACCATGGAATGTTTCCCAATATAAAAAAGCCAAAAATCACGAGAGACAGAGGTAAAAAAAAAACACACAAAAAAAACAGAAGAACTCGGTCAACCGCTTACAAGTTTGACAGACAAGGTTTTTATTTGAGTTATTTGAGATAACTTACTTGTAGCCTATAGAAGCTCTTCAATCTCTTCACATATGTAAGATTGCTACACATCCGCGTTTTGGCTGAAACCTCAGTGGACATAATGGACAGTTTCAAAGCCACATAATGAAAAGATAAACCTGAGCCGAACCGAGAAAACCATGAACATGGCAAATATTCAAGCCACTATACACAATGGAGATTGGACGTAAAGCATTTTCTTTACTTTTGGCTCTGTACTCCAACAGTTCACATTTGAGATTCAATTATGAATATGAGGCAAAACAACAGCATGTCAGCATTTCTTTGAGGGTATTTATCATACATATGTTTTACTGTTCAGAAATGAAAGCAGCCCCCCCCCCCCCCCCCTCACTAATGGTGTATTAAAGTAGCCAAAGGTTTAGTATGTGTTTTGGGTTATGATTTGCCCAATTTTAACTGAATGGTGAATGATGACTGGAGTCATTTTCTTTCTAAGTGAGCCGATGAGATGTTTCTGAACACTTCTAAATTAATCCGGATAACGAGTGAGAAAATTACTACAACAAAAAATGCTAACCTCTCACCATTACCAATAACAGGGAAGGTTAGCATTGTGGGTGAGGTATGATCTTTGTGCCTCTGTGACTTTCTCATGATTCATTCATGATTATCCATAATCATGGTAGCATCCAACTTAATGTAGAAGTGTTCAGAAACATCTTCTATTCTTATTTACAATAAAAGTGACTCCAAGATGACAATATATTATTCACCATTTAGTTCCTATCGGGCAAAACATCCTCTGAAACACAACCAAAAACTGCAAATGCATCCAACAAATTTGCAGTCACAAGCTTGATAATGTCATTGCGTGCAAGGATTATGGGACCAAATACTAAACTTTTGACTACTTTAATACACTATAAGTGAACTAGTCTAAATACATATGACTTCTTAAAATGGGGGGGACTATATGCATAAAGTGCTTTCTAAACGGTAAAGCAGATATGAAAATACCCTCAAATAAAGGTGACGTTCTGTACTCTCGCCTCATTTGTAACATTTTATCCCCAAAAAAATCTGGAGTATAGGCAAATTAAAAAGGTTAGTTATACTGTCCAAATACAAACAGAGGGGAGTGTATACTCTTTAAACAAACAGTGCTGCTACATTTATGAGTGGCCCTGATTTTAATAGGTCTGACAAAAAAGCCATACATATGACATCAGATATGCCTTTAATATGAAACATGTTCACATTCTGTCCAGTTTGATGCGTAAAATAAGCAATATTGTGTGCCTAAATGAATAGCTTTTTCTTTTACTATAATATTGGACAAGCACGCGCACTGTGCATGCACCAGCATTGTTGACAAGTAGCTGAGAGAGCTATGATTGGTCCATTGCGATGGGTGTTTCCGCATTCTGTTGTGAGCTGTCAGTGCGAGTGTAACTTGGAAAGCGCACTGTCGTGTCTCATAAGTAACTATCTTATCATCCATTCCCGGGGAACTACCCGTTAAACGGTTGAGATCCAGGATGCCCTATGTATTCGTTAGTACTCAGATCCGGCTGGTTAGTATTCTTCTTCCCGTCATAGCATACAGACTGCATCCTTGCGGTTGACGCGCACGCCGAAATGTTATAGACTAAAGACTTTGTAAAGGAAGGCTCTGCAACAATGTCGCCGATTTTGACGTGTAGCTTATTACATAGGTATCAGCTATGTCCATGTTTGCAACATTGTAACATTTGCAAACATGGAAGCGAAACAAATTCGAACTAGTGCATAGCAGCTCGCGTCTCGTTTCTTTTTCTACAGTACACCAAATTAAAAACACGTTCACTGCTCAGTCAGATAAAGTATGTAGGCCTATTTCTGTGCATAATTGGTAAATTGTTATAGAGATTGTGGATGGCATGCCATGCATATTTTCGGTGTTTGTCAATTTATTTCAAGAATGCAACGGAGTGTACAAAACATTAAAAACAGATGCTCGTTCCATGACAAACTGACCAGGCGAATCCAGGTGAAAGCTATGATCCCTTATTAATGTCACTTGTTAATTCCACTTCAATCAGTGCAGATGAAGGGGAGGAGACAGGTTAAAGAAGGATTTTTAAATCTTGAGACATGGATTGTATGTGTGTGCCATTGAGGGTGAATGGGCAAGACAAAAGATTTAAGTGCCTTTGAGCACACTGGTTTGGGTCAAGAACTGCAACGCTGCTGGGTTTTTCACACTGAACTGTTTCCTGTGTGTATCAAGAAAGGTCCTTCCTAATATTGTGTATCAATATTAGTAATGTGTTAATGTTTTGTACACTCTGCATATAGCATTTGTGCACACACCTGAATATCTGTTTTTCAGGAGACTGGGCCAACCATGGTAGGAGATGTATACTCTGACCCAGCAATAATGAACTACCTGGGAGCCAGGAAAACCACCATGCTGGGGAACAATTTGTGAGTGTTGAGTATATCTCATTGTATGTCTCCATCCTTACGGCCAAGATTATGACAAACCTCTGAGCGACGGAAGAATGGTGTAGTAGTGGTATAAGTTGAACCAGAGCAGGACATAGGCTGTTGCTCTGTAGTTTGGGAGCAGACAAGCAGAGTTGATCGAACAACAGGGAAGTGTTGTCATTGCGGATCTGCCACAAGTGCTTTTGGGAAATGAACCAAGGTGTGGAGGGAATAATCACAAACACAATCCTGGCTCATTTAGCGGAGTTCTCCTGCATGTGTTCGCACTCCTGACAGAGTTCACAGAATGAGTTTGACATTTTACATCTGAGAAAAAACTAAACTTTCTGCCCCTTGCAGCTCGGAGTACCACGTGGACGAACCTCCGCGTTTGGTGTTGGACAAGTTGGAGAAGATTGGCTTCCGCATGGTGACAATGACAGGCGTGGGACAAACGCTGGTGTGGTGCATGCACAAGGAGACTGAGTGACCTGACTGTGGATCAATGACACTGATAGTGTGTCTTGGGCCACAAGGTTGTGGTGGTAGTGTTCTGTCCAATGAGGAGCAAGAGCTAAAAACCTATATTGTAGGTATTACATAAAAAAATCAAGGATGGATTCTATACATTAATTTTGCTACTGTTCTTTGTGATGTAATGGTCCTTTGTCTTCCATTTATTTATTTTTTAGCAAGGGGTGCCGATTACCGAATTTCGAATGATCAATTCTCCAGATCGTTATTTGCCCCGTTAGCAAATGTGTGAATTTGTATAATGACACTACTTGTCCAGAATCTTTTGTACTCCCATTCAAACTCACTCCAATGTGATGGAGCAGTTACCAAATGTGTGTTCATAATCTATCATAGCAATGGGTTTACAAACTGAATCTGAATGTCAAGAGTATGATGTTGAATCAGTTCCAAAGTTTTACATTGCCTTTAGGCCAAGCAAATATTACTTTTCCTAGCATGCAAATATTCCTCTATCCTGAATCCTATTCCATTTTCTCAAATGCTCTGTAAACAGTTGTCGATTTAACAGTGAACTGCTTAATTATGGGCCATTCCCAACATTGCAGAGAGAAAGAAAATAGAAAAGTAATAAATACACAATGAGTAATGATAACTTGGCTATATACAAGAGGTACCAGTACAATGTACAGGGTTATGAGGTAATTGAGGTAGATATGTACATACAACTAAGAAATAAGTGACAGATAAAACTGTCAAAAGTTGGTGCAAAAAGGAGCTGTGTGAGAATGTTAGTTTTCATATCATTGGTAATATAATTAGATGCATGTGAAGAAATTATAATAAAGGTGATTTGATATTTGTTCCGTGGCATGTCCCAACTCTCAAGGAGGTAGAGTATACTTAAAAGGACAGGTTGGAAGTCTGATCTCCCTGTGTGCCATCTGTCAGTACAATATGGTAAGCATGACATTTGTTGGACAAATGTCTCATGCTCTCTTAAAAAAAAAGCTCTAAACAAGCCCTTGGAACTGTGCCTTCACGCCTCAGGTTGAGGGGAAATATGGCACGTCTGCAGTGGTTTTTAGTGGGCTAGTGAGACCTCAGTACATAGGGGGAAGTTAGTCGGGTCCTGTAAGTGTGACAAGTGTGCTGCAGGCATGCCTGGTGGAGACCATCTGAGCCAGCACTTCTGCTGCTACTGGGTGGTTTCATTAGTCTCTGGGCTGCCAGTGCATGTCTGAGGCTAACCCCAGATCACCAAGCCTTCGCCAGGCCTGCTGCCGTGACTTGGCCACAATTTACACCCAAATATCAAAAGGGCCCTAATTTCTACATGCGGGCGCAACTGTGGTCAGTTCCAGGTTCTGCTGGCATCTGAGGAGCTGCCAGCTTCCACACGGACAGAGGATCTGAGGAAGAGGATGCTGTGAAGATGCCGCCGGAGTCTTCTCCTGTTGATTGGATGGCTTTTGTTGGGACGCCATATCTTCCTGTTTCATTTGCATGCAGCACAATCCGCTGGCACTGGGCACGGTCAGGATGTGTTCCTGGAACTGTAATTGTATTCCCTCTTGTAATTTGGACTCAATGTTCAGCTTTTTTCTCTCGGGGTACGACAGGCCGTCCATCAAATGCATAAATAAAACCATCTGATTAGTGTATATTGCACTAGGAGAGGAGAGTGTGGGGAGAGAAGTGTAGGGACACGATGGCTCACACCACACCACAGCTGACCGTTGTGTAAGAGAGCTGTGGCAGGCTGGGAGTGCCGGGGAGATGGATCACTGGGTTGGACCAACCAGCTGGCTATGAGTCTCCAAAATAACACGATGACAGGAAGAAACTTCACACAGCCCCAGGAATAGACTACATTATACCATAGTCCCCTGAGGGACAACATACATCTATTTTGTTTTTGGATGTCCCACGGAGGGGACACTGTTACAACTGTTTGTTTCTCTGGTCAGAGTGACTGTAGCCTAGCTCAGTGTGTCAGGTCCTAAATGGAAGTGGCCCAGACATCCCAGCATTCGGCAGTGACATCAGGAGACCTCTTCCTCCATGAGCAACTCATTTAACAGCCTCTATTGGGAAACTCATCTGAAACCACAACATTCAGGCAAGAGAGGAACGGTCATGATACTGTATGAATATATCTTTCATGAATGCCAACGACTTACGGGACGTGTACAGTTGATCTTCAGTTCAGTTGTTTTCACTGGGATGACCAACTAGTCATCAGATTATCTCTTCATGATACTTTCAAGGAACAGATGTATTTATTGTAGCACAACCAGTAAACAGGATTTGACAGAGGAGACAAGGGTGAATCGCACTTAGAATAGGCATATTTTGAACGCTAACTACAATGTAAAAGTTCAGTGCAGGGTGGTACTAAAGTCTTCAGATCAAGTATCAGCCTTGAAGTTGTACAGTACCTTCGATATACAAAACTCAAAACAATCATAACCACCACTGCTGTAATAAAGGGCCTCTAGAGTATGTTCCCATTTCATCACATGGGCCCACAAACATTCCCTTGAAAACATGCCTACAGTACTACCACTCCCATCCCAGGCTGATTGACAGTTAAAAATGTAATAGCCATGATTTCCCCATCTTCTTTTCACATGGTCTGTGGTTTACACTGTTGGAAGACAACATTGCATTAAAGGGAAACGACTCAGTCTCTTTGCTGCAAAGATTGTTCATTACCCTAACTTTTTACAGTTTGAGAAAGTGATACTGACAGATGCAAATTACATGATTGCATCATTTAGATGTGGTATAGCAGTGTTGGATGGCCCATCTCTTTGGGGTCTTTTGCAATACGTTATGATAACATTCCTTGTTAGTATAAACTTCTTGTTCCCCTGTTCATCTTATCTTGGTTTGGATGAAAAAGTACACTGGTTCAGTTTACATTAGAATAGTAGCTGGTAGTAATTCAGTAAATGACAAACCAGAAACACACCCGTTCTTTAAAAAATATGTTTATTCAACAGATATTTTTTTTTTTTTTTTAAACACAAATGAGATGTGCTTTATGAAACTAAAGCATCAGGTGTATAGTAAACTGTAGTTTAGTTGTGGCTAGGAAGAGCTGGACTGGGTCTGGGGCCAGGATTCATTCAAAGATACATTGAAGCGCGGAGATGGCATTCACAGTATAGGGTGCAGATGTCAGCTCAAACGGAAAGGACCTTCAAATGTCAAGCACCGCACGCTTACAGAAAACACACCTTGGATTGAATCCCGGTCTGAGACTGGATCTGGGCTGGTACTATGCTGCATCCTCCTTGTCCTCTCTCTGCATCTCCTCTATGAGTCTCTGTCTCTCTGACGCTTGTCTCATATTCATCAGCACCACGCTCTCATAGTCCCGCTCACTGCTCAGGGCGCCCTGTAAGGGTAGACAAACAGTCAGATCAACAGGGACAGGCAGGCAGAGGACAGGTACAAAGCAGTTACAACCAGTGATCTTTACCATAGTCATTTCACCACCTTTACCTTAGTTACCAGTGTAAAACGGTCAATATGAAGAAGCAAACCATGCTAAGCCATTGCATTAATAATGGGATAACACAGTGCAAATACAAAAACAAGCTCTACATGTGACATAGGTGTGCAACAGAGCATGGACCAAATGATTACTGTCTGTCACTCGTCGTGAAAAAAAGACAGCAGCCACAGGACCAGAGAGAGGAGAGGACAGGCGAGGGGAAGGGAGGAGAGGACAGGACAGGTGAGGGGAAGGGAGGAGAGGACAGGACAGGTGAGGGGAAGGGAGGAGAGGACAGGACAGGTGAGGGGAAGGGAAGAGAGGACAGGACAGGTGAAGGGAAAGGAAGGGAGGAGAGAACCGGACAGGTGTGTGGGAGGGAGGACCGTTTCAGACATACAGTGCCAAAAAGTTTGCCCCCTCTCTGATTCTCTATTTTTGATACTGAATGTTATGATCTTCAACCGAAACCTGAGTTTACTCCCAAAAAGATGCATACTTTTTTATTAAATAAATAAAATAAGTAACATCCAATTCCCCTGTGTGAAAAAGTAATTGCCCCCTTACACTCAATAACTGGTTGTGCCACCTTTAGCTGCAATGACTGCAACCAAATGCTTCCTGTAGTTGTTGATCAGTCTCACAGACAGACAGACAGACAGACAGACAGACAGAGAGACACACAGTAAGCACTAGGCTGCACGGTAAGCACTAGGCTGCACGGTAAGCACTAGGGGCTGACACACACAAGTATGCAAAGACACGCTTACCAGTGGTGTTTGGCGGATGTGACAAATACAATTTAATTTGATGCATGTGCACACACACACAGCCAGTCAGACACACGCACCGCCCCTAATCCTCAATGGAGGGGGGGGGGGCGGAGTGTCCACAGAATAAACCTGTTTTATAGGATTAGATGGAGGAAGTCTGCTGTGCCAAGGAAGTGTCTCCCTAACAAGCCAGTGAGCAGAGAGAAGTGAGTGTGTGAATGTGAGAGAGACAGAGTGGGACACAGAAGAGAAAGGGGGAGAGAGAGAAAGTGTAGAGAATGAAGAAGGGTTAGAGTGGCTCGGTGAGGTAAACCATCTGGAAAAGATCACTGGGACTCCAGCATCCACCCGTGTGTACGAGAGAGAGGGGTAGGAAGAGAGGAGGAGAAAGAGGGATGGCGTGGGGAGGCAGGCTCCCTCTCCATGCTGTTGGATAGACAGCTGTGATTATCATTCCAGTAATGTGAGATCAAGTTCTTGTCTAAGATGTAACCATGAAATATCACGCAAGCTCACTTAAGTAAATAAACAACTGTTGCATCTTCAATTAAACAAAACAAAGGGTGTAACTGTGGGCCGGAGGGAATGCAGCCCCCCCTTCCACCCACCATACACCTTTACTCCACACAGACCTCTACTGGCCATTCTCTGAAATGCTTATATGAAAAACTAGGCTTATATGGACACTAATACTGTATGTCTCTATTTATTTCCCATGTAAGGTTAATAGAGATTATATTGGTTCACTTCCCATGTAGGAGGTGAGCTCTGAACACAAACAGGGGTCTAAGGAGAGTGACACAGTTCTCCATAGATGAGAGCCGTTTCCTTGCCTGGTGGGCTCACACTCAACGTACGCGTTTAGTCTGTGCATCCCTGACTAACTTAACACTTGGGGAGGTGTGTTTGTGTGCGTGTGTGTGTTGCTCCATAAACACACCAGCGGCTGGAGAGAGACTAGGGAAACCACATAAGATAAACAATGAGGCCCACAACAAAGAGGACCAGGCCAGCACAGAGGCAGGATGACAAACACACACACACAGCTCCATTCCATGCTCATTCGCTCAGGGCTGACTAACAGCACTGATATCACTCACGGCCCGGAGCCTCCCAACAGCATGCTACAACCTGACACCAGGCCAGCCGTAACATCAGCACCATACGCCAGGCAGGGCGGTGAGTCAGGGTGCTCCACAGCAGACGGCAGGCTATGCTGCAGGTGGCCAGGCACAGTATTTTCCCCCACAGACAGATGGGATCAGGAGATCTGCTCTACATTAGACCCACCTGTCTCTCTGTGTGTGTTTGTCTTGAGTTACACACAGTTCTCTCACTTTTGTTGAAAAGAAGTATCTGATCTGGCAAATGATCATACAAGGACTGTATTCCTTCCTTTTTATTTTACCTTTATTTAACTAGGCAAGTAATTAATTAGTTAATAACAAATTCTTATTTTCAATGACGGCCTAGGAACAGTGGGTTAACTGCCTGTTCAGGGGCAGAACGACAGATTTGTACCTCGTCAGCTTCCGGTTACTAGTCCAACGCTCTAACCACTAGGCTACCCTGCCGCCCCTTAAAGTGATAGTTCAAGATTTTGGCAATGAGGCCCTTTATCTACATCCCCAGTCAGATGGCCAATGCACAGCTAGCATGGGGGTGATAAGAGAGAAAGAGATACTTCTAGCTCTTCTTCTCCCCCTTGTAAAATCACTCTCTCCCCAGCTCATGACAGAAGTAAGTCTCCCGGGGGCTATGAGGACCTGATGATGTCATGAAGGCCTATTATGTGTCATGGACCTGAGACGGAGCTGGTCTGCACGCCTAACTGCCTGTCCAGAAACAGACTAGGAGCCATCAGCCCTCATTAACCTTAAATAGAGATTTAAAAGGAGTTATTGTGTTTGTGTACAGTACTGATAAACATAGAAGTATTTGAATGATTTAGACAAGCCTGAAAAGGACTTTAAGCCATCACCTTCTTGCAGAACAATCTGATCCACATCGCCTAGCTCCAGTTTGCTTTCCCCCTCTCACCAAGATCCACTGCAAGCAACGAGACATCCTGCTCCAAGGTGTCTGAGACAAATAGGTTTAAACGCTATCTTCTTTACAACAGCTCCTCCTATAGACTAGGGTACTTCTACCAAACCATAGTGGTTGTCCAGGTAAATTACTGCTAGGTCTACAATAATACAGACGGTACTGCCGTCTGATGAAACTAATCAAGGGGCCATTTCTCTGCAGTGTGTCCGAGTGTGTGTGTGTGTGTGTGTGTCAGTGGGTTATGGAGCCGGTGATTTATAGGAGCCAAACACTTATTTAGAGATCATTAGGGGTGTGTTTGATATGTGCGAGTGTATGCCCAGATGCTCCCGCTAACTAAAAATAACACACTGGGCAGGAGGATCGCATATGCTACAGCCAAACTAAGATTCCTCACAAGAGTAAATTCAGGGAGAAGATCAATCATTTTTTTGAGGACAGACAAAACGATCTACAGACCGACTCCTTGTAATGATGGAACAAATACTAACTCATAATACTGCAATAACAGCTATTGAAATAGGCTCCAAGTCTACTTCCTGTGTTGTTCAGTAATTTCCACAATTAGTCCTGAAAACATGGTTTATGGATGCCATTCACAGGCAAAGGCCCTTTTCCCTGAGAAGGAAAGCTAACCTATAGAAACAGGAACATACTGTATTTATGTAATGCCCTAATAACTGCTGAAATGTAGCGAATAAGGTTTAACAGCCTTGACAGGGCCAAACCACGCAATAACTACTAAAACCTACTGTAGCAGCATGTGACAACGGACTGAGTAAGCTGTGTGCAGGTGGCTAAATGAAGAGGTATTGGTGTCTAGGTGAAAGCTCTGGTCCGTGAATAGTGTAAAGTGTGAAGGAAGAGCCAGTCAGCACTGGATTCGGGGGGCTGTAGAGGGCTGGATTTGAGCCTGCTGGATAGAGGGTGCATTTGAAAACCCATAAAGGAAATAAACAAAATGAAAGAGAAATGGAAGTTGAGACGTGAACTCCCTGTGCTCTGGCATTTCCCTGTATGATGGATGTGTTGGGAGTTTCTATGACAGAGAGATGGGGAGAGGGCTGTTCAGCTATGTAATATCCAACAATACATCTTTGTAATACCAGAATGATGTCTTTCACATCAGGGCCTTCCGGGAAAAGCCCCCTGATTGCAACAGATTTGATTTTAAAACACTGGGGCCACTAAACCAGCAACAATGTAGAATTGAAACCCTCAATATCCCAAAAGAGACATGACAAAAAATTAAGTGAAAGGAAGGTTCAAGTACAAATACACATAAAACATTTCTTACTGTGTGTGCGTGCGTCTGAGTAAGCTGGTGGTTTGTGTGTGTCTGGTGTGCTGCCTGATGAGAGGTCTGTACTGCTGCTTTGAGCATGTGTTATGGTTCCTTATCTGCTTAATGTGCTGAACAAACAGCAACTGGAATGCAGCAGTCCACACACTGTTTACTTCAGAGCCCAGACATTCAAAGAACCCTAAATATCAAACCCTTCATTTAATAATTACAAATAATTCACTGCCAGGAGACACAAGCAGGTAAACATTCTCAGACTTCCCTGACCTCCCACGGAGAACGGCACACACACACATGTCTGGTCTGCTAGTCTGCAAACACGGCAATGAAGCTTTACTTCTACAAATCTCACAGTGGGGAAAAAGTCTGTGTGTATTCCAATCATAACAATACACAAGGATTTGAAATGGAACAGACTGTTTTATTAGAGGACATGATGTAATTCACGTCACGTATCTGTTAAGATTGCCTAGGTAAAATGTATGGGATGGTATAAGACCACCCCTGGAATTTGGTCCACAACTGTACATGAAGACAAGAGAACTTTGTCATGTTACACAATGAAACTTATTCAGATGCAACTAAACTGCCTATCCTGAGGGACAGAGGTCTATCCATTCAGTCAGGTGAGTTTCAGTTGGAGCTCTGCCACAAAGCTCATCACTGTCTATCTGACTCACTCATCATTGTAGAGCGACAGTTACGACACAGGCTCTCTCACTGTCTAGTGATGGATTTTACTGGTTTGCATCCATTGTTTCAATCCTGTACAGATCTTCATCACACACTATATCAGGGCCACAACCGAACTGCTGTGTATTCCATGTGAGAGGAAACATCTTAACACTGTGAAACACTGCTCTGTCTGTGGTTCACAAGACAAGAACACACAACAAAAGGCCCAAATGAATATCCACAAAAGCCTCAATTTTGCTTTATAGAGCCAGTCAAAGCAGTACCTGTAAGCACTTTTTCCTATTACAAAAACAAGCAGCATCCTAGGTTTGTGGGAGAACATAGTCGGTCCAGAAAGACCACAGTACCAACACTGCTCTGAGAAGGGAGAGATTGAGAAGAAGGCAGTCAGACACCATTCTGCTCTTATGGACAATGGTAATTTTATGGTAATCACCCCAGTCTGGACAATGTACTAAACACAAACATGAGAGTAAACACACCTCAAACCCCTGGTCTAATGGTGAGCTCTGTGTAGGGTTGCAAAATTCCTGTAACTTTCAATAAATTCCCAGGTTTTCACAAAGTCCTGGTTGGGGGATCCTAGAATGAGGAGGGAACAAGCAGAAAATCTGGAAACCTCCAACCAGGTTTCCTGGAACCCCAGGGAATTTATTGAAAGTTCCCAGAATTATGCAAGCCAAGCCCTGTGTGACCACATCACCACAGATAAAGCACGCTATCCTCTCCCTTGACGGTCTGCTTGCATGAAACCATGGCTTCCCAACAAAACAAAATAGTGGATGGGGTAGGGGTGGAGAAAAACAATACTGAATTGGGAGTTATTTAAATTTTCAGTTCCAGTCTTGGATAAATGTTATGATAAGGCAGTTAGTATATCTGCTTGAGTAATTGCATCTGTTAAAGGTCTGTTCTGGCGTTAGGGAGTTAATGGGGAAGGAAGGGTGGCAGGAATTTGTTTATTGGAGCCATTTTAAAAGATCTGATCAGTAAAGTAATCTTAGAGACCGAATTCAGTATATACAGTATGAGTCAAAAGTTTGGACGCACACTCAATCAAGGGTTTTTCAAAACTATGAAATAGCACATATGGAATCATGTAGTGTCCAATAAAGTATTAAACAAATTAAAATATATTTTATATTTGAGATTCTTCAAAGTAGCCACCCTTTGCCTTGATGACACCTTTGCACACTAATGCCATTCTCTCAACCAGCTTCATGAGGTAGTCACCGAGTGTTTTTCAATTAACAGATGTGCCTTCTTAAAAGTTAATTTGTGGAATTTCTTTCCTTCTTAATGCGTTTGAGCCTATCAGTTGTGTTGTGACAAGGTAGGGGTGGTATACAGAATATTGCCCTATTTGATAAAAGACCAAGTCCATATTATGGCAAGAACAGCTCAAATAAGCAAAGAGAAACAACAGTCCATCATTACTTTAAGACATGAAGGTCAGTCAACCCAGAAAATGTCAAGAACTTTGAAAGTTTCTTCAAGTGCAGTCGCAAAAACCATCAAGCACTATGATGAAACAGGCTCTCATGAGGACTGCCACAGGAAGACCCAGAGTTACCTCTGCTGCAGAGGATAAGTTCATTAGATTTAGCTGCACCTCAGATTGCAGCCCAAATAAATGCTTCAGAGTTCAAGTAACAGACATCTCAACATCAACTGTTCAGAGGAGACTGCAAAGAAACCACTACTAAAGGACACCAATAAGAAGAAGAGACTTACTTGGACCAACACACACTAGCAATGGACATTAGAACAGTGGAAATCTGTCCTTTGGTCCAAATTTGAGACTTTTGTTTCCAACTGCTGTGTCTTTGTGAGACGCAGAGTAGGTGAACGGATGATCTCCGCATGTGTGGTTCCCACCGTGAAGCATGGAGGAGGTGTGATGGTGTGGGGGTGCTTTGCTGGTGACACTGTCTGTGATTTATTTAGAATTCAAGGCACACTTAACCAGCATGGCTACCACAGCATTCTGCAGCAATACGCCATTCCATCTGGTTTGCGCTTAGGTGGGACTATCATTTGTTTTTCAACAGGACAGTGACCCAACACCTCAAGGCTGAGTAAGTGCTATTTAACCAAGAAGGAGAGTGATGGAGTGCTGCATCAGATGACCTGGCCTCCACAATCACCCGACCTCAACCCAATTGAGATGGTTTGGGATGAGTTGGACAGTTTTCGCTTTGTCATTATGGGTGTAATGTGTGTAGATTGCTGAGGATTTGTTTGTTTGTTTTATCCATTTTAGAATAAGGCTATAACAAAACAAAATGTGGAAAAAGTCAAGGGGTGTGAATACTTTCCGAAGCCACTGTATATAAATCCATCTATCTATACATAATTATTTTACACTACAAGCAAGACATTTACATTTGGGCCTATGGTGGCATTGACTGGAGGCTAGCAATACTGAGAAGCCAATTCATATTCTACTATGACTACAGTATTCCTACAACATTCCAATAACAAAAACAAGCATGCAGCTAGAGGCGTGAGAATTGGAACGGCAACAAGTTATCTTGTGCAACTCAGCCATTCTACACATACATATCTGTATGCTAGTCAGTGGCTTCATCCGATATCACCGCCTATTGGCCTCCACTCAGCCAGAATGGCCTACGTTGGCCCCGGGGCTTTACACAAGCTAACAGAGCACAGGAAATCAGTAGAGTAGAGACAATGCCATGGAGATTAGTGATCGGTTAACCCCATCGGAGTGTGAGTAGCCCCCCCCTCTCTCACACACACACACACGTCACTGTGGCCCTGTCTGTGTGAGGAATGTGCTGTGCTCTTTCCCGAGTTCAATTCCATCCATGTTACAAGCAGTAAATCAGTGGGGACTCCGGCAGCTCCTGTTCTGCCCTCTCCCTCAGGTAGTGGGTGCAGCCAGCGGGATTTACGCCCATGATTCAGACTCACACAGCAGGAAGGGTTACATCACCAGAGGGCAAACACTCTCTGCCGTTAGGTAGGGAGAAAAACCACAAAACCCCACCTGCTCGTCTTAACCCTCTTCTACACTCACCTGGGTTACTTACAGAGGACACTTTCTCAACCAACAAACCTGACAGGGTCTCTACTGATAAGGATTATAAGACAGGTAAGAGACAAGAGTAGCTAGGCTGTTAAATCCAGGATTTAGAGAATTTTCTGGGGAAGTGGCACCAGTTCGCTCTCTCAAGGTTGTTCACAGTGCTTCTCCCACTGCAGTTGAACAAGCCTCATCATGTCAGGAGAAACAGTGTCACAGTCTACAGGTATCAGCCCTAGCCTGGCTTCCTGATAGAGACAGACGTGTGGGTGTGGGATACAGATGCCCTGTGTACACAGCAGTACAGGTAAGAGCTAACAGATCTATCATACATGTTGTTACAAACTCTATCGATCAACCAATCAAAAGTATTAGTTTTAAGAGACTTAACCAACACCTGCTCTTGAGAACATACTTTAGGCATTTCCATTTGGACAGGTGGCCAACTCATTTGAAAAAGTCTCCATCAAACGTGTTCGGCTAAAGGCAGTTTGACGAGAAAGATTATTTAGTAACTGTAAATGGCAAAGCAGTTTTTACTTCTTTCATTTGGACTTGGAAGATAAGTGTTTCCTTAGCGTGATAATGACCGCTACAATTCTAACACGCCCTCGTCCAACTGACATGTTTGGAAAGGAATGCTGTTGTGTCCACACTCTCCCCATCTCCCGCTGCTACTAAAGTGCCAGTAAAACCTTTATGGGCCAACAAAACATGTTTGCCGTAGTGCCTTACAAATTTACAGAGTGAGTGTTTCAAGTCACGAACACAGATATTATATGGGCAAAGCTGTTAGGAGCCCGTAAAATCACAGAGACCACTGAGATTGTCCATTTGACAAGCCAGAGATGAACTGCATTCTGTGTTACTCAATAAAATGACTAAGTTACTGGAACCATACTCAACTAGATTAAAATAAGGAGCATTTTATTTTGCGCTTTGGGCCTAGAGTTTACATGAACTATAATGGACTTTATCTTTTCAGAGCCACACTTTCCTCAGTGTGTTCAGTTGTCTTAGGTAAAAGGTTTTATGCCCTTGCTTTCTAAATGGGTGGTAGCTGTTCAAGGCTCAACATTTACAGCTAACTGAGATTGAAACTGTACAGATTAACTTCTAAATGACCAAAATCGACACCAGTTTGACACCAGTTACAGTATGTGAAAGTCATATTCCAGTTAAATTCTACATACATTACCATCATAACAAATCATGCCAGGTATTGCCACACCTCTCTCAAATAAGAGTTGCGGAATGTGATCTCTTCTGGATCCAGCATGTTTAACAGGAAAGGCTGACTAACTGTCTGTGACCAGTAAACCAGCTCAACAGATCCAAAGTTAAAGAGAAATAAAACAAGATGAATTTGCATACTGTGTCTGAAAGAATCTGGGTTTTGTCTCAACATGTAGCAAATTCCACCCCATTCATAAAATAACGCTTGATTAAAAGTAAGAGTGAAGCCTGTAGTTGTAGTTGCCTGATGGCTATTCCATGCAAGAAATTGCCAAGAAACTGAAGATGTCGTACAACGCTATGTACTACTCCCTTTACAGTTAACTGGCGCTAACCAGAATAGAAGAGGAGTGGGAGGCCCTGGTGCACAACTGAGCAAGAGGACAAGTACATTAGAGTGTTTAGAGTGTCGCCTCAAGTCCTCAACTGGCAGCTTCATTAAAATAGTATCCGCAAAACACCCGTCTCAACGTCAACAGTGAAGAATGCGACTCCAGGATGCTGGCCTTCTAGGCAGAGTTCCTCTGTCCAGTGTCTGTGTTCCTTTGCCCATCTTAATCTTTTATTTTTATTGGCCAGTCTGAGATATGGCTTTTTCTTTGCAACTCTGCATCCCGGAGTCACCTCTTCACACGAAACATGTTAAAAGGTTAATAATTCATAAAGGTGGTGTTAGCTGAATGATATTATCTCATAGAACAAAAGGTATCAGATCTCCTAAGCCTGTGCTAACCTCAGACCTTATTTTGGACGTTTATCCAAAAACTCGATGAAAAAACCTCCATTAATTTCCACATAGGCTTTGACCAACGAGCCATGGCTAACTCATTTCCGTTTTTTAGAACTACAAGCTGGCGAGTTCTATAAAGGATGTTGGGTCTGCTCTAAAATGTGCATATTTGGTGCACAGATACTGAAAGTCAGAATCAGGCTAAGACATCCCTTTAGTGCATTCAGCAGACCACACCTGCATTTATGGGAATAAACTGGATTTGAAAAGTAAACATTTAAAATCAAACACTTCAAAGCACATGTTGGACTATTTCCCAGGAGCCAAATGTTGAAGAATTGTATTAATACAAAACCAAGCAGAGCAGGTGCGTTCTCTAAATAATAGCTGCTGCCTTTTCACATCAAACTTGACATAATCCAAAGGTTACATCTGTTGTTGGAAAGTAGAGGGAAACAAATAGTGCACATCCTGTATGCTGCAGAATGATGAAAGTAAACCTGGACATTTATATCAGAGATGTATGATATGTTCTTGATGGGAAACCACTTGATCTGACATGAACCTAACCTCAAAGTGAAATCATTTAAATTAATTATTTTGTTTCTTATCTTTTCCAAAACAGAGCTTTTTTCTAAGATGGTAGACTGCATTTAGGCTTAATCTCAGAAGTGAACCAAAGGACATCAACAGGACCAGGTAAGATGCCACTGAAGATGTCTCTGTGCCGTAAGCCAGCCTCGGCCCGCTGGTCTAGGACCCAGAAGCGCAGGGAGGTGCTCTCTGTCAACATGATCAGCCTCCCATTGGCCGACTTCTGCCACGTTGCCCACATCGGGAACAATGCCAGCAGTGACAGCTTCGGGGACCTGTCCTTTCTGAAGGGGGGCCACAGCCTGATACTGCACAGCTCTCAGAGCGAACATAACCTCTTCCTGGCCTGCTACCCTCCACCCAAACCCCCACGACTTAACCTGGGTGAGGCCGAGGCCCTAAAGATCCCAGAGTGGACAAGGGCCCACTTGAGCCACAGCGCCTCAGAGAGGAGGAAGGAGTACCGATCCTTGCCCATGCTGGACAGTGAGGAGGGCGAGGGGGCGATCGAGGCCAGTGTTAGCCCCAGCCACGGGGTCATGGTCAGTAGCCACAGTCCTGGCCGGGGCAGTCTGAGCTCTGGCAGGGATGGAGATTCCACTCAGACCTGCCATGAGAACACACTGCAGCTGGATGAGGTGGACAACAGCTTCTCCTTCAGCCTGGACCTGGGCCCCTCCATCCTGGACGATGTGCTGCAGGTCATGGACAGGCTCCACTATTAGAGGAACAGCCAGACAAACATGGGTCCTCAGCAAGAGACTTCACTGACATAATTATATGTGACTGGCATTAGAACACTCTAATCTGTCCTAGGATATGAACAGCTGACATTAAAAAAAACTCTTGACTTAAAGAAACAATGTCAGAACATTTGAAACACCATGGGGATATAATCTCAATCTTTGGATTAGCTGACTGTGGCTGAATTATATAAAATGCAATGGACTCAAAGAGTAATGGATGAGATGTGGACAGAACTGTAACTACAAAGAGATCCTCCTCCATTTCATGTGAGGTAATCTAACCCAGTGGTTCCCAACCTGAGGTACGTAGTGCTTTCGGAAAGTATTCAGACTCCTTGACTTTTTCCACATTTTGTTACGTTACAGCTTTATTCTAACATGGATTAAATCATTCCCCCCCTTCAATCTACACACAATACCCCATAATGAGAAAGCAAAAACAGGTTTTTAGAAAATTCTGCAAATGTAAAAATAAACCAATATCAAATTTACATAAGTATTCAGACCCTTTACTTAGTACTTTGTTGAAGCGCCTTTGGCAGTGATTACAGCTGAGTCTTCTTGGGTATGACGCTACAAGCTTGGCACACATATATTTGGGGAGTGTCTCCCATTCTTCCCTGCAGATCCTCTCAAGCTCTGTCAGGATGAATGGGAAGCGTCGTTGCACAGCTATTTCTGGTCTCTACAGAGATGTTCGATCAGAGACTTGTCCATAAGCCACTCCTGCGTTGTCTTGGCTGTGTGCTTAGGGTCATTGTCCTGTTGGAAGGTGAACCTTAGCCCCAATCAGAGGTCCTGAGCACTCTGGAGCAGGTTTTCATCAAGGATCGCTCTGTTCATATTTCCCTTGATCCTTACTAGTCTCCCAGTCCCTGCCGCTGAAAAACATCCCCACAGCATGATGCTGCCATGACCACGCTTCACTGTAGGGATGGTGCCAGGTTTCCTCCAGATGTGACGCTTGGCATTCAGGCCAAAGAGTTCAATCTTGGTTTCATTAGACCAGAGAATCTTGTTTCTCATGGTCTGAGAGTCTTTAGGTGACTTTTGGCAAATTCCAAGCGTGGTGTCATGTGCCTTTTACTGTGGCCAGCTCTGTCTTGGTGGTTCCAAACGTCTTCCATTTAAGAATGATGGAGGCCACTGTGTTCTTGGGGACCTTCAAAGCTGCAGAATTTTTGTTGTAGCCTTCCCCAGATCTGTACCTCGACACAATCCTGTCTCTGAGCTCTATGGATAATTCCTTCAACCTCATGGCTTGGTTTTTGATCTGACTTGCACTGTCAACTGTGGGACCTTATATAGACAGGTGTGTGCCTCTCCAAATCATGTCGAATCAATTGAATTATAGCACAGGTGGACTCCAGTCAAGTTGTAGAATCATCATGGATAATCAATGGAAACAGGATGCACCGGAGCTCAAATTCAAGTGTCATAGCAAAGGGCCTGAATACTTGTGAATAAGATGTGTCTTTCATTTTTAATAAATTTGCCCCCCCCCCCCCAAAAGAAATCTATAAAACTATTTTCGCTTTGTCATTATGGGGTATTGGGAGTAGATTGATGAGGACATTTTTTCTATTTGATCCATTTTAGAATAAGGGAGTAACGTAACAAAATGTGGAAAAAGTCAAGGGGTCTGAATACTTTCCGAATGCACGGTATACCCTTCGGGGTACTTGGGCTATCCACAGGGGGTACGTGGGGAAGACTCAAAGGACCATTGGCCTACTGGTAAAATGCACGAGGGGGTACTTTGTGGGTTTTCCGGTCAGATCAAAATGTGATTTGGGGTACAGTAACCAAAAAAGGTTAGGAAACACTGATCTAAACCATGGACAATAAGAGCCAGCACATGGACTTCTGTTTCAACTTATCCCTTCTCTCATTTACAGTAGATTATCATTTCAGAACGTCATGTTTGAGTTATACGCTAATTTGTTGAATTTTTTTGGATCATATCCATCTGTTGTTTCTATTATACAGCAATAGAATCCGTATGAGTGTATATTATCTAATGTGATGTTAAAGAGTTAACGTTGGAATTCTTCCCTCTGAAGGGTTAAACTGCATACGCTTTAAAGGGCAAAGTTCATGTTCTTCTAGCATTACCCGTTGCAGCATTAGATAAAATGTTACAGTCTAGTTAATAATTTAGCACCTTTTTTTTTTTATCTCAAGCTGTTCAAAGTAAAGTGGGCATTTTCAGTTGGCTGCTTTTTCACCTTAGTTTAAACCCAGTTCCTTCCTACAGAGCTCGAGAGGATTGTTCAATTTAAGAATGTTATGTTAAAGGGGAAAAAAAGAACGAGGGCTTAGTTTTCCAAGGTCCTGAAGCTGTGACGACTTGGCGTCCTTGCCATTCCGTTGTGTGGGGAGGGCAATCTCTCTTCCGCACGCATCTCAGAGGCCCCACTTGAAGGTGCACGAAGGCAGCCCCGTCTCTCTTTCCAACAACACAATGAAAACAAACACTTAGCTCTGCTTCCAATAAAGCCAGTGGTTGGAGGGCTGCAACTCAGGCCACAGGTCCGTGCCCCAAAACCCCAGCGCGGTTTTCTTAAATGTTAATCGGAGTCCCTCGCTCTGGTGAGTGGCGCGAGAGGGGAAGGTGGCGAGGGGTAATGTGATCCTTCCACGTGCTGCTGGAGCCAAGAAGGCTGGGGACCACAGCCATTCATTACCAGCAAGGCTCTTGATGAGGGTTTAAACACTACCTGCTGAACAAACAGGGCCTGATGCGCCGCCCACCACCCCCAGTCCTGGGCCCACTTACCCACCTGCAAGGGGAGCTGGGAGAAAGCCACAGCCAGCACCACAGCAGGGGGCTGTCAGGAAAGGAAAGCAGTGGGGCAAAGCTAAAAGCTGTTACATTCCAGGGATCCTTGAGGCGTTACAAAGAAATTCACTAGCCATGAGTTTCCTGCTGCTAACAAACAGTTAAACAGCGTTAGCAATAGCATGTTAATCTAATGGAGTCACTGATGTTTGTGGGTACATCTGTACTGCATATGTTTTGTGCATCTTTCAGTAAAACAAATTATGGCTTTCAGTATATTGTATGTTTTATGAGAATAATAACACATTGTGAAACACTCTTTTAGACCAGTGTGTACACTAACTTCTTTTACTCTTGTCAAATTCCAAGATCAGTGGTTCGCATCAACATTTTAGATGGCTTGTATAATACTGCTTACACACTTTGATGGACTGACATATGTTTGGTTTTCTAACAGTCATGAGGTGCCATAGAGGCCATATTAAAGCCCCGTCTGTCACATTTTACACTTACTGTTTGAAGAGAAATTACACCCTGACATTACATGAGACAGCTGGAGGTAAAGTAGTCCATGTTAGATACTTACACATGGGCACGTACGGACAGACATTCCAAGCCAAATCAACCATCTACTCATTCACAGGTTTCACTTTGAAAGTTACTGCTATTACAATGAACTGGAGCATGAGGGAAGTACTGAATGGTTATGATGCACAGTGTTGACCACACCTGCATCACAGCAAGGTTATTAAATAGATGAAGTTGGGCTTGATAAAGTCAACCTTTATTCCCCACATATCCTGAACCAGCAGAACAAGTAATCCATTCATAAGGAACGTTAACGGACAGATTTCCTGGGCCTTATCAGATTGACATCTTGGCTTTCTAGGTTAACGAGTCTTGATAGAATTTGCTCAGGACAGGAAAGGAGGACCATACATGATGGTTTCTTATTCTTGTCAAAGCCCAGAAAAGATAGCTCTTCCTTTCCCACCTTTCACCTAATCCTATGAAAGCCCACCTCGTATGCTTCATCAGCATCCATACCTTCATTGTCCAACCTGGTGCCTAAATCTACATTACCGCTTACCCAGACTCTCCTCAATGACATAACACGCCTCTGGAACAGTGGGACTAATGTCCCACTGTCCCAGACAGAGCTCAGAGACAGAACTACAGAGCACCCACACGCAGACTGTCCTTGGACCATACGACACCCCATCGTCTGCACTGGGCTCCTCCACACGAAAAGTCACATAAATTTATCCTCAACAAGCGCCCAAACTCACAAGGCTGATGTGAGAAGAGTAATTGGAAGACAAATTATCTTGGCACAGTGCCAACTGGCAAAACATTTTAAACTGTGAGGTACCCCATCATATCTGGGACCACTTTTCCCTCAAATTCCAAACTCACCATCATACAGAATACCACGAAAGCCATCTTACAAAAGACGAGGTTTTTATAAAAATAAAAATAAATCTGACATTTTTGGGGGGTGGAAATATTGTTTTGACAAGCGAGACATTCCGTTTCTGAAACTGATATTGTTTATGGAACTCTACATCGTGTCAGAACACATTACAGAGCCACCGGTTCACACATTTCTCCCCCATTTAAAAACACATTTAGGGCCAAGGTAGCTCACAATAGTACTGCTTCGCATGATATCCATGATACACTTGGGCATCGTAAAACCTTGAGGAGAAGAAGACAAAACCATCAAAAGATCTCAAAAGTTTAACATCCGCTGATTAAAACTAGCAAGCTATTTGATCAAGTTCATATGCAATGTGTTACAGTAGATCGAAGAGGAGCACAAAAGTCTGAGGAGATTCAATTCAACTTCAGTCCACAGAGGAAAAACACTGAGTCAGCAATGTAAAAACAGTCTCCCATGGCCTTTTGCTCCTTCTAACTGTCCCATGAAGAAAAATGCAGTGGTCTCCATTGCTCCCAGACCTCGTGTTAAGATAGTCCTGTTACCACCTTCTCTATTCCCTGTCTAAGCTAAAGCCCAGTTAAATTAATTGATGCCGATAACAGCTGGCAACAGCGGTAAATTAAACAATCTGTTACATTAGTCCTTTCGCTGCTAAACGGACTCTTCCAGGAAGTCAGAACACTAGAAGTTGTTATCTCCGTCCAGAAAGAGTACAGTGCTGCAGCCAGCTGCCAACTGTAGCAGGACTATGCGCAGCATCCCAGGACCCAGTCAGACTCGGGGGCTATTGTAGGTGAGCGTGCTCTTTCTTTAGCAGAAAGAAGCTAGCCGGTCCGATATGATGTCAAAAACATCCTAGAACAGATGACAAGCTACATCTGGTTCATGTTGTGACAGGCTCCAAGTCTAAGTTTCCTCAAAGATGAAATAAACAGAGTCGTATCAAATATTGCGATGCGTCTTTATCAGAATAAATACTCTAAAAAGACAATATGCTAAACGATTGTTCTAAATTGGGGATGCAATGACTTATGACTTCCAAAGACATGATTATGCTGCAGGTTCTACTGATAGGGAGGATACAGATGGTTGGATGTGGACCCCAAACTCAAGAGATTCTGGGAGGTAAGGGCTTAACAACTATGAGTCATATTGACACTGTGTGAATGTAGTCTGGCAGCAATGTGAAGAGTTCTGGGGGACAGCTTGAACACCTCATCCACCGTAATTGAACTGTGTACTTCGCATTGTCATGCAAACCACCATTCCATCTATGTAGGGACAGTATAGTCGATTCTTAACAGATTACGTAATCCACTCAGTATTTCAGGAACAGACACACAGCTGACTGTGTACATCACACTGACATTCAATAAAACTTGACATCAAATGTCAACAGAGTCCGACTGTTTGAAAAACAGCACAAGCACAGAATGATTTACCATACATATTTTACAGCCTCTCATTATGATAATTTATTATGGCACGGTACAGTGATACAAAACATAGCACACTCAGGAGGTGAAACTAGATCCTATCGAAATACAAGGGAGTTTAGTCTGGAGCATAGGGATCAATTCTCTGCACCATGGCCCGGCTGGGACAGGGCCTCTGTTACTTACCCTGCTTGGTTATTTATGTTTAGAAGAACGTTGTGAATGGACCACCACCCCTACAGTATTGTCTCTGCATGGTGTCCCAACTGGTGAAACGCCTGACCCAACACACCCATGTCTGACAGAGGGCCTGTATCATCAAAAAGTTCTACAGCTGCACCATCGAGAGCATCCTGACTGGTTGCATCACCGCCTGGTATGGCAACTGCTCGGCATCTGAACATAAGACGCTACAGATGGTAGTTCGTACGGCCCAGTACATCACTGGGGCCAGGCTTCCTGCCATCCAGGACCTGTATAATAGGCGGTGTCAGAGGAAAGCCCATAAAATTTTCAGAGACTCCAGCCACCCTAGTCATAGACTGTTTTCTCTGCCACTGTACCCCCGCACACTGACTCGGTACCCACTGTACAAAACCTCGTTATTGTTATACTTTTGTTTATTTGGTAAATATTTTCTTAACTCTTCTCTGCACTGTTGGTTAAGGGCTTGTAAGTAAGCATTTCACGGTAAGGTCTACACTTCTTGTATTCGTTACGTGACAAATGGTTTGATTTGATTCACAAACTTAGAGAATCACTCAGCACAGGAGTACAACAGGGCTCATCCATGTCTCTCCAAATGTGCTACAGTGTGTGATACTAGGGATCTCCATGGGCCTGTGGGTACTTGGGAGCCCAGGTGCAGCAACAGGTCCCAGACCAGTGTTAAACAGAGTGGCGCATAGTGTGAAGTCAGGCGTGTGCGTCCCTGGGCTCCCTGCTTTGCTGGGGCTGGATTGATGGAGGTTAAAGAGGCAGGTATCAGCACTGCTGCTCCTCTGTGATCGCAGCAGGTCACACTGAGGGAGAGGGAAAATTAGAAAATGAGGGGAGGGTGAAAGAGGCAGCAGAGGGAGAAAGACAGGGAGAGGAAGCAGAGTGAAAAATAGAGGGAGAAAGAGGGAGATGTAGTGTTCTGGATCCCAGACAGTCTCCCCAGGACCTCCATGGTTCTCCCCAATCAATCAAATGTACAGTGCCTTGCGAAAGTATTCGGCCCCCTTGAACTTTGCGACCTTTTGCCATATTTCAGGCTTCAAACATAAAGATATAAAACTGTATTTTTTTGTGAAGAATCAACAACAAGTGGGACACAATCATGAAGTGGAACGACATTTATTGGATATTTCAAACTTTTTTAACAAATCAAAAACTGAAAAATTGGGCGTGCAAAATTATTCAGCCCCTTTACTTTCAGTGCAGCAAACTCTCTCCAGAAGTTCAGTGAGGATCTCTGAATGATCCAATGTTGACCTAAATGACTAATGATGATAAATACAATCCACCTGTGTGTAATCAAGTCTCCGTATAAATGCACCTGCACTGTGATAGTCTCAGAGGTCCGTTAAAAGCGCAGAGAGCATCATGAAGAACAAGGAACACACCAGGCAGGTCCGAGATACTGTTGTGAAGAAGTTTAAAGCCGGATTTGGATACAAAAAGATTTCCCAAGCTTTAAACATCCCAAGGAGCACTGTGCAAGCGATAATATTGAAATTGAAGGAGTATCAGACCACTGCAAATCTACCAAGACCTGGCCGTCCCTCAACTTTCAGCTCATACAAGGAGAAGACTGATCAGAGATGCAGCCAAGAGGCCCATGATCACTCTGGATGAACTGCAGAGATCTACAGCTGAGGTGGGAGACTCTGTTCATAGGACAACAATCAGTCGTATATTGCACAAATCTGGCCTTTTTCGAAGAGTGGCAAGAAGAAAGCCATTTCTTAAAGATATCCATAAAAAGTGTCTTTAAAGTTTGCCACAAGCCACCTGGGAGACACACCAAACATGTGGAAGAAGGTGCTCTGGTCAGATGAAACCAAAATTGAACTTTTTGGCAACAATGCAAAACGTTATGTTTGGCGTAAAAGCAACACAGCTGAACACACCATCCCCACTGTCAAACATGGTGGTGGCAGCATCATGGTTTGGGCCTGCTTTTCTTCAGCAGGGACAGGGAAGATGGTTAAAATTGATGGGAAAATGGATGGAGCCAAATACAGGACCATTCTGGAAGAAAACCTGATGGAGTCTGCAAAAGACCTGAGACTGGGACGGAGATTTGTCTTCCAACAAGACAATGATCCAAAACATAAAGCAAAATCTACAATGGAATGGTTCAAAAATAAACATATCCAGGTGTTAGAATGGCCAAGTCAAAGTCCAGACCTGAATCCAATCGAGAATCTGTGGAAAGAACTGAAAAATGCTGTTCACAAATGCTCTCCATCCAACCTCACTGAGCTCGAGCTGTTTTGCAAGGAGGAATGGGAAAAAATTTCAGTCTCTCGATGTGCAAAACTGATAGAGACATACCCCAAGCGACTTACAGCTGTAATCGCAGCAAAAGGTGGCGCTACAAAGTATTAACTTAAGGGGGCTGAATAATTTTGCACGCCCAATTTTTCAGTTTTTGATTTGTTAAAAAAGTTTGAAATATCCAATAAATGTCGTTCCACTTCATGATTGTGTCCCACTTGTTGTTGATTCTTCACAAAAAAATACAATTTTATATCTTCATGTTTGAAGCCTGAAATGTGGCAAAAGGTCGCAAAGTTCAAGGGGGCCGAATACTTTCGCAAGGCACTGTATCTATAAAGCCCTTCTTACATAAGCTGATGTCACAAAGTGCTATACAGAAACCCAGCCTAAAACCCCAAAACAGCAAGCATGCAGAAGCACGGTGGCTAGGAAAAAGTCCCTAGAAAGGCAGGAACCTAAGAAGAAATCTAGAGAGGAACCAGGCTCTGAGGGGTGGGCAGTCTTCTTCTGCCTGTGCCGGGTGGAGATTACATGATAACAGTACAAGGCCTGGGGTATCCACTGACCCCAGGCCAGACAGTCTGCCCAGGACCTCCATGGTTCTCCCCAGTATCCACTGACCCCAGGCCAGATGTGGGACAATATTACCAATATTCACTGGATCCCCATTATGTCATGTGGGCCTCTTTAGTGAGAAGCATTCTCACTGAGGGCTAATGTGAAAATTACACTGCTATAATCATTTTGTTTTCGTTCCCTGCCCTGAAAAACTCTGCGAGAGATGAAGCAATCTGCATCGGATAGCTTTAACCAGTAAAACCGGTTACCATAATAACATTACTCTGACAAGTCCCAATGCGCGGGCCGGGCTGTGAACCCTGCATGGCGTGCTAACCCTGACGAGGGGCCTGAGTTACTGTGCTGAGGTGAAACAGTCCATCCATGCAGACCCGAGACCAAATGTATGGAAAAGCTCTTTATAAACAAAGTCAGCGTTATTATTATTATTATTATTAGGCCTAAATGACCACAGCAGTGAAACTAAGTAATGGTGATTATGGACACAGACAGACTGAGTCATGTCTAGCTCATGACCAGAGAGAAGCTTAAACTTCCTGTACTCCTCAAACTGACTCAGATCACCTTCATCGTCCACCTACATTTCCCAACTGTGCTACAACATTATTCTGATTGGAAAAGGCCTCTAAACTGCCAGTATGCATGTTATGAAAGCCGACCAGGAGGTTAGCAAAAAGGTGGGCGGACTGGGGTGAGTACCACTCTGGGTAGAGAGAGAAAGCCCTCTCGTGCCAGCCTGCACGCTGGTCATGTTGGGTTACCGTGTGATTCTCATGGAGTGAGGCATTCCATTGGTCTCCCGGGTGGGTCAGGCCTTAATGAGAGGCGGGACAGGCCAGGGGATCGGGCCATCGCCGGGCCAACACACTGCTTCTCCAAGCCAAACAAACCTAAGACCATTTAACCAAACACATTTTTCTGGGCCAGACAAGGAGAGTGCAAGTGCATGGGCAATATTTTCTCGCTGATACAAAATTAAAACCGCAGAAGTTTACATACCTCTCTTTGCGGGATGGTGTTTAGGAAATGTTATTTGGATTGGAAGCCAACAACGTGGAGATATTTGGCAACATAGGGCTTACATTATCATTGATGGGAGTGAAGGAGAATTAGGACTAAGCACATTGGGGAGAGGTTGCCCTACTTGTGGTGGCGGTTGCCCTTGGTTACATACCTGTTTAGGTGGGAAGTACTGTCCAGATGTTTGCTGAACCTGCGACACCACTGGGGTGATGACTTCAGGCTGTCCCTCAAGCCAAGAGATCTTCAGTGGGTTTGCTGTAAGGCCACTCTCGTTCTTATATGCCAATTCCTGGAGAGAAACAACGGAGTAACGTTAGGCCCCAGTGTGACACGATCTGCTGACAGGCCATTTTTTCCCCAGCACCACTAATGGAGCTACATCAACCTCTCTACTCCTCTCAGCTCTATAGAGTTAGTTGTGTCTTCCACCCCAGCCGTTGTGTGGGGTTTTGCCTTGTGTATTTGAAACGCACATGTGGGGTGAACTTTGGATACCCCAACCCCCCCCAAGCAGCGTAGGGACCCCGAGATCTCCAGACAGCAAGAAGGCGACCGCAGGCCCAGAGTCTGGCTCCCCAGGGGACAGCAGAAATGTTCTGTTGAGGGGAACCACACATCGCACCAGAGCCCACAACAAAACAGCATGTGACAGCAAAGGAGCAGAGGACTCAGGTGGTCTGAACAATGAGGCGGCTCAGCCCTTCTGTCCTCCTGGTTCCCATCAGAACACTCTGTTCTGTCAACTCCTCTGTTCTGTAACAGACACACACTACAAGATGATGAGAATGTCATCATGTGTGTGGAAAACTAGGGGCCTTGGGCTGGGAAGTTGTTGAGACGCATAATGCTCAGTGCAAACCAAATGGTAAAGAAATGGCCAATCAGTAAAATCTGGTGGGTATTGGTTGATTTCAGTGACTTTTCAAAAGGAAATGAGATGAGCGTGTATAATATATGAACCAGAATACTTACAGCTGCTTTTACGGTTTCAAATTCTACCACAGCACTTCCTCTCTTCTTCCTGGATATGAGAACATTTAAAACGTCGCCATACTGAAACAGCCACAGAAACACAGACAGTTAGTACACAATGTATTCTCAAAGTAGAACACAGAACCAGAAAAATGGGCATCATTAAAACCAGCAAGAAAAACCCAACAGATGACCAGACAGGACTCTAAAGCTTAAATCCCATCACATCAGTTTATGGACCACCACCTCCAATGACAATGTTAGAGTACACACTTGTAATGGCTGAGTTTTCAAGTTACACAATAACAACTATACGTAGGACATCCTGTGATTTGGTCCCTTGAGAGATAGTGAGAGGGACCCATACTGTTAGAGGGAATGAGAAACATATCATCCCTAAATGTGATTTTAAAAATGACATGAACCCTAATGTATTTTTTTTTTATGATTCATTTCCAGAAAAAGATCAACCTCAGTAACATTCTACCACAGCAGAAATGTCTGGGACACGTCAACATAAACAACTTTTAGCATGTTCTTAGTATCAAGACAGTATCCTGGACTTCTTCAGTAAGCCTACTCTATGTGTGGTGAGAAAACTCTATAAAACATGTTTTGGTATAAACTGAAATTAGCCAAGGCCCTTGTCCAGCTGCCTGCCAGTACGTCAGATGCAGGGGAGTACAGGGGAGGAACAGTCCAGCCTGGGTCAACCACTGACCTCTGACACACACACACGGAGAGACAAAGACAGAGAGAGGAGCTGGAGAGTGGAGACAGGATTTGGACTAGGTCTCTGACAGGAGTAAAAGCTGATCTCTCTCAGCTGCACTTATAATTACAGAGGCTCTTGGCTGATTGAGGTTGATGGAGGCTGGGCTCCTCTGGGTAAAGGCCTGCAGCAGAGACAGGGCCCACGGCTCATACAGTATGTCACCTGAAATACAGGGCCGCTCTCATTAAGCCCACTTCTAGAGAGCAGTCTCAGCAAGGAGGCCTCTGAGAATCCCATTACCAGGAATCTGCTTCTCTGGGAAAAGGACAGGCCAGGAATGCTAATGGACGTGGACACTCTACAGCGTGCCAACAGTGACAAACGGGAGTCTCTGTAGACCCCTATTTCATAAATCCAAATATTTTAATATGTATTTCTTCTCCCCTCCAGAGAAGTCGTAAGGTTGCGTGAGTCCAAAACACACACAGTCCCCTTTCCCACACATGGGCGGCTACTCCTACTCAAGCATTACCTGCCACTCATCGGAGAAGCTTGCCATTGCAAATAGCGTTAAGTTGTTTTTTAAATGTCACTCTTTACTTTAGCAAAAACAACAACACTCCTTTTCCCACAATCCTCTGACCCAGCCTCCCACGCCTGACTGTACATTGAGTGCGTGCGGAGGAGAAATTCAAAGCTTTCCTTCCGTTTGACGTCAGTGACACTTGGACTTGACCTATCCTCATTCCTGCACGACCTACGCCCCACCAAAACTCCCATTAGCTGGTTGCAGTTCGAGGTGGTACACGGTTGCATGAGAAGAGCACATTTCCTAGCGACTCCCCTGGCACTGCTAAACCCGCCCAGTAGCAGGGACACTAACAATGGCGTGCACCACTAAGAGGGCACTGCATTGCCCTAAGCCCTTTCACTGCTACAAAACTTAATGGGGCTTGTATAAAGGGAAAAATAAAACCATCTAAAACACTGATGTCATGCAGAGCTCAAAAGCGAGCTGGACACCAGGCAGGTCTCATCACAGGCGAGTTGGAGACAGATACAGGTCTGTGATGCAGCAGGGGACAAGCCCTCACAGACAGATACAGGTCTATGATGCAGCAGGGGACAAGCCCTCACAGACAGATACAGGTCTGTGATGCAGCAGGGGACAAGCCCTCACAGACAGATACAGGTCTGTGATGCAGCAGGGGACAAGCCCTCACAGACAGATACAGGTCTGTGATGCAGCAGGGGACAAGCCCTCACAGACAGATACAGGTCTGTGATGCAGCAGGGGACAAGCCCTCACAGACAGATACAGGTCTGTGATGCAGCAGGGGACAAGCCCTCACAGACAGTCTTACACCACATAGCTTGAGAGCTATATTCTACAAGTATGATTATATAACCAGTGTCTCTTCTGCGAAATTACACATTCAAATAAGAACATTTGATCGGAGACATACAGTAGGAGTCTTAGCTCCTTCCAAGAGATGCAGGTGTGAGAAACTGTTGCTCTCAGAAATAAACTGTGTGCCAACTTAATGGCGATGGCCTTTTGAATTATAGCCAAGTGGTGATACTTGGTGATTCAAGTTCAAGGCACCCACCTTTGATAGAAGGCTAAAAATAAAGTCTTGAGAGTAGCCGCCGTTGGTGTCATCCTCTTTTTTACACTTCCACTTCAACTGAAAAGAGAGAATTAAAAAAAAATTAGGAAAGAAAAACCGAGAGAGACAGATAACCCACCTTTGGTTATGATCTTACTTACATGGGGTCTGTACTAATGTTCCCCAAAGCTGCCAGTCTAGGGTTATGGATCCTACTTACATGGGGTCTGTATTAATGTTCCCCAAAGCTGCCAGTCTAGGGTTATGGATCCTACTTACATGGGGTCTGTACTAATGTTCCCCAAAGCTGCCAGTCTAGGGTTATGGATCCTACTTACATAGGGTCTGTATTAATGTTCCCCAAAGCTGCCAATCTAGGGTTATGGATCCTACTTACATGGGGTCTGTACTAATGTTTTCCAAAGCTGCCAGTCTATGGTTATGAATCCTACTTACATGGAGTCTGTACTAATGTTTTCCAAAGCTGCCAGTCTAGGGTTATGGATCCTACTTACATGAAGTCTGTACTAATGTTTTCCAAAGCTGCCAGTCTTGGGTTATGGATCCTACTTACATGAAGTCTGTACTAATGTTTTCCAAAGCTGCCAGTCTTGGGTTATGGATAGGGTTGGGCGGTCTCTAGATTTTCATACTGTCATATCGTTTCTGTACCATACCGGGGTATACGGTATTACCGGAAGTGCACACAAGGGGCGCATTTTTTTTTTAACAAAATCGTTTTGGGGCAACAGGGATCTTGATCCAAGAGGGGATTGAATATCTCTGCTATAACCAAGAAACTTGATCTTTACATCTAGCCACTTAGCTAGCACAAAAGCAAACTAAAAACAATGCTGAAGCACGGAACTGGATATATACGGTATATATCCGGGGCTCCCGATACATCTTAGATTTCTTACAGTTATACTTCATTTATAGTCAGTGGTGTAGCACACACTCCTGCAGCCCCCAGGAGAAAAAAACAAACAAACATATGTTCTGATGACAAGCGTAGATTAAGCAGGACTGAGCCCGTGCCAGGCCGAGGAGCAGAGCAGCGCTCCAGGGGGACATTGTTCAGCTCTTGGAGCATACCCACCACCACCACCTGGGAGACCTGCAGTCAATTTCCAGTCAGCTTTACGTGCTTAGGGGAGGGCTACAATTAAGACAGGTCAGACTGGGATCTGGACCGAAGACACCAGACTGACTCACCTGCTGCTAGACAAATACGTGTGGCACGCAGCTAATGCGAGGGTCACTCAATCACACAGAAATATGTGAGAGTTATTCTGAGCAAACTCCTGGTTAGCCAATACCATGTAATAAAGCCATGATCTCTAACGTTGGCTGACAGCTGAAAGTTAACTCTACAGCATTTAAATTGTAAATGGTTCTTCTTCCCAGTGTCTAGCTCTCTGAGTAAGATGTTACATAACAGGTTAATTTCATTCATAACTCAGCAGTGTCAAGACCGTATCTCGCTAACTAATGGAGCAGAATTAGAAATGGCAAGCAACGAGTAACCGGACCAGGGCAGAACTCTGTTCACTGTCAGGGAGAGCCTTTCTGGGAATTGCACCCCCCACCCACACCTTTTTTTTAACAATTATTTCCAAAATGTGCTTTCTCCTTCCAAGGCCAATCTCCTCTACCCAACAATAACCTTGTACCCCATTAATCTTCTAACAAGGCAGAGCAGATCTTGGGTGATACCCAAATGTTCAGGCCGCTCCAGCAAGTTGCTACGGTGTACGTTACTGGCATTCTAAACAACTTATAAGAGATTGGAGTTCCCTGGCAGTACCCAACTGCTCTGGTACATTTAATGCCCACACTTGCAAGCCACAAATAACTAAAGATGTAAGAACAAAAACAAATACCCTCACACAAAAAATAACAATGCATAATCAGAGGTCATATTTCCCTCTCCCCACACTGGGGAGGACAAGAATGGTGTATGGTCAACTTCCAAATAGCACTGTTGAAATCTACTCTTTGAGGACCGTTAGAAACGTAAGCGTCAATGTCCCCCAGTAGTTTTGGACTTTATTCCACCCCAAAATAAAATACGAAAATATTAGCGAAAATTATTACATTTCTGTTGTGGGGAAATTTAAATATGAAGCAATTTTTTTCCGTCTCAGATTGAAAGATAAAGGACTGACAACATAGCCAGAATTGAGCCTGTTGTATTAGAATACTGAGGGAAAGAACAACGCTCTAGGGCCAGGAACAATACCGCTTGAATGTTGTAGCTTAAAAAAAGACACAGATGTCATTCATTTACATCTAGCAATATTGTTCTATAACAACATTACTAACTGAAGTCTGACTTTGATATTGACATTATTGCATGTTACCAGCTAACAGACACAACTGCCCCTCAGAGTAATGTATGGAATAATATTCACATGCACAGTACATGAATACAATTTGTACAGTACAGGAGAGGAACAGGGTGGAGGAGGAGGAGTGTATGTACTCTCCATTAGATCTCAAATGTCTTGGTTTCCATCATAAACCACTTACAAATTAAATACCTTAGGAGATTCCAGCCACTCACTTCAGAGATTCCTCAGGAGGAAACCAGTACGAAGACTCTTCTCCCTCTCCTCCCCCCTACTCTCTTGTTCCTTCGCCAGAAATCTCTACCCTAAATACTGACCCCTCTTCCAATCCCCTGACTAAAAGCAATATTAGAACTTACTTTTAATTTGGGGGTCACATTGCTCTTGGAATGCCTTCCAAATGCTGCGTCTGGAAGACAGTGAAGGAAAGGGAGAGAGAGAGAAAGACAAAGAAAAAATTATTCATTCAAGCAGACAAAAAATCTCAAAAGACGAATGAGACGTGCAGTTGGTCGAGGACGGGGAGGGCTCTGTCACAGTGGTCAAAACATTGTTGTCTCTCCGTTGGGAGACGGACAGGATCGGTTGTCTCGCATCACCGCAGGTCATACATGATCAGTCTTGGGTTGTTCATCTCTCCGCAGTACTGTACTCGCCCCGACCCCAAGCCTGCAGACCTGCCGGGTGCCTCGAGAGCCGTAACAGGGCGTTGTTCCAGGAAGGCCTCGCCGCAGAGGCCTGGAGAGGCCCAATAGCGTGCGAGCAGAGAAGATCTCAGTGACGACGTGCTGAACTTGCCTGACTTAATGTGCAGCAGCAATGGGGGGGCCAGGCCAAGACCTCATCTCCCACAACGCTGACTCCCATCACCCTTTACTAGACCATCCATGGTTTCTCATGGCTCCAGCCCAGAACAAGCATCTTTTTCCCCCAAATGCATATGATATTAAAATGTAAAAGGATACCTTGTGGACCAGATGATGAAGCGCTATATGAGTCTGTCAGATCTGTATTATGCAGCCAGGTTATTTCTTTGCTAATGAACAAAAATAGGCCTTTCCTACAAATAGTCCAAACAGTTGTGTTCCTAAGCAGCATAACATTAAAAAAGTCAAAGAACATGCCATTGTTGTTCTGTCCAGATGAGCTGTGTACTGTGTAATATCTGGCCAACTGGCCACTCACTGCCCTGTTGACTGGCCTAGTTCAGTAGACAGACTTAGCAGTGGGTCTCATAGACAGCACCATGTGCAACAGCATATAATTAGAGGTAGTAGATAGGGCGGTGATAGTCATGGAATTTTGGATAACAGTAATTGGCCAGCCAAATGACCTTGGTCTCTGTAATAGCCGTTCAAGGGGTTGATGGCAGGTAGCTTGGTGGTTAGAGTTGGACTAGTAACTGAAAGGTTGCTAGATCAAGTCCCTGAGCTGACAAGGTAAAAATATTTTGTTCTGCCCCTGAACAAGGCAGTTACCCCACTGTTCCTAGGCCGTCATTGCAAATAAGAATTCTTAAACTGACTTGCTTAGTTAAATAATTATATAACTAAGCAAGTCAGTTTAAGAACAAATTCTTATTCGTGCCTTTTGTTTAACCCAGGCCTTTTTTTTAACCCCGTTCAAATAGCAAAAACATTTTGAAAAAAAGTTGCTTGAAAAGGCATGAGCCCTGCTTTGTTTCTTGCGCAGGCTGTACACACTCCAATAGTCTCTCATTCAATTTGACAAACACTTTCACGGCGGCATCCCCTTTGTGGCCGTAATGCACCCTAAAAGAATCCATGCCTTTTGCGGCCCGGAGTGCTGCATTTTGCCCTTTTCCCTGAGTGTGCTGCACAATCAGAAACGTCTCTCACTCACACGGCTCTCTGTCATGTGATCGGGTCTCTCTCACAGGCTACAAGTGAAGACCGACACATCCGGGATCCAACTGCACACGTCTTTATCCAATTCTGAGGTGCATATTGAAGATATTGGAAGAACTGTCCACATTTACTTTTTGTCAGTCAACAAGATGAGTAGGCCTAAAGAACAGCAAAAGCACTAGCCTATGTCAATATACAATCCCCCATAGTACAAAAGTTGACCTATTCTATTCTGTGTGAGAAATAAATATTCCAAACATAGTCTGGGACAGTTGTGGGATGTGATAGATCCCAAATTAATACAACCACTAGCATCAACAAAAACTTTTTCATGCAATGTGGTTGATGAAACCGATCAGAACGTTTAGCATAAAATGTTGATAAACTATTAGGCTATTTCTTCACACTATAAGCGCAGCAATGCGCACATGGTAGTAGGCTATAAGCGGGAATGTTCCATTAGCAGGAAAACACCATTATCAAAAGTGACCACAAATGCAATTATGCATGTAATGCTTTTATTATAAAAGGAACATTTACGGTGAAAATGATCTTCCCCAAACTTGAAAATGGGCTAGGCTCCATGAGATGTGCGACTACTATTCGGGGAGAGAAAAAAAAAGGCTTTGTTTCTTATGCTGGGCATCATTCACAAGTGATAATATATGATTTGGCAGGGTAGCCTAGTGGTTAGAGTGTTGGACTAGTAACCGGAAGGTTGCAAGTTCAAATCCCCGAGCTGACAAGGTACAAATCTGTATATAATCTGCTATTATTGTCACCCATTCGACTATTCTTGATTTAATCTGGTCTTTATATATACACTAAACAATATATATGTGTGACATTTGTTTTGATTAAGAATAGACAATTATCATGCACCTGTATCAAAACAGGGGCAGCGGGGGAAAAATATGTAATATATGCACTTAAATAGCAAATGGAGGAAGCTTTTCCCCATGGTTTATTTTCATGTTAGCCAGGTAGGCTGTACTCATGTTGTAAAGACAAGCAATGTGCTTAATATTAGAAAAGTTGAGAAATAAATATAGTAGGCCTAGCCTATAGAAAGCTGATGAGATCCTCGTTTTCTTATTAGCAGCCATCACACTCTTTTCTCCCACAATTACATAACCTATAGAAATGTTGTGCAATATGAGCTCATGGGGTCTCATGAAGTGTTTGATTAGATTTCAGATTACATTTGGGTTGATGTCAGAGTGATTAGAGGGACAATAGAGTGCTGAGTACCAGGCAGTTAGCAAGTTTGGTAGGCTACTAATGACCAGCAGCAGAATCAGAGCTTGGAGAAGCCTAATTACCGAGACTAAACAGTCATGTGGAATTTGACTGCCTTCATGACTTGTGACCTCCGGTGTGTCGGTAATACGGTCACCGAAACAGCCCTAGTCACAGAATGTATTTTTTGGTGGGTGGCCCTTGCCAGGGTGAGAGGTTCCAAGCCCATTCTATTAATCATTTGCTACAACACCTTGCTTGTTTCAGCAAGGAGCAACAAAGTTTCATCATGTTGTTAAGAGTGTTATTCCAGAAACGGACTCAACGGCACGAATGCTCGGCCGTCCCGTCTTCAGTCAGCTATTCGTTACAAAAATATTGATTTGATCATTTTATGATAGTTATTTTATTTTCATGACAGTCTTCATCCATAACCGTCGGTTACACGGTTATATGGTAAGTGTGCCAGCCATAGAAGTAGAATGAACATTGTAATCCAAACTCCGTGGGTAACAAGGTAGTAAAATGTACTGCGATGATGAGTGACTGGTGTGGTTGAGTAGTGTACCTGTAGCTGTGTAGTCTGCTGTGCCTGTGTGGTGGAGCTGTGCTTCGCTCTCCCTCCGGATCTGTTCTTTGATCAGCCTCTGTTCCTCCTGCAGCTGCCTGGAGCCCTCCTCTCGCAGACGGGCAATCTGACAGGACAATTACCTCATGGTTAACAACAAGGAACATCCTTCTCTCAAGGATAGGTTCCGGGCCAGTATTCACAAAGTGTCTCGGAGTAGGAGTAGTGATCTAGGATCAATTTTGTCCTTTAAATCATAATGAATCAGCACTTTTACTATGCCTATTAAGGATTGTGGTCTTTTACTTGGTTGGACAGTAATCCACAACCATATGAACTGCAGTAACACCAGCCAATGTGCAGTACCACTAGCTCATTACTATACTTAGAATAGAATACTGCCACCCACTGGTGATCACTCCCAGTCAGTCACAACACATGGTCCATAATTGCATGCATTTAACAGGTTGAATGCAAGTCATCATGACTCAAATGAAAAGCATCCCAAACCTTTTATTTATCATTGACTTCACGAGCAAAGTGTATCAATAATGATATGGCAATGAATCTAGAACCAACAAAAATCTACACTGGCTTCCTGTTAAGGCAAGGGCTGATTTCAAGGTTTACTGCTAACCTACAAAGCATTACATGGGCTTGCTCCTACCTATATTTCCGATTTGGCCGTTATTTGCTCGAATTTTTAGTGAATTTCAAGGTCAATCAAAGGAAACCTGAGAAAGCGTGCGTTATAAAAGGTTAATTGAGGGCTGAGACGGGTCGAGGAGAGTAGAGGTGGCTGTGTGAGAGGGTGTGAGGGTCGAGGAGAGTAGAGGTGGCTGTGTGAGAGGGTGTGAGGGTCGAGGAGAGTAGAGGTGGCTGTGTGAGAGGGTGAGGGTCGAGGAGAGTAGAGGTGGCTGTGTGAGAGGGTGTGAGGGCCGAGGAGAGTAGAGGTGGCTGTGTGAGAGGGTGTGAGGGTCGAGGAGAGGTGGCTGTGTGAGAGGGTGTGAGGGCCGAGGAGAGTAGAGGTGGCTGTGTGAGAGGGTGTGAGGGTCGAGAAGAGTAGAGGTGGCTGTGTGAGAGGGTGTGAGGGTCGAGGAGAATAGAGTAGAGGTGGCAGTGTGAGAGGGTCGAGGAGAATAGAGGTGGCTGTGTGAGAGGGTGTGAGGGTCGAGGAGAGTAGAGGTGGCTGTGTGAGAGGGTGTGAGGGCCGAGGAGAGTAGAGGTGGCTGTGTGAGAGGGTGTGAGGGTCGAGGAGAATAGAGTAGAGGTGGCAGTGTGAGAGGGTCGAGGAGAGTAGAGGTGGCTGTGTGAGAGGGTGTGAGGGTCGAGGAGAGTAGAGTGCAGGTGGCTGTGTGAGAGGGTTGAGGAGAGTAGTGGTGGCAGTGTGAGGGTCGAGGAGAGGAGAGGTGGCTGTGTGAGGAGGGTCGAGGAGAGTAGAGGTGGCTGTGTGAGAGGGTCGAGGAGAGTAGAGGTGGCTGTGTGAGAGGGTCGAGGAGAGTAGAGGTGGCTGTGTGAGAGGATCGAGGAGAGTAGAGGTGGCTGTGTATGTCTTACCTTCACTAAGCCAGTGATTGGAACAGTTGTACTCTAGGGCTGACTGTGTGTCTGTGCAGCGTTTTGGAGTTAGGGTGAGCTAAGCATCCGTTCTACTTTATCCATTCTCCAGGATGCCTGGAATGGTTTTATCCACCTCACTGCTCTAGGCCCATGTGTCTGGTTGAGGGATTGACATTGAAAGTGAACCGTGCCTGTATGATCTGTTCTGGGGTCAGAGTAGGAAACTAGGATGCTGTGAAGTTGCGTCTTTCTTACCTCCTCCTCTAGTGTTCTGGTGTTTTGGAACTGCTCTGCACTATGTGCCTCAGCCTGGCGTTCCCTGGCCTCCAAGTCTGTGAAAATCGTACACACACAGTAACACACACACACACACACACACACACACACACACACACACACACACACACACACACACACACACACACACACACACACACACAGTTAGCATCATCCTGATAGCCAGTCTTGTGTTTTTAGGGGAAGAGTTGTTGAGTTGTAGTATGCACAGGTCTGAGGGCTCACCTAGCTTGATCTTCTTCCTCTTAGCATCTAGCTTGTTGTTTCTCTCCTCCGCTTGTTTCTTGGCAGCGCATATCTTATCGTAAGCAGCCTGACACAGAGGAGAGGAGGACAGTTTGATGTGATGAACAGTTGGAGAGAAGAGAGAAAGAGGGTCTGGTGATGGTATGGATGGTGTGTGTGTCAGACAGACAGAAAGGACAGAAGTCTTACCCTGGCAGCAGCATCAGTCAGCACCTCTAGGGCCTGGGACAGCTGGTGGAAGAGATCAGCTGGGGAGGAAACACCAAGGACACTGTCATAAATCACTTTCGAAAAGCCACCTTTTTAACCGGGCTTTTTATAAGTGATTGTTTTGCTTTCTATGTTCATTTATACATACTGCGCTGTACTTACAGATAACTGCCAAAATAAAAGACACACTTGAGTAAATGAGTAAAAGCATGTGCTTCCACACAGGTGTGGTTTCTGAATGAATTAAGTAATTAACATCCCATCATGCTTAGGGTAATGCATAAAAATGGCTAGTTACCCATTACTGGATAGAAAAAGAGAGCTCAGTGACTGTGAGTGTGTGTGTGTGTGTGTGTGTGTGTGTGTGTGTGTGTGTGTGTGTGTGTGTGTGTGTGTGTGTGTGTGAGATGGGAGATTCTGAAGCAGCGCCTGAGACAGCATTTTCCATCACCATCAACAAAACACCAAGTTATGGAATTTCTTGTGGAAAAAATTGTCGCATCCCTCCAAAAGAGTTCCAGACACTTGTCGAATCTACCTCAAGGCACCCATGAATGTGGTCTGGCAGCTTGTGGTGGCACAACACCCTATATAAACACTTTTGGTGTTTCCTTTATTTTGTCAGTTACCTATACATAGAAACATATACAATATCATATTCCTGCTCAGTGAGGACTTAAAGGTAAGATGTGATCGAGGGGACTGTAGTGTATGTGTAGAATGTTAGCTTTAAAAACAACAACCAAATGGAATAAAGGCTAACAATACAAGGTAATGATATCTTAGTGAGGTGCTAACATGCAGGGGGAGGTCAGAGGAGGGGAGAGGGGGGAGAGACTTGGTGGAGTGTGGAGGAAAGGACGGAAACGAGGCAGGGTTAAGAAACAAGCCAGCGTGTGCTCTGTGTGGTGTCTGAGATAAATGGAGACATTTCCTGCATTAAAATGTGCCTGGAGTCTCACGAAATCGGGTTCCTCTAATGATCCACCCGCACTTTTCCCACAAACTCACCCGGGCCTCTCAATCCATCTCCCATTAGGGAGCCCTAAGGGGACACGGGGCCAATCAAGAGTACCACGCAAACCTCCGGTGCTCGCCTCTATCCAACCTTCCAGCCCCAGAACCGCAAACCCCCAGCCCATAACCGTCCCCAATACCGCACTCTACTGCTCCAGCTTAATCACTCACTTATGGGAGTTTTTTCTTCTTCTATCTAACAGGCATATACTTTTACTCCCTGTGAGGAAAGTGGCAAGTGGACGGGTCAACTTACCTACGCACATGGAATAGAGCTAGCTGAATCATTGGCCTGTGCAGCTCAGACTGTCACAGCACAGAGGGTGCATATATAAGGGTGGGGATGGAAGATGACCCCCACCTCACCTCAACATCCCCCGCCATCCCACTACAGGCTACAGTCTCAGGGCTCTTACCCTCTCATGTGAGTGGATAAATCACTGCATGTGATGTGAAAGTGCATATTCCTCACCATCTACTTTTCATTTCTGTGAAACAGAGCGATTTTATGCCACTCAGTCCCCTATTACCCCATTGTTTCCCGTTTATAACTTAAATCAGGAAGAGTTAAAAGGCATCCAGCAACCGCACAAACCTCACTTGAAAACATGCCTCACAAATGGGCCTTTTCCAGGGTGCCTTTCTTTTTTCACCTGACGCAGAATTATATAGAAATTTCCAAAACTGATTGTTGACATGTTTGTTGGTGACAGGCTGCGATGGGCCAGGGGGCTGACTGGGGAAACGGTGGTCATTAGGGCTGGGACGATACCAGTATTGCGATACTTCTTCCATGGCATAAATGAAAAACTTTTTGGTCCTTTAAAAACCTGCTGTATTTAAAATAGTGTGCTATAGCTTGGAAAATACATGTGACTTTGGATGACAACATAATGTTTGTTTCCAACATAAGGGCTGTTTTTAGGGCTGTTTTTCTAAAAGAAGTTAAATCCGAAGTGTTTTGTTTCCTTGTCACAAAACTAACGAGTATCGCGATATTGGATATATTTGGATCCCAAACATACTGGTCATACTGTCTGGCTGGGACTGGCCCGGGTAGCTGGAGGGCTTGTGGGAAGGCTCTGCTCTGCTTAGCCGGTCTGTAGAGGCCTGTGGCCGGCCTGTCTGGCAGCATGGCACAGAGGGGAGCAGGCTGTAGAGTTTTTTTTTATTTGACCTTTATTTAACTAGGCAAATCAGTTAAGAACAAATTCTTATTTTCAATGACGGCCTAGGAACAGTGGGTTAACTGCCTTGTTCATGGACAGATTTTTACCTTGTCAGCTCGGGGATTCGGTCTTGCAACCTTTCAGTTACAAGTCCAACGCTCTAACCACTAGACTACCTGCCGCCCTACGTAGTCTAGTCAAGGGTTAAGGCGTCCTCATGCTTCCCAAACGAAATAGTTCGGAACAGTTTGTGCATACAGTGCCTTCGGAAAGTATTCAGACCCTTGACTAACATTTTGTTACAGACATATTCTAAAATGGATACATTTAAAAATCCTCAGCAATCTACACACAATATCCCATACTGACAAAGCATAAACAGGTTTTTAGAAAACACAAATAACGTATTTACATAAGTATTCAGACCCTTTGCTGTGAGACACGAAATTGAGCTCAGATGCATCCGGTTTCCATTGATCATCTTTGAGATGTTTCTACAACTTGGAGTCCAACTGTGGTAAATTCAATTGATTGGACATGATTTAGAAAAGGCTACCTATATAAGGTCCCACCTGCCTATATAAGGTCCCACATTTGACAGTACATGTCAGAGCAAAAACCAAGCCATGAGGTCGAAGGAATTGTCCGTAGAGCTCAGAGACAGGATCATGTAGAGGCACAGATCTGGGGAAGGGAAGCAAAAATTGTCTGCAGCATTGAATGTCCCCAAGAACACAGTAGCCTCAATCATTCTTAAAATGGAAGAAGTTTGGAACCACCAAGACTCTTCCTAGAGTTGGCCACCCGGCCAAACTGAGCAATCGAGGGAGAAGGGCCTTGGTCAGGGAGGTGAACAAGTACCCGATGGTCACTCTGACAGAGCTCAAGAGTTCCTCTGTGGAGATGGGAGAACCTTCCAGAAGGACAACCATCTCTGCAGCACTCCACCAATCAGGCCTTTATGTTAGAGTGGCCAGATGGAAGCTACTCCTCAGTAGAAGGCACATGACTGCTCGCTTGGGGTTTAACAAAAGTCACCTAAAGACACTCAGACCATGAGAAACAAGATTCTCTGGTCTGATGAAACCAAGATGTAACTATTGGCCTGAATGCCAAGCGTCACGTCTAGAGGAAATTTGACACCATCCCTACGGTAAAGAATGGTCGGTGGCAGCATCATGTTTTGGGGATATTTTTCAGCAGCAAGGACTGGGAGACTAATCAGGATCAAGGGAAAGATGAATGGAGCAAAGTACAGAGAGATCCTTGATGAACACATGCTTTAAGGTTTAAAAAAAAAGCAGGAGTGGCTTCGGGACAAGTCTCTGCATGTCCTTGAGTCCGGACTTGAACCCGATCGAACATCTCTGGAAAGACCAGAAAATAGCTGTGGAGCCTAAGAATGGGTGAAACTCCCCAAATACAGGTGAGCCAAGATTGTAGTGTCATACCCAAGAAGACTCAAGGCTGTAATTGCTGCCAAAGGTGCATACAAATGTACTGAGTAAAAGGGTCTGAATAATTACGTAAATGTGATATTTCAGTTTTTATTTTTAATAAATTAGAAAAGATTTCTAAAAAACATTTTTTTCTTTGTCATTATGTGATATTGTGTGTAGATTGATGAGGGCAAAACACAATTTAATCCATTTTAAATAAGCTGTAACCTAACAAAATGTGGGAAAAGTTGTCTGAATACTTTCTGAAGGCACTGTATATTATGACAACATTTTGTGTTTTTTGTTAGTTTTGGACTTCGACAAAGGGTTTTTCAGCCGTTCGGGCACACTACATTTTTTATTGTGCTAAGCCAAGGTCGGTAGCCGAAGTCTAAGCCCCCTTATCGGCGATTGGTCAAAAGGTAGGGATTCTTCAATTAAGTCTTTGTTGTCATTCAACAAGAGACAACTCATCTTCATGCACATTTTTTCACTTGAGAAATATTGCACCAAACATCCTAGTTGGATGCAAAATTGCGCGACCAAGATCTCCTCATCAAAAAACGTCAAGATTAATAACAGATTTATTGAGTTATTAATTCTGACTATTTTGAGGAAGTGTATACTGGCTACGGCGTCTGAAACTGGACAAACGTTATTATTGCCACTTTTTTCTCATTTTTCAAGGCAAGGTCTTTTAAGGGAGTCTGCAAGGAAACGAGTCATTCGGTTTGCTGAGCTTGGCTAGGCACCAGCCGAAATGAAGCTTGCTGACACCTTTAGGGTGAGCCTTTAAAGAGGAGACTTCAGCATGGTCCCTGTTGACAGGGACACTGCACACAGGACATGAATATCCATGTTAACCTCCTAGTAATACAAGACACTGAACACACGCTATTCTCTCAATTGGTGTCTGGTCAGAATCATGGATGTGGCTGGTGGTGATGGTGTTCAGGTTTTACAATCATCTACAGAGGAAGAAAGCTGACATACAAGGTGAGGAGAAATGGGAATTGTACCTAAGCTTTACTTGTGCCATGTCTTTTTCACTAACCTGCTTTTGGGTTGTCTGGGTTCTTGTCTGGATGGCATGTCAAGGCTTTCTGTCGGTAGGCTTTCTTGATCTACAGGAGAAAATGGGAAAGTTAAATCAGAGTTATCGAGTATTTACTTTTTCAGTATGCATGGACTTAGGTCAGCACATTATTATTCTCATTGTAATGCCCCAGTCCACTATGTTCAGATGTCTATTGAAACTATAAAAATGTTTATCTGTGGTGAATTTTCCAGTCAAAAAACAAGTCACCCTTGTCCAATAACCTCCAGCCAAAAAAAACTGTCCCAAGAGTGGATGAATATTTTTGTAGATGCATACAGTTAGTTCTTCATTTTTTTCAGCTTGGTTGAACTTTGTGGTAGCGACTGTATACTGTTGTTGTTTCAAAATAACGCCTACAGGGTTGTTTTTCCTGAATATTCTAAACCGCTGTATGCAGCTTGGCAATCTAGAATCGCTGAAATATATCTCCAACACCAATTACTCTTTTGCATGCCATCACTGGCACGAAACGTAAATGTGCATAAAAATTATGGTCCCCTGGAAACATAATAAAAATAGTAAAAGATTGATAAAACTACAGGGGGTGGAAAAGTGTTCAGTGGTTGATAGGGAGTTTAGATTCAGTTTCACTGGGGGGCCCCATCTGCACCCATCCTTTGCTGTGCTTGTGATAATGTACTGTAAATAAAGATTGACTTGACTGCTGTCACCTTTATGCTGACAATGCTTTTTCAAGAAGGATAAATGTGGACTGTGTCAACAGGAGAGGATGAGCTTAGCTTCATTGGGGCCAGGAAAAAAAGTTACAATAACATGCAAACAGCGTGCCATTGTCATCACGAAATTGGGAAGGCAGCCATTCATATCTTGGGTCTCAAGCCAAAACATGTTAAAATATGAGCGACCAAATTAGGAAACAAAACAATACTTTGGAGCATTGCAATCTTAAGTGAGGTTTTAGTCCTTTTTTTTTTTTACTCTGTTGTTCTCTGGAATGTTAACCGCGTTTCTTCGGCCCTTCTGCACGAGTTAATGACATGTTTTTCATTAGGCGAAGTCTACTCCTCCAGCGAGGAAGTAGGGCACATTGAGAGAGAGAGAGAGAGCAGCTCTCTAAAGAGACAGGAAGTGCAGAGCACCCAGCTTTTCAAACCACTCCTCTATCCTCAGTACAGACCTCACTAGTAATCAGCCCTGTCAGCATTCTGCATGCTTTCACCTCCCCCTTTCACCTCCTCCTCCTCTCACCCTTGCTGCCAATCAATCAGATCCCGTCCATTGGAACTGGATAGAGCAGGGACTCCTTTCTGTTCTGCAGGCCTGGAACTTTTGCATTGGATGCCATCTACTCCGGCAAATGCAACATTTCCCTGTGTGTCTATTGTTTTGCACTAACAGGAATGTGCCAGAACATACTGTGCAGACCGACTAACTGACTGACTGACTGTTAGTGAACTGAAAAGGATATGGTAATAAACTCAGCAAAAAAAGAAAAGTCCTCTCACAGTCAACTGCGTTTATTTTCAGCAAACTTAACATGTGTAAATATTTGTATGAACACAAGATTCAACAACTGAGACATAAACTGAACAAGTTCCACAGACATGTGACTAACAGAAATGGAATAATGTGTCCCTGAACAAGGGGGGGGGGGTCAAAATCAAAAGCAACAGTCAGTATATGGTGTGACCACCAGCTGCATTAAGTACATCTCCTCCTCATGGACTGCACCAGATTTGCCAGTTCTTGCTGTGAGATGTTACCCCACTCTTCCGCCATCCTCCTTAATTACACTGATCTGGCCTTAGGAAATTAACAGCTAGAGAAAAAGATAGAGGGAGGGTAAGAAGGAGAAGGAGTACAAGGCACCTGGAAGTTCCCAGACATTTCTGGGGGGGAATGGCCCTAGTCCCTCCAATCCAACAGGTCCCAGACGTGCTCAATGGAATTGAGATCAAGGCTCTTCGCTGGCCATAACAGAACACTGACATTCTTGTCTTGCATGAAATCACGCACAGAACGAGCAGTATTGCTCGAGGTTCATTCTTGTCATGCTGGAGGGTCATGTCAGGATGAGCCTACTGGAAGGGTAACACATGAGGGAAGAAGATGTCTTCCCTGTAACGCACAGCGTTGAGATTGCCTGCAATAACAACAAGCTCAGTCCAATGATGCTGTGACACACCGCCCAAGATCATGACGGACCCTCCACCTCCAAATCGATCTCGCTCCAGTGTACAGGCCTCGGTATAACGTTCATTCCTTCGATGAAAAACGCAAATCCGACCATCACCCCTGGTGAGACAAAACCGCGACTCGTCAGTGAAGAGCACTTTTTGCCAGTCCTGTCTGGTCCAGTGACGGTGGGTTTGTGCCCATAGGCGTCGTTGTTGCCGGTGATGTCTGATGAGGACCTGCCTTACAACAGGCCTACAAGGCCTCAGTCCAGTCTCTCTCAGCCTATTGCGAACAGTCTGAGCACTGATGTAGGGATTGCGCGTTCCTGGTGTAACTCAGGCAGTTGTTGTTGCCATCCTGTACCTGTCCCGCAGGTGATGTTTGGATGTACCGATCCCGTGCAGGTGTTGTTACACGTGGTCTGCCACTGCGAAGATGATCAGCTGTCCATCCCTTCTCCCTGTAGCGCTCACTTAGGCGTCTCACAGTACGGACATTGCAATTTATTTCACGTTCACGCAGATGAGCAGGGACCCTGGGCATCATTATTTTGGTGTTTTTCAGAGTTCGTAGAAAGGCCTCTTTAGTGTCCTAAGTTTTCATAACTGTGATCTTAATTGCCTACCTTCTGTAAGCTGTTAGTGTCTTAACGACCGTTCCACAGGTGCATGTTCATTAATTGTTTATGGTTCATTGAAAGAGCATGGGAAACAGTGTTTAAACCCTTTACAATTAATATATGTGAAGTTACTTGGATTTTTACAAATTATCTTTGACAGGGTCCTGAAAAAGGGACGTTTCTTTTTTTGCTGAGTTTACATCAGCAGTTAGAGAAGACATTTTATTAACTATCTGATATGAGCCTCCCCTGGCCTGAGGTAGTCTGGGTTTGACCTGGACCTGGTGTGCTGTCCAGAGGTGGATGGGGGCAGAGCTGGCAGAGCTGACAAAGTGAACAGCATACGTGCATCTCTCTCCTAATGGTGACTTTTGAACCAGTTCAGTAGGATGGCGTTGTGAAGCCACACATTCTTACAGCCCTTCATTCAGGAGAGCATACTATATACAGTAATATGCAGGTCTGTGGAACTATTTCAAGCAGCAACACTTCCCCCTCAGCCTCCTACACCCTCTCCTCTGACTCTGGACTTCCAGTAAAACTGGGATAAACTGAAAACTATCAACACCGACCACTTATCGCAGGCATTTTGTTGATATCATTCATTACAATAAGTAGCCTATACTAGAGAAATGTGAAGCTTGAAATTAAGTAAATTTGCTAATTTGTGTGATGTTAATGGGACAATTGATGGCTACAACCGCCAAACTAGTAGTAGTAGTTTAATTAAAGGATAATACAATTTTAAAAAAACAGATGCAAATTAATGTTTTTAAAGTTATTCTATTTATCATTATCTCATCAATTTAGACAATTTATTGAGATACAGATTTTCATCCATATCACCCAGCTCTATCTTCCAGTTACAATTCCCTTTCCTTTCCTCTACTAATCAGTCAGTCACTTTCTGGTCTGCTGCCTTTTTTTAGTCTCTTCCCCTCTCTTCGACCACCCCCTCCTCTCCTCATAATCTGTTTCAGAGTTCAGCACATTGCCTCAGCTGAGGAGTGAGTCAGCGGCAGATGTCCTGTTGAGCAGCGAGATTAGCGACATGAGGAGCTCCTGAGTTACACAGCACTGCCACTGCCCAAGAGAAACACCCGGCCAGCTGAAGAGGTCAGGTCGTGTCTTCAACTCACATAGCAGAGTTTGCCTTCATCAGACCAATTTAATAGGATTACGTGTCTCTGTCATTGTGTAAGGTCAAAGTAGGTTTCTCCAGCTGTCTGGACATCTAAAGAGCTCTTAAACAAGTGCAACCAGTCAACAAGGCCGCTATGCTGAAAAGCATTCAAGCTAGAAATTGTAACACCGCCAGTCAATCAAATCCCTCTGAGAGTGGCTACCTCACCTCCCTGGGGGAGGGGGAGGAAGAGATCCCCTCTGTATTAATAACAGCCCATTTGGTGAATGCGTACCCCCCCCCCCCCTGCCTCGTCTCTCTTTCCCTCGTCTACCACTGGCACATGAATACTGCTCCCCCAGCTCGGAATTTAGTTAAATAATACATGATTGCTCCCATCAATGCAGTAACACGCAAGCCCTAATTGAGGTAGAACCAGGATCCAAGTTTAGAGTTTGCTAATTCAGTGCTAAGTGAGAGTAGAAATCTCAGGTTGAGTGGCAGGTCCTCCCTGAATGAGGAGGGTCAATAACTGTGCCAACTAAGAGCTCATTACAGTTTTTTCCAGTGCTGGATATCCTAAATCAATTATGAGAGAAAGACCTCTTAAAGGATCCAATGAACCATAAGACTAATGAGGCCCAGGCTAGAATCAAGCCCATCCCTCACTCCTAAGCAGTGGGTTACAGTACTTTACTTGCAGTACCAGCAGGCACACAGTAGCCCAATGGTTGGTGCCTGATGAAATCAAGCTCTCTCTGCCACCCGCTGCCTGCCACAGTCTTTACTGCATGCCCACACCTTGTCCTCATTACCCCAGTCTGTGGTGACTATTACAGCTGACAACTGGCCCCAGCAACCACAGCACTGCCCCAGGAGGGCCCCAACAGAACCCACATGGGTGGTTGATTTGGTAGCTGCCTGCTTTGCCACGGGGCCATCCTCCTTATTTACACTGATCTGGCCTTTATATGAAATGATCAGCTATAGAAAAAGATAGAGGGAGGGTAAGAAGGAGCAGGAGTACAAGGGAGAAAGAAAACAACATAAGCTATAGAGCTATAGAGCATGGGGGTATAAAGTGGAAACTGTGCGTGCGTGCGTCTGCCTAGTAAGATATAATTGCAGTTCAGCTCCCAAAATGCACACTGAGCGAGCATAGCTCGCCTGACAGGAACATTTGTTTGGGACAGTGATACAATTAGCGTGAGTGGGGCCTGCCAAGGGCCAGCTAAGTTACTTTCCTTGGGTGGGTGGGTGGGTGTCTTCTTCTGCATGGATGCAGGCAGCAGAGCACAAGGGTAGGATAAGTGTCACTCTATTCCCCCGCACTCCCTCAGCTAGCTACGCTACAGTACCATGAGTTACAGATGTTTGTGCCATGGAGCCCAAATGTTACTCCAGTCAGGGCGCCAGACACGAAGAGCGATAGGAATGAGAGGAAGGAGCTCCACATGCAATCGCTGCGTGTCATGGTAACGTCCACAGACATCTGCTGGTGAATGTCTGCACAGAACTCAGACAGCAAGATTGTGTCCACATATAAAACAGTCACGCTATTTTGTGCTTTATTAGCCAACAGAAATAGCACCAGCAAGCCACATACAGTAGCTAAATCTTATTGAATTTGTTTGTGCCTAAAATGGGTCCAGTCTTTTCCCTTCTTCTGCTCTCTTACTAAGTAAAACAGCCACATGTTTATCCCTGCTGATATGCATGACAATGTGGCTGAAAAGTGATGGCGCAAAAGGAACTCCCAAGCTAACAACGAACATACCCACAACTTTAGAGAATGTTCCCTTAAGAGTCACATTAGGTCATTAATTAACAATTTCATAGGAATGTTCCGGTGATGTGCTAGGAATGTTTAAAAGAGACCATTCCCGTAATGTCCAATTTAAATGATCCAGAACGTGGTTAACATGTTCTCAGAACTTAAGATATTAACTAGCTGTCACCATTGGCGTCGGCTAACGGGGATCCTAATAAATCTAGACACGTTTCATGGGAACATGGCAAGAACATTCATGTGTCCAGTTCTGAGGGTTAGGAGAATATTCCATCAATGTCCAACCAAACACAAACAGAACATGGCTGCCATGTTCTCAAAACATAAGATATTAACGTTGTAGACACGTTTCTTGGGAAAGTTGCAAAAGCATGTTTATAAATAAATATACACTACCGTTCAAAAGTTTGGGGTCACTTAGAAATTCTTGTTTTTGAAAGAAAATCAAATTTGTCCATTAAAATAACATAAAATTGATCAGAAATACAGTGTAGACATTGTTAATGTAAATGACTATTGAAGCTGGAAATGGCTGATTTTTTATGGAATATCTACAAAGGTGTACAGAAGCCAATTATCAGCAACCATCACTCCTGTGTTCCAATGGCACGTTGTGTTAGCTAATCCAAGTTTATAATTTTAAAAGGCTAATTGATCATTAGAAAACCCGCTTGCAATTATGTTAGCACAGCTGAAAATCTTCTTGAGTAGTTGACCTTCTTGACCTAGTTGAGTATCTGGATAATCAGCAATTGTGGGTTTGATTACAGGCTCAAAATGGCAGCTTCATTAAATAATACCCGCAAAACACCAGTCTCAACGTCAACTGTGAAGAGGTGACTCCAGGATGCTCGCCTTCTAGGCAGAGTTGCAAAGAAAAAGCTATATCTCAGACTGGCCAATAAAAATAAAAGATTAAGATGGGCAAAAGACCACAGACACTGGACAGAGGAACTCTGCATCCCGGAGTCGCCTCTTCACTGTTGACGTTGAGAAGGGTGTTCTTCAGTTTCTTGGCAATTTCTCACATGGAATAGCCTTCATTACTCAGAACAAGAATAGACTGATGAGTTTCAGAAGAAAGTTCTTTGTTTCTGGTCCTTTTGAGCCTGTAATCAAACCCACAAATGCTAATGCTCAACTAGTCTAAAGAAGGCCAGTTTTATTGCTTTTTTAATCAGAAACAACAGTTTTCAGCTGTGCTAAAAAGGGTTTTCTAATGACCAATTAGCCTTTTAAAATTATAAACTTGGATTAGCCATTGGAACACAGGAGTGATGGTTGCCAATAATGGGCCTCTGTACACCTATGTAGATATTCCATTAAATATCAGCCGTTTCCAGCTACAATAGTAATTTACAACATTAACAATGTCTACATTGTATTTCTGATCAATGTGATGTTATTTTAATGGACACAAGAAAAGTCATTTTCTTTCAAAAACAAGGACATTTCTAAGTGACCAGAAACTTTTGAACTGTAGTATGTATGTATGCATGCACACACACACACACACACACACACAGTCTTGTTACTGTTGCCGAGCCAATAAAAGCCCTGATTGGTGAACCAATGATCCATCATCATTAGTATTTTATGTTAGCAGGGTTTATTGATACTCTCACACACAGTGGTTAATATACAGTGTTTTCAATTGACATATTTTACACATTTTGATATACATGATTGCATTTTGCATGTTCAATTAATCAATTATTATTATTCAACATGTCCTCGCCTGGGATGTGAACTCACAACCTCTTGGTTCATGGTACATGGTACTCTGAACTTCCTGCTACGCCACCATGTAAGGTATCAGTTAAATCTGACTATACTCTCATCATTGATTTTATTCACTTATTTCAGCAATTTAAGGGAATTCTGTATAGTTGTCCAATGTTGGTGGGGCATATTAGCCTGTTTTAATAATACTCCTGAATCACTATTAGAAATAAAAGATTTCCCTAAGTAAATCTCAGCTCGGTTAAAAGTACACTTCAAAGTGCATTTTCCCTATTACTTACATCTATCAAGTTGTTTCACATCTACACAAGTGCCCAAGGATGAGGGGTTAGGGTTTCTTCTGGACAGTGCCTAACTATACTGGCCTAATAAGCACATGCCCTAGAGATATCCCTTATTTCGTTTATTTATTTTATTTTTACAGGGACAGTGCACATTAAATCAACGTTTCAGTAAAAGTGCCGGTTTTAGCCAGCCGGCTAATTTTCAACCGCAGTCCCTGGGCAGGTTATTAAAAACAATTACAATATAGACAATAGCAGCATAGAACAAGCAAGACATAGCAACATAGGACAAGCAAGACATAGCATACATACAGAGCAACATAGGACAAGCAAGACGTAGCATACAGACAGAGCAACATCAAACAAAAAGCAGCAAGACAAAATTCATAAAAGCAACAAAGTGTTTCCACACCTCACAAGCTACAGACAACAGACAACATGGAAAGCGGCAACACACAGCTAGGGACCATGTTCACAAATCTGATTGACCTTTAGCCATGTCTTCAAGCATTTTGTGAAAGTGTGATATGTGGTGCAGTTATGTGTGTCTGATGGCAGTGTATTCCAGACATGGGAAGCTCTCACAGAGAATGCAGATTTACTAAAGGTGCTTTTCCTTAGGGGAACTATACAGCCACCTCTCATGGCAGACCTTGTGGATCTGCTGCCATATGTCTGGGTTTTCTGTTTAACAACAATATTGAGTGGAGGGGGAGCCAGGCCATTAAGGATCTTGAATACAAGACATGCACAAGATTATATTGTATTGCACAAGATTTTCCCAACTCAAGAGCTCATGCTTTCTAAGAATGTGACAATGATGATGGCTATTGGGCTTCCTATCAAGCACTTTGAGAGCCTGTTTGTAGACAGACTGAATAGGTTTTAATGTTGTACAGCAAGCTTGGGCCCAACTAGTCAAGCAGTATGTTAAGTGGGGGAGTATCATAGATTTGAAGTACAGTTTTTGCTACCTCTGTAGTCAAACAATTTCGTATAAATCGGAAATTAGCTAGGTTGAATTTGGTTATTTGAATTACCTTTTTCACATGCTTTTTAAAAGAGAGGTTGGAATCAAGTATGATGCCACGGTACTTAAAAACGGATACCACCTGGAGCTTCTCCCCTGACACATAGACATCTGGCTCTGTAGCATCTGTTGCCCTCTTTGTGAAGAACATGCAAACAGTTTTTTTCACATTGAGATGCAAACACGAGTCACTGAGCCACTTTGTAACCTGGACCATTACAGTAGTGAGTTCTTGTGCAGCTTGTTGTTTGCTCTTTGCATGCACATATATCACTGTATCATATGCATACATTTGAACTTCAGACCCAGTACAGACAGAAGGCAGATCATTAATGTACAGGCTGAACAGGAGGGGCCCCAGTATTGACCCTTGGGGCACGCCCACATCATAGCTACGAGTGGGCGACAGCTCATTGCTCACTCTGACACACTGAGTTCTGCCTTCAAGGTATGATTTCATCCATCTCAAGGCATCAGGGGAAAAGTTGAACTTGGACAATTTTGTGATGAGAATCTCATGGTTAACAGTATCAAAAGCCTTCCTTAGGTCCAGAAACACAGCCCCAACAGCACCCCCTTTGTCCATCTTGGACTTCACATTTTCCAGAAGAAAGCAGTTGGCCGTTTCTGTGGAGTGTTTCGCTCTGAAGCCAAACTGCATGGAGTGTAATGTGAAGGGGCTGTTGTTGAGGTGGGCAATCAGTTGTTCTGCTACACACTTTAACAACCTTTGACACCACAGGTAGTATACTAATGGGCCTGTAGTTACTCACGTCAGCAGGGTCGCCTGATTTAAAGATGGCCGTTATTATGGCCGACTTCCATACCCTTGGAAACACACCGAGACCAATAGATGTGTTGGTGACCTTAGTGATGGGGCCAATGAGTGACTCTTTGTAGTTTTTAAGAAAGGTAGAGTCCATCCCAAACACATCTTTGGCTTTAGAGTTCTTTAGTGAGCTAATCACCTTGTTCACCTTTGACTCAGAAACCTCCCTTATGATGAAGACAGGTTGAGTGTCATTCACTAGCACTGAGCCCAAGAAACAAGTGGAGGGGTTCTGTGTCAGTGCCCTGACAGAGTCAATAAAGTAGGAATTGAAGGCTATTGCTATTTCGACTGCATCCTGTGTTAGATTGTTATTCACCATGATTTCTAGTCTTTTTGCAGTGTTACTATGGTCTTTCCCTGTTAACTTTTTTAGATTCTCCCATATCAATTTAGAATTTCCCTTGGGAAAGTGGTTAGGGCGTTAGTCATTGTTGCTGGTGGCCTGGGTTCGAGACAGGCTAGGGGAGTCACCCTACTGTCACATTCTTAGCACTATACACTCACCGGACCGTTTATTAGGTACACCACCCCATTCACGAAAATGGATCGCTCCTACAGACAGTGAGTCACGTGGCTGGTTATATAAAGCAGGCGTCGAGGCATTCAGTTACTGTTCGATTGAATGTTAGAATGGGCAAAACAATCCAGTATCTCAGAAACAGCTGCCCTCCTGGGCTTTTCACGCACGGCAGTGTCTAGGGTTTACCAAGAATGGGGTGACAAACAAAAAACATCCAGTCAGTGGCAGTCTTGTGGGCGAAAACTATGGTGTCATTTCAGTCTCACAATTTGAAGTTCGCATGGGGGCATGTCAAGAACATGGAAAATAATGTTGAGCGCGGGTGGAGAGGGTTCTAAGTTCAGATAAAAATCTTAAGGGCACAGAGGATCATGTTGAGGAACAGAGATAGTTGAGAGCTCAGACACAAATGTTGATTGGCCAGAAAGTGGAATTGAGAGCAAGAAGTAAAGTGTAGAGCACAGCATCTCCCATTTCTCGGTATACTTGCCTGCGCTCTCTCGAAATGTAGCTGTGCTTGTGTGAAATTATCTCTGTGTGCTTGCAAATCTACAATGACATGTTAGTCATGTTACTTTGGTCTTTGGGACCATCAGGTATTGTCCTGACAACTGATACACAGAAATGTTCTTGCATCATTCCCATGAAACGTGTCTAGAACATTAATATGTTCCATTCTAAGATCATGGCAACCATGTTCTGTGTATGTTTGGTGGGACATTGATGAAATATTATCCTAACCCTCAGAAAACGGGACACTCAAACAGAAGAACATTACGGTAATATACTAATTCTAGGGAGAACTTTTTTTTTTTTTAAATCTGGTTCCAGATAACGAGTCACTCAGTGATGTTCATAAACCACAGGTTCCGAGCTACCAACTCCAGCTCCCTGGCTATAATATCAGGAACCCAAAATGAGAGGAATTTCGATACCAGAGATAACGACAGATCATTCAAACCAGGAGGAGTAACAGGAAGCCGGCATACGTCAGGGAATGGTTTACAAGTTGTGGTAAGCCCACATTAACATGTTCCTGGAGGGGTATTTCCTCTCTCAATGATAAACAGCAGCCTTGCTGGTGTAGCATTGGGCAAAAACAACTGTGACAAAGTAGCTGTCTTCATAGATTTCACCACTTAGTTTTAAGGCCTTCCAGTCTCCACACACTCACTTGTGTACGCACTACAGCAAACTATCTATCCTGACCATCAGTAGACCTCACAGAACTCTCCATTTCGGGGACTCTTTCTGTCAAAGCCACAACCACTAACTTCCCCAACATACTCCTCTGGGGCGGATGGGACTTTGAAATCCAATTAAGAAATTAAGTTCTTCCCTCAATTTGGCAGCAATGTTAATTTTCTTCTGGCCTGCGGATTTTGAGAGCTGGAAACTTAACAAGAAGGTGGTTGTGAAAATTACTGGATTTAGGGACACCCATGTAGGCCTATCACCCATGGAGCATGAATCTGAGCAGCTAAGATGGGACAAGGGAAGGGGAATCTTCACAGAGTAAACCCAATACCCATGTCTGCACATAAAAATAAAAATCAGACTAACCTGTTACATTCTGTTTCAATTGGGTGGAGCAGCCTTTTGCTTGAGCAAGCAGTCAAACATGATACTTGTTGAACATGCAGATTGCAGTACAATTTATGATCTGCAAACAAAAGATATTGAGGCTGATCATTTGTTTCTTGAATTGATCCAAATGCTGGCTCAACCAGTCCTGTTTTGAAATCACTTGAGAGAATAGTGCTGCCAGAGACAGTGGCAACATGATGTATTGGCTAGGTTTATAAGCATGATTTATTATTTCAAAAGACATCTGGTCCAGGTGGTGTTGCCCTGCATCTGCATGTTTCCTTCATATGCTATGCCAGGGGAGTATTCATTACGGAAACCGTTTAAGAACCAAATGGAAGCTGTGGAAAGACCACCAGAGGGCAGGCTGTGATCATGGATAGTAGCCCAACAAGGCATGGGAGACAAGGTAACCAGAGGCAATTAAGCACAGCTGACGGTACTAATGACATACTCTCCTTCCTCTATAAGAGAGAGAATGGAACCAGCAGAGAGGGAGGGGAAAACTATCTCTGGAAGATGGCCACCGAGAGAGAGGAGCTATCCAGGAAGAACCACTAAGACGGTGACAGTCCCGTGACTTTTTGTTGTAGTTTAAAGATAATCCTATTATGTTCTTGTTTCATCTGGAGAAGAAGATGTATGTTTTTCCTTGGAGGAATTTCATTGATTATGTTGGAGTGTTTGTGTTGACCCAATGCCCTCAATAGAGAACTGTGTTTAATCAAGAAAACTTACTCCTGACTGGTTTATTCCACCTTCCTGCTTTAGAGTGACGCCCAATTACTTGGTCCGCTCACAAAGCAAACAGCAAAACAAGCATTTCTATTGGACAAATTCAGGTAGGTCCCTTAGGCTGTTTCGGAGAGTGTATTACCCCCACATCGGCAGTCATGACCACAGTAAAATCGCACGTTACCATTGAGTCATGATAATCTTCTTCTGCGCACTCTGGACATGCTTTGGTAGTACCCAACTTGCTAACTACCATCAGGTCCTAAGTCTGGTACTCAGGGCTCTATTATCCCTCTAAGGAAGCACTCTGACATCAATGCAATGGACATTCACATCAAACAATTATCAAAACAGTAGGCCTATCATACTTTTTAAACTCACCTCACTGTGATAATCAAGTTGAAGAAAGAAGTTCAACAGCAGTTTGAAACAGTGTAAAACATGGTTATTGTGGATGTTGTTTCAAAGCCTAAAACAACAGACAGTGCTTTCTAAGGTGATAATTAATTTTTAAAAACATCCATATGCATATTAGAGCTTATGCATATGCAAGGTTTATGAGCCCAAGGCCCAAAATAAACTGAATTAATACTATGATTGTGCCATTATACAATACATAGCCTACCGCACATTATGCATGGAAGAAAAACATTGGTCTATAATTGGTCTAGCCTATACTCCAAAATTAAACAAATTTGACTCATCTCCTTTGAGTGAGGACTGCATTATTATGCATACTGAATGGACTGGTTACCTTGTGCACCAAAATGTCTATCCATGAGTCTGGTAGAGGACATGGCCCTAGGCGATGCTGTTGGTTTATGGATTATGCAGGGTGGCTTACTGTTAAGACTACAATTAGTGAATTTGTATTTGATTTAGAGTAGCCTAGTAATAGGGACTTTTATTTTATTTTCAGAATTAATTGAGTGACACATTATCTTCAACTATACAGAATCTCACCACCATGCATTTCCATCTCCTCCTCTCGCTCCTTTATATCCTTCTTCAGCGCGCAGACGGATTGAAACAGTTTAGTGAAATATGTTTAGTTGCGAAAACTTGTTACTATTGATGTTCCCGAACAGATTTCACTTGGTTTCCCAAATGAAGCACTGGGTAGCTGCAGGAACAAGATTTGAAAGCTCATGACATACAGAGTTTGGGCGGAATATCAACAGTTGGGCAGCGAGACCATGCTCCTCAAACAGTGCTTGATACGTGGAGTGTAGAGGTCGACGGATGAATCGAAATGGCTGATTAATTAGGGCCGATTTCAAGTTCAGAACAATCGGAAAATCTGTATTTTTGGACACCGATTTTGCAGATTTAAAAAAAAAAAAATGTACACCTTTATTTAATCTGTATTTAACTAGGCAAGTCAGTTAAGAACACATTCTTATTTTCAATGACGGCCTAGGAACGGTGGGTTAACTGCCTCATTCTGGGGCAGAACAACAGATTTTCACCTTGTCAGCTCGGGGGATTCAATCTTGCAACTTTACAGTTAACTAGTCCAACGCTCTAACCACCTGCCTCTCATTGCACTCCATGAGGAGACTGCCTGTTACACGAATGCAGTAAGCCAAAGTAAGTATGCTAGCTAGCATTAAACTTATCTTATAAAAAACAATCAATAAATCATAATCATTAGTTAACTACACATGGTTGATGATATTACTAGTTTATCTAGCGTGTCCTGCGTTGCATATAATTGATGCGGTGCGTATCGTTGCTCTAATGTGTACCTAACCATGAACATCAATGCCTTTCTTAAAATCGATACACAGAAGTATATATTTTAAAACCTGCATATTTGGCTAAAAGAAATCCAGGTTAGCCGGCAATATTAACCAGGTGAAATTGTGTCACTTCTCTTGCGTTCTTTGCACGCAGAGTCAGGGTATATGCAACCGTTTGGGCCGCCTAATTTACCAGAATTTTACGTAATTATGACATAACATTGAAGGTTGTGCAATGTAACAGAAATATTTAGACTAATGGATGTCACCCCTTAGATAAAATACAGAACGGTTCCGTATTTCACTGAAAGAATAAACGTCTTGTTTTCGAGATGATAGTTTCTGGTTTCGACCATATTAATGACCTAAGGCTCGTATTTCTGTGTGTTATTATGTTATAACTAAGTCTATGATTTGATAGAGCAGTCTGACTGAGCGTGGTAGGCAGCAGCAGGCTCGTAAGCATTCATTCAAACAGCACTTTCGTGCGTTTTGCCAGCAGCTTTTCGTTGTGCGTCAAGCATTGCGCTGTTTATGACTTCAAGCCTATCAACTCCCAAGATGAGGCTGGTGTAACCAAAGTGAAATGGCTAGCAAGTTAGCGGGGTGCGTGCTAATAGCGTTTCAAACGTCACACGCTCTAAGACTTGGAGTAGTTGTTCCCCTTGCTCTGCATGGGTAACGCTGCTTCGAGGGTGGCTGTTGTCGTTGTGTTCCTGGTTCGAACCCAGCGAGAGGGACGGAAGCTATACTGTTACACTGGCAATACTGAAGTGCCTATAAGAACATCCAATAGTCAAAGGTTAATGAAATACAAATGGTATAGAGAGAAATAGTCCTATAATTACTATAATAACTACAACCTAAAACTTCTTACCTGGGACTATTGAAGACATGTTAAAAGGAACCACCAGCTTGTAACCACCGGAATGCTTACAAGGCCCTCCCCCGACCTCCTTTTCGGCAAATCTGACCACATCTCCATCTTGCTCCTCCCATCATATAGAGAGAACCTCAAACAGGAAGTACCCGTGCTTCGAACTATTCAACACTGGTCTGACCAAATGGAATCCAAGGCACAGAATTGTTTGGATCACGTGGACTGGGATATGTTCCAGGTAGCTTGCAAAAATAATCTAGACACATACACAGATACGATGACTGAGTTTATAAGGAAGTGTATAGAAGATGTAGTACCCACTGTGACAATTAAATCCTACCCTAACCAGAAACCGTGAATAGATGGTAGCATTCGCATGAAAAGGAAAGCATGAACCATTGCATTTAACTATGTCAAGGTGACTGGTAATATGGCAGAATATAAACATTGTAGTTATTCACTCCGCAAGGCAATCAAACAAGCTAAACGTCAGTATATAGATAAAGTGGAGTCGCAAGGCTCAGAAACGAGACATATGTGGCAGGGACTACAGACAATCACGGACTACAAAAGGAAAACCAGCCACATCGCCGAGACCGACGTCTTGCCTCTGGACAGGCTAAACACATTATTTGCACGCTTTGAGGATAGTACAGTGCCCCCGACGCGGCCCGATACCAAGGACTGTGGGCTCTCCTTCTCCGTGACAGATGTGAGTAAAACCCGTGCAGGGCTGCTGGCCCAGACGCCATCTCTAGCTGCGTCCTCAGAGCATGTGCAGACCAGCTGGCTGGTGTGTTTACGGACATATTCAATCTCTCTCTATCCCAGTCTGTTGTCCCCACATGCTTCAAGATGACCACCATTGTTACTGTACCCAAGAAAGCTAAGGTAACTGAACAAAATGACTATCGCCACATAGCACTCACTTCTGTCATCACAAAGTGCTTTGAGAGACTAGTCAAGGATCATATTACCTCTACCTTACCTGCCACCCTAGACCCACTTTGATTTTCTTATCGCCCCAATAGATCCACAGATGATGCAATCGCCATCACTCTGCAAACTGCCCTATTCCACCTGCACAAGAGGAATACCTATGTAAGAATGCTGTTCATCGACTATAGCTCAGCATTCAACACCATAGTACCCTCCAAGCTCATCATTAACCTCGAGGCCCTGGGTCTGAACTTGGCCCTGTGCAACTGGGTTTTGAACTTCCTGACGGGCCGACCCCCAGGTGGTGAAGGTAGGAAGCATCCCCTCCACTCCGCTGATCCTCAACACTGGGGCCCCACAAGGGTGCGTGCTCAGCCCCCTCCTGTACTCCCTGTTCACCAATGACTGCGCGGCCAAGCACACCTAGTAGGCTTGATTACCAACAATGACGAGACAGCCTAGGAGGGTGCTGAGGGCTGCTCAGGGAGTGTGGTGCCTGGAAAATAACTTCTCACTCAACGTCAACAAATCAAAGGAGATGATTGTGGACTTCAGGAAACAGCAGAGGCTGCACCCCCCCCCCCCCCCCCCCCCCCCCCCTGTTAAACAGCAATCATTAGCACATTAGAGGCAGCTACCCATTAGGCATACACTAGAAATCACTGGCCACTTTAAGGAATGGAAAACTAGTCACTTTAATAATGTTTACATGTCTGGCATTACTCATCTCATATGTATATACTGTATTCTATTCTACTGTATCTTAGTCTGGTTCCGCTCTGACATCACTTGACCATTTGTATATAGTCTTAATTAATTCCTACTTAGATGTGTGTATAGGGTATATGTTGTATAATTTGTTAGATATTACTTGTTAGATATTACTGCACTGTCGGAGCTAGAAGCACAAGCATTGCACTACACCCACAATAACATCTGCTAATCACATGTAGGTGTCCAATCAAATTTGATTTGGCAGCAGAATGACCTTACTGAAGAGCCCAGTGACTTTCAACATGGCATCGTCATATTATGCCACCTTTCCAACAAGTAAGTTTGTCAAATTTCTGCTGTACTAGAGCTGTCCCGGTCAACTGTAGGTGCTGTGAAGTGAAGTGATAGGCCACACAAGCTCACAGAACGGGACCACTGCTGAAGCACTTAGTGCGTAAAAATCATCTTTCCTCAGTTTCAACACTCACTACCGAGTTCCAAACTGCCTCTGGAAGGAACGTCAACATAAGAACTTTGTCAGGAGCTTCAAGAAATGGGTATCTATGGCTGAGCAGCTGCACACAAGCCTAAGATTACCATGCGCAATGCATGCGTCGACTGGAGTGCTGTAAAGCTAACCGCCATTGGACTCTGGAGCAGTGGAAACGCGTTATCTGGAGTGATGAATCACGCGTCACCATCTGGCAGTCCGACGGACAAATCTGGGTTTGGCAGATGCCAGGAGAACGTTACCTGCCCGAATACATAGTGCCAACGGTAAAGTTGGTGGAGGAAGAATAATGGTCTGGGGCTGTTTTTCATGGTTTGGGATAGGCCCCTTAGTTCCAAAATGACCAACCAAAATGAATAAAAATGGCAAAATTGGGCATCCCTGTCGTACACTTCTGTTGATACTGAATCTTTTGCTACTCAGTCACAGTTGCTATTATATGCATAGTATTCGTATATTTGGATAGAAAACACTCAGAAGTTTCTAAAACTGTTTGAATGATGTCTGTGAGTATAACATAACTCATATGGCAGGCAAAAACCTGAGAAAAAAATCTAACCAGGAAGTGGGAAATATGAGGTTGGTTGATTTTCAACTCATTCCCTATTGAAGATACAGTGGGATATTGGTCATGTTGCACTTCCTAAGGCTTCCACTAGATGTCAACCATCTTTAGAAACTTGTTTGAGGCTTCTACTGTAAAGGAGGGGCTTATAAGGGCTCTTTGAGTCAGTGTTCTGGTAGAGTGCCATAAACTCGTGACGCTCGTTCACGTGAGAGGTAGCTCCCATTCCATTGCATTTCTGAAGACAAAGAAATTCTCCGGTTGGAACATTATTGAAGATTTATGTTCAAAACATCCTAAAGATTGATTCTATACATCGTTTGACATGTTTCTATGGACTGTAACGTAACTTTTTGACATTTCGTCTGCTCCTAGTGAACGCGCTTCGTGACTTAGGATTTGTTTACAAAGCGCGCTAACAAAAGTAGCTATTTGTACATAAATGATGGACATTATCGAACAAAACAAACATTTCTTGTGGAACTGGGATTCCTTGGAGTGCATTCTGATGAAGATCATCAAAGGTAAGTGAATATTTATAATGTTATTTCTGACTTCTGTTGACTGCACAATATGGCGGATATCTTTTTGGCTTGTTGCGTCTCTGAGCGCCGTACTCAGATTATGCATTGTTTGCTTTTTCCGTAAAGCTTTTTTGAAATCTGACACAGCGGTTGCATTAAGGAGAAGTTTATCTAAAGTTCCATGTATAACACTTGTTTTTTCATCAACATTTATAATGAGTATCAGTAAATTGATGTGGCTCTCTGCAAAATCACCAGATATTTTTGGAGCTACTGAACATATTTTTTTATATAAATATGAACTTTATCGAACAAAACATACATGTATTGTGTAACATGAAGTCCTACGAGTGTCATCTGATGAAGATCATCAAAGGTTAGTGATTAATTCTATCTCTATTTCTGATTTTTGTGACTCCCCTCTTTGGCTGGAAAATGGCTGTGTTTTTCTGTGACTTGGCTCTGACATAACATAATCGTTTGTGGTCCTTTTGCTGTAAAGCCTATTTGAAATCGGACATTGTGGTGGGATTAAACAACAAGATTACCTTTAAAATGGTATAAAATACTTGTATGTTTGAGGAATTTTAATTATGAGATTTCTGTTTGGCGCCCTGCACTTTCACTGGCTGTTGTCATATCGATCCCGTTAACGGGATCTCAGCCCTAAGAAGTTTTTAAGAGACATAGACAAGGTCGCCCATGCCCTTAATGCTATAACTGCATTTTCTATTGCATCAGGATTAATGCTGAATGTTTCTAAATGTGAAATCTTATGTTTATTTGACTCTGGTGATAAAGAAATAGAAAATATTCCTGTAAAGGACTGTGTTAAATATTTAGGAATACATCTGTCAAAAAAACACTTAGTTAGACATTTGAATTTCTCTCCTAAATGTAAGAGAACTCAAAATATATTTAATAATTGGCAACAAAGAGATCTTTCTATATTTTGGAGAGTACTTCTGTCCAAGGCAGAGGGACCGTCTCGTTTTGTGTACCCCTCATTATCGTTATGTGTAAATCCAGCTACTTGTAAAGAGATCAATAAGACCTTTCTTGACTTAATCTGGAAAAATAAGTCTCAAACTAAAAAAAATATGTCCTTTCTAACAAAAGAGCTGAAGGCGGTCTAGAAGTGTTGGATTTTGTTGACATAAATAACACTTTCAAGATAAACTGGTTGAAAAAATGTTTGATCAATGCTGATTCAATATGGTATTTCATTTCAAATAATATGTTTAATAAATTGGGAAGTCTTCAAGTTTTACTGAAATGTAATTATATTCCTGAAAGATTACATGCTAAATTGGCTAGGTTTCACCAACAAGCTTTAATGGCCTGGAAAATATGTTTCCTGCACAATCTTTCCCCACATAAAGCTCTTTTGTGGAATAATTCAGACATAACTGTAAGGAATAAGTCATTATTATACCCCAGCTGGCATATTGACTTTGTTCTTGATATTTTCGATAACAAGGGTAATATTCTCACATATTAACAATTTATAACATTGAAAGAGTTTATTTCTGTGATCAACGCCGTTCCCAGTGGTCTAACTACACTTAATTTTGGGAATGATCACAAAGTTTATCCAGAAATCAGATTGGAAGGCGTGGGCTTACTTGAGAGATCTTGTTGTAATAAATATATAAGACAAATTCTTCATTCACAAAACCAATTTACACAGAGAGGAAAGTTTTTCTGGAACATGCATATTCCCGATATTGTCTGGAAAAATGCATGGTTAAGACCTTACAAATACTGTATACCAAACAAAGTTCTGGAAATGCACTTCAAAATTTTACATAAGATATATCCATGAAATTCCATGATATCCAAATTTGTGGCTATTGATGATATCTGTGTTTTCTGTAAAAACAGAAGGTGAGAATCTCTCACTTGTTCTTTGAATGTAAATTTGTGTCAGAATTTTGGGAAAACATTGCAAAATACTTATTTACCATTATGAACACTGTCTATGTTTTTGACATGAAAGATATAATATGTTACTATTGCAATGATAACAAGACCACTGAAATGATTGTTCATTTTTTTTTATTCTTGTTGCCAAATACTTCATACACAAATACAAATTCCAAAATTCTATACCAAAATGACACATTTTTCTGATTGAATTTAATTATCTTATTAAAACATTAACCCTAGTTAATAACAACAAGAATAACATCTTCCTGAATCATTATAATAAGATTTTTTCAGAGTGAATACAATTGCACTAAAATTGTTTCGTTTTTTTGTATTATATTATTGACATTTTTTGTATGTTTGAGTATTTTCTTGTTAATACCTGTGTTTTGTTTTGTTAGACATGTTTGATGTAGCAATGTAAGTTGATTTTTGTATAATGAATTTAAAAATAAAATTTAAAAAAATTAACATTTAAAAAACATACAATTGTGAATGGTACTATGCTGCCACTTAGTGGCCATGCGAAGATATTTTACTCGTAGAACACACAGGGCAAGTTGTACCGATGCACCAAGTCTAGAACCAACAGGACTCTGAATAGCTTCTACCCCAAGCCATAAAACTGCTAAATAGTTAACCAAACAGCTACCCCAGACTATCTGCATTGACCGACCCATTTTAGCACTAACTATTTTGACTGCTGCTACTGTTCATTATCTGTCACTTTATTCCTAGTTTTATGACCATATATACCTTGTACATCGACTCGGTACTGGTACCCCGTGTATATAGCCAAGTTATTGTTTTACTCATTGTGTATAATGATTAACGTGTAGTTACGTGTTTTACTTTCAATTACGTTAGCTAGCTAGCGTAGTTAGAATCTTAGCAAGTTAACTAGCTATCACTCACCTCTTTCGCCGTCGCTGTGCCTTCTATACCCAGTAGACCATACAGGTCCATCTGCAAAAGGTCTTTCGCCTTATTTCCTGTCATTTTATCTTTATTTATTACAATAAAATGCCAAAACAAACGTAATATCAACGTCCTGAAGATGTTTGTTGTTGTAGCATTTGGGTTGGACGTTTTGAACTTTCAACTCGGACGCATCCACTTCCTGAAAACAATGCATCATGGGAGGTGTAGTTAAAGTGCACTAAACAATTTATTACGGACTCGCATGATAATTGTGAAATATAATTGTAGGTTTTGACCTTTGCAAGCATTTTGATTATATGTTTTTTAGTTTGTTATATTCAAATAATTTTCCTGACATTAATGTGATCAGTTTCAGATATCATTGTTATATGGAAACTTTGAAAATAATAAAAAAAAATGTGTTATATGTAAACTGTACCAGACTGGCCATTATAGTAATATTATATTGGTCAGTCTGGTACAGTATGGTAGTTGGTAGAAGATGGTGCTTGCAATGCCAGGATATTGGTTTCGATTCCAGGGACCACCTGAATGTGAAATGTTTGCCAAATGACTGTAAATTGCATTGGATAAAAGTGTCTACTAAATGGCATATATTATATTAACATACATTTGAAAAAACTGTAAAACAACGGTAACAGAATGATGGCGCCAGAAGAGATGGCTGATGTTTTCCGGGCTCATAACCAATTGTGCTATTGTGTGTGTGTGTGTGTGTGTGTGTGTGTGTGTGTTTTTTTTTTTTTTTTTTTTTTTCATAAGTACAAAATAAGCCACCAATTGTTATGACCGAAAATAGCTTCTGGATATCAGGACAGTGATTACTCACCTCGTACTGGACAAAGACTTTTTCTTTAACGAGTCGGACGTCAAGGATTTTCTTCAGACACCCGACAAGGCCCAAATCCCCGTCATCAGCATGAAGAAGAGACAGAGATATCAGGGACGTAGGTCGGGGTGCCTAGTAAGTATCCGACGGCAAGTGAGTAATTTCCCTCTACCATCAGTCCTATTAGCCAACGTGCAATAATTGGATAACACAATGGATGAGCTCCAATCAAGACTATCCTACTAATGGGATATTAAAAACTGTAATATCTTATGTTTCACCGAGTCGTGGCTGAACGACAACATGGATAACATACAGCTGGCAGGGTTTTCGATCCATCGGCAAGATAGAACAGCTGCCTCCGGTAAGACAAGAATCTTAGCAAAAACTAATACATTCTAAAAGCTTTAACAAGAGCAAGGTATTGTGTTTCATTTGAAAACAGCATAACAGTTTGTAAAAGCAGAATATTTCACCAGCTATTATTTTATTTGTAAATAATAGCTGGTGCATGAAATCTAACATTAAGGAAGTCCCAAGGTTTTGCTCACCTGAAGTAGAGTATCACATGATAAGCAGTAGACCATACTATTTACCAATAGAGTTTTCATCTATATTTTTCATAGCTGTATATTTACCACCACAAACCAATGCTGGCACTAAGATGGCACTAACAAGCTGTATAAGGCCATGAGCAAACAAGAAAATGCTCATCCAGAGGTGACGCTCCTAGTGGCCGGGGACTTTATTGCAGGAAAACTTGAATCCGTTTTACCTCATTTCTACCAGCATGTGCAACATGAGGGGGAAAAAACTCTAGACCACATTTACTCCACAGACAGAGACGCTTACAAAGCTCTCCCTCGCCCTCCATTTGGCAAATCTGACCATAACTCTACTCTCCTGATTCCTGCTTACAAGCAAAAACTAAAGCAGGAAGTACCAGTGACTCGCTCAAAAAGGAAGTTGTCAGATGACGCAGATGCTAAGCTACAGGACTGTTTTGCTAGCACAGATTGGAATAAGTTCTGGGATTCTTCAGATGGCATTGAGGAGTACACCACATCAGTCACTGTAAGTAACATCAGTCACAATAAGTGCATTGATGACGTCGTCCCCACAGTGACCGTACATACATACCACAACCAGAAGTCATGGATTACAGGCAACATCCGCACTGAGCTAAAGGGTAGAGCTGCCGCTTTCAAGGAGCAGGACTCTAACCTGGACGCTTATAAGAAATCCCGCTATGCCCTCCGACAAACCATCAAACAGGCAAAGCGTCAATACAGGACTAAGATTGAATTGTAATACACCGACTCCGACGCTCATCCAATGTGGCAGGGCTTGCAAACTATTACGGACCACAAAGGGAAACACAGCCACGAGCTACCCAGTGACACAAGCCTACCAGACGAGCTAAATATCTACTATGCTTGCTTCGAGGCAAGCAACACTGAAGCATGCATGAGAGAATCAGCTGTTCCAGACAACTGTGTGATCACACTCTACTTAGCCGATGTGAGTAAGACCTTTAAACAGGCCAACATTCACAAGGCCACAGGGCCAGAAGGATTACAAGGACGTGTACTCCGAGCATGCGCTGACCAACTGGCAAGTGTCTTCACTGACATTTTCAACCTGTCCCTGACCGAGTCTGTAATATCAACATGTTTCAAGCAGACCACCATAGTCTCTGTTAGGGTTGCACATTTTGAGGAATATTCAGAGGTGGAAACTTTTCATGGGAATTAGCGGGAATAAATGGACTTTAACGGGAATGTATGGGAATTAATGGAAATATATGCAAATTCATATTGATACCATTTAAATGTAGATGTTTTTTGCATTGTATATATTTACCATATCATATGGAGACAGAAACATAAACCTTTTACCTTATCATAAGTAGACATAATTGCAAATGATTAAATTCTTCCAATAGAAATTTTAAAAAACAATTTAGTTACGAATTGAACTTTAATTAAACAAGTCAACTCTTCACATGGGATGATTTACAACAAAAGAAAGGGAATATTGAATGATCCCCAAAGATCCATCGCATCTCCCAAAAACATTTTCAAAATACTGTACATCTGTAAAATGATAGCCTAGAAACTAAAGCTTTGGTTGTCTTCCTCTCAGGCTTCCATGTCTTCTCCCTGGACCTCCTCAATGTCCACGTCTTGAACATCAGACTGAGACCTCATCTTCACTGTCACTTTCCAACCTTGTTGAGAATGGCTCGTTGTCAGGCTCAAAGCCTCAAATTTGCCCAGATGGCCACCAATTTCTCAACCTTTGTATTGGTCAGCCTGTTGCATGCTTTGGTGTGTGTGTTCCCAAACAAGGACCAGATGCGCTCTGAGGCAGCTGATGTTGGTGGGATTTGGAAGATGGAAGCATGGCTGATGAGATATGTTGGCACGACTGCAATATTGCATCTCCATCCAAAAGCCCTTGCTTGGAAGTGTACTTTGCCAGACTGCCAAGAACCTGGCCCTCATCCAGGCCAAGGTTGCAGGACACGGTAGTGATTATACCATAGGCCTTGCTGATCTCTGCAACAGACAGGAGGCTCTTGCCAGCATACTTGGGGTCCAACATGTACCCTGCGGTGTGTATGTGTGTGAAGGCAGAAGTCTTCACGCTTTTTGATGTATTTCAGATCTGCAGTTTCCTCTGCTGAACATCAGACAGGATAGCATTGTCTCCCTCAATCCATGCAATGGCTACTGCTATAGGTTTCAGGAGTTTCAGGCTGCTTACCACTCTCTCCCAAAATACCTCATCCAGGAGGATCCTCTTGATGGGGCTGTCCATATCGGCAGACTGTGATATGGCCACTTCTTGGAGAGACTCCTTCCCCTCCAGGAGACTGTCAAACATGATGACAACACCACCTCAACGGGTGTTGCTGGGCAGCTTCAATGTGGTGCTCTTATTCTTCTCACTTTGCTTGGTGAGGTAGATTGCTGCTATAACTTGATGACCCTTCACATACCTCACCATTTCCTTGCCTCTCTTGTAAAGTGTATCCATTGTTTTCAGTGTCATGATGTCCTTGATGAGCAGATGCAGTGCATGAGCAGCACAGACATTGGATGTGATGTGAGGGTAGGACTCCTCCACTTTAGACCAAGCAGCCTTCATGTTCGCAGCATTGTATGTCACCAGTGCAATACCTTCTGTGGTCCAAGGTCATTGATGACTGCCTTCAGCTCATCTGCAATGTAGAGACCGGTGTGTCTGTTATCCCTTGTGTCTGTGCTCTTGTAGAATACTGGTTGAGGGGTGGAGATGATGTAGTTAATTATTCCTTGCCCACGAACATTCGACCACCCATCAGAGATGATTGCAATACAGTCTGCTTTCTCTATGATTTGCCTGACCTTCACTTGAACTCGGTTGAACTCTGCATCCAGCAAATGAGTAGATAAAGCATGTCTGGTTGGAGGGGTGTCTGCTAGGCGAAGAAAATTCAGAAATCTCTTCCAATGCACATTGCCTGTGCGCATCAGAGGTGAAGCAGTTGCATACACAACTCGAGCAAGACATTCATCAGCATGTCTATGACTACGTTCCTCCATTGAGTCAAAACTTCTGATTCCAGGAGGACCATGAGCTGTTGCTATCGATAAGGTGTCTGATTCATAATTTTCACCTCGAATAGAAGTAGAGGGACTTTTGTCAGAGGTTGCTTGTTGTGAGCGCTGAGGTAACTTTATGCACTTGGCCAGATGATTCTGCATCTTTATTGCATTCTTCACATATGATTTGGCACAGTATTTGCAAATGTACACAGCTTTTCCTTCTATATTACCTGCAGTGAAATGTTTCCACACATCAGATAGTGCCCGTGGCATTTTCCTGTAAAGATTAGAAAGAAATGTGTAAAAAAAAAACACACAATTCCATGTACAGATAAATAGTTAAGAAGTTAGATTAAACAACTCCTTTGTAAGATAAATGTTTTAAAATGAACATGTATGGAAACACTTCAATTAACACTCCTCAGTTAGCAGGCTCAAGCAAGCTGAAACCCACATGGTAGCAAAAACGAACTAGTAGAAATTGTTAAGAAGTTAGAAATGATTTAAACACACTTTGTTGTAGGCTACTATTTACTAGTTAACAAAAAATAATGTATGTCATATAAAATATATTCACCCCACCCAGTATTGTAATCAAAACTTACCAGAAAGCATGTAGTCCTTGGCTCAGACAATGTAGTAGTGTGGGCTCAATAGCTTCTCATTAGTGTGCAAGATATTGAGAACCAGCTGTACATGTGATGGAAGAATACACTGTGCATGCAAAGGGTTGCAATTCCAATTTTAATTGGATATAGTTTAACCAAAATATATGCCACAAGACCTAGAATTGCCTTATGTGTAGTATCCCCCAAAAAAAGGTTCACTGTGATAAGCTAATGTTTTTGATGAATTTAAGTAAAATAACCCAAATTCCCAGGCTTAACTTCCCATGGAAAATGTACAGAAAAATGATAGAAAAAAGTTTCCGACCCTTTGCAACCCCAGTCCCTTTGCCCAAGAACACCAAGGTAACCTGCCTAAATTACTACCGACCCGTAGCTCTCACATCTGTAGCCCTGAAGTGCTTTCAAATGCTGGTCATGGCTCACATCAACACCATTATCCCAGAAACCCTTGTCCCACTCCAATTTGAATACCGCCCCAACAGATCCACAGATGATGCAATCTCTATTGCACTTCACACTGCCCTTTCCCACATGGACAAAAGGAACACCTATGTGACAATGCTATTCATTGACTACTGTATACATCAATGATGTCGCTCTTACTGCTGGTGAGTCTCTGATCCATCTCTACGCAGACAACACCATTCTGTATACTTCTGGCCCTTCTTCTGGCCCTTCCCCTCTCCTTCCAGACTCATATCAAACATCTCCAATCCAAAGTTAAATCTAGAATTGGCTTCCTATTTCGCAACAAAGCATCCTTCACTCATGCTGCCAAACATACCCTTGTAAAACTGACCATCCTACCGATCCTCGACTTCGGCGATGTCATTTACAAAATAGGCTCCAATACCCTACTCAATACATTCGATGCAGTCTATCACAGTGCCATCCGTTTTGTCACCAAAGGCCCATATACTACCCACCACTGCGACCTGTACGCTCTCGTTGGCTGGCCCTCGCTTCATACTCGTCGCCAAACCCACTGGCTCCAGGTCATCTACAAGACTCTGCTAGGTAAAGTTCCTCCTTATCTCAGTTCGCTGGTCACCATAGCATCACCCACCTGTAGCACGCGCTCCAGCAGGTATTTCTCTCTGATCACCCCCAAAACCAATTCTTCCTTAGTCCGCCTCTCCTTCCAGTTCTATGCTGCCAATGACTGGAACAAACTACAAAAATCTCTTAAACTACCTCTCCCCCTACTGTATTTATTTATTTTGCTCCTTTGCAACCCATTATTTCGATCTCTACTTTGCACATTATTCCACTGCAAATCTACCGTTCCAGTGTTTTACTTGCTTTATTGTATTTATTTTGCCACCATGGCCTTTTTTTTGCCTTTACCTCCCTTAACTCACCTCAGTTGCTCACATTGTATATAGACTTATTTTTCTACTGTATTATTGACTGTATGTTTGTTTTACTCCATGTGTAACTCTGTGTTGTTGTATGTGTCGAACTGCTTTGCTTTATCTTGGCCAGGTCGCAATTGTAAATGAGAACTTGTTCTCAACTTGCCTACCTGGTTAAATAAAGGTGAAATAAAATAAAAATAAATAAAAACTACAGCTCAGCGTTCAACACCATAGTAGTATTCATAAACGTAGTCTAGCCTGGGCTAAAGCAAGGAAATCATGTTCTGATGCAGATTAGCTTCTTTTTAGGCAGTTATGAAACAAGTGTTATTTTCTTCTCAGGAAGGCCAAGTCTCAATATTTTATGTCTGTTACCACTGATAACCTGAATGACCCTATAACGTTTTGGAAGGCTATTAAGTCTGTCTGGTAACAGCAATGTTAATTAATTACCATCATGTGTATTGAAGGACACTGTTGCTGTATATGACAAAACTGAAATGCTGAATTGTTTTAATGAGCACTTTGTATCATCTGGTAGGCTGTTTGATTCAGTGTCCTCTGTCTCTGTACAACCCTGTGTGGATGAACCAGTAAGAGCTGGTCAAACGTTTAGCTTTTTGCCATTCTCAGTGCAGGAGACACATAAAGCCCTGAAATCCTTAGATCAGAGAAAGACTGCAGATACTGATCTTCTTGATCCCTGCTTTTTAAAACTGGCAGTTGATTTCATAGCTGAACCAATTACATGTCTATTCAATCTAACCCTGGAATGTAATGAAATTCCAAAGATTTGAAAATCAGCATTTGTCCTACCTCTTTTAAAAAGGGGGATACAACTCTTTTAAATAATTATAGGCTAATCTCAAAGCACTCACCCCTGGCGAAAAAAACGTGAAACTCTTGTTAGCGAACAGCTAACAGTTTTTAGATACTTACTCTATTTTATCAATGTACCAATCAGGCTTCAGGAAGAAGCATAACACAATTACAGCAGCCATGAAGGTTTTAAATGATATCACTGAAGCTCTTGACAAAAAACAGCACTGTGTCTCTTTTTATTTATGTCGCTAAGGCTTTTGCGTCACGTCCTGACCATAGAGAGTCCTTATTTCCTATGGTGGAATAGGTCAGGGCGTGACTGGGGGGTTAGTCTAGTTTATTATTTCTATGTGTGTGTTCTAGTTTTCATGTTTCTATATTGGTGATTTGTATGATTCCCAATTAGAGGCAGCTGGCAATCGTTGTCTCTAATTTGGGGATCATATTTAAGTAGTGTTTGTTCCCACCTGTGTTTGCGGGATATTGTATTTTGTGTAAGTGTATGTAGCACCGCTGTAGTCACAGGTCGTTGATCGTTTATTGTTTTGTTAAGTTTCACTATTAATAAATGATGTGGAACTCAACATTCGCTGCGCCTTGGTCCTTCTCTACACACGGTTGTGACATTTTGATACAGTTGATCATGCTATAATGAGGCAGAGATTGTCTAGCTTTGGTCTTTCGGGGCATGCAGTTGCATGGTTTGCTAACTGCCTAAAAGGCCAGCATCCCGGAGTTGCCTCTTCACTGTTGACATTGAGACTGGTGTTTTGCGGGTACTATTTAAAGAAACTGGACAAAAAATGGGGAAAAAATGAGAAATGTGCTTTTCTTTCAAAAACAAGAACATTTCTAAGTGACCCCAAACTTTTTAGCGGTAGTATACATATTACCTCAACTAACCGATGTCCCCGCACATTGACTCTGTACTTGTATCCCCTATATATAGACTCGCTATTGTTATTTTATTGTTGCTCCATAATTATTTGTTAATTATATATTTTTATTTTTTACTTCAGTTTATTTCCGTAAATACTTTCTTAACACTTAACACAAGGCGCATGTGACAAATAACATTTGATTTCGAACAGAGGGGGAACATTCATGAACATTTCATATGGTTTATTATGGCATAATATGCTCTGGTTTCACTTTTGTATATCCGGATGTGGGCTTGCAGGGGAAGATAATGCATCCATTTTCCTGTAAAAATCCCATTGTTGCAGCATTTCCTGAGTGGCTGAGAGGTGATAAGAGGAGTCTAATATGGGCTAGTGTAATAGGAACTAGTCCTGACATGGTAGAGTCATTTCAATAACCTCTCATTTTCTGGAACAGAACCCAAACATGCACCCTCAAACACTTCAGAACATACTTTGGAACATCCTTGGGAAAATGTTGGCAGTCTTCTTTCAGGCCCAAAATCCCAAGGGATGCTCTTCAAAGTTAACATGTAATTCTTAGAGTCATCCAGTGAATAGTTTAAAAACCCAGTCTTGTAGTAATGGACTGAAAGTCCACTCCAACTTTCCTTAGATGACAGAATTAATGTAGGAGTAATTGTAACCTAATAGTATAGTACCTAATAGCATGTCACTTCAGTTTATTTAGTAAATATTTTCTTAACACTTATTTTTCTTAAAACGTCATTGCTGGTTTAGTTCTTGTAAGTAAGCATTTCACAGTAAAGTCTAAACCTGCTGTATTCGGCACGTGACAAATTAAAGTTGATTTGATCTGATTCCATAGAATCAGATTCCATGTGTATTTAAATGCAAGAGGCTCTGTTCGTGTCTATCCAGGTAGCGAGCTGGGCATCACTAGCCTCAGGCATTGTATTGTGATGAGCCCCACTGTCTTTCTTTCAACCTAACTGTTTACTGTAGGCCTACCATAGTCTATATGACCATCTGCCTTGATTATGAATGCATTGAAATTAATTAATTATTCAGCTCGTAGTGTAGGCCTATACTGCCCTAGAAAAGCAAAGAGCAGTAACTGCGAAAAATGTTTTAAAAGTTTTTTTGATGTCCTGCCAAATATGGTGTAGGTAGATAAATGATGATACACTGATGAAATATATATTTTTATGAAGTCATTTTTATGCATATCACAGCATATCACATATCACAGCCCTATAATAATGATACAAGTTAAATCAGCTTAAAAGGGTTTATTTGCAACCATAAGATGTTGGGAATAGTGGAATAGGAGAGTCTGAAATTAATTAAATACCGTAACCCTAAGTAAGCTATACTAAATGTCAGCAGCAAGTTCCAGTAAGAAATGCTCATTCTAAGGCCATTCGGCAATGGGTTTCACAGCCCTATAATAATGATACAAGTTATATCACCTTAAAAAGGGTTTATTTACGGCCTCCCGGGTGGCGCAGTGGTTAAGGGCGCTGTACTGCAACGGCAGCTGTGCCACCAGAGACTCTGTGTTTGCGCCCAGGCTCTGTCGTAACCGGCCGCGACCCGGAGGTCCATGGGGCGACACACAATTGGCCTAGCGTCGTCCGGGTTAGGGAGGGGTTGGCCAGTAGGGATATCCTTGTCTCAATGTGCACCAGCGACTCCTGTGGCGGGCCGGGCGCAGTGCGCGCTAACCAAGGTTGCCAGGTGTTTCCTCCAACACATAGGTGCTGCTGGCTTCCGGGTTGGATGGCGCTGTGTTAAGAAGCAGTGCGGTTGGGTTGTGTATCGGAGGACGCATGACTTTCAACCTTCGTCTCTCCCGAGCCTGTACGGGAGTTGTAGCGATGAGACAAGATAGTAGCTACTAAATAATTGGATACCACAAAATTGGGGAGAAAACGGGATAAAAAAATGACAACATTTAAAAAAAAAAAGGGTTTATTTACAACCTCTGCATGTTGGGCAAAGTGGTATCGGAGAGTCTAACATATTACATACTAACCCTTAACTTGAGTTCAGTCTTCGCCAATAAGAACCAAGAGTGGTTGGCTTAGCTTCATCCTTCATGTCTGTGAAAGGCTTCAATTCTATGCCGTAGAAAATCCTACATCCATATCATTGGATCAAAACAGGATGAATCAACAGTGATTCATATAACTGGTTTGCATCCTAGATCAGCAATAGTTGCATTATTTGTCTACCCATATGATGTGGATCATTGTCAGGTTATTTGATATACAGAGCATTCGGGAAAGTATTCGGACCCCTTGACATTTTCCAAATTATTTTACCTTACAGCCTTATTTTTCCCCCTTACACCTTTTTTTCCCCCACATCAATCTTCCTACCCCATAACGGTAAAGGGAACACAGGTTTTTATACATTTTTGCAAATTTATTAAAAAAACACACAAAAAACAGAAATACCTCATAAGTATTCATAAGTATTCAAACCCTTTGCTATAAGACTCTAAATGTATCTCAGGTGCATCCTGTTTCCATCGATCGTCCTTGAGATGTTTCTACAACTTGATTGGAGTCCACCTGTGGTAAATTCAATGGATTGGACATGATTTGGAAAGACACACACCTGTCTATATAATGTCCCACAGTTGACAGTGCATGTCAGAGCAAAAACCAAACCATGAGGTTGAAGGAATTGTCCGTAGAGCTCCGAGACAGGATTGTTTTCGAGGAAGAAATGACAAAGTCTTTCTCACTTGATTTGGATTTTCCACGACATTAACAATATTGGCTTGTTAACATCTTTGTTTTTGATATAAATAAATGTGGGACACAAAAAAGGCAGTGTAGAACACCATTGCCCAAAATGCATTGATCCAATAACTTTCAAAAGATTGTTCTGAAGTTTGCTCCCAAAATGTATTTTTCTACTAATTAAGTTGCACAAAATTGTGTGTATTTTCACACGAATTAAGCCAAACAGAAACGCACAAAATCTGCTGAAATATTTTTGTAAATATTTACACAAATTGAGTGTGAGATTGTGTTGCTGTAAATGTGCCCTGCCTCAAGCAGGAAACAAGTTATTGACTAACCAGAAATGTGGGATATCTGTTTATTGCAGTGGAGGCTGCTAAAGGGAGGATGGCTCATAATAATGTCTGGAACGAAGCACATGGAATGGCATTAAACACATGGAAACCATGTGTTTGATGTATTTAATACCATTTCACTTATTTCACTTATTTCGCTCCAGCCATTACCACGAGCCCATCCTCCCCAATTAAGGTGCCACCAGCCTCATGTGGTTTATAGCAACCCTCATCTTTTTGGCTAACTGCATTGGAATATTCTAATCTTTAAAGGGTCCATCTGTAATAACTATGTACATTTTCAGACTTTTTAATTAATTATATATACCCATTGATTCTTAAAGAATAGAACTTATCGAACTGATTACTTTAGTTCGAATGTCATACCCCATCCAAACCCAAAACAAGTTTTTTTTTACTCTGTTGTTTGTTAACAATGTAATGGTACACGACTGCTGTATAGCTTTAAAACATAGTGGACATTTGTATTTTAATCTTATGGATGGTCAGTCCTTAAATCCATTAGCCTTGCTACCCGAACTCCTTGCTCCCGCCAAACATTATGCCAAACGCTATGCCACACCACAGATGTTAGTTTGTTCTCTGCAATGAGTCTGGATCTGAGCACTAAAACGCACTCAAAAACTTCTACAGATGCACAATCGAGAGCATCCTGGCGGGCTGTATCACCGCCTGGTACGGCAACTGCTCCGCCCTCAACCGTAAGGCTCTCCAGAGGGTAGTGAGGTCTGCACAACGCATCACCGGGGGCAAACTACCTGCCCTCCAGGACACCTACACCACCCGATGTCACAGGAAGGCCATAAAGATCATCAAGGACATCAACCACCCAAGCCACTGCCTGTTCACCCCGCTATCATCCAGAAGGCGAGGTCAGTACAGGTGCATCAAAGCTGGGACCGAGAGACTGAAAAACAGCTTCTATCTCAAGGCCATCAGACTGTTAAACAGCCACCACTAACATTGAGTGGCTGTTGCCAACACACTGACACTGACTCAACTCCAGCCACTTTAATAATGGGAATTGATGGGAAATGATGTAAATATATCACTAGCCACTTTAAACAATGCTACCTTATATAATGTTACTTACCCTACATTATTCATCTTATATGCATACGTATATACTGTACTCTATATCATCGACTGTATCCTTATGTAATACATGTATCACTAGCCACTTTAACTATGCCACTTTGTTTACATACTCATCTCATATGTATATACTGTACTCGATACCATCTACTGTATCTTGCCTATGCTGCTCTGTACCATCACTCATTCATATATCCTTATGTACATATTCTTTATCCCCTCACACTGTGTACAAGACAGTAGTTTTGGAATTGTTAGTTAGATTACTTGTTGGTTATTACTGCATTGTCGGAACTAGAAGCACAAGCATTTCGCTACACTCGCATTAACATCTGCTAACCATGTGTATGTGACAAATTTGATTTGATTTGATTTGATTTGAGTACCTCCCCAACGATTTCTAGAATGGAAAACCATTTTAGACCATCTAGTCCCAGAAACCGTTGGGTTGGGCCAGAGCCAGAACACACATGGGTATAACACGTTTTTTTTTAAAAATCGGAATTGGCTTTAATACTCTGATTTGTTCGAGATGATCCAATGTCTGATGACTTTGCTTTCAACAACACCCCTCATTTTGAAGTCACCACCAATAGGTTTAAGCAAAGTATAGTGTCATTGTTTTCAGGAAAGTCTACCCATGGCGATAGGAGGGGCAGGAGGCAAACTAAGGGCAAGAGCAGGGCAGCCACCGTATCTAGCCTTTCTTCCACCGCAACATACGTGAGCTTGGACCAAGTTTAGTGAGACTTTTAGATCAAATAAAATCTCAGTAACTTCGAAGAGATGAAAAGAAGCATGGAAAGCTTTCTGGAGTTTTCAGATAATTTATACCAATATTATATTATTTTCTAAGTAACACTAATAATTGTTGGTATAAGGTTGTTTTTGTCTCTATTCCACTTGTGTAATAACAATGACCAAGCATTCTACATTTGTGTGAGGTCTGCCTATCTTAAAACCCCATGACACAATAGAGCAGGGCGTGGGAGGGGCCATCCAGTTGTGCATGCAGCGTCGTCACATTGTGCTCATGTGTAAACGATGAGGTCCACGACCAAACTGAAATTCCCCTAACCATCCTCACTCATTCTCCACTTAACCTCTACATACATTGTACAGAGGTATCCTGGTAAAGCACGAAATAAAAAAGGCGCTTGGAAGCTGGAAAGATACGTTGTCTGTCCGCAATCGGAGGACGCGATTCTTCAAGTGGTTATTTTGGCATAAGATCAGGTAAGCAGCGCAGCTGGAAACGCGCGATTTAAGGGGAATTGTCTTTTAGCTCATCGGTGGGCTATTTATGAGAACTTCAGACAACGAAGTGAATTTTTTAAACGATAAATTATCTGAATTCGAAATTATAAGCAGGTGATAGGTTTTCCCGTTATGTTCCCAGTGACACCATGAAAATGGGAGCAGTCGAGAGCGCAAAATAAAGACAGTTCCACAACATTGGAATCCGTAGCACTAGAGTACTTACTTCACTTGATTATCAAACAGAAACACATTTTCACATCTGTTCGAAAGAGTAATATTACTGACATAAGTCTAGCCTGCCTGTATTGATAATGATTTAACAGATGGCAATTCATCTAATGGACATCACATCCCCCATTATCCCTTATTTATTTTTAACAGATGATTACAAGAGTGAATATCCTGACATAATGCATTTTGGAAATTGTCAAACATCTCCTTAATGTTTCCCATAGACACAAGGACTGCTTGTGGGTGATGCAGGTCAAGTAACATCAATGGAGTCCTTTGGTCCCTTTTGACAGAAACACAGACTGATGTGGTCTACATATGGCCTATGATGCATTTTTAACATATTCACATCCAGCTAATAAAATCATGCTTTGTGCATTGCACTGTTTAACAGTAACCAGGTTGGGATACACTGTCCAAATTCAGTTGGAGACCTTAGCCCTGTTTATATAAGGCTCTGCTTATTAACATCACCTTCTGGTGGCACTTTCATGCAAGCATGATCTCAGGATTGTTGTATGCACCTCTATGAATTTATTGTTCAAGGCAAGGCATGCTCAACTTCATCATTATAACCAGCATGGCCCGTTCTAGGCATAAGGGGGGGGGTCCCTGACCAAAATAATATAAATAAATATAGAATTACATTTCCTTGTGCATCAGCAGTTTCTCTCGTGTTATGCCAGTCACTGAATTAATCAGCCATGTCAGCTAACAGTTTTAAGATTGGTAGTTAGTCTAGCCAGATATCTAAACTTGAAGTAATCATGGCCGAATACCGACCAGGCACACAGGGCACGTGCACAGGGGCCCTGACCTCCAAAGGGCCCACATTGATTTTGTTCGTCATTCCCACACAGATATTATATTAACATGGCATAAGTCATTACAAAATGTGGGAAATTGCAGAAAATTTGCTTTGAAATGGAGGGGAAAAAATCTCCCCCAAATGGCAAATTTGGTAGAATTGCAGGAAATGATCTATAAAACTGCACATTTCCTCTCTCTGCCCCATGGCAAAATGAGTAGAATTGCATGAAAGGTGTTATGTAATTGCAAAGTCTTCTCTCCACCTCATTGCAACATGTGTAGAATTGCAGAAAATGTGTTCTAAATCTGAAACATTTTCTCTACACCCCAGAGCAATTATGTGTAGAATTGCAGGAAATAAATGTCAAGAGGGGGGGCACTGTTTTTCCGCGAGGTGGGGAACCCTCCAAGTAAATCTCAGGGTCCCCAAAAAGCTAGCGCCAGTCCTGAGAATCAGGATGAGAGGGCTCTGAAATATCACTATGTATAATTGCCACTAAGCAAAAGCAGCCCACTCAGGGCTTTGTGACTCACAGCATACCCTCAAAGGAAAAGGCTATATGGACCTGACCTGCAAACCAACATTTCATTTCAGAATTGGTTAAAATTAGGTAAAGGGTCAGTTTTAGATTTTGGTTAGTCATTTTGCAGGTCAGCAGCATTCTTATAATCTCTATCATCCTCACAGCTGTGGGTTGCTATAGTATTCACATAGCTTGGCATTGGCATTGCCATAACAGATCATTCTCTTCGGGTTATCGTCACAACCGTGTATCTTTCCCCTCACGCCGACACCACGATGGCTCTCAAGAAACTACACTGGACTTTGTGCAAACTGGAAACCGCATATCCTGAGACAATATTTATTGTGGCTTGGGGACTTTAATCAAGGAAACCGGAGGAAAACGCTACCAAAGTTTTATCAACACAACGCCTGCGGTATCAGCTCATCAAGAATTCTAGACGATTGTTACCCCTCCTTTCAGACATCTGCTCTGAACTCACAGGTCTTAACATTGAAGTCAATAACATGAACAAGGTTTAAATTCAACCTCTTCAAATTCGCAACATCAATGAAGATAGTGATACATTTATTACAGGCTACTAGTTCTAGAAAATTAATACCAGATGTGAAATCTCTCATTACTACTCCTAGTAGTGCAAGTGAGGAGATGGACATCGCCAACACATTATTTTTTGGGGGGGGCTAATAAGTCACAGATACAATTATGTTGAGGAGGCTGATTGGAGATGCTCAAACAACATAGAGATAATCCCAGGTAATCCATCTTGATCTTTTAGAGTTATATATTTTTTAATGAGCTTTTCTAGTGGATTAAGTCTGCATTATGGAAACACGACAGTAGGAACTGTAGGCAACAATGTTTGCTCTGAGATGACCTGGGCCTGTCACTCATGGTCAAGTCTGGCATTCCAGTGACAACAAATACGATAAATTCCATAAACACTGGGCTTCATGTGGCTCAATTCTTACCCCAGCCATGTTGTAGTTTATTTACTTTCTTCTGTTTGGCTTACACAAAAAATACCTGCACTCAAAGTGATAAGAACAAAATCTTTCCTTTGAAAATACAGGCAGATTTATCTACGCTGTATGCATGAGCTGAGTGCTTACAAGGAAATCAATAGGGATAATCTTTTATTATATAATAGAACATCGTTTTTACAGTAGAATAGTGGGTTGAGTTGTTTTAATGTAGGCTGCTTCCCTTGAGTACAGTATGAGTGTATTCCTGACCTGCAGTGAGTAAGCCAATGTGAGTGTGGCTATGTGGGAGCTGTCACTGAGCATAAAGAATGTGCAGAAGCAACAAGCTAAAAAAGAATGCCCCTTTCTCCCTTTTTATCTAGATGATCCACAACTGGTCCAGATGTATGTTTATAAACATAAGCTCTCTCTCTCTCAAACTGAGACCAGGTCAGCATTGTGTGAGGAACAACATTTTAAAAAGAGGAACACCAAATCTTGCTGTGGCAGCATGTTTTTCTTGTGTTTCCTGTCTCAGGAAATTCCCTTCCTTCCTATTTCCTACTGAAAACTGCATGACCCATGTTGGAAAGTCCTGCTGACTTATCTAGGGAACCCTACATGATGTTCATGGATTTCTGATGTGTCCATGACTGTGTTCATGACTGATGTTGTGGAATTCACCTAGACTAAATCATTCTGGGTCATTCCAAGAAATTAGTTTATTTTGCATTCATTTGATATTTTAAGTAGAAATTGTGCACAAATATTGAATTTTAAAAGTCTGTTATATTAAATGAAGTGTCCTTTATTATAGACCACATGGACAATTCTATAAATCTGAATGGAAGACCTCCTTCCCTAAAGGCTTTCTCATCCAAACTTAATGATGGTGTTGGTGTCGTACGCAGCCACGCAGTCGTGGGTGAACAGGGAGTACAGGAGGGGACTAAGCATACACCCCTGAGGGGCACCCGTGTTGAGAGTCATTGTGGTGGATGTGTTGTTGCTTAGCCTGACCACCTGGGGGTGGCCCGTCAGGAAGTCCTGAATCCAGTTGCAGAGGGAGATGTTCAGTCCCAGGGTCCTGAGCTTAGTGAGCTTGGAGGGCAGTGTCATGTTGAACGCTGAGCTGTAGTCAATGAACAACATTCTCACATTCTCACACTTTTTGACGGAGGATGAGAAGGCCTGGCTGCCATGGTAACATTGTCACACTGGCAGCCCAAATCGGGGGTGGAATCAGCCACGCCACAAACGTGTCTGGAATAGAACAGCTCCTTTTTTTGCCTGTTGAATTATAGGGAACTTGAGAACTGAATGGAAATCCAATTTGTAGGAGTTTACAGTTTCTTACATTTCAGGGTTGACTTGAGTTCCATCTAAATTCCCACTGTGGTGGAATCTTATCATCTGTACCCAGTGTTTTTACCCCTTTGTTATTCTGTGTAGATTGTTCGAGAGCCTTTAAACTCAACACAGAAACATTATTTACATAGCCCAGATTCCTTAGCTAAGGCCATGTGTTGGAGAGCTGCGTGCAGAGCTGCAATTTGGTTGTTTATATTTATCCTCTCCAATACCATCTCTTTAGGTTAGTCTTGGCAAGTGTGATATAATTAAAGGCATTTTGGGAGGAAAATGAATGGTCTCAAACACACCTAACGCCTGGTTCCATTAATTCCATTCTATTCATTATTATGAGCCATCCTCCTCTTACCAGCCTCCTCTGCTGGTTACACATTGCAAGAGATGTTGTGCATATCTGGTAGTGGTGCAGGGTACTGTGAGGGAGAAGTGTTCTGGGGCTATCCCAGAAAAGGTCACTTGTGTGATCAAAATGTGCCACTCACGGTCTGAGATCAGATGAGCTTATTAATATCCTGGGTGGTATTTTTCTCTTCACAGTGATACTATTACTCAAAACCTTGTTTACAGTTGGATGTAATTGAAAATAGAGTATATACACAGAATAATATCTCCCATAAATATGCACAGTCTTTGTCATGCCTGTCTTTGTGTTTGCTGTTGATTAGCTGACAGCGAGTCGCTTCCCTTTCACTGCAGGATTAAGTTTGGATGTTTGGCATGACTAATGACGACAGGACTGCTGACATATCCTTCACTTGTCCCACAATGTGCAGAGCTGTCATTTCTTATGAATGTGCTATGTTGTGATAAAGGCCTGCATCCTTTAGACAGGAATGCCCTGAAACAATTCTAATGGGGACTAGTTGTCCTGCATATTTATGCAAAAGTCCATCTGCAGGTCAAATAGTTAATGGCTTGTTTGCACAAAACGATGCCAATAACAGTTTGACTATGAACGGCAAAAGAAAACTCACTTTTCACCCTTTTCAGCACTTTATAGTAAACAGGTTTATGTTCACTATGATGCTGAACTGAACCTCTTGCCCCCTTAATTAATTAAACTACCTTAACTTCTGTCCACAGACCCTCTCCATCACCATGTCAGTGAAGTCGGATGGGAAGAGGAAGTGGGCGGCGGTGAGGGGTCATCTGGGCTCCTCCCAGGACTCAGACACCCAGCTGGAGGCCAACCTGGAGAGTGCCGACCCAGAGCTGTGCATCCGCATGCTCCAGGTGCCCAGTGTGGTCAACTACTCTGGGCTGAAGCGTCGTCTGGAGGGCAGCGAGGAGTCCTGGATGGTCCAGTTCCTGGAGCTGAGTGGGCTGGACCTGCTGCTGGAGGCCCTGGACAGACTATCTGGGAGGGGCTGCTCCCGCATCACAGATGCCCTGCTGCAGCTTACCTGTGTCAGCTGTGTCCGGGCCGTCATGAACTCCTCTGCTGGGATCCACTTTATCGTGGAGAATGAGGGCTACATCCGCAAACTCTCCCAAGGTTCTACATCACCTAGGAATGAGGAGAAATGCAGTGTTTAAAAATGTGTTCCACTGATAAAATAATTAAATTATTTCCGCGTTGTACACCAATTGGTGCCCAGCCCGTATGGGCTTATGAAACAGGATATCAAGTATGTGTGCACAAAACAAAAGAAATATATACAGTACACATGGCACGTTGTGTTAGTTCAAAAGTTTGGTGTCACTTAGAAATGTCCTTGTTTTCTATGAAAACGTACATAAAATGAGTTGCAAAATGAAAGGAAATATAGTCAAGATGTTGACAAGGTTATAAATAACAATTTTTAATTGAAATAATAATTGTGTCCTTCAAACTTTGCTTCGTCAAAGAATCCTCCATTTACAGCAATTATAGCCTTGAAGACCTTTGGCATTATAGTTATCAAGTTGTTGAGGTAACCTGAAGAGATTTGACCCCATGCGTCCTGAAGCACCTCCAACAAGTTGGATTGGGTTGATGGGCACTTCCTACGTACCATACGGTCAAGCTGCTCCCACAACAGATCGATAGGGTTGAGATCTGGTGACCAGTGTGTGTTATTTTGCCCATCTTGATCTTTTCTTTTTATTGGCCAGTCTGAGATATGGCTTTTTTTTTGCAACTCTGCCTAGAAGGCCTGCATCCCGGAGTCGGCTCTTCACTGTTGACGATGAGACTGGTGTTTTGCGGGTACTATTTAATGAATCTGCCAGTTAAGGACGTGTGAGGCGTCTGTTTCTCAAATTAGACACTCTAATGTACTTGTCCTCTTGCTCAGTAGTGCACAGCGTTGTACGAGATCTTCAGTTTCTTGGCAATTTCTGGCATGAAATAGCCTTCATTTCTCAGAACAAGAACAGACTGACGAGTTTCAGAATTGTTTTGTTGTTGTTTCTGGCCATTTTGAGCCTGTAATCGAACCCACAAATGCTGATGCTCCAGATACGTAACTAGTCTAAAGAAGGCCAGTTTTATTGCTTATTTAATCATAATAACAGTTTTCAGCTGTGCTAACATAATTGCAAAAAGGTGTCTAATGATCAATTAGCCTTTTAAAATTATGAACTTAGATTAGCTAACACAACGTGCCATTGGAACACAGTAGTGATAGTTGCTGATAATGGGCCTCTGTACGCCTATGTAGATATTCCATTAAAAATCTGCCATTTCGAGCAACATAAGTAATTTACAACATTAATAATGTCTACACTGTATATCTGATCAATTCAATGTTATTTAAATGGACAAAAAAATAGCTTTTCTTTCAAAAACAAGTCAACTTTTGAACAGTAGTGTATATACAGTACCAGTCAAAAGTTTGGACACACCTACTCACTCAAGGTTTTTCTTTATTTTACTATTTTCTACATTGTAAAATAGTAGTGAAGACATCAAAACTATGAAATAACACATATGGATTCGTGTAGTAACCAAAAAAGTGTTAAAAAAATGAAAATACAGTTTATATTTGAGATTCTTCAAAGTAGCCACCCTTAGCCTTGATGACAGGTTTGCACTCTTTTTTGTTGTTGTTATTTGTAAAAAAAAAATAGGGGGTGGATCAGCTTTAATATTGCTGATAGATTGTTGCTTCCATCAATGTAATTGTCTGCACCATTTCCTATCCTCCATATACATTTTTTTGTAAATATATATATGTATATATACACACACACATAAGCATTCAGACATTTACACATATACAGTTGAAGTCAGAAGTTTAAATACACCTTAGACAAATACATTTAAACTCCGTTTTTCACAATTCCTGACATTTAATCAGAGTAAAAATTCCCTGTCTTCTGTCAGTTAGGATCACCACTTTATTTTCATGTGAAATGTCAGAATAATAGTAGAGAATGATTTATTTCAGCTTTTATTTCTTTCTTCACATTCCCAGTGAGTCAGAAGTTTACATGCACTCAATTAGTATTTGGTAGCATTGCCTTTAAATTGTTTAACTTGGTTGAAACGTTACGGGTAGCATTCCACAAGCTTCCCACAATAAGTTGGGTGAATTTTGGCCCATTCCTCCTGACAGAGCTGGTGTAACTGGGTCAGGTTTGTAGGCCTCCTTGCTCACATGCGCTTTTTCAGTTCTGCCCACAAATTATCTATTGAGGTCAGGGCTTTGTGATGGCCCCTCCAATACCTTGACTTTGGAAGTATGCTTGGGGTCAATGTCCATTCGGAAGACCTATTTGTGACCAAACTTTAACTTCCTGACTGATGTCTTGAGATGTTGCTTCAATATAGCCACATAATTTTCCTCCCTCATGATGCCATCTATTTTGTGAAGTGCACCAGTCCCTCCTACAGCAAAGCACCTCCACAACATGATGCTGCCAGCCCCGCGCTTCACGGTTGGAATGGGGTTATTTGGCTTGCAAGCATCCCCATTTTTCCTCCAAACATAAAGATGGTTATTATGGCCAAATAGTTCTATTTTTGTTTCATCAGACCAGAGGACATTTCTACAAAAAGTACGATGTTTGTCCCCATGTGCAATTGCAAACCGTAGTCTGGCTTTTTTAATGGGAGTTTTGAAGGAGTGGCTTCTTCCTTGCTGAGCAGCCTTTCAGTTTATGTCGATATAGGACTCGTTTTACTGTGGATATAGATACTTTTGTACCTGTTTCCTCCAGCATCTTGACAAGGTCCTTTGCTGTTGTTCTGAGATTGATTTGCACTTCTCGAACGTGGTTGAAAAACAAGTTTTAAAGACTCCAACATAAGTGTATGTATACTTCCGACTTCAACTGTATACATAAACTCAAGTCGTACTTTATCAAAAGCCTTTTCAAAATCAGCTATGAAAACTTGTAACTATCATCTGTGGAAGAAGGTGTGGACCAAAGTGCAGCGGCGCAGCTCCGGACAGGAGGGCGACTCTGGCAGCTCCGGACAGGAGGGCGACTCTGGCAGCTCCGGACAGGAGGGCTGGTCCGTGGAGGAGGCACAGGACAGACCGGGCTGTGGGGTAGCACTGGAGATCTGGTGCGTAGCCTTGACACCACTCCTCCAGGCTGAATGCCCACTCTAGCCCGGCACGTGCGGGGAGCTGGAACAGGCTGCACTGGGATCTCCTGGCGAACTGGGGAAACCGTACCTAGAGCCGGCGGGGGATCCTGGCCCGAGGACACGCACTGGAGGTCTGGAGAGCAGGGCTGGCACCATCCTCCTGGCTGGATCCTCACCCTAGTCCGGCAGATGCGGGGAGCTGGAATGTAGAGCACCGGGCTAAGAACGCGTACTGGAGATCTGTAGCGCCAAGCTGGCACAAGACGTGCAGGGCTGGGGAGGAGCACAGGAGGCCTGGTGCTTGGGGCTGGCACACCAGACCCCTAGCACGCACCTCAGGACGAGAATGGAGAGCTGACTCAGGTGACATCAAATCGAGGACATGCTCCATCGTGTGGATGTCGTGCCTCATGCACCAACACAGCAGCTCTCTCATTCCTCTCTCCTCCAATCTCCCCATCAACTCCTTCACTGTTTCTGCTTTGCTGACGTCGCTCACCTCCAATTTCACCCTGACTGGCTCTGGTTCCATCCTCTGCTCCGCCGACCGTCCCGTGTGCCCCCCCAAAATAAATTATTGGGGCTGCCTCTCCTGGCCACACTGCATGGTCCTTTGGTGGTGGGTAGTTATGTAACGATCATCTGTGGAAGAAGGTGTGGACCAAAGCGCAGTGTGGTACATGTTCATACTTTTATTTGAACTAAACACTGAAATAACTAAAATAACAAAGCGAATGAACGAAAACCAAAACAGTCCTGTCATGTGCAGAAAGACACAAAACAGAAAACAACTACCCACAAAACACAGGTGGGAAAAGGCTACCTAAGTATGGTTCTCAATCGGAGACAACGATAGACAGCTGCCTCTGATTGAGAACCACACCCAGCCAAACACACAGAAATAGAAAACATAGAACACAAAACATAGAATGCCCACCCCAACTCATGCCCTGACCAAACCAAAATAGAGACATAAAAAGGATCTCTAAGGTCAGGGAGTGACAAAACCATGCCTGGTTTCCCCGATAATCCATAGTATTCTATTGTTTCCAGTACTCGTCTTAAATTATCTCCAATGTATCGTCCATGTAAAAAATCTGTCTGATTAAAATGAATAATATCTGACAAAATCCTTTTAAATTCTATGTGCCAAGCATTTAGCTAGAATTTTTCCATCACAACACTGAAGTTTAAAAGACCTCCAATTTTTTAAATGGACTGGATCTTTATATATACCACTTGGATCCTGTTTCAGTAATAATGAAATCAGACGTTCTTGTTGCGTGTCCGATAATCTGTTTATATAGGAGTGATTAAAACTTGCTAATATTGGTCCTCTGAGTATATCAAAAAATGTTTGGTATACTTCCACTGGTATGCCATCCAGGTTTGCACACGCTTGGCATTCTCTCAACCAGCTTCACCTGGAATGCTTTTCCAACAGTCTTGTAGGAGTTCCCACATCTGCTGAGCACTAGTTGGCTGCTTTTCCTTCACTCTGTGGTCCAACTCATCCCAAACCATCTCAATTGGGTTGAGGTTGGGTGATTGTGGAGGCCAAGTCATCTGATGCAGCACTCCATCGCTCTCCTTCTTGGTCAAATAGCCCTTACACAGCCTGGAGGTGTGTTGGGTCATTGTGCTGTTGAAAAACAAATGATAGTCCCACTAAGCGCAAACCAGATGGGATGGCGTATCGCTGCAGAATGCTGTGGTAGCCATGCTGGTTAAGTGTGCCTTGAATTCTAAATAAATTACCGACAGTGTTAACAGCAAGGTTCGTTCACCTACTCTGCGTCTCACAGCGGTTGGAACCAAAAATCTCAAATTTGGCCTCCTCAGACCAAAGGACTGATTTCCACTGGTCTAATGTCCATTGCTCATGTTTCTTGGCCCCAGCAAGTCTCTTATTATTATTTGTGTCCTTTAGTAGTGGTTTCTTTGCAGCAATTCGACCATGAAGGCCTGATTCACGCAGTCTCCTCTGAACAGTTGATGTTGAGATGTGTCTGATATTTGAACTCTGTGAAGCATTTATTTGGGCTGCAATTTCTGAGGCTGGTAACTCTAATGAACTTATCTTCTGCAGCAGAGGTAACTCTGGGTCTTCCTTTCATGTGACGGTCCTCATGAGAGCCAGTTTCATCATAGCACTTGATGGTTTTTGCGACTGCACTTGAAGAAACTTTTAAAAGTTATTGTCTTAAAGTAAGGATGGACTGTCATTTCTTTTTGCTTAGTTGAGCTGTTCTTGCAAAAATATGGACTTGGTCTTTTACCAAATAGGGCTATATTCTGTATATCACCCCTAGCTTGTCACAACACAACTGATTGGCTCAAATGCATTAAGGAGGTAAGAAATTCCACAAATTAACTTTTAACAAGGCACAGCTGTTAATTGAAACAGATTCCAGGTGACTACCTGGAACAAGGCAACGGGTGGCTACTTTGAAGAATCTCAAATATAAAATATATTTTGATTTGTTTAACACTTTTTTGGTTACTACATGATTCCATATGTGTTATTTCATAGTGTTTATGTCTTCAATACTATTCTACAATGTAGAAAATAGTACAAATAAAGAATTTAATGAGTAGGTGTGTCCAAACATTTAACTGGTACTGTATATATAATGTAAAGGCCATAGTGAGCATAAATGCACATACATAACATTTTTATTCAGTTGTAGATTTAGGAGTACAATGGCAACATGGAACAATTCAGGTCAGATATAGGCTATTATGTCAGACAAAGTGTATGGAGTGAGACACTGTGTGGAGAGACAGTGCATTGCAACATCTTCACATACACTGACACACTTATCATAAACACAAAACGTTTTCAGAAAAGTGGCAAAGTTCACGTCACGTTTCCTTAAATTAAGCCATAACATTCTAGAGGTCACCAGACAAGGGAGAAAGAAAGAGGCAGGATGTAATATGAGGACCATGACCATGGTTGTATTCATTACATCTTGCAACTGAAATCAAACCAAACAGAACCAAACAGAGCAAACAGAAAAAACAGGGAGGGACCTACCTGAATTTGTCCAATAGAAACTTTCAATGAAAAACATTTTCCGTTCCATTTCGGTTTTGCAACAGACAAAATGTTTTGCAACACGGTCAACACAATGAATACACCCTATGTGTACACTGACTGTGACAATGTCTTACCACAGCCTTGGACACGTCCAATACCATGGTGAAGAAGCAGGTGTTTGAGCTGCTTGCTGCCCTGAGCATGTTCTCCTCTGATGGGTACCGTCTGGCCCTGGATGCCCTGGACCATTACAAGGCAAGTGTCATACAGCCAGACAAGCTTTCACTAATGGACAGAGGCTATGGAAATATATACCATTCATCTACAGGATAAGTTGTCTGATTGTGATTTAGGAAGGATAATGAGAGGAAAATGCTGGGGGGAAAGTACACATAATAGTGTGTGTGATTTTGATGAAAGCTGACAGAAATCAGATATGACAAAAAAAAATGTTACATGCTATTTCAGCTCAAATATCATTAAATAGGATAATTAAAGTCATTTTTATTAATTTCATACATTACTGAATAACCATATGACTTAGCCCCCAGAAATGTCTTCTATTGTACAGATGTTAGACTGCCTAAGTAACTTAATTCTGTTATCTAGTTACATCCATAGTTGTCAATACATTGATTAATGTTACTTTCTGATCAATATTAAACCATTCCGTGTATGGGGTGGGGGGTGGGGCTGTCCTCACACAGTGTGAGTGAATGATATACAGTATGTCTAATGTGTTCATTTGTCCCGTAGGGTGTGAAGACCCAGCTGTATCGCTTCAGTGTGATCATGAACGAGCTGCAGGCCACAGACAACATGCCCTACATTGTCACCCTCCTCAGTGTCATCAACGCCATCATCTTTGGGACAGACGACCTGCAACAGAGAGACAAGATCCGCAAGGAATTTATTGGTACAGCGCATTGTTTACCTTCATTACTCAGCCACTTGGCAGAGATTCAGTTCATCTGCAAGGTCACACAGTGGCACATTGTTAATGACAAAATGTATATTGAACAAAACTATAAAACGCAACATGCAACCATTTAAAAGATTTTACTGAGTTATAATTGAAATATTTTCATTAGGCCCTAATCTAAGGATTTCACATGACTGGGAACACGTATATGCATCTCTTGGTTACAGATAACTTTAAAAAAGGTACGGGCGTGGATCAGCGCGACACATCTCCTTCACATAGAGTTGATCAGGGTGTTTATTGTGGCCTGTGTAATGTTGTCCTACTCCTCTTCAATGGTTCGGGCTAGGCCCCTTAGTTCCCGTGATGGGAAATCTGAACGCTACAGCATAAAATGACATTCAAGACGATTCCGTGCTTCCATCTTTGTGGCAACAGTTTGGGGAAGACCTTTTCCTGTTTCAGCATGACAATGCCCCATGCACAAAGTGAGGTCCATACAGAAATGGCTTGTCGAGAACAGTGTGGCAGAACTTGACTGGCCTGCACAGAGCCCTGACCTCAACCTCATCGAAAACCTTTGGGATGAATTAGAATGCCGACTGTGAGCCAGGCCTAATCTACCAACATCAGTGCCCGACCTCACTAATGCTCTTGTGGCTGAATGGTAGCAAGTCCCCACAGCAAAGTTCCAACATCGAGTGGAATGCCTTCCCAGAAGAGTGGAGGCTGTTATAGCAGCAAAGTGGGGACCAACTCCATATTAATGCCCATGATTTTGGAGTGAGATGTTCGACAAGCAGGTGTCCACATTCTTTTTGTCATGTAGTGTATGTCACTAGGTCCTTCTAGCTACTGTATATGCCTGTCCTCAATCTGTCCCCTATCTTGTCCCCAAACACCTGAATCTTGTGCAAACCTCATATTCAGGGATACAATTATGCATTTGTGTCTGGCATAGATGGTGTTACATTAATCTTTTTTTTGTTTTTGAAAAATATGTGTTTTAATGAAGGGGAAATCAAGATTAGGCCTAGCTACAGTATGCTGTAGATTTGTGTGCTGAAATTGTTGAAGAAATATTGGCATAGTGGGCATATCAAAATTTGATAAACTCTAGTCTGTCATATATGCTATGCATAATATTATGGTTCTTGACAGGTTACAGTATTGTCTATCCCAATATTAGACCTCTGATTATTTATTTAATTAATAAGAAGAAGTCTAAGAGCATTCCAAAGCGGTCTAATGCCGCGTTCAAAACCACTCAGAACTCACCACTCAAAACTTGGAAATCTCCGACTTCTGACTTCAGTGCATTCAAGACAACTGGGAACTCAGGGAAAAAACTAGCTCCGAATGGTCATCCAACTCGAAATTCCATGTCAGAAACTCGGGCATCTTTCTAGAGCGTCAACCTAAAGATCACTTACGTCATGATTTAACCTTATTTTTTTTTTTCGAATTCCCAGTTGTCTTGAGAGTACCATTATATTGGGCTAAGTAGGCTATTCTCTATGAACAGACTTTGATTTGAACAGACTTTGATTTATGCCTACCTTTTTATAATGGCCTATTGGCGGCAGTCTAACAAAAGCTTGTCTGAAGTCAAGTCGCCATTCCCTTTCTTTGTGATTTTGCTATTCACGGTAAATGTGAAATACATTTTTTATTTTTTTCAAAGAATTCTGTAAATGTAGCCTATTCGAAGTTGTTCCACATCACCACTCTACTGCAAATAGATTTTTGATGCATTCAAAACAACTGGGAACTTGAAAAAAGCGAGCTCACAGAGAGAAATTGAGAAGTCATTGATCTTCAGGTAGGAGAATGCTGCATTAGTAACCAAGTGGGAAGGGGAATTTACCACAAACGACTGGGAAAATTCCTTTGAACGGACCTCCAACTGGTAACTAACTACTGGTGGGAAACTCATCTATCACCCTGAGTTCCCACTTCTCCCACATGCTGACCTCTGACGTCACCTAATAAGGAAATTACCTCGATATTAGCATTTCTGGCAGTTAAATGCAGCAACAAAACATTATTTATAAAATGCAATCTATCAATTTGATTTTTGAACACTATAATTTGTTTACAAGCATGATAGCTGTACTTTTAGTTTATGGTTTACACAGCTTGTTTGCCATTCAGTGTTTCTCAATGAATTCAACCACCTGAATGCATCCAACTGGTAAATTCCCACCTTCCACTTGGTTATGAATGCAGCAGAAGTCAAAGCTCTGATATGATGTCTGAGTTTTCGACTTGTATGCCACGCTCAAAACAACTGGGAACTCGGAACTCAGAAATATCAGACTTTCGACTTTAGTGGGTTGGAAAAAACGAGCTCCGACTGGGAAAAATAGTTTTGAACGCTGGTCATCCAACTCGAGTTCCCAGTTGTCTTGAACGCACTGAAGTCTGAGGTCGAAGATTTCCGAGTTGTCTTGAACGCACCATAATTATGTCCTAATCGCTCACCTGCAAACGACTTCACTTGCTGATGCCAGATCATATTTCACAGTGTTCCAACTTTTTAATAACCTACTACAAAGTAGGAAACTGATCAATTGGGAGTTGGATCGTTGTTTTTGTGACTGTCTTTATTAAATGCAGTGTTTCTGTTTTATAGGATTACAATTACTTGATATACTGCCCAAATTTAGGTGAGTGCCTTGACTTACTTCCTTGTTTCATTGTGACTTTTTTGTCATGTGCAGATAAGAAATGCCCATGCATTGGTCAAGTACAATATAGTTTGAGTGAAATGTTAAACAAAACCTTTGTTACCTGCACATTTGTCAATCATTTTGTTGATTTGATGTGAAAGTGGGAAATAAACATTGTAAACAGGCTACTTGTTCAATAGGCCCTTTTTAATTGTGTGTGTGTGTGTGTGTGTGTGTGTGTGTGTGTGTGTGTGACAGAGATGAGGAGGATGAGGACTTGATCATTCAGTGTGAGGCGTTTGAAGAGGCCATGTCTGAGGATGAGGAGGAGCTGCTGAGGGTCTATGGCGGTATAGACATGAGCAGTCACCAGGAGGTGTTCATCACCCTCTTCAACAAAGTGAGCACAGCTGTCAGCTGCACTGCCATAACACTGCATGTCACCTAGTCATGGCTAGTTCCGTAAACAACAAAATTATAAGTCCACTCAAAATAAGGTTTGGTTGTGTGTTGTTCAACCTCAAGGTGAGCAGCTCTCCGTCGTCCCGCCAGCTGCTGTCCATCCTACAAGCCCTGCTGCTGCTGGGGCCCGAGAGGGCTGACATCTGGCAAGCCTTGGAGGCCATCACTAACCGGGCCATTCTGCTGGATCAAGACTGTGAGTCATCACGCTCCTGACACATTCAATAGTATAAATAAGCTGACCTCTAAGTGAGTTATGGGCAAAGGACTGCAGTCTGGGTGAACAGCGTGCGTAGGAAAAATGTTTGTCTTGTTTACATGTCAACAAAATTCAGTAGATTTGAGTGTTTGTGTGTGATTTCTGTGCTCCAGCTCATATGGACACTCGTGAGATTATTATGCAACGCCTGGTGTTCTCCAAGCGCAGGACAGCTGGTGTCGATGCTGTGGATGGTCCGCCACCCAAGAAGATTGATAAGGCTGTTCAGACCGACATGGTGGACGACGACCAAGAAAGACTGACCAAATGCTCCACAAAAGTGTCCTCTCCTCCACCTTTCCTATATCCCAATTTGATGGGACCAGGTCCCCTTCAATGCCCACCTCCCCCTCCTCCACCATTACAACACATTGGAGGTGGAGTACCACCAACTCCTCTACCAGGGATGCAGGTGCCCCCAGGTTGCCCTCCCCCTCCTCCACCCCCACCAGGAATGGGCGGTGGAGGACCTCCACCCCCCCCACCCTTGCCCGGTATGCCAGGCCTGCCTCCTCCACCACCACCTCCTCCTGGCATAGGTGGCATTGTGGTGGCCCAGAGTAGCCAGTCCCTGAGGTGTGCCTCTGCTGCTGCCTCCAAGGCAGGCCGTTGCCCCACCCTGAGGATGAAGAAGCTCAACTGGCAGAAACTCAGAGCTGTCACTGGTGAGTGGAAAACCTTGGCATCTCTCTTTAATGATCCTCCCCTGTGTTTACAGAGGCAGTCTGCTCTATGTAGGATGGGAAAAGATTGTCTGGTTGGATACTTTTTTGTGAGATAATTCCAGATGTGTTGTTGTTATTCTGTCCCTCCTTTAACATACACACAGATGGTCATTCCATGTGGACTTCAGCTCAGAAAGACGCTCCTCTGGAGCCCAACTACTCCAGCATTGAACAGCTGTTCTGTCTCCCAGTGACCGAACACAAAGACAAGGGGGCAGCTGCTCCTGTCAAAAAGGAGCCTAAAGAGGTGCACTGGTCAACACTCATTACAGCTCTTGTATCTGGAGCACACCAGAAACATGACTCATTATGAATCCTAAAACAACCTCCCTAACAAAATGTCTATTTCCCTCTTCTCTCTACAGATCTCCTTTATTGACGCAAAGAAGAACTTGAATTTGAACATATTTCTCAAGCAATTCAAATGGTAATTTGTCATTAAGTCGGTATTGATATCAATGTTTTTACCCCATTGAGCTTACTTTTTTTCTCCATGCTTCTCTATCTAGCTCTCATGATGAGTTTGTGGTGTTGATTCAGAGTGGGGATCGCTCTAAGTTCGATGTGGAGGTCTTGAAGCAGCTTATTAAACTCTTACCTGAGAAACATGAGGTACTGTAGGTACCAGAGACTTTCACAATGTTTGCAAATCACCTTTATTAATACAGCAAACATGGTGGTCTGACTAAAGAGCCTCCCTTTTCTGTCTCAATTTAGATAGATAACCTGAAATCCTTCCTGGGAGAAAAATTTAAGTTGGCCAATGTAGACCGATTCTACATCTCTCTCCTGGCTGTACCATGGTAACTGCTGTTCCTTTTCTCGTTTTCATAATTCCTGGCACCTCACTGGAAACTGGATGTAGAGAAGAATCTCTGGCTGTGATAGTTAACAGAATCTGGTGTCTGTTTTTGTTTGGCACTTCCATGACTTGTCTTTCTTAATTCCCAATGGTATCTCTCTTCCCTGCCATACCATCCCTACTTCGTATCCTCGCTCTCGTGTCTACCCACAGTTACCAGCTGAGGATAGACTGTATGTTGCTGTGTGAGGAGACCACCTCAGTACTGGACATGCTCAAGCCCAAAGCAGAGGTGGTTGAATCAGCATGCCAGTGTAAGTCAACACCAACTTTTCTGTATAAACACCAGTGGTGGAAAAAGTACCCAATAATCATACTTGAGTAAAAGTAAGATAATTTTTTTTATAGAGAATGACTAATGTGAAAGTCACCTAGTAAAATACTACTAAAGAAAAAGTATTTGGTTTTAAATATACTTAAGTATAAAAAGTACATTTCATTTCTAAGATATACGTAAGGATCTATAGTAAAACATTCCTTTTATTAAGCAAACAAGGCGGTACAGTTTAAAAAAATGTATGGATAGCCAGAGGCACACTCCAACACTCAGACATAATTTACAAACGAGACGTGTTAAGTGAGTCCACCAGATTAGAGGCAGTAGGGATGACCAGGGATGTTCTCTTGATAAGTGCGTCAATTGGACAATTTTTCTGTCCTGCTAAGCATTCGAAATGTACTTTTGGGTGTCAGGGAAAATGTTGGAATAAAAAGTACATTATTTTCTTTAGTAATGTAGTGAAGTAAAAGTTGTCAAATATAAGTAGTAAAATACAGAACCCAAAAAATGACTTAAATAGTACTTTAAAATGTTTTTACTTAAGTACTTTACACCACTGAAACACTCATGTTACAATGATTTCCTTATGAATCCATTGCATATTTTTGTAAGCTAGCAGAGGACACAGTAAGGTTTATTATGAAGAATTGTGTTTGTTAGAACAAATTGTTGCTTTGTGCTGGAAATGTTTTAACTATTCAAGTGGTGGTTTTTCAAAATGTCTAAAAGAGTATTTTTTTTTTTGCGTAGAATGTTTCATTAAAAAAAAAATCTCCTCAGGTCTCAGAATGAGCACTCTCATGCCTAGTTTCTGCAGGCTCATCCTTGATGTGGGAAACTTCCTCAACTATGTAAGTAAGGACTCTCCAAAGGATGGCATTCCTACCTGACAAAGTAATGTTAGGATATCAGTTAGCCTGCAATAGCTTTCGTGCCGAACCCACAAGTGTTTCAGGTGCCAAGTTTATGGTCATTTTGCAGTTGGTAGGGAGATTCCTAGATGTGTGCAGGAGGGCATGGGACTAAGGAATGTGTAGTATTGGTGGAAAAAAGGTATATGTTAACTATAGAGGTGCCCATGTTGCTGAGGATCAGAAGTGTCCGGTGCGAGAGAGACAGGTTGAGGTTGTCAGTCAGTTGTTCTGAAGGCGTCGTATCCTGAGGCAGTGAAGAAAATAGAGGAAGATGGGTCAATGTTGAGGGATGATAAGAGGCTCCCAGTGGGTAGTAGACTTTTGCCAGTACAGAATGATAGGTCTACGAATTAAATGTGCTTCAGTAAGGCTGGCTTTTTGGTGTTCATTGCCATGGTTATCAACTGTAATGCTGAAATGGAACGTAAATCACAGAAAATAGGTTTTGTTGTGGCAGCTGCAGAGAAGTACTTGGGTTTATGAGATTTTACTGCAGAAGAGTTACAGGGAGTGTTGAATGGGAGTGTCCCGTTCTCCCAGACCGTCAATCAAATAGGGTGGTGGGTTTTTAATGAATGTAGGGTTAGTTGGCAGGCTAATTTGTTTTTTTTCCTTTTTCCTCTTTTTGCGTCACAAAGTATAATGGATTTATACTCCAGTCCAGTTGGTGGTGGTAATGTACCATTAATATTGAATGTCAACAATCGTTAAACCCCACCGATGAAGGATGATGACATTCCACTCACCCGTAAACATGCAACACTTATGCAGTCTGAAAAGCTCTAACTCCTGACTCTCTGCTTGCTCACAGGGAAGTCACACAGGGAACGCTGAGGGCTTTAAGATCAGCTCTCTGCTGAAGCTGACTGAGACTAAGGCCAACAAGAGCCGCATTACCCTACTCCATCACATTCTGGAGGTAACGCTATCATAAATAATAGCGCTTTAGTGCTTTTCTGAGGATAAAAACAACTTTGTGGTCAGTGCTCCTCACAGAAACCAAACATACTTCACATGGACAATGAAATCAAAGTTGGAAATCATAAATAAACTCATGACTTGTTTACAGGAGACAGAGCTGAACCACCCAGAGCTGTTGAACCTTCCTGACGACATTGAGATTTGTGAAAAGGCAGCTGGGTATAAAACCCTTTTTATTCAAACAATTGTTATGAGCTCTGCAATTGATAAACAAATGATTAAATTACATTAAAACATTTATAAATATTGCCTTTTATCCATCAGAGTCAACCTTGACTCCATTCAGGCAGAAGCCAGTGCCTTAGTAAAACGACTGAAAGAAGCGGCAAAGAAAGTCACCAACTCTGTGGACGATGTAAAGGAGCAGTTCGAAAAGGTCGTTGAGGTATGAAACCAGTGAATTGTATTCTATTGTGGTTGCCTCCCAATAATGATTTTTTTTTAAAACTATTTTGGAGGTCAACTATACACTAGTGTTCTTTAAAAGGCAATGGTTCAACCTCGTTTCCCTCCCCAAGGAAAACCTGGAGGCCTGCCTGGATTTGGAAAAGCGGTTTGCAGAGATTGTGAGGAAGAAGGGTGACCTGGCACTCTACCTGTGTGAGGATGCAAACCAACTCTCCCTGGAAGAGCTCTTCGGCACCATTAAGACCTTCAGGGGGCTTTTCATCAAAGCCTTAAAGGTCAGAGGAGCACATCACTAATAGACGGAATTCCACAAGTTTTGATAAATGTTGATAATGCATACTGATTTCCATCACTAGTATATTGAAAACAGAGGTTTGGTTATGAAGTTGCCTCACATCGTATTTCTCAATGTTCTATGTACTTCAATGTTCTATGTATGTTCTATGTTCTATGCACAGGAAAACAAGAGCAGAAAAGAGCAGGCTGTGAAGGCGGAGAAAAGGAAGAAGCAGCTTGAGGAGGAGGAATCCAAGAGACAGAAGGGGGAGAACGGAAAAATAAGTGAGTTCTTCTGATGGTCCATATCTCCTGTCTGTCAGGAGTCTATGTTTTGTATTCTCACTAAGACGATACAGTAGCCTGCCATGTGGTATCTTAATACATCTCTCTATCCTCTGTCACCAGTCCGGAAAGGACCCCCGCCACAGGACGATGGCTGTATTATCGACCACCTCCTTAATGATATCCGGAAAGGCTTTCATCTCAGGAAGACCCGGCCCAGGTGCGAAACGGATAGCCCCCTCTCTTGTGAAATGAATAGGGATACGGGCCAGCCTGGTAAGGACAAGACGACTCTGACCCTGTCCTGTCTCCAGCTTCACTCCTATACTGAACCATAACCAGGCTTCGCCGATATATATAGTACCAGTCAAAAGTTTGGAAACACCATTCAATTCTTTATTTTTACTAATTTCTACATTGTAAAATAATAGTAAAGACATCTGTCGTGTCTTTGGCTATGGCAGATTAAGTGATATGACATGCTATTCTATAAAGTAATTTCTCCGTAATGAATATTACCTGATTGAGCTAATCATGTAAATGTAATTAACTAGAGAGTCAGGCACCACAAAATAATATTTATAGAGCTGTTTTCTTCCGAATAAACTCTTAAAGACCTAGTAATATTTTACATCAATAGCAGTCAATATTAATCGTCATCTTAATTCAGTCTCATCTGAAAGTTGTAAATTTTTGGTTATCTGCACAAACCCTGGCTAACAAGTTGAATCAGCAATACAAAATTGGGTTTTATTTATTTACTAAATACCTAACTAATTACACATACACGTAATTAAATCATAACTTGATTACAAATGCGTCATAAAGGAAAACGTCCCTGGCGGGCGGAACAGATATGACAGCTTGTTACACAAAAGAAAAGGGGCTGGGTTTGAGTGAAGGAGCGGGAAGACTGAGGAACAAAGGCCGAAGCTGTGCTATTGTAAATACAGTACCTTATGCATTCTAAATTACCGCCCATTTGGAAAAGGAAAATGCAATAAATATTTACTCTGAGCTGCGCTTCGGTAGGTTGGTGGTAGATGGAAGGCCGTTTTGCCCAATCGAGTCCTTTGAAGAATGTCTCTGGTGGTCAATTAGATACGTTGTAGTAACGTCGTTGGGTGATAGACGGGATACTCTGTCTGTTCCTTCCTAACCCTTGTTTGCATCTGCTGTTGTTAACTCAACGGCTAGGAGGTATCACTTCTGTAGTGAATAAGAGTTCATACCATTCGCAACCAAAGCTCACGCTGATGTTGGCTTCGTTCTGTAGTTATTATCTGAACCATTCTGACATAGGACCGTCGTCCTCGGAACAGGAGGTTATATTGTGGTCAAGGGCCTATATAGGAAGGGAGAGGAGGGCGTGTTTGAAAAGTTTTATTGCCCATGTCCCTTCACAGGGGAGGGCCACTGATTGAGCAGAGCCCTACCTTATGAAAACCCAAATCTCACATTTTAGAAGCTAAAATCACATTTCATCCCATCATGAATAATTTCATATTCAAATATTTAAATTGAACAACAATTCCATGTGAGTCCGATAACTCTGATGTGTAGACTTTCCACTGTAGAGTTTGTCATTTTATCGTTGATGAGAATGTCTCAGATGACAACCGAACTGACAGATTTGCCTTGACAGCTTTGCACACTCTTGGCATTCTCTCAACCAGCTTCACCTGGAATGCTTTTCCAATGGTCTTGAAGGAGTTCCCACATGCTGAGCACTTGTTAGCTGCTTTTTCTTCACTCTGGTCCAACTCATCCCAAACCATCTCAATTGGGTTGAGGTCAGGTGATTGTGGAGGCCAGGTCATTTTATGCAGCACTCCATCACACTCCTCCTTGGTCAAATAGCCCTTTACACAGCCTGGAGTTGTGTTGGGTCATTGTCCTGTTGAAAAACAAATGATAGTCCCACTAAGCGCAAACCAGATGGGATGGCGTACTGCTGCAGAATGCTGTGGTAGCCATGCTGGTTAAGTGTGCCTTGAATTCTAAATAAATCACTGACAGTGTCACCAGCAAAGCACCACCACACCCCTCCTTCTGCATACTTCACGGTGGGAACCACACATGCGGAGATCATCCGTTCCCCTACTCTACGTCTCACAAAGATAAGGCAGTTGGAACCACAAATCTCAAATTTGGACTCCTCAGACCAAAGGACATATTTCCACCGGTCTAATATCCATTGCTCATGTTTCTTCGCCCAAGCAAGTCCCTTCTTCTTATTGGTCCTTTTAGTAGTGGTTAATTTGACCATGAAGGTCTCTGTTACTTGAACTTCATGAAGCATTAATTTGGGCTGCAATCTGAGGTGCCGTTAACTTTTAATGACCTTATCCTCTACAGCAGAGGTAACTCTGAGTCTTCCTCTCCTGTGGCGGTCCTCATGAGAGCCAGTTTCATCATATCGCTTGATGGTTTCTGCGACTGCAATTTTCCGCATTGACTGACCTTCATGTATTAAAGTAATGGACTGTCGTTTCATTGCTTATTTGAACTGTTCTTGCCATAATATGGACTTGGTCTTTTACCAAATAGTGCTATCTTCTGTATACCACCAATACCTTGTCACCAACACAACTGATTGGCTCAAACGCATTAAGAAGGAAAACAATTCCACAAATTTAAGGCACACCTGTTAATTGAAACATGTTCCAGGTGACTACCTCATGAATCTGGTTGCGAGAATGGGGGTGGCTACTTTGAAGAATTGCAAATATAAAATATATTTTGATTTCTTCAACACTTTTTTTGGTTACTACATGATTCCATATGTGTTATTTCATAGTTTGTTTTCACTATTCTACAATGTAGAAAATAGTACAAATAAAGAAGCCCTTGAATGATTGTCAACTTTTGACTGGTACTGTATATTAGGGGGGTAGATTAGCTTTAATATTGCGGCTGGATTGTGGCTTCCATCAATGTAATTGTCTGCTTCATTTCCAGACTCCCATATATTTTCCCCTAGCCCTACCATACCTCCCCTAATTTGAGTAAACTAATGGACAACAACACTTAGGCTTCTACTTCCAGCATATACATACTATATACAGTGTATATTTTACAATAGTTGTTTTGTTTTTAATCCCTTCAGCTACATTTCAGCCCCTCCACTCTCTCTGACCACCATCTAGTTTTGATTCATATTTTTCAACTCTGTGTTTCACAAAAGTTCTGAATCTTTCTATTCTCAAAAGTTTCTACAAATTGTAAATTAAACATCTTTGCTAAGAGTTATTGCTCTATTACTTTTTAAATAATTCTCTGTGCTTACATTTGAGCTTTATTGCAGCCACTACCAATTACACCTGCTTAATTTCATCAAGAATGTGTGCTTGGTTGTGCTTCTTTGTGTATTTTATTTAACAGCACTTGCTAGATTTAAACATTGCCTGCTTAATTAAGAATGATGGAATGTTAGGAATGCCTGGTACAGTAGACCTGCTCTTCCTCTCTTCAAGCATTAACAGAACCTCTCACCTGCAGGATCAAGTGTCAAGCCTGTAAAAGAAGATGTCGAAGCCTCGGTCTCAGAAGTCTCCAGCACTCCCATTCCCACCCAACCCCAGGCAGAAGAGAGGGCACCAAGAGAAGGAGTGAACGGATTCCCCAGCATACCCAAAGAAATATACCCCCAAAAAACAGCTTTGTCAAAGACTAACCGGCTCCCAGCTGAATCCCAGGATGGAGGGGAGCCTCTGCGAAGCCTCCCCACAGACAATTCGCCACCTCCGGCAATACTAGGAATGGATGTCCTAAATAACACCCCAAGCCCCTCTACCTTCACAGACCTGGCTGAAATCAACCAGAATGTCAACAGTGGCCTGGTGACGGAGGAATTGATGCCTGAGTGCTCACAGAGCAATGGAGAGGGTCAACTTAATGGAGCCTGCACACTGGCTGTCGCTGATATGGACATGATTATAGAGGGCAAGCTGATGGGAAAAACCATTGGCCAAGATGACATTGAAGGTGAGAGCAGCAGCATGATGGTAAAGACTCTTAGACCAGTTGAGACTGGGGATGACATGGTGGTAAAGATGGTGGCACAGGATAAGGGTGTAACTAATGGACAACAAGACACCAATGGCAACACAGACACCAATGGCAACAAGTGTTTGGTCAGTGCGGTGCAAAGCGTTGGAGTGGACTCTAAAGATCTGCTCTCATCGGTATCCGAAGCTCTGCCGCCTTTTGAGTCGGGGCCCCTAACACCAGAGGATAAAAAACAGCAGAAGCTCTTTAGAAGAAACAAAAATAAGAGTAATGAAGGTAATGTATTAATTCATTCTAATAAAGATGTTTGGAACTGTGGTCTCCTGACGTGTATGAAAGGGAGATGTTGTCCCCTTTTTTTATGTGGTTTTATTGCATTTTACTTTTTATATAGTGTCTGATCATTTGGTGCTGTTTTTAAAAGTTAAGTTTTAGCATGAATGTACTGTTTTTGGAAACCGATCTTAAAAGCTTCCCATTTACATCTTATTGAGTCCTTTCATGATCAAATAGTTTGTTTTTCGTGTTTGTTTTTTTCTTTGACTCTCTAAAGCACAAGGTAACACTGGAAAGCGACACCCTAAATGTAAAAAGGGGTGTGTGTTGCAGTGAGGTAGGTCAAACGACTGGATGGAAAACTAACTGGTGCAAGAGGGACATTTTTATTCAACCCATCAGCACCAAGCCATAATTTCAATTAACAGACGTGCGTCAGTCTAACCAGGATCTGGTTTAATCTGATTGTGTCTTGTCCTGCTATTAACACTGTCCTCTTCAGTAAAAATCTTTAAAATCCCCGGTAAACCACTTTGTCTGGCATTTTGGCTGCTACTTTATGCCCTTTTGTCAGCCTGAATCTTATATCTTGACAAGTCTTAAAATCAACCTGACACCTCATAAACGCCACAGTTGAATATTTATCATTTATATCAAAGTACACTTCAATGTCATACCTCAGTAGGAAGAACTTGCTTAGCATTTCTGCTCTGTGTGTAATCTTTTTGAAGGAGTTTCTTTGTTTCCTGTACCTCCGTACCCATATGTTGTTGAACTGCCCAACCTCACAACAACCTAAACAGCTAAATGGATTATTTAACCTACTAACACAATTACTTTTTTTGTGCTTCCTGTAAACTGTGTCGTTTTGTAAGTCTGTCTTTGCTGAAAGATGTTTTAATTTAAATTAATTTAGTGCTTTAATGATCTAGAGATTGATGCAACCAGTAGCACTATGAGATTATTTTGGAAATGAAATGGCATAAGAAACATAATAAAAGTCCATTCTCACCCCTGCCAAGCCTCTTTCTGATCCATCAAATGCAATCGTAACTACAAATGTCGGGATATTATCGGCATACTATTTTAAAGTCAATGGTATGTCATTTTTATTCCTTCAATCTATTAATTTCAGTCTGTCCTCTCCCTAGGCGATTCCCGGAAGAGGAAGTCAAGAGGGAAGGAAATGTTGAGATGATATTTTTTTCTTCTTCTCCCATACATGGTTTGTGCACATTGCAATGGACTAGGTCTACGTTATATTGGACTAAATTGATTCCTCCAAGATGATATCGGCATGTTCTTTCTTCCTTTGGATGATTTAGAGTTCTTAAAAATATTGAAATCAACTGAAAAGCTGCCATTGTTCCCTGGCCAGGTTGATTTGTAGCCGACCAAGAAGCTGAGTCATGAACACGTTCCCATGCAGCCTGTTATGTTCTATTAGGCTACTACTGTCTGTGGTCTCTGCACAGCCACAATCCCAGCAAACCTACTGTCACTTTTGAAAAAAATAAATGATATATGTTGAAAATAATATAAAATTCCCTTATTTTTACATTATGGATTATTTGAACATCTATAACAGCTGAGTTCATCTGACTCTGGGGAAGTAGATAAAGGGCCACATTGCCAAAATCCCAAAGTATCCCTTTAACTATGGTCTGTCTTTCGCCTTGCAGTTCATGCCCTCTGCCTCTTTATAACCTGTAGTCAGTCCACATGTGTTTAGGGTCGAGCACCTCTAAGGGCTTAAAATGTGAGCAGGGATTCGATTATTGGCCTGGGTTTCCCCACTGGGAGCAGTTTGCAGCGGGTTAAAAGAGATTGCCTACTGTAGGCTAGACTAAGCACATGGAGTAATGAGTAGGTCTGTGTTTTCACATGTGAAAGTGATTGCAGATAGTGCGTTTTTATCAAAAGCAATCACAATGAAAACAACTAGTTTGAAAATTCTAACATATTTTAAGGGAAAAAATATTTCTGAAAGACGCACCATGCTGCCTTGTCGACAACATGACAGTGGCACAAATTACTGTTAGATTTGAGAAGGGCACTCCTCCCTCACAGATTTGTCCCTTTCATGCCATGGGTCATAGACCAGTGCACCGCGGCTCAGGTTAATAGAACTCCCTCGTTGTTTACCAACTCCGGTCTTCAAGTACCCCTAACCGCACACATTTTCATTGTAGCCCCCAGACAAACACACCTCATTCAACTCAAGGGCTTGATGATTAGTTTACAAGTTGAATCAGATGTGCTTGTCTGGGGCTACATTAAAAATGTATACTGATGGAGGACTGGAGTAGGGAAACACTGTGCTAGGGCAACAAGCAGATAAGGCGGTGACGTAGGAAGGCCAGGATGTTTCGCTTCCTCTTCCGTCTCTGGTGAAGCTCTTGATTCACCTGGCTAGAGGTTATGCGGTGGGTTTCCAGCTGACCAGTGGAGTCCAGCCGAGGCCACTATGAAGAAGATGGGAGATCACCCGGAACCTAGGGTGGAGATGAAATAGTGGGGGTATCTGAGTAAAGTTCTGTCAAGATAATGTCAAGTCGAATTTGAGTGTGTCTCTGCATGCCTGACTGTCAGTCAGTCAGTTGCTACTCAAAGCATAGTCTACCTCGGTAGAGTGTTGCATGGTGATACACTTGGCTCCTACTTCGGTTGACAGACTTTTTCCTGGCCCCAGCGATGGTCAGCAGACTGCACCAAGGGGTGAAGGACAGCAGAGGATCTGATAGGTGCTCAGCTCTTCTGCAATCGAAGTGTTGAATGCAGAATAAAGCATATTTAATGGTGATTAGGTGTCAAATTACTCCTTGCCAATAGTTGAGAAGAACATCTGTGGCTAGGCTAGTCCCAGATGTGTATGTCCACTCACCCACATCTACTAATCATAGAACAGGGGGTCAAAAAGTTATAGAAAGGATGAGTGAGAGATATTTACCATCAGAGTAGGAGTGCTGATCTAGGATCAGGTCGACTGTCCATATAGTATTCATTATGATCTTAACTTTAGCACAGTGGTGGCTGGTGGGAGGAGGTATAGGAGAATGGCCTCATTGTAATGGCTGGAATGGAATGAATGGAACGGTATCAAAAACACCAAATATATGGAAACCATGTTTGACTCCATACCATTTCAGCATTAAAATGAGCCTGTCCTCCTATAAATCCTCCCACCGGCCTCCACTTCTTTTGAAAATTCTTAGTCTGGCGTGTTCTCTTGGGTCACAGTGAACCGTGTACATTAATGAAATATGAGTTAGTACTGTAAATCCATATGTTCCAGCTAGCTAGCTTGCACAGGCATATTAGCTAACATGGGACACCTACTTGTATCACCTGTTATAGATTAACTCAATGACAATGAGCACCCACATGTGCTCCAGTAAAGTTGCCCTCCAAGGCTCTGTGATGCCAACTTAGCAATTTTGTTGCTAGATTTAGCAACTTTTCAGACTACCCTGTCAACTTTCTTTTTTCAAACAGCACCTAGCAAAATATTTAGCTACTTTAAAAATGTAGTTTAAACTTTTAGCAACTTTTGAAAAGTGTCTCAAACGCTAAAATGCACGCATTTTACTTCTAAATGACACAAAACGATCTTCTCTGTCAAACACTCAGTCACAACACACATGCCTGTGTGCAAAAGTGCGTTGTGATTGACGTCAGCAGCAGGCTCGTGCACAGGCAGCAGCAGGCCAGCAGCAAATTGCAAGTCATTGTTGCCTGACTGCAGCAATAGTACGGGTTTCTACGAGCCAAACCCAATTATTAATATAGTTGGTCACGAATGTTTGATCTTGAACAGAACTTACATCAATCAACATGCCTCAATCAAAAATGTACAGAAAAGAGTGGGAGTCTGTACCTGAACAAATGTCAAATCACATTTTTTGCCGAGATGGCCAGTCAATTTGAGTAACGTTAATGTGTATTCTACGTAATGACGCAAACTTACGTTGTCACGCAATGACATCACAACGTCATTTAGCAACTTTTAGCAACAAATCAACCTGCCTCTAGCAACTTACCCTGAAAATTAGTTGGCAACACTGCAACCACTCCTCCAGTAGGAACTCCTACAGACAGACACACAGTTTGAGAGCTGGGCAAAAATAGACAAATGTTGCTATCTTATCACTTTACAAGGTCCCTGTAACACCTAAAGATTTTGCAATTGTTTTAGATGCCATTCCCTCAGGTGTTGCTATGTTATTCAGGAACGTGTCAAAACCTGACCCTCAGAGCCTACCTTCTATTGACCCTGTTGACTCATCAGTAGGAAAGATTTGTTTCTCATTTGGTCCATTCAACAACAGAGTGATACGAACCTTGTTTCAGCAGGATGTTGTGCCTTATTGGAATGGATTTATTGATAATATCTGTTGGAAAAAGTTTGGATGTTGCCACACATACCTACATGTTAACCAAATTAAGGAAGTTTCCTTTTAAATGATTCATAATTATTATCCTGCCAACCACTATATGAAGAAATTTAAGGAAAACAACTAAAATTGCTCCTTTTGTAATGTAACATTTTGTAATGTTGCATCTTTTTTGCCATTGTATTGTAACGTAAAGACCCTGGGTTTATAACCGCGGAAATCGACTCTGCAGTTCGAGCATTCTTTTGCGGCACAGTCGATAGCGCCGGACCTCGGGCTCGAAGGTCGAGGGTTCGAGACCTGCTCCCTGCTGTTCCATTACATTGGTGTCAGAAGTGATCGGACCTCGCATCCACGACAGTGCGTGTGCTTGTCCGGTGAGCCCGTTCCTGTAAGACGTAGAGTCGCAAGCTAGCGCGCTCTTTGAAAGGAGGGAGTAGTGTAACGACCCTGGGTTTATAAGCGCGGAATTCGACTCTGCCGTTCGAGCATGCTCTTACCGCACAGTCGATGGCGCGCCGGACCTCCGGCTCGAAGGTCGAGCTCCCTGCTGTTTCATTACAGTATGCATGTAAGACAACTGTGGGAAGACATCAGTAGGTTTATAATTGAACACTTTTATGAAGATTTTACACTATTATGGAGAGATGTACTGTTTGGATTCTTTACATGCAATAGAAATAAGCTGAAACATTTTTATGTAATTAATTTCATTATTCTTTTGGACAAATTTCATATACACAAATGTACATTTACAAACAGAAAACCACATTTTCGTACAATACAAAAAGAAATTGAACTGTATTTTAAGACGGTTAAATGCTCTACTAACAGAAAAGCTGTTAGAATTGTAAGTATATATGTATGGGACTTAAAATTCTAACAGCGTTTTTGTTAGTAGAGCATTTAACCGTCTTAAAATACAGTTCAATTTATTTTTGTAGGGTACGAAAATGTGGTTTTCATAAAAGTGTTCAATGTTGCTTTTCATAGCTTGCACTTCCGTCACTGGGCACGTCATGCCATTGTTATGAACGTTTTCAAGCCGCCCTCTGCCAAAAATAAAAAAATAAAAATCGCCCTCTGCCGGCGGCGCCATTGTGGTGCCCAAAAGTCGTGATAGACGGAGGCTAATGACTGTTTCATCTAAAATACACTATAGGGGCATGGACATATGATTACATTGCTAAAGTAGTCAAATGTTTTGTAGGAAACAACTTTGCCATTATTATCAAGTTATCGCTATTCATAACTAGCTACAATAGTGATCCCCTCAAGAGTAGCTAATTTCAGTTCATCATTCATATAGCTTGCTAGCTAGATAGCTGGCTGTGCTAGAAATGATAAAGTCATGCTAATAGTTTCATGCACCTTCCAAATGTGAAATTACAACACAAAAGGACACTTACCAAAGGCTGTTTGTCTATGTCCTCTTGGTTGTGAAGGTAGTTAGCTTAGTGAGGGAATGCAAAATAATATATACAGTACCAGTAAAAAGTTTGGACACACCTACAATTTGTTTTATTTAAAATTCTAAATGTATTTATTTTTACTCTTTTCTACACTGAAGAATAATAGTGAAGACAACAAAACTATGAAAGAACACATATGGAATCATGTAGTAACCAAAAAAGTGTTGAAGAAATCAAAATATTTGTTATAGTTGAGATTCTTCAAAGTAGCCACCCTTTGCCTTGATGACAGCTTTGCACACTCAGCATTCTCTCAATCAGCTTCATGAGGTAGTCACATGGAATGCATTTCAATTAACAGGTGTGTCTTGTTAAGATGTAATTTGTGGAATGTCGTTCTTTCTTAATGCATTTGAGACAATCAGTTGTGTTGTCACAAGGTTGGGGTGGTACACAGAAGATAGCCCTATTTGGTAAAAGACCAAGTCCATATTATGGCAAGAAATTTCAGCACAAACAAATGCTTCACAGAGTTCAAGTAACAGACACATCTCAACATCAACTGTTCAGAGGAGATTGTGTGAATAAGGCCTTCATTGTCGAATTGCTGCAAAGAAACCACTACTAAAGGACACCAATAAGAAGAAGGGACTTGCTTGGGCGAAGAAACATGAGCAATGGACATTAGACTGGTGGAAGTCTGTCCTTTGGTCTGAGGAGTCCAAATTTGAGATTTGTAGTTCCAACCATTGTGTCTTTGTGAGACGCAGAATAGGTAAACGGATGATCTCCGCATGTGTAGTTCCCACCGTGAAGCACGGAGGAGGAGGTGTGGGGGTGCTTTGCTGGTGACACTGTCAGTGATTTATTTAGAATTCAAGGCACACTTAACCAGCATGGCTACCACAGCATTCTGCAGCGATACGCCATTCCAATCTGGATTGCGCTTAGTGGGACTATCATTTGTTTTCAACAGGACAATGACCCAACACACCTGCAGGCTGTGTAAGGGCTATTTGACAAGAAGGAGAGTGATGGAGTGACCTGGTTTGGGATGAGTTGGACCGCAGAGTGAAAGAAAGCAGCCAAAAAGTGCTCAGCATATGTGTGAACTCCTTCAAGACTGTTGGGTAAGCATTCCAGGTGATGCTGGTTGAGAGAATGCCAAGAGTGTGCAAAGCTGTCATCAAGGCAAAGGGTGGCTTTTAAAGGATGGCTACTAAAATATATTTTGATTTGTTGGTTACTACATGATTCCATATGTGTTAATTCATAGTGTGGAATAAGTAGATGTGTCCAAACGTTTGACTGGTACTATATATACACTACCGTTCAAAAGTTTGGGTCACTTAGAAATGTCCTTGTTTTTGAAAGAAAAGCTATTTTTTTGTCCATTTATATGACATGAAATTGATCAGAATACAGTGTAGACATTGTTAATGTTGTAAATTACTATTGTAGCTGGAAACGGTAGATTTTTTTAATGGAATATCTACATAAGCATACAGAGGCCCATTATCAGCAACTATCACTCCTGTGTTTCAATGGCACGTTGTGTTAGCTAATCCAAGTTGATCATTTTAAAAGGCTAGTTGGTCATTAGAAAACCCTTTTGCAATTATGTTAGCACAGCTGAAAACTGTTATTCTGTCACGTTCTGACCTTAGTTCCTTTGTTTTGTCTTTGTTTTAGTATGGTCAGGGCGTGAGTTGGGGTGGGCAGTCTATGTTATTTTTTCTATCATTTGGTATTTCTGTATTTGGCCTGAAATGGTTCTCAATCAGAGGCAGCTGTCAATCGTTGTCCCTGATTGAGAACCATACTTAGGCAGCCTGTTTTCACCCTTGATTTGTGGGTGATTATTTTCTGTTCTGTGTTTTGCTGCACTGTTCTGGGCTGTTAGTTGTTTGTCGTTTTATTGTTTTTGTTCGAGTGTTCAGTATTTGAATTAAATACAATATGGACACCTACCACGCTGCGCATTGGTCCTCACCTTCTTCAACCCACGACGAACGTTACATATTCTGAAGCAATAAAACTGGCCTTCTTTAGACTAGAATACGTGGACAACTACAAATACCTAGGTGTCTGGCTAGACTGTAAACTCTCCTTCCAGACTCATATCGAACATCTCCAATCCAAAATCAAATCTAGAATCGGCTTTCTATTTCGCAACAAAGCCTCCTTCGCTCACGCCGCCAAACTTACCTTAGTAAAACTGACTGTCCTACCGATCCTCGACTTCGGCGACGTCATCTACAAAATAGCTTCCAATACTCTACTCAGCAAACTGGATGTAGTCTATCACAGTGCCATCCGTTTTGTTTTCCAAAGCGCCTTATACCACCCACCACTGTGACCTGTATGCTCTAGTCTGCTCTAGTTGGCTGGCCCTCGCTACATATTCGTCACCATATTTGTCACCTGGCTCCAGGTCATCTATAATTCTATGCTAGGTAAAGCTCTGCCTTATCTCAGGTCACTGGTCACGATAACAACACCCACCCGTAGCACGCGCTCCAGCAGGTATATCTCACTGGTCATCCCCAAAGCCAACACCTCCTTTGGCCACCTTTCCTTCCAGTTCTCTGCTGCTAGTGACTGCAACGAATTGCAAAAATCGCTGAAGCTAGAGACTTACATTTCCCTCACTAAATTTAAACATCAGCTATCTGAGCAGCTAACCGATCGCTACAGCTGTACATAGTCCATCTGTAATTAGCCCACCCAATCTACCTACCTCATCCCCATATTGTTTTTATTTACTTTGCTGCTCTTTTGCACACCAGTATCACCACTTACACACCATCATCTGCTCATCTATCACTCCAGTGTTCATCTGCTAAATTGTAATTACTTTGCTACTATGGCCTATTTATTGCCTTTTCATGCCGTTTGCACACACTGTATATAGACTTTCTTTTTTTCTATTGTGTTATTGACTGTACGCTTGTTTATTCCATGTGTAACTCTGTGTTGTTGTTTCTGTCGCACTGCTTTGCGTTATCTTGGCCAGGTCGCAGTTGTATATTAGAACTTGTTCTCAACTAGCTTACCTGGTTAAATAAAGGTGAGGTATATATTTATATTTTTTAATTTAAAAAATCTATAGTTGAGTATCTGGAGCATCAGCATTTATGGGTTTGATTACAGGCTCAAAATGGCCAGAAACAAAGATCTTTCTTCTGAAACTCGTCAGTCTGTTCTTGTTCTGAGAAATGAAGACTATTCCATGCGAGACATTGCCAAGAAACTGAAGATCTGGTACAAAGCTGTGTACTACTCCCTTCACAGAACACTGCAAATTGTCTCTAACCAGAATAGAAAGAGTGGGAGGTCCCGGTGCACAACTGAGCAAGAGGACAAGTGTCTAGTTTGAGAAATGGATGCCTCACAAGTCCTCAACTGGCAGCTTCATTAAATAGTATCCGCAAAACACCAGTCTCAACGTCAACAGCGAAGAGATGACTCCGGGATGGTGGCCTTCTAGGCAGAGTTGCAAAGAAAAAGCTATATCTCAGACTGGCCAATAAAAAGAAAAGGTTAAAATCGATAAAATATCACAGATATGCCTTTTTCATGTGACTAATGCAGACGGGCAAATGCAAAAATGAGCTGTGCACACACATTATGATGAACATCTGGGAAAGCAGTACAATGAGACAACGTTGGTGGGAAGCTCAGGAGACAATGACACTCATGGTACACTGTGGGCCTATGCGCCCTTCCACAAGTATGGCTTCATATTGCTGGTGTCGGCAACCTTTTTCATGTGGAGTGCCAATTTAGGTCTACAATTGATCCTACTTTTCGAAAGATTAGAGTGCCAGTTATAAATTTCATATAAGCATTGTAATCTTCCTAACTGCCCAAAAAATGTTTAACTGCCCACCAACGGAATAATTATATTTGCCTTTATTTTTATTGACATCAAACAAGTTTTATATTAACATGTGGACGTGAGAGACAGGGCTCCTCCCAATGCAGCCGCTGTTCGAGATATGGGGGGAATTCATTACGCCGAATCTGTTGCAAAACGTTTCTTGAACAGAAGCTAACAGAACGAAACGGGGCGGGACCTACCTGAATGTGTCCAATAGAAACAACTGTTTGAACTAATAATCATGCCTACTGCGGTCCGTGCGTCCTGACATCACGGAGACATTGATATGGCAATACTACTCTTGGAAACATTATAGTCTGTTTCGGACGGACAGCATAAGCAACATCATGTCGTTTAGCTGGTCAGCAAAAGACCACAAGAGTTATACAAATCCGCCCTCCAACCCAACCCAAGGGCTGAAGCGGCCACGGAACGAAACAGGGAACAAAGTGACAGTAGTGCTCGGTGCGCAATGGGGAGATGAAGGCAAAGGAAAAGTCGTCGATTTATTGGCGACTGAGTCTGACCTTGTTTGCAGATGTCAGGTAATATCGTGTGTATATGATACGATATAAATGCAACGTTCACATACTTGAACTGACAAAAGTTATATCATCATGTCATTGAATTATAAGCATGGTTGCTGTAAAATTCATGGTGAGTCTTTAGCAAATCGTGTGTCCAACAAATCGGAATCAGTGACTGTCACTGTAGCATATTGAACTACAGTGTGACCGGTGTGGGGTAGGCATTGGAAAATGGTTGAAATAGCACATTGTTTTTTGCCCTAAATGTTCTGTTATGTGATGTCCTCGAGGTTATAAGGTGAATTTAGGATCAATAAAGTTCCGTTGTGTTTTCTATTTTATCATTGCAGGAAATTGGTTTAGATTGAATTGTTTAAAGAATTTAAAAAATCCTTGGTGGACTATTACCCGTTCTTCAATTTCAACTGAATTTGTATTTATTGACTTGACTGGAGTTTAAATTAAACTTTTCAAATTGGAATGCTATTGACTGGTTATTTGTCTCTTCTTACGACATGATCATTACAAGCATATTCTCTCAACTGGGGATCCATACCTCACACATCACTAAATTGTATCTATCTGAAGACCAATACAGTAAAATGCTCAAACAGACCAAAGTACCAACATACGGCAAAAAGCTAAATTCACACAGTACTGCTGGGGGAAGGAAGCATTAGAGCACAATTAGACCAATACTCACAGAATTACAAAGGGTTATTGATATCATAAACAGTCATAAACTATTATACTATATAGAGCTTGACCTCCTTAATGAAGATGATGTCAATAATGACACTTAGGCAATGTTTCTTAAGGTCAAAGTTTCTCTTTGACCAGCAAAGAAAAGCAAAACTTGCTCATAAATCATTTATTGGGGGACTAACAGTGTAAAGTCCATTACACAATTGTTGTGTTGTACTCTCCATTGACAGTAGGTCACAGCACTGAGCACTCTGTGGACTTCTTCAGCCAGCCCCACCCACTGGGCTGGTGCAGGGTCACATTCCCAGTGTGACTTGACATTTAGAAGGCCAGGTCTTAGCCGGGGAGACGGAGTGTAGGGTCTGGCAGCCAAGTCTGTTAAAATGGTTGTTAGGGGGTAGCTTTGTGACAAGGAGGGGGCTTAGACTCCATTACACACGGACTAAAATAAGATTCTACATTTGCTCTGGATGCATGGCCAGTGGATGTCCTGACAGTTTTATGTTCATGTTCTGCTGACCCTTTTTGCAAAACAGCCATAAATCAAATCAATAACTGTCCTTTGGTGAAATCAAGCTGCTTGACTCTGGTGACAGTTGGAGGTTTGCTAAACACAATCTTGTTTTGATCTTCTAGGGTGGTAACAATGCAGGCCACACAGTGGTAGTGGAAGGCACAGAGTATGACTTCCACCTTCTCCCCAGTGGAATTATCAACCCCAAAAGCACATGTGTCATTGGTGAGTGTCTACTCTTTATCCCCATTTCCACTAATTCCAGTAGGCAATGGTCAGTATGCTCTTATCTAGCATATGTTCCCTTGTAGGTAATGGCGTAGTCATACACCTACCAGGTTTGTTTGAGGAGGCGGAGAACAATGAGAAGAAAGGTAAATTAAATATTTTTAGAATAACAGTCAATGCTGTAGTTGTCAAGTGACGCGGAAGCCATTACATTACTTTTTTTCTCAATTCTCTGACCAGGTCTCAAAGGCTGGGAGAAGAGACTAATAGTCTCTGACAGAGCTCACCTTGGTATGTGTGTATTTTTCTGGTTTCACAAATGAAGCGAAGATGTATACAGAATATGTGATATTTTTATCTGCATAATGTACTAAGTATACAAAACATTAAGAACACCTTCTCTTTCCATGAGATAGACTGACTAGGTGAATCCAGGTAAAAGCTATGATCCCACTTCAATCAATGTAGATGAAGGGGAGGAGACAGGTTAAAGAAGGATTTTTAAGCCTTGAGACAATTGCGACATGGATCATGTTTGTGTGCAATTCAGAGGGTGACTGGGCCAGACAAAAGATTTAAAGGAAAAGTACATCTTTGGGTATTTGTTTCATTAGTCCATTGTTGACTTAGTCCCAAAATGTTTTGCTTGTCACCAATCAAGTTTTCAAGATATATAACTTAAAAAATACAGAAATCATCCCCGTATGATGCATTTTGCATTATATGATGCTGAATTTTGAAAAATACCAAATTAAGCATACAGGAATGATTTCTGTATTTTGCAACTCAATATTAGAAGGTGTTCCTAATGTTTGGTATACTCGGTGTATATTTGTGTATTGTGCTTGGAGAAAGGATGACATTTATTTTGCTTTTATCTTTCAACAGTGTTTGATTTCCATCAGGTTGTGGATGGAATTCAGGAGACCCAGAGACAAGCAACAGAGGGAAAGATGTAAGGGTAGGGAAGGCAATGGTTGCTTACATAAAGGTAGAGAGTACAATGGCTCATTGTCAATAGAAATCCCAGGACTTCAGTCAATCACTTTCACAGCTGATGTAAAATTGCAAATGCTACTTTGTAATCCCCTCAACTAAAACAGGTGTGTTTTTATCATGACAGAATTGGAACAACCAAGAAAGGCATTGGACCCACCTATGCCAGCAAGGCATCTCGCATAGGACTGCGTGTCTGTGACCTGCTGGGAGACTTCAAGGAGTTCTCTACCAAGTATGCTTACTGACAGACAGGACACAATATAAGCATCTAAACCTGACATACAATAAACATTTTGAGAGTCCAACAGTATATGGTTGTAGCTGTCTCAAGACTTTACTCTTTAACTAAATTGACCCACTAAAGTGAAAGGTAATAGAGATTGAGATGATTTGGGAGTTTCTTTCAGATTCAAGAACCTTGTCGAACAGTACCAGTCCATGTACTCATCCCTGACAGTTGATACTGAAAGTCAGCTGAAAAAACTGAAGGTATGTGGTAAATCCCCTCTGAATGAATAGTCATGGGCTACAGATATATTAGATCTATGATACTTCTTGTTGTCTTGTACTGTGCAGGAGTATGGAGAGAGGTTGCGGCCGATGGTTCGGGATGGAGTCTATTACATGTACGAGGCTCTTCATGGACCCCCAAAGAAAATTCTGGTGGAAGGGGCCAACGCTGCCCTCCTCGACATTGACTTTGGTAAGAAATGTCATGGTCCCATTGCAGACTGTTCTAAAAAATAAATAGAGTCCGCACACTCCTAAGCTCCAACGTGGGCCTTTATTCACAAACAAACAATCTTACATTAAGGATCGTGCCAATGATAAGATGGATAAGAAAGTGTGATGGTTACATGGACAACTCATCTGTATGTACATTTATTTCCACTTTCTCTCTTCCCTTTAGGCACATATCCTTTTGTGACCTCATCAAACTGCACCGTTGGTGGGGCATGCACTGGTCTTGGCATCCCTCCCCTGAATATTGGTGAAGTGTATGGTGTATCAAAGGCCTACACCACCAGGGTGGGAATTGGTGCCTTCCCCACAGAACAACTCAATGTAAGAGCTCATTCATCTATATGGACATTCTTGACTCTCTCAATAAGGAGATTCTATTGTAACGATTAAAGATGAACAGCCATAGCAAGACTTGAACCGGTGACCTTGAGTGAGAGAGTACACTATCACCTGTGCCATGAAGGTGAAGACCTCTTAGCAGAGGTTGTAGTGCATTTACATACAGGAAGGGTTAGTAGTTTGATATATACAGTTTGTTTGGACATGTTCTTTTCTTTTGAGGTACAAGTTGAGTTGGATATGTATAGTAAACCTAGTGTTTAAGATCATATGACTCTCACACATGTAGGAAGCCTGGTATCAAAAGGCGCTGCCTCTGTGGCCAGCTGTCAGATTGTGTGAGAGGCCTGTTACAACACTCTTCAGCTCTCATGCTGATCACATGTTCAAGGCCTAAATTTAGGCCAGAGTCAGGGTTCAAGATAGACATACTGTCTGGTCTGGGGTTATGTAACCTAACATGAGAACTGTCCATGGGGTTTCTGGTCAACGTGTTTCAGCTTGATCCCTCACTCCAACTGTAAATGTATTGCTTTACTAAGCTTTTACTGAAATCAATCACATTTATTTTATAAAGCCCTTATACAGATACCCAGTCTAAAACCCCAAAGAGCAAGCGATGCAGATGTAGAAGCACAGTGGCTAGGAAAAACTAGGAAGAAACCTTTTGTAAGAGTACATGGTCATTAAGGCCAGATCGTTCTTCAAGATTTTCAAATGTTCATAGATGACCAGCAGGGTCAAATAATAATCACAGTGGTTATAGAGGGTGCAACAGATCAGGAGTAAATGTCAGTTGGCTTTTCATAGCCGAGCACTCAGAGGTCATTGAACAGGTCAGGGTTTCATAGCTGTAGGCAAAACCACATGAACTGGATCAGCAGCACGACCAGGTGGACTGAGGATGGGGACAGCCAGTAGTTGTCAGGCCAGATAGTTCTGAGGCATGGTCCTAGGGCTCAGGTCCTCCGGGGGGGGGGGAGACAGAGAGAGGAGAGAGAAAGAGAGAAATAGAGGGAGCATACCTAAGATCACACAGAGCACCATATCAGACAGGATAATTAAAACAGATGGGACAGACTGACCCTAGCCCCCTGCACATAAACTATTACAGAATAGATACTGGGGACTGATAATGTGACTCCGTCCAAAGTTACCTCTGGACAGGGCCAACCAGGCAGGATGTTCCCCCCCCCACTTTGCCAAAGCACAGCCCCCACACCACCAACATTATATCAACAGACCACTAACTAACTTCCCTAAGACAAGGATGAGTATAGCCCACAAAGATCTCCCCCACCGCACAAGTGTTTATTTTTAATACTTTTTTGTAATAAAAACTATTAAGACTGGTGACCATAAGTGGACAACACAGAAGTATTTGACTATTGATCAATCAAATGATCTATTCTAAACTGAGTGGGTTTTGTGCAGGTGACAGGTGAGCTGCTGCAGACAAGGGGTCATGAGGTGGGCGTGACCACAGGCAGGAAACGTCGCTGTGGCTGGCTGGACCTGGTCATCCTGAGATACGCTCACATGATCAATGGCTTCACTGCGTGAGTGGATATGACTGAAAGGCAGGCTGCCAAATCTTAACTCTTTTTGAATATCCCCTACTCTTTACTACATTGACATTCCACATGTTAGTCATTTAGCAGACACTCTTATCCAGTGAGACTTACAGTTAGTGCATTCATTTTATGATAGCTAGGTGGGACAATCACATATCTCAGTCATAGTAAGTATATTTTTTCTAAATAAAGTAACTATCAGCAAAGTCAGTGCTAGTAGGGGAGAAAAAAGTCAGGGGCGAGTGTTAGTTCACAAAAGGCAAGTTATTTTATTTGTTATTTCTTTATCTGCGCTGTTCAATGTGCTGTATCTGTCTGTGACTGCTCCTCTGAATGTAACTCTTGTAGTAGTTTTCATCTCTTTCCTGAAATGTGTTAAACAAATAACATTGCTTCCTTAAAGCATTGCTTTGACAAAACTTGACATCCTTGATGTGCTGGATGAGATCAAAGTAGGAGTGGCCTACAAAATCAATGGCAAAAGAATTCCCCATTTCCCAGGTATGCTCTCTAAATTCGATTCAAAAGTACTGTACCAAACTAGGCCTACCCTGTAAAATAGACATGTATAGAATTCATGAAGTATTATCTATACAAAAACATTTCATTTCTCCTCTGATTTATGATCTTCATCCTTCACTCACATAGCTGACATGGAGCTGTTGCACAAAGTGGAGGTAGAGTATGAGACCTTCCCCGGCTGGAAGAGTGACACGTCTGCAGCCAGGAAGTGGATTAATCTCCCCCAGAAGGCTCAGAACTACATCCGCTTTGTGGAGAACCACATTGGAGTACCCAGTAAGTTACATATAGGATAGAGGGTGTTCCTGCTGACCCAAACTGATAACAAAATAAAGCCTTCTTATTGGACAAGTATGCCTATAGGTCGTAGTAGTAGTACCTCCTCCATTTCAAAACATTTTCTTCAGTTGCATGTCTACTGAACATGACCCAGTTTTAACCATACCATAGTCCAGCATACTATTACTGACCCCTATATAGGAAACTGAAGAGCCAACTGAGTACCAGGGACATGGCTTAAATGTGCCAGTAAGGGGCACTATTGTCTATATCATAACTAGTACCCAGTTCTGCAAAGATGATACTTGTCTAGTGCAAATGTTTTGGGGATGTGTTCATGTTTTTTGAAATGTCCTTTGTCATTTCTCTCTACAGTTAAGTGGGTCGGTGTAGGAAAGTCCAGAGAGTGCATGATCCAGATGTTCTAGAGAGTTTACATCCTCTCTCCTCAAGATGGACGCACAAAGATATGGCATGATGTGACATATGTTTGCAACCCCCAAACTGTCTAATATTGGGTAAAAAAAACAAACTAATACCCAACAGATTTGTGTAGCTTTGAAACAATGTTGACTGGTAATGTTGGTAACTTTACATCTATCTATGCAGTGCTTCTCATCAGTAAGTTGCCTTGTGATGATGTCGGCCAGAAAGTCCTATTAATGACCAAGGAGTAAATCTTACCTTGTGCCACACAACAAACATGAAAGATAAAAACACATCCAATAACTGTTCCTCCTGTGTAACCTTACCTGCCTTACATCTACTGTTTCAGTCTTCTTTACTCATTTATCACACCAGCAGACTACACATATTTTGTATCAACCAGCTGTTTGTTTGCACATGTTTAGGAGTGAAACAGTGTGATAAATAATTGTCATTTTGTAGTAGGCTAATATGGAATTTGATATGTCTTTGCTAGCTACAATTTCATAAGCAAGACCTAACAAAGCATGAGTAAATGAGATGCTGCCTCACTGGAAGCTTTAAAATAAAACTTATATGATAACTTGGTATTTTTACATTTTATGCATTGAGGAATGATAGTATGTAACTAGTAGTGATATTAAAACGTGAGTTTTCTTAAACATTGTAACAGAATGCATCACTAACGTTCATAAACTTGCGATTGTGGTTTGAGACACTGGTTTGAGCAGGGTTTGCGTGAGAAAACACAGTGTCATGTGATAAGAGGTCCAAGATCGGATTGGTTAGTTAGCGTGCTAGTGTATTTTCCGCTGAGGTAGCTGGCTATAAGAACGGTATTTTTTTTTTTTATCCCTGTGTTGAAGCAAGCAAATTTGGTCGCGTGATCTTCGTAGAAATGACTAAAAGAGCGTATCCTTTCGCTGAGTCATTCTCATCACAGTATAAAATTCACGTTGGACAAAAGGAGTTGAATCATCACGGCGTATTTGGGAACACGTACAGGCAAGAGGTCTTCGGTAATGTTTGCTGGCTAGCTAACCAATTATTCAGCTATTCGCTAACTTAGCAATGTTAGCTAGCTGACCCTACGCTGTTTGATGTTGTTTAGCTAGCTTGTACCAGATAAAACAGTATTAGCTAGATTACATACTGTTAACTAGCTATCTACGCCAAATATTCATGTCAAGTGATTAGCTACTTGATAGTAACGTTGGCTATATAGCTAATCTACCCATGACAGGCATTTAATGCAGTGTATGCCTTTGGTGGCTATTTCTAGGTAGCCACTACCTAGTTACAAGTCTTAACAAATCGCTGGGTGGATCTTTAATCTAGCCAACGTTAGGTGATTGTCTCATGCGTGACAGTACTGTAGTTAACTAGCTAATACGAGGGACGTTTGAATTTGGCCATGCTTTCTGGCAGCTAGTTAACTATGGTGTCTTATTTTGTCACTTAGTCAGACTACATGACCAAAAGTATGTGGACACCCGCTCGTCAAATCTCATTCAAAGTCATGCCCATTAATATGGAGTTGGTCCTCCCCTCCCCATACTGCTGTAACAGCCTCCACTCTTCTGGGAAGGCTTTCCATAGCAATGTTCCAACATCTAGTGGGGACTTGATTCCATTCAGTCACAATTCATCCCAAAGGTTTTTGATGGGGTTGAGGTCAGGCCCCTGTGCACGCCAATGAAGTTCTTCACCGATCTCAACAAACCATTTTTGTGTAGACCTCGCATTGTGCACGGGTCGTTGGGGGGAGAGAAACGGACCATTATTTTTTCCAAACCTTTACAGTTGGCACTATGCATTCCGGCAGAACCTTCTCCTGACATCCATCAAACAAAAAGTGTGGGAGCTGCTTTGTTAAACATCAGTGCGGCTTTTGACATTATCGATCATAGTCTGCTGCTGGAAACTTGTGTTATGGCTTTACACTAGAGGTCGACCGATTGATGATTTTTCAACGCCGATACCAATTATTGGAGGACCAAAAAAAGCTGATACCGCTTAATTGGCTTCTTTATATATATATATATATATATTGAAATAATGACAATTACAACAATACTGAATTAACACTTATTTGGAGAAGAAAGTAAAAGTGCAACATGTACCATGTAAAAAAATCTAACATAAGTTCCTTGCTCAGAACATGTGAAAGCTGGTGGTTCTTTTTAACATGAGTCTTCAATATTCCCAGCTAAGAAGTTTTAGGTTGTAGTTATTATAGGACTATTTCTCTATACCATTTGTATTTCATAGACCTTTGACAATTGGATGTTCTTATAGGCACTATAGTATTGCCAGGCTAATCTCGGGAGTTGATGGGCTTGAAGGCTCTGCTTCGAGCATTGCGAAGAGCTGCTGGCAAACGCAGGAAAGTGCCGTTTGAATGAATGCTTATGAGCCTGCTGCTGCCTACCACCGCTCAGACTGCTCTATCAAATCAGACTTAATTATAATATTATAAACACACAGAAATATGAGCCTTAGTTTCCAGATTTGACCATATTCATGACCTATCATTTCGAAAACAAAATGTTTATTCTTTCAGCGAAATACGGAACAATTCCGTATTTTATCGAACGGGTGGTAACCTTAAGTCTAAATATTGCTGTTACATTGCACAACCTTCAAAGTTATGTCATAATTATGTAAAATTCTGTCATTAACTACGGTCTCTGTTAGGAAGAAATGGTCTTCACACAGTTCAATGAGCCAGGCGGCCCAAACTGCTGCATATACCCTGATTCTGCTTGTGCTGAACGCAAGAGGAGTGGCACAACTTCCCTAGTTAATATTGCCTGCTGACATGAATTTCTTAAATAAATATGCAGGTTTAAAAATATGTATTTGTGTATTGATTTTAAGAAAGGCATTGATGTTCATGGTTAGGTACATTGGTGCAATGATTGTGCGTTCTTTGCGAATGTGCTTTTGTGAAATCGTCACCCGTTTGGCGAAGTTGAAGTAGGCTGTAATTCAATGATAAATTAACAGGCACCGCTAGTTAAACTAGTAATATCATCAACCATGTGTAGTTAACTAGTGATTATGTTAAGATTGTTTTTTTCATAAGGTAAGTTTAATGCTAGCTAGCAACTTACGGCACTCGCGTAACAGGTGGTCTGCCTGCCACGCAGTCTCCTCGTGGATTGCAATGTAATCGGCCATAATAGGCATCCAAAAATGCAGATGACCAATTGTTATGACAACTTGAAATCGGCCATGCCGATTAATCGGTCGACCTCTACTTTACATCCCCTGCTATATTGTAGATAAAGAGTTACCTGTCTAACAGAACATAAGGTTTTCTTTAACTTCTTATGGCTTAGATCCTGCTAACGGGATCGATATGACAACAGCCAGTGAAAGTGCAGGGCGCCAAATTCAAAACAGAAATCTCATAATTAAAATTCCTCAAACATACAAGTATTTTACACCATTTTAAAGATGCACTTCTTGTTAATCCCATCAGTGTCCGATTTCAAAAAGGCTTTACGACAAAAGCACACCAAACGATTATGTTAAGTCTGCACCTAGTCACAGAAAAACACACCCATTTTTCCAGCCAAAGAGAGAGTCACAAAAAGCAGAAATGGAGAGAAAATGAATCACTAACCTTTGATCTTCATCAGATGTCTCTCATAGGACTTCATGTTACACAATACATGTATGTTTTGTTCGCTAAAGTTCATATTTATATCCAAAAATCTGTTTACATTGGCGTTCAGTAATGTTTTGCTTCCAAAACATCTGGTGATTTTGCAGAGAGCCACATCAATTTACAGAAATACTCATCATAAATGTTGATGAAAATACAAGTGTTATGCATGGAACTTCAGATACACTTCTCCTTAATGCAACCGCTGTGTCAGATTTCCGAAAAGGCACACCATGCAATAATCTGAGTACAGAGACCAGAACAAGCCATACAGATATCCGCCACTTTGTGCAGTCAACAGAAGTCAGAAATGGCATTATAAATATTCACTTACCTTTGATCTTCATTAGAATGCACTCCCAGGAATCCCAGTTCCACAAATGTTTGATTTGTTCGATAAAGTCCATTTATGTATAGAATCATAGAATCAATCTTTAGTATGTTTTTATCATAAATCTTCAATAATGTTTCAACCGGAGAATTCCTTTGTCTGTAGAAATGCAATGGAATGCAGGTAACTCTCATGTGAGCGCGCGTGATCAGCTCATGGCACTCTGCCAGACCCCTGACTCAATCAGCTCGCGTTCCCCCCTCCTTCACAGTAGTAGCCTCAAACAAGGTTCTAAAGACTGTTGACATCAAGTGGAAGCCTTAGGAAGTGCAATATGACCAGGCAGTTTACTATGGGCACCTTATTCATCCAAGCTACTCAATACTGCCCCCAGCCATAAGAAGTTAATGGAAGCCTCCCTAATAGTCCAGGTATAATCAGGAATTCCCCAGGGAAGCTGTCTAGGCCCATTACTTGATTCAACCTCTACTAATGACATGCCACAGGCTTTGAGTGAAGCCCGTGTCTATGTATGCGGATGACTCAACACCTATACATGTCAGCTACTACAGCGACTGAAATGACTGCAACACTCAACAAAAAGTTGCAGTTTCAGAGTGGGCGGCAAGGAATAAGTTAGTCCTAAATATTTCTTAAACTAAAAGCATTGTATTTGGGACAAATAATTTACTAAACCCTAAACCTCAACTACGTCTTGTAATAAATGTATCAAATTGAGAAGACTAAACTGCTTGGAGTAATCCTGGATTGTCATGGTCAAAACATGTTCATACAACAGTAACTAAGATGGGGAGAAGTCTGTCCTTAATAAAGGACCGATCTACCTTAACAGCACTATCAACAAGGCAAGTCCTACAGGCCCTAGTTTTGTCACACCTGGACTACTGTTCAGTCGTGTGGTCAGGTGCCACAAAGGATTTAAGAAAATTGCTATTGTCTCAGAACAGGGCAGCACGGCTGGACCTTGGATGTACACAGAGCTAATATGAATGTCAGTCTCTCCTGGTTAAAGTGGAGGAGAGATTGACTTCATCACTACTTGTATTGACATGTTGAAAGCACCGCACTCTGTTTTGAACTACTGGTGCACAGCTCGGACACCCATGCTCAGACACCCATGCATATGGCTCTGAGGCACACAGTACCTCAGAGCCATGACTACATGGAACTCTATTCCACATCAAGCAACTGATGCAAACAGTAAAATTAGATTTTAAAAATACCTTATGGAACAGCGGGGACTGTGGCGCAATACAAAGACATGCATACACATAACATACGCTATACACGTACACATGGATGTTTGTACTATAGATATGTGGTGGAGTAGGGGCCTGAGGGTACAGTGTTGTGAATGTATTGTAATGTTTTTAAGATTGTATTAACTGCCTTAATTTTGATGGACCCCAGGAACAATAGCTGCTTCCTTGGCAGCAGCTAATGGGGATCCATAATAAATACAAACTCCATTTGTCCATCAGACTGCCAGATGGTGAAGTGTGATCATCACTCCAGAGAACGCGTTTCCGCTGCTCCAGAGTCCAATGGCGGCAAGCTTTACAGCACTCCAGCCGACGCTTGGCATTGTGATCTTAGGCTTGTGCGGCTGCTCGGCCATGGGAACCAATTTCATGAAGCTCTCGACCAACCGTTATTGTGTTAAAGTTGCTTCCAGAAGCCGCTTGGAACTCGGTAGTGAGTGAAACTGAGGACCTCTCACGACTGAGCTGTTGCTCTTTAGGTGTTTCCACTTCACAATAACGGCACTTACAGTTGACCGGGCAAGCTCTAGCAGGGCAGAAATTTGACGACCTGAGTTGTTGAAAAAGTGGCATCATATGATGTTGCCACGTTGAGTCAGAGCTCTTCAGTAAGTCCATTCAACTGTCAACGTTTGTTTACACCTATCAAATCAAACTTTATTTGCCAAATGCACAGAATACAACAACAAATGTAGACTACCATGAAATGCTTACTTTACAAGCCCTTTAACCAACAGTGGCATTCAAGAAGAAGAAAATATTTGCCAAGTAGGCTAAAATAAAAAGTAGTAATAACACAAGAATAACAACAACTAGGATATATACAGGGGGCACCGGTACCGAGTCAGTGTGCAGGGGTACAGGCTAGTTGAGGTAATCTGTACATGTAGGTGGGGGTGAAGTGACTATGCATAGGTAACAAATAAACAGTGCGTAGCAGCAGTGTAATGTAAATTATGAATTGTAAAGCAGTCTAATGGCTTGAGGGTAGAAGCTTTTGAGGAGCCTTTTGGTCCTGGACTTGGCACTCTGGTACCACTTGCCATGCGGTAGCAGAGAACAGTCTTGAGACTTGGGTGACTGGAGTCGCTGACAATTTTATGGTCTTTCCTCTGACACCGCCTATAATATAGGTCCTGGATGGCAGGAAGCTTGGTCCCTGTGATGTACTGGGCCATTCGCACTACCCTCTTTAGTGCCTTGCGGTCAGATGCTGAGAAGTTGCCATACCAGGCAGTGATGCAACCAATGCTCTCGATGGTGCAGCAGTAGAACCCTTTGAGGGTCTGGGGACCCATACCAAAGCTTTTCCTTCTCCTGAGGGGGAAAAGGTTTTGTCGTGCCCTCTTCATGTCTGTCTTGGTATGTTTGGACCATGATAGTTCGTTGGTGATGTGGACACCAAGGAACTTGAAGCTCTCAACCTGCTCCACTGCAGCCCCGTCAATGTTAATGGGGGCCTGTTCGGCCTGCCTTTTCCTGTAGTCCATGATCCGCTTCTTTGTCTTGCTCACATTGAGGGAAAGGTTGTTGTCCTGGCACCACACTGCCAGTTCTCCGACCTCCTCCCTATAGGCCGCCTCATCATTGATCAGGCCTACCACTGTGTCGTCAGCAAACATAATGATGGTGTTGGAGTCGTGTTTGGCCACGCAGTCGTGGGTGAACAGGGAATACAGGAGGGGACTAAGTACACACCCCAGTGTTGAGGATCAGTGTGGCAGACGTTGTTGCCTAGTCTTTCCGACTGGGGGCGGCCCGTCAGCAAGTCCAGGATGCAGAGGGAGGTGTTTAGTCCCAGGGTCCTTAGCTTAGTGGTGTGCTTTGTATACACTGGTTTTGAACGCTGAGCTGTAGTCAATGAACAGCATTTCAGCTGGGAAAGGCCAGTGTGGAGTGCGCTTGAGATTGCGTCATCTGTGGATCTGTTGGGGTGGTATGCAAATTGGAGTGGGTTTAGGGAGTCCGGGAGGATGCTGTTGTGAGCCATGACCAGCCTTTCAAAGCACTTCATGGCTACTGACGGGAGTTCCACAGGGCAGTAATCATTTAGGCAGGTTACCTTCGCTTCCTTGGGCACAGGGACTCGGGTGGTACGCTTGAAACATGTCGGTATTTCAGACTTTGTCAGGGAGATTGTAAATGTCAGTTAATACACTTGACAGTTGGTCCGCTTGCTTTGAGTACACGTCCTGGTAATCCGTCTGGCCCAGCGGCTTTGTGAATGTTGACCTGTTTAAAGGTTTTGTTCACATCGGCTACCGAGAGCGTTATCAGTCATCCAGAACAGCTGGTGCACTCGTGCATGCTTCAGTGTTGCTTGCCTCAAAGCTAGCATAAAATACATTTAGCTTGTCTAGTAGGTTCACGTCACTGGGCAGCTCACATCTGGGTTTTCCTTTTGTAGTCCGTAATAGTTTAAGCCCTGCCGCATCCGATGACCGTCAGAGCCGGTGTAGTAGGATTCAGTCTTAATCCCATGTTGACGCTTTGCTTGTTTGATGTTTTGTCTGAGAGCATAGCTTGATTTCTTATAAGCGTCTGGATTAGTGTCCCGCTCCTTGAAAGTGGCAGCTGTAGCATTTAGCTCAATGCGGATGTTGCCTGTAATCCATGGCTTCTGGTTGGGATATGTGCGTACAGTCACTGTGGGGGCGACATCATCGATGCCATTGGATGAATCCCGGAACGTATTCCAGTCTGTGCTAGCAAAACAGTCCTGTAGTGTAGCATCCGCGTCATCTGACCACTTCCGTATTGACCAAGTCACTGGTACTTCTTGCTTTAGTTTTTGCTTGTAAGCAGGAACCGGGAGGATAGAATTATGGTCAGATTTTCCAAATGGAGGGAGAGCTTTGTATGCGTCTCTGGAGTAAAGGTGGTCTAGGATTTATTTTTCCCCTGGTTGCACGTGACATGCTGGTAAAAATTTGATGAAACTTGTTTAAGTTTGCCTGCATTAAAGTCCCAGGCCACTAGGAGTGCCGCTTCTGGGTGAGCATTTTGTTCTTTGCTTATGACCTTGTAGAGTTGGTTGAGAGCGGTCTTAGTGCCAGCTTCGCTTTGTGGTGGTAAATAGACGGCTACGAATAATACAGATCGTGTGGTCGACAGCTTATCATAAGGTACTCTGCCTCAGGCGAGAAATACCTTGATACTTCTTTAATATTAGACATTGCGCACCTGCTGTTATTGACAAGGAGACACACCCCCACACCTTGTCTTACCAGAGGTAGCATCTCTGTTCTGCTGGTGCTTGGAAAATCCCACCAGCTGTATATTGTCAGTTTCTTCGTTCAGCGACGTCTTGGTGAAACATAAGATAGAACTGCTAAAGGGGTCGTAGTTAGCCTGCAGACTTCTGTCCTACTATCCAGGTCTATGCCCATCTTAAATAAGCATGCCCCTTCCAAAAAATGTAGAACAAAGAACAGATATAGCCCTTGGTTCACCCCATACTTTACTGCCCTTGACCAGCACAAAAACATCCTGTGGTGCACTGCACTAGCTTCGAATAGTCCCTGCTATATGCAACTTTTCAGTGAACTTAGGAACCCATCTATACAGGCAGTTAGGAAAGCAAAGGCTAGCTTTTTCAAACAGAAATTTGCATCCTGCAGCACAAACTCCAAAAAGTTCTGGGACACTAAAGTCCATGGCGAATCAGAGCACCTCCGCTGTCCACCACACTGAGGCTAGGAAACGCTGTCACCACAGATAAAGCCACTATAATCCAATTTCAATAAGCATTTTTCTACGGCTGGCCATGCTTTCCACCTGGCTACCCCTACCCCAGCCAACATCTCAGCACCCCCTACAGCAACTCCCCCCCCCGACTCTCCTTCACCCAAATCCAGACAGCTGATGTTCTGAAAGAGCTGCAAATTCTGGATCCCTGCAAATCAGCTGGGCTAGACGACCTCTTTTTCTAAAATTATCCACTGAAATTGTTGCAACCCCTATTGTTCAACCTCCTTTCGTTTCGTCTGAGATCCCCAAAGATTGGAACGCTGCCGCAGTCATGCCCCTCTTCAAAGGGGGAGACACTCTAGACCCAAACTGTTAGACCAATATCCATCCTGCCCTGCCTTTTGCTAAAATCTTCGAAAGCCAAGTTATTAAACCGATCACCAACCATTTTGAATCCCACCGTACCTTCTCCACTATGCAATCTGGTTTCCGAGCTGGTCATGAGTGCACCTCACCCACGCTCAAAGTCCTAAACCATATCATAACCCCCATCAATAAAATACAGTACTGTGCAGCTGTCTTCATCAACCTGGCCAAGGCTTTCGACTCTGTCAATCCGCATTCTTATCGGCCGCCTCAATAGCCTTCACCAACTACTTCTCAGATAGAGTTCAGTGTGTCATGTCTGGACCTCTGGCAGTCTCTAAGGGGTTGCCACAGGGTTCAATTCTCAAGCTCACTCTTTTCTCTGTATATATCAATGATGTCGCTCTTGCTGCTGGTGATTCTCTGATCCACTTCTATGCAGACGACACCATTCTGGCCCTTCTTTGGACACCGTTAACAAACATCCAAACAAGCTTCAATGCCATACAACCCTCCTTTCGTGGCCTCCAGCTACTTTTAAATGCCAGTAAAACTAAATGCATTCTCTTCAACCAATTGCTGCCCACACCCTCCCGCCTGACTAGCATCACTACTCTGGACGGTTCTGACTTAGAATATATGGACAACTACAAATACCTAGGTGTCTGGTTAGACTGTAAACTCTCCTTCCATACTCACATTAAGCATCTCCAATCCAAAATTAAATCAATCTGCTTCCTATTTCACAACAAAGCCTCCTTCACTCATGCTGCAATACATACCCTCGTAAAACTGAATATCCTTCGGTGATCATGTACAAAATAGTCTCAAACTCTACTCAGACTACATCCAATTTGCTATCACAGTGCCATCCGTTTTGTCACCAAAGCCCCATATACTACCCACCACTGCGATCTGTATGCTCTCGTTGGCTGGCCCTTGCTACATATTCATCGCCAAACCCACTGGCTCCAGGTCATCTACAAGTCTTTGCTAGGTAAAGCTTCGCCTTATCTCAGCTCACTGGTCACCGTAGCAGCACCCACCCGTAGCACGTGCTGCAGCAGGAATATTTCACTGGTCATCCCCAAAGCCAACACCTCCCTTGGCTGCCTTTCCTTCCAGTTCTCTGCTGCCAATGACTGGAACGAATTCAAAAATCGCTGAAGCTGGAGACTTATACCTCCCTCTCTAACTTTAAGCATCAGCTGTCGGAGCACCTTACGATCACTGTACCTGTACACCGCCCATCTGTAAATAGCACACCCAACTACCTCCTCCCCATATTGTTACTTATCCTCTTGCTCTTTTGCACCCCAGTATCTCTACTTGCACATCTCACTCCAGTGTAATGCTAAATTGTAATTATTTAGCCTCAATGGCCTATTTGTTGCCTTACGTCCCTAATCTTACTGCATTTGTACACACTGTACATAGATTGCTCTATTGTGTTATTGACTGTACATTTTGTACATTTATCCCATGTAACTGTTTTTGTCGCACTGCTTTATTTAATCTTGGCCAGGTCGCAGTTGTAAATGAGAACTTGTTCCCAACTGGCCTACCTGGTGAAATAAAAATAATAAACTGCTAGTATGTGTTAATGTCTCGGCACCTCTCTTCCAGAAAAGACGAAGGACCTGCTCTTCAATGGGACCAAAGCTGTCATGGGAAAAATCTGGAATATAGATGCAGAGAAGTGCTCAGCAATACAGCCATCGGGGTTAGGTATGAAACCTGATGTGAGCCAGACACTCCTGAGGGGACAGACACTGATTGGGCAAGATGGCAGACTACAGAGAACTACACCTGTTCAAGGTAATGAGCTTCTCATGTAAACTGCAACCTTTCACCCACATCTGAGAGTGGGCTGAAGGAAACCACTACTATCAGACTTGGAATCGCCATTCCAACTTCATTTCAGGAAATGATTACTGTTTAGTACAGGGGTGTCAAACTGCTGGTTGTGTAAAAAAATTAAATAAGTAAGACTTAAACATCTAGGGCCAGGACAATACCAGTATCGCACAATTTTTTTAGAGGTAAAAAATAAACACAGCAGACGACCGGGTCCTTTAGAAACCTTCTGTATGTAAATATTGTGTGCCATGGGTTGTAAAATAAGTTAATGCAACTCTGGATGACATGTTTGTTTCAACATTAGGGCTGTTTTTCCTAAAGAAGTTAAATCCACTTCGTGTTTTGTTTCCTTGCCGCAATACTGGTATTGTCCCGGCCCTATATACAACCAGTTGATGTGATTTTCGGACTCATCTGTGATCTTACAGGGGAGTGTGAACTCACAGATACTTGGCTCTCTGTGTAATGAGTTTGACACCTGTGCGTTAGTACATGAGACGGACACTTGCCCACAATTGGGATATTTTGACACATTTCCAGAATGGTCTGTGTGTATGGTTGTCTCAGGTTCAGCGTTGGCTCCAGTGGGGTGCTGTGTGTGTCAGAAGGCCCAGGGCACCAGGAGGCCGTGCTCCCAGTGTGACCGCCCAGCCTGCCCCTCCTGCATCCAGCAGTGTGCCAGCTGCTCCAGATCCTGCTGCTCTGTCTGCACCGTCATCGAGTAAGTGACTCCTCACCCTTCTCCTTTCATCCACTGAATTTGCCCTTTCTTTAATCGAGTCAGAGGGAGCATCTCTTCCGAGTTGAGTAAAAACGGCAAGCACTGCATCTACTGCGATTTCACTACCGTAGTGTAATGTTAATTTAAATAAATTAAATTTCCATGGTATATGGAGTTCTCAACTTAGTTTATTCTCAACGCTCACACAGGGTACCGTGTGGGCAACGCCAAATCTATTAAAATCAACAGGAAGCTCACTTTGTCAGGATGTACTAAAGGGGCAGAACAATAGACTGCATGGTCATATAACATAACCTGCACTGCACCCCCCCCCCCCCCCAATTGAATTGGTTTTTGCTCAATATCCCAAATGCCTGTATCGCAAGAATCAAGGTTTCTTTGAATTCATGTTTATGCATTTTATATTGGCTTGTTCTCGTATTTTTGGTCTCGCCGCTTTCACTCCTGTGCTGTGCTCCTTCCCATTTACACAAGAGTTCTGTATATAATGGTGAGAGGATCATGTCTCTGCCCTAACAATGAAAGTCGTTGTCCCAAAGGCACGTGACAAGCTTAGGTCCAAAATAAGCCCATAGAAACGCATTGGGCTTATATTGGCGAGAGTGAAACCTCTCGCTTCGCCTCTTCCTTTGTTTACACACCAAACCCCTCCCTCTGCAACTCACACTAACAAAATTGAGAGGTTACCTCTTCCCCTCTGACAAGCGGTTTCAATTCACTATTTGCATGAGTGGTTTGGTCCAACAATCGGTCATGGACACTGAAACAGATTGAGACATTTTACTGTAATAGAAAATGTACCTTTCTAACGATACATGTTTGTCTCAACTACTCAAATTGCGCGCAGAGCACACATTACTAAAGCAGGAGTATCAATGAACATTGATTCTGGAAATGTAATGCTCAGTTTGTCACATTGCGGTACCGCTAGCAGCATTTTAGTCTGTATAGTCTGTTTTATAAATGTGCAATAAGCATAACACTACTGTAAGGATTTGGCAACATGTTCTCATTCTGAGAAATAAGGTAGGCATCTTGATTTTTATGTCTGAACAAAGTGGACAGTCTAGCATGCTGTTCAGTTGGAGACATAACAATTCAACTGTTCTGCCTCACTAGCACGTTTACTTGAGATTGCGGCGTGTTAATTTCCTATAATGCCTGTTACAATAAATTAGTAATTATTAGTGAATGTGCATCATTCATGGTTTTGGTTTTAAATTTGTAACTGGGCATTTTCACAGACTTGCAAGCCACATCAGTGATTATTGCAAAAAAAGCAGGTTAAACTAATTTGATAAAATAAATTGATTAGTGAGGCTTATTTAGCTTAATTTCACACGCCTTGAATTCATTAGATTATTGCTGACTGAAATGCCTTGTATTTGAGCTTTAAATGTACAAGAGCTTATTTAGTAAGTCTCTAGTGAATTGCCTAAGTTTTTAAAACATTTTAAGTCAATGATTTTTCGGCCGTATCACCCAGCCCTAGACTGGACTCTGCTAAACCCTGCATAACTGGTACATGTGTGCTGACAACACAGGCGCAACTTTCCATGAGGGTACCTATGATGGTATGCAGTATTTTATGATTTAAGCAAGCAGTGCAGAGCATCTACTGTCTCTTGAACTTTATTTAGCCTGTTACTCATTGTTTTCTCTTTATCCTCCTCAGCTACAGTGGACAGTATGATCAAGTGCTGTGCTGTGGCTGCACATCATAATCAAGGATCAAGGATTGTTTTTATACATTTTAGTTGTCATTTCACATTAAATGTTAATTCTCAAATGTTATACATGTGTATTTTTGTATATATGTAGTTTGTAGAATAAATACTTTGCTTGCTTCTTTGCTTGTCATGCACAGTTTACATACAGCTCTCGAATGTTCAATATCAATCATGACTTCTTATGCTGCCCATAACAGAAGTGTATGTAGATCAAGGTTCCACCAAGTAATCTAGTGGACCAGCAGGTGGCAGTGTACATCAAGGCCTGATTTCAGACATAGCTGGGAAAAGATTCCTGTGACAGCTAAATACACTGGCAACACTTTCTTCTTCTTTTTTTCTTTCTTGCCTTCAATCAGTGACTGATTTCAGGGTCACTTATTATGCTCTGGGTAATTGTTCACAGTTGTGGACATACCCGGATGTGCAGATTACCAGTCTAACAGGATTCAGTCATGTCACCCAGGCCCTAGCCTGCTCCTTTGGACACTTGTGTAAATCATAATGGATTGTAATACTATAAAACCTGATTAAGGCACTAAAGCCAGTGCAAAATATACCTGCTAAATCTTGACTGGAACCTCAAATGCGGTCATATTACTCCAGTATTAGCATCTACGCTGGCTTCCTGTTATGGCTAAGGCTGATTTCAAGGTTTTACTGGTAACTTACAAAGTATTTAATGGACTTGCTAAGATTTGGTCCTGCCCTACATATACTTACTCTACGGTTATAGATGCAGGCCTCATTGTTCCTACAATTTCTAAGCAAACAACTGGAGACATGGCTTTTTCCTATAGAGCCTCTTTCTTATGGAATGTTCTGCTGATCCATATGAGAGACGCAGACTGTCTCAACCTTTAAATTAAAGTTCTGGGATACTGGCCTTCTAGGCAAAGTTGCAAAGAAAAATCTATCTCGGACTGGCAAATAAAATATTAAGATTGGCCAACGAACAGACACTGGACAGAGGAACCATGCTCCAGATACTCAACTAGTCTAAAGCATGCCAGTTTTATTGCTTCTTTAATCAGAACACAGTTTTCAGCTGTGCTAATGTAATTGCAAAAGAGTTTTCTAATGACAAATTAGCCTTTAAAGTGATCAATTGGATTAGCTAACACAACCTGCCATTGGAACACAGGAGTGAGAGTTGGTGATAATGGGCCTATGTAGATATTCCATTTAAAAAATCTCCCGTTTTTAGCTGCAATAGTCACGACATTAACAATGTCTACACAGTATTTCTGATCAAGTTATTTTATTTTTTTGTTTTCTTTCAAAAACAAGGACATTTCTAAGTGAACTCAAACTTTTGAATGTGTGTGTGGAAGCCACTTGTAATGAGTGGATTTGGCTATTTCAGCCACACCCGTTGCGGACAGGTATAAAATCGAGCACACAGCCATGCAATCTCCATAGGGAAACATTGGCAGTAGACTGGCCTTACTGAAGAGCTCAGTGACTTTCAATGTGGCACTGTCATATGACGCAACAATTCAGTTCATCAAATTTCTGCCCTGCTAGAGCTGCCCCGGTCAACTAAGTGCTGTTGTGAAGTTGGAAGTCTAGGCGCGACAATGGCTCAGCAGTGAAGTGGTAGGCCACACAAGCTTACAGAACAGGACCGCCAAGTGCTGAAGCGCATAAAAATCGTCTGTCCTTGGTTGCAACGCACTGCTGAGTTCCAAAAACGTTTGGGAGCTTTTTGAAATGGGTTTCCATGGCCGAGCAGCCACATACAAGCCCAAAATCACCATGACAAGTGTCTGCTGGAGTGGTGTAAAGCTCGCTGCCATTGGGCTCTGGAGCAGTGGTAATGTGTTCCCTGGAGTGATTGTCGGCTAATGGGGATCCTAATAAATCAAATTAATCATGCTTCACCATCTGGCAGATCGAAGGATGAATTTGGGTTTGGCGGATGCCAGGAGAACACCACCTGCCCAAATGCAAAGTGCCAACTGTAAAGTTTTGTTCGGGCTAGGCCCCTAAGTTCCAGTGAAGAGATCTTAAAACATCATTGGACTTTTATTGTTTTATTCTGTGTTACAGCATTCAACCCACAAAATGCATTTTATGTTAAAAAAAAAGATTATGTATTACGAACTGGCTGGTTCAAGACCTGAATGCTGATAAACTGACAGCTGTGGTATATCAGACTGTATACCACAGGTATGACAAAACATTCATTTTTACTGCTCTAATTACGTTGGTAACCAGTTTATAATAGCAATAAGGTACCTCGGGGGTTTGTAAACTCAGCAAAAAAAGGAACGTCCCTTTTTCAGGACTCTGTCTGTCAAAGATAATTCATAAAAATCCAAATAACTTCACAGATCTTCATTGTAAAGGGATTAAACACTTTTCCCCCATGCTTGTTCAATGAACCATAAACAATTAATGAACATGCACCTGTGGAACGGTCCTTAAGACACTAACAGCTTACAGGCGGTAGGCAATTAAGGTCACAGTTATGAAAACGTAGGACACTAAAGAGGCCTTTCTACTGACTGGAAAAACACCAAAATAAAGATGCCCAGGGTCTCTGCTCATCTGCGTGAATGTGCCTTAGGCATGCTGCAAGAAGGCATGAGGACTGCAGATGTGGCCAGGGCAATAAATTGCAATGTCCGTACTATGAGACGCCTAAGACAGGGAGACAGACGGACAGCTGATCGTCCTCGCAGTGGCACACCACGTGTAACAACACCTGCACAGGATCGGTACATCCAAACATCACACCTGCGGGACAGGTACAAGATGGCAACAACAACTGCCCGAGTTACACCAGGAACACACATTCCCTCCATCAGTGCTCAGACTGTTCGCAATAGGCTGAGAAAAGCAGGACTGAGGGCTTGTAGGCCTGTTGTAAGGCAGGTCCTCACCAGACACCACCGGCAACAACATTGCCTATGGGCACAAACCCACCATCGCTGGACCAGACAGGACTGGCAAAAAAGTGCTCTTCACTGACGAGTCGCGGTGTTGTCTCACCAGAGGTGATGGTCGGATTCGCGTTCATCGTCGAAGGAATGAGCGTTACACCGAGGCCTGTACTCTGGAGCGGGATCGATTTGGAGGTGGAGGGTCCATCATGGTCTAGGGCGGTGTGTCACAGCATCATCGGACTGAGCTTGTCATTGCAAGCAATCTCAGCACTGTGCGTTACAGGGAAGACATCCTCCTCCCTCACGTGGTACCCTTCCTGTAGGCTCATCCTGACATGACCCTCCAGCATGACAATTCCACCAGCTATACTGCTCGTTCTGTGCGTGATTTCCTGCAAGACAGGAATGTCAGTGTTCTGCCATGGCCAGCGAAGAGCCCTGATCTCAATCTCATTGAGCATGTCTGGGACCTGCTGTATCGGAGGGCTAGGGCCATTCCCCACAGAAATGTCCAGGAACTTGCAGGTGCCTTGGTGGAAAAGTGCAGTAACATCTCACAGCAAGAACTGGCAAATCTGGTGCATCCATGAGGAGGAGATGCACTGCTGGACTTAATGCAGCTGGTGGCCACACCAGATACTGACTGTTCCTTTTGATTTTAACCCCCCCTTTCTTCAGGGACACATTAATAAATTCCTGTTAAGTCACATGTCGGTGAAACGTATTCAGTTTATGTCTGTTGTTGAAACTTGTCATGTTCTTACAAACATTTACACATGTTAAGTTTGCTGAAAATAAATGCAGTTGAGAGGGAGAGGACGTTTCTTTTTTTTTGTTGCTGAGTTTGGTATATGGCCAATATACCATGGCTAAGGGCTGTATCCAGGCACACTCCACCTTGTGTCATACATAAGATCACCACTTAGCCGTGGTATTTTGGCCATATACCCCACCCCTCGTGTCTTAGTGATTAATTATACCATGGCATTGTTGAATACTCGTTTCTGATTGGCTTGAAGGGAATTCTAGAGCGTGCATAATTAAATTATTATTATTTCTAGCGGCAAATGTGTTCAATTATAGCCATTGTATAAAAGGGATAATCAACACGTGGCTGTGCGTTCTCTGCTAGCGCGTCGTGGAACACACCTTCCACGTTGTTCATTATTTTCCATAGAACGCATAGATCCTCTTGATTATCCCTTACATAATCGAACTGAAAGCACTAATCCCTCAGCACTAGTTAACCGTAAGGCACTGGAGTGATGAACCACTCTTGCTGTCTCTGCCTGGCCGGATCCACTCCACTGGGATTTTCTGCCTCTGAGTCACTGGCCTTGCTCACGCTATCCCATGCCGTCCCTAATATTCCATGCCGTCCCTCACTTCATGCCAGGCTTTTTTCGCTATTCTCAATTTGAGTGGGTTGAGTCACTGACTTGATCGTCCTATCCAGGTATGCGCTCCTCATGCTTGTTCGGTGGGAGAGATATTTGTGGGCCCCAGAAATCCAAATCAAATTTTATTGGTCACATTTAGCAGATGTTATTGGAGGTGTAGCGAAATGCTTGTATTTTTAACAAAAACATTTCTGGGCTAATAATGTAAGAAATAACACACCGGGCCTACTCTTTACTCTGTATTTATCGATGTCGCTCTTGCTGCTGGTGATTCTCTGATCCACCTCTACACAGACGACACTATTCTGTATACATCTGGCCCTTCTTTGGACACTGTGTTAACAAAACTCCAAACAAGATTCAATGCCATACAACACTCCTTCCGTGGCTTCCAACTGCTTTTAAATGCTAGTAAAACTAAATGCATGCCCTTCAACTGATTGCTGCTCGCACCCTCCCGTCTGACTAGCATCACCAAAGGCCATATACTACCCACCACTGCGACCTGTATGCACTCGTTGGCTGGCCCTTGCTACATATTCGTCGCCAAACCCACTGGCTCCAGGTCATCTATAAGTCTTTGCTAGGTAAAGCCCCGCCTTATCTCAGCTCACTGGTCACCATAGCAACACCCACCCGTAGCACGCACTCCAACAGGTATATTTCACTGGTCATCCCCAAAGCCAACACCTCCTTTGGCCGCCTTTCCTTTCAGTTCTCTGCTGCCAATGACTGGAATGAATTGCAAAAATCACTGAAGCTGGAGACTTATACCTCCCTCTCTAACTTTAAGCATCAGCTGTCAGAGAAGCTTACCGATCATCATCTGTAAATAGCACACCCAACTACCTCATCCCCATATTATTTTTATTTTTTTGGTCTTTTGCACCCCAGTATCTCTACTTACACATCATCATCTGCACATCTATCACTCCAGTGTTAATGCTAAATTTTAATTATTTTGCCTCTATGGCCTATTTATTGCCTTACCTCCCTAATCTTACCACATTTGCACACACTGTACATAGACTTTTCTATTGTGTTATTGACTGTACATTTGTTTATCCCATGTGTAACTCTGTGTTGCTTTTGTCACACTGCTTTGCTTTATCTTGGCCAGGTCGCAGTTGTAAATGAGAACTTGAGAGCTTGAGCATGAGAGCTTATCTGGTTAAATAAAGGTGAAATAAAATAAAAAGTGCTCCCTATAATTTTCCTGTCTGTCTCTCTCAGTCTCCCCTCCCGGAGGACCTGAGCCTTAAGACCATGCTTCAGGCCTACCTGACCCTACCTGGCCTGACAACTCCTGGCTGTCCCTGTCCCCAGTCCACCTGATTGTGCTGCTGATCCAGTTTCTGTTGTTCTGCCTGCGGCTATGGAACCCTGACCTGTTCACCCGACGAGCAACCTTGTCCCGGACTTGCTGTTTTGACTTTCTATTTTTCTCTCGCTCGCTCTCTCTACCAGACAAGCTGCCTCGACCTCTGAATGATCGGCTATGAAAAGCCAACTGACATTTACTCCTGAGGTGTTGACCTGTTGCACCCTATGTAACCACTGTGATTATTTGACCCTGCTGGTCATCTATGAACGTTTGTTCTTCAAGATATTCAACCTGGCCTTAATGGCCACGTACTCTTATAATCTACACCCTGCACAGCCAGAAGAGGGCTGGTCCTCTAGGTTTCTTCCTAGGTTCCTGCCTTTCTAGGGAGTTTTTCCTAGCCACTGTGCTTCTACATCTGCAACGCTTGCTCTTTGGGGTTTTAGGCTGGGTATCAGTATAAGCACTTTGTGACAACTGCTGATGTAAAAAGGGCTTTAAAAATCTATGTGATTGAATTTGATAGGCCAGATGGAATTATCACCATATTGCTTATCAGAGACGACAGTGGTGCCACTTCTGTATAGATTTTTACCTATCTAATCCTTTGTTCACCTCAAGTGCTTTGGGGGTTCATCAGTCGAAGCACATTTGTTGGAAAATAAATCTTCAAAAACCGGCAACACATCACTGGAAGTAGGCTGTTGGGGCTGTCTCAAGTTAGGCGTGAGTCAAATATTAGCCATCCTAGTAAACACATTGCAGAGTGTACATGCCTGGCTGTCATCTGAAACATTTACTTGAATTATTCTCTGTTCATTTATTATAAGGTGGATGCCAGAGCTGGGGTTATTCTCCCTTTGCTCGCTCTGAACTCTGTAATGACATTGTGTTAATGCACTCTTTAAATGGGAATGTGCAGCTGTCAGGGTTCAACACATCCCTACATCTGTCACTCTAATGTAACTCTGAAGTTCACAGTTTTCCTCCTAAGATTGTTCCTCTCCCCCTAGCATATGTATGGGGCCCTATGAGGAGAAGAAGCCGACTGGTCAGGCTTGGACACCAACTGCAGTGGGAGCGTGTGGCTTTGTCTTTCACCCATTCTTTTGGGGACCAGCTGTGCCCGGAGTGTGAGTGCCGAGCACAGCGATGCTACTGCTATAAATATGCGTCGGTGAGTGAGTGACAGCTGTGCAGTGGACCAAGGACACACTGTCTTGGCACTCCACGGACGAGTCACTCCAAACAAGGCAACCCCAGCATGACCTGAACACCAGTGATATATATCCAACTGTCTAGCTAATTGTCATTCATGTATTCAATTTCATAATGTAAGTTATGTATTGCAGAAGCATTTGAATGAAGCCAAACCAATTCTGTGACAAAATAAAAGGAAATGTAACTGAGAAAAACATTTTACGACAATGTCTATTTTTATTGTTACTGTTTCTGAGAGCAGTGTGATGCTGAGTCGATGTAAGTGAAAATAATGTCTATACCACAGATTAGTGTCTATATAGAGAAACGAGGCTGGGTTTTTGTACCAAGCTGTTTGTTTCTTTGTGTGTGCCCTTTTCAAGTGTTACCACCTGTCTTTTGTTAAGAAATAAATAAATAAACATGGACCACACCAGCTGTCCCTGGCAGTCCGTTCAGAGGTCAAGGGCTCCCACCGCTGGCCTTGTGAGGTGGTGGACACTTACGACTTTCATCTCAACAACTTCCTCCAAGTCTGCCTCTAAACTGGGGAATAAATAAATACAGAGAGTATTGTAGAGGTCCAAAACCATCTAAATGTACCAGGCTTAAAAGCCTTGGAAAGGAATGTTTTCAATATTCCATGATTTAACTCAGAGCCCACATCACAGCCCTGACATCTAGCAGTTAATCCTTATCACATGGACCATACTTTCCATACTCAGGTTTGGTTCATGTAGAAATCCATGTGATGGCCAAGTGCAGATATAACATGCTGATAGTGATGTGAATACCCTGAGAACTGAAGAAATGTTTACAGTGTGAGGTCCCTTATTTACTGGGAGGTAGTGGAGGCCGTTTGGTGTTTTTGAATGATCTTGGGAGGACATTGTTGTCTTTGTGCTGTGGTTGGCTGGTCAGCGCGGGCGGCAGTGTCGTCTGTTTGTGCATAAAGTTAGTGCTCGGAAGTGGGAGAAGACAGAGTGCCTGAGCTACTACCCAGTGACTGGATGAGGCCAAGGATGGGGCCGTAATTCGGGGTTAGTGCATGCTGCCATGTCTATGCACCACAGAATTGATGTGCTGGGGAGAGTAGTGGGAACTCCCAACCCATCCCCGAATGCATAGCAGAGTAGCTTTGCAGCGGGGGGATAATTAATACCCCTCCGCAAAGAAAATGACCAGTGAATTGACATGGAGATCCCCAATTAGACAAAATGTTTTGTTTGTTTGCTCACTTATGCAGTTTACTTTCATTAAAGAAAATTAAAAGGTGATTAATATGACACAACAATTGAAAGTTCTGGAAGAATGCTCCTGCTAAAGATCCCCTGCAGGTTATGGGTTCAGTGGGATAGAGAAGACCCACAATATTATCACATTGTGTTGTCTGTATACAGTCCTCTCACTACCAACACACACTTATCGGGTGTTGCTTGTGCAAAGGCAACAATGAAGACTCTCCTTGACAATATCTAAAGGTCGACAGTGGAAAATCCTCTTTCACCAGTTTGAATGCGTATTTCAATTTCCCATGCCAATTATTATATGGATTTATTGCCACAAATCCTGTCTTAGTTTAGTGTCAGATAATTTGGTGTGTCTTGGTCAGTAGAACACAAAACATAGGATTGTACAACTAAATCCCAAAGTGGGAAGAGTTGTGCCCCTAAACATGTTAACATGGTAATATCAGGAAACGCACAAGAAAGAGATCCACACAAGGCACAGAAAAGTATCCTGTTTAATCTATGCATAATCTTAATAAAGACCTAACTCAAGATTGTCACATCTCCACAGCACGCACACACACTCTCTGAAAGCGCAAACAAAACACAAAAAAAGCACATACAATTACAGATCAAAATAAATTGCCTCAAGTTCTACACAACGTCAATTCTGAATAAGATTGACCCCTAATCTTTAAACCACTAACACAGAAGCAATTGATTACTATAAAATATAACTTTCTTATTAAAAAATTATATTAAATTCTAATGGCACTTCTACAAATTCTAATATTACCATTGACATTTATCAGCATCTTTCATTTTACAAATCAAATAATTGAGTCAAATGTTGCACAAGAAACAATTCAATAAATATTTCTCATGATTGTACACAATTTCACAGTCTTAACCTGCCAAAGACACAAATTCCAGTATTAATGTAACCCAATACTCAGTTTTAGACTTAAATCCTACAGCATGAATTAGGAAAACAGAACCCCACTGATCAGGAGCAGTAGCATGAGTGTTCATTCGTCGTAAATATCTCTTTCACATTAAACATGACATCTATGGAAAACAATTAGGTTAATTCCCGAAACATGGACTTAGCTTAGAGCCAAACAAAAATACTTGCATTCAGTTTGCTTAACATTAAATTGAATTCCAGATTAAAAACCTTTACAAAAGAGTAATTAATTTAACAGTAGCAAAACTCCAACCCTGAAACTCGTCTCTAAAAGCAGCAGAAAACAGGCTTAGTTGACATTTTGATAAGGTGAAAAAAAAAAAATAATAATTGTATAGCCTGAATATCATCACAGCAGTCTGTGGCAAATGTACAGTGTATGAAAGGGGCAACTCCAGATGCAACACTTGTCTGTGTTTCTACAAGGCACATTCTGTAACAATCCTGGAGATATAAATAATGACTGAGAAACCATCAAAACAAGAATTTACTGTTAGTTTTCTAAGCCTGTACAACTACATGTGTACATTAGAGAAAACAATACATCAATGTTTCAACTGCATCACATAAGAAATGTTCCTTTCAAAAGAGTGAGAAAATATGCAACAAACTACATTCCTGTGTTTTGATTGAAATACCACAAATTGAACACTATATGACATCTAAAAAAAAGAAAAACACAGCTTCATGAAATATTGGGAAACTCATTCCAGGGGGAGGATGGGTACATAATTGGATGTTAATAAATACTACCTACATACTAAAGTTCAGATGAATCAGTGTTGCGATACCTCATCTCAAAAAGGTTCTTGAAAATCAGGCAACACCAACACTTTAAAAGAGAAATACGCTTACAATTATAGTGATTGTGTTGCTAAAGACGCTATGGAGTCACTGTAGTATCCTCTCCACATAAAAGAACAATGAAGCACTTATCTAATGCATGCTGGGAATCGAGGGCTGTTCTTCGATGCCTCCAGACAATGCACCTGTATACCGTCTTCCAGGTCTCCCTTTGCCCAATACATTTCTCGCATTCCAACGGCTCCATTCAATACAAAAAGTGCAAAGAGAGACTCATGGTGCCTTTTTTCCCCCCACAGTGAGGGCAGACATGCACAATGATCCCTTGAGAACTACCTGGGACAGGAGAACAATGCTTGTATTGTATGACTTCTATAGATATTCTACACCATATCGGTGTGTTTGTTCTTGTGAACAACTGCTTCCTCTGCCGGAACAGCAGTCATAGCAGTATTACTCCCTGTTTTGTTCTGGAGTGAAGACATGGCCTGTGAGACATTACATCTGAAAAGGAAGCCAAGTTCACTGGAGTGAGACAGGAAAAGGAAACCCAAATCACGGTGGGAGGGAAGACATGAAACTCTTACATAAGAGATTGAAGCCTTAGTAAAACACCTTGATAATCAACTCTACTGTGTTCTTCTAATACAGAGAAACAGCATACATACTGATAAATATAATATATATTTACATTAAATATACAAATAGTAAGAAATAGCAGCCTAGACAATATCAGTGTTGAAACTATATGCATGCTCAAAACAAGTGCTTCGGTGAGAATACGCAATTTAAGATTTCTGTGTAAGATACATTAACAGACCATTTCTTTACAGTAACAGGATTTGCAGAAATGAATAAACGACCCCAATATCAATTCCATAGTACCAAGATGACAAGGCATCAAGTCTCTAAGCTTAGAGAAATCAGCTCATCTTTACAGGTCACACCTAAAGTAAACCCTGAACCAAGTTAAACGAATAAATCCTTCAGATCAAGTCTTCTCAGGACAGATGAAACCAATATCTTGGACTTTTAGTGCTACTCACCTTGTAGGAATCATATGTATAGCATCAAAATGAACCCAACTACAATGAAATCTTTCCAACACACAACAGGCCCATTAAATCCACATTCTGTCCAAAGATTCTGTCAAGCAAAGTTCCACCAAAGGATTCACTCAAACATTAAATCAGACATCAGTAGTACTTCAACATGAACAGAAAAATAGATAGGATACTTTATAAGAGCAACCACAAGGGGCAAAATGAACTCAGTAGATTTAGCATTTTGAGCTACGTGTTCTGATGAACGGACAGTGTGGCAACAAGACATCCACAGGACACCATCTCCTCAGAGAAGCACTGAGGCACACCGAGAGTATACTTTGACCATCTCTCCCACTCTCTGCCCTGTCTATCAGGGCATGTCTCCAGCATTATTATATGGACAGCAAAGGAATATGCAAACGTGGTTACCCTTTCTTTTACAGTGCTGTAATACAGACAAATAACCCAGAAATTGAACTTACTAAATAGAAGTCAACAATTGTTAATTAATAAAGAGCTTGATTTTATACCACATGTATTACATTATTGTATGTACACTCATGAATCAATTGGCATACAAGTGCCAAGGGCTATCACTGAGTGACCAAGTTACTTCCTGGTATTAAGGCACTGTAAAGGGAAAGTGCTGATCACATTTTTGAAGGCCCACAGATGAGTTGTATTGAAGGCAACAGGTCCTATGCTTGTATGAGAACAGGAGTGTCAATCATTTCAGTAGGCACCAGTGTTACAGGCATTTGCTGCAATCTTTAGTAATTACCACCCAACCTGTATATGCTAGAGCATAAAGGTGACAAAACAATTCACTTCTAAATGTTCAACCAGCAGCCTGAACATTGAACATTGAAAGGCCAGTGCAGCAAAAAAGCAATTCCTTCAGGACATGCTCCATCTTACTATATGAAAAACCCTTGCAACTCCTGTATTTATTTTCGTCCTCTATTATAAAGAAACATAATTTTGTCTGCTTCATTCCTACCATAAAGAAAACGACAATACTAGCTACCCCCCAAAAATTATCCAGTAGTCCAACTTCAAGTATTTTTTCACTGCCTTGTGATATTTCTTCCTGTTAAGCAGGTTGACTAATAAATAAGGTTGGATATAAAACAGATTGCTACTCTTGGGCAGTTTTAGTTTCCTCTTCCACATGTGCACTAACCAAATGTTAATCCATTCAGGAGTGTGCGCTATATTCACTTGCAGATATATGCGTAGAAATGTGTTTCTAATAGCAGAATACACTCTTCATCAAGTTCAGCAGTTTTGCACTACCAAGACAGACAGAAATAAACAAGTGCAACTGATTTGTCCACCTTCAACATATATCCAGCTTGAGTGGAAAAGCACCCCATCTTATTATTGTAAAACAAAATTATAAAGTCCAACATCCTTCCAGTGAAGTCCAGTTTTGTGCATTATAAAGTTGCTACACTTTAACTTAAGAAATGCCACATGGATTAGAATTCCAAAAGGATATGTCTTTAACAATTTGTGAATATGTATAACTAGTACTTTACTGTGGAGGTATATGCAGTAGTAGTACTCAGGGAGTGATAAGACGTTACTCGGTCTTATTTCATGGCACTGGTGAGAGGGGTTTATCCAATGGCGAGGGTCTTGACAAGGCCACAGTGGAACTTGCGGATGTGGCGGTACAGGTCCCCAGATTGGGTGAAGCGCCGCTCACACCACTTGCAGGCGTGAGGCTTCTCACGTGTGTGAACCACGGCATGCCGGCTCAAGTTATGAGAGTACTGGAAGCTCTTGCCGCACTGGCCACAGGTGTATGGTTTCTCGCCAGAGTGTGTGCGCTCGTGCCGCTTCAAGGTGTACATGCAGGAGAAGGTCTTGCCACACTGTGAGCAGGTGGGAACAGAACCGTCGGGGGAGAGCTTGGAGCGTGCGCCGTCCTTCTCACGGAAATGTGAGCTGAGGTGCAGTTGGAGCACATGGGGACTGGGGAACACCTTGCTGCAGAGTGGACACACACACACCTGTTGCCCCGGGGGCAGCAGGACCCCACTGGAGGTGGAGATGTCCGAAGAGGCCAGGTCATCCTCCTCCTCACTGTCCCCCAACAGCCTCCCCCTCCTCTCATCGCCCTCTCTGCCCCTCGTGCCCCCCCTTCCTCCACTGCCCACCCCCTCCTCCATCAGGTCTTCCTCCTGGGAGAGCAGGGCCGATGTGGAGCCGTTGTTGCCTGGGAAGAGGGCAGCGAACCCTGTCACCACTGAGCTCCTGGCACTATTCCCAAAGCGCTGGCTCTCCGGGCTCATCGCCTCACTGTCCTCCTGCTCTGACAGCAAGTCGTGTTCATCTTTAACAAGTGGCTCAGTGCCCTGCTGCTGGCTGTCGAGGGCCAGCTGTCCCGAGATGTAGGTGGGGTGTATGGGATCTCTGCTAGACAGTGGCTTGAAAGACAAATCCAGAGCACAGTCCATGTCAACTGAAGCCCGGGACCTCTGGGACAGCAATACTGTGCAACTACTGACATCAGCTTTTGTTTTTCCAGCTGTTTGGACGCAGGGCTCGGCCTCTGCTGACACATAATTGACACCTACAAGGTCCGGGGACCTGCCAGGGTGACCGTTTGCCTTCTGCCTGCTCTGTGCAGACATATCACAATCTGTGACAGCCAGCCTGACTTCGCTGTTGTCCATGTCAAACTCCTCTGCCGGGGGGGCTCTCTGGGGCAGCTGCTGTGTCTGTCGCCGGCCTGGCCCTGGCTGCTTGCTCTGCAGCTCGCTGTCTGAGGAGCTCTCCTTTTCCAGACAGCTCAGTGCTATCACCTCGCTAACCTTCTCATCCAGGTAGCACAGTTCCTTATCTTTCAGCTTGCTTTTGCACACTTTCACTATATCATACATGTGAAGGTAACTGGCCGCAGCCAGGACATCCTCCACTGGCAGTGTGTTGAATTCCAGCTTCCCCTCATACATAAACTCAAGGAGCAGACTGAAAGCCGGGGCTGTCACAATGTCACTGTTCAGATGCACAACGTCCCTTTTGTCTGGCTGGTCCCTGTAGAAGAGATGGAAGTACATGCTGCATGAGGCCAGCACGGCTCTGTGTGCTTTGAATCGTGCATCCCCTACGAGAACAGTGCAGTCACAGAGGAAACCTTGGTGACGCTGCTGACTCAGGCACTGCAGCAACTGGCGGCTATGGTCTGGGAACTCCATTCTTCCGTCATAACCTGATGAAAAACAGGAAAAACTGGGTATTAAATCAACGAAATACTGCCATATAGAGGGCACCACAGAGCGTCAGCAACACATCTGGTGTTCAAGGAAACTACAAACAAAAGTAAACCAACCCCAAACGAAATGTACAGGAAAATAATAGAACTTGCAGAAAATGCCACAAAGTAGTCTATCAATGCAAACATTAGCAATTAAAATGCGAGACATAGTTGTTTAAAATGTTTAAGACTACATTTCCATTGAATGTTAAATAGAAGCGCCATCACTATTACAATATGATAAAGGGGTCCTTATCAGATCGACTTCTTTACGCATCAATAGGGCTACTTAAATCAAAATAAATATTGTTATTTTATTCTCGATTAGCCTGCAGATTGAGGTGTGTGTGTGTTTTTCAGTGTTGTCCTTTTGAACTCTCCTACCTTTCTCTCAAGTTACCAACAGCAGTCTGATTAGTCGCACTAGTTCTTGAGCTTCACATGGAAATGCGAAACGGACGGACCGGGTACAGTCGCACGCACGCTTCCACACAGACAAAAACGATCGCTACTCAGCCGTTGTTCGTGTATACTGAACAATGATCAGGGACCGTTCATTTACCAAGCATGCAAACAGAGACAGGCAAAAACTCAGGCTTGTGGATACCAGCACTCGCCCATCGGGCAAGGTTAAGAAAGACGCCAGGGGAGTGAGTAAACTGGTGCTCTGTTAGCTAATTACACTGCAAGCTGTAGAGTCAGCTGCTCTGACATCACCGCAATGGAAACGCTACCTCCAGCTGTGCTCCCCTTTAAGCCATATGTTACTCTGAGTCGAGTTACGTACAATAGACACACAAACTTGTTTCAGATGTTGCATCAGTCCCAACACTAAAATATTATACACTTAATAAGAAAATGTATTTTATTTTAGGATTAAAGGACACTTGACAACAGTCGAAATATGGATAACTTTATAACGCATCGTTGTTCCTTTTGCGCACTAGTCAGCCACAACTTTAATGACACATACTTTCGTTCTATTGGTGTAAAAACATTTGAAGTTATTAAAATAACAATGGACCAGACTACAGACAACAAACAAATGTCCCTATGAACTTTTAATTAGGCCTAACCAATAATAAACTGAAAATATAAATGTTTGCTTTTCTCGAACTAGTTTGCCCTGTTTTAACGAAAGGAAAACTACAAGCAGAGGCAAGAACGCAGGAAGATAACGCTACATGGTCGTAATTCATGGCTAGAAGCCTTTACACAGCAAAGGAGCTCAGCAACTGTCGCTGACCAAGCCAGCTGCGCTGCACGGAGGTAGCGCTGGATATTATAACTTTCGGTTTCAACATTTTCATTGTCAAAACGCAATACTTACAAATATTTTCCTTGTCCCCGTGTTTTCTTAAATGTTCTTACGTCCTTTCATGATGTACGGACAGATGTTCGCCTTTCCTGTCGTTTATTGAGCTCAGTTCGACCCTGGCAGGCAAGCTGCACTCAGTGCTGTGTGTCAAGCAGGTTGTTAATGGACCAGTCTCGCGATAACACCGACCACAATAAGTTCTGTACTACTACATGAACTCACACAGTGGCAGCAAGTAGCAGTGTTCTTTGAGAACATAATTTGACCTACCTTAATCTTACTCCTTTTTCTGGAATATGTCCACCTGGGAATTGATTGATGCTTTGAACGATGTCTGTTCACACAGTGCATAATGTGTATCAAATGTTTTGATAATTTTCTTTATTCTCTTTAATGTATATGGAAAAGACAATTATGCTCTCATTCTATATATAGTATTTTTTTGTCTGAGGGTGCAGAACAGAATATATTTTTGATATTCCAACAGATATGTATTTTTATCTTGTTGCTACAACTTATATTGGGTGAGACCAGGCTGCAAGAAATGGGAAGTCCAAAAGGAAGAAAGTTTATGTAAATAAAACAGGAAAATACATTTGGGGGCATCGCAACTTGCCGTACCCCCAACACTCTGTCACATCTATAATAAAATATACACTTTGATATTTTCTTTAGGAATGATGGAACCTGCTCAATAAAAATGCTGCATTTATATATCAAAGAGGAGATGATCATAAGGATTCATTATGGAGAGTAATTAAGACCAAAATACAGATGTTTCTCATTTTCACTGGTCGTCATAGATTTCTAATTCCATATTTTCAAAATACATATATTGAGGGAAAGAAGTGGCTTCAAGTTGCAGCTGCTCTTCTTGTGTCACCCTCTCCACCCACCCTGCAACTGCTTCAGTCACCTTTGCCCTGTGTTCCAGCTGTCGTGTGTTTTGAAAGGGCCATTTGCTGTTACTCTCTGCCCCTTGACAGAGAGGGGAGTGAGCAATGTGACGGGAGACGGCAGGCACTGGTCAGAAGGGGACACTGGCTAAAGATCCAGTTACTGCTTTATTCCATTTTTAGTCTACCGTTGACAATTAAATCTATAATCACCATGGAATCTTGACCCAAGCCTTAGCAAAGCTCAAAAGAACAGCAGGTTTATTTTTTTGTGTTCTCTCATCTTGTCGGACAATATTGATTTTAGTGGTAAAATATATATGATCTATTAAAGGCATGTACAATTTTTCTGTTTGGTCAAAAGGTCCAAATATGAGGAACCAGTAATATAAAATACACATAAGAAAGTAAGTATTATTGAGTGAATTTATATCATTTTCAAATACTTATTGCAATAAAAATGATCTAAAATTATTTCTAACATGTGTGCCAAATGCCAACAATGTTAGTTATTTATACTTGTTAGGCCAAGCCATGTAAAGAACAGCTATGTGTATAAGAATGGGACCACTGGCAGCCCCTGGGTCCCTGGCCACACAGACCCAGGCAGCAACCAGTAGAGGACGGGTGGTGGTGGTGTGGTATGTGTTTATGGGGTGAGACAAAGCAGTGGATGTGCCCAGGGATTGTGGCCTCCGAGAGAGGCTCAGCATGGTCAAGTCTCTCACACAGAGAGAAAGAGAGAGGTATGGAGAGAGAGATGGAGAGAGAGAGAGAGAGAGAGAGAGAGAGAGAGAGAGAGAGAGAGCACTTCCTGGAGGTTCTTTCCACCTCTCTGCAATCATCAATGGCATTCTCCCTCTGACCCACTCTTCGCTCAGATAGACAAAGGCCCTGCATTCCTCTGCAGTCTGACTGCCAGGCCTAGCCAGGTCCAATTTAAGCATATCACTCATTCCCCCTGGACCAATGGGCTCATCAGGGGGCTGGTCATGAATGATAATTCACAGGTTTTAAGCATTTTAATTGTTACTATTTATATCAAACAATTTGTTCTACTGGTTTCCCCCCAATGTATTAAATTGTTTCTAGAATAACATTAATATGACAACTGTGGTTTTGTTACAGAGTTGAATGTATGAAATGTCATACTTTCTCTTCATCTAAGCCTTTGACATAATAAGCTGAACACTTTTATACACCTATACATACAGTACCAGTCAAAAGTTTGGACACACCTACTCATTCAAGGGTATTTCTTTATTTGTACTATTTTTTACATTGTCGAATAATAGTGAAGACATCAAAACTATGAAATAACACATATGGAATCAAGTAGTAACCAAATAATTGTTAAACAAATCAATATATATTTAAGATTCTTCAAAGTAGCCACCCTTTGCCTTGATGACAGCTTTACACACTCTTGGCATTCTATTAACCAGCTTCATCTGGAATGCTTTTCCAACAGTCTTGAATGAGTTCCTACATATGCTGAGCACTTGTTGGCTGCTTTTTCTTCACTCTGCGGTCCAACTCCTCCCAAACCATCTCAATTGGGTTGAGGTCAGGTGATTGTGGAGTCCAGGTCATTTGATGCAGCACTCCATCACACTCCTTCTTGGTCAAATAGCCATTTACACAGCCTGGAGGTGTGTTGAGTCATTATCCTGTTGAAAAACAAATGATAGTCCCACTAAGCACAAACCAGATGGGATGGCATATCGCTGCAGAATGCTGTGGTAGCCATGCTGGTTAAGTGTGCCTTGAATTCTAAATAAATCACAGAAAGTGTCACCAGCAAAGCACCCCCACGCCATCTGTTAATTTAAATGAATTCCAGGTGACTGCCTCATGAAGCTGGTTGAGCGAATGCCGAGAGTGTGCAAAGACGTCATCAAGGCAAATGGTGGCTACTTTGAAGAATCTCAAATAGATATAGATATAAATAGATATAAATAGATAAATAAATAGATATAATAGAAAATATATTTTGATTTGTTTAACACTTTTTTTGGTTACTACATGATTTCATATGTGTTAATTCATAGTTTTGATGTCTTCACTATAATGTAGAAAATAATAAAAAATAAAGAAATCAGGTCTTTTTTTACATTATCTCAGATGTTGAATACAGTTTTCAAACCATTCCAAACCAAGTAATGTAGCACCAAACAGATGTAAAGCCAAGCACCGTTAGAGCAAAAGTATTTGAGTAAATACCTATACAGAAACACAAAGAGACAATGTGAGATGGCAGTACACTGTCTGCTTTTCTCTGCCCTGTGTGGTGTTTATGATCAAATAGAGAGGAATAGCGAGACAGGCTGAGAAGAAGTAGGATGTATGCTTGTCTGGTAGTAGAGACTGAGGCAAAGAACTTAACATGGTCTTTTGACCTTATTATAGAAAGATCAGTTACATCCCAGGGTGCACAACTTCACTACTCTCCACTGGGGCAAAGTTTCAAACCAGGGGTCATCACCTAAAACATCAACAGCAGGTTATTGGTGGAGAAAAAGGGGGAGGAAGGCGGGGTGCCTTGTAAGAATTCGCAGACGAGTAGGTAAACCGCCAATACCCTCCGTATTATTGGCCAACATGTAATCATTGGAAAAAAAACTGGACGATCTACGATTAAGGCTATCCTACCAAAGGCGTATTAAAAACTATAATATATTATATTTCACCGAGACGTGGCTAAACAACGACACGCAAAATATAGAGCTGGCTGGCTTCTCCGTGTATCGGCAGGACAGAACAGCTACATCTGTTACAAATTAGGGGCAGGGGTGTGTTTATTTGTCAATAACTGCTGGTGCGCGATGTCTAATATTAAAGAAGTCTCGAGGTATTGAGGTAGAATACCTCATCAAAAACTGTAGACCACACTATCTACCAAGAGAGTTCTCATCTATATTATTCGTAGCCGTCTATTTACCACCACAAACCAATGTTGGCACTAAGACCTCACTCAACGAGCTGTATAAGGCCATAAGCAAACAAGAAAATGCTCATCCAGAAGCGGTGCGCCAAGTGGTCGGGGACATTAATGCAGCCAAATTTAAATCAGTTTTACTTCATTTCTACCAGCATGTCACATGTGCAACCAGAGAAAAAAAACTCTAGACCACCTTTACTCCACACACAGAGATGCATACAAAGCTCTCCCTCGCCCTCCATTTGGCAAATCTGACCATAATTCCATCCTCCTGATTCCTGCTTACAAGCAAAAAGTAAAGCAGGAAGTACAAGCGGCTCGCTCAATACGGAAGTGATCAGATGACGCGGATGCCACACTACAGGACTGTTTTGCTAGCACAGACTGGAATATGTTCCGGGATTCATACAATGGCATTGAGGAGTATACCACCTCAATCACCGGCTTCATCAATAAGTGCATCGACAACGTCGTCACCACAGTGACCGTACGTACATATCCCAACTAGAAGCCATGGATTACAGGCAACATCCACACCGAGCTAAAGGCTAGAGCTGTTGCTTTCAAATAGCGGGACACTAATCCGGACGCTTATAAGAAATCCCGCTATGCCTTCAGATGAACCATCAAACAGGCAAAGCGTCAATACAGGACTAAGATGGAATCCTACTACACCAGCTCTGATGCTCGTCGGATGTGGCAGGGCTTGAAAACTATTACGGATTACAAAGGGAAACCCAGCCTCGAGCTGCCCCGTGAAGTGGGCCTTCCAGACGAGCTAAATGCCTTTTATGCTCGCTTTGAGGCAAGCAATACTGAAGCATGCATGAGACCACCAGCTGTTCTGGAAGACTGTGTAATCATGCTCTCCGTAGCCGATGTGAGAAAGACCTTTAACAGATCAACATTCACAAAGCCCCGGGGCCAGACAGATTACCAGGACATGTACTCAAAGCATGCACGGACCTACTTGCAAGTGTCTTCACTGACATTTTCAACCTCTCCCTGACCGAGTCTGTAATACCGACATGTTTCAAACAGACCACCATAGACCCTGTGCCCAAGAAAGCGAAGGTAACCTGCCTAAATGATTACCGCTGTCACGGATCCCCCCGGTACTGATGCTCATTCTGTTCACCAGTTCTGGAGGTCCATGTCACCGGCTTTCCAGGTTTCCCTGAACGGTATTCATTATCATCAATCCCGGACTGTCTTGTCTGATTACACACACCTGGTTCCCATTTCCCCTGATTATTATGTCTTTGTCGGTTATTGTCGGTTATTGTTCCCATGTCCGTTGGTCGTGTGAGTACCTATGCGTTGGTGCAGCTGTTATTCTGCGTGCTTTATATATTTTGTATTACGGGTATTGTCCCATGTTGTTCACCGAGGTTTCCCCTCACTCTTTTGTTTGGGTACAGCCCAGAGTTTTTGTATACGTGTTTGTTTTGGGTGAATTAAAAACTCCTGTTGTGTATTCCTGCGCTTGTCTCCAAATCCTTTATACCAGCATGACAACCGCCATATAGCACTCACGTCAGTAGCCATGAAGTGCTTTGAAAGGCTGGTCAAGGCTCACATCAACACCATCATGCCGGAAACCCTAGTCTTACTCCAATTCGCATACCCCCACCAACAGATCCACAGATGATGCAATCTCAATGGCACTCCACACTGCCCTTTCCCACCTGGGAAAGAGAATGCTGTTCATTGACTACAGCTCAGCGTTCAACACTATAGTACCCACGAAGCTCATCACTTCAACTGGATCCTGCACTTCCTGATGGGCTGCCCCCAGGTGGTAGGGGTAGGCAACAGCACATCTTCCACGCTGATCCTCAACACTGGGGCCCCTCAGGGGTGCGTCCCGTCCTGTACTCCCTGTTCACCCACGTCTGCGTGGCCAAGCACGGCTCCAACACCATCATTAAGTTTGCTGACGACACAACAGTGGTAGGCCTGATCACCGACAATGATGAAACAGTCCATTGGGAGGAGGTCAGAGACCTGGCTGTGTGGTGCCAGGACAACAACCTCTCCCTCAATGTGAGCAAGACAAAGGAGCTAATCGTAGACTATAGGAAAAGGAAGGCTGGACATGCCCCCATTAACATCGAGTTTCAAGTTCCTTGGTGTCCACATCTCCAACAAAACTATCATGGTCCAAACATACCAAGACAGTCTTGAAGAGGACACGACAACACCTTTTCCCCATCAGGAGACTGAAAACATTTTGGCATGTGTCCCCAGATCCTCAAAAAGTTCTACAGCTACACCATCGAGAGCATTCTGACCGGTTGCATCACCGCCTGGTATGGCAACTGCTCGGCATCTGACCGTAAGGCGCTACAGAGGGTAGTGCGTACAGCACAGTACCTCACTGGGGCCAAGCTTTCTGACATTCAAGACCTATATACTAAATAGGCGGTGTCAGAGGAAGACCCAAAAAACTGTCAAAGACTCCAGTCACCCAAGTCATAGACTGTTCTCTCTGCTACCGCACGGCAAGTGGTACCAGAGTGTCAATTCTAGGACCAAAAGGCTCCTAAACAGTTTCTACCTCCAAGCCATTAGACTGCTGAATACTGCTGCTACTTGCTGTTTATTATCTCCAGATAGTCACTTTACAAATTACCTTGACTAACCTGCACCCCCGCACTTTGACTCGGTACCGGTACCCCCTTTATATAGCCTCGTTATTGTTATGTCATTTTCTTGTGTTACTTTAGTATTATATATATTTTGTTTTACTTTAGTGTATTTAGTAAATATTTTCTTAACTATTTCATGAGATGCATTGTTGGTTAAGGGCTTGAAAGTAAGCATTTCACAGTAAGGTGCATTCGGCGCATGTGACAAATAAAATATGATTTGATTTGGCTACAGTCGGTCAGCCCTGTTTCTATTATGTGGAGCAGCATGGAAGTATGAGTTGTGAAGAGCTCATTTACAGTACAAGTGACAATGAGAGGAAATGGCACAGAACTGGAGGGAGGAGGCAGTGGGTCAATATATCTTTCATCAAGGGGAAGGATTTCCAGCAGCCCCATGCTCCTCCACCCCCCTGCCGTTGTGATATTACTCAATTATTACACAACCTTTCACCAAGTCTCTGTCAAAACAGTGGTGTTATTAGGGACAGCACAATAACATGCCCAATCTTAAACATACAGTGCATTCGGAAAGTATTCAGACCTCTTGACTTTTTCCACATTTTGTTACGTTACAGCCTTATTCTAAAATGGATTAAATCTACATCAATCTACACACAGTACCTCATAATGACAAAGTGAAAACAGGTTTTTAGAAGATTTTTTTTCTTCAAAATTATTTTTTTTTTAAATAAAAAAAAACAGAAATACCTTATTAAACTATTCAGACCCTTTGCTATGAGACTCGAAATTGAGGTCAGGTGCATCCTGTTTCCATTGATCATCCTTGAGATGTTTCTACAACTTGATTGGAGTCCAACTGTGGTAAATTAAATTGATTGGACATGATTTGGAAAGACAGGATTGTGTCGGGGCACAGATCTGAGGAGGGGTACCAAAACATTTCTGCAGCATTGAAGGTCCCCAAGAACACAGTGGCCTCCATCTTTCTTGAATGGAAGAAGTTTGGAACCACCAAGACTCTTCCTAGAGCTGGCCGCCCGACCAAACCGAGTAATCGGGGGAGAAGGGCCTTGGTCAGGGAGGTGGCAAAGCTCTAGAGTTCCTCTGTGGAGATGGGAGAACCTTCCAGAAGGACAACCATCTCTGCAGCACTCCACCAATCAGGCCTTTATGGTAGAGTTTCCAGACGGAAGCCACTCCTCAGTAAAAGACACATGACAGCCCACTTGGAGTTTGCCAAAAGGCACCTAAAGAACTCTCAGACCATGAGAAACAAGATTCTCTGGTCTGATGAAACCAAGATTGAACTCTTTGGCCTGAATGCCAAGCGTCACGTCTGGAGGAAATCTGGCACCCTCCCTACAGTGAAGCATGGTGGTGGCAACATCATGCTGTGGGGATGTTTTTCAGCGACAGGGACTGGGAGACTAGTCAGGATTGAGGGAAAGATGAACAGAGCAAAGTACAGAGAGATCCTTGATGAAAACCTGCTCCAGAACGCTCAGGGCCTCAGACTGAAGTGAAGGTTCACCGTCCAACAGGACAACAACCCTAAGCACACAACCGAGACAAAGCGGAATGGCTTCGGGACAATCTCTGAATGTCCTTGAGTGTCTCAGCCAGAGCCCGGACTTGAACCAGATCAACCATCTCTGTAGAGATCTGAAAGTAGCTGTGCAGCCACGCTCCCCATCACACCTGACAAGGCTTGAGTGGATCTACAGAGAAGAATGGGAAAAACACCCCAAATATTGGTGTACCAAACCTGTAACATCATTCCCAAGACGACTCAAGGATGCTGTGGTCAATGCCTAAGGTGCTGTAACAAAGTACTGAGTAAAGGGTCTGAATACTTATGTAAATGTAATATTTAAGTTTTCTAAAAAACTATTTTTGCATTGTCATTATGGAGTATTGTGTGTAGATTGATGAGGGGAAAAAAATGTTTTCATCAATTTTAGAATAAGGGTGTAACGTAACAAAATGTGGAAAAAGTCAAGGGGTCTGAATAATTTCTGAATACACTGTAGGATTGGTAGTAGCATACGCAGCAAGACATTACTTTCCTTGGAACCTCTGCCTTTGTACATTCATAACAAACATGTGGTGCAAATATGACATACATTCTGATTGGATCAGCAGGTTATGATATTTGTTCAGTTACATGTAATCTGATTACAAAAAACTAACTGTAATCAGTTATGTTACATGCAAAAATGTTGTAATCAGATTACAGATACTTTAAAAAAAAACTTGAGTATTACTTCTTGGAATACTTTCAAATTCAGAAAGGATGTTTGCAAGAAAAAAATACTTTCACACCTTTCACCTTGTTTTCTCAATGAGATTCAATTTACATTTGAAAAAAGGTAAAAGTTTAAGTTTGTTCTGACCACAAATCAGAACAATGATGACACAGCAAATGCTTTGATGGATCCTTTTTGCCTTTTTCTAATGCCTCTTAAGGGGAAAGTAATCCAAAGAAACTGAAAGTAATCAGATGACGTTAATTGAATTTGGGTAATCCAAAAGTTACATTACTGATGACAATTTTGGACAGGTAACTAGTAACTGTAATGGATTACATTTAGAAAGTAACCTACCCAACCCTGCAGACAGAACATCTATTGGTTTTACTTTTCTCATTACTTATGGACTACAAGCATTCTGTAGACTAGGCCATACATTCATTTATTTTTTTATTTAACCTATATTTAACTAGGCAAGTCAGTTAAGAACAAATTATTATTTACAATGACGGCCTACCAAAAGGCAAAAGGGGGACGAGGGCTGGGATTAAAAATAAATAATATGCATATAAATGGATGAAAGAGCTTCCTACTGCCTGAGCTATGTTGTTGATGTAAATTGAGAAGAGCGTGGGGCCTAGGTTCGAGCCTTGGGGTACTCCCTTGGTGACAGGCAGTGGCTGAGACAACAGATGTTCTGACTTTATACATTGCACTCCTAGTTATTAAACCAGGCCAAAGTCCCCTCAGAGACACCAATAATGGAAGAATGGAAGAATGGAATGGTCTACCATGTTAAAAAAGGTCAATAAAAATAGCAGCACAACATTGCTTAGATTCAAGGGCAATGGTGACATCACTGAGGATCTTATAGGTTTCAGTGATATATCCATAACCTGAGCGGAAACCTGATTGCATACCAGAGAGAGTACTATAGACATCAAGAAAGCCAGTCAGTTGATTATTGACACGTTTTTCCAACACTTTTGATAAACAGGGCAAAATTGAAATAGGCCTAGATCAGCTTGATCTCCCCTTTAAATAAAGGACAACCCGTGGCTGCCTTCCAAGCAATGGGAATCTCCCCAGAAAGGATAGACAGGTTAAAAAGGTCAGAGATAGGCTTGGCGATGATAGGGGCAGCAACCTTAAAGAAGAAAGGGTATAAACCATCTGACCCAGATGTTTTTTGGGGGTCAAGATTATATCAGCTAATCAACATGATTACAGGTGAAATGATGTGAAGATGAACTCAAACAAACCATATTTTTAATGGGGTGGTTTTGATGGCTCATCCTACATAAAAAAATATTTTACCTTTATTTAACTAGACAAGTCAGTTAAAGAACACATTCTTATTTTCAATGACGGCCTAGGAACAGTGGTACTACCTGCCTGTTCAGGGGCAGAACGACAGATTTGTACCTTGTCAGTTCGGGGGTTTGAACTTGCAAACTTCCGGTTACTAGTCCAACGCTCTAACCACTAGGCTACCCTGCCGCCCCATAAAATGATTTATTTATTATGAAAAAATATATAGATAAAACATATGTCCGGAATCTTTATCCGCCTCTGTGTGTAGCCGCCTCTCTGGATCGCAAACAGTTCAATCGGCGCTAGGACCTAGGAGATGCCACAGAAGCATTGCAGACAGAACGTTTGGGAGGTGTTGTAGAAGAAAGGCAAAAGAAACCGAGTAAATGAGAGCACTTTTTGTACAGATTATTGAAGGATTTATCAGCTAAATAAATCGCCGAAACAGCTCATTATAATGCAACGGACACACTATTGAAATCCTGTCCAGGTAAAGGCCTGCATTTTGTTTTTCGTGTTGACCTAGGTCGATTGCTGCTAGAGCGGTTAGATCCCATTGTATAAAATAGGATGCGGTTATTCTCACTCAAACTGCCTTGCTAGGCCCCATATCCAGACTAAAATGAAGTGCATTCCTGACATCAGTTTATTCTCAGGTATAGGTATGTTTACTGAAGAAGTTAGTTAAGTGTCCAAACTTTAACATTAGCAGAGACTGTGCCTCATAAACAAAAATAAAATATCGTATAACATTGTCATTTACTGACTATGCTTTTGAATTTGACACAATGTCCGCCTTTGAGACAGCCTACAGGCCGAACATGTTTATGTCGTTTTTACTGTACATTACTTTCATACACTTATAAGTCACCTATAGGAACGAACTATACGTTTTAGAAATGAACTTTATGGACATATAAATGCATTTGCAACGCGTCTTAAAAACAAACTATGTTGTGATCTTGCGGGTGGCCAGTTCAACTCTACAACTCACTCATTCATTTATCTGCACGTTCGTCAACAAGACAATTGATTTTGTTTTCTGATATGTTCTTGTTTGTCTGTATGTCACACAAGATGAAACATCTTTTACTGGCGTCATTCAAAATTCCACGACTTCTAAACCGAATATTTTACGTTTTGATTATTTGAAGGTAGGCAGTCACGTTGTTGCATTGTTGTTACAGTGTAGCAATGACGGAAACAGAAATTGATACAAAGTATCCACCTTTTGCTTTGTTATGGTGTGTGGCCCAACCTGGTCCGTTCTGTCAGGCGAATACATGTATTGTATAGTAGATCTACAGTTGATGACGTTTGAAAGCATACTTCCTTTATTCTTGGATGACAGTTGAATGCTTTCTGGGACATGCCTCAGTAATTTTCCTTTATTTCCCATTAGCACAATTATCCTTGAATAAGCATCCCCCAAATCCCCTAACATTCAATCCCCACTGTGCTCCCTATTTTCCATCTTTTAGATGTAATTTTTCATAACATATTTTACATTTTGACTAAATGATGAATACTCTTATGATTCACTGTACACTTAAAAAAAAAAGTTTTGGGTAGTCATTTTCAATATTTTTTGTTGTTGTAATGTGTGCATTTAAAGTAACTCTCATACTGAACAGTAGTCATCCCCAAGCATGTTGTGTGCCATGCATGTCTTAAATGTGATAATTTTTTTTGAGTCATGAGGCCGACCATGACTAGCCACAGTCTGAATGTGAAAGGACCCAGGCAGGCAGCACAGCAGCAACATGTGACATTAGTCTGAGGGTGGTTAAGTGATGTTGTTACTGTTTGACTCACTCACCCTGTTCTTCCTGGGAGATGTTGACATCCTTGGCTCCCATTGGTATGGGAAAGGACTTTGAGTTCCTCTGGCCTTGTTGATGCAAATGTGCCACCGGTTGTATGCAGAATCTGAGGAATGCTGTTTGAAATCTGCCCTTACACAGTCAGGTGTATTGTGGCTAATCTGAGGGCTGTACGCCACAGCAGCTAGGAGACTTTATCAGTGTAATGGGTCCACACACTTCCTGACCCTCCATGCACATCATATGACTGTCCTCTCCCTGCTCTCTCTGTGTCACAGTCATAGACAGCACTGCTTCCTCTGCTGCTGTCCATGTGGCTGCAAGCAAGTTGTTTACATTCTGAACTTCAAGCCCTCAAGTCAGAACCAATAGCATAGATGGAATTAGGGGATGACATGAACGGATACAAGATGTTGATGAAGTGTCACCAACAGTAATATTTTTGAAGAGGAGACTGGAGAACAATAGGAGGGTTTCTGCCAAGTTACACCATATAAAAGGTGCCTTTTCTATTCAAAACAGACTTTACCCAACTCTCTTTCTTAGTATGTGTAGATCCATTTGAATGGGCTTTCATTTTGTCTGTCTGTAAATTTGTATACAGTACCAGTCAAATGTTTGGACACACCTACTCATTCAAGGATTTTTCTTTATTTTTACTATTTTCTACATTGTAGAATAATAGTGAAGACATCAAAACTATGAAATAACACATATGGAATCATGTAGTAACTAATAAATTTTTAAAAAAAATCTAAATATATTTTAGATTCTTCAAACCCTTTGTCTTGATGACAGCTTTGCACAGTCTTAGCATTCTCTCAACCAGCTTCATGAGGAATGCTTTTCAAACTGTCTTGAAGGAGTTCCCACATATGTTTTCCTTCACTCTGCGGTCCAACTCATCCCAAACGATCTCAATTGGCTTGAGGTCGGGTGATTGTGTAGGCCAGGTCATTTGATGCAGCACCATGACTCTCCTTCTTGGTCAAATAGCCCTTTACACATCCTGGAGGTGTGTTTTGGGTCATTGTCCTGTTGAAAAACAAATGAGTTCCCGAAGTCCCGGTTGGAGATTTCCCAGAATAAGCAGGAAATCTGTAATTCTCCAACCAGGATTTCTGGAAAACCAGGGAATTTATTGAAAGTTCCCAGAATTTTGCTACTCTAGAACCAACACATGTAGAGATAATCCGTTCACCTACTCTGCATCTCACAAAGACACAGCGGTTGGAACCAAAAATCTCAAATTTGGATTCATCAGACCAAAGGACAGATTTCCACCAGTCTGATGTCCATTGCTCATGTTTCTTGGCCCAAGCAAGTCTCTTCTTCTTATTGGTGTCCTTTAGTAGTGGTTTCTTTGAAGCAATTTGACCATGAAGGCCTGATTCACGCAGTCTCCTCTGAACAGTTGATGTTGAGATGTCTCACAGTTAACTCTAATGAACTTATCCTCTGCAGGTAACTCTGGGGCTTCCTTTCCTGTGACGGTCCTCATGAGAGCCAGTTTCATCATAGAGCTTGTTGGTTTTTGTGACTGCACTTGAAGAAACTTGGAAATTTCTTGAAATTTTCCAGATTGACTGACCTTCATGTCTTAAAGTAACGATGGACTGTCGTTTCTCTTTGCTTATTTGAGCTGTTCTTGCCATAAAATGGACTTGGTCTTTTACCAAATAGGTCTTTCTTCTGTATACACCCCCTACCTTGTCACAATACAACTGATTGGCTCAAACGCATTAAGGTGGAAAGAAATTCCACAAATTAACTTTTAACAAGACACATCTGTTAATTGAAATGCATTCCAGGTTACTACCTCATGAAGCTGGTTGAGAGAATGCCAAGAGTGTGCAATTCTGTCGTCAAGGCAAAGGGTGGCTACTTTGAATAATCTCAATTATAAAATATATTTTGATTTGTTTAACATGTTTTTGATTACTACGTGATTCCATGTGCTATTGCATAGTTTTGATGTCTTCACTATTATTCTACAATGTAAAATAAAGAAAATCCCTTGAAGTGAGTAGGTGTGTCCAAACTTTTTACTGGTACTGTATATTTGTGTATGCTAATGTTAGTTGCTTTATGCTCTTCTCTCTCCCTGTAATTGTGATTGTCCTGCTGGAACAGACACCAGGAATAAACTTGATTGTGTGTGGAGGCATGACTAGTCATTTGACCTGTCTACCTTTTTATTTGTACGTCTTGTTTGAAGGAAAATTGCATAGATGCATATTGGTATTACTATTTAGTAAACATTTCCTTTGATGCACAGTAGTATTGGGACACTGCTTACCTGCACCCTTCTACTAGGACTCCAAGACAAAGCCAATATAGGCACATAGAATGGATTCACGTTGTTGATATAGAAGACAAAACAACAAATGATATAGGTCAACCTGCTGCCTCCATACACAGCCTCTTTGCTTGAACCCAGCCAAGTCTCAAGACTAGTCTGGGATTATACCCAGTGGACTACATTAATCAACAAGTGTTTGTATGACTGGCTCTGTGTGTGGCTTCCATACTGCATGACACTGATTTGCATTGAGGGGGGCCCTGGAACGAGAGCCAGAATGGTGAATGATTGAAAGTCAAGCAGGCAAGGCAGGCAGTCAGGAAGGGACAGCATGAGAGAGTGAAGCAGGCAGGTAAGGAAAGAGCGAGTGAAGCAGTCAGGCAGTGGCCCGGGCCCCTGGACCATGTGACCTGCTGTTAGGGTACTAGGTTCATTCACTGGCTACAGTTCTGGCTGCGGCCCAGCTTTTCCACACAGCCCACAGTAGCGACGGCTCGGTCACATTAAACATCAACACTGTGTTGTGGCTCCAGAGCCGGACCTCTGTGTGTGTGTGTGTGTGTCAAAGTCAGAGAGTGCATGCTGTGAGCACAGAGGCTTGGTTTGCGTTTGTGATCAAAGTTTGAATTGGTCTCAGTAGGTTATACACTGCTCTAGTGGACAGGCCTGCTCTCAGTCAGTTCTCCAGAGCTCATCTCTCTCTATCTCTCTCTCTCTACTGTGACAGGCCCAGCCACAGCCAGAGATGACTGGAGCACAACGCACTGCTGGCCCAGCCACAGCCAGAGAGGACTGGAGCACAATGTGCTGCTGCCAGTACTCAGAGCATGTGGGACCAACTGGCAGGTGTCATTTTCAATCTCTCCCTGACCGAGTCTGCAGTAACTACATGTTTCAATCAGACCACCATAGTCCCTGTGCCCAAGAAAGCGAAGGTAACCTGCCTAAATGACTACCGCCCCGTAGCACTCAAGTTGGTAGCCATGAAGTGCTTTGAAAGTCATGGCTCACATCAACACCATCATCCCGGAAACTCTAGATCCAGTTCGCATACAGCTCCAATAGATCCACAGATGATGCAATCTCAATGACACTCCACACTGGTCTTTCTCACCTGGACAAAAGGAACACCTATGTGAGAATGCTGTTCATTGACTACAGCTCAGTATGCAACACCATAGTGCCCTCAAAGCTCATCACTAAGCTAAGGACTCTGGGATTAAACACCTCCTGCTGCAACTGGATCCTGGACTTCCTGACAGGCTGCCCCCAGGTGGTAAGGGTAGGCAACAACACATCTATCACACTGATCCTCAACATGGGGGCCCCTCAGGGGTGTGTGCTTAGTCCCCTCCTGTACTCCCTGTTCACCCACGACTGCCTGGCCAAGCACGACTCCAACACCATCATTAAGTTTGCTGACGACACATTAGTAGTAGGCCTGATCACCGACAACGATGAGACAGCCTATCGGGAGGAGGTCAGAGACCTGGCTGTGTGGTGCCAGAACAACAACCTCTCCCTCAACGTAAGCAAGACAAAGGAGCTTATCGTGGACTACAGGAAAACAAACAAGCCCCCATTAACATTGATGGGGCTATAGTGGAGCGGATCGAGAGTTTCAAGTTCCTTGGTGTCCAAGGAACTTCATCAACAAACTATCCTGGTGCAAACACACCAAGACAGCCGTGAAGAGGGCACGACAACACCTTTTCCCCATCAGGAGACTGAAAAGATTTGTCATGGGTCCTCAGAACCTCAAAAGGTTCTAAAGCTGCATCATCGAGAGCATCCTGACTGGTTGCATCACCGCCTGGTATGGCAACTGCTCTGCATCTGACCGCAAGGCGCTACAGAGGGTAGTGCGTACGGCCCAATACATCACTGGGGTCAAGCTTCCTGACATCCAGGACATATAAACTAGGCGGTGTCAGAGGAAGGCCCATAAAATTGTCATAGACTCCAGCCACCCTAGTCATAGACTGTTCTCTCTGCTACCGCACGGCAAGCGGTACCGGAGCGCCAAGTCTAGGTATAAGAGGTGACTCCTTAACAGCTTCTACCCCCCAAGCCATAAGACTGCTGAACAATTAATCAAATGGCCACCCAGACTATTTACATTGATGACCCCCCCCCCCCTTTGTTTTTACACTGCTGCTACTCGCTGTTTATTATCTATGCATAGTCACCTTACCCCTAGCTAAATGTACAAATTACCTCAACTAATATGTACCCCATGTACATTGACTCGGTACCGGTACCCCCTGTATTGTTATTGTTATTTTGTGTTACTTTTTATTACATTTTTTACTTTTGTTTATTTAGTAAATATTTACTTAACTACATTTCTTGAACTGCATTGTTGGTTAAGTTCCATTAAGTAAGCATTTCACGCTACGGTCTACACCTTTTGTATTCGGCGCATGTGTAAAACATTTCCAGTGAGTAAAAAGTGTTTCCAATTAATATGAGTTCACTCAACAATTTGTAAACACAATGGATGTTAAAGGCTCCTATCATGCTGGTTTAATGGGGGATGTATTAGGCCTGGGGCTCTAACTCCCAGCCTGTCAATAGCCACTGCTTCCTGTTGTTTTCCTCTGCAGTCACTGATGAGGTCACATTAACAGGCCTGTCTTGTGATGATGAGCTCTGGAGGATAAATTGATTTCAGTGGATGGTCAGAGATAGCCATCCGCACACTGGTCACAGAACTTAGTCATTAGTTTTGAAGTGTTTGGCCCTGTGGTGAGTTTGTGGATACTGTCTTTAACTCTAGTTCCTCATTTAGGAGTGATGCCACATGCTCATACTGAACTGGAATAATACCCATCTGGTGTGTGGCACTATTTTCCACTGTCTGGACAGACCACAGAAGTATGGAACCAATGTGTTTCCAGTTTCCACTGAGTTGCACTGATGTTGACTGGTGAAGTTAATATTCAGACAGGTGAAGAGGAAATGTTTTACTTCCAGATGAGGCTAATTTTTACTCTTCCCTTTACGCTAAAAGGAAACTGGTGAAAAGGCGACTACAGGCTCCTGCCCTGGACTGAGTGAAGGACGCTTGGGGAACAGAGCTGTGTCTCTCCCTGTCAGAACCCTGGACACACTAACCTGCCCACCAACATGACCGATGTGGCGATTGTGAAGGAGGGATGGCTGCACAAAAGAGGTGAGTGGGTTTGGACTATTTCCTGTATCAACAAATGCTTTGCTCCGTATTTGACTACAACATGAGCATGAGTGCTGATGTGATTTTGGTATTATTTGTATAGTTTCCGGTATGTGATTCCTATTTCCTAGTCAACAGTATACAGTATGCCCCAGTATCCCTCTTGCCCAGCTAGCTACTTTGTGTGGTATGGCAGGCGTGAGTGCCGTTGTTTGGATGAGGAGGCATTCCTCACATACCTGCTGTCTTTGAGCGGGGGGTGGTGTGTGTGCATGCGGACTCCTCTGGCACAGAGAGAGAGCAGGGGTGTGGTACCTGGGACAGAGACACAGGCTCATGGGACAGACAGACATGGGGAACACGTCACTAGGAGTGGAGAGTCCCAGATGCTGTAACCCAGGGAACAGCATTCTACTCAGTACGCTCTCCCTCGAAGGCCTCAGCAGGAACACAACAGGGGCTTGTGTCTTAACAGAGTCATCCTGGGTTAGCTACGCAGGCTGACCCAGGCCCACGCAGACTGATGCAGCCCCTGGTCCTGACAACGCTTCCCTGGAGTGGAAAGAGCAATGCTAGCTGGGTACTACTGGCTGCTCATTTAAAAAATAACCTCTGTGATTTACTTAAAACAGCAGATCGCCCTGGGATTCTTGGTACATGTATAGAGGCTGAGGAACACATATCAGTCTGATGTTTTCTGATGTAGGAGATATTTGTCTAAATAACAAGGAAACAGGAAACAGCATTTGCCTTATTGGAAGGAAACGGACCAAAGTTGATCATTTAGAAAAGTTCTGATTTAATAACAAACATGCCAGGGTGTCTAGTTCTTCTGAAACTTTTTTGAAATCATGCATGTGATTTTACCTTCTTTACCTCACCTTATGCATGGTCTGTTGGCACATTTGACGTGCAGTATGTGATGCAGTATAACATGCACTATGTTGTTTCCACTGCTCCTTGCCAGAGTGATATGAAGGGAAGCAGGAAGGTTTCTGACAGATTGCCAGTGTAAAATGTAATGAATGGCCCAAGGACTGTCAAATAGTGACCAGTGAGAAAAACAAACTCCTTTGATCTCAAGTCACATCTTAACCTTGAATTATTGAAGAACAAAGCCAACACACAAACAGACTGAACAAACAAGCCTTCAGGAATACTGAGTTGGCATGCTGTCATACCCTAGCAGCTGTGCCCGGTGAAATGTCACCCAGAGCAACTCTGTTTTGATTGGAGGGCTTCTGCCTGCTTGCTGAGCGTATCTTGACAGGACGGGTTTTAATGTCACGTCACTGTCACCCAGTCTCTGTCCCAGTGCAACAGCACAGAAGGTGAGTCTGCAATAACAATGTTCTGCTGCCCATCACTTCAGCCAACCACCCACTTCCTGTGAATCTTTTCATTTTAGCCCATCCTCTAACCTCACTACTAAGATTTTGGACTGCAGTCACTGAACATTTCACTGACTGATTGCATTGTGTGTTTGATGGCATGTGATTGAGGCAGGCCTCTGTGGCACTGAAGGGTCATACAGGTAGGTGGTGGCCTGCCTGGGAGCTGAGAACGTCCATGCCGCCCTTAACCCTCCTAACCCTGATTCCTATCTGATTAGTCATGCTGGGCATGCAACTGTAAGCTGGTTTTGTGGTATCCTTTTGCTGCCAGACAATGGCAGAGTACAGAAAGTGGAGCAGCAAACTTGGTTTCTTATGTGGACTAAGTCCAGCCAGCCTATTCCACAGAACAGCCAGATTCCCAACCTTGGAGTGTTCGGTTCTGTGCCTTTTTTCCCCAGGCAGGCCCAGCTGAGTCTGATGATCCCCAACGTCAGGCCACACGTTTCCACTCAATCAGCCGTGTACTGCTGGGCAGTGGGATTGTCTCAGCCATTTACGTCACCCATCATGATATAAAGAGGGTTATCTGTTCAAGGCCAGGTTTGGACTTCCAATACATAGCACTAGGGAATAGGCCAGTAATCCCGTGCTGTATACCAAGTCACCAATGGCTCCTCTATAGGCCCGTGTGTGTGTCTATCCGGAAGTGTGTGTCTGCGGAAGTGTGTGCATGAGGTAAAGCATACAATTGCAGGGGTAACAGTGGTTGAATGTTGAAATTATTTCCCAGTGCCCACATGTACAGGTTGCCTAGCACGCAGAGGCTTGTAGTTCAAAATCCGCTTGTATCTTGTTGCGTCTGTTACAATCCAGTTGTCATGTCCCTAAGGGCCACACAGACAGTCATCCAGCAACGGATGACTCCCATTAAAAAAAACATTGGCTCAATCTGGGTTTGATTAATCCGTAAATATGTTGGGTCTACTTTACACCATCCACACAGTTTACATTATGCCTGCAGCCTCTAGTGGTCAGCCTGTAGTTTATTTCCTAAAGTTTCCATCAAAGGCAGAGCATCATCCAACATCAAAGAAGCAGATTGCAGGTGCTCTAGATTCCATCTGAGTGCTGTGTCCAAGAGCCTAGTGAAGTGCAACAGAACTGTGCTTGTTGGCCCTCTCTCTTCCAGGCAGCCCTTGGCCCTCTCTCTTCCAGGCAGCCCTTGGCCCTCTCTCTTCCAGGCAGCCCTTGGCCCTCTCTCTTCCAGGCAGCCCTTGGCCCTCTCTCTTCCAGGCAGCCCATGGCCCTCTCTCTTCCAGGCAGCCCTTGTTCTTTTGACTCATTTGCTCCCTGACAGGTATAAAGAGCCGGCCTCCTCGTTAGGCTAACGAAGGTTACAACAACTGTTGTATTTTGGTAGCACTCTCAGCTGGCTCAGAGGCAGGAGTGAATGGATGGGGGAGGGAACTGAGAGGAAACAGAGCACCAGGTCTTTGTGATATTCCCAGAACATCATCACTCTGTGTGCAGTCCTTTTCTCACAGACCAAGCCTGACTTAGAAACAGGGTGTTCTGTGTGATGTGTCTGACGAATAGGTTGATGCTTATTGGATGATTTACTCCAAGGGGTCACATGATTAGTCAATGGGGTCGTGTATTAGAGGACACCTTTGAGTCGTTCCACTGAGAATAACAAAAAGAGTGCGCGGTCAAAGAGTGTGTGTGAGAGTTTGTTTGTTTGTTTGTTTGTGTGTTGGTATGCATGCATGCAAGATGTTGAGTACCTAATACCTCATACAATCACATACCATTTTGAAACACCTCTTTAAAGAATTTCTCAATTTCTCAGAATTTCTGTATCAAAGCAGTAAAAGGGAACTGTGTGTAGGAGTTATATTTTCACTCTTCAAAGAAACCAACCCACCTGATTAACTCTGTCTCATGACATTGCAATGCTGATCGCACAAGGACCTTGTCTGGCTGCCAGCTTTGCTGCCAGCTTTACCGCCAGGCTCGCCTTGCTTAGTCTCCTTCACACATACCCCTTCATTAGGTTCCAGCCTGCCATGGACCACACAGCGGCCCTGCTACCACACACACCAACAGCCTCACTACAACGGCTTCAGCAGCAGGGGATGCCCCAGAGCCATTATGCCCTGTCCACACTCCCACCGCCCAACTAACTACATAAAACAATACCAGCAGCAAAACTTTGAGCGACAGAACCAGAGTCACGAGGTGAAGCCCCAAGGCAGGGCCAGCAGCAGAGGGTGGCTCCCCAGGAGGGGAGGGCTCTGGCTGGTGTCTGGCCGTCAGCAGGGTCCCCTGCTCTCAGTAATGGGAATCAGCCTCCTGCTAAATGTGGTGGATAAAAGTAAATTGCCTGGGTGCAGCTGTCGACAGGCAGGCTGGATGAGAGGGGACCAGTAGGCCAGAGAGAGCCACCTCCGTCACTTGTCTCTGCTCGCAGTGAGCCTGCTGTGTGCTTACTTTTCTGTGCAGAATCCTCCTGCTCCACATCTTGCGCTTGGTTGTGCTCCCCCTGCCCCCTACCCCTCTCACTCTCATTCACTTCCTCTCTCTCTTTCTTCAATTCTCCATCTCTGTTCCCCTCTCTTTTTCTTTCTTTACCTCATATCCTGCTTCCTACTCCCACTCTACTCCTCCTCTCCCTCTTTCTTAATCCCCATCTCATTTCTTCTCTGCCTCTGCCAGTCGTCCCCCACCACCTTCTCGCCCCCCCCCCCCCCCCCCCCTTGCCAGGATAATGACCCTGCTGACAACACCGAGGCGGAAGCTGCTTCCGACTGCCGTGGCGCTCCCAGTCTCAGACATCAATCACATCACTGGCTCGCTGGCTCTCCCTGGCAACTGGGACAGACAGAGGGGTAGAGAGAGAGAATGAGAGGGAGTGGTGGAGTGTGGACAGGAAGGGGCTGCTCAGCTGTCCATAGAGTCTGACTGTATGTTCAGACTGCTGTCACATTCACATCAGACCATCATCAGGATACACACCCAGATCACACTTAGCCTCTCATCCGGCTCAGGGACAATTTGTCATTATGGATCACAGACAAATATAACAATGTATTTGACTTGGCCTTAACTCTCCTAAAGGTTGAAATTTAATCTTAGGTATATCCCCCTTTTATTATACATGGTTGTATAATTTAAGAGTGATGGACTATTCCCTGGTCATTTAGTGTTAATTGGCACTAATTTGAACTAAATAATGTGTTTATTTGTTTGTCATGCAGTAACACAGTTAACTAATCCATGGGCTGCTTGTTTACCGAGAGGAGGGGCCAAATTAATCACACAGAAAAGCAGGGTGAACTTCCCACAGTGTCTCTATGGTAATCAGCAGGTGTCACTCGCTATGGAGAAGAAGTGAGGGCTTTCTTATGAGCGTGAGAAAGAGGGGCTCCACCACCCCCCTCCCCACTGTTCACCCCCCCCCCCCCTTTTTTTTTCCTGTAGCGGCAGATACCGCATCAGCAGAGAGAGAGGGGAAGGGAGGGTGATGGAGAGAAAAGAGAGGGCTGCAGTGGAGGCTGGGGCAGCCCTTCCCTGTGACCTGTTGATGCTGTTGCCAAAGCCCCGGCAGTGCAGTCCCATCCAGCTGCATGAGAGAAAGAGAGACGCCAACAAAAGAGGAGAGGGACAGCAGGAAGAAAAAAAAGAGGGGGGAGAAAAGAAAGAATGAAGAAACCCAAACTCCTGGGCGGTTTAGCCTGGCATGTGAGAGGCCTGTTGTGAGCCTGGGCAGCCTTATATGGTCATGGGGAGAGGGGCAGCCTGGCGGCGCAGTCTGCCCTGAGTCCCAGAGCTGGGAAGGAGATGGGACGTGGAGCGGTATTGGGGTGGTGGTACAGAGTGGTGACCCTTCCATCAGGGAGCCCCCTCTCCTCTGGAGCGGGTGGCGGCACAGAGGCTCATTGAGATGCAGGGCACATGGCGGCAGGTTGCAGCTGCAGGCTACAGGCAGGGCCCAACAGAAAAGGGCCGAAGGGAGCAACCGAGGAAAAATGAACAAAATACACTGCCTCCCCTGCTCTGGAGTTTTAATTCCCTAATCCTCAATTCCCCCCCCCCCCTAGACACTCTCACATATACACACTCTCACACATACACTCTCACACATACACTCTATCACACAGTTACTATGGGCTCCCTTCCTCCCTCTCATCCCCAAACTATGAATGAGTGGCCAGGCAGAGACAAAACACCACAGCAGCCCCCTCAGGAAGTCCAATCACTGGGCACTGCGCTGAGAAGGGCTTGTTTTGTCTGACCTCTTCTTCTCCCCTTCCTTAACATTTTATTTTCTGCTCTCATTCCTCTTTCTTTCTCTCTGTGTCTCTGTCTGTCTGTGTGTGTGTGTCTCTCTCTCTGTGTCTGTCTGTATTCCATGTGCCTGTGATGCCAGACAGAGCACAGCGGTTGGCCTCTCCTTTGCAGTGTGATGAATGTTGCATGATGTGTTTATTAAAGAGCTGTGGCAGCTGGGACCTTAGATTCCTGTCGTTGTCACATAGAGACAGAGAGAACACAACGCTCCTCAGACACACAGGCTAACCTCTGACACACTCTCTTGCATCCTTTCCTTTTTACATTTAATCTTATTTTTAATGACACAGACTGCCTGGACTCTAAAGCCAAGCTGACTTGCAAATGGCCTCTGTGTCAAATGGTAGTATTAACATGGATCCGAATTGTTCGCATGCTCGTTCTTTTACAACGGACTGACCTTGAAAACCGTAACTTGGTACAGTCTGACCATTGAGTGAATTATTTTAGTCTGACTGCAGACGGTTCGCCTTTGGTCAATCAAGATGCTCTTATTGCCAGTAGAAGGTTTTTGATGAATAAGCTGGTTTTCATGTGTCTGTTGAGAGCTCTATGGAACTACGCTGTCAACTCATAAACCATTCAGACACATACAGCTTATTCAGTAATAGCTCCAGTTCTGAAGAAAATGACACGGTAGCATACAGTATTTGGACAATTGGCCCTCTGCAGCTGTAAGTCATTGAGTGTGTGTGTATGCATATGCGAGAGCATTTGTGCATGTGTGTGTGGGGGGCATGGCACTGGTACAATTTGGCTGTCCACACATAAGCCATGCAGCAGTTGGCAAATAAAGATGAATTCTCTTTTGTTTGGCAGAGGCTCACTGTTCATTATTTTCTACTTTGCCCAGTGCGCATCCCAGACCTCAGCAGCTGTTTGACATGTAAAGACACTCCAACAGCCCCTGACAGCTCCTTGCATGGCCCTCGTCTACACACACACACAGTCAAAATTGTAGTTGAATTTGCCTATCCCAAAGATTGTTCTGTTCTTGATCTTATCTGCTATGTGGTCACGCTGTCAGGTTGTTTCCGGTTTTCTACAATTAAAATGTTCTAGTGAGATGAAAAGGGCCAGTTTACTGCAGCTGAAAGACTTTGAAGATGGATGGATGGATAGAGTTGATAGCAGGGGACTTCTGTGTCTCAAGTCCCTTCTGCTCTTAGTCAGCATGTTGTCTTCTCTCTCAATCTGTATTCTGCAATTTGCCCATTTGGTCCATTCTGTCAAAATATACTGTATCAAAAAAGCATATTAATATTTAGTGAGTAATTTTAAATAGTCTACGAATGAGTCTTTTGGCATCTCCTGCTGTTGTCTGTACACCCTCTGCTTCCTATTCCTCCTAAGCCCCCAGTTCCCAGTTGTGGAGTATCATGGTAGGATGTTAGTAAATAGGAAAGACATCTGGGTCATGTCTGTGGTTTTGTAACGAAGAGATGGACTGCAGATGTAGCTGACAGAAATGATAAGACAGTTTCTTCAGTTACATGACTCTCCATGCCCCAGCCAGGATGACGTTTGCCTGGTCAGGATATCCTCTCCAGCTAGCCCAAAAACGATGTTCTAAGTAATTTAGTTGATAACATGCATACTGCCAATTTCTCCACAGCCATTGTTTTCTCCACACCCACATTTTGGGAAATGTGTAACGTTATGCTTTATTTGGAAGAGCAAAAGAAGCACAAAGACAATTATGTTCTGATAATTGCACCAATGTCAGTCCTGCTGTGCTCAGAGCATGCTGTGGAGTCTTTAGGGTGGGATTAGGTGGAGGGGTATGGAAGGGGTGGAGGGGTATAGGGGGGTAGAGATGTGCCCTAGGTGTCACATTCCACCATGATGAGCTTGTTCAGTTCACTGAACTCTACTCGCTGATCTTTACAAGCTGTGGTCTCTGAGAGGAAAGGAAACACTATTAAAAGTGTCCTTTACCAATGACATTTGCATTACAGTGCATGGTGACCATTAAGTGACTGTCCCCATGGCTTTGTTGCTGTGTAGTGACACTGTGAAAGGCTAGCGACCCACGTGACTCAGAGCAGGGAGAGCTGTGACCACACTGGTCTGAAAAGTAGACCGTTTGTTAATGCAATATTCACGTAGAAATTGCGTGACAGGTTTGATTGGTTCTCTCAACCCCAAAAAAATCTTCATGGGTTGAGAGCTTTTGTTGTTTGGATTTGAAATTGGAATGGGGCGGTGCCAGGGGGCTGTATGTGGGTGTTTTGAGGAGAGCCAACCAGTAAAAGCACAGCCTCCTTCATTATTGACGCATTGTGCCGACAACAACAAAGAGCCATTCCAGACTCTGAAGTCAGGAGAACTTTGAGAGTTAGGTGTTAGCTAGACTAATGAAAGGGTACAGTGAGTATTCATTGTCACCTCATTGAGAGCCATGTGACAGAGCCCGCCTCTGCGTGGAGGAATGTCTCTGCAGTGCATGCCACGCACGGTGGCATCATCACAAGGCACGGTGGACGCCAACTCTTGCCAGCCTGGGTGGGCTTCATGCGTCAGAGGGGCTTGCAGGCCAAATCAAATCAAATGTTATTTATCACATGTGCCGAATTTATTTTTTTTAATTTTTTTTATTTTACCTTTATTTAACCAGGCAAGTCAGTTAAGAACAAATTCTTATTTTCAATGACGGCCTGGGAACAGTGGGTTAACTGCCTGTTCAGGGGCAGAACGACAGATTTGTACCTTGTCAGCTCGGGGGTTTGAACTCGCAACCTTCCGGTTACTAGTCCAACGCTCTAACCACTAGGCTACCCTGCCGAATACAACAGGTGTAGACCTTACCGTGAAATGCTTACTTCAAGCCCTTAACCAACAATGCAGTTTTAAGAAAATAAAGTTAAGAAAATATTTACATTAATAAACTAAAGTAAAAAATGTAATAAAAAAAGTAACAAGGAAATGACATAACAATAACGAGGCTATATACAGCAGGTACTGGTATATATGATCGATGCCCTATCCAGGCCCTCTGTGCTTGAGGATGGCAAGACCTTGCTGTCGTCAGATATACATTCACACATACACACTGTAAAGTGTACGTTCATACACGCCAGTGCATATAAACAAACATCTGTCTTTGCTTGTCAGTGTCTGTGTTGGGACAATGGTCTTGATGCCAGTTTGTGGCCACAACACAATTACAGTAAACAATCAGCCTTTCAGCGTCATTGTTGGAAGCACCAAACACGCGCTTGATCTATTTCCTGAATCTCTCTGTATTCTTCCCTAAAGAGGTGAGCGGAGCGCTGCCAGTGTGTAGGCTAACCTATTTCCCAATTTTTTGGGGCTCCATTGTGGCGCAGTGGTCTAGGCAGTGCTAGAGGCATCACTACAGACCCTGGTTCGATTCCAGGCTGTATCACAACCGGCCTTGATTGGGAGCCCCTTAGGGCGGCGCACAATTGGCCCAGCGTCGTCCGGGTTAGGGTTTGGCCGGGGTAGGCCGTTATTGTAAATAAGAATTTGTTCTTAACTGACTTGCCCAGATAAATAAAATTTAACAAAAAAACTCCCTCTGTCACTGTGCTCGTATGATGCATGGCTGGAGGTAGGGAGCTTATTATGCTGCCTTTGCATTGTGCACATACTGTCCCCAGCCTGCCCTGCCAGGGGCTCTGAGCCTAGGGTGGGGGAAATGGATCAGCCAAGACCTGACCACAGACTGACAATCTATCTAGAGCAGAAGTCAGGCCTTGATTTATGGTAGATTGAGGCTGAGGGTGTTCTGTCCATAATGCATCGCAGGTTTAGGATGAGTCTGGAAATGGTCTTAGATATGGAGGCTGGGGTGTGGGTCCCGGTGTTGTAAGCTGTTGGCTTCTCAACCATGAGATTGCTCCTTATAGCAGTATCTCTGTTTCACCTTACCAATGCCCACCACTGTGCTGACGTAACAAGAAATTCAGTCAGTCGTGTGAAGCTGCTGTTGACCCGTAGTTGTAAATTACATTGATGTTGATTCTCTGGGGACCTGTGTGTGTGTGCGTGCGTGTGTGTGTGTGTGTGTGTGTGTGCATGCGTGCGTGCATGCATGGATTAGTGCTGTGAATGTTGATTCATGAGCCATGTAGTGTAAAATAGACAAATGACTCATCACTGTAATTGCAGCATATTGAACAGACATGGGGAAATCCACAGAGCTTTCCTCTTTATCACAGTGTTTTTTTTCAATGAGGACGGTGCGTGCTCGGCTTTGTAGGCAAGCAGTAAGCATTGCAATCTGAAGTCTGACAAAGTCTAACTAATTTCTAAATGAGCTGCGTTTGGTGTAAAAATACTTAGCCAGCAGAATGGAGATGAAAAATGTCCTCCCGTGCCGTTCTGAAAAATGACAACAGCCGTAGTAACATATTGGGCATCTGCTGCAGACTGACATCTAAAGTATACAGTGCTCTGAGACAGATGTTTTCTCTAGTGCTGGGATTTGTGCTGTCACCTCAATTGTTGCAGTAAATCAGGTGCTTTACACTGTGTGTATGTGTGTGTGTGTGTGTGTGTGTGTGTGTGTGTGTGTGTGTGTGTGTGTGTGTGTGTGTGTGTGTGTGTGTGTGTGTGTGTGTGTGTGTGTGTGTGTGTTCCTGCTGTAATGGTTGCACCCTGTGGTGTTTGAATGATGTAGCCCCTCTCACGTGGGATTCCACTAGTCAGACAGTTGAACCATCACATTGAGGTGAGACATCCTAGAATATGGAATACAATCCACTTAGTGATTGTCTACATAGCCTCTTCTCACTAAGAGGAGTTTATATGAGGTGTGTTAAGTTGACTAGAGGTAAATTAGGTTCTGTTATCGAGGGATTCTGGTCAGTCTGCCTCGTCACAGACAGGTCTGGGATCAGTTTCCTCAGACTGGAGCCAGTGGTGTGCCAGGCGAGGCTTGGGGAGAGGAGGAACAGGATCTAGCATTAACAGATCTCCACTTTCCCTAGACTTCTGTGTCGGAGGAAATGGGGCAATTAAGGACAGCTTGCTCAGACACTGCATGGGGTTAATACCCGGCTCTCGTAATTAAAAATAAATGAAATTTTTCCTGTATAAATATTCAAGCCCCTCTTCGATCTGTGCTGCTGACTTTTTATGTGGCGTAAGCTGTTTTTGCACATTTCAGGAACATTTGGCACAATGTTTCCTGAACCGTCCGCGGAATAAATAGAGTTGCGTTGTCTCTGAGAGATTCATCTGTGGGTGTCTTGTGTTGGAGGAGATAGGCAAGGATGGAGACATGGATTCCTGTATAACCTCTGTATGGGAACGAAGGGGCAGAGGCAAGGGTCCTGAGTCCAGCTAAAACAGCTATTTGTCCTGGCTTTGACCTACTATAGCTGAAAGTGGGTGACGACATGGTCATTTAGGTAATGTTGGTGAACATCTTAGCAATTAAATCACAAGAAATGGGTCAGAACCGCTGTGAATAAGGATGTTGCCTTGAAGATAATAGCTTTGTGTATCATCACATCACACAAATCATCGAACCGCACAGCTTAATTTTCATAGACCGATCAACAATTTAAAGAATGTAACCTTTTGAAACCAGCACATTATAGCAACCAATTATCCTCATCCCTTTCTCCATCTCTCTTTGCAGGAGAGTACATTAAGACCTGGAGGCCCAGGTATTTTCTACTCAAGAGTGATGGTACATTCATTGGCTACAAGGAACGACCACAAGATGTTGACGCGTTCGAAACCCCCTTAAATAACTTCTCAGTAGCACGTGAGTATCTACTCTTTCAAGAACCTACTATCTACATTACTTCACCCATTAAGATTATACACCACTTTATATTGCATAATCACCAATAGAAAATATTTGTGTTCAGTAGCTCCTATGACAATGTCTTGCCTTAATGGTACACTTCAAAGCCACAAAGTTGTGGTTAGAAACATCAGAATAGACTGGTGGTACATTAGCAATATGCCAGTATTCTACCTGGCTGTGTGTAAATTCCAGTTTTGTCTATGGGACTACTCCCTACATGACAGGAAGTTGTTGGGACAAGCTCGGCAGATGATTGAACAGAGTAATTAGAGAACATACTGTTTGTTAAACAAAATGTTTCCTGACATTCTTGAGTTATAGTGGTTATTAACCATCTGATTTCAATTATTTATCTGTGGGCTGCTCTGTCTCCATCAGCAGTACAGAGAGGGTGGCACAGTTTGTCACTGAGCAGACCTGCAGTAGACCCACAGACAGAGGGGCCATGTGATGCTGCTGATGGGGCTGATGAGGTGGTGGGGCTGTTACACAGCCACACTGACAGGGCCCTGCTGGAGCTCAGTGGTGGCCCAGCCACATATCTTCCATCTAACAGACTTCCTGACAAACTCTTCCATTTTTTTGTTTCCACTTTTTTTTGGCATACGCAGTTTGTTGACTGTGTGAAAGAGCTGCACTGGGAAACTGGCTGCTCTCTAAAAATTGTAACTTAGTTTCAAGCTAATTGAAAAATTGAAATTCCTTTTATTTTTTTGTGAATGTCATAACTTGGACACATTTTCTGGAATTGACTGAAACGACTGCCCAGATCACTGCTGACAGTCCCATGTATTGACTAAATCCTGAGGTAAAAATACACTATATTTACAAAAGTATGTGGACACCCCTTGAAATTAGTGGATTCGGCTATTGTGCCAACTGTAAAGTTTGGGGGAGGAGGAATAATTGTCTGGGGCTGTTTTTCATGGGTCGGGCTAGGCCCCTTAGTTCCAGTGGAGTGAAATCTTAACGCTACAGCATACAATGACATTCAAGATGATTCTGTTCTTCCAACTTTGCGGCAACAGTTTGGGGAAGGCCCTTTTCCTGTTTCAGTATGACAATGCCTTCGTGCACAAAGCGAGGTCCATACAGAAATTATGTATTGAGATCGGTGTGGAAGAACTTGACAGGCCTGCACAGAGCCCTGACCTCAACCCCATCGAACACCTTTGGGATGAATTGGAACACCGACTGCAAGCCAGGCCTAATCGGCCAACATCATTGCCGACCTCACTAATGCTCTTGTGGCTGAATGGAAGCAAGTCCACTCAGCAATGTTCCAACATCTAGTGGAATGCCTTCCCAGAAGAATGGAGGCTGTTATAGCAGCAAAGGGGGGAAAAACGACATATTAATGCCTATGATTTTGAAATGAGATGTTTGACGAGCAGGTGTCCACATACTTTTGGTAATGTGTATTTAGTATGAAGGAAACGCTATGATCAGGGTTTCCTCCTCCATCCTTCCCCCATAGTGCAGCTGTTCAGTTCCCTATGTACGGCTGCATGGTGGCTGTCCCAGCAGTGTCTGTTACGGTGGCGATAAAGATAAATGGCTGTAACTGCGGGTCTCTGTCTCCTCTCCTCCTGGCCCCTCTCTCCCGGGATGTGGCCAGAGTGCCAGCTGATGAAGACGGAGAGGCCCAAGCCCAACACATTCATCATCCGCTGCCTGCAGTGGACCACTGTCATCGAGCGCACCTTCCACGTGGAGACCCCCGAGGAGAGGCAAGCTCATCCACAACCCCTCCCTTACACATACACACAGTCAAATACACACACACCACAAGCATGTGCATACACATTGTACACAGTACACTGGTTGTTGGCTGACCCTACAGTCTAAATTGCCTTCCTGTTGATAAGATGACAATTACATGATTGGGCTGAATTAAATCATGTTAAATGAGGTGTTGTAATCTCCCTCTCCTTCCTCTCTCAGGGAAGAATGGACGAAAGCCATTCAGGCTGTAGCAGATGGCCTACAGAAACAGGAAGAGGAGATGATGGACTCCTCCCCAGACCCAATGGACATGGAGATGTACCTGACCAAACCCAGACTCAAAGTGGTGGGTCCCCGCCCTCCTCACCCTGCCTCACCCCAACCATGCCCCTTCCTGCCTCACCCCAAACCTCACCCTGACCCTTCCTGCCTCACCCCAACCCTCACCGGCACTTCCTGCCTCACCCCAACCCTCACCAGCCCTTCCTGCTTAACCCCAACCCTCACCAGCCCTTCCTTCTTCACCCCAATCCTCACCGGCACTTCCTGCCTCACCCCAACCCTCACCAGCCCTTCCTGCTTCACCCCAACCCTCACCAGCCCTTCCTGCTTCACCCCAACCCTCACGGGCACTTCCTGCTTCACCCCAACCCTCACCGGCACTTCCTGCCTCACCCCAACTCTCACCAGCCCTTCCTGCCTCTCCCCAACCCTCACCAGGCCTTCCTGCTTCACCCCAACCCTCACCGGCACTTCCTGCCTCACCCCAACCCTCACCAGCCCTTCCTGCCTCTCCCCAACGCTTACCAGCCCTTCCTGCTTCACCCCAACCCTCACCGGCACTTCCTGCCTCACCCCAACCCTCACCGGCACTTCCTGCTTCACCCCGGCGCCCTGACACTTTCCTAACAAATAAAATACAAATTATATTTTTGTCACATGCGCCGAATACAACTGGTGTAGACGTTACTGTGAAATGCTTGCTTACAAGCCATTCCCAACAATGTAGTAACACAATTAAATACACAAGAATGGAGCTATATTTATCCTTTTATTTAACTAGGCAAGTAAGTTAAGAACACATTCTTATTTACAAATACAGCCCAGGAACAGTGGGTTAATTGCCTTGTCAGCTTGGGGATTTAATCTAGCAACCTTTTGGTTACTGGCCCAACGCTCTAACCACTAGGATACCTGCACGCCCCATATACAGGGAGTACCAGTACCAGATCTATGTGGAGCTACAGTTGAAGTCGGAAGTTTACATACACTTAGGTTGGAGTCATTAAAACTCGTTTTTCAACCACTCCACAACTTTTCTTGTTAACAAACTATAGTTTTGGTAAGTCGGTTAGGACATCTACTTTGTGCATGACACAAGTCATTTTTCCAACAATTATTTACAAACAGATTATTTCACTTTTTATTCATTGTATCACAATTCCAGTGGGTCAGAAGTTTAGATACACTAAGTTGACTGTGCCTTTAAACAGCTTGGAAAATTCCAGAAAATGATGTCATGTCTTTAGAAGCATCTGATAGGCTAATTGACATAATTTGAGTCAATTGGAGATGTACCTGCGGATGTATTTCAAGGCATACCTTCAAACTCAGTGCCTCTTTGCTTGACATCATGGGAAAGTCAAAAGAAATCAGGTGTATAAACACCTTGGGACCAGGCAGCCGTCATACCGCTCAGGAAGGAGACGCGTTCTGTCTCCTAGAGATGAACGTACTTTGGTGCGAAAAGTGCAAATCAATCCCAGAACAACAATAAAGGAGCTTGTGAAGATGCTGGAGGAAACAGGTACAAATGTATCTATATCCACAGTAAAACGAGTCCTATATCGACATAACCTGAAAGGCCTCTCAGCAAGGAAGAAGCCACTGCTCCAAAACCGCCATAAAAAAGCCAGACTACGGTTTGTAGCTGTACATGGGGACAAAGATCGTACTTTTTGGAGAAATGTCCTCTGGTCTGATGAAACAGATATAGAACTGTTTGGCCATAATGATCATCGTTATGTTTGTAGGAAAAAGGGGGAGGCTTGCAAGCCGAAGAACACCATCCCAACCGTGAAGCACGGGGGTGGCAGCATCATGTCCCCACAACATGATGCTGCCACCCCTGTGCTTCACGGTTGGGATGGTGTTCTTCAGCTTGCAAGCATCCCCCTTTTTCTGCTTTGCTGCAGGAGGGACTTGTGCACTTCACAAAATAGATGGCATCATGAGGGAGAAATTATGTGGATATATATATTTTGTGGGCGGAACTGAAAAAGTGCGTGAGAGCAAGTAGGCCTACAAACCTGACTGAGTTACACAAGCTCTGTCAAGAGGAATGGGCTAAATTCACCCAACTTATTGTGGGAAGCTTGTGGAAGGCTACCCGAAACGTTTGACCCAAGTTAAACAATTTAAAGGCAATGCTACCAAATACTAATTGAGTGTATGTAAACTTCTGACCCAATGGGAATGTGATGAAAGAAATAAAAGCTGAAATAAATTATTCTCTCTACTATTATTCTGACATTTCACATTCTTAAAATAAAGTGGTGATCCTAACTGACTGAAGACAGGGAATTTTTACTAGGATTAAATGTCAGGAATTGTGAAAAACTGAGTTTAAATGTATTTGGCTAAGGTGTATGTAAACTTCTGACTTCAACTGTACTGTATATACAGGGAGTACCAGTACCAGATCTATGTGGATCTATATTCAGGGAGTACCTGTACCTGATCAATGTGGAGCTACACGACCGGTCAAACGTTTTAGAACACCTACACATTCAAGTTTTTTAAAACATTCTTACCATTTTCTACATTGTAGAATAATAGTGAAGATATCAAAACTATGAAATGACACATATGGAATCATGTAGTAACCAAAAAAGTGTTAAACAAATCAAAATATATACCGCTTTGGACGCTCTTGGCATTCTCTCAATCAGCTTCACCTGGAAGGCTTTTCCAACAGTCTTGAAGGAGTTCCCACATATGGTGAGCACTTTTTGACTCCTTTTCCTTCACTCTGTAGTCCAACTCATCCTAAACCATCTCAATTTGGTTGAGGTCAGGGGATTTTGGAGGCAGGTCATCTGATGCCGCACTCCATCACTCTCCTTCTTGGTTAAATAGCCCTTACACAGCCTGGAGATGTGTTGGGTCATTGTTCTGTTGAAAAGCAAGTGATAGTCCCACTAAGCCCAAACCAGATGGGATGGTGTATCGCTGCAGAATGCTCTGGTAGCCATGCTGGTTAAGTGTGCCTTGAATTCTAAATAAATCACAGACAGTGTCACCAGCAAAGCACCCCCACACCATAACACCTCCTCCTCCATGCTTTACGGTGGGAAATACACATGCGGAGATCATCCGTTCACCCACATCGCATCTCACAGAGACACAGTGGTTTGAACCAAAAATCTTCAATTTAGACTCCAGGCCAAAGGACAAATTTCCACCGGTCTAATGCCCATTGCTTGCGTTTCTTGGCCCAATCAAGTCTCTTATTGGTGTCCATTAGTAGTGGTTTCTTTGCAGCAATTTGACCATGAAGGCCTGATTCACACAGTCTCCTCTGAACAGTTGATGTTGAAATGTGTCTGTTACTTGAACTCTGAAGCATTTATTTGGGCTGGTAACTCGAATGAACTTATCCCCTGCTGCAGAGGTAACTCTGGGTCTTCCATTCCTGTGGCGTTCCTCATGAGAGCCAGTTTCATCATACCGCTTGATGGTTTTTGCGACTGCACTTTAAGAAACTTTCAAAGTTCTTGAAATGTTCTGTTTTGACTGACCTTCATGTCTTAAAGTAATGATGGACTATCATTTCTCTTTGCTTATTTGAGTTGTTCTTAACATAATATGGACTTGGTATTTTACCAAATAGGGCTATCTTTTGTATACCCCTCTACCTTGTCACAACACAACTGATTGTCTCAAATGCATTAAGAAGGAAAGAAATTCCCCAAAATAACTTTTTAGAAGGCACACCTGTTAATTGAAATATATTCCAGGTGACTACCACATGAAGCTGGTTGAGAGAATGCCAATAGTGTGCAAAGCTGTCATCGAGGCAAAGTGTGCCTATTTGAAGAATCTGAAATATGAAATATATTTTGATTGGTTTACACTGTTTTGGTTAATACATGATTTCATATGTGTTATTTTATAGTTATTTCATAGTTTATTCTATAATGTAGAAAATTGTAAAAACTTATAAAAACCCTTGAATGAGTAGGTATTCTAATACTTTTGACCAGTAGTGTATATACAGGGAGTTCCAGGACCAGGTCAATGTGGAGCTATATACAGGGAGTTCCAGGACCAGGTCAATGTGGAGCTATATACAGGCAGTTCCAGGACCAGGTCAATGTGGAGCTATATACAGGGAGTTCTAGGACCAGGTCAATGTGGAGCTATATACAGGGAGTTCCAGGACCAGGTCAATGGGCAGAGGTACTAGGTATTAGAGTCAGTGATCGAGTTAGTGCAGATAGTTCAGGTACCATTACCTGACTATTTAGCAGTCTGGCTATTTAGCAGTCTTATGGCTTTGGGGTAGAAGCTGTCTAGGAGCCTATTAGTCCAAGAGCCGATGCTTCGGTACCAACATCAGCCATGGGAGGCTTAGCACCAGATGGCGTGTCCACTCTGTTTCATCACCACACATCTGTGCTCTTAAGTCATGACACAAAGGTCTAAGGGCACCGGATTGCATGTCTCCTACACAACCGTTTTCAACATTCTCACCAGCCCTGAGGGTCAGAGGTTAAACAAGTCACTGCAGCATATAGTCCCACCATTAGAAGAGTGGAAGTTGCAGAGTGGATGAAATTGTACCTTAAATGCTTCTGTGTTGTTGTCAGTGGGATTATATGTCTTGACTAGTTAGAGCATGAATTTGTTATAGACGCTGTTTGTAACCCAATGCTGTTTTTTCCCCCCTCGCTCATAGACTATGGACGACTTTGAATACCTCAAACTCCTCGGAAAAGGTACTTTTGGCAAAGTGATCCTGGTGAAGGAGAAGGCCACAGGACGCTACTATGCCATGAAAATCCTGAAGAAGGAAGTGATCGTAGCGAAAGTGAGTAGAGGCCACTAACCGTTAGGAGAAGCATGAGAAAACGAAAGAGGGAGAGACAGCATGGGGGCGGTGAGGGGCGATCATGGATACCTAAACGGCAGCCATTGTGGGAGTTGCACAAACACTCTTTGTGATCTTTTTCAGGATGAAGTGGCACACACACTCACAGAAAACCGAGTGCTCCAGAATTCCAAGCATCCGTTCTTGACAGTGAGAGACCCCGCCATCCACTCCATCTACCTAACCCAAACTCTTCTCTGGCCACAAAGACTGAGGAGCCACTCCACTTCAGCCTGAGAGCTTCCATTCAGGGGGAGATGCTGAATCTGTGTTGGGAGAGTTTGAGCAATGTTTGCAAAGACGGCAATAGACTTGGCTAGACACTAGACATCTCATTGTTAGTTAACCACCTTTCTCAAAGTCTGTGATGGCTCACAATGCGAAACTCTTCCACATTAAGTGGCTGGAGTAACACATGCATCTTCTGTCCATCCCACTGTGGTGAATGGGGATAGCAGTTGTCACTCAACAGTTATATCCCAAAGGCAGATATCACTTCAACAAAGACTTTGGTTTCTTATGGAGAACTTGCAATGGCGGGCTTAATTTTTTGATCCATTACAGTTGTTTAAGTTATTGGTGTATATCCCCAGGGTCCCATCTGGCTCAGTTGGTAGAGAGAGCATGGCGCTTGCAACGCCAGGGTTGTGGGTTCGATTCCCATGGGGCACCAGTACGAAAGAAGTATAAATGGCTAAATGACTCAAATATAAATATATATCCCCAGGGCCTGAAATACTCCTTCCAGACCCATGACCGGTTGTGTTTCGTAATGGAGTATGCGAACGGCGGAGAGGTGAGCTTTTTAAACAGTCAATAACACCTGACACACAAGATCCAATTTAGCTAGTAGTAGCCAATAATCCTCCCACCCCTCCTTCTGTGTACGCTAACCTTGTTCCCTCTGTCTCTCCTCTCCCTCTCTCTTATCTTCCTCCCTCCTTTAGCTGTTCTTCCACCTCTCCCGAGACCGGGTGTTCTCGGAGGAGCGGTCTCGGTTCTACGGGGCGGAGATAGTGTCAGCGCTGGACTACCTGCATGCTGAGAGGAACGTGGTCTACAGAGACCTGAAGGTAAGGCAGAGGAGCACAGTCTGCGGACCGAGATATAAATAGTGTCCACAGCAGCAGCAGGCCTACCCCGATTCAGTCCTCACTGCAGCTGGAGACCTAGACCGCCCCTTTCTACAGCTGGAATATTCTAACCACCATCTCCTTCTGTGCAGATGTTCGATTCCTTTATTTATCTTTGTGTTACCATTAATGTAAATAAGCAGTGATGAAAAATGTGTATTTTAGTATTGACAGTCATATTTTACCCCCGTCATCAAACTTATTCTGTCCAGCTGTAAATTGTTTGTACCAGAAGAAAGAGACTAGTACAGAAACTCAGTGATCTGTATTCATAGCATAAGAGCAGAGGTAGCAGAGGCATGCTATGACTGGTTTTAAGGGGGGGGGGGGGCTGTAGCCCTGTTTCTTCCAGCTGATGAAACTATACCAGCCAGGTCAGCATAGCCTCCACCCTCCTCGTTCCCCCCTCCCTCTGCTCTCCCCATGGGTTAATGAGGCAGGCTCCCAGCCTGCTAAGGTTCTCCTGAAAATGCCAGGGTAGCAGTTTTTGGAGGATGTGCTGACTCTGGCCTGCCTGCCTGGTGCTGCTGGCCACGTGTGGGCTACAGTTGCCAGGTGACTTTTACTCAGAGGACACACTGATATTAAAAGGACATGCATTGCTAGCTCATGTCTCTCAGAGCTGAGGCCAAATCAGCTGTGCCTCAATCACACACTCACACAGTCACTCCCCCTCCTCCTGTTGCTGATACGTCCTGTCTCATTCTGTCTCCTTGTCTCAGCTGGAAAATCTCATGCTGGACAAAGACGGACACATAAAGATCACCGACTTTGGACTGTGTAAGGAGGGGATCACAGACGGGGCCACCATGAAGACCTTCTGTGGGACACCAGAGTACCTGGCCCCAGAGGTAGTGTATTCTCACAGTCCATTCACAATATGGGGGTCAATAAATCGTATCATTTTTTTTTACATAAAAAATGGGAGGCCTTTGGATCCCAACCCATGTAACCTTCCTCTTCAGTGCACACTCTTTTGGCATGTTCTCGTGAGTATTTTTGTCTATTAAAATTTGAGTGTAAATCAACTGAAGAGAATAAAGTCACATAGTTGGTAAATAACTAAAAGAATTAACAGACCTAACACGGTTTGAAGAGAGGAACTGTATTGCAGTGAATATATCCCACTACACACATCATCGTAAATGTCTGTTGTCGGGCATATTGTTAAGGCATACAAGCTATGTCACATTTTTTCTGGTGTATTTCCTATGTCGAATGTAGTTGTGTAATTAATTGTAAGATGCAAGGCTCCCTTGCAAAAGAGACCTTGGTCTCAATGGGACTCCCTGTTAAAATAAAGGTAAAATAAACTGTTGAAGAGTGGCTTTGGGACAGTTGTTCCTAAATGCCTGTCTAATCTCCAGTATAAGACATGCAGCTAATGAGTCTGCAGTGTGACTAGGGCAGGACAGGTTGTTCCCATATTTTTTGTTTGAGAAGGCATGTGTACAGGGGTGTGGCTTCTCCCCATTGCGTGCAGGTATGACGTGGGGTGTATAACACGATAGGGCATTTTACAGTGTGTGTGTGTGTGTGTTGCTAGTCCCCTTGCCTCTTGCTGTAAGAAGGTTTTCTGGGAGAAGGGTGCCCATGTTAACACAGCTGCTGACTCTTTGTTTTTAGCCTCCATTTGGAATTTGCTGGGGGGTTTGGCAGTGCCTCAGGAAACGTGAGTTTCCGCCCTGAAGAAAAGGTTACATTGGCTACAGCTGCTCCTGGCACTGAGGGGGCTTCTAGCCGACTCCTGCCCAGGATGCCTATCCCGACCTGGGCAAAGCCAGGGCCACACTCTGGGCCTGTTGTCCTCAGTTCTCCCCTGTAACAATCTCCCATGTCGTTTTCATCTGACATCTTTATATTCCTCTCTCTTAGACTCTTAGCTGTTTATAACTTGTCTGAAATGTCCACATCAACTAGCCCATGTCAGCTAACGTTTTTTAAAGTTTTGTTTTTTTATCCTATAGATATTGTTGTAAATTGTTTTGGTCACTCAAATATCACATGAATACACATTAGACTGGCAATGTATGGAATATGAAGAAAAGAAAAGCTGAAACCTGTCAAATTTCCTCTCCAACAACAAGAGGGGTGTGGACAGTTTGTGTCATGAACAGTGCTTGTGCCCATGGAAATAGACGTGGCGCGTACTCATGCAGGGGGGGAGGGCCCAATGCTGGAAGGGGGGCCCGAGTGAAAAAGTTTGGGAACTCCTGCTCTAGAGAACCATCCTAATTTACGGCATACAGTAGCCATCATCACCAAAGCCAACTAGGGCATGAATTACTATATAACCATCATGTCACGTCCCTCACACTAGGGCAAGCAACAGGCAAAGGATAATTTAAAGGAAAGAATCTGTTTGTCATTTTTGTCCATGTGTGATATGTCATAAATGTGCTGAAGAACAACCCTCCCCCTCTTTAGCATTCTGAACACAGTAACATAGCTAGTGGCACCATATAACAGCCCCAGCTCTGCTCCTCCTCTGGCAGTAGAGACATCAGGGGGCGTTTCCGTGGAGACGGGGTCGCCGTAGAGCGTCTCTATGGGAACCAGGGCCAGGCAATGTTACAGGTTGTTCTGCAGTAAACAATGACCTTGTTGTGTGTGCTGCACAGGAATGCTGTAACGTCTGGGAATATTCCACAGGCCAGACCCACTGCCCAGACCAGGGCTGTAAGCCTGCATCTTGCGAACACCCATGGAACAAGTTTCACCTAATCCACTGTGAAATAGAGTCATTTTATTGAAATGAAGTCGATTTGTGAAAGTAATGAACAATGGAGAGTGAAGGGCATGTGTTTGGGAGAGGGACAATAGCTGTGTTTGTGTTAGAGGGAGAATAAGGCCAGAGAAGTAAGATAGAGGGCAGTATCAAGTGGAGGAAAAGTACAGCAAGTGTACGTTTCACTCCTACCTCCTCCTTGCACTGTGCTGTCCTTTGGGCCAGTGTAACAGAGCTGGTCCAGGCAGCCCTGGTTACGTGTGTGAGGGATGAGCTTGGCTCCTGTGGTCCTGGCAGCTCCACAGCTGTGGTACTCTTCTACATATATGGGGCAGCTGCAGGCCCAGCTGTCGTGTGGTGTGAATCACACGACAGCAGTGCTGGAAATAGAGACGGTCCAGTAATCCTAGCACCGTGCCGGCTTCACGTTACCCCTGCCCTCCGAGTCCTCCTCGCCCCTAACCGCAGCGCCAAGCAGCGTGCCCACAGATGCAGGCACACACCACCCGCTCAAACACACACAAACACACTCTGGTTTTGTTCCATTTACGGTCACATCTGTCCATCTGTTCTGCCCGCCTCTTCTCTCTGGGTCTGTGTATCTTCATGTCCATATGTAATTCTATTAGGCTGCCCTTTTACCTATGAATCTATTCCTGGACCAATTTATCTCACCTCATATAACCTTGTTTTAAAGAACAGTCTGTTCTCATTGGCTTGATTCCACCTACAATATCCTTCCTGTACTGTTAACCCAACTACACTTCCCAGAAGGCCTTGTTTAGTAACAACTCAAATACTATGTTTGACATTCAACAGGCTGCCCAGTTAGACAGTACAGAGGCAAATCGAGCCAATTGATTAGAACGTGTGAACACGTCATCTTCCAAGATGTGTGAACCTCCACTTCCGTGACTAAGGGCTGTGGCAGTGGTGTGGTGTATGTGGTTGCTGCTATGGGGACTCTGCTTCCACTAACTGGCCCTAGCCTCTCCAGCCTCCAGCCCCTGCCCAGCCTATCCCTCTCTCATGATGGTGTGTAGTGTGTACTTCAGACCTCTAGTGATTAAATATGCAGGGCTCCAGGGGAAACTCTATCCCTGCTCCTAATGTGAGATGTGAGTCAGTGTTGGCTGTGGCTGCTTGGAATCCCAAACCAGGAGAAGGGGGTGGGGGGTTCACTGGCCTCACTCAGGGTTCTTTATACAGCCTGGAGAGCTGCTGACCTCACTACCTACCTAATGTCCATCCACTTAGCTAATAGCTAGGTTTCAGAGATCTAAACAAACAATGTATAGTATGTCTCTCTTGATGCTATCATAGGGAAGAATGTACATTTGAACTCCTGCTAGCCCTTGTCCTGTATGCTTCCAAGTATGATTGTTCCTAATGGTATTATATTGTTTTGAGTTGTGGTTGTCCTGTGTTGTCCAGGTTCTGGAGGACAATGATTACGGTCGTGCGGTGGACTGGTGGGGTCTGGGCGTGGTCATGTACGAGATGATGTGCGGTCGGCTGCCCTTCTACAACCAGGACCACGAGAAGCTGTTTGAGCTCATCCTCATGGAGGACATCCGTTTCCCACGTACCCTGGGTCACGAGGGCAGGTCCCTGCTCTCCGGCCTGCTCAAGAAGGACCCCAAGCAGCGGTGCGTTGACCCTCTTGCCAGCAGTTATCCACAGAATCCCGTGGAATATAATGGCATGGATTGATTTGGCCACTTGTTTACTTTGTTTTGGTTTCTCTATCTTCCAGGTTAGGTGGAGGACAGGATGATGCTAAGGAGATTATGCAGCACAAATTCTTTGCTGGGATTGAATGGCAAGATGTTTATGAGAAAAAGGTAAATTAGTGTTCCATTTTCCATTACTTCAGTGAACAATCAATAGATTTCACCAGGCCTGCAACTGTCTACACTCTGATTGACAGGACAGATGTGCCAATGTGCTCATGGTGTCCTCTCTTCTTTCACAGCTGGTCCCGCCCTTCAAGCCCCAGGTTACCTCGGAAACAGATACACGGTATTTTGACGAGGAGTTCACAGCACAGACCATCACTATTACACCGCCCGGACAAGGTACTACCTGACCCACTGCGTATTCTGTATCTTTACAGAATACACGCACCACACTCAGAGAACAGTATTACACACCCAGACAGACAATCATACTTGTTTTTTTGTTTTTCACTGACTCTTTGGACCTGAATGTTTTTGTTTAGTAGGGGTGATCACAGTCTGACTCAGGATGAACTGGAAACGCAAGTGGTTCTAAATGTCATTACTGTAAAGAATACCTATTGCGTTTCAGAATCTCACATAAATTCATCTCCCCTCTTCAGAGATTTTAAACTTTAAATTATCATTTGGCTCTAAAGGTCAATGTTTATTTTTGGGGTTCCAGAATTGGAGTGTCTCAAACAAAAAAACCCAAGCTGATCTACATGGTTTAGATAGAATTTTGATTGAAGACAGTAATATTCTTCCTCGTTGTCACGGTCATGAGAGAATGTAATATTTCCACGTGCCCTTGATGTATATGATACATTATACAGTTGCGGACAAATATATTGGCATCCTTGCACTTTTCTTAAATAATTCCCTATTTCTAAAATGAGTTTAAATTGAAAAAAAAGCATTTGTTCTCCACACAATATTGAATTTTCATCATTGTAGATCAAATTTTTATTTTTGTAAACTTAAGTTTACAATTTTTATTCAGAAATTAAATACAAATGGCATGGACAAATGTATTGGTACCCCTTGTACTTGGTTGCACAGCCTTTGGGCAAGATAACTGCAGACAAACCCTTTTTGTAGCAATTTGGCCCACTTTTCAGCAGCATACTGCTCCAATACTTCAATGTTTGAGAGGTGACCTCCACCAACTGCTTTTGTCAGATCTCATCATAGGTTTTGGATGTGATTCAGATTTGGACACTAGCCACTCTAGAACAGTCCAGCATTTCTTCTCAAACCATTCCAGGGTGCTTTTGATGTGTGTTTGGGGTCATTGTTCAGCTGGAAGACCCACAACCTTTAACAGAGACAGAGCTCTTTGACATTACAGGTCAGCGCTTTGTTTACTGACAACCAAATGAATATTCAATGGAAAGAACACCCTCCCTACAATCAAACATGAGGGAGGTTTGATAATGCTGTGGGGTTGCTTTGCTGCCTCTGGTACTGGGGGCCTTGAAAATGCACAAGGCATCATGAAATCAGCAGATTATCAGGTGTTTTGGAGTCCAATGTTCAACCCAGTGTACAAAGACTGGGTCTCCATTGGAGGTTGTGGGTCTTCCAGCAGGACAATGACGCCAAAAGCACATACAAAAAACACCAAGGAATGGTTCAAGAAGAGATGCTGTTCTGGAGTGGCTAGCCAATAGTCCAGATCTGAATCACATCCAGAACCTATGGTGAGATCTGAAAACAGCAGTTGGTGGATGGCACCCCTCAAACATGGAAGCATTTGAGCAGTTTGCTGCTGAAAAGTGGGCCAAGGTGCAGCAAGATCACTGATGGCTACAAGAAGCATTTGTCTGCAGTTATCTTGGCTGTGCAACCAAGAACTCGCAAATCATTTTGCCGTTTGTCATTACTTTCAAAATTAAAAATTCTAAAAAATTGCTTATGCAATGTTGAAAATCCAATAAGGTGTGGAAACCAAAAGTTATTTTCCAATTTCATCTTATTTTAGAAGACATAGGGAATTAAAGAAAAGTGCAAGGCTGCCAATATATTTGGTCGCAACTTTATATCTGTACTGTAGCACTCAAAGAATTAAATCCCACGAGAGAAAAATAATAGATCGTTTTGAACATCATTCAAGGTATAGATTGCACTCCAAGGCAAATATTGAAATGATAATGGGGAAGGTCCATCTTCCCAGTGCAATTAATGTGAGGTCAAATTACATAGTGCTTATTCAATTCCTCTGGGGGATTTGTGCCCTCTCCTGGAACGTGTGTGTAACGTCTGTTATTCCATAGTTCACTGTGTACCTCACATGGAAGTGCTAGACCCCTAGCAGTGTGTGCCAAACTGCGCCCTGGCTAGTACTAGGTACATTATGCATTAGGACTCAATCATAAGGGTTTTTTGTCACTGGGAGGAAAATATATATTTTGTATTAAAGCGGAAATCAGAACGTATATACTAATGGAGTTTTCTGTGCCATCCCTCTCTCTCTCTTTCCTCCCCACTCATTTTGTATTCCAGAAGACAGCATGGAGTCGTTTGACAGCGAACGGAGACCCCACTTCCCACAGTTTTCCTACTCTGCGAGTGGAACAGCCTAAACACACCCCTTTATTCCTCTGGTCCCACCATTTCCCCTCACCCCACCAGACTGCACATCCAACTACCGGGGTTTTCGCCACATCCTTTCCTTACTTCACCAGTGTTTCAGATAGTATTGTTGAACAGACATTTGCAATCTGCAGGTTCGGTAATTATATGGGAAAATACTCCATACTACACAAATGAAAAACCACTGATTTGTTTCTGTGGCCTTTTAAGACTTTTCTAATGGTGAGAGAGAACACTACAGTGCATTTCCTGCTTGTCTTGATGTGTGCAGTCAGACAAGCTTGATGTTCATAAAACCTAATTTATAGGAAAAGAGTGGTCATGCAGCGATGTGGTATATGAATTTAGAATGATAAGGCTACACGTTCTTAAACTTTTGTCTTGCTTTTGTCAGCACCTGTTATATTTGTCACATACTATTCACAAAGTGAACGTTTGCCTGGAAAATGTTACGGGACCATAAGGACTATATTGGAATTAGCCATTTAACATTGAAATGTATTTTGCTGTTCTTTGTTTAAAGGGGCGATCTGCAGTTGTTGCATACATTTTTTTGACTCATGAATAAATGATATGTACCCATTGATTCTTGAAGAATATAACTTATGAATGCCTAATGAACTTAGTTGAACTGTCATACCCTATCACAACCCAAAATATAAGATAATTTAGCTCCAAAGTTTGTAAACAAACACTATATAGCGTCACACTATGGTTAAAATGATCATTTTGGATATGATTTCATCCATAGCTCTGTCTATGAATTTTAGTGGTTCCATTTCTCCAACCCATCCCTCAGCTTTTTACATAAACAGGGATGGGGAGAACGCTTTGTTTCAACTGCTGATTTCCGCTTTAATACCAATAAATATTGTGGCCCAACGGCAATAACAATAGATGACCAATGACTTCGTTTTCAATGAAGTGGGAGATTAGTCTGATATTGATTTTTTTTATCAAGACTTTCACACTATCACTATTTGACCAACACTTTGAATCTCCTTGGGCTGCCAGTATACCTAATCAATAAAATGTATTATTCTGTATATCTAACTGTTAGTAGAACATGGTTGATTCTTATAGGACTTCCAATGCTCAAAAAACATTCTTATCAGAATTTTAAAGCCCTAAAACATTAGAGAACAAGGTGAGAATTACCCAATGGACCACTGTCAGTCTAATAGAGAAATGATGTAATAGAGTGGCAGAAAGGGGATTTGCAGATACTTAAATAACACTTATTCTGGGGGCAGGCATAATCTAAATAGATTAAAGCTTGCTGTCAATGAATCTCAGAACTGTGTACACATGGTCAATTAGATATCCATTTCCTGTGGTCCCATTGAAAAGACAGAGTTACTCTAACCCCCCTGGACTATCATGTGCTTGGATTGTGGTGCCTCCCTGTCTGAATGTTGTATTCCAAACACTCTAGGCTGCTTCCCTCTGAACTTGCCAGTCAGGTACTGATCCTTTCTGCCCAATCAGGGAATCTTTTCTCTCTTCTGGATTTTCCTCTTCTACAGTATTGGGTGTTTTTCTCCCAGTGTACTCACTGCAGCCTCAATGAGGTCACTATAACAATATAGTCCTTTAGGACTTACTCCATAAACAAACTGGGCTGTGGTTCAGGGGGAAACAAGTTGAGTCAGCTTTGATCTCTATAGGTAGGGATGTGTTCCATTCCTCTGTACATGGCTCTGAGTTGTTATTTATAGAAAACCAGCAATGAAAATGGATTTGACTGTGCCAATGATATGCACTTTCCTGCCCCAAAACATGTATGTATGTATTTGTACACTTGTACTTGTTACACTTTGCTGTCAGAAATGACTGAAACAGCACCTCTCTAGACATCAATTCTGAAAGGTGTGAACTATGAAAAGATCATTTGCGCAATTAACCCCCATATACAGATTGCTGTAGATAAACTGGTAATCTTGAAAATGGAACACAGTTCTCCAATGAGTTTCCAGAAAATTCTGCTGTGTTTTCAGATGACTGATAATCACGATACAAAAGTTAATCATACAAATGAATGTAACAGCTTTTTATTTTTATTTTCATATCAATTCCTCTTTCTCAAACAATTCTTAAATTGTTAGATCTGATTGTTGCTTAATCCTATGCACACTCATCATTTGCTGTCACCCTCTGAAAATAGGGAAATGTATTTTATACCTTTTCTTTTTAAAACTTTTTTTGTACCTCCTCTTTCCTATTCCCAAGACTGAGGACACCAGCTTTAGTAAATAAATGATATCCACTTTGTACACTGTTTTTACTGTTTTGTTTTTTCTTTTAAATTGATTAAATAAAAGGTATTAACTAAACCTGCCAACTAGTCTTTCATTGTCTTTTGTTCAGTTGATCATTCAGCCATTCTTACAGACCTCAAGAACTTCTCGGAAATGCTTTTAACCCACAGTCATAGCACAAGCTTGACTTGCTGATGCTTTGATCTGACTGAGGTATTAAAAAAAAAAAAAATGAAATAAAAAATAAACATCCTTGAACGAGGCGAACGTGTGAAACATAGGAATATACCTAAATACTGAGTGGCTAGATAGGTTGGACTTCTGTACCTCTACAGGACTGCACAGGTCCATGTTTGTCTGTGACTCTGCAGCTGGTCAGAGATGGAGGAGAAGCTCCCCTGGGCTGCCCAGATGGTACAGTCTCCTGAGCAGATGTTGACAGCCAGAGCTCTGTCTGTCTGTGGCCAGCTGCACTGCTCTTCACTGCAGGATCATGGTTGTGCCCAGCGTGGGACTCACCTGACAACCGTTCCTCACCTGGCTCCAGCTGCACAAACCACAAAACACCTTTGTGCTAGCAGTGATGTTCTGCCCTCTTGGGGGATGTGTTGTGGGGAACTTGTCAATTACTGACTCCACAGTCTCTACCTCTTTCCCCTCACCTCACTGTACCAATCTTTCCTCTTATTATCTCTGAAGATTGAAAACCACTTATGCTTTGCATACAGTGCCTAGGGAAAGTCTACACCCCTTGCACAGTCTTCACATGTTTCTGCCTTAAAATAAAATGTATTTAAATGTTTGGTTTTTTCTACTTCACATTTCCAACATGAGAAAAACATTTCCAAAGTGAGAAAAATTATATCAAATGGGTGAGGTGACATGAAAACGATGTTGCGCTTCCAAGGGCAGTCCGTGTGTTGTTGTGATTCTGGATGGCCAGATTGATAGCAATAGCTAGCTAACCAATAACTAATTATGTATTTGAGCGACAAGTGCTCATTGTGAGAACAAAAACACAAAAAAACACAAGTGCTCATTGTGCAAATGTATTCATGTTTTCAATAAACATTGGAGATTAAATATAGTTTACATATTATCAACAATCCAAGCCAACCCTGTCTGTTTATCCCCAGTCTGTTATTCCCCATAGTTGCGCACGTCTCGGTTTTGTTGCTAAACAACCACCGGAGTGGGTGTGTCGAAAGGAATGGGTGTATGGAAAGCGAATCAGCTATTGGGCAGATTTGTTGCCTCTCAATACCGTTTTGCGTGACTGATTGGACTGCACAATGAGTCGGTATACCGGGGACCAGTGCACCGGTGTTGTATGGGACATGCATGCCGACCTGAGACCTGACTGTGATAAGCTTCCTACTGGGTATCAAGGTTGTGTCGCCAGCGGTAGTTACGTGGCCATTTTTTCCCCTCCCGTGAATTTATTTCATATAGGATAGCAGCCTACACAATAAATAAATCATATTGATTACTCAATGCACCGGGACACAGTGCCGTTCGCTCCCGCTTGACAAGCACTACTGTCCCGCATTGGAAGTAACTACCTAGTATCAGTCATAGTAAGCATACACATACAACGCATGAAGCAACAGTTCACACATCATCAGTTCTCTTAATAACAATTATCGTCCCTTTATAACTGAACATTTACAATTATTTGACTAAAACTAACAGTGAAATACGACTCATCCTCTGGCTTCAAAACACAAGTAAGTATAAACTCTCCCGGTATGATAGCTCAGTGCTATGATGAAGCAATATGGAACCAGGGGGTATGGTATATGGCCAATATACCACGACTAAGGACTCTGGTTCGATCCCGGGCTGTATCATAACCGGCCGTGATCGGGAGTCCCATAGGGCGTTGCACAATTGGCCCAGCGTCTTCCGGGTTACAGGACGGTTTGCTGTAAAATAACAATTTGTTCTTAACTGACTTGCCTAGTTAAATAAAGGTTAATACAAAATAAAAATAAAAGTTAAGCATGTCGCAACTCAGAGTGCCTGGATACAGCCTTTAGCCGTGGTATATTGGCCATATACCACAGATCCCCTGGGGTACCTTTTTTGCTATTATAAACTGGTTACCAACGTAATTTGAACAGTAAAAATGTATCATACCCATGGTATGGTCAGATATACCACGGCTTTCAGACAATCAGCATTCAGGGCTCTACGCAGGTTAATAATTGTTAAGAAATCCCCTTTTTGCATGTGCATAACTATAAATAAATCTGACAGGAGAGTTTGGGTGATGGAAGTTGGACAGAGAATCTCTTGAAACGCTTGGACGATCATAAAAAAACGAATGTTAGGCTATTTTCTGGCAATTGTGCTGTTATAATATGCCAGATGTTAAGACTACAAACCGTTATTAATGGGCCATTTGCGAGATTGACTTGTCATTTCAATAGGCATAGGCTACAGACTAAAATCTATATGAATAATATGTATATGAACGGAATATGCTTGTCAACAACATTAAGCGTTTTTACCTATAGCCTAATCTGACTACTGTTACCGTCAATCTAATGCGTTCTAACAACTGCGATAGAGCTTCCAATGTAACGTTAATTAACTAAACATGTCCATTCATAATTGCATAATAACATAACGCTACAACAACAATAAACTGAAGTTATGGGCTATTTATTAAATTGGTTTGCCAGCTCCAGGTAGGCGACACAAGTGGTAATAATTGATTTGCAATGACTCCAGTGATATCGTCATTTCAATGTATTTATTATATCAAATGGTAGCCTACATTATCATATAAATTAATAGGCTAATTAATGGCCAACAGAGACAAATGTATCATTCTCCACATTTAATGGCAGTTTTATTGAGGACTTTCCCCCATAAAAAGAACCACGCGAGTTCCATAACTTCCATTTCAAATTTCCACTCTAGCAGCCCCCGAGACGCAAGAACTGAGCATTCATTAAAGGGTTGGAAATGGGTGCCTTCATAGTAACAATCTAAACAGCCTACCACTGGTAAAAAAAAGTTGTCTCGACGTGAGCGCGTGCTGCTCGTTCTCCTCTCGCTCACCAGATGTATAAATGTGAAGCATCCGCTTGGCATTTCCACTCCCTACCAAATAGTGAGAGGAAGCCCAGTGGCATGCAGTGGGAGAAGATTGAACGAGATGGATTTTGGCCGACATTCTGCTATCGATGAAACATTTGACATCAATAGTTTTGTTTCCAAAACTAAAATATGTTACGAACAGAGTGAACTAAGTTTTGTAGACATGACCTTTAGCCAAAGTTTTTAAAAATTCAAGGAGTAGGTGTTCCCTAACGGAAATATGCAAATGTTGCTAAAACGCACCAATAGGGTCTCGCTAGCTTGTGCTTGGCTCTGTCCATCGCCTTGCTTGTTCTGTCCACTATGACAATTATGTTCCCATTTGAAATGACAGGATGTGGTCTATCTTGGTTTAGTTATAAAAGTATTTGGCTGTAGTGCGCTCTCAACACACACACACACACACACCGGGCCTCCCTACCACTCACTCATTCAGTAATAGCTAGTGATGGGCTTTCCGGCTCTTTTCAGTGAGCCGGCTCGTTCAGCTCAGCTCACCAAAAAGAGCCGGCTCTTTTGGCTCCCATACGGCTCTTTAAAAAAAATATGTTTTGTATTTTCTCAAGTCAAACCGTTTGCGATAGTTTGACTATGATTGGTGTTAAAACAATTCTAATTCAATTATTAAATGAAATATTACTCTACCTTTACCACAATGTATTTAAAATGCATTGGTTTGTTATGAAAAACAATATCAAATCAAAGTGTATTTGTCACGTGCGCCGAATACAACAGGTAGAACTTACAGTGAAATGCTTACTTACAGGCTCTAACCAATAGTGCGGGAAAAAGGTATGTGTGTGTGTGTGTGTGTGTGTGTGTGTGTGTGTGTGTGTAAGTAAAGAAATAAAACAACAGTAAAAAGACATTTGAAAATAAGAGTAGCAAGGCTATTTACAGACACTGGTTAGTCAGGCTTATTGAGTTAGTATGTACATGTAGGTATGGTTAAAGTAACTATGCATATATGATGAACAGAGAGTGCTATTAAACATTTGCCTTTAAAGTATAACTTTTTAATATATATAAACAATGTGCATATAAATCTAACCATTCAAAACGAATACAATCTGAACAGCATAATAGAATATTGCACCATAGCAAAGAAAAATAAATAACAATGTACAAAACTGCAGCATCCCACAAATTGAAATAAATGTAAAAAAGAAGGATGCTATTATACATGTGAATTTAAAGTATATATTTTTTAATGTACACTGCTCAAAAAAATAAAGGGAACACTTAAACAACACAATGTAACTCCAAGTCAATCACACTTCTGTGAAATCAAACTGTCCACTTAGGAAGCAACACTGATTGACAATCAATGTCACATGCTGTTGTGCAAATGGTATAGACAACAGGTGGAAATTATAGGCAATTAGCAAGACACCCCCAATAAAGGAGTGGTTCTGCAGGTGGAGACCACAGACCACTTCTCAGTTCCTATGCTTCCTGGCTGATGTTTTGGTCACTTTTGAATGCTGGCGGTGCTTTCACTCTAGTGGTAGCATGAGACGGAGTCTACAACCCACACAAGTGGCTCAGGTAGTGCAGCTCATCCAGGATGGCACATCAATGCGAGCTGTGGCAAGAAGGTTCGCTGTGTCTGTTAGCGTTGTGTCCAGAGCATGGAGGCGCTACCAGGAGACAGGCCAGTACATCAGGAGACGTGGAGGAGGCTGTAGGAGGGCAACAACCCAGCAGCAGGACCGCTACCTCCGCCTTTGTGCAAGGAGGAGCACTGCCAGAGCCCTGCAAAATGACCTCCAGCAGGCCACAAATGTGCATGTGTCTGCTCAAACGGTCAGAAACAGACTCCATGGGGGTGGTATGAGGGCCCGACATCCACAGGTGGCGGTTGTGCTTACAGCCCAACAACGTGCAGGACAATTGGGATTTGCCAGAGAACACCAAGATTGGCAAATTCGCCACTGGCGCCCTGTGCTCTTCACAGATGAAAGCAGGTTCACACTGAGCACGTGACAGACGTGACAGTGTCTGGAGACGCCGTGGAGAACGTTCTGCTGCCTGCAACATCCTCCAGCATGACCGGTTTGGCGGTGGGTCAGTCATGGTGTGGGGTGGCATTTCTTTAGGGATCCGCACAGCTCTCCATGTGCTCGCCAGAGGTAGCCTGACTGCCATTAGGTACCGAGATGAGATCCTCAGACCCCTTGTGAGACCATATGCTGGTGCGGTTGGCCCTGGGTTCCTCCTAATGCAAGACAATGCTAGACCTCATGTGGCTGGAGTGTGTCAGCAGTTCCTGCAAGAGGAAGGCATTGATGCTATGGACTGGCCCGCCCGTTCCCCAGACCTGAATCCAATTGAGCACATCTGGGACATCATGTCTCGCTCCATCCACCAACGCTACGTTGCACCACAGACTGTCCAGGAGTTGGCGGATGCTTTAGTCCAGGTCTGGGAGGAGATCCCTCAGGAGACCATCCGCCACCTCATCAGGAGCATGCCCAGGCGTTGTAGGGAGGTCATACAGGCACGTGGAGGCCACACACACTACTGAGCCTCATTTTGACTTGTTTTAAGGACATTACATCAAAGTTGGATCAGCCTGTAGAGTGGTTTTCCACTTTAATTTTGAGTGTGACTCCAAATCCAGACCTCCATGGGTTGATAAATTTGATTTCCATTGATCATTTTTGTTTGATTTTGTTGTCAGCACGTTCAACTATGTAAATGTGTTATTTTAGTGTTCCCTTTATTTTTTTGAGCAGTGTACAGTGCCTTGCGAAAGTATTCGGCCCCCTTGAACTTTGCGACCTTTTGCCACATTTCAGGCTTCAAACATAAAGATATAAAACTGTATTTTTTTGTGAAGAATCAACAACAAGTGGGACACAATCATGAAGTGGAACGACATTTATTGGATATTTCAAACTTTTTTAACAAATGAAAAACTGAAAAATTGGGCGTGCAAAATTATTCAGCCCCTTTACTTTCAGTGCAGCAAACTCTCTCCAGAAGTTCAGTGAGGATCTCTGAATGATCCAATGTTGACCTAAATGACTAATGATGATAAATACAATCCACCTGTGTGTAATCAAGTCTCCGTATAAATGCACCTGCACTGTGATAGTCTCAGAGGTCCGTTAAAAGCGCAGAGAGCATCATGAAGAACAAGGAACACACCAGGCAGGTCCGAGATACTGTTGTGAAGAAGTTTAAAGCCGGATTTGGATACAAAAAGATTTCCCAAGCTTTAAACATCCCAAGGAGCACTGTGCAAGCGATAATATTGAAATGGAAGGAGTATCAGACCACTGCAAATCTACCAAGACCTGGCCGTCCCTCTAAACTTTCAGCTCATACAAGGAGAAGACTGATCAGAGATGAAGCCAAGAGGCCCATGATCACTCTGGATGAACTGCAGAGATCTACAGCTGAGGTGGGAGACTCTGTCCATAGGACAACAATCAGTCGTATATTGCACAAATCTGGCCTTTATGGAAGAGTGGCAAGAAGAAAGCCATTTCTTAAAGATATCCATAAAAAGAGTCGTTTAAAGTTTGCCACAAGCCACCTGGGAGACACACCAAGCATGTGGAAGAAGGTGCTCTGGTCAGATGAAACCAAAATTGAACTTTTTGGCAACAAGGCAAAACGTTATGGTTGGCGTAAAAGCAACACAGCTCATCACCCTGAACACACCATCCCCACTGTCAAACATGGTGGTGGCAGCATAGTGGTTTGGGCCTGCTTTTTTTCAGCAGGGACAGGGAAGATGGTTAAAATTGATGGGAAGATGGATGGAGCCAAATACAGGACCATTCTGGAAGAAAACCTGATGGAGTCTGCAAAAGACCTGAGACTGGGACGGAGATTTGTCTTCCAACAAGACAATGATCCAAAACATAAAGCAAAATCTACAATGGAATGGTTCAAAAATAAACATATCCAGGTGTTAGAATGGCCAAGTCAAATTCCAGACCTGAATCCAATCGAGAATCTGTGGAAAGAACTGAAAACTGCTGTTCACAAATGCTCTCCATCCAACCTCACTGAGCTCGAGCTGTTTTGCAAGGAGGAATGGGAAAAAATGTCAGTCTCTCGATGTGCAAAACTGATAGAGACATACCCCAAGCGACTTACAGCTGTAATCGCAGCAAAAGGTGGCGCTACAAAGTATTAACTTAAGAGGGCTGAATAATTTTGCACACCCAATTTTTCAGTTTTTGATTTGTTAAAAAAGTTTGAAATATCCAATAAATGTCGTTCCACTTCATGATTGTGTCCCACTTGTTGTTGATTCTTCACAAAAAAATACAGTTTTATATCTTTATGTTTGAAGCCTGAAATGTGGCAAAAGGTCGCAAAGTTCAAGGGGGGCGAATACTTTCGCAAGGCACTGTATATAAACAAAGTACATATAAATGTAACAATTCAAAATGAATACAATCTCAACAACATAATACTAGAATATAGCACCATATCAAAGAAAAATAAATAACAATGTGCAAAACTGCAGCATCCCACTTAAAACATTAAACTGGTCCCTCTTTTCTCTCTCTTCTTTATTGCCGTGTTATAACCAGCAGCACACAGCAATGCTGACCATATTTTGCTTTATCAGAGATTTGCATTCAGAAATGCAAGCTGCCTAACTTGAGGGGCTGAAGCGGTTTCTTCTCTCAGAAATTATTTGTCCCGTTTTCGAGAAGACCCTCTCAGAGGGAAGGGATGTGGCCACTATGCAGTGTCCCTGTCATGACTTTAGTAAGCCGTGGGTAGACAGAGGCCTTGTTCTTCCACCAGCTCAGAGGATCTGCAGATCTTTGGAGGAGCATCTCTTCAGAGCATCTCTTAGAATCAGGTTGATTGTGTGAGTCCTTTTTAAAATTTTCATGGCTTTGGTTATTTTAGCTGCATTGTCGCTAACACAACAGACCACTTTTCCATCTACTTGCCATTCTCTGGCCACTCTCAACAGTTCCTCTGGCAAGTTCTCTGAGGTGTGTCTGTCGCTGAACTCAAAGCAGTCCAGAAGCAGTCCAGAAGACAGCTAGACATCAAAAAATCTTCAATGAATTGACATGTAACCGATATGTAAGAAGTGGTTACCCTTGATGTCCAGCAGTCAGTGGTAAGGCAAACTGCAGTAGCTTTATGGACTCTTTCCCGTACTGAAGAATGTGTGCTCTCGTACAGTTGTGGAATAAGTGATTTGGATAGGGTTTTCCTGCTTAGAATTGTGTACATTAGATTTAGACTATTGCTATAATTTCTAAAATCCTCTGTCTTTCAATATCGAAAATAGCTGGAAATCAGTGGCAATCATTTTAGCCAATGTAATATCAATTTGGCCTTGTTTTGCTACAGACAGACTTTGGCATAAACTGGTCCATAGAAGACTGCGTTGCTGTGGGTCGCGGAGTAGGCCTACTTGACTGAGTGGCTACATCTCCACGTGTGGAGGTGCTGGCTCCACCACTATCACTAGCAGGCCCGTTAGTTTCTCGTAGCTCCGCTACAGCTAGCTTCACAGTTGGGTGCACAGTTCGCATACGCCGGTTTAGGTTGTGCATAGAACTGGATTTATATGAGATTTTGATTTGGAAAATTCTACACTGTGCTCTAACATTGTCTACGTTATTAAAATGCATCCAAATGCTACTGTGCTTCCGACTCCTTTTCTAGCTTTTTTTTCACAGCTGTCCTTCCTCTCTCCTCAGCTGCTAAGTGTGTGACTGTGAGTGAGTTGGCTCGGCCCTCCCTCACGCATCTTTGGTTCATTGGTTGACACTGCGTGTCTGATTGACAGGAACAACAGGTGAGGCTGTTAGTCTGAGCAGATAGTCAGAACGAATGTGTGCGCTTGAGCATTTAGGCCTATATTATTTTATTTATTTTTCCATTCTTTGAATTAGTTAATTCTATTCATTTAAATATTTTGATTATTCATATCTTTATTTTTTTATAAATAGATTTGTTTCTTCTGGTATGCGAGCCGGCTCCCAACGTTCACCTACAAGAGCCAGCTCTTACAGCCGACTCATTCGCAAACGACCAGTCACTAGTAACAGCCTGCCTCACTGCATGACAGTCAGCAGCAGGTCACAGTGAAATATATATATTTTTAAGAGAAATTACATGGCAGCTGCGGTGCAACTTAGAAATAGCCCAAAAACCTGCAACCCGCGACCAATACATTTTCCCTAGCGACATTGTTTTCAAAGTAACCCAATTTCCCTGAGCTCAATGTACACAATGTTGTTGATCCCTTTGTATTTTCAATTATTGTGGTGGCAGCATCATGTTATGGGTATGCTTGTCACTGACAGGGGCTGGGGAATTTGTCAGGATCAAAATAAATATGAAAGGAGAAAAGCCCAGATAAAAAGTTAGAGGAAACTCTGCCTCAGTCTTCAGAACCCTGAGATAGAGTTGAATTTTTCTGCAGGACAACAACACACTTTTTCATGCCAAAGACACACCAGAGAGATGTTGAGTGTTCCTTAATGACACAGTCTTACTGCTGGCGTACATTTGCTTGAAGATCAGAGACAACGTTTGAATATTCCATCAATGACTCCCAACCAAATTTACTGAGCTTGAGCAATTGTGACAAAAACAATGAATAAATGTTGCCCTAAGACTTGTGCAAAGCTGGTAGAATCTTATTCAAAATAATGTACAACTGTAATGGCTGCCAAAGGTTCTTCCACCAAGTATTAACTCTGAGATGTAAAGACATACACAATCATGACATTTTCATATTTTTGTATTTGTATTAATTTAGAAAATGTTCTACAATTTTTCTTTCACTTTGAAAATGTGGAGTTGGTTTTGCAGATCATTAGGAAAAAAATCAAATGTATTCCCTTTGTAGATTTAATTAAGGCAGCAAGAATGTGAAGACTGTGCAAGGGGACTTTCACAAGCGAGTGTATATCACTAAAGTTGAAGTCTTCCTCCATGTGAGATTTGCTTGAGGACAACCACGAGTAGAGGCCCTGAAAAAAGGCCTGAGGCATACATCTTCCTCTCCTCACACCCATGACTGTCAATACCCAACTACTCACATGGCTGCCTGTAAGGCCCTCAGTGGCTAGAATAGAGGAGGGTGTGTTAAGATGTAGAGAGGAAGATGAAAATAAACTGGTGTTTGTAATTGACTGGGAAGACAGGTTTCTTTGTCAATACTTTCAAAGTAAGCAAAGCAGAGAAACAGAAGGGTTTACCCTTAGAGAGAGGTCACAATCTCAGAGAAACCAATGTTAAAGCAGGACAGGGATTATACTGTATCTTAATAACAATGGAGTAAAACCCTATTTGCACGGGACTAGTATTACTGGAGAACGTTGGTTATGTAATTATTACCCCAGAATGTCTGTTATTACAGAGGACTATTTTTCCAAACTGCCCCCTGTAATTCTTTATATATTTTAAAATAAATTGACAGTTATGACGGAAAACTGGAGTTTTTTTCCTAGGCCTGAAGTTAATTCAACAAGTCCAGGCGATAACAGGGCTATACTGATCACTCGAGCTTGGTTTCTACGTTTCTAAACCATTGTGTCGCCATAATATTTGTATTGGAGAAGTGTGATCATAATCATTATGATATTTTTGCGATCCGCAGTAGACGTCCTAAACGCCCCCAGCCTTGCGATGTGAGCTAAACTGTGCACTTGCACTTGAGATGCGTTTTAAGACTATGGATATGAAAGTGAACATATCATTTCCAAACGTTTAGGTCAGTTGTATGCTGGTTTGAGAACTATTGACAGCAAGGGTTACATTAAATAGGCGCAATAGTTTTTACTGATGCATTTGGCAATATTCAATTCATACGCACAAAACATATGAACAAAAGCATTCATTGTGAAGGCTGATACATGTAGGACCTTCATATATAGGCTATGCGCAACACTTCGTTCAATTGATCGAATCAGTTATTGTTTTCTTGCTCAAAACGTGAGCAACATCTGTCAAACGCAGAGATCGATTCGTACGGGATTGGTATTATCAGAGGACCATGGAGTTCTCCAAAAAACAGTAGATTATTCTGGCTGGAATTGTTACTCCCCTGTCATGTAAAAAGTACTGCCTTGGAAGATTTGGGCGGGACTACAATTACAGATGTGTTATTTTGTGTTCGTGCACAGAAGTACACTACCGGTCAAACGTTTTAGAACATCTACTCATTCAAGGGTTTTTCATTATTTTTTACTATTTTCTACAGTGTAGAATAGTGAAGACATCAAAACTATGAAATAACACATATGGAATCATGTAGTAACCAAAACAGTGTAAAACAAATCCAAATATATTTTATATTTGAGATTATTCAAATAGCCACCCTTTGCCTTGTTGACAGCTTTGCGCACTCTTGGCATTCTCTCAACCAGCTTCACCTGGAATGCTTTTCCAACAGTCTTGAAGGAGTTCCAACATATGCTGAGCACTTGTTGGATGCTTTTCCTTCACTCTGCGGTCTGACTCATCCCAAACCATCCCAAATTGTTTGAAGTCGGGGGATTGTGGAGGCCAGGTCATCTGATCCAGCACTCCATCACGCTCCTTCTTGGTAAAATAGCCCTTACACAGCCTGGAGATGTGTTGGGTCATTGTCCTGTTGAATAACAAATGATAAACCCAAACCAGAAGGGTTTGTGGTTGCCATTCTGGTTAAGTGTGCCTTGAATTCTAAATAAATCAAGAGACAGTGTCACCAGCAAAGCACCCCACACCATAACACCTCCTCCTCCAAGTTTTATGGTGTGAAATACACATGCAGAGGTCATCCGTTCACCCACACCGCGTCTCACAAAGACACAGCGGTTGGAACCATAAATCTCCAATTTGGACCCCAGACCAAAAAACAAATTTCCACTGGTCTGACATCCATTGCTCGTGTTTCTTGGCCCAAGCAAGTCTCTTCTTCTTATTGGTGTCCTTTTGTAGTGGTTTCTTTTCAGCAATTCAACCACGAAGACCTGATTCAAACAGTCTCCTCTGAACAGTTGATGTTGAGATGTGTCTGTTACTTGAACTCTGGGAAGCATTTATTTGGGCTGCAATTTCTGAGGCTAGTAACTCTAATTCACTCATGCTCTGCAGCAGAGGTAACTCTGGGATTTCCATTCCTGTGTCGGTCCTCATGAGAGCCAGTTTCATCATAGGGCTTGATGGTTTTTATGACTGCACTTGAAGAAACGTTCAAAGTTCTGAAATATTTCATATTGACTGACCTTCATGTCTTAAAGTAATGAAGGAATGTCATTTCTCTTTGCTTATTTGAGCTGTTCTTGCAATAATATGGACTACCTTGTCACAACACAACCGATTGGCTCAAACACATTAAGAAGGAAAGAAATTCCCCAAATTAACTTTTAAGGCACACCTGTTAATTGAAATGCATTCCAGGTGACTACCTCATGAAGATGGTTGAAAGAATGCGAATAGTGTGCAAAGCTGTCATCAAGGCAAATGGTGGCTATTTGAATAATCTCAAATATTAAATATATTTTGATTTGTTTAACACTTTTTTTGGTTACTACATGATTCCATATGTGCTCTTTCATAGTTTTAATGTCTTCACTATTATTCTACAATTTATAAACTATTAAAAAATAAAGAAAAACCCTTGAATGAGTAGGTGTTCTAAAACTTTTGACCGGTAGTGTATATTAGTGTATTTTACCTAACCACCCCAGTAAAACTAATCACGTCCGAATAGGGCTTTTGGGTTTGGGAAAAGTTTGGTGTCTCATTGTGAATTTGTCTGGGAACAGATGTGCTTAAACCAACTCTTATTATTATGCCATGTTCTCAGCCCAATCAGTAAGTAGTTATGTTGTATTTACCTGCATGTAGGCCATGGGAAAGTAAATGTAGTGATCTGTTTACTACCGTATGTTAAAGTAGTTGCAAGTGCTTGGTATCAACTGGAATTTTGAAACTGACATTTTTTATTTAGTCGTAGGTAGAGCACCATCTAGCGGATAGTAGTAGAACATCTGTGACAGGTAATTTCCAATAGGCAGTGATTGATAATTACTTACTAAAGCATCGCACGTAAACCAAAGATAACATTATTTCCAGTCTTCTGTGGACTGACAGAAAATAACTCCACACCTGTCTGATGTATGCAACATTGTATTAACCAGAAATAACACTGTCATTATAATGAAATCCACTGCATATGGTAATTTTAAAGGAATGCTGTCTCGATGTGAACGAGTTTCTACGACATTACTGACCGTTTCTGAAACATAATTTCACGAATACTGTTGTTGCAAAAGTTGTATTTACTTTATGGTTTATTAATTCAGATGTAATTACTTATACAAACAAAACCATCACTTACGGTTTGTATTATTTTCCAAACACCAAATTTTAGAGCAAAGTTAGACAATTTCCTGTATTTTATTTAGCACTGCGATTCACGTTTTTGTGTTATTATTATCTGTCATGCAGGTGTCAAAACATTTTATTTGACAATGGTACTGACTGGTCCAGCGTCACTGGAAGAAGTCGAGCCTTGTGCGCGGCAGAGAAAGTGAAGTGGAATCTCAGGGTTTGTCGGCTTGTCAAGTGAATGTTGAAGTGAGGGTGTGTTCGCCATTTACCTGGACGGCCATCAGTGCTCTTGTGACTACTTTACTAAACGAGGACACAGATACAACTGTACATTTGTATTTATTGTGTTAACGCTGGCTACTCTTCTGAAGAAAGCAGGGTCCGGATTAAAGGTATGCTTGTGAAGGGAGGGAGTCGTAAAAACGGCTTTTGTCGATTCGGGAAAACCTTTCCTATTTCCTGTATGATCATGTTTGGCCTTCAGCTAAAATAGGTAGCTAGCTAAAGTTAACTAGTTAACCACAGACAGAACGTAGCTACTGTGGTAGACCAGTCATTTACAAATGCTTTCGAATTAAGATAATTTAGTACAAGTGGAGGGTCAGTCTCACCATAAGAATGAACATGTCAACTGCTGGCTAACGTTACAGCAAGTGTTGTTACATTGGAACCTTCAGCAGCATCGTTTTCTATTACCATCACGGACATATTCTTTTAGCTTGTTTGACAACTAGACATGATGATTTGCATTCATTTTCCATATAGTTATGTGTGATGTATTGGCTAGTAAAGTGACTGGAGAGCATATAGTTAGCTTAGCTTACTACTACCACCACAGTACAAGCCATTGATCACAGATATTTCTAACATAGACCTAGTTATGCGTGTAGTTAGTTGCACCTCCAACCCAAACCAATTTTCTCTTTGAGTGGTATGGTAATATTATTGTAGCAAATAGAAATTGAGGTTGACCAAGCTGTATTTGTTCAGCGAAGATGATCAATACTGAGAATGAGTTAGTTCAGGCACCCAAACAAATCCATTGTCGAGCTTGATAAGATCCAATCATGTTTGTAGACTGTAAATTGCTGTTTGCAACATGTCTAACTAAGTGTCTTGCTCAGCTTTGTGGAAAATAAATTGGGGCATAAACATGTAGTCAGTTCCTCCTTATCCTTTTCCATGGGCCAGTATTGAAGGAATCCCAGTGTGCTGAATGCCTTTTCGTTTGGGTGTGGTGTGTGTATGCATGAGTATCACTTGATGACAATGTGACATTCCTAAGAATAATGGACTCAACTGTCAAAGCACATGATCAAATGAGTTGTGTAAATAGATCTGGAAAGACTTGATGACTTGTTGGTTGTCCAATTGGTAATCTAATCTTATAAATGGTTGCTTGGTTAGTTGTGCAGCCACCAAAATCCCATTCGGTGGATTACGATTTTAAATCACAATTACTGTGAATGTGGTGACAACAATAATCTACTTCTCTACGTGTTGTCCCCTCCCAGGATGCGAAGAAGGCTCTGAGTCGGGGTTCCAAGATGAGTGTGACGTCATGGTTCCTGGTCAGCAGCTCAGGTACAAGACATCGGTTGCCACCAGAGATGATCTTTGTAGGCCGGGAGGAGTGCGAGCTCATGTTGCAGGTGTGTACGACATCTACAGCACCTTATGTTTACACACCAGACACCATCAATCTGTCATGTGACCCTTACACAATCAGCTGTCCATTCACCCTCTTGTGAAAGGATGTGGCATATATTAGGGTCATAACGCAAAGAAAGCAAGTTAGGTTAATGTACTAGAGATCTGGTAGGAGTTGACCTGTGTGTACATGAGAGGTGTGTATTTGTGTTTGTTACGAGTGTTTTATAAGATTAGTGCCTGCTGGGAGAATTGCCTCTGGCAACTGTTCACTGTCAAAGCAAAATGCAAGTGATGCATTCCACCCTGCTGTTTTTCAACAACAAAAAATCCTGCTTCTAGTTACTGTTTGTAATTATTTGGGAGTTTCTCTCTGTGTACTTCTCAGTCTGGCTTTATCTCTTTATTTAAGCCACTGGAAAAAAATAATGCTTCCTCAGTCTGTTTGTTCAAAATGTCCTTCCCACCACATCTGCTTGCAGAATTGAAAAGCTGCTCTTGTCCACATTCAGGCAACACTTTCAGGCATCATTGGAAATATTGCTTACTTACAGTGCATTCAGAAAGTTTTCAGGACCCTTGACTTTTTCCACATTTTGTTACGTTACAGCCTTATTTTAAAATGGATTAAGTAAAAAAGTATTTACAGTGCTGCTACTCGCTGTTAATCATCTATGCATAGTCACTTTACCCCTTCCTACATGAACAAATGACCTTGACTAACCTGTACCTCGCACATTGACTTGTTACAAGTACTCCCTGTATATAGCCTCATTGTTATTTTATATATATAATAGTTTAGTTTATTTAGTAAATATTTGATTAACTGCATTGTTGGTTAAGGGGTAGTAAGCATTACACGGTATTCGGCGCATGTGACAAATAAAATATTATTTGATTTCAACAGTGGTTAACATAAGCACCAGGCTTGCATTGGTTAATAGTGATGATTTGCAGGAATGTAAGCAAACTCAAAGGCCTATTCGTTTGGCTATGAGCACATTGTGTATCTACTGTACATGCATGTAGCCTTCATTGCAAATATTTTGTTGCGCTGCTTATAACAGTATCCAGTCTGAGGTTTGTTAGCCCATCAGTATGAGATTCTCAGCTTTGTTCTGTGTATTGTTTTACAGTCGCGCAGTGTGGACAAGCAGCATGCAGTCGTCAACTACAACCCAGCCACAGACGAGCACATGGTGAAGGACCTGGGCAGCCTGAACGGGGTGAGTCCATGTCCCCTGCTTACAAGTTGAATAAAGGATCCAGCCAGCCACAGCCCTCCCTGGAGGGTCCAGAGGCCCACTACCAGTCCCCCAGTCCTAGCACAAAAGAGCCCTCTCTCAGTGCCAGAGATGGTTGTTAGAGCAGCAATGAGCACTACATTTTCTGCTGTCCTGGTCCCTTTCTTCTGGTGTCTCTCTCCCGTCTTCTTCTGGTGTCTCTCTCTCTCTCTCGTCTTCTTCTTCTGGTGTCTCTCTCTCTCTCTCGTCTTCTTCTTCTGGTGTCTCTCTCTCTCTCTCGTCTTCTTCTTCTGGTGTCTCTCTCTCTCTCTCTCGTCTTCTTCTTCTGGTGTCTCTCTCTCTCTCTCTCGTCTTCTTCTTCTGGTGTCTCTCTCTCTCTCGTCTTCTTCTTCTGGTGTCTCTCTCTCTCTCTCGTCTTCTTCTTCTGGTGTCTCTCTCTCTCTCGTCTTCTTCTTCTGGTGTCTCTCTCTCTCTCGTCTTCTTCTTCTGGTGTCTCTCTCTCGTCTTCTTCTTCTGGTGTCTCTCTCTCTCTCTCGTCTTCTTCTTCTGGTGTCTCTCTCTCTCGTCTTCTTCTTCTGGTGTCTCTCTCTCTCTCTCGTCTTCTTCTTCTGGTGTGTCTCTCTCGCTCTCGTCTTCTCCTTCTGGTGTCTCTCACACACACACTCTCTCTCTCTTTGTACTATTGCCACTTCATTGCACTGTTATTCCACAGGAATGAGGAGAGGGAAAGACAGTATTTTTCCCTGAAGTGTGTATTGTGGCACTATCTGTTAAAACACCCCCATCTAAACAGACCAGAATATTAGATGTTACTGACATGTATCATGGTGGCTGTTTCTTATTTGTACTTTACTGTACACACACTGATAGGCTATTTACCCACGTGTCCCCTGACTGCCTTCCTGAGCCCTACTCAGCATAGATGGCCATTACATAACTGCATAATCTCATTAATGCCTTAACGTACAGGTAGGATAGCTTAACTTTCACTGGGAAAACAGCCAACTGCAAAGCATCTTAGCTTTGGCAAACCCCAGAGGCTGTGTGTGGAAGGGAAGGACCTGTTGCCAGTGTGACAACTAACTCATTTATCATCAGTATCTGTTATTAGTCCAATGGAATTGAACTAATCAGGATTGTTGTGAAAACAAACAATTCCTGTGTATACATTTTTCTGATGCTTTCAATGTAAACACATAAAAACAAACTTTATTTTCTCCCCAGACTTTTGTGAATGATCTGAGAATCCCAGACGAGACTTACATTACCCTGATGCTCTCTGATGTCATCCGCTTTGGATATGATATCCTTTTGTTTATCTGATTATGATTTTGTAATTCTCTTATTGTTTTATTGATTCTTCATTGATTAGGGATTTTCTTGATTGGATCAAACGGATGCATATTTTTTTGTTGTAATTATGTTTTGTTTTTTTACAAACAATTGGATTTCAGAAAGTTTTGTCTACACTTGCAATTTAAAACACACATTTTCTTCTTCCTCTGTGGTTGGTGAACCCAACTCTCCCAGCATGTTCATTCCTTGTGGTTTGAGTCAGGGGTTTTAGATTATGTTCAACTCTGGACTGAACATTTCTTGGACTCGTGAACCTCTGAACTGAAAAACATGAATCGTTAAATTGAGTTGAAATAACAGGGGGAAAAATTGCATGTATTATTTATTATAACACAGTGGCTCCTGTCAGAATAAACCTTCTTTAACTCTGCTTCCACATTCTCATGTGTACATCCTGGAGAGGAGTCAACACAAGGTGCCAGAGGAGGCTCTCAAAGTAAGTGAGAACTTCCACACATGTACATATCATCTATGAATATGAGTGATAGTCAGGTATAGGCTTCTTCATATCCTACTTTCCTCTTGTGTGTTTTAGCATGAGAAGTACACCAGCCAGCTGCAGATGAGTATGAAGGCACTGGAGGCCAGGAAGAAGGAGAAGGAGAGGCAGCATGCTAAGGAGAAGACCAGAGACTCATCCTGCTTCAAACAGGAGAAAGCCGAGCATAAAGCTGCCCTCGCAGCAGGTAAAAACCCTGTTTAACTCGCAACTTCAACTCTGCCCCAGTCCACCTCTTGTTGTCCTTTTCTTCTAGAGCCCACAGTATATGTGCGATCCTACATTATAGACCAGGCCTAGGCATTTTCTCTGCAAGGTCGAAAATGATAGCAATTACAATTGATGAACTTAACTGTTTGTCTTGCCACAAACAGTACCAGCAAATACCAGTCTGTTATGCCTTAGGTAAAATATTGCTGCTGATGTCAGTTTCATTATCTTATTTACGTGAGGAAGAAGAAGCCTTTTATACCAAAAAGTGTTAGAGGATCTGTAGATGCACACAGCTCTCCTTGTTAAGCGAACCCATTGTATACGATCAAGTTACCTTGTGAGGGGATCGGGTCAAAGGTTCAATCCAGTAGGGTCAGACAAGCAGCATTACTAGTGTGGAACTCTAGTTGGCAAGATGAGTGAAGTGATATTGGCCTGGCCTGTTGAGCTGGGACACACAAGGCTTATGTCTGTCTACCATGCCTCTGGACTGGGGCTCCAGACATAGGCAGTAGTGCTGAACCTACTCCTGGTGGTGCTAGCATGTACACTAGAAGGATTAGAAGTGTGGCTGTGTGTGTGTGTGTGTGTGTATGTGTGTGTGGCTGTGTTTTTCGTGCCAAGCGGGCACGGCTGTTAGGGGGATTGTGGATTTGCTGTCTCACACACCGCACCGTAACAGTACTTACAGGTGTCCCTCTGTCCTCAGCTCTGCTCAGGGCTACATCTTTTGGGATTGTATAGGATTTACAGTGCAGTTAAGTTCCTAAAGCACTGAGGCTTGTTCTCAGCAGGGTAATGCAGGGGTGGACCATCACTAGTGGCTTTAACTACTGACAGTCACAAGGGAATGACACAACAGACACCAGCAGTGAACACTTCCTTTAGAGGTTTACATTCAGCCTCTTCCTCTGCCTGTATGTGATGGGTTAATATAGCTGCTGACTGATTCCTTATTTCCTACTGGAGCAGCTGGACTGGTGAGGTGACCACAGTGACAGTACAGTGGCAGGGTCTGCACCCTGTTGACAGTTCAGACACTGAGGCTGTGAGCAGGATATGTCTGTTTTTCCTGCTGCCTTGCAAGGTGTGGACTGTGGAGCCTGACCTCTCCTTCTGCTTCCTGTCTGTAAAGCAGTGTGCAGGCTCTCTGAGTGTACAGTAGGCCTGGGTGTGACTAGTCTACCCTGACAGGACCTAGGGCTATTCACTCTTTCCACCATAGACGTTACAGTAACTGTCCACTGTTTTCATGTAGATGGACTTAGAAGCTCAGTTTTGGTAACTTTTTAAAATAATTTTCTACTCTAAAATGAATGAAAATAAAAGTATTCTGACACCATGTAAATGATAATTTCCACATCCAGAAATTAACCCAATAACACATTGTAATTAACAAAATGGTAAACATTTTTTTACATATTGGGCCATGTGTATATAGCCAAATCATGGTCCATATTATCAGGTAGGCTATGCCTTTAGCCCAACTGATGCAGCAAAGTGCAAATAAATAGGCTGAAGCATGGTGTTTCCTATCTGCATTTACTGTATTTGGCTAATCATTAGCCAGATCCCAAATGTGATCTTTCAATTAGTTATTATCCTATTGATCCCAGAAAACACTTAATGTCACAACCCCCCCCCCCCCCCCCCCCCCCCCCAACAATTCCCTGGTTGCCACTACTCTTGCGCAACAAAAAATATCTATCTCATCAGAAGTTAAGAGGTAGAGTGGCGTTTTACTTCAAGCTTCCCTAGAATTGACCGGTGTTCCATTTATCCCCACTCTCTGCTATGCACTCACTGCAAATTGCTGAGCAGTAACATACTTAACCATGCTGCTGCTAAAAACTCTGGGTTTAAAATGGTGCAGTTCGCATATTTAGGATAAATAAATGAAGTAGGAATGGAAAGCTGGGATGCCCCTTTTTTTAACAAAGGCCATTAACTGCTGTTTTTGCAATTACAAGAATTGTTGTCCATTGACTGCTTGTTAGAATGCATGTTTCCCTTCCTATGGCACTTGTGCCACGAGGAATATTTCTCTCATGTAGAACACACAACAAGACGACTAGGTATGTAGATAAACTATTCTACTATGGGGTTGTCTGATTTTTCTGTTCATTACTCATTTTGTTTGCAGAGGAAAAGTAAAAGTGGACTGTTCTAGCATCTTCGAAGTGCGCCTCAGCAGATATATTTTTCATGCTCCAAAATGAGTGCAGCAGAAACACTGAATCAGTTATTCCCAGGCCCTAGACCAAGCAGGGAGAGGGGCCTTCTGTTATAAATGGGATCATGTGATGCACAATCCTTCTGGGAGGAGAATGAGACTGGACACTCTAATCCTAATCTTCAACAAAGGGAGGAGATACGGTAATGAAAGTCAAATGTGAAGCTTTTCAAATAAAAACACTGGCCTGCAGAGTTTAGTGACCCATCTCTCCAGAGCAGAACATTAAGAAAAACTGCTATAACCTTCCATCTACAGTACACTGAGTGTATAAAACATTAGGAACACCTGCTCATACACAAGACAACTTTTTGGACAAGATGGGTCACATTTATGTCTGATGATAACCAAACACTGCATTCCACAGTAAGAACCTCCATACCAACAGTCAAACATGGTGGTGACGGCTTGGGGATGCTTTGCTGCCTCAGGACCTGGACGATTTGCCTTAATATAATTAACCATGAATTCTGCTCTGTATTAGAGAATTCTACAGCAGGACTTGAAACCTACAAATGTTGCTTTAGTTAAAGCAGTTCTGCATGGTAGAATGGGCCAAAATTAATCCAGAGCGATGTGAGAGACTGATCAACAACTACAGGAAGCATTTGGTTGCAGTCAGTGGAGCTAAAGGTGGCACAACCAGTTATTGAGTATAAGGGGGCAATTACTTTTTTCACACAAGGGAACTGGGTGTTGGAAAACTTTTTAAATACAATATGTAATATTTTTTATTTATTTGTAAACTCAAGTTCCCTTTATCTAATATTAAGTATAACATTCAGTATCAAAAATTGAGAAAATCAGAAAGGAGGGAAATATTTTTTCACAGCACTGTACAGACATACATAATCATGATTTATCCATATTGTTTTTATCCATCTGACCAGTAAGAGCATTAGGGCAGATTTCTTGTCACCTTCATGGCTGTGATGACGTTTAACAGCTGTCTGGCCAGCCCGGGATGCTAGCCTATGTGGCATAAATCAGATTATCCACATGCCTGGTGTCTGTGTGAAAACTAAAGCGCTCCATTGGGGCTCACACACTGGCCTAAATAAACCAAAGCACTACAACTCCAAAGTGATGTTTCCCAGAACACACAATAAGACATCAACAGAGAGAGGGAGAAACAGAAAGGCACGTCTAGGGCTGTTGTTGTGGCTGTATTACCGTCATACCGGCGGCCACGAGTCATGAAGGCAGTCAAATTTCACATGACAGTTTAGTCATGGTAATTAGGCTTCTCCAAGCTCTGATTCTGCTGCTGGTCATTAGTAGCCTACCAAACTTGCTAACTGCTTGGTACTCAGCACTCTATTGTCCCTCTAATCACTCTGACATCAACCCAAATGTAATCTGAAATCTAATCAAACACTTCATGAGACCCCATGAGCTCATATTGCACATTTCTATAGGCTATGTAATTGTGGGAGAAAACAGCGTAATGGCTGCTAATAAAAAAATGAGGATCTCATCAGCTTTCTATAGGCTAGGCCTGCAATATTTATTTCTCAACTTTCCTAATATTAAGCACATTGCGTTTTGTTACTAAAGCACCTTATACCACCCACCACTGCGACCTGTATGCTCTAGTCGGCTGGCCCTCGCTACATATTCGTCGCCAGACCCACTGGCTCCAGGTCATCTACAAGTCCATGCTAGGTAAAGCTCCGCCTTATCTCAGTTCACTGGTCACGATGGCAACACCCACCCGTAGCAAGCGCTCCAGCAGGTGTATCTCACTGATCATTCCTAAAGCCAACACCTCATTTGGCTGCCTTTCGTTCCAGTTCTCTGCTGCCTGTGACTGGAACGAATTGCAAAAATCGCTGAAGTTGGAGACTTTTATCTCCCTCACCAACTTCAAACATCTGCTATCTGAGCAGCTAACCGATCGCTACAGCTGTACATAGTCTATCGGTAAATAGCCCACCCAATTTTACCTACCTCATCCCCATACTGTTTTTATTTATTTACTTTTCTGCTCTTTTGCACACCAATATCTCCTGTACATGACCATCTGATCATTTATCACTCCAGTGTTAATCTGCTAAATTGTAACTATTCGCCTACCTCCTCATGCCTTTTGCACACAATGTATATAAACTCTATTTGTTTTCTACTGTGTTATTGACTTGTTAAGTGTTTACTCCATGTGTAACTCTGTGTTGTCTGTTCACACTGCTATGCTTTATCTTGGCCAGGTCGCAGTTGCAAATGAGAACTTGTTCTCAACTAGCCTACCTGGTTAAATAAAGGTGAAATAAAAAAATAAAAAAATATTTACAACAGGAGTATAGCCTACCTGGCTGGCAGGAAAATAAACCACTGGGAAAAGCTTCCTCCATTCAGTGAAATAGTGCCTTTTTTTCCCCTAAACCTTTTCTCATAGTCGCACAGCTCTTGTAGCCTAGCCCATAGGCCTATATGTTTAATGATTTTTGTATCACAACTAAAGTGGTCAAATAACTTCTTAATTAAGCACATTAATCCGCTTTACAAGAGGTGTAGAGCCTAACTGGCATATATAAATAAATATATATAAATAAATATATATAAATGAATAATATGTGAGTTTCAAGTTTGGGGAAGTTCATTTTCATATAATAAAAGCCTTACATGCATAATTGCATTTGTGGTCACTTTTGATAATGGTGTGTTCCGTTAATGGAACATTCCCGCTTATAGCCTACTACCATGTGCGCATTGCTGCGCTTATAGTGTGAAGAAATAGCCTAATAGTTTATCGACATTTTATGCTAAGCGCTCTGATCTGTTGGGTCAGCTACACTGCATAATTTTTTATTTTTTTTTGATGCTAGTGGTTGTATTAATTTTGGATCTCCCACAACTGTTCCAGACTACTATGGGGGATAGTAGATTGACATAGGCTACTGCTTTTGCTGTTCTTTAGGCCTACTCATCTTGTTGACAGACGACAAAAAGTAAATGTGGACAATTCTTCCATTATCTTCAATATGCACCTCAGAATTGGATAAGGACGTGCGCAGTTGCGTCCCCGACGTGTCGGTCTTCACTTGTAGCCTGTGAGAAAAACGCGATCACGTGACAGAGAGCTGTGTGAGTGAGACACGCTTTGGATTGCGCAGCACACTTGGGCATGGCTTTTTTTTAGGGTGCATTACGGCCACCACGAAATTCGAGGCATTATCAAGTGCTTGTCAAATTGTGAATGAGAGACTACTGGAGTGTGTAGTCTGTGCAAAAAAAACTAAGCAGAGCTCATGCCTTTTCAAGCAACTTTTTTTTTTTCAAATCATTGTTAGTCTCATCATGCAGCATTACAATGTATTAAAAAGCAAAACATATAGCCCAACGTTTGTAGAACAACTAAAGTTACATTAATTACTCTAAATTAAGCATAGAGTACCTATTTCTTTGTTAACCGCTCAACACAGAATAGCTAGCTGCATGTGCGCACTCCCTGAATTCGCTTGGAGAAAATATATTTTATTCAGCTTTGTTCAATTGTATTCTTCATACTATAAAATAATGCCATGGAATTATAATCAAATCTTGTCTGCTAAATGAACTAGTGTAGCCCACAGCCATTTGGCATAGCCACATCAGGACCTAACATAAGGACAACTCAGAGTATGCTATTCTTTTCTTCAGAAATAGACTACATTTTCTTCATATCATGCTTCTTTAGTTCTGTCTAAAATAAATAATGGATTTATTGTGAAGATGTAGGCTATATTACATGGATTTATTAGACTTTTAATTGGCTTGTAGGCTATTTGAGGAAGCCAGGAGATGCTAAATCTGTTTGTTAATTAACGGTCAATTACCGTGAGACCGACCGTTATTTGCTTCACAATCACCAGCTGACCAAATTTTGTGACCGCCACAGCCCTAGGTACCCTACCACACACTTTTTTTTGTGGGGGGAGTGACTTAACATTTTTTGATTAAACATATTTTTGTTGCGCAATAGTAGTGGCAACCAGGGAAGTGTTGTGAGAAATTGTGACATTAAGTGGTTTCTGTGAGAAGTACAGGCACGTGTTACCCTAACAGTTAGGCCTACAGTACATTATATTCACTGTTTATGCATGTTTTTTTGTGGCATAAAATTAATCAATAGGATAATAACTAATTAAACGATCACATATGGGATCTGGCTAATGATTAGCCAAATACAGTAAATGCAGATAGGAAACACCATGCTTCAGCCTATTTATTTGCACTTTGCTACATCATTTGGGCTACAGGCATAGCCTACCTGATAATATGGACCATGCATAGGTTATTTACTTGGCCCAATATGTAAAAATAATTAAACATATATAATTTTACCATTTTACCGTTGTGTTATTGGGCTCATTTACCGTTGTGTTATTGGGCTCATTTACCGTTGTGTTATTGGGCTCATTTACCGTTGTGTTATTGGGCTCATTTACCGTTGTGTTATTGGGCTCATTTTCCGTTGTGTTATTGGGCTCATTTTCCGTTGTGTTATTGGGCTCATTTACCGTTGTGTTATTGGGCTCATTTACCATTTGTGTTATTGGGCTCAGGTAGAAATTATATTTAAAATGGTGTCGACATACTTTTATTTCCATTCATTTTGTAGAATAATGTCCTTTTTTAAAAAGCCACTAGAACTGAGCTTCTCAGTCCTTCTACATAAAAGTTATAGGAGGGACACACCCCCCCCACCCCCCGCCAGCGCTACACGTTTTTCCAGATGACACGCTGAGCGCGTTCTTATCAAAGTTAGAAACATTTTCGTGGGACAAAATGCATTATATTATTCCTAATGTTTTCTACTGTGACTGTTTTTGCCTGTGACTGTTTTTGCCTGTGACTGTTTTTGCCTGTGACTGTTTTTGCCTGTGACTGTTTTTGCCTGTGACTGTTTTTGCCTGTGACTGTTTTTGCCTGTGACTGTTTTTGCCTGTGACTGTTTTTGCCTGTGACTGTTTTTGCTACGCTGTTTTGTAATGCTTTGGCATTGTACAGATGTTATGGTGTTTAGGCCTAAAGCTTTTGTGTAATCATTCTGCCATAAATAGTAGGAATAACAGATACATCATTCAGTTGGCACTATACTAATTCTGTTCTCTGATTTCTTTCACTCTCTGTGTGTGTGCTTTTGTTAGTGGCCAGCGAGACTCCAGTGTCCAGACCCACTCCTCTGTATGGGCAGCCGTTGTGGTGGGGGGAGGATGATGCTGAACACAGTGGAGGACAGCGGGCAGATGAGGACCCTGCAGGTCTGAAACAAACATTACTCTACTATTACTCTATCAATGAACTTGTTGATCAGGATATGTGAGAGTGAGTGTGTCACTTTGAAAGAGGCCTGGTATTTCAGTTTTCTTATTAGCTGTGCTGGCTCATAAAGGTTACTGCTCTTGTATTTGATTAGAGTGGCAAACATAACACTTTGTTATGGCACCACATCAGTGTTGGATGCAGTGTACTAAGAGATGAATGGTGTTTAGCTCTGGCAAGCTCTGTAGTGCCCACTGGGGACAGGGAGCGGCCAGTGTCCCACTGAGCCAAGCCAGTCCTGGACCATGTCAGGCCAGCAGCCAGCGCCTCGTGATGGATTACCCTGTAAGCCCAGGGGACGGGGTAGAGGAGGGAGGGTGACTGTCAGCCTCATGCTGCCCAGCCTGGCTGGAACAGATTACCTCTCAGCCATTCTCCTTTGGGACTCCAAGCTCCCACAGTGACATTTTTACATGTCCAGCTGGCCTGGCACCCACTGATTGGCTGATGTATCTGTTTGTTTGCTCAGTCTAGCTGCTGGAGCAATGTTGTTATTTGTGGCTTCAGTTTAAGAGTGAATACTTGGCAGAGACAGAGTTTTAAAATTCTGTTTTCCTTGAATGGTGTAGTATGCCACAGTTGTTAGTACTCCCCTGTAATATTTCATTAGAGTTGTGTCTGTGATTCCTTCCCTTACCCACCTCACATACTGCATGTCCTTTGTGCCTGCAACTTACAGTATTAATCTATATAGACCTACTGTCTTCCCACTGTGTCTGCCCTAACAGAGAATACTAAAGAGGGCTCCAGACATGAGATCAGCGGCTCCCTGTCAGACAGCCAGGCCAAGACAATCTACTCACACCACAGGGAGCCAAGCTACTTTGAGATACCCACCAAGGAGTTCCAGCAGCAGGAGCTCCATGAGGTTCCCACTAAGGACACTGACCCCCCTTCTCTCCCTGTCCCTGTTCTCCCTCCAGTCCCCACCTCCACACCCCCTGTGGTGCAGAGCCACGCCTCCTTCACCATTGAGTTTGATGAATGCACACCAAGCAAGATCAAGATCAAGGACCATGTGACAAAGTTTTCCTTCCGCCAGCAACGCAAGCTCCCGGGTAAGGAGGCGGTGACAGCGCCCACTGAGGTGATATCAGCGGAGTGCAAGGTGGCTGATTGGCTGGTCCAAAGCGACGTGAGCATGATGAGGAGGTGGTCTCGGACAGAGGACATGTTCAGCTCAAAGAGTGGCCTGCCCATCTGCAACGAGGCTTCCACAGGTGAACTCTGACCATTTATTCACTGACTCCACGGTTACTATCCTCTCTTGCTGTCTGAGAGCTAACGTGTTTCTGTTTTTATCATCAGGCCACCACCATGAGGATGGGACTCGGAGTGACTCTGAGGATCCTGTTGTAAACGGGAAACGGGCTATCCAATTAAAGCCACCGATGGGCCCTCACAAATCTCTTCCACCCCAGCTGGCCCTCCCTAGACCCTTCACCAACCCTAACTCAGAGGATCCTCAGTCTCACTCCCTTCCTCCAAGCCAGGACAAAGCAGACCCCCAGCAGGGCTTCGTCATTGAGTTCTTTGACGACAATCCACGCAAGAAGCGCTCACAGTCCTTCACCAACAACACAGGCCAGCTCGACAGCCCGGCCCTCAGGAACAAGCCGGAGAAAAGGTGCGACCCCAGCACCCCCACCCAGCAGTACACCACTCCCTTGAAGGGCCCGGGTTCTGGAGGCCCCCAGAGGGCCGGCTCCCTGAGGAGGGAGAAGATGGAGGATCGTGTCAGTAACGACATCTCCTCCTGCTCCATCCCTCCCAGGCTGTTTAGAAGTGTGGGACGCAGGTCCAAACTGGCCCAGGACTTCACGGCTGAGTTCCTGAGGGAGTCCAGACAGGAGTCTAGGCCGAGCATGAACACAACCTGGGAGAAGAATACGTCTCCTGTGTCTCCTACCACCAGCCCCCCACCAACAGTAGAGGCAACAGCACCCCACTCCCACCCCCACCAGACCACACCAAGCCCCCATCAGCCATACCTGACTCAGACTTCATCCTGTACCCAGTCTGTGCCCCTGAAAGCCCCTCTAATGCCCATGGCCCCACGCAGCCTGGAGGCCCCACGCAGCCTGGAGGCCCCACGCAGCCTGGAGGCCCCACGCAGCCTGGAGGCCCCACGCAGCCTGGAGGCCCCACGCAGCCTGGAGGCCCCACGCAGCCTGGAGGCCCCACGCAGCCTGGAGGCCCCACGCAGCCTGGAGGCCCCACGCAGCCTGGAGGCCCCACGCAGCCTGGAGGCCACAAGCCCCAAAGGCCTGGGGAACGAGGAGGATGATACCTTGAGTGAAGCAGGCACCTACACCATTGAGACAGAGGTCCAGGATAAAGAGGTGGAGGAGGCACGCTGCAAGATAGAACAGGCAAGTCCCTTTGCCTTACTCTCTGTAGTCGTCTGTCGTTCTCTGTAGTCGTCTGTCGTTCTCTGTAGTCGTCTTATCTCTCGAAGTTTGTTTAATATCACACCTTGTCATGTCATATGCTTCACCATGAGATAACCTGCCTTGTCAAGTATGCGACTATGATGCTATCTATCACAAGCCAACACGAGTGTCACATAGGAGAGCCAGTGGATGTGGCAGCCTCCAGCCCTGCAGAGACAGCGTTCACACTCACATCATGCTTTGTTCCTGACAGGTGTTTGGTGTTGTTGAGGGGCCAGAGCAGCCCGGCCAGACTGCAGCAACAGCATGTAAGCCTGTTGAGTTTCAGGACAGGGAGGAGCGTAGGGAGAGTAGCTTGGTGGATCTGATGCCAGCTCCAGGGCAGGGACAGAATCTGGTGCAGGTAACTCCCCCCCCCCCCCCTCCCCAGCTGGGCTCAGTGTGGTGACACATTTCTACAGCTAATCAGTCCATAATCAGTCTGCTGGTTCAATAAGCTATCAGCCTTGGAAACACAATTCTACTTGTTCTGATCTCATGATTCTCCATGGTTCACCTCATATCCCTCTTAGATCTTTAGTTGTCTCTGTTGGTTTCTGGGGGTGTTGGTGTGGTAGTTCTTTACTTCTGACTGGGTTTGGGTGTGTCCAACTGGTTTTCACTGGTGGTGTTTTTGGTTTCTACCTGAGGAGTGGAATGGATTGGATTTTTGCTGTCATAAAATGTCATTTTCAGATTTAAAAAATATCCCAACATCCTAAGCTGTAAATGTGTTTCTTCGCCTAATCGGTTTGTCAACCAAATATAATTTCTTGAATGTGATTGTGTTATGTTTTTCCTTCTATTTTAAGCCTGATTTCTATTTATTGACTGCTGTCAAGACATGTGAATAACTAGTGTGATCCTCCCTGCAGGTACCTGGTGGCTCTAAGTGGGTGTCTTGCTGGGCCAGCCTGGCAGACAGCTACACACACTCTGGCCCTGCCTCAGGCCTCTTTGAAATCCCCTCACAAATGGACTTGTCAGGAGGAGGTATGGGAATTTGCACAGAATTTGAAATGATAATGAGTTATAGTCCTGATTATCAACTTGATTAAAAATGTATCTTCCTGTTTCCATTCAGTTGGTGGGAGGACCGTCCATCAGGCAACGCTCAGTCGGAACATCAATAGTGTGGAACCGGAAGGCCAAAGTTCCAAAACACAGCGTATTCCTTCTCAGGCACCATCGATGGAAAATAATGAGACTCCAACTCCCAGCATTATCATCCATCAGGACACTTACTCTACCTATGATATCAAAGATAGGAGCTCCAGAGTCCTTGGACCACAGGAGGACCTCCACAACCTGTCTGTACAGGACGACCTTGACCAAGACAGCCTGAGTGATGCCAGTAAGTCAGACGACGGCTCCATCGTGGAGCAGAGGAAGATGCCCACACCAGAGAGGACAGACAAGAGTACATCTCAGAGCAGTGAAAAGGAGAGGCCCACACTCCCAGCCAAGTCTACATCATTCTACATTGGCTCTAAGGAGACTGTGTCTAAACAGGAGCGGGGATCCAGACCCAATACACCCAGGATTGAGAGAAAACCACCACCACATCCCAACACACCACAGTTCTCCACAGCCACCCTGACCAAACAACAGGGTGGACAAGAATTTCAGAAGACAGTCAAGCTCAACTCATCAGCTCCCAAGCTTAACTACCAGGGCAGAGTCAGCCCTGAGCCCAACGAGATCTCAGTGTCTCTGGTCAGGCAGGAGAGTTTCATTAAGGACCAGCCAAGTGATGCTGCCCAGGTCACCAGACTCCCACACATCTCCAGCCAGCCTGCTCTGAATGACCCTGACCCTGCTGAGGCGTTCCAGGGTGTTTGCAGCCAGGACACCCACTCCTACCTCAATGGGACCGAGGATGCTCTGGCTGCCCTGGCGGCCATGCTCCAGGCCCAGCCGCCTGATGTTGTTCCTCGCCCCATAGATAACTCTCTGTCTGGGGAGTCTGACATGGACTCAGCGAGCACTGCCAGCCTGCGCAACAACCAGACTGCCCCTAAGACTGGATCCAAGAAGCCCTTTTTCACTACTGGCCTTCAGAGGGAGAGGTCCTCTGCCAGCTCCTTCACCCAGGAGCCCAGTCGCCAGCAGTCAGCAGCCTTCGATCGCCTGTCCGAGAAGCGGCGGTCCCAGAGATTGGACAGCAGCAGGAAGCCTGAACAAGACAGGAGGCTGGGAATGAGATGCTGTGTTGTAAAACATGGCACCATGGACCTGAGTGACGACCCCCAGAGCTTCAGCTTACCCTACTGGCCTGAAACCATCTCCTCAGACCAGGACGTCTCCCGGCCCGCTGCATGCAAGAAGTACACTGTCCCCCTGCAGAAGGAGGATCCCACTAAGTCCTCCAAAGTGGCCCAGGCCATAAGCCGCTCCAGCAGCATGTCTGCCCCACGGCCCACAAGAGCTTCAATGCTTCGCCGGGCTCGCCTGGGCGAGGCATCCGATAACGAGGTTACAGAGACCGACAGAATCTCCCAGAACTCCCAGGAAGTCAGTGGGACCTCCAAGGCCTCCCAGGACAATAAGAAGCAGCTCTCCAGGCTGGACATGCTGGCTCTGCCCCGGAAGAGGACTAGCTCTTTCACCACTCCCAGTGATACAGAGTCCTCAGCACCCAGGACAGGCTTCTCCAACCGCAGCACAGAGTCTAACAGTGGCTCTGGCCTTAAGGCCTCCGTGGCCGGGCCCAGCACTAAGCCTGCGCTAGGCAGGGCCTCTGGAGCTCTAGGCAAGCTCATCACCCGCGTCCGCTCCAGCAGTGCCAAATACACCAGCAGCACAGCCAGTGAGTAACAAACACGCATATCAGTCTCCCCTTTGCCTTTAAAATGTAAGTTTATGTAGTACTGTCTTAGTAATCATTTATTACAGGTGTAAGAACCTGAAAGGTAAAACTGTCTAAATATGTCTCAGCCATTCCTGAAATATTACAGAAATGTAATGAACCATGAAAATGACTTCTTCTGGATTGGAGGCATCACAATTTAGGTCTGCGTAAAGGTGTCACGCCCTATCAATTATCTAGATGAATTGGTTCTGAGTGAGTTTGAGATAATTAGTTCAACTAACAAGTAATGAAGGTGCAAGCCTTGGTTTTATTCTTCTGGAGATTTGGCTTTAAGGGCCTCCACTAACTTCACTAATGCTGTATTGCTATTTGCAATTGATTTCAATCATTTCTACTAGAATACCTGTGGGGAAGGTGGATACCATCTGCACAATGTTCTCATAATCATTATGCAATCTTCAATCATGATAACATAACTGTCTAGAACAATGTTATGAGAATATTGTGGGTCAGATGTGGAATACCGTGCTCTATCCTTTGAGCGATAATCTGTGGTTTTAACTACACTTCACTTTCTACATTGTGTCAATATGACTATGGTCTTCAACAACATGACTTTGTGACAGTAGCCATTACTGTTGGGTTGAGTGCTCATTTCTGGGTGTGAATGTTTTTGAATCAAAGAAAATCCTAATGAATAGTTTATACAGCAAGACTTAAATCTTGCATCAGTACATTTACCATCTGAATGAGCACAAAACTACAAAACCCTTCTATATGGGTCTATGGGGTATATTTGGGTGTTTTGGGATGTGTAGGGTTTATAGTGTTTTAATGGTGTCCTTTCATGGTGTCTCTGTTTTTACCTTCTCCTCATCGTCCTAACTTTCTAAAACACCCTTCAAACCAATTCATGGCTGAAAGGCTCTAGACGACGACAGAAAGGCTCTGACTACACCTCCACCTCAGAGGAGGAATTTGACTCTAACCAGAGCACCCTTAAACACAAACGCTCACACACCCCCTCAGCTTCCCGCTCCCAGCCTCTCATCCCCCCACGCCCCAAACCCTGCTCACAAGACTCGGACCAGGAGAGTCACGAGGGAGACGCCTACCAGAACTGGTCCTCTCACAGTGCTGAGATAGCAAGGTGAATTGAGATGGCAAGGACACAGCATAAGCCAGTTAATGCTATTGCTGAGTGCTTTAATGATCTGCATGGTAATTGAAGTGGTTATTGAGTTCACAACAGTAGTGAGATCATTTGAAACTTCTTGAATTTTTCGCTCTTGGTAGATTGCCTGAGGTATCCATCCCTGTGTTGGTCTGTTCTCCCCTTCTAGACCGAGTCAGGACCTGGCTAAAGATCTATCCGTCATGGCCAGGGAGATCCATGGTGTGACTGGTGATGCTGATCCTCAGAGCTCTTCTGCAGTGGAGGCCAATACACCTGTCTCTACCATCACCGCCAGGGAGGTGGTATGTTAACCACACTGCCCAGTCACACTGATATTTTATTTAGCACACAATGCAGTATATCCTCACCTGTGTTCACTGAATCCTGTTACAATGGTTGGAGAAGACATACACAACATATCAACCAAGAGTTTTCATTATCTCCATGCTGTCGTGTCTTTGGCTATGCCAGATTAAGTGATATGACATGCTATTCTATAAAATAATTTATCCGTAATTAATATTACCTGATTGAGCTAATCATGTAAATGTAATTAACTAGAGAGTCGGGGCACCACGAAAGAATATTTATAGAGCTGTTATCTTCCGAATAAACTCTTAAAGACCTAGTAATATTTTACATCAATAGCAGTCAATATTAATCGTCACCTTAATTCAGTCTCATCTGAAAGTTGTAAATTCTTGGTTATCTGCACGAACCCTGGCTAACAAGTTGAATCAGCAATACAAAATTGGGTTTAATTATTTATTTACTAAATACCTAACTAATCACACAGAATTACACATACACATAATTAATCATAACTTGATTACAAATTACGTCATAAAGGAAAACGTCCCTAGCGGGCGGAACAGTTATGACAGCTTGTTACACAAAAGAAAAGGGGCTGGGTTTGAGTGAAAGAGCGGGAAGACTGAGGAACAAAGGGCGAAGCTGTGCTATCGTAAATACAGTATCTTATGCATTATAAATTACCACCCATTTGGAAAAGGAAAATGCAATAAATATTTACTCTGAGCTGCGCTTCAGTAGGTTGGTGGTAGACCGAGTCCTTTGAAGAATGTCTCTGGTGGTCAATTGGATACGTTGTAGTAACGTTGTTGTGTGATAGACGGAATACTCTGTCTGTTCCTTCCTAACCTTCGTTTGCAGCTGATGTTGGCTTCGTTCTGTAGTTATTATCTGAACCATTCTGACATCGGACCGTCATCCTCGGAACAGGAGGTTACATTGTCGTCAAGGCTTTATATAGGAAGGGAGAGAGGGGCGTGTTTGAATAGTTTTATAGCCCATGTCCCTTCACAGGGGCGGGCCACTGATTGAGCATAGCCCTACCCTTATGAAAACCCAAATCTCACATTTTAGAAGCTAAAATCACATTTCATCCCATCACGAATAATTTCATATTCAAACATTTAAATTGAACAACAATTCCATGTGAGTCCGATAACTCTGATGTGTAGACTTTCCACTGTAGAGTTTGTCATCCTATCATTGATGAGAATGTCTCAGATGACAACCGAACTGACATAATATTCATTAAGTACCACCGCATATGTTAAATTGGTCGGGTTTACCAGAATATAGTTAATTTCCCCACACCTTCTGATGTTCCCAGAATCTCTATGTTAACCAAAGGGGTTTGCAAATGTAACATCAGTAGGGTAGAGAGAGGAAAAAGGGGGGAAGAGGTATTTATGACTGTCATAAACCTACCCCCAGGCCAACGTCATGACAATGCTGTCAGACAACACAGCCATCTCCTCAGGCTGCCAGCCTTCTCAGTTGCAGATTTATCAATGAGTTGCTCTCACATCTGTGGCCAATGCAAAACATTAATTTGACTGTCATTAATGGGGTTGTATCCATCAATTCATCTTGATTGTTGTTTCTTCCCTGTTTCCATATCAGCTACCTTATGATTGGCACATATGATAACCATCCTTAACTGTCTGACTCCTGTTGTATTGCAGTTGGTCCATCCCATCCCAGAGGCTGGTGTGAACTACCTTAGAATTCCTCCTGGATCCGCTGCAGCCAGGGATCCCGACCAAACCATTATGAATGACCAGGAATACAACTCTAAGCACAGAGGATGGAACCAGGAAGTGGTTAGACCATGCTATTATTTATCATACCACTTCAAGCCATTTTGAGAATGTTGAACATTATAAATAGATTCTGTCTTTTTTTTATAAGTTGCTGTTCAGCCTTGTTTTTGTGAAATTGAGAGTTGACTGATTGTTTTTGTCTGCGATCTCTCTCCAGGTTGTTGTGGATGATCTGATGTTGAATCCAGTGTCCCAGATCTCTCTGGCTATTCGAGAAAACACAGAGCAGCTAGCTGAGAAAATAAAGTATGAATTTATACAAAGACATGAAGTATGTTCAAAAGTTCACAATACCTTTTCTGTCCATTCTCCTCACATCTCATACCAGAACCAGATGATACGTTTTATTAGTCCTCTGATATGTAGTAATCTCGTTAGCTCTGCGTGACTTTCTGAGTGAGCTCAGCCACTTAGCATGGCTAATGGACTCAGACTGAGTGAACTGTGCTGTGATGGGCAGATATTAGTATCTGTATATAGTATTCTAAATATTCAGTATAGGAATTCCTCATTTGATATGTGGTTGTTCTGTCTGTAAACTAGAGTGTGTTTTTGTGCTTGCAGGGTACTATTCCACAACAAAACTGACGTTTGGGGGGAGATTGAATCAAAGCTCAATACTGAAAATGACATCCCTGTCCTGAAAGGCTCAAACAAGGTTGGCATTTCCTCAAGTTTCTCCAGTTAGTTTATAGTTATTTGTGATGATTTGCTGTATAATGTTTATTTCCATCAGCAGTGTGTAACATGCCTATTTGTATTTCAGGAAATCACAGCTATTCTGAAAGAGCTCAGAAGAGTTCAGAGACAACTTGAAGGTAAGTGCACATTCATCACAAAAATCGAGTAAAACCTCCATGTAAACAAGCATCACTTAAAATGTTTTTTTGCTTTTTGTTAAATTATTTTTTCCCCCTCAGCTTTTTAGTTGTTGATTTATGCCTGATTTTTCTGTTCTCTCCACAGTCATCAACACTATCATTGAGCCCAGTGGAAATCTTGAGCCAGCCAAAGCCTCCACTCCTAGTGCCGCCTCCACTCCTAGTGCCCCCTCCTCAGCCGGGTTGAAGCCATCCAGGGCCCCTTCGAGATACTGGAGAACCTCGGGTTCCCAGCGGGGTGGGGTTCCCTCTTCCAGCTCCAGGCCCAGTGAGAGTGTCAGGAGATCAGTTGTGGCCTCTGAGGCAGAGAGCTACGTGGTCTGAGGTTTTGGAGCACAGTGCCTCCCCTTCACTGCTGCACCACAATTCCAGGTGTTGAGAGAGTGGATTAGAGGGGGAAATAGGCACTGCTAGAGAGAACTGTGGCCCCACCGCACAAAGACACTACTGTACTGTGTGTGCACTACTAGACAACTGCAATGCGCACTGAACTGCCATGGTGTGAGAAAGGGGTTGTACGAGACACAAAGCCATGCAGTGGTTAGTTCAGTGGAGGGAAAATCCCTTTAAAGGCCCATTGCAACTGTTTTTATATCAATAAAAAAACTATTCTGGATAACATATAAGAACCTTACTGTAATAGATATATATTCAAATTGACAAAAATAACTTTTTACACAAACTATTTCTCAAGCAAGAATTTTGCTAGGACTGTCTGAGTGGAGAAGAAAAACTGAAAACTAGCTGTTCTTGGCAGAGGTTTGGAACTCTTTGTAATTGTTATTGGTCTATTAACCAATTTACCGCATGGTGATGTCACCATGGAAAGCCGAAATGTCCGCACATGCACACCTGCTGATTAGAAGGACCTGTCTAGATTGTATTTTCAACCAGCAACTCCAGGATCAGTGTTAGTTTCATCAGCTGTTGAACAATATGATACAAAACACACAAACAGAATTTTGACTACACTGGGCCTTTAAGACGAGGTCATTATTCTGCCATATACCCTTGTTGATCTCACGCTCAGAAAACTTAAGCATACTTGCATTTGATTGATTGATTTCTATAATTGTATTAATTGGGGAAATTTTGCCGCAATCAGCTTAGAGCACAGTATATTTAAAAACAGCTTGAGTATATTTTATTTAAGGAAGTATATATTACTAAAGTAATTAACTAATACAATTAAAGCATATTTTGACTTTGCTTGATTTAAATGTATAAGTAAAGAATTTATATTCTCCAGGATTCCTTGATAGGTTTATTCAAGACTTCATCACTGCTTTCTTTGAATACTCACTTTCTTTTGACCACTTTCTCCCTCTATGGACCAGACCTATTGAAGAATGGCTAAAGTATTTCATTGTAATGATTTATATATTATTAAAGAGTTTATACATTTGCACTTGGACACTTGCTTTTGCGCAAATAGAATGTTATTTTTCTGGTCTCTTAAACGACATTAAGGCATTTTTTAAATGAAATGTAAGAATGGCTCTAGGAGTCATTGCTTTACAAGGTATCTCATGTTGCCAGTAGAAACTTTTGCGTATGTATTCTCTAGAGTCAAAGGTAGACATCAGGTCTGCTTCCTCATGCACTATCTGACACTATAGATTTCCTTGTTCTCAGAACTGAAAGTCTGTGTGGAATGTATGGTTGGGTGGGCAGGGCTGGGGGGCTTAGTGCTGGGGTAGAACGTTAGTTTTAATCACCTAGCAACAGCCAACTGCTGTATCTGCGTAGTTCAGCCCAGAGATTTTAGGCTTTGAAACAGAATAAAACGAAGGACTCATTCAGGACTTCTACCAGCTAGCGCCATTTGGAAAGTGTTTTTGTATTGCTGATAGGTTTGATTGTCATAACTGGTCAGTTGATTGCACAGCTTTCAATAATGTGGTCAGACATACAGTGAGCTCTAAAAGTATTGGGACAGTGACACATTTGTTGTTTTGGCTCTGTACTCCAGCACTTTGGTTTTGACATGATATAATGACTATGAGGTTAAAGTGCACACAACTTTAATTTGAGGGTATTTTCATCCATATCGAGTAAACCATTTAGAAATTACAGCACTTTGTACATAGTCACCCCATTTTAGGGGACCAAAAGTGTTGGGACAAATTCACTTGTGTATTAAAGTTGTCAAGTTTAGTGTTTGGTCCCGTATTCCTCGCACGCAATGGCAATGATTATATCAAGCTTGTGAATCTACAAAGTTGTTGGATGCATTTGCTGCTTGTTTTGGTTGTGTTTCAGCTTATTTTGTGCCCAATATAATGAATTGTCATTTTGGAGGTACTTTAAGAACATAGTGTTTCCAAACACTTCTACATTAAATGTGGATGATACCATGATTACTGATAATCCTGAATGAATTGTGAATAATGATGAGTGGGAAAGTTACAGATGCACAAATCATACCTACCCCAAAATGCTAACCTCCCCTGATATTGTAATGGTGAGAGGTTAGTGTGTCTTGGGGTATGATATTATCATGGTAGCATCCACATTTTAATATAGAAGTGTTTAGAAACATTCTATTGTTATTTACAATAAAAGTGACTATATAAAATTAAACCGTACATTATTTATCATTCATTTCTATTGGGCACAAAATAATCTGAAACGCAGCCAAAATAAACAGCAAATGGTTTTGGTCCCCTAAAATGGGAGGACTATGTACAAAAAGTGCTGTAATTTCTAAATGGTTCACCTGATATGAACAAAAATACATTCAACTTAAAGTAGTCAGTCTGCACTTTAACCTCATAGTCATTGTATCATTTTTAAATCCAAAGTGCTGGAATACAGAGCCGAAACAACAACAAAAAGTGTCACTGTCCCAATACTATTGAAGCTCACTGTATCTCAGGGCAGTGTACTTTCTGTCCCCTTCTTGATTCCCCTTTCTTGGTTGAAATTGTCATCTGTGGCTTCAATTTTGCCAAAGAATACCAATGATACTTGTCTTGTAGAAGTTATTATTATTAACACTTTACTGACTTAAATGCCCTCTGACAGTTTTCAGTGTCGCTTTCTAGAGATATTTTCTCCAGTCTCATTGCTGTACACTCCTTCATTCCATCAATAAGCACACCACACTACATGAACTCCTGTGGTGTTGATGCCAGTTTTAAAGGACTGTATCAGGTGTCAACAGCAAGATGCACTTGCTGTTTCTTGTTTTGTTCTAATCATTCCTCATAATTGTGAGCAGAAATGTTGTGCAATTATACATTAAATCAAAATGTCATGATATATGTACATATCTAAGACTTGATCTAGAGATGACCACACCATCTTGTATTTTGCACTAGTGTAGTACCATCGGGCCCCTTTAATCTTATGCTGAGAAGCTACACATTAAGCCACCTTTTTTTACTAAGGGGGATGCTCTCATTCTGTTAGATTGTATAAATGATATCCTATCCGGAAGGAAAGGAGACTGAAAATGCAATAAAATAAAGGGGCTACAGTCCACAAGTGCTTGTCCTTTTCCCAACAGTTTGTGTAGCTGTATATGAAATTGTAAAAGGAATTTCCCTCGGTGCCACAAAGCCTTTTGGGATATATGGTTTCATACCACAAAGTACAGTTCTTGTTTACACCCATGGGCTCAGTTAAATCGGTATCTGAGCTTTTGATTGCTACGACACGAAGTGCTGCTGCCATTCTGCTTTGTGGAAGTTTTATTACATTTCTCCATCAAAAGCTCCAGTTAAACACTTTAATTGAGAAATATCTTGATGTCATATGTGAGTCAAATGTTGTATACCTAGCTCATATCCCTTTAAAGTCATCAGTCACCATGGTTTGTTTTTTGGGTTGTTTGGCTCTTGCACCCTAAAAGTAATGTTAAGTTCCACATCCTTCAGCATCTGTTATTTATGATGTTTTCCAGAATGAATTTATTGGAAAGGTTATACATTTTTGTGCAAAGTTTAGAGAATGTGATAACATGTTGTAATAAAGAGATTTGTAATCAATTATGTTGTACTGTCATCTTCATTATTTTTATTCCTGTAACGGTTTTCTGTATGAGAAGGAGAGTCGGACCAAAATGCGGCGTGTCTATTGCAATCCATGTTTAATGAAGTAACACACTAAACACAAACACTACCAAAACAATAAACTTAACGAAAACCGAAACAGCCTATACTTGTGTAACCTAACACAGAATAATGACATAAGGACACTAAGGACAATCACCCACGACAAACTCAAAGAATATGGCTGCCTAAATATGGTTCCCAATCAGAGACAACGATAAACACCTGCCTCTGATTGAGAACCACTTCAGACAGCCATAGACTTAGCTAGAACACCCCACTAGCTACAATCCCCATACATACACACCACATACAAAAACCCATGCCACACCCTGGCCTGACCAAATAAATAAAGATAAACACAAAATACTTTGACCAGGGTGTGACAATTCCAACGCCACTTGTTTGATATAAGCCTAATATTGTAGCACTCAACAGAATCCTCACAAGTACCTTTATTTATACTGTATATCCTGATCTCTCAAAAAAGGGAAATGAAAGAAAAAACAGGAACCGTGTATTTTCCGGTGGACAGTAGATGTCATACCTAGTTTCATATCAATTTCTGAGGACTTAGAGGAAGGCTATTGTAACGACAAATCACTTGCAGAAGACGAGCCGCTTTACTCTGTTTCCGTAAGTTGTTTTTGTATGTTAAATGTATGTTTAAAATGATATGCATGACCAATAACATTTTAGGTCTGGATTTCAGCAGTACATCAGGAACATCCATGCCAGAGATGTCCTCTCCTTACAATACTTTACATGATAGCGATGTTCCCAACGTAAGGGTAAGAATTGCTTGTCAGACTTTTCAGTAGATTCCCATCTATGTTGATACAACTGAAGTCTGTTCGAACTTCTGTTCACAGTTATATTGATCACATGGCTGTGTTCATGTTCCAGGGATCCAAACGGCTTGTTTCAATTGCTGTGGCAGTGGGATGTTTGACTGCATTCGGGGCACTGCTCTCCTTTTCTATGTATGAGAAGAGCACAGAAGAGCATTTCCAAAACCACAAGATCTTCCAAAAAACAAACACTGATAAAAATAACATTTCTGAAGAGCAAAGCCGGTGAGCGTCGTATACATAGTATACGTTTTTGCTTTAATGCTTAAATACATCGAATTGACAATATAAAACAGTCAAATTAAGTTTTGGCAAGGGAAGTGGATGTGTTGTCTTCAATTTGTAATCCTCCCCAAAGACTAGAAATTTAACAGGTCCTGTTGTGAATTCCTCAGTATAATCCTCGTAGAGAGCATTCCCCTGTATATGAAATATGACGACAATGCAACCTTTGGGACCCCAGTGGACAAAGCCTGGATAGATCTCCTGTCCATGGCAACCTACCAAGTCGATGTGGCTTCCTTCTACTGGACTCTTACCGGTGATGACATCAATATCAACTCTTCCACTGACTTGCCTGTGAGTTTAAAAAAAGACATTTGAAATACGTTTGACAACCGCTGTCAACTAGTCCTCCCTGTGAATTTGCCTGCACTTTATCTACTGTTATCAACAGGGAAAGAACATACTGGAGCAGTTTGGAGCTTTACCTTCCAGAAATGTGTCAGTGAGAGTTGTGACAAGTATTCCCTCGGTGCTGACAAACTCCACAGATCTTCATTTTCTGAGACAGAAAGGTCTGAAATATTAGAAAGGTGTTCTTAATGTTTCGTACACAGTATATTATCCTACTGTATGTTTCATCCTCTAATCTCCTATCCTTGGTTATCTATACTGTAGGAGTCCAAGTAAGAAAAGTTCCCTTTGGGCATTTGACTGGGGGTGTACTCCACAGCAAGTTCTGGATTGTTGATAGGAAACACATTTTCCTGGGAAGTGCCAACATGGATTGGAGGTCTCTTACACAGGTAAAGGTCTAGTGATGATATAATAGAACTACCTTAAATAATTTCACTCGTTTTGCACCTACATGACGGGTCACAATGCACTATCACCTTAGGTAAAGGAACTGGGAGTGGTGATCTATAACTGCTCCAGTCTGGCTGAGGACCTCCATAAGATCTTTGAGTCATACTGGGTGATGGGTCATCGCAACAGCACCATCCCAAACCCTTGGCCCTCCAAGTATGACACTGCCATCAACAAAGAGCACCCCATGCTGCTGAAGACTGATAATGTTTCAAGCAAAATCTACATCACAGTGAGTCCTTTCGGTTTCACTTCCCATTCCCTGCTTTCAGAGTGCCCCGAACCATAAAACTATTAGCATCTGAATAAAACCTGAGAGAATTAAAGAGTGTGTCTATTGTCATAACACACTGACTGGATATTTTTTTCTCATCTAATGACCATCTCATCACAGTTCTACTCATTACAGCCCTCTCTTCCTTGCAATGTGATGTCCATACTCTGTCTCTCCCAGGCCTCTCCTCCCACTTTCTGCCCCGCCTCTCGGACGCAGGACCTTGATTCTATCCTCTCAGTGATCTCAGGGGCACAGCACTACATTGATGTAGCAGTCATGGAGTATTTCCCCACCACACGCTTCATACACCCTCAAAGGTGAACATACTGTCCTACCAGACTCATAGCCTTTTTCAATCCACCATTGACTTTTACTTACTTTGACTTCTTGTAATATTGAAAGACTAATTGAGTATACACTACCGGTCAAATGTTTTAGAACACCTACTCATTCAAGGGGTTTTTCTATATTTTTACTATTTTCTACATTGTAGAATAATAGTGAAGACATCAAAACTATGAAATAACACATATTTGAGTTTTTTCAAATAGCCACCCTTTGCATTGATGATAGCTTTGCACACTCTTTGCATTATCTTTGCACAACCAAACGGTTGTGTTGTGACAAGGTAATGAGGTATACAGAAGTTTATTTGGTAAAAGACCAAGTCCATATTATGGCAAGAACAGCTCAAATAAGCAAAGATAAATGACAGTCCTTCATTAGTCAGTCAATACAGAAAATGTTAAGAACTTTGAAAGTTTCTTCAAGTGCAGTTGCAAAAACCATCAAGCACTTTGATGAAACTGGCTCTCATGAGGACCGCCACAGGAAAGGAAGACGCAGAGTTACAGGATAAGGTCATTAGAGTTACCAGCCTCAGAAATTGCAGCCCAAATAAATGCTTCACAGGGTTCAAGTAACAGACACATCTCAACATCAACTGTTCAGAGGATACTGTGTGAATCAGGCCTTCATGGTCAAATTGCTGCAAAGAAACCACTACTAATGGACACCAATAATAATAAGAGACTTGCTTGGACCAAGAAACACAAGCAATGGACATTAGACCAGTGGAAATTTGTCCTTTGGTCTGGAGTCCAAATTGGAGATTTTTGGTTCCAACCGCCATGTCTTTGTGAGATGTGGTGTGGGTGAACGGATGATCTCTGCATGTGTATTTCCCACTGTAAAGCATGGAGGAGGAGGTGTTATGGTGTGGGGGTGCTTTGTTGGTGACACTGGCTGTGATTTATTTAGAATTCAAGGCACACTTAACCAGCATGGCTACCACAGCATTCTGCAGCGATACGCCATCCCATCTGGTTTGAGCTTAGTGGGACTATCATTTGTTTTTCAACAGGACAATGACCCAACACACCCCCAGGCTGTGTAAGGGCTATTTGACCAAGAAGGAGAGTGATGTAGTGCTGCATCAGATGACCTGGCCTCCACAATCACACCACCTCAACCAAATTGAGAAGGTTTGGGATGAGTCGGACCGCAGAGTGAAGTTAAAGCAGCCAACAATATGTGGGAACTCCTTCAATACTGTTGGAAAAGCATTCCAGGTGAAGCTGGTTGAGAGAATGCCAGAGTGTGCAAAGCTGTCATCAAGGCAAAGGGTGGCTATTTGAAGAATCTCAAATGTAAAATATTTTGGGATTTGTTTAAACCTTTTTTGCTTTCTACATGATTCCATGTGCTCATAGTTTTGATGTCTTCACTATTATTCTACAAAGTAGAAAATAGTAAAAATAAAGAAGAACCCTTGAATGAGTAGGTGTTCTAAAACGTTTGACCGGTAGTGTACCTCTTTAACTCATCCTTTAGGTACTGGCCAGCCATTGATGATGCATTAAAGAGGGCTGCTTTTGAGCGGAATGTTAAGGTCCGTCTGCTGGTGAGCTGTGGGCGGGATTCTGATCCAGCCATGCTTCCTTTTCTTCAGTCTCTAGCCTCCCTGAATTACCCTGCCCAGCGTATCAGCATTCAAGTGGTAGGAAGACACACATAGCCCACTGGTATTATTATTCAACCAATGTGATGGTCTTCTTTTCTGTACTGTAATGACAGATTGTCCTCTTTTTCAGAAACTGTCCATTGTGCCAGTGGGGAACCAGTCAGAGATACCCCACTCTAGAGTAAACCATAATAAATACATGGTGACTGATAAAATGGCATATATTGGTAAGGGATAGACAGCTGTATCAACAGAAAATAGTTGAATATTATAATACTTTGATGTGAACAGACACAGTTGTCTACATGAAAGCATTACAGGTAATGAATAACTTGCATTCCAAATCATTCTGCCCCTCAGGGACATCTAACTGGTCAGCTGACTACTTCAACGCCACAGCTGGAGTGGGGCTGGTGGTTTCCCAGCACGCACCACACTGGGCCTGGAGGACCCAGGCTCTGCAGGGGCAGCTCAGGGCAGTATTTGACAGGGACTGGCAGTCTCAGTTTACTGTATGTCTCGCTGACTTGGGTCATCACCCTGACTGTGCCCTCTCAAAAGGATAGGCGCTCTACTTACCATCCGTACACTCAGTTATAACAATGTTTACTTTATAAAAGTCCCCAAAGCATTCAGTTATGGCAGTTATGGCTTAGGGAGATAACAGTAAGCCTGTTGGACTGCTTTTTTGTTGTTGTCTTTGGTTGTTTCTATGAGGAACGTTGCAACTGAACACACATAATTTGCTTCATTATTTGTTTGTATTAGTTACCTTTTTTCCAGAGTGAAAATGTCATGTTGAATGTTTAATATTTCACTGTCTATTAGGGTACGTTGGGGGAAATCGTACCTTAATACCTTTTGCAAGCAAATAAATACTATTTCATGATATATACTTGATTGCTCATTATTTTTGCCAGGCATTTTAGCCAGGCTCAAGATTCTTCAAATGGAAACGCTTAATGGGAAGAAGATTAAAAGCCATGTCCCGGGTGCTTATGCTAGATTGAGGGGTGTCATCACTGGGGTCCCAATATCTATGTTCACAGATGATGTTAAAGATAATGTGAAGGGAGGCAGAGTGATGGAAGCCAAAAGGTTGATCAGTAGGAAAGAGGGTCAAAGTGAAAGGTTATCAGTGATGCTGAGATTTGAGAAAGTCTTGCTGGGAAAAGTACAGATAAGACTCCTCAGTTTCAATGTTAGAGGATATGTCACATATGCACTGCAGTGTTTTAAATGCCAAAGAATGGGACATGTAGCTGCTCAGTGTAAAGGAAAGAAAAGATGTGCCAAGTGTGGAGGGGCACATGATTACGGTGAATGTGGAAGCAATGTGAAGGTTAAGTACAGTAATTGTGGGGGAGAATACAGTGCAGCATTTGGTGGATGCCGGGTACAGAGAGAGGCTCAAAGATATAAGATCAATTATGATGTATCATTTGCAGAGGCTGATGGAGCTTACATGGATGTACCTGTAGTAAGTGGACCTACTTTCAGACTTATGGATCTGACATGGATGTACCTGTAGTAAGTGGACCTACTTTCAGACTGATGGATCTGACATGGATGTACCTGTAGTAAGTGGACCTACTTTCAGACTGATGGATCTGACATGGATGTACTTGCAGTAAGTGGACCTACTTTCAGACTGATGGATCTGACATGGATGTACCTGTAGTAAGTAGACCTACTTTCAGACTGATGGATCTGACATGGATGTACCTGTAGTAAGTGGACCTACTTTGACTGATGGAGTTTACATGGATGTACCTGTAGTAAGTGGACCTACTTTCAGACTGATGGATCTGACATGGATGTACCTGCAGTAAGTGGACCTACTTTCAGACTGATGGATCTGACATGGATGTACCTGTAGTAAGTAGACCTACTTTCGGGGCTGGTGATTCTGATGGTCCTGGAAATATTGTGCTCATGAATGTCTGGTGTCAAAGGACACTTTGATAATGAATAAAGTTGACTTTTTAGATTTTATTGGTAAGGTAATCAATACGACTCAGGTTGAGGAAAGCAGAAATGCCAGGTTGAAGGTTATTGTGGAGACGGCAAAAGAGATATTGGCGGTAACAGATGTTACTGTTGAAATGGAAGGCAGGGAGAACTGCAAACTTTGCAGTGTTGCACTTCAATGTTTTTCCTGGCAGCAGCCAGGCCAGGAAGGTTGAATTTTATTTTCATGGTAGTTCAGAAGATCATGATTGATCTTAGATCATTATCTAAGATAGATCATGGGTAGATCATGATTGATCTTACATTCCAGCCAAGTAGGTGGTGGCATGCACTTTAAAAGTTAATTTACAGACTGCCATGATATCATAGAAGAAGAAGAATTAGAAGAAGAATATTCTGTGTTTACTTTGAGTGATGTTAGGATGTATAAGTTATCCTGTACAAGCTTTTATGCCAAATACATTGTTTTTACAGGTGTCAAGCTTATGGGCATGTGACAGCAGTGTGTAGGAAGGAGGTTCCTAGGTGTGAGAAGTGTGCAGAAGGGCATGAGACAAAGAAATGTGTAGCATTGAGGAAAGTAGAGGTTAATTGTAGGGGTGCCCATGGGGCTAGGGTTCAGAAATGTCTGGTGGGAGAGTAAGGTTGAGTTTTTCAAGGTTAGTGTATGCAGAAGTTGTCAAATGCTTAGACAGTGAAGAACGTAGAGGAAGATGTGTCAAGGGGAGGGATCCTTAGAGGAGTGGTGTACGTAGTAGATCTGTACCAGTACAGAGGGATAGCCCAACAAGGTATGCGTGTTTCAGTAAGAATGGATTTTTTGCATTTATAGCAATGGTTATCAACTCTACTGCAGGGATGGAACGTTTGTGTGTGTTTTTTTTTGTGTGACTGCAGTATTTAGTGTATGTGTTTATTTATTTTTTCAAGCTAAGTATAAGGGAGTTATACTCCAGTCTGGTAGGTGGCGGTAATGCAATATTATTGCCAACCGCCGTTAAACCTCATCGAAGAAGAAGTGCTGTACTTTGCAAGTTGAAAGGGCACGGGGCGGCGTTTCATGTTGTACTAGCTACGTGTGCTTCTGACAGGCTAGCCAGCAAGCTGAATAATTGCAGTGAACATCATGGTACTACTTGAAAACGACTCGGTAAGTTAGAAAACCCCATCGACTAATGTAGTATATCTTAGAAATTGACATTATTAGAGGACTGGTTTAATTTGCTAGGTATTGTGCATTGGCATCAATCACTGCTGCCTGTTCGCTAACCATACCCAGTAACGTTAGCTAGATAGCTAGGCACGTTCGGCTAGCATTTGCTAACTAACGTTATTCGTTTGAATTGCTTCTGTGGTCCGCGTGATAGAAAAATATATCCATCTATAAATATGCTAACATTTATTTAGAAGTAACTAACAAGACAACGTTAGCTATACGACCTAGATTTTTTACATTATGATGTACACAAACGGAGACATGTTGGCTAGCTAGCTCGCTCGCTCATTTGCCAGATGGCTACCACATTTTATCCTTTTATCTACAAACCTCAGTCGGATTATTTTCCTTCTAGTTTTTGACGGAGTTGACACGGCTGTTCCAGAAATGCAGGACATCAGGCAGTGTTGCCATCACGTTAAAGAAATGTAAGTTCTCACATTTGTCAACTTACTTATTTGATGGCTACTGGGTGTTCTCTCCTTAACTAAATTATTCCAGGATATGTTAATAATCGGTTTATGTCCTGTTTTTTTAGATTTCTGATTACCTGTAATGCAGGGTTCTCCAACCCTGTTCCTGGAGAGTTAACCTCCTGTATGTGTTCACTCCAACCCCAGTTGTAACTAACCTGATTCAGGTTATCAACCAGCTAATTATTAGAATCAGATGTGCTAGATTAGGGTTGGAGAAAAAAAATCTACAGGATTGTAGCTCTCCAGGAACAGTGTTGGAGAGCCCGGCTGTAATGTGTTGTCACTAATCTTACAGATGATGGGAGAACCAAACCAGTCCCCAGGAAAGGTCACCCAGTGAATTATGAACCAGCAGACAACAAGTGTCTACTCAGAGCGTCAGATGGCAAGAAGAAAATCAGCACAGTGGTAAATCTACAGCATCATGTGGCAATGAAGTTGTTGATGTTTTCTGCATTACACTACAACTATTTCCTAGTCATGCAATTAGTCCATCTCTACTTAGTAATCAAAGGTTGTCCATTGCTCTAACATTTTAGCCATTTAACAGATGCTCTTATCCTGAGCGACTTAGTTAGTGCGTTCATCTTCAGATAGCTAGGTGGGACAACCACATCACAGGCATAGACAAGGTACATTTTTCTTCAGAGTAGCTATCTATGTTGAAATAAATCCATAAAGGAATTAACTGAAACATTATGTTGATATGCTATACTCTGCAGACAGTAGTGCTAATCAGGGGTTTCCTTGTATCTCCAGGTTAGTAGCAAAGAAGTAATCAAGTTCCAGATGGTAGGTACTCAGACATTGAGGTTTGGCTTTTCTAACAAATGGGTCACTGAAGCACTGAATGCACATTGTATTGTTTGTTTAGATGTATAATGTTTAAAGGGTATTATGCAAATCACTTAAATACTCTCCTCTTGACTTGAGAAATGTCTCTAGAAGTCTGCTCTCCTTCTCAACTTGCCAGGCATACTCTAACCTCCTGAGAGCTCACATGGATGGGCTCAAGAAGAAAGACAAGAAAAGCAAAAGCAAGAAAACCAAAGCCACCCAATGAGCAACAGACTCTTTCATAGCAGACTGGGGGAATCCACACTGGCCTGTACCACCTCCAACTATCATCTCTACCTCCATCCTACCTGTTCCGATATGTTCCCTGAGGCCCACCATCCTCCACTTGGGGACAGCTTTGACATCATGCCATTGTTTACACAGCAATGTCTCATCCCTGGCCAGTGAATGGCATCGGTCTATATAGGGAGGAAGGGAGAGCCGAGGATGTTTAACACTCAGAAGATACTACAAGCCTTTTGATGCACCCCCCCCCCCCCCCCCCCCCCCCACAAATCTATGGTGTGGATCAAAGTTACACGGAGATGCATTCATTTATGGAGTCACTGAAAGGATGGAGCATGTTGATGAATTGCCTTTCAAATTGTTTTAATTTGAACTACTAGGCCCTGTCTATTTATGTTTGAATTATCACTCAGTTTGGTTTGCTTGTCAATTTGATTACATTTTCACTGAAGTTATGATTTACTTTCCAATTGGACCTTGTCTTAACCATTTGTGGATAGATTATTACTGTGTACTATGAGTGAAGATGCCATATACATTTGTTATGGTTGGGGCTGAATGCTTTTTCTTGCTATTCAAATTCATATTATTTTAATGATGGAAAGTGAGATCCTGAGTTTGTTCTTTGTTGGTATTTCTTAAGACAAAATTATTAAGTGGTTGAGTTCCTTATTGGTCCAATTAATTTTCTGTAAACTCAGTTGTAAGGCAAGCTGTAGAGGAAGGGTCCCAAAGTTAGCTGACACAAGGCCGCTTTGGTACTTAGAAATGTGCTGTTTCCTGTGTTTAATCATCTAATTTGTGGGATGGATGTGTCATGATGGAATATTGATTAAGGGGAAAGTATTTTGAAACATGATTTAGTATATTTACTGGCAGCTGAAAGGCATATTTGATTTATGGATACACAGAGAAACTTGTTTTTAACCACATCAAACACTATCACTACACCTAACCATGGAAATGCTCTGTAAGGATTATAATTACTTTCCAGTGAATGTGACGGACAAACGCAGAGCTGCCGCTTTTGACATTCATCTGCCATTTATGTCACTGTATCAGAATGTCATTGATGAGGAATACAGCTGATGTTACTGTAAATTGATCTTTTTTTTTTCAAAATAAATGACAATATGGCAGTGGTTTGTTGATCTAAAGACTGAAATAGATTTGAAATAAAGTAAGGAATGGACAGTTTGACTTTACATTGTAGGCTGATAACATGAGCTAAGTAGAAAATGGTCATTAAGTAATAAATACACTATATACACAGTTCAGCAACATGTCTGTGTGCATGTTCAACCATCTCTTGAGTTGGGGCCAGCCAGGTCTCTTATAAGACAGTGTTCCTCTCCTTGGGGGAGGCCCCCACCTGGTGATGTCTGTTCCTCTCCTCCTGGTAGCCTTGGTTCATAAGCCTGGTTAGGTACAGGAAAAGGGTCTGGTTCAGAAACACAAAACAGGGAATTATGAGGACACCTGTAATAATTTTGAATTATAATCAAGGTTTGTGTGTCTAATGTCAACTCCAGTAAAAGAAACGTCAATTTTTCAGGACCCTGTCTTTCAAAGATAATTTGTAAAAATCAAAATAAATTCACACATCTTCATTGTAAAATTAAGTTACACCAGGAATGCACAATCCCTCTATCAGTGTTCAGACTGTCTGCAATAGGCTGAGAGAAGCTGGACTGAGCGCTTGTAGGCCTGTTGTAAGGCAGGTCCTCACCAGACATCACCGGCAACAACGTCGCCTATGGGCACAAATCCACTGTCGCTGGACCAGACAGGACTGGCAAAAAGTGCTCTTCACTGACGAGTAGGGGTTTTGTCTCACCAGGGGTGATGGTCGGATTCGGGTTAATCATCGAAGGAATGAGCGCTACACCGAGGCCTGTACTCTGGAACGGGATCGATTTGGAGGTGGAGGGTTCGTCGTGGTCTGGGGTGGTGTGTCACAGCATCATCGAACTGAGCTTGTTATCATTGCAGGCAATCTCAACACTGTGTTACAGGGAAGACATCCTCCTTCATGCAGGCTCATCCTGACATGACCCTCCTGCATGACAATGCCACCAGCCATACTGCTCGTTCTGTGCGTGAGTATTCTGCCATGGCCAGCGAAGAGCCCGGATCTCAATCCCATTGAGCACGTCTGGGACCTGTTGGATTGGAGGGTGAGGGCTAGGGCCATTTCCCCCAGAAATGTCTGGGAACTTGCAGGTGCCTTGATGGAAGAGTGGGGTAACATCTCACAGCAAGAACTGGCAAATCTGGTGCAGTCCATGAGGAGGAGATGCACTGCAGTACTTAATGCAGCTGGTGGCCACACCAGATACAGACTTACTTTTGATTTTGACCCCTCCTTTGTTCAGGGATACCGTATTAAATTTCTGTTAGTCACATGTCTGTGGAACTTGTTCAGTTTATGTGTCAGTTGTTGAATCTTATGTTTATACAAATATTTACACGTTACGTTTGCTGAAAACAAATGCAGTTGACAGCGACAGGACGTTTCTTTTTTTGATGAGTTTAGTACCAGGTTAGGGTTAGCACTACTGGTCTAAGTAGGCTTCATCACTAGGGTTAGGGTAGGCGGTACAGCTGTAAATACAATGTATTAATAGTCTAGTGTTTGGTTGGCACTACAGCTGTAAGTACAATGTATTAACAGTCTAGGTTTAGGGGAGTGCAGGAATGCATTACACTAGGAAATAAGTAGAGCCTGGAATGTTCCTGGTCAGGAAATACTGCTCACTCCACATAAATGAGTAGGGCCAGTAGTTTATCCTAGGCACAGGAGCTGATCCCAGGAATAAGGTTAGAGTTGTAAGGGTAGTTCTCCATGAATCCACTAAAGGCCAATACGGACAGTTTCATTGGAATGTTAATGGTAAACTACAGAGCTTCCACTCATTTCATCTAATTTACACCAAACAAAAATATAAAAGCAACATGTAAAGTGTTTGTCCCATGTTTCATGAGCTGAAATAAAAAAAATATTCTATACGCACAAAAAGCTTATTTCTCTCAAATTTTGTGCACATTTGTTTACATCCCTGTTAGTGAGCGGTTCTCCTTTGCCAAGATAATCCATCCACCTGACAGGTGTGGCATATCAAAAAGCTGATTAAACAGGATGATCATTACACAGGTGCACCTTGTGCTGGTGACAATGAAAGGCCTCTTTAAAATGTGAAGTTTTGTAACACAACACAATGACAAAGTTGTCTCAAGTTTTGAGGGAGCGTGCAATTGGTGAGGAATATTTCTGTCTGTAATAAAGCCATTTTGTGGGGGAAAACTCATTCTAATTGTCTGGGCCTGGCTGTCCAGTGGGTGGGCCTAACTGCCAAGTGGGTAGGCCTATGCCCTCCAAGGCCAACCCATGGCTACACTCCTGTAGAGTCATGTGAAATCCATAGATTAGGGCCTAATTTATTTATTTAAATTGACAATTTTTTAGATTTTTCTTCAATATATTTAACTTGGATAGTGCACTCAGTAAAACTTGCCCTGATTTACCACAGTCCTGTTGTGCATAAAACCAAATAAAAAAAACACAGTGACTGTCTAAAACACACTATTTACATAATACACACTAACACACAGTTAAATCTATGTGAGCGCAGTTTTACATTTTACTGAAACTGTTATTTCAATTGATGAGTGTAGTAATACTTTGCAAAGTATGTCAAGTAGGGTTACCACACATGATGCTAACATGTAACAGATCTTGTAGTAGCCATCATGTGACAGAGCCATGCCATTCTCAATATGGTCATTTCTGGTTCATTTTAATTTTCTTGTCAGTCACCTCTCTCCCACTGGTGACCATTTCCATCTTGACATGTGACATTGGATGTGGAAAACTCTGGCACTGCAGAAAGCCAAGGGACCTCTTGGACAAGAATTGGTTTCAGACGTGATTCTCATGATTGACACCCACGCATTAAATCAAAGTGGTCGCCGAAAAAGATTGAATTGTGTACCTTCCACGCTTCCTCAAGCTCAGGGGTCCATCTCTCTTTGAGAATGGGCTGGACAGCACAGAGGAATTCTGCTCCTACATACTGGAAATAAATCACATCAGAACAGGAAATGATCTATATGAATATCTATAGAAATGCAAACTGTAACTTTGCTTAACATGCATTGTCAGTGTGTGTGTCTTACGCTGTAGTATTTGGGTGGGGCGTTGTAGCGGTAGTGGCTCCTCCCCAGCTCCACAGCCAGAACCTCCAGTCTCTCCAGCTGTTCCAGTCTGGCCACACTCTTCTCAATAAAGGACATCACTCTGAGAGAACAGGAAGACCGACTTGGTTATGAAAGACAGCCTAACTGACAAGCATACAGACATACCTTGGACCATCACTGATCATACAGCAGTCCAATTTATTTTGTCATATTTTATCCTCTCAACAATTGTTCTACAACATTGAACGCTGAACATGGTTTAATTGTTGCCTACAGGCCTGTCTTTTACATTAAAGAGCATTTCACTGTACACCTGTTGTATTCGGCGCATGTGACAAATACAATTTGATTTGATTTGATTTAGGGAGTTTTATGCAGAACGATAAATACGCACAAAAGGTTAAATGGGTGCGCTCCCTCTTAGCCTGTCCGCCGGTGAGGACATTTGTACTAATGTCCGTGTGAGTGGTTTGAGGGCCACTTGGCCTTCTCCTGTAATGCCACTGCAGCCTCCATACCTTAGATTTAAAAAAAAATCTCAATCACGTAGAAGCATGTTTTGGAACAATGTTGTTGAGTTCAGAAGACACAGACTTCACAAGACACATAACTCTGTGGCCTTTAGCAAAACAGTAAATAAATTAAAATGTAGTTGCTTTCTCAGAACATAAATACATTCCTCAAAACTATATCCAATACAAGTCAACAGTAGCTATATTAGCATTTTTGCGCTTCATATTCAAATCATCTATAAGTAACATCATTGAGTTACACAATGCATTTTTAGACACTTTAGGATGACTTGGACATTAAGTGTGAAAATGCTAATATAGGTACCATTGACTTGCATTGGATTTGTGGCACAAATGCTAAAAAGTTTGTATTTGAAACAGTGGCAAGATAAACAAAACCAAAGCATGGGTTGCTGTCATACCTTGTACATAAACTGCTTACAGGGTAAGGAAACCAATATGTAATTTTGCAATTTGGGTGAACTATCCTTTTAACATCAAAGGGGGTTCTTAAAAAAAATCCCCTAACAGCAGTAACAGCACCATCTAGTGGTCAAATATCAGGATGTAGGATGGGACACATAAATTCAATAACTTATTTCTCTGAACAGTGGAAAAAAAACATCAGCAACTTCATTAAGAATAGATTGCATAGGATGAAGAAACAATACTTTGAGCTGCAGCTCCATACTACTTGTCAGACATAGAGACCTAATACTGTATACTCAATGTTGGGGTGGGATTGGCCAATTTGGGTGCAATGAATTAGCATCATTTCTCAGAGATCAATAATGTTGCAGGAATGCTAATCTTATCTGTTTCTAACTACAGGAAGTATTTCAGAACGATCTGAGATGGTGGGTGTTATGACTTGCTGAAATGATATGTAACGACCCTAGATCTTTCCTTATATTGTACATGGTATGACACTGATGGGGTGATATAGAATTCTATATAGCAGTGTTTATTGATTGCCAGAAACAGAGAACACAGTTGCACGTATTTGTCTTCTGATGAAAACAATGTGTTATATTTTGTGAACAGAATTTTGTATTCACTGATGACAGTTGTATTTAATGTTTTGCAAAAGGTGGTCTGATGCAAGTCACGTACTAAGGTAAGAAAAAGATCAGAAGTTCTGTAAATGTATTTGAGCATTTGATCGTTTCTGTTCTGCTGTAGGTACGTTTCAACACAGATCCCAAAATTGCTTGTACGCGATTGAGAAAAACTGTAAGTGGAGACCTCAGGCTTAAATAGGTTAATTGGACTTTCATGGTGAGAAAAACAAAGAGGCTCAGCATACCCAGTGACACAACAGAATGGAGTAAACACACCATTGGAGAGTGTTCTTCACTGGCAGCAGTGTGTGATAATAGCCAGCCAGAGATGGGATATGACAGCTCTTCAGTCTCAGCTAGAAAAAATCTCCCATTGACATTAACACTACTATGATTATGTGATGTTCATTGTAGTTTGTTCTCATGTTACTGTCGTTTTTACATCTCATATAGGGACACAAACAGTGTTGACCGATCTTTGAAATAGGAAACTTCAATTGTACAGTATGTCACAAATTCCTTTGTTTCAATAAAATCAGTGATGCTCCATTGTGAGATTTTGACATTTGAAATGTAATAATACCACAACGGCTGTAGTGTATGGAACTTGAGAGTTGTGCAGTGTAGAGACTTCAACAGAGTGCTGAATGGAGAGCTGGATGAAAGAGGAACCTCACATTGATATCAATGTAAAATTGACAGAAAAATAATCAGTGTAGTGTGGCGACTGACCGTAGGCCGTGTGCCCTCAGCTCCCGGCTGGTCCGTAACCTGTCAAGGTCCTCCACGTCTCGGAAGAGGAAGAATACATCTTTGCATTCTGGATGGGTCTCAAACAACCTGTTACCAAGACAACAGACATTCGTGAGCCTCCAAGAGCCAGCTTCATAAAGCCTGCCTTACACCAAACTGACATATTCATTCCCTCACAAAAAAAACATCCCTCCGTCCTCCAAGTTCTCCCACTGACTACATAGCAGAGTTCAAGCAAGGCTGTAAATAAGGAGTTGAAAGTCATTATTGATGTTTTTTTATAATGCAAGTATTGAATCATCTGTTTATATTGTGATTTGGTTAAGCCTTGCCTGTCTCTATCCTTGTAAATATCTGTCTTCAAGGTGGCATTACAAGTCATCCCATCTGAGCCACGCAGTGATTTTAAGAACTTCTCCATTAGATCTGATTGTATCACTGAGCCCCTTGTAGTTCCCAGTCCTGGCTGCGCTCTCATCATCAGTCCTTCCCTGCTGGACTCCAGGCCTACTACGGGCTGCAATCACACACAGCATCAAACCACTCAGTGTCAGGGGTGACCAGTATAGCCTTCTCTCCTTACAGAGCTGTAATGAGTTCCCCTGCCTTCTCAGACCCAGTGATATCAGAGTCAAATGGTACATACGTTCCAAAAGACCACAATAAGCGCAGATACAGTGCAGGCACAGAATGTGTGTGTTTTTGTGTTTGTGCGCATAGGTATGTATGTGTATGTGTGCCCCATCACTCCTCCTCACATCCTCTACCTCAATCACCTCCAGCTCCAGTTTACCAAGATATTTAATTAATGCTGCAGTCCTATCAGGTAGTTATTCCAGCAGAGGTGTCTATCTTATTAAATGTTTTATTATTATTATTATTATTTTTTTAGAGGGAGGATCAGCTTAATATTGCGGAAAAAATGTTGCTTCCAATGTAGTTGTCTGCATCATTTCCAATCCCCCATATTTTTGGGGTAAATATATATATATCCATACACGCATGGATACATATACACATATATACATACACATACCTATATAGACATACAGTGGGGCAAAAAAGTATTTAGTCAGCCACCAATTGTGCAAGTTCTCCCACTTAAAAAGATGAGAGAGGGCTGTAACATTCATCATAGGTACACTTCAACTATGACAGACAAAATGAGGAAAAAAATCCAGAAAATCACATTGTAGAATTTTTTATGAATTTATTTGCAAATTATGGTGGAAAATAAGTATAAGTCCGTTTTTTGGTCCTTAAATGAAATTGGTATATGTTTTTATTTATCACACTTTTCTTTAACCATTTATGTTCTTTAATACAGGGCCGACATACAAGTTCCTTACTTTTTTCCCCTTCTACTTGCCTCTTCCATTTTTGTGGTAATGCTGCAATTAATTGGTTGTACTTTTGGGTAGAGCAGACATTTCCATATGTCTGTGTTAGCTGCATGTGTGGCATAACTCCACCAGTCCTATTTATGATATCATTCACTAAAATTATACCTTTTTTAAAAAAAATTCTTCGATAAATACATTTTTTTTAATCAATTAGTATATTTGAATTTAACCACAATATTTGTTGTACTATTTGTTCCGTCCTTTCAGGTGGATTAAACTGAAATTGCAACCAACTTTCTAAGGCTTGTTTAAAAAATAAAGATATTTTGGAGATGATTTCCTTTTCAAACAACCGAAAGTGAGCAGGTGTAATCTGAATAAAGGGGAAAAGGCCCTTCCTGAATATAGGATGAGACATTCGTACCAATTGACTAGAGAAACAGTTTGGATTTAAGTATAACTTTTGTATGACTGATGCCTTTAGTGAGAGGTCTAATGCTTTAATATTTAATCATTTCTGCCCATCAAATTCATATTCGTTATATAAATAGGCCCTTTTAATTTTATCTGGCTTGCTGTTCCAAATAAAATGTAATATTTTTTGTTCATATAATTTAAAAAGCAGGTCACTAGGTGTAGGCAAAACCATAAGCAAATAGATCAACTGTGATATAACTAAGGAGTTAATCAGGGTGATTTTTCCACAAATAGACAGGTATTTTCCTTTCCATGGTAGCAAGATCTTATCTATTTTTGCTAGCTTTCTATAAACATTTATTGGAGTGAGATCATTTATTTCTTTTGGGATTTGTATACCGAGTATGTCCACATCTCCGTCAGACCATTTAATTGGTAAACTACATGGTAATGTAAAATGTGCATCTTTTAGTGATCCAATACGTAATATGGTACATTTATCATAAGTTGGTTTTAATCCAGAGAGGATAGCAAAAGTATCTAGATCCTCTAAGAGGCCGTGGAGAGACTCCAATTGTGGTTTTAAAAGAAAACATGAATCATCAGCGTACAATGACACCTTAGTTTTTAAGCCACAGATTTATAATCCCTTAATATTATTGTTTGATCTAATCTTAGCAGCTAACATTTCGATGGCAATAATAAATAGATATGCCGATAGTGGACAACCTTGTTTTACTCCTCTAGATAGATAACTTTCTGAGATGTAGCCATTATTTATTATTTTACACCTAGAGTTACTATACATAACCTTAACCCATTTTATAAGAGATTCCCCAAAATTGAAATATTCTAGGCATTTATATATAAACTCCAGTCATACTTTATCAAAAGCCTTTTCAAACTCAGCTATGAAAACCAGGCCTGGAGTCCCAGATATTACATAGTATTCTATTGTTTCCAATACTTGTCTTATATTATCTCCAATGTATCGTCCATGTAAAAAACCTGTCTGATTAGGATGAATAATATCGGACAATACTTTTTTAATTCTATGTGCCAAGCATTTTGCTAGGATTTTTGCATCACAACACTGAAGTGTAAGAGGTCTCCAATTTTTTTAATGGACTGGATCTTTATATATACCACTTGGGTCCTGTTTCAGTAATAATGATATCAGACCTTCTTGTTGCGTGTCTGATAATCTACCATTTATATAGGAGTGGTTAAAACAAGCCAATAATGGTCCTTTGAGTATACCAAAAAAGGTTTGGTATACTTCCACTGGTATGCCATCCAGCCCTGGAGTTTTCCCATCCTTAAAGGCCCCAATTGCCTCAAGCAGTTCCTCCTCTGTAATTTGGCCTTCACATGAGTCTTTCTGTACAGATATTATTTTTACATTATTATTAGGAAAAAAATCCATACAATTAGTTTCAGTTAGTGGAGATGGAGGAGCCTGAAATGAAAACATATTCTTAAAGTACTTTACTTCCTCTTTCAAAATATCATTTGGTGAATCCTGCATGACTCCATCATTTGTAACAAGTTTTAATACATTTTTTTTGGTAGCATTTCTATATCGAAGATTGAAAAATAATTTGGTGCATTTTTCCCCATATTCCATCCAGTTCGCTTTATTTTTATAATATATTACACTGGATCTTTCTTGAATAAGTTCCTCCATTTCTTTTTGTTTTTCCTCTGACTTATTCTGCCTCTATGGTACCGTTTGTATTGCTATCTAACTGTACTGTTAGTCCTTCAATTTCCTTAGTTAATATGGACTCTTTTGATCTAAATTGCTTTTGTTTTATAGATGAGTACTGAATTGCATGGCCTCTAAGGGAACATTTAAAAGTGTCCTATACAGTAAGGGGATCTGCTGTACCTATGTTATGTCTGAAAAAGTCAGTTATAAATGATTTTGTCCTAGTTAAAAACAATTTATCATCAAGTAGACTTTGATTAAATTTCCAATATCCTCGCCCATGTGGAAATTCTGTAAGAGTAATATATATGCCAATTATGTGATGATCCGACCTCATTCTGTCCCCTATCAACACTTTTTAAACTTTTGGTGCCAGAGAGAATGGTATAAGAAAGTAGTCAAGGCGACTAGCTTGATTAAGCCTCCGCCATGTATATCTCACTAGGTCAGAGTATTTAAGTATCCATATATCCACTAATTCCAATATATCCATGACATTCATGATTTCCATAAGTGCCTGAGGGTGATAGTTTGTAGTGTGATTTCCTTTCCAGTCCATAGAGGTATTTAAGACCGTATTAAAATCTCCCACCATAATAATAATAATAGTGTTGCATGTAGAGTTGATAAATTCTTATATATATTTTCAAAGAAGCTTGGATCATCATTATTCGGACCGTATAGGTTAATAAGCCATATCTGTTTATTGTCCAATAACATATTTAAAATAATCCATCTACCTTGAGGATCTGTTTGGACAAATTGCACATTTGGATCAAAATTATTGTTAATTAAAACCATCACCCCTTTTGAATTTCTTTGCCCCTGGGAGAAGTATATTTCGCCCCCCCCAGTTCTTTTTCCACAAATCTTCATCTAAAACTGTTGAATGGGTTTCCTGTAAACAATAGATATTATATTCCTTCTCTTTTAGCCAGGTAAATACTGATTGTCTTTTCTTATTATCTGCTAGGCCATTACAATGTAACTGGCTATACTTATTTCACCACCTATCATAATGAGACACAACTTTCTATTATTTTTATCAAAATATATGTTTGTAAACGTGCCATTAAAAAGTAACATGAAGATTGAGTGTACCATGATCTTTGCATTTCTACTAAGTAAACCTCCAATTGGTCCCTCTTAAAATAGTCATGTAGTCACTAAACCCAATGCCCTGCTGTGGGTTCCATAATGCATACATCACTATATACGGTACATACCATTAAAGCTCTGTAGAATCTATAGGATCCATGCATGAATATCTTCCCTTTATATTGCTAATTATCTCCTCCCCTTCCCATGTTTGTGTTTCCCCCATCCCTCTGGTCCATCATGTTATGAAGTGGTGTATAAGAGCTTTGCACATACACTTCAATTTCCACCTCTTACTGCCTCTGTGTAAGAGAGAAAATAACCTTGTCATATTCACACTCACAGTTGTATCACAGCCAATTGCCACTGTCATAAACACGAGGCCCATGAAAGACAGATGAATAGGAGCAGAGAAGAGGTGTGTGAGAGGTGATTTCAAAATGGGTCTCCGAATGGTTGCTATGTTTTCCTAGCATTAAGAATAAATTATTTTCTGAATTTTGGCTGATGATACAAGAGACATGCTTCAGAGGACTTAAAATGACACATTCATTATGTGGAATTATGTCAAAATTACTAGAACCTCAAAATAATATAATTAATGACAGAGAAGAAAAGTAATAATGCAAAAGAAAATAAACAAAAACAACTTCACACTGAATGTAGACCTGAATACATTATTTTATAATTCTGTTACTAGGTGAGATGGATATCAAGTTAAGTAGATTTCTAGATGAGCCCTATTGTTGTAGGACCTAGACTAACAGTGAAATAAATGCTTACTTACGGGCCCTTCCCAACCATGCAAAGAGAAAGAAAATAGAGAAATAATAGAAAACTAATAACAAAATAATAATAAATACACAATGAGTAATGAGTAACAATAACTTGGATATATACAAGGGGTACCAGTACTGAGTACATGTGCAGGGTTATGAGGTAATTGAGGTAGATATGTACATATAACTAGGAATAAAGTGACTAGGCAACAGGATAGATAATAAACAGTAGCAGCAACATATGGTATAGAGGCCCCGGTTGGCAGGGAGCTCAGCCCCAGTGATGTACTGGGCCGTATCCACTACCCTCTGTAGTACCTTGAGGTCAGATTCCAAGGAATTGCCATTCCAAGTAACGATGCAGACAATCAAGATGCTCTCAATGGTGCATCTGTAGAACCTTTTGAGGATCTGAGGGCCCATGCTAAATCTTTTCAGCCTCCTGAGAAGGAAGAGGTGTTGTCGTGCCCACTTCACCACTGTGTTGGTGTGTGTGGACCATGATAGATCCTTAGTGATGTGGACACCGAGGAACTTGAAGCTCTCGACCTGCTCTACTACAGCCCCGTCGATGTGAATGAGGGAGTGCTGGGCCCTCCGTTTCCTGTAGTCCACAATCAGCTCCTTTGTCTTGCTGATGTTGAGAGGTTGTTGTCCTGGCACCACACTGCCAGGTCTCTGACCTCACTGTGGGTGGTCTCATCATCGTCTGTGATCAGGCCTACCACAGTCGTGTCGTCAGCAAACTTAATGATGGCGTTGGAGTCGTCCGCGGCCACGGCAGTAGTAGGTGAACAGGGAGTACAGGAGGGGACTTGGCACGCACCCTTGATTGAGGGTCAGCGTGGCGGATGTGTTGTTGCCTACCCTCACCACCTGGGGGCGGCCCGCCAGGAAGTCCAGGATACAGTTGCAGAGGGAGGTGTTCAATCCCAGGGTCCTTAGCTTAGTGATAAGCTTGGAGGGCATTCAGGGCACTAAGGTGTTGAGCACTGAGCTGTAGTCAATGAACAGCATTCTCACATGCATTGCCTTCAGAAAGTATGCATACCCTTTATTCCACATTTTATTGTGTTACAGCCTGAATGCAAAATGGATTAAATATTTTTTTTTCCTCTTACCCATTTGCACACAATACCCCATAATGAAGTAAAAACGTGTTTTTAGAATTTTTTTCACATTTATTGAAAACGAAATACAGAAATCTCTCATTTATACATGTATTCACACCCCTGAATCAATACTTTGTAGAAGCACCTTTGGCAACGATTACAGCTTTTAGTCTTTCTGGGTAAGTCTCTAAGGATTGTGCAACATTTGTACATTATTCTTATCAAAATTCTTCAAGCTGTCAAATTGGTTGTTGATCATTGCTAGACAACCCTTTTCAGGTCTTGCCATAGATTTTAAAATAGATTTAAGTCAAAACTGCCACTCAGGTAAATTCACTGTCTTCCTGGTAAGCAACTCCAGCGAACATTTAGCCTTGTGTTTTAGGTTATTGTCCCACTGAAAGGTGAATTCCTCTCCCAGTGTCTGGTGGAAAGCTGACTGAACCAGATTTTCCTATAGGACTTTGCCTGTGCTTAGCTCTATTCTGTTTATCTCAAAAAATTCCAAGCATACACATAACATGATGCAGCCACCACCATGCTTAAAAATAGGAAGAGTGGTACTTCGTGATGTGTTGGATTTGCCCCAAACAAAACGCTTTGTATTAAGGACATGAAGTAAAAAAAAAAATTGCGGTAGAATGAGGTAGTCATTCAAAAATCAAGTTAAACACTATTATTTCACACAGAGTGAGTCCATGAAACCTACATGACTTGTTAGGCACATATTTACTGCTGAACTCATTTAGGTTTGCCTTAACATAACAAAGGGGTTGAATACTTATTGACTTCAGACATTTCAGCTTTTCATTTTTTATTCATTTGTAAAAACAAAATTCCACTTCCATGTTACCTAGGTGTTGGTGCTGTACTGGAACACAAGGCTACACAAAACTACATTTAATCCATCTTAAATTGACTGTAACAACAAAATGTGGAAAAAGTGAAAGGTTGTGAGTACTTTCTGAAGGCACTATATTGCCCTGATTGGGCTTAGAGCCATCTTCTGTGCTGTGCCTGGTGGTCTCTCTCTCTCTCCATCAACAGCCATAATGTCAGACTACATTAGCACCAAACTAGGACTGCATAAACTGTTCAATCTGTTTTTTTCACTCTGCAAACCATTACATTTCAAAGGGTGGCTATTGGGTTTGTTGATATGTATTTTCTTTGCAGCGAGTGTCTTCATTTGTCAATAGGCCTGGTGCTGTATATTTATCATGTAATATTGAGACATGATGTAAGCACCATGTCACAGTCACATTCAATCATTGAGCCCCAAAAGCCCTCTCGGTTGTGGACTAAATGTCTCTCCCTAAAAATGTCTTGAGAGCTTTTTGTATAAGGCAGCACAAGGAGGGCCAACATTTTATTAGGATGATGGGGGCCAGTTCTCATTTAATTGTTATTTTGTGTATAATAATGTGTTGATCCTACAATTTGATCCCGTTTCCACAGTCATATGTATTGCAGATATAATTACCAAAAAGACAAACTACTGTGTAATAACAGTTTGAATAATGTGAAGTTGTTGGTAAATGTTTTGGTTTGTAGTCGTGTCATTAATTATTATAAGTCAGTCATCATGCAGTCCCTGTGGTCATCAACTGTCTTTGATCTACGCAACTCATTCAATCATATCTGAAATTTAATAGCTCTGTTATTTTATTAAGTCGAGAGCAATAGTGTTGAAGATAATGTTTTGCCTTTCTATGAGAGGTACCATAAATATTTATGAAAATATTCAGTCTAATAAAGCAAAAATGTATCTTGCTTACAAATAACTAAAACAAAATGAATCAGAACATCTCACCTGACAAACAAAATAATTCCAACTTTTGCAATGTCCTCCTGGATAACTTTCCACGACTCTTTGATCATCTCAATCTGCTCCTTGCTGAGATGCGCAACAGAATCCTCCGTTTTAGACTCTCCAGCTGTTTTCGGTGCCAGCCCTGATATTGCGCAGCCCATTGTTCTTGCTGCAGCAAAATTGACTAAAAAGTAGTTCAAACACACGGAAAGAAACGTCTGCGCACCTGGGATATGGTTCAGCCTCTTGCGCGGCTGTACATGTACATTCAGGCATGAATGGGATTCAGTGACATCCAGAACGCCTGAGCGCGTCATAAGAGTTAATCCTCTGTAACCTTGAGGGGCGGGGAACCATTTATTTCCTAGAACAATTGCTAAAAGCGCAATGCTGCCCAGGCCTACTGTAGTAGGCTATGTATATAGATCTAACCTATTTTCCATGTAGGTGAATGACCATTAAAACAATGTGGAGAGATATGATTAAACAATGGCATCAACATGAAGTTTTATAATATGTATTTCATATTTCAGTCCCAATGTCCAATAAATAGACTACAACCTTGTGTTTGCACCAACTGGGAGTCTTTAAATCCTCATGGCAGCCAGGTACTTGCTATTATAACATTCAATTCAACCAACCAAGTGATTGTTGATTGGTTGACCCGATCAGGTAGTTGAATCGATCATCACCTAGGTGTGGGGGCTGTGCTGGAACACAACGCTACACACCCTGTGGGTCTCCTGGACCAAGATTGAAGAACACTGCATTAAGTCAGTAGTCCTGTAATAAACTATTGGGTTTGATATATCCTGTTTATAAATCTCTTCTGAGAGCAGCATTAGTTGTTCCGTTGTCATGTGTTACTGCTCAAACATCAGGAACAGCATAAGCTACCAAGTCTGTTAAACTTTTACTGTTGGTCACTATCAGATAATGGATCCTCTGTAAACATCTCTGCCTGAATTTCCCCCCTAATATGGTTCACATTATTTCCGTCACTCAGTTATGACCTAAAAAGGATTTTGCAAAGGGATGTTAGGATATTGCAATAGTAAGACCTAGTCATTCAGAATAACTTAACTCAGCAAGACATGGAAATCCATTTTTCATATTTGATTATTTTTCCTACTGACATTAACCACAAAAAAAATTATGTACTGTAATTTCAATAGCTCAGATTTTATTGAGCATATATGCCATTTCAGGTATGAAATTATTCTGTGCTGTTTCTGGAATGAAAAGGTCTAGGAAGACGAGGATAATTTTATAAATAACAAGGAAATAGATCAGAAAACAACTCCAGTGATGTATGAAAACAATCATAGTATTGAGTAGTAGCTAAATATGGCGCATTTGGCTGAATAGTAGACAGCACAGACCATACATCTCCCATTTTTAAACAACTGAAGGAAAAACACTTTGACCAAAGGTCAAATAGGATTGAGTGAATCCAAATGGCTGTAAATGCGCAATAAATAACTTAAAAATGGTGGCCCAGCCTTCCAGATATACTCCCATTTATATATTAAGTCGCATATCTCTTCACACTATTTCCTTGCTTATGACCCTCACAATTGATTCACAAATAGAGGATGACCATTGCATCGTTACACAGGGGAGAAAAAAATACAATTGGGTAATCTGGACAGATCTACTTCAATCTGCTGACGTTTTTTCTCAAAACCATTTTCCTTATATACATAGTCATTCTCTTGATGTAAACACATTTCATGAAGGTGTAAGAACAAGACACATTTACAACTATTTACACATTTTACAAAGTCACAACATATTTTCCCATGAGGTGCCCTTGATTGTTCAATATCCCTAATAGGCAACACCAGAAGTGAGAAAAGAGTGATGTGAGAAGGTGATAATACGGACAAAAAGTAGAAAATGAAAATGGTACTCCTAACACAGTAGCAGTAGTTACTGCCTAATAGACAGTATTTATAGTCATATTCCTCAACGTCAACTGCATATATAGGTAAGAAAAGGCTTATTTGATTATTTACAGAAAGCGATCAAATAGGCAGGGTATTTACAGTATTTGTGTTTGATCCCAAGTTCTGGAATTTTGCTCGTAGGTTTTTTACCAGACTACTCTCGATCTTTTTGCCTGAAGTCAGTGCAGACCTCTTGGCACAGTACTGGTAATCGAGGCTTTTCGACATTTTAAGTTTGGTCTTTCCTTTAGCTCCTTGTTCCTCCACTCTCGTCTTCCCTCCAGTCTCCTCTGGCCCATCGCCAGCAACCCTCTCCACTATAATAACCTTGTGCTCGTTGGGCAGGGTAGCCTGACCAGCCATGTTACAGCTCCTCATTGTCTCCTGAAGGTTCTGCAGCTCCTGTAGAGGCAGTGTTCCTAGCAAGTGATCAAAAGAGTGCCACCTGCAAAGTGGTGGCTGAGGCTGAGCCTCTTCCACAGAACCCCCACCCTGGTGGTCCATGGATGACATAGTCTCAAGTGAGTCTGTTAGTCCACTGTTAGTGTCTGTGGAGCAGTTACAGCTGGATGAGTAGCCATCGGGGCTCCATGAGCTACTGAAGCCCTCAGTGCAACTCTGCATCCTTTCTGGGACGGAGCAGCTATGGCTGACAGGTGATGGGTGGGAGGAACCAAGGTCCAGCCTGTGGTTAGTGTATTTGGAGCGCAGCTCCTGGACATCTGGCCAGTGGAAACTCTGTGTCTGCACTGGGCTGTGAGGACTGTTGGGACAGGGGGACGTGACCCGTGAGCTAGCCCCAGAGTTGAGACTTGGGACTGGGCTTGGGGTCCTCCGCTCATGCACGACCACCTGCTCATAGGATTTGAGTGACAGTGTCAGGTTAGGCCTACCTGCATATACAGAAAGACAGGGCAGAGATAAGGGACAGCAGTTTGATCATTTTAGCTTTGCAGATTAGAGTATCATATCAAATCATAATGGATCAGCAAAACATTAAAACAGATCCCTGACAGCTTACCCCAGTCTCTTCTTTGGACCTTCTCCTCATAGACAGCTGGTAGATTCTTAAAGGCAAGTTGGTTCTCAGCCTCCATTTTTCTCTGCCTCACCACGGGCCTGCTGTTCTTGATGCGCTGGCTGTACTGGCGGGCCAGTTGGAAAACCTTGTTCTTCATCTTCTCCATATCCTGCAGAATCAGGTCCTCTTCCACCCCTAAACGCAGGCTGATGATCCTGGGGAGGGGAGATCTACTGACTGTGCCTCTCTCCCAGGACTTGGGAGTCTTATTCTGGCAGGACTCCTGCCCTGAGAAGGGGTCTGGGGAAGTTGTGATGGGTGATGGGTATTCCTCTGAGACAGCACCCATGTCTGACTCCTCCAGGATCCTCAAGGGCTTGATATACTCAGCTTCAAGGATCTCTCTGCTGGTTCCCCCCTTCCGGGATAGAAGTGATCTGGGATGGACAATGTCCTCTGTACCCTGGATAGCCTTGGGTTTCCCAAGGCTCCCATAAACCTCCTCCATCTCTATGTCTTGCCACACTTGGACCATGTCCAAGGATGGTCTGAAGAACTCATCCTCGTCTCCAACAGGGGCATCATTGACACTCTGGGACCTGGGCTTGATGTCTGCAGCTTTTTGTGGCTCCAGCACAGGGGTATAATTAGTCCTCTGCTCTTTTTCTAAGCCAGGAAGGTCGAACACTGACCAGGATGTGGGCCGGTTGTTCGGGGAGACCTTCCCGTGCCCTGGAACCGCTTGGTCCTGGGGTTTGCTGTTGAGCTGCCGGCTCAGGTGTCTGACCAGGCCTGCAGGAATATAGGACAGGCTCTCCCTGCGCTTGATGCTGAAGCTGGCATCCTGGTGCTCTGCATGCTCATAGTACCTCCTGATCTTGTGGATGAGTATCCGGTCCTGCTTGGAAAGAGTGGATCTGCGCTCCACCTCCATGAGGTGGTCTGGTCTAGGTGCAGGCGTAGAGGTGTTGCCTTTCAGGAGCAGTGGGTGCTCTGGGGTGGAGTTAACCCGGGTCTGGACCTTCTCCTCAAGCTCGGTGTTCAGACAGGGTGTGCTGCTGCTCTTGCTGCCGAACTGAGGTGAGGGGCAGCCCAGGGAATACAGGTCCTCTGAGACCACCAGGCTGCCGACAAAATGCTCAGTGATTACACTGCCCTGGTCCAACACAGAGGCAGACAGGATGCGGCTGGTCTCAGTTCCCACCGCCGCACCAAACTCTGAACACTCTCCATTTGTCACTGATGAGTTCATCTCGTCCTGTTGGACAGAGCAGTCACTCTTCTCTTCCTCCCCTCCCGCTCTGTACCTTCCCTCTTCCACCACTCCTCCCCCGATACCCCTCTCAGGCTCCAGTGTCAGAGACGTCTCAGGCTGTCTGGGAGGCAGGGTTGGCAAAGAATCAGGCTCTGTGTATAGGGGTGGGTTCGCCTCACTCTGTTCCATCACTACTACCTTAGGAGCACAGCTTTGAGGAGGAACCTCCTCTACATACACCTGGATAAGGAGGAAGGAAGAGTGAATATTAACATCAGGATGGAATAAAGCAATATGGATATGATAAGCCAACAAGTTATAAGTCATTATCTGACATTGGATCAATGAGCCAAGTCAAGTGATCAGGTTAAATCTGCTACAGCAGCCATGATCTCTGATCCACGTCTGGTAGTGCATGGCGTCGAATATTCTGACAACATGACAGAGACAGAATCACAGTAGAATGTGTAATAAAACGATCAGAGCATTTTGATTCCATTTTTATAGCTAATTAATCACAATTGCCACCGCCCATTTCATATGCACCTGCTGTACTCTGCTGTAAAATGTAGCACTTTAGTTTAATAATTAACAGTTTTAATTTCACAGATTTGACCCCAGTGTGCAGTTATAACAGACTAATTTCCAGCTGCAGTCTGGTTGTGGCAGAGTGTGTGTGTGTGTGTGTGTGTGTGTGTGTGTGTGTGTGTGTGTGTTTGTGTGTGTGTGTGTGTGTGTGTGTTGGGGATTGCAGTAGGAGCTGCGGGTAGGAAATAAGGGAGGGATCAAAACAACTTGTTACACTCGGCTTGGAAGCAGACAAGAGGACCCAGGATCTATTAAAAATTTTCCCTGTCCATGAGAGATGACAGGGGGCAACAGCATGTAGGAGGGGACATTCTCATTTACAGGGTATAAATACACAACCCCCTAGTTGTATTAGATCAGAACCATTTTGGGCCACCTACCAGTCTTCCCAAATTCCCATCCCCTCAAAAGATGAAGACTTTTCTGTTAGTATCCCTATATTTTAGATATACAGTACAACAAAACATTCATCCATTCAGAATCTCTTCAAGCTTAGTCTCATGTGACAGATTTGGTTCTGGGTGCCAAGCGCACCTTAACTTTGACCCAGCCAGTCCAAACTCTTCATACCTGGTCAGTGAAGGTCTCCTCTGTAGCCAACTCGCTGATCTCCTGGGCTGATGTCTCCATCCTCTCCCCCATTGGTCCCTTCTTAACTACAACCTCATAGTGTTCTTCATCCTGGGGTAGCAGAACACAACATGAAAGGGACTGCAGCATGCTTAGGGAACACTGGGTCTTAGATGGCCAAATCCATACAGTGGAGTATCACAAGACTTCTCTATCATCTGGTTCCAGACAGTCACAAGCTGGGCAGCACTGATTTGCATTTGGTTTTAAAGCACCTGTGTGACAATGCATACATTATATAGACAGCTGACATTCATATTACAGGATGTTCAACATTCAAGCCATTTTAATGCTATTATAGCAATTAACCTTAATAAAGCTCCTCTGTAGTTTTGGAAAAAGCAAAAGGGAAACCTTTTAACTAATGTGAAGACCAAAGCACATATTATCCTGACTTCCTGATTTGACAGCCAAATTCACCTTTGAAGTCATACATCAGCTCTGTGGATCAATTGACTCAATGCAAATGCACCCATCAAATAAGCACAAGGCTAATTGCTAACTTGTTTTCTCTACAATGTTGATTTTCAAAGCAAATTCTGTCACATGCGCTGAATACCTCAGATGTAGACCTTACCTTTTAATGCTTCCTTGCAAGCCCTTAACCAACAATGTATATCAATGATGTGTGTATAGATCAATGATGCCGCTCTTGCTGCGGGTGATTCTCTGATCCACCTCTCCGCAGACAACACCATTCTGTATACATCTGGCCTTTCTTTGGACACTGTGTTAACAAACCTCCAAAAGAGCTTCAATGCCATACAACACTCCTTCCTTGGCCTCCAACTGCTCTTAAATGCTAGTAAAACTAAATGCACGCTCTTCAACCGATCCCTGCCCGCACCCGCCTGCCCGACTAGCGTCACTACTCTGGACGGTTCGGACTAAGAATATGTGGACAACTACAAATACCTAGGTGTCTGGTTAGACTGTGAACTCTCCTTCCAGACTCATATTAAGCATCTCCAATCCAAAATGACATCTAGATTCGGCTTCCTATTTTGCAGCAAAGCCTCCTTCACTCATGCTGCCAAACATACCCTCGTAAAACTGACTATCCTGCCAAACCTTGACTTCAGCGTTGTCATTTTCAAAATAGCCTCCAACACTCTACTCAGCAAATTGGATGCCGTCTACCACAGTGCCACCCGTTTTGTCATCAAAGCCCCATATACTACCCACCACTGCAACCTGTATGCTCTCGGTGGCTGGTCCTCACTACATATTCATCACCAAACCCACTGGCTCCAGGTCATCTACAACTCTTTGCTAGGTAAAGCCCTGCCTCATCTCAGCTCACTGGTCACCATAGCAGCACCCACCTGTAGCACACTCTCCAGCAGGTATCGCTCACTGGTCATCCCCACAGCCAACACCTCCTTTGGCCGCCTTTCCTTCCACTTCTCTGCTGCCATTGACTGGAACGAATTGCAAAAATCACTGAAGTTGGAGACTAACTCCCTCACTAATGTCAAGCATCAGCTGTTAGAGCAGCTTACCGATCACTGCAGCTGTACACAGCCCATCTGTAAATAGCCCATCCAACCACCTACCTACCTACCTACCTACCTCATATTTGCTTTTCTGGTCTTTTGCACACCAGTATTTCTACTTGCACATCCTCATCTGCACATATATCACTCCAGTGTAAATTGCTAAATTGTAATTACTTTGCCACTATGATCTATTTATTGCCTTACCTCCTTGCCTCATTTGCACACACTGTATATTTTATATTGTGTTATTGACTGTACGTTTGTTTATCCCATGCTTTATCTTGGCCAGGTTGCAGTTGTAAATGAAAACCTGTTCTCAACTGAGTACCTGGTAAAATAAAGGTGAAATAAAATGAAAAAAATTATATTTAAAAATGCAGTTAAGAAAATATACATAGCCTCGTTATTGTTATTTTATTGTGTTACTTTTTATTTCATTTAGTAAATAGTTTAACCAACAATGCAGTTCAAGAAATAGCTACGGGCTTGTAAGTAAGCATTTCATGGTAACCTGTTGTATTTGGCACATGTGACAAATAGCATTTGATTTACTAAATAAACTAAAGTAAAAAAAGTATCACAATAAAATAACTACTAAGCTATATACAGGGGATACCAGTACAGAGTCAATGTGCAGAGGTAATATGTACATGTAGGGGTTAAGTGACTATGCATAGATAATTAACAGCAAATAGCAGCAGGGTAGAAAATGGCTCTTATGTCTTGGGGCTAGAAGCTGTTAAGGAGCCTTTTGGACCTAGACTTGGCGCTCCAGTACCGCTTGCCGCGTGGTAGCAGAGAGAACAGTCTATGACTTGACAATTTTTGGGGTCTGTAATGCCTCCGCAACACATGAGAGAAAAGCATGGTAGTGTGCGTGTTAACCATTAGGGCTGGGAACTGCCAGAGACCTCACGATACGACATTATTACGATACTTAGGTGCCGATACAACACGTATTGCAATTCTCACGATTCTATATGTATTGCGATTCAATATTGTGATATGATGTTCCAAACATATTGCTCACTATATGTCTGCTGCAGAGAGACAAGAGAGCATGAGAACATTTGTTTTGATCAGTCATGGAAATAAACGTGCTGATAACATGTTGGCTCACTATTAAAAAAAGAGATGGAGAACAAGCTATAGGATGAAAAATACCAGAGTTTTGGCGCAGGTACAGCTGACTAGCGCTAGCTAAGGCTACCTAGCAACAAAACAATTTAATTAAATCGATACGGAGTCAAGTATCAATATAATATCATCCAAAATTCTATTATGATGTAACTGTTGATTTTTTCCCACCATCACTATTAACCATTCCATTCTAAAAACCTCAAATTCAAACAATAACAGGCCTTTCAATAGTCACATTTTCCCCAACATTCAATGAAGTCACAAACATGATGAATTATAAATCTGATCTGCAGTGACCAGATTTCCATGATACTGATTGTTGTTACCATTCCTGGGAGGTTTAGTCCATGCAGTTATGTGAGTGTGAAAACCAGAAACATTCCATGAGTATGGCAAACGGTAGCTGGCTTTTAGTGAATTGCATCAAGGCTGAGTTAAACAGAGAGGGAGATGGTTGATTGGAAAGCCAGTGAAATTGCAGAGGAAATAGGAAACCCATTGGTGGCAGTGAGTCTCACCGTTGTGAACAGAGCAGAAAGTAAAGCCCTGGCCCTATAGTGCCAGCAAGAGATGGCTGCCAGCTTGGAGCTGGCAAAGTCGGCTACCTGGTCATCCTCCATCAGAATATCATCTGTGTTTATCTCCCCCTTCTCCTCCTCAGTCTCCTCCTCCTGCTGCTCAGTGCCCCCCTGGCAGGGTAAGGACCCTGGCTTAGGGTCCTCACTGGGGCTCAGCTGCTCCAGAGATGCCCTCCCGCGGCCTATCTTCTCCTGGGCTCCCAGCACGCCAGGCCTCTCAGTCTCACCTAGACTGGAGCCCAGCATACTGACACTAGCAGTTGGCTGCAGGGAACGCCTGTCCCCCAGAAGAGCACCTTCACTGTCTGTGCGCTGTAGCTTGAAGTCACAGAGAGTTGAGGTGTTATTGCAAGGCCAGCATAGAGATGTTCCCTTTTAATGTAATTGCAAGGTGTTGAAAATAATGGTATAAATGTGACTGCTTTAGCACGGCGTGAGATATGAAGGTACATCATGTGATCATGCCAAGCTAGCATGCTGTGCGCCCCACATTGTGGACACATCACTAATCAACAAAACCCTGAGCCCGAAACCTCTGCCTTTATTAACACAATATGGTTCAGCCCAATAAGCTTAGAGTAGCAATTCCTCTATTGGGGTTAATTTCTCTCAGCAAGGTTTATTCTGCATTTCCTTTCAGAGTCAGTGTCAAACCTGTGAGAACAACATCTCACTGAACCACATTGAACGGAGTCAACCGATTTCTCTTTTCTGCACAGAGGAGAAAAAAACATGGCAGGGAAAAATGTACTTTCATCATTGGGAAGCTTACCTTCAGAATGGCTGCAAGTCAGGAGAAGATAATGAAGAGGAGAAAATAAGAGAATGTCAACAATGCTGCCACAACAAAAAAGTAGAGTTATATCATACTGTAAACACACTAATAATATCTGAAAACTGGCAAGTTAATTGGATAAACTGTGAATGAGAAATGCCTCCTTTCAGAGACTCAGAAATAAGGCAATTCACAAGGACAGTCCTCTCTGACTGAGGAATATGAAGAACAAGAAAATTACAACGTCATTAGGTTTGTAGCTAAATTGATTTGAGAGGGCGTAAAGACGCCGGAGAGACAAGACAGAGGAACTTAGTTTATCCCTTTGTTGCTCTATATTTAAAAATCAGCAGAGATAACGAGGCTGACTGCACAGCCATGGCAGACTGACTGGGGAAGACACACGGAGACAAATTCCTCCAAAACCCATGTCTTTAATATAACCTAAACACACTTATTTATTTCCCAACTTATTACTGCTGTTCATATAACCATAATTACCTCTATCTCCCCTTCCATTCTCTCCCATCACTGCCCTTTCATTGCGGGTCAATTAGAATGCATGAGAGCAGCGCAAGCCACAGATCTAAAGCCAAAACTGAATTTGACTATTGAAAAGAGCTCCTGCATGACAAAGCCTTTCAGTAATATGGCCCATAATTAACATCATTATGGGTGATCTAGGGCAGAGGGGGTTGTGGGGTTGAGAGAGGAGTAGGGGTCTGGCCTTTTGATTGGGCTGTCCAGGGGTCCATCTACGGCAGAATGACAGCATGGGGTGAATACTGAGACTCAGTATTTGGTGACAGGGAACCTGAATCATGGCAGCAGTGGCTCCAGGGTTATGAGCCAGGCCAGCCTGTTAATCTGGTCTCAATCTTCATTTAACATACAAATCTCATCATGATAATGAATAGCCTCTAATAGACTCAGAATTCTCATGGACTGATATCACAAGCAATGAGCTTCTGAGACGCAACCAAAAACCAAGGAGTCTCGTTAAGAATAGTTTTAGACGGTAGAACTGTGGGGTAAGTGGAACCAATCAAGCCTGAAGAGATGGCTTGGCTTTGGTGTTGTTTTCCATAAAACAAAACATTGTTTTACTATGTAAAAGGGGGGCGGCAACTAACTCACCTGATGTCCTGCGCCCGGGTCTCCCCTCTGCGGAAAGGTCTTCAGCCCGGCAGTATCCAGCCTTCTTCAGCCTCTCTGGGCTGTAGCGGTACTTCCCCGACCCTGGGTCTGCACACAGCACAGCAAGCAACACCATCACTCAGGCACTACCGCTCACTCACTCAAAACCAGGTCAGTGAATTAAAGAAATGGTTCTCTACTATTCAAATGGGGACAACAGTTAATAATTGTTCCACATTTCCATTGAAGTGATCCTCTTGCACTCAATGACAGCCTGTTGCTTTGTTAACAGCCACAGCTATGTTTAGTGCCTTTATCTTGCATTCATATTAACCATATTTATCTGGAATACTCACAGAGAGAATCCATTTCGAGGATGGCGTCTTTTACCTGGAAGACAGAAATAAAAAGAAAACGGTGTCATTTTTATTAGACTTCAAATTTACAAATGCAGCATTGATACATTTATTTACATTTTTAAAACAAAGAACAGCTCCACCCCCCCACCCTTCCTATAAGGTGCATAGGTCTACATGTAAACAACAAACGTCAGCATGTCATAAAGGAGATTAAATGGAGATACACACCATTTTTTTAAATTTTATGCAGATGTGTGTTAAGACTAATAGTATTTCTTTGTCATAATATAAAATATATAATAAAAAAATGTAAAAATGTAGGAATGAAAAATAAGGGAACCGTAGTAGATAATTGAATGAGAATAATTTCTTAGGGTAATCTTACTAGTCATATTAGAAGGAATAGTATTTAGCGCCATATATGCAGTCTAGGTCAACATCTTAAAACTGAATGGGAGTCAAGTCAAAGGTTCAAGCTAAGTGTAATTGTTTATATTTAAGCGGGGTAATTGTTCATTCAGTAGGAAGGGTAGAGAAATCATCAAATAATGAAATAAAGGGTTGTCAAAGGGAGTACAATTTATCTGTTTATCCTCTTAACTTCTTCGATATAGGGGGCGCTCTTTTAATTATCAATACTCAATGCTATCAATTATTATTATCAAAGCTATCAATACTCTTACACAAATGCTTGTGTAGCTATGGTTGAAAAGCATATTTTGAAAATCTGAGATGACAGTGTTGTTAACAAAAGGCTAAGCTTGTGAGTGAATATATTTATTTCATTTCATTTGCGATTTTCATGAATAGTTAACTTTGTGTTATGGTAATGACCTTGAGGCTATGATTACGCTCCCGGATACGGCATTGCTTGACGCAAGAAGTTAAAGGTGAATTTGATATTTTCTAATTTAAGAAAAATTATATCTTAGAGCCATACAGTTAGAGAGGAAGGGGCTGCAGATTTCCAATTCAGCAGAATCCTGCCACGAGCCAGAAGAGTTGTGAATGCAATACTATGAGTGTTTAGACAATATACGGGGGGGGGTCTTCTACAGCTCCAAAAATAGCAACATAGGGAGATGGTTGACGTTGAATAGCTAAGATACAGTGACAAGATTTCAAAAGACGGAAGTCCAGAAAGCTTATCCATTTGGAGAAAGACCAGGATGCATGTTAGGTTTGCAGGAGACTGAGCACAGCATTCACATTTGTCCTCTATATATCAGGGTATATGTCTGCCTGTCTGGACTTGCTCACAATGAACTCGAAGGAGCACCTTGAACTGGATGAGTCCGAGTCAAGCACAGGAAGAAGACGAGTTTACCCTTTTTAATAGCGCTTTCCCACCAGTTTAAGTTCTATATTCATCTCATGTTCCCACTTCTCTATAGTTCTGTTAAGGGTGGTGTTGCCGAAGCACATAACATACAAGTAAAATGTATGAGACCTCTTCAGGCTAGATTTAAAATTTAAAAAATAAGTTTGTCTCATGGCAATGCCTGCGGCAGGTTGGGGAAGATCTTTCAAAGTCAACTCTGATTGATCTTATTTTAACGAATACGCCAGATAAATATGTTTCTACTGGCGTCTTCGTCCAAGAGATTAGTGATCATTGCCCAGTTGTGTTAGAGATGTGAGAATACAAAAATCTAAGCCTCACGCCATTACAAAGAGGAACGTCAGTCAACACAATCTTTATTCTAGTGACCTTGATTGTGTTTCAGCTATCCCTGAACCTGATTTAGCTTTGCGCTTCTTTGCAGATGTCTTCTATACCATTGTGAATAATCATGCTTCCTTCAAAAAATTAAGGGTTAAAAAGGTTGATTCAATGCCTAGTGCACACCGGAATTATCAAAAGTCATTCATAAAAGGGATGATGCTTGGGTCAAGGCCAGAAACACAAGCTTAGGCCTGTCAGACAAGCTTTTAAGCAACTGAGGAATCATTGTGTAAAATCTAAATATAAAAGGCTAAATCTGATTATTACAAAACTGCTCTTTCAGATTGTAATGGGAGCCCGGCTAAATTCTGGAAAAATGCCTCCTCTCTGCCACAACAAATTCATTCATACACTGGCCTCATTACAGGGGAAGAAAATGCCGTAATTGATGCATTTCAATCAGCGGGCTCTCTTTGATGGAACTTCGCTTTAAATACCATCAAAATGCTAGCTATTAAAATCAGATCAAATAACAATAGAGGATTAGAAATCAAAGGCTTTAAAACAAAAGGTGTCCATGTATGCCAATGACTCAAGTTTTATATTAAGTCCAGAATTGTATGGGAAGGTCTGCGCATTCCAAGAGTACAACCAATTGATTGCAGCATGACCCCAAAAATGGAGGAGGCAGGTGGCAGGGAGCTGGTCTGTCTGCCCAATGTAAAGGATCAAAACTGGCAGAGAAATAAAAATAGCATAAATAGGAAAGTGTACCAGTTTCATATGAGAACCAGGATGTTGACAGTTGTGCCATACAGATTGCAAAATAGTTGGGATGAGCTTTTTGGATGAGCATTCCTGAATCTGAGACCAGAAACGGGCTACCTGAGGGCAATACCAAAATAAATGGTCTTGATTCTGTATCCTCACAACAAAATCTGCAGAGCTTTGATGATTGAATGCCCCAAATATTCAACATTTTGTTGGTGGCAAGAATTCTATATAATACTTTTAACTGAAAAGCACAAAGTCTTGAATCTTGAGTCATTTTATATATCAACTCATACTCCCTGTACCATGGAATCGGTACATCTGAAAATGCAGAACATTGATCTAAAATTGACCCTAGAAATAGTACTGTTGGGAGATCTGGAGAGACCGGGTCAGTCAATTAATGATATACTAATCCTCTTAGTAAAAGTATTGATCTTAAACCTGAACTCTGTAGATTATATTCGATAGATTGAAATTGTATGTTAAACATCACTGCACAGTTGAAAGATATATGTTGCGTAGAAATCCGAAGAGGGTGGCCTGCAGAGATAGGTGGGAGGGACTGAGGGAAGATGAGGGTTGGGATGTGGAATTGGAGACAAGTGGGAGTGGAGTTGCTGTGCGGGAGATTGACCGTCATTCTAAGATAAAAGTATATATATTTTTTAATCAAACTAAAAGTACATCAGAATGACACTGAGGGGCAGTGTTTTTACAGCTAATGCCAGTTTGCCTGAGGCTGATGCGGTGTAGGTGTTTGTACACATGTATATATACACAAATTCTCATTCAAATACACAGACACACAGGTAAATAGTGCCATACATGCACACAAACAGTTGGCCTTGCAGTTACGGTTTTTGTTGTCCTTTTGCATTTTGTTTTCTTCCGTCTTTCTCTTTTGTTAATTTTGTTGGTGCATGGGGGGGGGGGGGGGGGGGTCTTGAAAGGGGGAATGGAATAATTAAAAAAAAAATATTATTTGTATTTCTTCTGGGGTTGGGGGGGCTTGGAGGGCTGGCGGTTGGGAGCTTGGGCCGGTGGATCGCTGGTTCAGGCCTCTTTTTTTTTAAACCTTGTGGGTGATCTGTCGACATGCCCTTGAGTAGGGCGTTGACCCTGGTTGCTTCTTTGTGTCGCTCTGGATGGGAGTGTTAGATGACTAATGTGATGTAGTTGAGTGGTTTCACTGCAAGTATATTGTATGTTTTAAGCATTCAATAAAAAAATAAAGAGTGGCAGAGTAAGAAATAATTTGAACTCAGAAAAGCCATTAAGGTTGCCCAAAGGAGAGAGTAAGAAACGGTCCGACTTATTTGTTTCTAGAAAATGAGTAAATCGATTACAATTAAGGTACAGAATGTTTCATCAGAAAGTAGGAAGTCTCCAAAATGGTCGATCCTTTTAACATAGCAAAAGTTTATATCCAAAAGTAGAGGGTGCATGGTCCGAAATGACAATAGCTAAGTATTCGTACGAGTCAACTGCTGGCATGAGTGCGTTATCAATTAAAAAGTAATTACACGGAAGGTGTGGTAGACATAACAAAAAAATGGAAAACTCCTTCACAAGAGTGTTTTGTAATATCCAGGGGTCAGTGCAACCATTCCATTGAATACATGTGGAGAAAGCTTTGGACATCATTGACTGATGGGTTCTAGGATGTGAGCGATCTAATTTTCGATCTATGACAGTTAATATCTCCTCCGAAGCTCAAATAGTGACTGTCCAAATGGATAAGAGACTGTTAGTGAAGATTACATAGTCCCAGTTGGGAGCGTAAACATTCAGCAACACCATGGGTGTTTCACAAAGTGTACAGGTTACAATAATGCATCTTCCTTTTGAATCTGTTATGACCTCTGACGGAATGAAGGGTATCTTCTTATGAATAAGAAAGGCAGGCCATCTGGCCCTAGTGTTGATATTTGAATGATAAAAACTGAACCACAGAGTCTATATATTGGTCTGTAGATGTTTAAGACGGAATAATAATTTGGATCTCTTGATTGGTCCATTTAGCCCTTCGACATTCCATGAGGTGAGCCTCACTGAGGCAACACTTTTTAAATGTTTTTTATTGAACCTTTAAGTAGGCAAGTCAGTTAGGAACAAATTGTTATTTACAATGGCAGCCTACCCCGGACGTCACTGGGCCAATTGTGCGCCGCCCTATGGGACTCCCAATCACGGCCTGGAATCTAACCAAGGTCTGTAGTTACGCCTCTAGCACTGAGATGCAGTGCCTTAGACCACTGCGCCACTCAGGAGCCCTTTTGTGTTGGTAGAGTGATAAGTCTTTCATTGATGATAGTGAATTTGAATGATCAGATGTCTCACAATCAGTTGTGATGTATTTCACAGAAAATAACTAGGCCAAACCTCAAAAAGTATGTCTATCTGCCTTCTCTTAGCGTTCAGCCTAGTACGTACCTTGCCAATTCAATGTGCCCAGGCTAAAACCTGTAGTGAGGGGAAAACTTCTTGCCCCAGGTTCTTAGTGAAAAATTCAGACATTAATTTAATGACAGAGCCCTCTGAATTTTCTTCAATATTTGTGATTCGTAGATTTGAACGCCGTGAAAAAATCTATACCATCTATGGTTTCGGAGAGGAGCTAGTTTTTCTCCAGCGATGTGCACCTTTCTTCCAGTGCAACAATTCTGTCACTGTAGCCAGATGGATAATGGATGTTGGCCATGGCCATCTATGGTTTTGCAATGCTATCAAGAGTAGCTGATATTGGGGCCAAAGCAGCATTCATTGTCCCTTTGAGTTCTGAGAATCATGAAGCAAAGTTTGTCAGAGACGGTAGGTAGGCCTGGTGCAGAGTTTTAGTCTCTGCACCTAGTCTCTTTCGCCATAGGTACTGTGGGTGAGTTTTGTTCCGATTTCTCTTGTCTTTGGGACGCAGTTTGTGAGCTATTTTCAAGTAAGAAGTTGCGTTAGACTTTAGAAAAAAAGTTAGTGAACTAGAACGTGTATATTTTAACTTTGTTGAAAAGAACAGAAGCCACCCTTACATACAACCTTCATTCACATGTTAACCCGGAAGCCAGAGCATTTGTTTAGAGGGAGGGATTAGAGTTGGCTGGTGCAAGATTGTGGGCTACTTGACAGGAGTGGAGAGGAAACCCTTGTCGTTATAGATTTACCTTCTGTGGGACAATGGTGTGGTGGTTCTCTAGAATCAGTTTCTTGATATGATGAGCCCAGAGACACTTCTCCTCTACAGTCTTGGCCTGAAAAAGACATTGTCAATTATACGGAGCTTATACAGAACTACACTTATTACAAGAGAGGACGGGCTTATGATCCACACTCACCTGCACAGTGTGAGGCTGCTTAGGATGCTTGAAGTGGATCACACTGAAGTGCAGGGGGTCCTTGGCGCTGTCAAGCAGCATCAGGGTCGAGCACTGAAACCACAGGGAGCAACGTTACGCCAACCCAACAGAGCTAGCTCATGGCATTTGGGTTAGGTTCCTCTACTTTTTGTTCATTACCAATATGTGTGTCTTGTAGACATAGTGCTCTCCTCTCTTTTTAGTGATGAGGAGCATCTTGTCAAAGAGGAACAGCATCCTGGTGTTCTTGGCATGTTGGACCTGGAAGGTTCCCTCCAGCACCAGCTCTCCATACGTAGTGAGGTCAGGACCCTTCCAGTTGATCAGGAGAGACTGGATCTCCTGCATAAACACACCTGATTGTATCTAGGTCTCCTAAACCTAGTCTGTGTACACAACACTGACAAAACTGTACATAAAAGCATGCACAAGGGGTGAAAAGTCTGAAGAGAACAGTATTTGTTTATAGAAAACAACAACAGGTAGGCCAGCAACCAATGGGCAGTGAACTCACCATTTAATCAAAGGCATGAATTGAAACAAATACAAAACCCAGCAGACACTGTGGCCCTGTGGTAGATTTATTGAGTCCCTACGAGGCCCCAAATCCCTGACCAAACTAAACAGAGGTCGGGGAGACATGGAGCTTTGAGCCACCTCGGAGGCTTACTGATCAATACCACTCGGAGCAGGTTTACACATTTGCTTTGGCCATTTTTTTCCTAAAGGTTTAGGCTTCAGCAAACGTCTTAAGGTTGATTATGGAAGTTAATGGGCTGCTTTATTGGAACAACAAAGACTGTGCAACTAAACAAACAAAAAAGTATAGCCTGCCCCCACACAGTACAGTAAACTCAGTCAGGGAGTTACTGTGGGAGCAGCAGGAGAGCAACCTGGAATAGTTGCTGGGTGACTAAAAGGATTCCCCATCAACACAACCTCCAGCAAGACAATGAAACAGCATAATAAAGCTATGGCCATGACAGACAGGATAAACTATGAGCAGAGCAAGAGTAGCTACACTTCATTAACTGATATAAAACCTATTGAGAAACAATCATATACAAAATTAGCCCAATTAGATACACCTGCATCATTATATAGTGTAACACAATAGTGGTAGGTGGAAAGGGACGGGTCAAATTCCATTCACCTCTCCCTGAGAGTAGCCATACTGACCTGCAGCCTGACAGCGTGCTCGTGTTTCCTCTTCATGTCATTGATGTACCAGGCCACCCCGGTCATGGTGTCAATGGCCTCCTGCACCACCTCATAGCCCTCCTTCTCAGGGTCAAAGTGCTTGGCGATCTCCTGTTAGAGGGAAAACAGCCAGAACATGAGGAATCAAGACCTCTGGAATGAAGTTGAATGTGTTGTTGTATGCTATACAATGCTCTACCATTTCCATCTTACCAGGTTAAAAATGTATTGGCCTCCTGTCAAGGGACCCCACAATCAACCTGCAATTGCAGAAGTACAATTCTACACAGCTTACTTGGACCATCTCTACCCATAGAAAAGGTAGTATGCAGTGAGGACCAGTGTACCTGCAGAAGCAGGTGGTATTTGAGGATCCTCTGGACAGGTTTGAGCAGGTAGGACCCCAGGGGGAGAGAACGCTTGAGGAAGGCCTGGCGATCCCTGAAGAACTTGGCCAGAGTCGTACTCCTCATGCAGTCGGTCAGTGTAGCCACAGAGCTAGAGGGAACACAAGTCAATGCATCGTATTATATGACTTCCATTGTAATTTAAGGTTACAGATTCTTAACATGTCCCCCAAAGGTTCCAGAAAACCTTTACATTCTTCTACTTACTTGGGGTAGTTTGTGCAGTACTGTGTATAGATTTCAAAAGCGTCACTCTATAAAATAGCAAAGGGAGGAAAAACACAAAACCAGATCAATAACACTCCAGCCTGTCCAGCTTCCCGATGATAGGTATCAATTCAGTCTGTGCGAGTGGCCTCCTCTCACTTTGTCTACGAAGCAACTGGCCACAGCAACCGGGTCATTCTCACACATGTCCAGAGACTGCAGCAGCTCACTGTGGAGGAAGACAGACCGACGCAAGACTAGAATAAGGTTTAGGTCGGAGACCACAAGAGAAATTCAGTGTAAACTACATCCAGGTACTATGTTAAGTATGAAAACATGTTTATGTTTTGCATGGCTGAATGCATTTGTTCTGGTTAACCTCATTCTGCCCAAAGACTCAACAGGGTCAGGTTTCCCACAGCAGAGTGGACACAAGGAGAGAGGGGTCACCATGCCAAAACATAAAAAGAGTACAAAACCAACAAAAGTTGTTTTTACATGGTCACACACAAAATCAAACTCTTTCATAACTTACAACACCCTTCAGCTGCATGGGCTGACGAAATAAAGGAACAACATAGCAATATGTCTTTATACTTTTTTTGTTTGAGGTTTATTTTTGCCTTAAGACAAATATTTGCTTTACAAATCATGAACATGTTCCAAGACATGACACCCATTCTTTCATCAAGCCAATATGTGGCCTATAGTGGCAGGGAAACATTGTTTCTGTTTCAGGGGTACAAGAAGATTTCAGTGTGATGACCTTTACAGTGACCTGACCCTGAAACGGGAGCAGTACTATAGCTTTAATAATAGCGTGACTCAGATGCAGTCACTAGTCAGTCATGCACATCTATAAACTGAATGACAAGTCTAGGACCGTCTGAAAACCCTGCGTATGAAAATGAACTGTATTACAGTCTGCTGCGTGAGACATTCATTCTCCAATACAATGACAAATGAGAATGCCATTTCACTTCTCATCTCCTCAGAGGTTCATACAGTTTCTGCTTGAATTAATGTCCTCCATCACCTGGGAAGAGTGCAAGAGTTGCACATGTTTTCAAACCAGTGCTTTAAAAGTATGCTTGGCTCTTGCGGATCAGCTCACCCTGGGCCCTTGCTGCGACTGAGTCGTGCCAATTAGCAGGGTTTAGCCGAGATGATGGAAAGTGTAACGCGGGCAATGGCACGTATCCCCAGGCTGTAGCAGCCATGTCCGGGTCAGACTACATTTTAGTAATCCAGTCTAACTTAATTTACTTTATAAAACAAAAGCAAACTCCCCACTCCAGTGTAACACATTGTATATTGATGCTGTAGTTGAGCCAGAGGGATGCACATGAAAACTCCCCCTGCTTTAGATGTAACAATCACTAATCAAAAGCTCTATTTTAGTAGTCTACACTGGTGGAAATCTCATACAGTTGAAGTCAGAAGTTTACATACACCTTAACCAAATACATTTAAACTCAGTTTTTCACAATTCCTGACATTTAATCTCAGTAAAAATTCCCCGTCTTCGGTCAGTTAGGATCACCACTTTATTTTAAAAATGTGAAATGTCAGAATAAGAGTAGAGAGAATTATTTATTTCAGCCATCACATTCCCAGTGGGTCAGAAGTTTACATACACTCAATTAGTATTTGATAGCATTGCCTTCAAATTGTTTAACTTGGGTCAACCGTTTCGGGTAGCCTTCCACAAACTTCCCACAATGAGTTGTTAATTTTGGCCCATTCCTCCTGACAGCTAGTATAACTGAGTCAGATTTGTAGGCCTCCTTGCTCGCACACGCTTTTTCAGTTCTGCCCACAAATTGTCTATAGGATTGAGGTCAGGGCTTTGTGACGGCCACTTCAATACCTTAAGCCATTTTTCCACAACTTTGGAAGTATGCTTGGGGTCAATGTCCATTTGGAAGATCCATTTGCGACCAAGCTTTAACTTCCTGACTGAGGTCTTGAGATGTTGCTTCAATATATCCACAGAATTTTCCTACCTCATGATGCCATCTATTTTGTGAAGTGCACCAGTCACTCCTGCAGCAAAGCACCCTTACAACCTGATGCTGCCACCCCCGTGCATCACAGTTGGGATGGTGTTCTTCAGCTTGCAAACCTCCCCCTTTTTCCTCCAAACATTACAATGGTCATTATGGCCAAACAGTTCTATTTTTGTTTCATCAGACCAGAGGACATTTCTCCAAAAAGTACGATCTTTGTCCCCATGTGCAGTTGCAAACTGTAGTCTGGCTTTTTATGGCGGTTTTGGAGCAGTGGCTTCTTCCTTGCTGAGTGGCCTTTCAGGTTATGTTGATGCAGGACTCGTTTTACTGTGGATAGATACTTTTGTACCTGTTTCCTCCAACATCTTCACAAGGTCCTTTGCTGTTGTTCTGGGATTGATTTGCACTTTGCGCACCATTGTACGTTCATCTCTAGGAGACAGAACATGTCTCCTTCCTGAGCGGTATGACGGCTGCGTGGTCCCATGATGTTTATACTTGCGTACGATTGTTTGTAAAGATGATTGTGGTACATTCAAGCATTTGGAATTTGCTCCCAAGGATGAACTAGACTTGTGGAGGTCTACAATTTTTTCTGAGGTCTTGGCTGATTTCTTTTGATTTTCCCATGATGTTAAGCAAAGAGGCACTGAGTTTGAAGGTAGGCCTTGAAATACATCCACAGGTACACCTCCAATTGATGTCAATTAGCCTATCAGAAGCTTCTAAAGCCATGACATCATTTTCTGGAATTTTCCAAGCTGTTTAAAGGAACAGTCATCTTAGTGTATGTAAACATCTGACCCACTGGAATTGAGATACAATGAATTATAAGTGAAATTATCTGTCTGGAAAAATGAGTTGTGTCATGCAAAGTAGACGTCCTAACCGACTTGCCAAAACTATAGTTTGTTAACAAGACATTTGTGGAGTGGTTGAAAAACGAGTTTTAATGACTTCAACCTAAGCGTATGCAAACTTCCGACATCAACTGTAAATGCACCAGAACCATTATTTTCAACCATTGGGTTTTTATGGCATTACGCCATCATTGGGAATCATGTGGGAGGAGCCTTACTCTGAGAGGATAAGGATGTTTTATTTTGCATGAGGCTTGGTGAGCATATGCTGCACAACAGCTTCATATCTCCCATCTAAACATCCAAATGGGGGCATAGAGCAGGTGATCGTCCTGATAACGTCTGGAGCAGAGTTGACATATACAGCCATATTGTGATTTGTCTCATTCTTTACTCATCCCAATCTGCTGTGTTGTTCTAGGCCAATCTGCATTTGGTGTTGGTTAGTCAGTCATTTTGTCTTTGTCCTGAAAACAGATTTAGATGGATAAACTCTCCAACACAGCCATACAACAGATGTCCTGCCGGGAAGCCTTTTAATCTTTGTCAAAAGAACATTCCACTAAAAAGGTCAATATGTCTTCTCAACGTCTGCTCAAAAGGTTTGAGTTGTTTTTGTGAAGACTGTCTGTAAAAATAAAACAAAACAATTACATTTGCAGCTTACCTGTTGAACTCATATATGTCCTCTATATTCCCAAACAGGGAAGAAACCTGGTCTGGACGAATGGGAAGGTTGTCCATGTCTATGATGTGAGCCAGGTAATCCTAGAGAAACAATAACACTGGTTATACTGCCCCGACAATCTGCCTAATGAAGAACCATCCTGGAGTGAGTGCTCTGTCTAAAATACAATTTCTGATTATTTGCAGTAGAGGGAGCTTGTGTATAGATAAAGTTGAACATGCTCAAGCGGTTGCCTCCTTGGTGGATTCCGCTTCAATGTTGTTTCAAGTTATTACACATCCTGTTCACAGGCTAAAAAGACCACATAGACTTCATCCTATCTGCTGTCTATTACAACAAAACTGTATGACTCATGATTTGTGTGTTCAAATTTAAGCAGTTCAAATTGTTATTTTAAGGATTTATTACTTGTTACTGTGAGGTCAGTAGCTCTGTAAAAAACAGTCTCAGACCAGCACAGTGTTCTCCTCCCATGACCCCTCTCTCATCAGGCTGCAGGACTACTCTGGGGTAGACAATATCAACTAAAAACATAGGCACACACAAGAAAGTTTTGCATTCCTCTATAGAGTTCCAGAGACTTGTAGAATCTATGCCAAGGTGCATTGAGGCTGTTCTGGTGGCACAACGCCCTATTAAGACACTATGTTGGCATTTCCTTTATTTTGGCAGTTAGCTGTATGTACAGCCTACTATTAGACTGTCAGCTCAAGGTTAGGTCTAGGCTTGTGGTTATGGATGGGTAACCCATAAAGGGTAATGCCCTCTAGGGGATGGGAGGGGAAGAGGCATTTAAAGGGTTGCAATACTTCTGGGCAGTCAAGTGACAGAGATGGCCTAGTGAGAAATGGTTGGGAAGAAGGCTATGGAACCCAGTAAACAGATATTGACCCTCAGAATTTCAGGACATTTGTCGAGGCGGAATTGGAGGTGTGAGTCCACCTGTCACACAGCTGTCTTAGAGCTGAGATTAAGAGGCTTCTGCTTTCATGATATGGTGTGGAGGAGCATGTTCCTGGATAGTTGATGTGTAGAGCAGACACTAACAGTAGCAGGACAAAACCAAACAGATGAATCATCAAATACATCACTGAAGTGACAAATTTAACATCCCTGCTACTGTAACTTTGCACAATAAGATGCTACTGCAGAGCAAGTCATTGAAATGCTGCATTTAGATTGGAGAGGTTGAACTTTTTGGGGGTTGAGAGAATTGTAGATTTTGTTATTGAAAAATGGGCCAGCTTTTTCCCACCTCAACAGCATGTGGGGGAAAAAAACAGTTGCTATTCTCCTATGTTTCTTTAGTTGGCATTGTGATGGCTGTGTTTTTGTTGGCCATTGCCTGCTAGGGCCCGGAGGGCTCCATATCCTAGTTTGGGGTCGCAGTGCAGCAGGCAGCTAGGCAGTGCTCATGGAGAAGTTGGAAGTCCAGTGGAAGTGTGAGTGTCTGGGGAGCAGGACTGTGTCATTACTCTGGCGGATGCTGTAGCGAGGGCTCGGTAAGGGCAGATCTCCCTTCAACACCTAGGGAAGGCGCCAGCAGCCCAGTCAGACACAGAGACTCAGTGAGGAGTGCCCGTAACACACTACCTCTGACCTGTCTGCATCATGCGTTAAAGACATTATAACCTGCACTTAACAGGACGTACGCCACCATACTCCTGTCAGTACTCATCCAAAGAGGATAATTATTCCAACCTGAAGGGTGCAATAGGGGAGGCTGATCAATCTGCACAGTTGGTAGTTGTTTGACTACAAAGGCAGCAGCCATAAGAGACCAGTTGACTTGATTGCAGAGCGGATGAATCAACTCTGTCCCATTTGCCACAACCAGAAGATGAAATCAGTAGCAGCTGTTCAAATCTCTGACCAAGATCATCAGGGGAGAAGTTTCTGCCTTGAGATGATGTGTCCTGGACCTGATTCTGCTTTAGAACTAAATACGTGAAAATATCCCAGTCTCAGCTCTGTATGCTTTCACAGTAATGTAAACATATAGAAAGCATTAACCTACATAAGGAAGCTTAACCACACAACAGCTACTCTATAATTCTAATCTGCTGGTCTTACAGGCTATAATGGTTACATACTATGGAATTTTCCATCTGATATGAGAATGCCATTTGGAAAAGAAATGCAACTGCTATTGTGAGTTACGAAATACACAGGGAACATTTGTCTGAGCCACATCTTTAAAAAAAAAACTGGAAATCAAACTAGATCCTGGTAAAACAATCAACCCTAGAATATTTTATAGGTACCAGAGACACGTGGCTTCAAAGGCCAGCAGTCACTTGGAATATTGAGAACCTAAACCCATGAAGCCCATTCCTTTGTCTCATTACTGGCCAACTCCAATAAAATCACCTCTATATAAGGAGGTACAGATATTAAGTCATAACTACATACCATTCCAAAAGAAACACTGAAATTACCTATTAAATTACACTAATCACGTCCTAATAACCAGAACTGATTGGATGTAACCCTCAAGGCGACTCACCTCCACGATGCTGCGAAGGTCCCTGACATACATGCGCTCCGTCTCAATTATCTCCATGACTACATGGTCCACGTAGCTGAGCTTAGGGTTGGGCGCCATGGCTTCAGTAGCAAAGGGTGAGGTATGGGTCTGAGGTGCATTAGTCCTCCTGTTGGTGGTGGCGTTGTTGTTGCACTGGGACCTGGTCTGACTGTGGTTCAGCCACTGGTCTCTGGTCCCCCCCTGGCTGAGGCCCTGCGTCTTGATCTGTGGCTGCTCCCTGGCTCCCTCTGCAGGGCTGAGCTCCAGGTCAATGTCCGCTCCACTGGGGGGAGGTGGTGTGGAGGGGAGGACTGAGGTACTGCCGTAGAGGCTGTGGCTGTCCTGGGAGGAGACTGAGGACAGAGTGGACACCAGGCTCACTGGACGCTCAGCCTCTCCCTCTGAGGGGTCAGCACAGAGCCGGCTGTAGCCGTCTTGTCGCTCATGGCCACCACTGATGGAGAGGGCAGAGTACAACCGAGGAGATTCTGATAGAGAGAGGAGAGAGTGAGAATGAGAATTGAGTCTCAGGAAACATGGGCAGAAACAGATTGTTAAAATTGGCACATTCCACTACATTTTAGATCCATTTAATCAAATTCTGTAGTCAGATGATATGACAGTATGAACCCAGTGTTCAGCGTCCCAGCCTGAGGAAGAGTGCTCTACTGCAAAAGGGTCTTTCTCAAATCCTACAGACATGCCCCAATTGCAGCGTTCCACATTCTCTGGAAAACCCAGCCATTTCCTCCAACCATCTTACTGGTACTGGCGAAGTCTTGGAAAAACAGAAGGAAAACTGTGGGGGAGACAGGTTGGGAGAAGAGAGGGGAGTCGGAACCAGAGTCCTGTTTATACATCTAATTTATTGAGCTACTTTTCAAATCAAGAGAAATTGATTCCATATTCAGTTTCACATCCTTCCTGCCCAGACGGGGAATGTTCCAAATATATGAAGTCACAGAAAGTATTGTACTGAAGGTCAAAGGTCAAACCCATTTTGCATTATTAAAAAAATACATATTCTTGCCAATAAACTGCACTTTCGAGTACAAATCCCTTAATTGGCCACAGCAGTGACTAAGCCAGGTCAGGGATATTGCCAAGTGAGAACAGAGAGTTTGAGAGATGGCGGTGGTAGACATTTCATGGAGCACTCTTTGAAATTGTTTCCAACTACAGCAGTGTTGACACATTCTTAATGAAATCAATAAGGCAGTCATAAAATGTGCGTCGTTAGCAGACATCCCACAGCTAATAACATGGACCTGTCACTATGCAGCTTGGCCAGTTGGCCATTTGACTGGACTTGGAAAGCGGGACAGAAATGTGATCTGTCAGCAATGACTTCAGAAGAACTGAGGCCCTTTCTATATAGTAAAGAATCACAATAGTGATTAGGTATAATGAATGTAAAACAAAAATGATTAGAAATTGTAGATGAAAGTGTCAACAGATACAGGAAACAAAACAAGTGTCTCTCCCTCTACAGACTTATAGACAGGATGATGTCAGTGATCTCAGTCTGGGCTACAATCCAGCCTCTACAATCCACTGTAGAGCTCGTCTGCAACAACACCAGACTCACGCATGTCAAGTCAGAGGAAGCAAGGGTTGAGCCTGCAAGTCAAGGTTGACCTTGACCACTTCTTAAAAGCTGTTTAAAGTAGTTCCAAAACCATGTAATAGTACTACTTACAGGGAGTAATAGCACAGTAGGCCGTTGGTCTCTGCTGTAGTATCTGCTTAGACAGAAGCTCCTCCTTTCCCCATTTACTTTTGGCTGTGAAAATTACTACCTCGCCTGTTCTGAGCGCCAACCGCCAAGGCCTCCCACTCCCTTCCTAGAACCGCTGTGCTGACGTCAATGCCCAGCCATTGGGAGGTGATACTGGGGGAGTAAGGACAGTCCAAACATACACCCTAATCTTCCGGTCTCCTAACAAACCCTAATGAAGTCTCAAAGGCGCTCAGTGGAGAGCAAATGATATAACCTGATCTAGGCTAATAAAATTGTAATATGGTTTTTACAGAATTCTGAAATAAATGGTGTGACTCACTCAACATTAGGATCACCACCATCAGGACAAGTAATGGCAGTGAGATTGGTCCTGATCCAAATGCTGTACTGGATGGGTAAGGCAGGAAACATAACTCATGAAGGCCTAAGGCACTAGCACCCAGACCAGACATGATATGAGACAAAAACAGCAATCGTAAACCAACTCTAGTGCAACTTCCCCACCCCCTTTCCTTACTCCGATTACCCACTGAAGAGAAAGTACTCTTTGCCTGATACCACACTCCATTGGTTTGAGATCCTCTGTACGATTTTGTCCACACACATGGAGTGGCTTTGCTAGATTACTTGCAAATTGTTAGGTTACTTGTTAGATATTACTGCATGGTCGGAACTAGAAGCACAAGCATTTTGCTACACTCACATTAACAACTGCTAACCATGTGTATGTGACTAATAAATTTTGATTTGATGTAGCAGGCAATGCTAAGGAATGCAAATTAAATGCCCTGGGCCAGGTTTCCCGAAAGCTTCTTAAGGCTAAGTTCATTGTTAGAACCTTCGTGGGAGCGTTTCTTTGGGGAAAATCATCCTTATTAACGTTGCACTTGAAAATGGTCATAATCTAACACCTGCCTCAGACCAAGTGCATCGTTAGACGCTTTTCTGCCCTCCCGTGTCACTTTATACACAGAAGCTTTCAGCTAAACATTGATAAACCATGTAATTCTGTCTCTGCGACCACCGATAACGTCAGAACAAAGCGGACTACAAAGTTGTCAATGTCTTAGCAATTGAAGCAAAACAAGCAACATATAAAAATATGCTTAAAATGAAAACTGAGATGATTCCATTAAAATAAAACAGTACGCTATAGGCCTATTTCAAGCCGTAAAATACATTTCCTGTTCAATCAATTGAGTTCTATTTGGCTATTTGTAGGCTATTGTCTAATGTCTCAACATGTGTGTAGCCTAACGTGCAAAATTGGTGATTTTGTGAATTTTTATTGGTTTAAGCAGCCGTAGGTGGTAATATCTCTATAGGAGCTGATCTGTTGTCAGTATTGTGAAATAATTAACTGTTAAGGAAAGATTTGAATGGAGAAAGCTGATCTGTTTTTGATCCTTTTCTTATCAACATCCTCCAACAACGCACTTAGCGACAATTCGCTTTTCGTGGTGTTTTGGGAAATGCATGTTACATCTTCGCGGTTGCAGGAAAGATGCATCGTTAAAACACCGGTAAGCCTAAATTCCATCACTATCGGGAAACTACTGTAGGCCTAGGTAAACATGTGGCACTGGCAATAAGGTTAGCACAAAGTTAGCTAGCCTACTGTGATGCAGGGCAGAGTTTCCATTGGGCCTCTGTGGACAAGGAAGTCAGACGCAGGATAAGCAGAGAGGAAAGTACACATCTCTGGTACGTCAGTCATCTACCATGACGGACAAAATAGCAAAACAGAAAAGATCTAGACCTACTTTATATCCACAATATTATTCAATCCGAGTGACAGCAACACAATCAAAACGCAAACCCTCCAGTTTTAGCTCAGTCACATACTAAAAGGTTTGGTGAAATTGTTTTAGTCCTATGTCAAGCTCTTTTTGCGGCTGCCATGTCATTACAATCATTAACCCAGCCAAACAGAAGTATTATCCAAGTCAAGGTTACAAAGACCATAGTATTTGTTGTACATTTTAGCCTACACGGCAACTTCAATAACAGTGTTACAAATTATATTTTCTGTTTCAAATAGTTACAGTATGACAATGGAATAGGTTAAAAATAAGTCACATTCTAAAGTAAGGTACATGCTCAGGGATTACATCAGGTCAACTGCTAATGTCTGAACACAGTACTATGGGCTGTTTCATTAATCACATTGTTTAGGAAGAATAGCTGGGATTCCTGCTGTATTCATTCTGAACCCTTAATTGTAATTCTTTGAATTCCTGGTCCCTGCTGCCTGTTAAACTTCACAGACAATGTAAATTCCACAAGCATGACTACTTCTGTTAGTTCACAGCCCTCCGGCCCCCTGGGCAGCTGTAGATCACCTTAGATTATACTGTTGAACAATGTTCTTCAATGTGAATGGGACCTGCATGTTTTGGGCCACTTTGAACAGACAGTGTCAGAAAATTAAACAAATGAGAACTCCAGGTCCATGGGACTTCCCTTGAGCCAAGCCAGGTCTAGTTGGAAAAACAGCTCAGGTAATTAACAGAGAGTACATCATCCCCTGGCTTTGAGCAATAGTATAGTATTTCCACAGCCTGAGATAAAGGAAGCCAAGACATTCTAAAGGGTTGCTGAGTAATCAGACAGTTTAGAACAGATGTAATCTACAGACATTTACAATTCAGCCATAATTATTTTGAAGTTGACAACATAAAACTGATATTACCCGGTCTGCCTATGATGACATGATTGATGTGAACTACATACGGTACAGAACCAAATAAGGTACTGTTGATGTAAAGGATATTTCATGATCAGAAAACACCGTCTTCTCCACAACGACCATGATGTCCATCTCAGACAGCCTACTGGAATAAGTGACGTCAAATCAAAGTTTATTGGTCGCGTACACAGATGTTATCGCAAGTGCAGCAAAATGCTTGTTTCTAGCTCCAACAGAGCAATAATACCTAGCAATACAGAAAATCCCAAACTATCAGAACGAGCAATGTGGCAATCTGGCACACACACACTTTCTAATTTAGCACACACTTATCCAGAGCGACTTACATTAGTGAGTTTTTGTACTGGACCCCCATGGGAATTGAACCCACAACCCTGGCATTGCAAGTGACATGCTCTACCAACTGAGTGACAAGGGACCAGGTGAAAGCTATGATCCCTTATTGAGGTCACTTGTTAAATCCACTTAAAATCAGTGGATGGAGACCGGTTAAAAATGATTTTTAAGCCTTGGAGACATGGATTGTGTATGCGTGCCATTCAGAAGGTGAATGGGCAAGACAAAAGATTTAAGCTTCTTTGAACGGGACATGGTAGTAGATATGGACTGTGACAGTCAAAATTGTGTCAGCCGGTGATTGTCAAGCAAATAACTGCCAGTCTCACAGTAATTTACCATTAGAAAATGTAGTCCATTTCAGAACAGAATAGCATACTCTTTGTCCTTATGTTAGGCCTTGATCTGTCCTACACTAATTAATTTAGCAGACAAGATTTGCTTAGAATTTCATGGCAATATTTTATAGTATGAAGAATACAATTGAACATACAGTTGAAGTCAGAAGTTTACATACACCTTAGCCAAATATATTTAAAACTCAGTTTCACAATTACTGACATTTTAATACTAGTAAAAAATTGCCGTCTTCGGTCAGTTAGGATCACCACTTTATTTTAAGAATGTGAAATGTCAGAATAAGAGTAGAGAGAATGATTTAATACAGCTTTTATTTCAGCCATCACATTCCCAGTGGGTCAGAAGTTAACATACTCTCAATTAGTATTTGGTAGCATTACCTTTAAACTGTTTAACTTGAGTCAAACATTTTGGGTAGCTTTCCACAAACTTCCCACAATGAGTTTGGTGAATTTTGGCCCATTCCTCCTGACAGAGCTGGTGTAACCGAGTCAGGTTTGTAGGCCTCCTTGCTCACAGGCACTTTTTCAGTTCTGCCCACACATTGTCTATAGGATTGAGGTCAGGACTTTGTAGTCCTTAAGCCATTTTTCCACAACTTTGGAAGTATGCTTGGGGTCAATGTCCATTTGGAAGACCCATTTGCGACCAAGCTTCAACTTCCTGACTGATGTCTTGAGATGTTAATGTTAATGTTGTTAATAATTTATATATACACACACACACAATCATTTATCCCTCATGATGCTATCTATTTTGTGAAGTGCACCAGTCCCGCACAACATGATGCTGCCACACCCGTGCTTCATGGTTGGGATGGCGTTCTTCGGCTTGCAAGCCTCACCCTTTTTCCTCCAAACATAATGTTGGTCATTATGGTTCTATTTTTGTGTCATCAGACCAGAGGACATTTCTCCAAAAAGTACAATATTTGTGTATGTAAACTTCCGACCCACTGGAATTGTGATAGTGAATAAAAAGTGAAATAATCTGTCTGTAAATAAATGGTTGGAAAAATGACGTGTCAATCACAAAGTAGATGTCCTAACCGACTTGACAAAACTACAGTGGGGCAAAAAGGTATTTAGTCAGCCACCAATTGTGCAAGTTCTCCCACTTAAAAAGATGAGGCCTGTAATTTTCATCATAGGTACACTTCAACTATAGCAGACAAAATAAGGGAAAAAAATCCAGAAAATCACATTGTGGGATTTTTAATGAATTTATTTGCAAATTATGGTGGAAAATAAGTATTTGGTCAATAACAAAAGTTTATCTCAATGCTTTGTTGGCAATGACAGAGGTCAAACGTTTTCTGTAAGTCTTCACAAGGTTTTCACAAGTGACCTCAATAATACTTTCTTGCACCACTGTATAAGAAATGTGGAGTTTTTGAAAAACAAGTTTTAATGACTCCAACCTAAGTGTATGTAAACTTCCGACTGTAGCTGAATGAAATGGAAAGGACATTTTCTCCAACCAATTTGAGGGAGTGCGCAAATACGGCTATTCTGTGTTGAGAGGTTAACAAAACAAAAAAACAGGTACTCCCATGCGCTTAATTTAGTATTATTTGTGACTTTAGTTGTGATACAAATCTAAACATATAGCACAACATTTGTAATACATTCTAAGGCCGCATGATGCGACAAATGATTTGAAAAAAGTTAAATGAAACGCACAAGCTCTGCATAGAATATTTCAGAAGTCTCTCCTTCATAATTTGACAAGCACTTGATAATGCCTTAAATCTTTGTGCCCTTGGCCTGAAAATAAATCATTATAATCCCATTCTCCTGGCTGAGTGCCAAAGCACCACTCACCCAAATGGCTCAGTCGCACTGCTCTCTGTCAAGTGATCGGGTATTTTCTCACAGGCTACAAGTGAAGACAGACAACGGGGACGAAACTGTCTAACGAACAGCAAAAGCACTAACCTATGTCAATCTACTATCCCCCATAGTACCAAAATTGACCTATTCGATTCTGTCAGAGAAATAAACATTCAGTTGTGGGATGCGATAGATCCCAAATTAATACAACCACTAGCATCAAAAAACGTGTTTTAAGCAATGAGCCTACCGCAACAGATGAGGTTTATCAACATTTTAAACTAAACCATGTTACTTTCTTCACATTATATGGAATGCGCACACTGCAGTAGGCTATAAGCCGGAATGTCCATTAGCAGGAAAACACAATTGTCAAAAGTGACCACAAACGTGATTATGCATGTAATGCTTTTATTATAAAGGTGGATTTTTAATGGTGAAAATGAGCTTCCCCAAACTTGAAAACTCAAGCGCTGGGTATGTATGCATGCCAGTTAGACTAAATCCATTGTAAAGCGAATTAATGTGCATCATTCACAAGGGATAGACTAATATTGTCACCAATCACACTATTCTCGATTTAAATCGTCTTTACAAATACTAAAGAATTAAGTGCATAGTCTATAGAAATGTTGCGCAACATGAGCTCTCATGAAGTGCTTGATTAGATTTTCAATTACATTTGCACTGATGTCAGACCGATTAGAGGGACAATAGAGTGCAAGTACCAGGCAGTTAGCAAGTTTGGTAGGCTACTAATGACCATCAGCAGCATCAGAGCTTGGAGAAGCCTAATTACCGTGACTAAACAGTCACGTGGAATTTGACTGCAATCAGCACTTGTGTCCTCCGGGGAGGGGGCGTTAATACTGTCACCGTAACAGCCATAGTAGTAGGTGCAATAATCGTCCACCACCCAAAGGACATCCAGCCAACTTGACAACTGTTGGAAGCATTGGCATAAACATGGGCCAGCATCCCTGTGGAACGCTTTAGACACCTTGTAAAGTCCATGCCCTGACTAATTGAGACTGTTGAGGGCAACAATATTAGAAAGGCTTTCCATACACACCAAGTGAACAGTCTATTGGGTACACCACTACATTCATGGAAATGGTTAGCTCCTACAGACAGTGAGTCACGTGGCTGTGGCTTGCTATATAAAGAAGCAGCCAGACAGGTATCAATACATTCAGTTATGGTTCAATTTAATGTTAGAATGGGCAAAAAGAGTGACCTAAGCAACTGAGCGTGGTATGATCGGTGCCAGGCAAACTGGTTCCAGTATCTCTGAAACGGCCGGCCTCCTGGGCTTTACACACACAACAGCGTCTAGGGTTTACAGAGAAGGGTGAAACATTTTTTTTAAATGCAGTCAGCAGCAGTCCTGTTGATGAGAGGGAAGGAGAATGACAAGAATCATGCAAACTAACAGGCGGGCAACAAAACAGGCAATTAACGGCACAGTGGTGTGCAGAACGGCATCAGTTGTGTAAAGTACTTAAGTAAAAATACTACTTTAGTATCTGTACTTTACAATTTACATTTTTGAAAGAAAATAAATGTACTTTTTACTTCATACATTTTCCCTGACACCCAAAAGTACTTGTTACATTTTGACAGGAAAATGGTCAAATTCACACACTTATCAAGAGAACATCCCTGGTCATCCCTATTGTCTCTGATCTGGAGGACTCACTAAACACAAATGCTTTGTTTGTAAATTATGTCTGAGTGTTGGAGTGTGCCCCTGGCTATCGCTCAATAAAAATTAAAATTGTGCCGTCTGGTTCTCTTAATATAAGGAATTTGAAATGGCTTATACTTTGATACTTAAGTATATTTTAAACCAAATACTTTTACTCAAGTAGAATTTTACTGGGTGACTTTCACTTGAGTAATTTCCTATTAAAGGCATCATTACCTTTACTCAAGTAAAATACTTGAGTAAAAGTATTGCTTGGAAAACACAACTTGTTCGTCCTTGTCACAAATGGGCTATTGCAGCAGACGACCACACCTGGTTCCACTCCGAACAGCTAAAAACAAGAAGTGGCTCCAATGGGCACGCGATCACCATTGGACAGTTGAGTGGAAAAACGTAGCCCAGTCCGATGAATCGCAGTTGGTGTTGAGTCATGCGGACTTAGGAATTGGCGTAAGCAGCATGAGTCCATGGCCACATCCTACCTGGTGTCAACGGTACAGGTGGTGGTATAATGTGGTGTGGGGAATGTTTTCCTGGCACATGTTAGGTCCGTTGATAAATTGAGCAACGTTTCCCTGACCCTAAGAATTCAGGTGGTTCTGTAAACAAAGGTGTCTGACCCGGTACTAGATGGGTGTACCCAGTGGCGATTTTAGCATGTAAATCTTGGTGGGGCAACAAATAAAATGTGGCTGGCAGCAAAACAGTTAATTCAGCCTAATTTACTACCTTTCGAAAAAAAAAAAATATATATATATAGTTGACTTGCTTAAACAAATGTGGTTCCTACTGACAATTGAGATGTAGGGACTATGGCATATGGGGACGACAAGCAGATAAGAGGCAATCCATAATTTCAAATAAGACATTCATGAGCGAGCTAGGACAGACAGTTATATTGACTATTTGTTCTCCACTTTTGAAATGTACAGTAACAGAATTCAGAACATGGGCCGTTCTTAGTGTTCTCTCTATACACCAAGTCAGAACCGTAAGATAAATAAAAGCATATAAGCAGACAATGAAAGCTCGTACAATATTTGAGGATTACATTTCCCATAAACAGGTTATTGGCTACATGTGAACCACCAAGTCTGAACATTAGCTGAAATTAAGAGGTGAAAAAATACCAAATTATTTGGGTGAGGCACATGGGCTACTGACAGTTTACTACACAACATAAACTTAGTATTACTTTCTTAGATACAGTATACATATCTCCCTAGCATATTACATAATTTATGCAGCAGCATACAAAACATTTTTGGACTCGCCTTGTGCTGTGCTCACTTGAAATGGAAGGAGGCGCGGAGGTCCTTGTGGGCAAATTGTCAAACTTTCATCAGTCTGGCATTCTCTGGATTTATGGTACTTTCAAGACAAGAGGTTGACAGGTTGAATCATGGCCAGTGATCTTCGGTGCTCTAGAAAGAGGCCGAGTTCCGAATGTACAATTCCGAGTTGGAAGAAAGTTCAAAACATATTTTCCCCAGTTGTAGCTTGTTTTTTTCGAGTTCCCGGTTGTCTTGAACTCACTAAAGTCAGATTTTGCAGTTCCGCGTTACCAGTTGTTTTGAGTGCGGCACAAATCATGCTTCATTGACAGCATGGCGAATGAGCCTTAATCTTAGACTTGGGACCACACAGCCACTCTACTGAATAGCAGGCTAATGATTGTTTGCAATAACCACTTATTGTTGAATTTGCGATTTAAATTTGCGATTTATGTCCAATGGCCGATGAGCACCGATACGTTTGATCTACAATTTCTCTTATGACAAGGATTAAAAATGACTTGCCAGTAGATTGTCGACATGATTTATGATGATTGCTAGCTAAGATATTCAATGTATGATGTTGACATGATCAGTTCCATAAAAGCTACTTTACAAATGTGATTTAGCGTCATTTATCTGTAGCCAATGACCTTGAGCCTTCTTGGATGGGCACCTCTGAATGTAATATGGAGCACCAAAGAGGCTAGAATTTGAGCTCTACCCTTAGACTTGGCGGTGAAGTAGTGTCCCCATGAGTGAGAACACTGAGCCAATCACAGCGCAACGCTCTGTATTTTCTGCTGGCTTGCCCCACCACCATAGAAAGCACTGAGCTAGGCTGAAACACCTGCATTTTGGAGCTGCCTTAAGAAAACAAAAAAGACACTGGTTTGTATGCGGCTTTAACTCAATGATATATATTTTAAACATTAAAAACATTGTTTGCAAACTGATGAGACATGTATTAATGCAAAAATAACATGCAAAAACAGGAAAGCCCCGCCCCCCCCACAAATATACACAATAGTGAAGACATCAAAACTATGAAATAAACATATGGAATCATGTAGTAACCAAAAAATAAGTCTTAAAATATATTTTGATGTTTTTAAGACAATTCAAAGTAGCCACCTTTTTTTTGTCTTGATGAAAGCTTTGCACACCGTTGGCACTCTCAACCAGCGTCACCTGGAATACTTCACAGACTCTGCGTCACAAAGATAAATTTGGACTCATCAGACCAAAAGGACAGATTTCCACCAGTCTAATGTCCATTGTTAGTGTTTCTTGGCCCAAGCAAGTCTCTTCTTATTATTGGTGGCCTTTAGTAGTGGTTTCTTTGCAGCAATTCAACCATGAAGGCCCGATTCATGCGGCCTATCTGAACAGTTGATGTTGAGATGTGTCTGTTACTAGAATTCAAAATAATTTATTTGGGCTGCAATTTCTGAGGCTGGTAACTCTAATGAACTTATACTCTGCAGCAGAGGTAACTCTGGGTCTTCCTTTCTTGTGGCAGTCCTCATGAGAGCCAGTTTCATCATAGCGTTTGACGGTTTTTGCAAGTGCACTTCAAGAAAACTTGAAAATTCTTGAAATGTTCCAGATTGACTGACATTCATGTCTTAAAGTAAAGGACTGTCGTTTCTTTGCTTATTTGAGTTGTTCTCAACATAATATGGATTTGGTCTTTTACCAAATAGGGACATCTTCTGTATACCAATCATACCTTGTCACAACACAACTGATTGGCTCAAAACGCATAGTGTGTGCGGAATTCCTGATCGAAATTCCGCACACCTGTAAACTGAAACACTTTCCAGGTGACTACCTCATGAAGCTGGTTGAGAGAATGCCAAGAGTGTGCAAAGCTGTCATCAAGGCTAAGGGTGGCTACTTTGAAGAATCTCTTTGTTACTACATGACTCCATATGTTCCATTTCATATTTGATGTTTTTACTATTATTCTACAATGTAGAAAATAGTACAAATAAAGAACCCTTGAATGAGTAGGTGTCCAAATTGATTGGTACCACCCACACACAAACAGTGTATAGACAGTAGATGACTACAAAAAAGGCATGTACATCAGTAGTTATATAGGATGAGCCATGCATGACTAGAAAACAGTATATACACACAAACAGGGGGTAAAACAGTATGCAAACATTAAAATTACCAGTGTTCAATGGCTCTGTACATAGGGCAGCAGTCTAAGGTGTAGAGTAGAGTACCGTGTGGCAACAGGCTAGTAACAGTGATTAAAGTTCAGGCAGGGTACTGGGCGGAGGCCAGCTAGTCGTGACTGTTAAACAGCTTCCATCTCCAGGCCATCAGACTCTTAGACTCTCGGTCCCAGCTTTGATCAACAGGTCGTGGCTCGGATGGCTGAGGTACTTGATCATCGTAGCCTTCCTGTAACACTGGGTCGGGTAGATGTCCTTAGAAGGCAGGTAGTGTGCCCCCGGTGATGCGTTAGGCTGACTGCACCACCAGAGAGCCCTGTGGTTGCAGACGTACCAGGCAGTAATACAGCCCACACAGGATGCTCTCAGTGGACGCATCTGTAGAAGTTTGTGAGGGTCTTAGGGGCCAAGCCAAACCTTTTCAGCCTCCTGAGGTTGAAGAGGTGGTGCTCTTGAGCCTTCACCACAATCTGTGTGACGGGACCATTTCAGGTAGTCAGTGATTTGCATGCAGAGGAACTTGAAGCTTTTGACACACCCACTGCAGCCCCGACGATGTGGACGTGTGCTCTCTACTGTAGTCTACGATCAGCTCCTGTGTTTTGTTGACGTTGAGGGAGAGGTTTTTCTGGCGCCACTCCACCAGGGCTCTCACCTCCTCCCTGTAGGCAGTCTTGTCATTGTTGGTAATCAGGCCTACCCCTTGTATATTCAGCAACTAGATGATTGAGTTTGAGACGTGTGTGTGGCCACACATTCATGGGTGAACAGGGAGTACAGGAGGGGGCTGAGCATTCACCCGTGGAGCCACCATGTTGGGAATCAGCATGGTGGAGGAATTGCTGCCTACATTCACCACTTGGGGTTGGCCCGTCAGGAAGTCCAGGACCCAGTTGCACAGGGAGGGGTTCACACCCAGGTCCCTGAGCTTAGTGGTGAGCTCGGAGGGCACTATGGTGTTGAAGGCTGAGTTGTAATCCATGAACAGCATTCTTACATAGGTATTTCTCTTGTCCAGGTGGGATAGAGCGGTGTGCAGTGCAATGGCGATTGAGTCATCTGTGAAGGCAGTATGTGAATTGTAGTAGTCTATGGTGTCAGGTAAGGTGGATGTGATATTGTCCTTCACTATCCTCTCAAAGCACAGCATGATGACAGAAGTGAGTGCTATGGGGCAATAGCCAAGGTAACTGAACTAAATTACTTTCTTGGGTACAGGAACAATGGTGGACATCTTGAAGTGAGGCCAGACATATGGAGACATTGAATATATCCGTAAAAAATATTTAAAATTTTTTTTTTTTTTAAATAAATAAAAAAAACACTCCACCCCGCTGGTCTGCACAAGCTCCTAGGACGCGGGTTGGTATGCCGTCTGGGCCGGCAGCCTTGCGAGGGTTAACTCACTTAAATGACTTGTTGGCCACGGAGAACCAGGGAGTACACAGTCCTCGTGAGTGGCGGGGGCCTGCGTCAGCAGCTCAATGTAATTTTCCTCTAAGTGGTCGAAGGTGTTTAGCTCGTCCGGGAGCGAGGAGTCTGTTCACGACATGACTGGCTTTCCCTTAGTAATCAGTGATTGTCTGGGAGTCCTTGACACATACCTCTCAAATCCTTGTCCCTGTACTGTCATTTTTCCACCATTGCCTTATAGGTCATAGCTGGTCTGTTTGTACACATCCATGTTCCCAGTCACCTTGCCATGGTTAAATGTGGTGGTTCCCACTTTGTTTTGCACAAAAGCTCACATCTATCGACCGCTTTTGGTTTGGATAAGTTCTGAAATCATAACAGTGGGAACATCCTGATGAACCCAGTCACCAAGTCAGTGTATACGTCAATACTATTCTCAGGCGACCTGGAACATTTCCCAGTCCATGTGATCAAAACAATATTGTGAAGACATCCCCAACTGGACCTTTTCCTGACAACATGACATTTGTGTGGTCAATGAGTGGCAAATCAAAGACAAATAATCTTTCGCATTTCCCCACCATTGTCTCGTGTTCTCTATGATACATCTCTTCATCAGGAAGCTATATCCTTTTTCCAACATCAACTTTCCTTCATAAGACAGAATATGACAAGCAAGCCACAGAATTGTGTAACTTGTCAGTTGCAAAGCATTGAGAGATGTTGCGAGATTGACATGTTCAGGTGGGGGGGTATGCAAACCAACCTGCCCTGGCTTCCATGTTCATATGTAAATTTGACACTGGACAAAGGGTTGTTGTTTTTGTCCTAGGAAATATTTATGGCCCAGTCAAAGCAGTTGCTATGGACAGACTCAGTGCTTAACAGGTTCTGTCTAACGCAACACATCCTGATTTCAATAGGAGGAACTGACTACATGAGCTAAGGAATCCAAACCAAGTTGAAAATAATAGTAAAACATAACAGCAAAGGATCTAAATCCATCCATAGAGATGTTGAAAATCCAGCAACAAATCAAATGTGTTGAAAGGTTGGTAATACCATACATGAAAACTACACCTTGGAATAAATACTCCAGTAAGAAAACTTATTTTCTTCAATCTCACCCATACCTTTAACAAGAGTGCAGTGATGAACATGGTCTTCACCACCCGGGTGCTCACTATGACGAAGGTGAAAAATTCCAGATATTCTCTTGGGTCTGAGAAATCCTTCCCTTGGGATGTACTGTACGTATAAACCTTCTCAACTACAATCTACGAACCCACAGTAGAGTTTAAGAAACTCCGATTTTTTTTAGATGCATGCCAGCAAAGTCACTACACAACACATTAATTGCACTATAACAATGACAAATGGTGCCCACAAACTGTTAGGGCCTAAATAAAGCTGTCCCAACAGCAGAGCTTCCTTTCCAGCACCATTGAGTGAGTCCTTACCACTGCTAGGCTTGACTATCAGCAGAGCCTTGCTGGCAGCAAAACAGTTAATTCAACCTCATTTACTGGCTAAAAAAATAAAATATACATTGCTGATATGACTGACTTGCTTAAATAAAATGTGGATTCTACTGACAATTGAGAGGTACAAACTATGGCATAAGGGGACGACGAGTGGATAAAATATCCGTAATTTCAAATTAAGAACAACCTAGGATGAACATAGACAATATAACTATGTTAAGCACTTTTGAAATGTACCGCAACAGAATTCAGAACATGGGCCGTTCTTACAGAGTTCTCTCTGTACACCAAGTCAGAACCGTAGGATAAATAAAGCGGGCATATAAGCACACAATGAAAGCTCTTACAATAGTCAATGATTACATTTCCCTAAAACAGGCTAGGCTGTGCCCTACCAAGTCAGAACAGTAGGCTAAATTATGAGGGGGAACGGGACCAAATTATTAGGATGAGGCACATGGGCTACTAACAGCTTACTACACAACATACACTTACTATTACTTTCTTAACTACAGTAAACAATATCTCCCTGGCATATTATATTTATGCAGTAGCATACAATACATTTTTTGATTCACTTATAGGAAGGTGGCGCAGCAGTCCTTCTTGTGGGAAAATTGTGTCAAACTGTGTCATCAGTCTGGCATTCTCTGGATTTATGGTGACTCACAACTGGGAACTCACAACTGGGAACTATGGAAAAAAACAAGGTTGAATCGTGATCTTCAGGTCAGAACTCTAAAAAAAGAGGTAAGAGTTCCAGACTTAGAATTCAGAGTCGGATAACCGTTCAAAACATATTTTCCCAGTCAAAGCTAGTCCCCCCCCCTCAGAGTTTCCAGTCGTCTTGAACACAGCAGAAGTCATGCTGGATTGACAGCATGGCCAGTGTATTCAACCTTTTTTTGGCCCATGGTGTTGCATGTGAATGGTTATCCTTTTAAGCTTGGAAAAGAGACATTTAAACCCAGAGGACACACCCACTCCACTTAATAGCAGGCATGTGATTGCTTTGCAATGCTTGCAGTTCGCCACGGATTCCTTAAAAAACACTCATTGTTAAACTTGATTTCAGACTTATGTAATGTTTTTGTCCAATGAGCACCGATACGTTTTATCCATAATTTCTCTTCATAGGACAAGGATTGAAAAGGATTTGCCAGTAGATTGTCAATGTGATTTGTGATGACTGCTTGTATAGCTTGCTAGCTAAGATTGAAAGTATGATGTTGGCATGATCAGTCCAATCAAAGCTACTGTAGATAACATGATTTGGAGTAATTTTATCTGTTGCCAATGACTTTTAGCCTTCTTGGATGGGCACTTTTAATGTAACTCTATGCAGCACCCAAGACACTAGATTTTGAGCTCTATCCTTAGACTTGGCGGTGACGTAGTGTCCCCATGAGTGACAGAACACTGAGCCAATCACGGCACAACACTCCGTATTTTCTGCTGGCTTGCCCCACCATAGAAAGCACTGAGCTAGGCTGAAACACATGCATTTTGGATCCACCTTACGCAAGGCAATTTTTTTTTTTTTTTTTTAAGAGACCATGTTTGTATGCGGCTTTATTAACTCAATGATATACACTGCTCAAAAAAATAAAGGGAACACTAAAATAACACATCCTAGATCTGAATGAAAGAAATATTCTTATTAAATACTTTTTTCTTGACATAGTTGAATGTGCTGACAACAAAATCACAAAAATTATCAATGGAAATCAAATGCATCAACCCATGGAGGAGGTCTGGATTTGAAGTCACACTCAAAATTAAAGTGGAAAACCACACTACAGGCTGATCCAACTTTGATGTAATGTCCTTAAAACAAGTCAAAATGAGGCTCAGTAGTGTGTGGCCTCCACGTGCCTGTATGACCTCCCTACAATGCCTGGGCATGCTCCTGATGACGTGGTGGATGGTCTCCTGAGGGATCTCCTCCCAGACCTGGACTAAAACATCCGCCAACTCCTGGACAGTCTGTGGTGCAACGTGGCGTTGGTGGATGGAGTGAGACATGATGTCCCAGATGTGCTCAATTGGATTCAGGTCTGGGGAACGGGCGGGCCAGTCCATAGCATCAATGCCTTCCTCTTGCAGGAACTGCTGACACACTCCAGCCACATGAGGTCTAGCATTGTCTTGCATTAGGAGGAACCCAGGGCCAACCGCACCAGCATATGGTCTCACAAGGGGTCTGAGGATCTCATCTCGATACCTAATGACAGTCAGGCTACCTCTGGCGAGCACATGGAGAGCTGTGCGGCCCCCCAAAGAAATGCCACCCCACACCATGACTGACCCACCGCCAAACCGGTCATGCTGGAGGATGTTGCAGGCAGCAGAACGTTCTCCACGGCGTCTCCAGACTGTCACGTGCTCAGTGTGAACCTGCTTTCATCTGTGAAGAGCACAGGGCGCCAGTGGCGAATTTGCCAATCTTGGTGTTTTCTGGCAAATGCCAAACATCCTGCACGGTGTTGGGCTGTAAGCACAACCCCCACATGTGGACGTCGGGCCCTCATACCACCCCCATGGAGTCTGTTTCTGACCGTTTGAGCAGACACATGCACATTTGTGGCCTGCTGGAGGTCATTTTGCAGGGCTCTGGCAGTGCTCCTCCTTGCACAAAGGCGGAGGTAGCGGTCCTGCTGCTGGGTTGTTGCCTCCTACGGCCTCCTCCACGTCTCCTGATGTACTGGCCTGTCACCTGGTAGCACCTCCATGCTCTGGACACTACGCTGACAGACACAGCAAACCTTCTTGCCACAGCTCGCATTGATGTGCCATCCTGGATGAGCCGCACTACCTGAGCCACTTGTGTGGGTTGTAGACTCCGTCTCATGCTACCACTAGAGTGAAAGCACCGCCAGCATTCAAAAGTGACCAAAACATCAGCCAGGAAGCATAGGAACTGAGAAGTGGTCTGTGGTCACCACCTGCAGAACCACTCCTTTATTGGGGGTGTCTTGCTAATTGCCTATAATTTCCACCTGTTGTCTATTCCATTTGCACAACAGCATGTGAAATTTGTCAATCAGTGTTGCTTCCTAAGTGGACAGTTCGATTTCACAGAAGTGTGATTGACTTGGAATTACATTGTGTTGTTTAAGTGTTCCCTTTATTTTGAGCAGTGTATATAATTTTTTTTGTTTGTCTGATAGGACACATTAAAATGCCAAAATAAGATGCATAACAGGCACCTGTGACTCCTCCTGCTGCAGCTTATACCCTCAGACATTTCCTTATGAACAAAAGGTATCAAGGGTACTTGGTATTCACATCATAATCCTCATCTGTTTGATATGAAACCCTCTCCATTAAAAAGTGACCGGTCTTCATCCTTTAAATGATCCTTGAATGTTTCTAACCAAATCAGGAACTAGCCCAGAGAAACAAGACTACCTGTCTAACATCCAGCATGCAAATTCCTCTCCCTCCTATAGTTGCATGGACACTTATGAAAACAAAGGATCATAAATACATCCTCTTTTAGAGGCTGAAAGCCAGTGAAAGAAGACCAAGTCCAGGGTTCAGGAGAACTGTGTGTTTCCTGTTGCAGGTCTGATATTGGCATTCAAGTGGCATGTGTTCACCAGGATGAAAATTAAACATGTATCAAGTCCTTCACTGTGTGAGCAGTGTCCTTCCTCCTAAGCAGGCACCAGCATAGTATAGCCCCACCCATTCTGTTAGTACTGCTGGACATAGCTGTTCTATTCACACAGACTCATGCAACAAATGAAGCCGAGTGATTACTTAAGACATAAAATATAAATGATTCTCAGATATATGATCAACTACAGAGCACTCTGCTGGACACAGTATGAATCTTGGATCTCATTCACACTGTTGTGTTAAACAAAAAAAAAGGTATTTTGCCTTTTATCGTAAAATCCCAAGAATTAGACAATTGTATTCCCTTTGTCTTGCCTTGATTCATAAGAATAGGTATAATCAAAATATCATTTTGAAAGCAACCCGTAGGAATACTTGAGAAATTGTCACCTTTTTATGAGCACACTATTAACTTTCCTGATTAACTGCTACCAGGGCATTCCTGGTTTCTGTATGTCTCGACTGTGCCTCCGCAAACCTAAATATTCCTTCTAGCCATAAAGCTGACTTTTTCTTTAAAAAATATATATATATATTAAAAAAGGCACACAAGCTGGAAAATACACCTCTCTAATTGGATGATTAGTACTTTTTGGATATATCCTTCACTTGCATCAAACTCCTGTGGATGCGAAGGCGCCCCTTAATAAGTTAACTTATGCTTTGAGCCAAAGGCTTGGCGTCATGCCGTTGGGGAAAGCCAGGACTTGCACTTTGCTCTACATCTCAAATGAGAGCTTCCTCTTCCCAACATCCCCTCCATTCTTTCCCCTTAAGATAAAATATAAAAGGAACAGAGGGTGTAGTCTGGAGTTCATCCCCTTGGGAAAGACTGCTCCTCAGGAGGCAGAGGCTGACACTAACAATTAGTCAGAGACTACATTATCATGCACCTTACAAACAACCATTGCCCCTTGTCACAAGGTCAGGAAAACCAGCTTCTCAGCCATGAATCGTCGCTAGCGACAAAACACTGATTATGGTATTACAAGAATCTCACTTCTAGCCCGTTTGTTTTATTTACACTTTGCCTTCAAATGTTCAAAACTGTCAAAGAAATGTTAATGATTAGCTGAGAGGCCAGTAAATAAACCTGAATGGCAGCAGTGAATGAGGCTGAGCACACAACCTAAACCTGCATTCCACAAGATACATCAAGATCTAGCTAAATGTCCTGTGCTTACAAGGGAAACTGTTTGTGGTTGACTTTTTTCTAAATAGACACAGCTTAGTTGCCATAATGACAATGTGATTGTTGAATATACTGTATAGACGGGTTCTTAATCATATGCAAGTTCAGCTGTGCACTTGCTTAATGTGCATTCTGCCATTTCCGTTACCTTGTTTCTGAAAAGGAATTCCTAATTCACCCCATTTAGTTTTAGAGACCTGATCAACAATTGTTTTATAAGGGAAAACAAAACTTAGTGATTAAAAACTAAGGGAAGGGAAACATCTATCTGCACATACAACCCATTGTACCATCATTCCAATACTAATGAGAGGAAGAAAGTGGTTGAACAAGAGAGAAAATGAGTTAGTCTTTAAGATGCTTATATTTTCAAAAGACCCTGATTTAATCCTGTAAGTTTCCACAAAGCAACATTTGAGTGCTGAAGGATCCAGCAGTGCCAATTGACCTCAGTGCACAGGCATGTGATGATCCACTTAAGTCTCCATGCAACACACCGCCCAAAGAGCCTCTTCAAAAGGTCCATTTCCTCTGGACAACACGCCATCTGACAGCGGTCCAAGCACATTGTAAACTTTACCACCAGGCTGTGTGTCCACAGATAGGCCAAGGGCCCCGTCAGCACTTCCCTGCAGAGTGAGTCCCACTGAGGAGGGAGGGCAAAACTGGGGGACAGCTGGGCAGTGAGGTGGTGGTGAGTCTGGGGCCTTCCAGAGTCCATCCAGGATGGAGTATCTTAACTGAGGATCACTGACACGGGAAACATAAAAAAAAATTTAAAAAAACAAGCAGCATTGTTTCCGAGGAAACTAATGTGGGGGTTTCTAAATGGAAGGAGATTATCATGAGCTACTTTTAGACAGGTAGCACAATAAGTGGATCCTCCCCAGATCTGGGAATCAGACTCAGCAGAAAGTCTGACTAATGTGTGTAATCCACTGGAAGAGTTCTGGGAGGAATGTCATTGTAAGAGACAGTAAAATCATTCACACTAACCAGGTTTCCATTCAACCATTTCATGCTGATGAAATGACGCATTAAAAAAAAAAAAAAAAATGGCAACCAGGCTGATGGAAACAGGAAATTCCAGTACAATTTAATAAAATGTTGACACAATTTGTTCGTTCGACATGGTGGGATCTGTGGGTTGGTAAAATTAATTATGCGAGAAATGGCAGTGGAAATGCATTATATATATATATATATATAAATAAATCATATCAAAGTAAACTTTGAGCCACGCAACGATATGTTGTCTGGTCCTCCCATTACGACTGCATGCAGTTTATTAAGCCACAGATTCATTAATTTAATGTGAACTTGACAGGGTGCCGAGGGTCATTCTTTCCAAAAAATATTGAGGGTTTATTCTAGTGACATGATTGATGCTTGGCTGCCGTTTGACAAAAGAAGAATTCTCGCACTTATCCATAATAATCTCATCATCATTAGCCTACCCACACTATCTGCGAGCTGTTGGCTAGAGCGCACATGCCAAGACTAGAGTGGGCACATTTGCCATATAGGATGCAACAGTTGTCACAAACTGGTGCGTTTGGGTTTCAATCACATTTTCAACTCTTAACTTATTTGGCATATGGAAATAAAATGTCAAAGTTATTTTTATGTGCACTACGTCATCACGCACCAACTTTTATCCGCAATAAGTCAGTTTGACGGAAACATCTCTGGTGGGAAAATGAGCATATTGTTATGCGGATTCTTTAACCTAGCTATTGATACAGTTCTATGTGACTGTGGGGAGTGGGAGGCAGGGTACTGAGCAATGCAGTATAAGGCTGAATGTATAAAGGCATTGGCAACAAAAGAGTAGTAGGAATAGTAGGTTTTCTGAAAATGTTGAAGACAAGTCAAGTGACTATCCTACATTTTGCTCTCCCCGGTCCCAAAACACTAAGTTCTTCAGCCAACGATAGAAGTTAACACATACCGTAAAACTTCAATTATAATGCCTAAACGCAGAGGCTCAAATAGCAGCTGTTCCCTTTTAATAGTCAGGCAACGACATTTTAGCAAATAAAACACCTGTTTCAAATAAACATCGGGCCAAAATTGTTTGAGGTTTAATGTGTTACATGAAATAATCCAGTATAGACCAATATCATATCTTTTTTTTTTAATTTTTAAAAATTGGTAGTAAGAAACTGCTAGTGATTGGCTGCCAACAGCTGAGAACTGCTAGCTAACTGGCAAACATAAACAGGCAACAACTTCAGGAGTACAGACCTTTAGTCGTGAAAATAGGAACTGCCAAAAATGAGTAAGGAAAATAATTCTGTCAAGGATAAAAAATAAATTGTTTAAATAGGAGGCATACTAAAGACAAAATAAACGTGACAGTGCAGGAAATTAAAAGTATTAAAATGCTAGAAGTGAATGCTTGAATTAAACAATTAACTATGCAAATGAGCAAAAGCTGTGTGCATTAAGAAAGACACCTGGCTCAAATAGAAGGCAGTCTATAAAAAGTGCCTGTTGTGTTCAGTGATAAGCAAAGAAACGCCCGGGCTATTAATGTTTTACGGTACATACTGATCAGCGTTGCAGTCAATGGATCTAAATGACAAGAGCATTAAAATCCTTACTAAGCAGTCTCCACATGCACCTAGAGTGCATGTGACTGGAGCTGGTGCAGCCAACCAGCCTATGACTGATAGAGGAGCAGAATGAGGGGTGAAAGTAAAGGTCTGGAGGTTCAGTTAAACAAGCAGCACTTAGAGGATCAGTCATTCCTGCTTGGCAGGGGCAAACTCCGACCAAAAATCATCCCTGGCATTTCTAACACACCATCACATTTTTAACCCAGAAATGCCAGATCGCCCCTACTGCATGGCTAGATCACCATAGTATTGGCATGGGGCTCCAGACTTGGCTGGAACAGCTGCTGCTGGGACTGGGTGGATCCCTCAAATTAGTACAACCCCTTTACAGCACCATACATTCCGCAAGCACAGCTACTTTCCAATTTCAGCACACTCTACCAAGTAGGTCAGGGGTAGCTCTGATCTTTGGCACCCTGGTCCTGAGGTTTGTTGGTACTGGGTTCAGCCACGTTTCATCAACAGCTTCACACAGCTGTACATTAGTCAATGTCCTTGCTGTAGGAAAGCTAAGTTTAATATATATTTTTTAGAAGAGTTTGCATGAATGGACTCCTAAAATGGGATAATGCAACATTTATCAAAAAAAAACTGCTATCACAGCCTGCTTATTTTTGAATAATTTTTGTACACGTCTTTATAAAAAAAAAGAATTTCAACTGATACATCAAATGAAATAAAACCATCTTGGAGCAGTGCCAGACTATTTGACTTCATGACAGCCATAGGTAGACAAGACTTGTCCCATGTTATTGTAACGCTGTTGGCAGTAAAACAAATCCCCTGGCTTTTCTTTCAACCGAGTGGTCACTTCATAAACTTTTGGGTCTTTTAACCCCAGATATGCATTGGAGCTGGAAAGTCACGACAACGTCATAGTTGTTTACTTTCACACAGATCGGGGTCTTCCTTTCACACATTCCTCTTGGTTCTTCACGTCAACCAATCATTACCTCAAAAAGACAACATTCCCAGCTGGCCGTTAACATTCATCCAGCCACAGGAGACAAATTGACAACATGCTTCTTTAACTCCTCTGGGTTCACGCGTTAGTTCAAATAAGCCACAAAATTTGTTTAACTACAATTTGAGGGTGAAAACAGTTGGGAGATTTGTTTGAGGCTTCAATTGCTAAAGGCACCTGAATACAGACTGAACTATACAGTCTGAGAAAACGAGACAACTCATGAGGGAGGCACACGTCCCCCCTCCAAGCCACTGGCCTCTAAAGAACGGATGGAGAGGAAAAACGGAGCCATTGACACATTGGCATTCTTCAGCCAGAGTGGAAGCTCAGCGCCAAATGTGTTCAGTGGAGAAGAGGTTTGGGGGGGGGGGGGGGGACACACACAATGTGGACACAGGCACAAAGGAGCACTGTGTAGAGTTCTTATTAAATATTATTTGCAAAGAAATGCATACTTAACAAAAACATAAAAACGCAACATGTTCAAAGATTTTACCGAGTTACAGGAAGTTAGACAATTGAAATAAATTCATTAGGCTTCAAATCTATGGATTTTACATGACTGGGCAGGGGCGCAGCCATGGGTGGGCATAGGCCCACCCACTGGGGAGCCAGGTCCAACCAATCAGAGAGTTCCTCCCCACAAATGCACTTTATTACTAACAGAAAAACTCAGCAAACCCCCTCCCCTCTTCAGACGATCCCGCAGGTGAAAAGGCCGGATGTCGAGGTCCTGGGCTGGCATGGTTACATGTGGTCTGAGGTTGTGAGGCCGGTTGGACATGCTGCTAAATTCTCTGAAACGATGTTGGAGGCAGCTTACGGTAGAGAAATTAACATAATTATCTGGCAACAGTCCTGTTGAACATTCCTGAAGTCAGCATGCCAATTACACACTCCCTCAAAACCTCAGACATCTGTGGCAGTGTTGTGTAACAAAACTGCACATTTTAGTGGCCTTTTAATTGTCCCCAGCACAAGGTGCACCTGTGTAATGAGAATGCTGTTTAATCAACTTTTTGATATGCCACACCTGTCAGGTGGATGGATTACCTCCCTACCAGGGATGTAAACAAATTTGTGCACAACATTTGAGAGAAACAAGCTTTTTGTGCATATAGAACATTTCTGGGATCTTTTATTTCAGCTCATGAAACCAACACTTTACATTTAGATGTTATATTTTGTTCAGTATAATTTAAGGAAGCAAACCCCCACCCACACACACTGCAGGTCAGTTACACTGGCCAAGTAAAGCATAGGAACGGTTTTAGATTCAGACCCATCCTGATCCTTGTTTGTTGTTTGCACATTAAAGGGTCTGAGCAATGCAGAAGGGGCAGTCTAGCTCCAAAATCAAAGTTTTTCTGCCAGGCCAGCTCTGACCGACTGTGGGCAGGGAATTCATGAGTTTCTGAGCTCTGCTTTTCCAGATGTTCTTTATTCTGCAGTTGCCAGCCCTTTTCCACTCACCAATGCAGGACTCTGGCTGAAGGCAAATAACCTGTACATTTGGATTAGAATAACCCATCACTGTCACATTAGCTTGCTGATGTGACTGTAGGATGCCAAACAAACATTACTGCAAAAATCAAGTCAGAGGTTAGTAATGGACTTTCAGCTGTAGACTACCAAGTGATCATTGTTTACCAGTGCATCGGAGAATTCAGATCACACAGCATATAGCCTACTGTACAACTAACTACATAAAGTCAATAAGATGTTAAAAGGGCTGGTCTTACCTTCCCCCATTGGGCCCTTATGGAGAGCTCTGTGGGACTCCTCTGGCATGGCACTCAGGCCTCAGGACCTGCCAAGACAACATAAAGTAGGTTCAGTCTCAAGTCAACTCATTGCAGTACGATCAACAATACATAAGCTTTCACATAATAATGCAACTCTGCTGAAGACAGCAAGAGGACAAAACACACGTTCCACTGCAGTATGGACAATGTTGTGATGTCCTGTTGTATGTCAACTCAATCTAGATTCAGTACAGTATTGAGCTGCAGTACCTGTATATGAACATCCAGCTTCAAACCTCTCCTTCTCCCATTGCTCAGCTTCCCCGGTGAACACATGTACCTTGTATTATTCAAATGTGCATGTTACACCATCTTCTGTGCCTACATTCTAGACCATGCTAAAGGAACTCATACATTCCTCACTCCTCTAAGCTTATGTATGAGTGAGGGAAACTAGCTGGATTCTTATCAGCATTTGAGAAATTCCTCCCATTCCACTGATGACTGCATGGTTAGTCTGCGTTAGCTCGCGCCAGCCACTCGCCGACATATGGGGCTCCATAGGCCTGTGTAAATAGCTCATGTTGTAATCTCAGAACTTATATCAGACCAGTGACATGAGAGCTACAGGGTCCTAGCTGGGATGAGACATCCAAATTCTGCTGCCACCTGAAGAGTGTGTGAAGGTAATGGTGAAATCCTGTCAAACAGGCCTTGAAGTAACCAAACTACCACAATCCACACAAATTCCATAGCTAGCTACCCTCTTCTATAATAGTTTCCAACTCAAATCCACAAGGGCTTAATTGAATAAAAAGCTGAGGCATAATTTTTCATAGGCTTCACATGTTGACAGGTCAGGGAGTTCAAACAGTGGCCTGCAGTTAGGTTGGCCCTCATCATGCCAGAGTACTTTGGTCTTAATGATGTGCGTCACCTCCAGGCCCAGCCTCCCCACATCACTGCTTCTCTCCCTCAAAATTAAATTAATAGTGATGACTGGGCCTGAGAACTCATCTCCTGTGATTCTTAGCGAGCCTCCATCTTTCAGTTGCATTCTTCACACAGCTAGATCAGAGAGGAAGGAATTCTTCAGGGATTAGTGTCGGGCATTGTTCCCGAGTGCAATCTGTGGCCATTGCTACGAGCTGACAGGCTGGCTTGCTGAGGCCAAGCCAAGCCCACTGCCACACGAGGTTTGTCAATTAAGTTGCACAGGAACGCTGGGTGAAAACAAGATCCCTGCTCAACACATTATGATCATTGGTTTAACAGCGAGCAGTGCTCCTGCAGCTGTGGAGTTGGTTGTGTATTAACACCATGCTGCCTGGGAACCATGCAGAGGCATTTTATTGGTTCTAAAGCATGAAACACAGAACCTCACTGATGATAGATACTCATCACAGTGGGAGGCTGTTCTTTCTCTGGCTAGAACAAAAAAAGCAGTACCTGCTGAGTGCCGACCAGGTTGCAACGAACCTGACATTTCTACTTGTAGACTCGAAATACTCATTGGCCAATAACTCAACTTTGAGCCAATCAGAGAACAAACCCCCATGTAGGGGAGCCATCAGGAGTGACTGAATTTTAATATATTCTGCCATTTTCTATATCCACGGTTAAATGTCATGAGCCAGTTACACTTTATATGCAATGTAGACTTTGAGATGGTAGCTAGCTAAGTGCACTGACAATGCGCACAAAACGAAATACTTCAAGTTAGCTAACCACTGTAGTCAGTATTGACAGTCATAATTAGATCACAATAGATTAGTTTCCATGAAACAGCTGCCTGTGTTAGCTCTGGAATTAACTAGTTAATCTTTGCTGTGTGAACAGAAAAGTGTGACTGCCAGCAACGTTCAGAGGTGCTAAGTACTATCGACATGCAAACATGTCAATCCTACTGGGGTGTCTGAACTATAAAAACATGAGTCGAAGAAATATCAATTTACATGCTGCGTTACAGCCAGCTATCAAATTAGGTAACAGGTGTTACATCTAGAAATAATGTCAGTGAATGAAAGGCTGTAATTAATTAAAGGTTCCTAAAGTTTCAAGCCTCTTCAAAAAATACCCTTTGAACAAGTACAGCCAATTGATTTTGAAGTGGAGGACTTCACCAAGATTGTTCATGTCTAAGGCAAGACTTTGAACTCCTCCCCCAGTGCACTGAGCAAGTCCACTTCAGACAGATCTGGAACCATGACCTCAGAGCTATACCAGCTGAACAAGCACACAATCTCCAGTGGTGGAAAAAGAACCCAAATTGTCATACTTGAGTTAAAGTATAGATATTTACTCAAGTAAAAGTCAGCCAGTAAAATACTACTTGAGTAAAAGTATGTGGCTTTAAGTATACTTAAGTATCAAAAGTAAATGTATAAATCACTTAATTCCTTATATTAAGCAAAGGAGATGGCACCATTTTCTTGTTTTTAAAATTTACAGATAGCCAGGTTCACACTCCAACACTTAAAGAGCATTTCCCAAAGATGCATGTGTGTTTAGTGAGTCAACCAGGTCAGAGGCAGTAGGGATGGCCACGTGTTCTCTTGATAAGTGTGTGAATTTTACAATTTTCCTGTCCTGCTAAGCATTCAAAATGTAATGAGTACTTTTGGTTGTCAGGGAAAATGTATGGAATAAAAAAGTACAACATTTTCTTCAGGAATGTAGTGAAGTAAAAGTTATCAAATATAAATAGTAAAGTACAGATACTCCAAAAAACAACTTAAGTAGTAATTTACACCACTGCTAATCTCTCAGAAGTCTTACTGGTCAATGAGTGACTAGACAAGAAATAAGGGCTCAAAAGGTAGTCCATTAAAATGCCAGATTCACAAAATATTTTAAATAAACTAAATCAGAGAATACACTTGAATGGAAAAATAATGTTTATAAAAGGATATTCTAGCAAGAACAAGGTCAACACAGTCATCGATCACCCCCAACCTACAGATTTACTGCATTTTAAACTTCTATACCTCATTATCCATCATCACATTTGTTGAGTTATGAAAACTGTAAAGTCCAAATCAAAACTTCCTTGAAATCCTTAGGTAACCACTAGCCAGGCTGACAGTTATGTGGAGTCGGCCATTTGTGCTGAAGCCAGCCTTCTTTACACACAAATGGAGAGCATTTGTTCCCACAGCTGATAAGTGAGTTAGCTGCAACCTGAACCTCCCTTCTGGAGATCTGGAGCTTGTTCTCTAAGTGGACACAGATGCCACCATGGATAATCTGATGGTGTTTAAGTTAAAGCTGCAATAGATCACTTGGTCTGTAATACCCCTTTCAGCGAAGCAGTTGACACCCCTTGTTCCTGTGATCTTATGGGTTTTTCCTGATCCAGACTGCCAGAGTTTAAATTCCAACAGGAACCTTTTTCTAACAAATGACAAGGTTGTTATAGGCAGATGTTTCCATGAGATTATAGACTGTGCTCAGTTGAAGAGAGATTGGGAGATAAGGGGAATTCAAGTTGGGTCATTGTGTCCAATGCCCCACCCTAAATGTACACAAACCATAACAAAAGGCTGACCCCGTCCTCCCTGTACTTCAGACCCAAAGCCTGGAATTCTTGACTGAATGGCTCCTTGGGGAGAGATTTGATTACTATCTGGGGAATATAATTCACCACTGACAGCTCCCAGTGTTACTAGGGAAGTGAAACTTTGAACTAACAGAGGGCAGACTACGGAGGGTAGTAAGACAAGCCCAGACCTCTCCTCTGGGGAGACAAGCCAGACTCTGGGAAGATCTCAATTGCATATTCTTCACGTCCCCTCAGTCTTATCAAAACCCATTGGATGAGAAAACCAGAGGTCCCTCCCCTCTGACCTTCTCCGCCAAAGGGTTTTGAGAAAGAGACTCGGAGAGAGAGGACGCGAGGAGTAAGCAATTGAGATCTTCCCTCTCTGGAGAGGGTTACACAGAGGGTACAGAAAGGAAGTGACATTTAACCAACCAGTGAATTTCCTATTGAGTGCCACAGATAACAATTATATTGCATTTGAACCCTAAGGAATCATTTGGTAGGTCTTACTGACTGGGGGAGGTGTCCATCAGAGATAACAAAAATGTGAATAACGGCTGAATCTGATGGTGAAATGATTGTACTTTTTGCTACCTCCGCATCAGAGCAATTTCCATGCTGCATATGCATAAAATGAGTGTGCCTTGTCATTCCCGTCTTGACTCAGCTGCCCAATCATGCAGAGAAGCCTGCTCCCCATTACATGCAACAGCTAACTTGGCAAATTAACTGCTTCCGGGTGCGACATGAATCAAATAAGCATTAGATAGCAGGCAGGCTAAGAATAGTGTAGTAGAATGTAAGCTGCTCCACCCCACAGTCAGCGAGAGACCACATAACATTCTCTTGTCCCCAAACAGTCTACCCAACAAGACTCAAGGGATTCTGGGAATACTAAACAAGCCTCCGGGATGTCCTCATTCAGACAGGACACGGTCAGGTGTTTATATTCAGAAAGTGAATAATAGAAATCTAATTGAGCTGACTGACGTCCAGGAGGTCTATAGACTGTCAGACAAATGTTTTCCAGTGGTAGCGCTGTCCATCTTGTCGACCTCTCTTAGCCATAGACATTAAACCAGTAAATAGTGATAGGAACATGTGGATGATGTCAGCACTATGGAAAAATTCCAATGGTGCATAAAGTCTGAAGTATTTCAATTTGAAGCGTGCTATAAATTGTAGAATGGCACCATTAAACACTTAGGATCAAGTGTCCCCTTTCCCCACATTACTCCTGCACTATGACCCTGACATAGCCCACAAGAAACAAACAGCCTTTCATTCATTTCATTGGAGAACACAATTAACCAGACACTCCACTTCAATTAAACCAGCTCATTCTAGAATAGCATCTCCGCAACCTCTGACTCACAAGACATTTAACATATGAACTCTTCACTTTGGGCAGCTTTGTAATTAAAATTCAGAGCATGCTGCCGAATTGGGCCGATAAAAGATCTGTCCCTCAACGCCCGTGAAGATCGTGCAATGTGTGGGCACAGCACTTACATATTTTAGTCATTTAGCAGATGCTCTGATCCAGAGCGACTTACATTAGTGCATTCATCTTAAGTTAGCTAGGTGAAACATATCACAATTGTAGAAAGTAGTGACGTGACAAATGGAAAAATTCAGATAAAACTATAAGAAAAAAAGGGTTTGGGTCTCAGTGTGTATTTTTCAGATGCTTAAGCATTGCACACCATTACTGTACCTCAATTCCACCTTACAAATTTGCATTTCACCACTTTCTCAAAGTATTTCCATACAAGACGTCACTGCTATCACTTGCCTTTCTCTGCCATTTTTCCAACTGTTAATGACGATTAAGTAGTGGTGGAGTAGACTCAAAAATAGATTTGGCTCGTTCCACGTCTCACTCCCAGTGTCGACTTCCATTTCTGTGTGTAAAGACTCCTAAGAGATTAAGTATTTCTGGAATGAGGGGACTGATTAGTTGTTGCACTTCCAAGAACACAAACACTTGCATCCTTCATATCGAGCTAGTGAGGGACAGAGATAGCGGAGGGGCACAGTATAGGCAGGTCGGCCACCAGGTAGACAGTCAGAACCATGCACTAGGCCCATCTATCGGTAAGCAAAAGCTGTATCTCACAATGGAATGCTATATCTCACAACTTCAGCAAAGCAGGGCCTAATCAATGAAAAGGCTAGGATATTCTACACGCAACAGACCGAAGACTGAACACACACACTTGCATCATTAGCGAAGAGAAAGAGCAGGCGAGCCGGAGTGAGGGAGAGGGGACAGGCAGAAAGAACCGTGGGCATTTCTTGGTAATCTGTATCTCAATGTAGTCTTGTCTGACTCGCAAATTCAACTTTCCCTGTGCCTTTATAGTCTATCTTCTAGTTAGACTAACATGGCAAAGAATCTGATTTATGATAACTGCAGTGGGATTTAAATTGTGGGAGAATTTTGTTATCCTAGTCGAATTAGCGATCCCAATTTTGTTTAAACGTTTACACCCCCTAGAAGCAAGCACATTTTCCCACAGTTAGAAAAAGTGATTTAGAATGGTCAATTAAAATACATAGGTGAAAAGTGGCATCTCCTTCATTGGCTATTGACAAGTTATAACCTTACTTCCAGTGCATTCGGAAAGTTTTCAGACCTAGACTTTTTCCACCTTGTTACGTTATAGCCTTATTCTAAAAATGCATTAGTTTTCCCCCCCTCAATAATGACAAAGCAAAATAAATGTTTGCTAATAACACAAAAAATAAAATCTAATTTACATAAGTAGTCAAACCCTTTACTCGATACTCTGTTGAAGCACCTTTGGCAGGAATTACAGCCGAGTCTTGGGTATGACGCTACAAGCTTGGCATACCTGTATTTGAGGAGTTTCTCCCATCCTTCTCAGCGGATCAACTCGAGCTCTGGCAAGGTGGATGGGGAGCGTTACTGCACAGTGGGTTCCCGAGTGGCGCAGCGGTCTACGGCACTGCATCTCATTGCAAGAGGCGTCACTACAGTCTCTGGTTCAAATCCAGGCTGTATCATATCCGGCCGTGATTGGGAGTCCCATAGGGCTGCGCACAATTGGCCCAGTGTTGTCCAGGTTTGGCAGTCATTGTAAATAAGGATTTGTTCTTAACTGAGATGTTTGATGGGGTTCAAGTCCGGGCTCTGGCTGGGCCACTCAAGGATATTCAGAGACTTGTCCCGGAGTCACTCCTGCATTGTCTGGGCTGTGTGCTTAGGGTCATTGTCATGTTGGAAGGTGAACTGTTAACCTGCTCAGGACCTCAGACTGGATCTTCATCAAGGATCTCTGTACTTTGCTCTGTTCACCCTTCCCTCAATCCCGACTAGTCTCCCAGTCCCTGCCACTGAAAAATATCCCTACAGCATGATGCTGCCACCCCCATTCTTACCGTAGGGATGGCTCCAGGTTTCCTCCAGACGTGACACTTGGCATTCAGGCCAGAGTTCAATCTTGGTTTCATCAGACCAGAGAATCTTGTTTTTCATGGTCAGAATACTTTAGGTGCTTATTGGCAAACTCCAAGTGCCTTTTACTGAGGTGTGGCTTCCATCTGGCCACTCTACCATAAAGGCCCGATTGGTGGAGTGCTGCAGAGATGGTTGCCCTCCTGGAAGGTTCTTCAATCTCCAGAAGAAATCCAGAGCTCTGTCAGAGTGACCATGGGGTTCTTGGTTGGCCCTTCTCCCCCCGATTGCTCAGTTTGGCCAGACAGCCAGCTCTAGGTATAGTCCAAAATTTCCCATTTGAGAATGTTGGAGGCCACTGTATTCTTGGAGACCTTCAATGCTGCAGAAATGTTGTGGTACCCTTCCCCAGATATGTGCCTCGACACAATCCTGTTGTCTCAGAGCTCTACGGAGAAATCCATCGACCTCATGGCTTGGTTTTTGTGCCGACATGCACTGTCAACTGTGGGACCTTCTATATAGGCTGGTGTGTGTCTTCTCAAATCAAGTCCAATTAATTGAATTTACCACAGGTGGACTCCAATCAAGTTGTAGAAACATCTCAAGGATGATCAATGGACACAGGATGCACAAGAGCTCAATTGAGTCTCATAGCAAAGGGTCTGAATACTTACATAAGGTATTTCAGGTTTATTTTTTATACATTTGCACACAAAAAAATTAAAAAATAATGTTTTTTGCGTTATTCAATCTACACACAATACACCAATGATAAATTATAAAAATCTTCATAAATTTTAGAATAAGGCTGTAACGTAACAAAATGTGGGAAAAATGGAATCAGGTCTAAATACTTCCCGAAAGTACTCAATATAGTTTACATGTCAATTTAAGCCAATCCAGTTTGTTTGGCCCCATAGTTACACAACCAATCAACCCAGAAATAGTAGGAATATTTCAGACTCATCTCAAAATTGCACTACAGTCAACTGAAATACATTAGGCCCTAATCTACATTAGGCCCTAATTTCACATGACTGGGAATACAGATATGCATCACAGATACAAAAACAAAACAACAAAAAAAAAAATACTAGAAAAATGATGACCACCATTTGCCTCATGCAGTGCGACACAGCTCCTTCGGATAGAGTTCACCAGGCTTTTGTTTGTGGCCTGTGGAATGTTGTCGCACTCTTCAATGGCTGTGCGAAGTTGCCGTCACTAGTCAATCCAGAGCATTCCAAACATGCTCAACGGGTGACATGTATGGTGAGAGTGCAGTTCATGTATGAACTGGGACATTTTCATCTTCCAGGAAGTGTAGTGTGACATTGTGTTGTGTGACAAAACTATACATTCTAGATTGGCCTTTTGTCCCCAGCACAAGGTGAACTTGTGTAATGATCATGCTGTTTAATCATCTTCTTGATATGCCACACCTGTCAGGTGGATGGATTATCTTGGCAAAGGATAAATGTTCACTAACAGGGATGTAAGCTTTATGTGCATATGGAAATCGTGGGATCATTTATTTCAGCTCATGAAACCAATACTTTACATGTGGTGTTTATATTTTTGTTCAGTGTATATTTTCCATAACCTAAACTATTGTTGTTTCAACTGTTTGAAGCTGGTGTACAAACCCGAAAGTAAGACACAAAAGCAAAAACCTGAACGGGAAACATAGAAATATGGTACATAGAACTTATCTACAGCTTCTTAGACTTGCTTTCAAGTAGAATGATAGGAATGTGAGTTATACTGTAGATCTGTGTAAATTTGGTCAGGTTGCATACTGCCACTAAGTCTCAAAATAGCAATCTATTTTATTTTTTTTTGCCATATTTAGTCTCACAGGCAACTATCCGGGAAAGGTGATCTCTGCAGCTGTTCAAAGTTCAGTCATAGAATGTTCTTTTTTTAGAACATACATAAATTATCAGTACCAAAATGTACTCTTAGCAGGGATCTAAGCTTTTAGCCTGACTCAGTGGAGTTAAAGAACTATGACAGTTTTAGATTATAGGTCATTTAATGGTCAGTGCAATCCAGAATCCTTAGGACATCCCTACCCTAAACCCAAACCCTTACATGCTGACCAGACCGGACACGTCGCAAAATAAATTTAGAAATCCATGTTAATCAATTATTGCACCCACACTGCTCATGCTCGCCAACGAACATCTGCGATGCCAAGGGCTAAATTAGAACTCCTTTCTATTTGACACAGATCGTGTCAGAAACTAGCTAAATTGTCATACATGTTTTAATGCTTTTCGACCTGTCCCCAAATGTTTGTCATTGGTGGTTCAGAGTTTGTTTTGACATTTGAACGTGCTTGTCATGATCGCGTTTGGTGTAGGGGGACAGAATAAACGTATGCACGATAGCGCACGCGCGCAGCCGGTTTGGGTTCCGTGTTACACATTTCAACTTCAAAAGGGTAGGGAAGTTCCAAGGATCTCAGATAGCACACCGTTATTTAATCCACATGGAATTTGACTAAATCTCCACATGCAACAGCAGGTCCACCTGCCTAGCAATGCAGTAGGCTACCCTGTTGAAGTAGGGGAGCTTAATGGATATTTGACACTGCCATATCATGGACAGGAGCCCTAACTTGAACATGTTAAATAAATAAAAATCCTAATATACCTATAGGCGACTTTTGTCATTTCAATAGTAAAGGACTGGTGTGTTTTTTTATAGCCTAAATAAAACAACATAGCTCTTTTACCTCATCCTGTCAAAACAGGTTGGCATATTTCACGTGTTGTGGTAGATTCTGGGTGAAAAGCGTTTCAGAGCAGTGAGGAACGTCTCGAGACGCAGATTTACCAAATCAATTACGGCTTTGACTGAATAAATTGATAGGCTCTACATCACAATGCGACATGAACTCCTGAAGAAAAGCAGTGTTGTATGGACCATGCATGCACTTCATGTTGTGTAGGCTTTTCATAAGGAAATTCGAGAGTTGAACCGTCTGATTCACGAATGTTTCCCCGGTTATTAGAGTTCATTAAACACTTACCAAATGTTTGAGTATGTAGTCGTCTGTCTGTGAACCTCCGAAAGTGTAGGTCTAGTTTTTCTGTAGACTATAATTTCGGTTTTAGTTTTCCATAGATTAACTCACATTGTCAAACACATAAATCCTCCGCACAGCCCAGTTGTCCTCTACTGACTCCACAGCTGAGCCGAACACATATCAAAGTACAGCGAGCAATAGGTCAAAGACCGCCTACTTCCAAAACACGCAATCTAATCGAGAGTGGTAGAATTTGCTAGCTCAAATTGTCTAATTAAAGTTTGCTTTAAAACAGGAGGCCAATTCTGATTTTTATTTCACTAATCGGTATTTTGACCAATCAGATTAGCTCTAAAATAAAGATCTGATTGGTCAAAAGACCAATAAGTTGGGGGGGGGGGGGGGGGGGGGGGGGAATCAGAAATGTGCTGTTTGTCTGGTTTATACTGCCTCAAATACTGTTTTTATTTGCCTCAAAGGGTAAGTGAATAATATCTCTGAATTTTTTCTTTATTGAAATAAATTAGTCCTTTTTCAGGTCATCAATGGGCATCTGGAAAAATGTCCCAAATTCAAGTTTCTGCCAACCCCCTTTATTCAAATAAACACGAGCAAATATTTAAACTCAGCCCTTATCAGCCCATTGTAAAATGACAAACTTTAGAGCAAATTCAAAATCTTTCTTCCTCTCAATTGTGTGGATTACTCCCGAGGGCCTAGTCAGCCAACATGACAAGCTTATAAACCGCTATCACACACCATCACAGTCTTACAATCTATTGATGAGGGTCTCCGGCCCCTACACTGTCAAAGGTCCCTACAAAGAATGGCAGACAGATAACTGGAGTGAATTTAACTTGTGGCAAGTAATAAAGGTAGACTACCATGCTCTGTATTCCCCTCAGAAGTCCCATTTTACTATCAATGGCAGTCACCTCACCTGTCACCTCACCTGTTCTTCTATTGATAAACATCACAGAGGCTGCTGCTGAACTAACCTTCATGATGATGACTGAGGATGGCCGGCCCTAAAATGGACATCTTGCCAGCAGGGACTGTATTACATGGATAATTATGGGGGAAATGGTTTGGGATGCTCTGGATTGACATGTATGACGGCAACTTCGCACAGCCATTGAATAGGAGTAGGACAACATTCCACAGGCCACAATCAACAGCCTGATCAACTCTATCCGAAAGAGATGTGTCGTGCTGAATGAGGCAATATCAGAAGTCTATGTTTTGCAGTGAAGTGTCAAAGAGTAATTTTATTCCATTGTGGCTGAGCAGTAGTCAATGTAAAGTCAATATTTCCATCTGCTGGTAATGGTTGGGTAATGCATGGGAATAACAATATGCTGTAATGCAGGGCTCTCCAACCCTGTACTTGGAGAGCTACCCTCCTGTAGGCTTTTGGTTCAAACCCAGTTGTAATTTACCAGATTCAGTTTATCAACCAGCTAATTATTAGTGTGCTAGATTAGAGTTGAAATGAAAACATACAGGACGATAGCTCTCCAGGAACAGGGTTGGAGAGCACTGCGAGCAGAGCAAGGGAGGGTATACAGTGGGCATCATATATATTTACCCCGCCCCCCCCCCCCCCCCCCTTGGATTTCTTCACATTTTATTGTTACAAAGTGGGATTAAAATGGATTTCCCATTTTTTCATCTACACAAAATACTCTGTCAAAGGGGATTTTTTTGAGGAACATTTCTTACAAAATAATAAAAAATGAAACATTAATACCTAGATTTTAAAAGTATTTGTCCCCCTGAGTCAAAACATGTTAGAAATACCTTTGGAAGAAATTACAGCTGTGAGGCTTCCTGGATTAGTCTATAAGAGCTTTGTACACCTGGATTGTGCAATATTTCTTCAAGCACTGTCAAGGTGTTGGGTGTCCTAGCTAGATAGCAAATTTCAAGTCTTGACATAAAGAAAAATCTAACTGTAATTCGGCAACTCTGGAACATTCACTGCCTTCTTGGTGAGCAACTTCAGTGTAGATTTGGCCTTGTGTTGTAGGTTATTGTTCTGCTGAAAGGTGAATTACTTTCCCAGTGTCTGGTGTAAAGCAGACTGAAGCAGGTTTTCCTCTAGGATTTTGCCTGTGCTTAGCTCCATCCTGTTTATTTTTATCCTGAAAAACTCCCCAGTCTTTGCAGATGTCCAGCATATCCATAGTATGATGCAGCCACCACCATGCTTGAAAAGGCAGTTACTCACTGAGGTGTTGTGTTGGATTTGTCCCAAACAGAAGGCTTTGCATTTAGGCCAAAAAGTGTATTCCTTTGCGGTATAACTTTAGTGCCTTGTTGCATACAGGATTCATGTTGTGGAATATTTTTACTCTGTCATTTAGGTCATTACTGTGGAGTAACTGCAATGATGTTGATCCAACTTCAGTTTTCTCCCTTCACAGCCATTGAGCTCTGTAGCTGTTTTAAAATCGAGTGGCTAATTTGCCCTTTCCTTCCATTCTGCTAGCTAACGTTCAATCGCTGGAAAATAAATGGGACGAACTGAAAGCACGTATATCCTACCAAAGGGACATTAAAAACTGTAATATCTTATGTTTCACCGAGTCGTGGCTGAACGACGACATTAAGAACATACAGATGTCGGGTTATACACTATATCGGCAGGACAGAACAGCAGCCTCTGGTAAGACACGGGCGGGGGGGGGGGGTTCATAGTTGATAAACAATAGTTGTAAACAATAGCTGGTGCACGATATCGAAGGAAGTCTCAAGGTTTTGCTCGCCTGAGGTAGAGCATCTCATGATAAGCTGTAGACCACACTATATACCACACTAGTTTTCATCTGTATTTTTCATAGCTGTCTACATAGCACCACAGACTGAGGCTTGCACTAAAACCGCAGTCAATGAGCTGTATTCTGCCATAAGCAAACAGGAAAACGCTCATCCAGAGGCAGCGCTCCTTGTGGCCGGGGACTTTAATGCAGGGAAACTTGAATCAGTTTTACCTCATTTCTACCAGCATGTTAAATGTGCAACCAGGGGGAAAAAAACTCTAGACCAACTTTACTCCACACACAGCTCTCCCTCACCCTCCATTTGGCAAATCTGACCATAATTCTATCCTCCTGATTCCTGCTTACAAGCTAAAATTAAAGCAAAAAGCACCAGTGACTCGGTCTATAAAAAAAGTGGTCAGATGAAGCAGATGCTGAACCACAGGACTTTTTTGCTAGCACAGGAATTCATCCGATGACATTGAGGAGCACACCACATCAGTCACTGGCTTTATCAATAAGTGCATCGAGGACATCGTCCCTACAGTGACTGTACGTACATTCCCCAACCAGAAGCCACGGATTACAGAAAACATTCGCACTGAGCTAAAGGGTAGAGCAGCCACGTTCAAAAAGCGTGACTCAAACCCGGAAGATTATAAGAAATCCTGCTATGCCCTCCGATGAACCGTCAAACAGGAAAAGCGTTAATACAGGACTAAGATCGAATCGTACTACACCGGCTCCAATGCTAGTCGGTTGTGGCAGGGTTTGCAAACTATTACAGACTACAAAAGTGAAGTACAGAGCTGCCCAGTGACATGAGCCTACCAGACGAGCTAAATAACTCATATGCTCGCTTCGAGGCAAGTAACACTGAAACATGCATGAGAGCATCAGCTGTTCCGGATGACTGTGTGATCACGCTCTCCGCAGCCTGTGAGTAAGACCTTTAAATAGGTCAACATTCACAAGGCCGCAGGGCCAGATGGATTACCAGGATGTGTACTCCGCGCATGCGCTAACCAACTGGCAAGTGTCTTCACTGACATTTTCAAACTCTCCCTGTCTGAGTCTGTAATACCAACATATTTCAAGCAGACCACCATAGTCCCTGTACCCAAGAACACTAAGGTAACCTGCCTAAATGACTACCGATCAGTAGCACTCACATCTTTAGCCATAAAATGATAGACTGGTCATGGCTCACATCAACACCATTATCCCAGAAACCCTAGATCCACTCCAATTTGCTTACCGCACCAACAGATGATGCTATCTCTATTGCTCTCCACTCCCAAGAACACAAAGGCAACCTGCCTAAATGACTACAGACCCGTAGCACTCACGTCCGTAGCCATGAAGTGCTTTGAAAGGATGGTAATGGCTCACATCATCACCATTATCCCTGAAACCCTAGACCCACTCCAATTTGCATACCGCCCAAACAGATCCCCAGATGATGCAATCTCTATTGCACTCCACACTGTCCTTTGCCACCTGGACAAAAGGAACACCTATGTGAGAATGCTGTTCATTGACTACAGCTCAGCGTTCAACACCATAGTACCCTCAAAGCTCATCACTGAGCTAAGGATCCTGGCACTAAACACCTCCCTCTGCAACTGGATCCTGGACTTCCTGACAGGCCGCCCCCAGGTGGTGAGGGTAGGTAGCAACACATCTGCCATGCTGATCCTCAACACTGGAGCTCCCCAGGGGTGCGTGCTCAGTCCCCTCCTGTACTCCCTGTTCACCCACGACTGCATGGCCAGGCACGACTCCAACACCATCATTAAGCTTGCTGACGTCACAACAGTGGTAGGCCTGATCACCGACAACGACGAGACAGCCTAGAGGGAGGAGGTCAGAGACCTGGCCGGGTGGTGCCAGAATAACAACCTATCCCTCAATGTAACCAAGACTAAGGAGATAATTGTGGACTACAGGAAAGGATCACCGAGCACGTCCCCGTTCTCATTGACGGGGCTGTAGTGGAGCAGGTTGAGAGCTTCAAATTCCTTGGTGTCCACATCAACAACAAACTAGATTGATCCAAGCACACCAAGACAGTCGTGAAGAGGGCACGACAAAGCCTATTCCCCCTCAGGAAACTAAAAAGATTTGGCATGGGTCCTGAGATCCTCAAAAGGTTCTACAGCTGCAACATCGAGAGCATCACTGCCTGGTGCGTCAATTGCTCAGCCTCCGACCGCAAGGCACTTCAGAGGGTAGTGTGTACGGCCCAGTACATCACTGGTGCAAAGCTGCCTGCAATCCAGGACCTCTACACCAGGCGGTATCAGAGGAAGGCCCTAAAAATTGTCAAAGATCCCAGTCATAGACAGTTCTCTCAAATACCGCATGGCAAGCGGTACCGGAGTGCCAAGTCTAGGACAAAAAGGCTTCTCAACAGTTTCTACCCCCAAGACATAAGACTCCTGAACAGGTAAGCAATGGCTACCCGGACTATTTGCATTGTCCCCCCCCAACCCCTCTTTTACGCTGCTGCTACTCTCTGTTCATCTTATGTGCATAGTCACTTTAACTATACATTCATGTACATACTACTTCAATTGGCCCGACCAACCAGTGCTCACGCACATTGGCTAACCGGGCTATCTGCATTGTGTCCCACCACCCCCTCTTTTTACACTTCTGCTACTCTCTGTTCATCATATACTGTATGCACAGTCACTTTAACGATACCTACGTGTACATACTACCTCAATAAGCCTGACTAACAGGTGTCTGTGTATAGCCTTGCTACTCTTTTTTTCAAATGTCTTTCTACTGTTGTTTTATTTATTTACTTACTTACACACACACCTTTTTTTTGGCACCATTGGTTAGAGCCTGTAAGTAAGCATTTCACTGAAAGGTGATGTACTGGGCCGTACGCACTACCCTCTGTCGGTTAGGGGCTCATAAGTAAGCATAAGTAAGCATTTCACTGTAAGGTCTACTACACCTGTTGTATTCGGCGCACGTGACAAACTTTGATTTGATTTGGGTTGCATCACTGCCTGTATGGCAACTGCTTGGCCTCCGACTGCAAGGCAAATCAAATTGTATTAGTCACATGCGCCGAATACAACTTACAGTGAAATGCTTACTTATGAGCCCCTAACCGACAGAGGGTAGTGCGTACGGCCCAGTACATCACCGGGGCCAACATTCCTGCCATCCAGGACCTCTATACCAGGTGGTGTCAGAGGGAGGCCCTAAAAATTGCAAGGACTCCAGCCACCGTAGTCAGACTTTTCTCTTTGCTAGCGCATGGCAAGCGGTACCGGAGCACCAAGTCTAGGTCCAAGAGGCATGTCTAAACAGTTCTACCCCCAAGCCATAAGACTCCTGAACAGCTAATCAAATGGCTACCCAGACTATTTCCATTGCCCCCCCCCCCCCCACACACACACTTACACTGCTGCTACTCTGTCATCTATACATAGCCACTTTTAATAACTTTACCTATATGTACATAATTACCTCAATTACCTTGACACCAGTGCCCCTGCACATTAACATTGACTCGGTACCAGTACCCCTGTATATAGCCCCGCTATTGTTATTTACTGCTGCTCTTTAATTATTTGTTATTACTGGTATTTTCTTAAAACTGCATTGTTGGTTAAGGGCTTGTAAGTAAGCATTTCACTGTAAGGTGTATACCTGTTGTATTCGTGATTTGATTCTGGGAACAGCATTTTATTTAGGATTTGAGCACTAATGGTAAAAGAGAGAACTACATACAAAAGTGTTAATGAAAAAGTTGAGTATATAAAGAGTATATTTTCCTATAACATGTGACCACCATGATGAGGCACAAACTCACTGTTTTCCCCTCTTCTGTTTCCTTCTGAAATATCAGTTTTAATAATCACAAAATAAACTATAAAAGTAAAATAACTTGCTCTAACTTCTACCAGTTAAGACAAAGGGTGTCAATAATGTACAATATATTTCCAGCAACACATATCTTTTTTAAATGACTGAAATATGATAAAACATGATAAGAAGAATAACAAATCAATAGTTAGTTAGCAATATTGGAATGTTTTCATCTCCCACACTATTCCAACAGTTTACATGAAGTCAGATTTGTGGATTTAATTGTAGGACCGTTATACCCTGAGTGCAGGATTGCTGACCAACAATCTAAATTCTGACAGGTTACTGCAAGGAAGACAAAAAGGCAAGTGTAGTTTTGAATAATTGCTGCCACTTTTGCTTTCCAGAGTGAAGTCAAACTCTAATAAAAATTCTTAGGCCTATATTACAACAAGGTAAATGTCTTATCAAACAAACTGGCCTATATTTGGGGAAAATAAAACATACTGGTACACAAAAAGGGTTTCACATAAAATCAAATATTGATCTGAATTCATGCAATGATGATAGCCTGCACCTAGGCAGCTTCTGGGGGCAGAGGTTAGGGGTCAGATGGGCTTGGTGGTGGTGTTGTAGACCAGGCGCTCCGTGTCCTCCCTGGTGTAGACCTGGGAGCCGTTGACGGGTACCCGCTGGCGCCGAGTCTGCTCCTTCTTGCCCTTCATGAAGCAGTAACACAGAACTACCAGCAGTATTATGATGGCCAGGCCAAGCAGTGCAGCTATCACGATGATTCCTGAGAGAGGATGGGCATGAAGAGAGAGACACACACACCAGTAAGTCAATAACTATATGAAAGGATCCTGCATGTGTGGGGAAGCAAAAACTGGACAGACCGACAATCAATCATGTGCAACATTCACAGTGTTTGAGTAAAGAGAGGAGAATGTGCAGGGAAAAACACATCACAAGATCTTTGTGACCAGCTTTGACCCCCAAGGCCCTTAAACTTGACGGGGTGCAATAATTGGTTTTAAAAAGGATTATTTTCAGGGTGTCTTTTCCATGGAGTCCTGACGGGCCAAAGGCTCCATCTTGAAGAATAAAGAAGAGCTAATTACCTACATGGCCGTCAGTGTCCTGGTATTCATATCGGTTCGTTATTTCAAAGATGTCCTTTTCTGAACACATGGTAAGGAAAAGAGACAAGTCAGTTGTTACACAGCTACAGTATTGTTGATACACACAATGTAGTGGTGCTGACAGAGTATGTTCCTATCTCTGAAACATTTCATTATTATGATCTCAAAGGGTAATATAACAGTTAGGGATGCACAATATATCAGTAAGCATATCGGAATCAGACAATATTAGCTACAAATGCCAACATCGGCTCTATGTATAGTTTAATGCCGATATGCAAAACCGATGTCAAAGCTCACATGCATACCTGTATAACGTAGGTAGACGACGTAATAACGCATTCCTAACCTAGCCCATAATGTCTGCTTGTGTGGATGTATTTTAAAGTTTCAAAGGAAAATGACAAAAAAGGCCAAATGCAATGTTTGTGCTGCTATTATTTTCTGAGGGGAGAAAGTGCATCAGTGGTGGATGTTGGCTTTCGCCGACTGGTCGAGCACCTCGAGCTCCGGTACACACTAGCAAGTAGGCGCCATTCTACAGATGTTGCCCTACCGGTGTTACACAGTATTGTTGAAACGCACATCCATGAGCTACTTGCTATGGGCGTCACTGCTATTAGCTTCACGATTGACATTTGGACCAGCGACGTCAGCCCCATGAGCATGCTGAGTCTGACAGCACAGTATGTCGACGAGGATTTTGTACTGAGGAAAGCCGTATTGCATGCTCAAGAAGGTGCTGGTTCTCATACTGCTGCTGCTATTTCAATGGCATTTGAGAACATGTTTGAAATACCCAAGAACAAAGTACACGCTGTGCTACGTGATAATGCATGTAACATGACAAAGGTTTTGGAAGAATGCGGCGTCACAAGTTTGCTATGCATGGCACACACGCTGCAACTGGCTGTAAACGAAGGTGTTTTGGCCCAACGCAGCATATCTGACGCAGTGGCAACAGGTAGGAAGATAGTGGGTCATTTTAAACACTTACAGCTCGCATACCAGCAAGCAATACAGGGGCAGCTTGGAGTGAAAACGAAAAGGCGTAAGCAAAACGTTTCCACCTGATGGAACAGTACTTTTTACATGAAGAGCCTGCTGGAACAAAAACGAGTGCTTGGCGTGTACGCAGCCGACTAGGAGTTACCTGCAACAATCAGTACAAACCAGTGGACTCTCATTGAGAACATGAACACACTCCTAGCTCCATTCGAACAACTGACTCGAGAAATAAGATCATCAACTGCGTCTGCAGCAGACGTGATACCCTCTGTCATGGCATTGAAACGCCTGCTCAACAAAACTGCCAACACAGACCGTGGGGTTAAAACTTACAAAAGTACTCTACTAGAGGCTGTGAACAAGTGATTCGGTGGCATTCACTCTGAGCCTTTACTGTGTCACCACCATGCTCGATGCTAGGTAAAAGGACCGCTACTTCGATGCAGACAAGAAACAGGGTTTCCGTGAAATGCTAGACAGCTGGACAAGATGGACATGGACACAGTGACAGTGCGCACCGAGGAAGAGAGACAGAGCTGAAACTTCATTGCTTGACATGTATAATGAAATCCTGGTTGAGAATGAAACGACTGAACAAATGATCAACGAAACAGCACAGCAAGTAAGTGAAAGAAATTGGTTTTGATTATGTTTTACTGGTAATGGGGACATACTGTACGTGGTCAGTGTGTGTGTGTGTGTGTGTGTGTGTGTGTGTGTGTGTGTGTGTGTGTGTTTCAACTATTTAACTGTACTAGAATGCCTAAAAGGCCGCAATTTTTTTAATATCGGTATCGTCTTTTTTGGCAAGAAAAATATTGGATATCGGTATCGGCTCAAAATTCCATATCGCTTTATCCCTAATAACAGTGCAACAATTTTGAAAATCAGTTGAAAATGTTATAATGGCTAAAGCATGAAAACCTACCTGTTACCAGTTTACAGGTACTCATACAAGCATCCTCAGTGTCAAATCTGTTCTCATTCCCGTAGCAGCCGCCATAGTTGAAACGGAAGCACTTCTGGTAGACAGGGTTGTAATACCACTTGGTAAAACTCTCCCGACAGTTTCCTGTTTTGGGGTGCTCCGTGCAGCGAACTGTGGTTGAAAGAACATGTGTGTGAGAGATCAGCGTTCGTAAGGAGAGCCAGAGTAGGGGTAGGCACCATATGTGATCAGTTAACTCAACAACAAAATCCGAGATTGATCCTGTTATTGTGAACATGTCTCAAAACAGTAAAACTCAACCTTTCTGTTCATCCACAGGAATTTGCAGTAGAATCTGGAAGTTCTTATTCACTGATGAAAGGAATAAAGCAAGAGTTAAAGGGTTACTTCTGGTTTTTGGCAATAAAGACATTTATCTACTTCCACAGCGTCAGATTAACTCATTGATACCATTTGTATGTCTCTGCATCCAGTATGAAGGATGTTAGAGGTAGTTTTGCAAGACAATTCTAACTAACGTTAGCGTTAACGCTAGTTAGCAACTTCCGTCAAACTGTTCGCAGAGAATGGTATCCACAAGTTCATCGGACTCTGGGGAAGTAGATCAAGGGCTTCATTGCCAAAATACCAAAGTATCCCTTAAGCAACATCACATGACAACAACTGAGCACCCCAATAGTTTCACTTCATGACTGCACTTGTAATGTAAGGTCAGTGGTAAGGTAAGGCCAATGCAGTGTTGTATGTAAATTAGGGTTGGTTTGCATAGCCTGTACTTACAGTCCTCACAGTTCTCCTCATCTGAGCCGTCGCTGCACTGCTGCTCCTTGTCACACTCCAGGCCTCGGTCAAGGCAGCAGCCGTTGGTGCAGGAGAACTGGCCTGACCCACAGGGTACTCCACACACCTCTAAAACACAACAACACACACAGGTGAACTGGGGACCTCTCACACCTCTAAACATAATACACAGGTGAACTGGGGACCTATCACACCTCTAAACATAATACTCAGGTGAACAGGGGACCTAACACAACAACACAGAGGTGAGCAGAAGAGGTAAAAGTGACTTTTAGATTCACCTTATAGGATACAGAAGTAATACAGGTAACTGATAAGTCTCAATAGATATGCATCAGTCAACAGATACGGCAAATATATGTATATTTGAACTATTACAAGTACAGCTACTATCTATAGTCATACACCTGAGGACAATAAATGTAAGTCAGTCTTACCTCTAGGGGCTGGAAGTGGTCCAGTTCTACCTCTGTGAATAACTACAAGAAAGGAAACACCAATCAACCAACCAATCTTCTCCAAAAACTGTTCTCAGAAAAACAAGAGGGGTCTGTATAGTACCTGACACACCATCACAGGCGTTGGCACACTCCTGGAGGGAGAGGTAGTTGTTAAGGTTCTCTCTGCAGCCCCCAAACAGGAACTCCTCACACCTCTCTGAGGCAGCATTGTAGTGCCAGCGGGGGAAGGATCCGCGACAGGGACCCACCTTCTTGGGGACCATGCAGTGATCTGAAGGATGAAGTATCAGAGAGTGGCGATTAGATATAACATTATGTAATAAAACAATACACAGATGTCATGTGAATGTCATTTTATGTTGTGGTTCAGTGGTGGAAGCCCAGACAGAATCATGTGTAACACTTTTTGGGGAAAAACATTGCTTATAAACTGCTTACATAATCATTGCGTCAAACAGCTCATTACCTCATGTGGAACACTTAATTATTTTGACATTTTCTTATAAACATAACTCATAACATAGAAGTTAAACATACCTTAAAAAAAAATAATACAAAATTGTGTAAAATATTAGAGAGCCAGTCAATATTTTATTTATTTTATCTTTAATTCTGCATTGTTGGAAAAGGACCCGTAAGTAAGCATTTCACCGTGACTCTACGCCTGTTGTTTACAAAGCATGTCACAAATAAAATGGTATATTTGATTGGACCTGATGTATCAAATATAAAAAAGCTAAGTAACTTTCCCTAAAACCAGGCCTACTTCATCCACTGAAAATACATGTGGATGGTCTGGCTTGTAAACAGACATGTGGTAAACACAAAGAAAGCAGACATAACTGTCAGAGGAAGTGGTTTCACTTGTGCAACGCAAAGCTGTACGCCTCACGACAAGCTAGTTGATGCATCGGGACTACCCTGCATTACATTACCCAGCCATTCCGTCATTACAACATGACTGGGTTAATTGAGGAATTAAGAATAACATTAGGTACAGAACCATGTGTGTACCACAGTCAATGTAAAATGCTAATAGCCATTCACAGTACATATATTTTGCTGAGAGGGGGTTCATGTTGTCAGGGTATCTTTAATTGTGATTCTACTAGCATGTTCATTGTAATTCATCCAGCATTAACGCATGCAGCCATTTAGCTGTACGTGTTGTGTGACTCAGATCAGGGGTCACTATGCATTGGCCTTTCCACAGAGGAACATTCCTAACACCATTCAGTAGAGACTAGTTAATGGGTAACTGAATCAATGAATGGTTAATAGTCTCTGCTCAGTCTGTTAAGACTGAGAGACCAACATGCTCCAAATTGTATAACTGACTCAGAAATTATTTCAAAGTGTTTGAGTATCAAGAGTCTGTATTTAGAGTACCATGACCTTAAAGGAGTTTGCTTGAGTTTGTGAAACCCAAGCTGAAACCAGACAGACAGGTTAAGGGGGAGGGCAGGGTAGGAAGGAAAGAGGGAGCAGAGTGTGTGGGAGGGAAATCCCCACAGCTTTCCTGACTTCCTGTGTCTGCTGATAGCCCAGGAAAAGTGTCTATCCATTCCATACACACTCATGTAACTGGGCATGGCAGAGAAAACCCTTCCATTGTCTGATTCCTAAGTATTCCCTGTTACCCTATAATGAACAGCCAGGCAGCACTGTTGATCTACCAAGTATCTACCAAGTGTGATAATGAGTTGTCATCCTGTTATGAGCCAAAACGGTCATTCTTGGAGGACATATGGGTTTTTCAGTCACTCACAGCCATGGAGTAAACAGCTACTAGGAAAAGAAGAATAATAAGCTGTTGTCTCTGGCGATTGAGCCCACATGTAGATGTACAAGCTGAGACAAATCTACTTATGAATGTGCTTTCTGAAATCTGGAAATGTTGATTTCGTTCTACGGGAATCAGAGGAGCTTGCCTGGACAGGTCTTTTAGACAGTATTCTCATGCCATGTCACGTGGTATGAAAAGTAGATGATTATGATATCAAGTCTTGTTGTAATCAACTCAACTTAAACCAGTACAACCGATAAGAGTCATCAGTAAGCATTTGAAAGTCATAAAAATGAGTTATGAACTTAACATGCCACACACTGAGTGCAGAAAACATTAGGAACACCTTCCTAATATTTTAGGGAGTTGCACCCCCTATTGCCCCCAGAGCAGCCTCAATTCGTTGGTGCATGGACTCTACAAGGTGTTGAAAGTATTCCACAAGGTTGTTGACGCCAATGCATCCCACAGTTGTGTAAAGTTGGCTGGATGTCTTTTGGGTGTTGGACCATTCTTGATATGCACGGGAAACTGTTGTGAGTGAAAAACCCAGGAGTGAAAAACGCAGCAGCGTTGCAATTATTGACACACTCAAACTGGTGTGCCTGGCACCTACTACCATATCCTGTTCAAATGCACTTAAATATTTTTTCTTGCCCATTCACACTTAGTGGCACACATACACAATCCAAGTCTCAATTGACTCAAGGCTTAAAACTCCTTCTTTAACCTGTCTCCTCCCCTTCATCTACAGTACACTGATTGAAGTGGATTTAACAAGTGATATCAATAAGGGATCAAGCATTCACCTGGATTCACCTGGTCAGTCTATGTCAGGGGTGTCAAAGTCAAATGGACGGAGGGCCAAATAAAAAAATCAGCTACAAGACGAGGGCCGGACTGTTCGAATGTTCATTGAAAAATTTTTAAATGACGCATATAGTCTAGTGAACCTAATTGAACCTACTGAAAACCTAACAAATATATTACAATATGATCAGATAAATAAAGCAATATTTTCTTATGGCTCTGTCAGTAATCTTTAATTTTCAACAGACACAAAAGACAAATTTCCTTTATATAAATATCCCCATAACATGAACATTAAATGAAAGAAACCGGTATTCAAGGCACCATCAGTAGACTATATTTTCTATTTTAGCAAAAGTGGGCTAAATTTACTTCAAAGAAAAAACAATAATAGCAATTTTCTATCATCCACTCAACTGAAATATTTTTAAAATATAATTGGATTGAAATACAAAAAAATAAAGTGCAAAAATCTATTAATCAAAAACAACACTTTGTTTAAGGAGAAGTAACATGCAGTGAAAACAAATATTACATTTTTACTTTTAAACTTGAACTGAGTAAAAACTCTAAATATGTGATTGCACAGTAATGTTCACTTGTTTGAGGTTGAGGGTGATACTTGGTGGTGTCCCATCTTTTCCACAAGTTCATCAATGTTCGGGGTAAGGCTCTGAGCTGAAGAAATCCTCAGAATTGAGTGGAGGTGTTCAGCAGTAAGTCGACTTCTGTGTGATGTTTTGTTCAGGTTCATCAAAGAAAACAGTTGTTCACACAGGTATGTGCTGCCAAACATAGACAACGTTTGAGCAGCCTGGATGCGCAGCTGGGGCATTGTGCCGGGGAGGAAACGGGCGAACTCCGCAGCACCCACTGCCGCATATTTTGCCCTCAGTGCATCATTGCATTGGAGGTCAATCAACTCCATTTGGAGGTTTGGTGGTGAGCTTTCCACGTCAACAGCAAATGGGTTACCGAGCAGTTCCAACCTGCTTTTTTGTGCTTCAAAGTCAGCAAATCGGCGTCGAAAGTCAGCGGCAAGCATACCTATTTTATCAGCCAACTGTGTGCTCGGGAACGCACTGGTAGAGAGCTTCTCTTTCATGGTCTGGCAGCTGGGAAAGTGGCTCAAATTTTCTTTCCGCATCTGCGTCTCCCACAGAGTCAGTTTGGTTTTAAATGCCTTCACTGTACTGTACATATCAGAGATGACACGATCCCGACCCTGCAGCTGCAAGTTTATTGCATTCAGATGACTCGTAATGTCACACAGAAAAGCCATTTCACACAGAAACATTTCGTCTCGGAGTTGTGTTGTGTCTTTCCCTTTGCTGTCCAAGAACAGACAAATCTCCTCACGAAGCTCGAAACATCTTTGAAGCACCTTTCCCTGGCTTAGCCATCGCACCTCTGTGTGATAAGGCAAATCACCATGCTCCGTTTCTAACTCCGTCAGAAATGCCTTGAACTGGCGGTGATTCAAACCTTTGGCTCTGATAAAGTTAACTGTGCGCGTGATGATGCTCATTACATGCTCCATTTTCAAGGCTTTACCGCACAACGCTTCCTGGTGTATGATACAATGATAAGCTGTCAGCTCACCTGTCGCGTTTTCCTCTTGCATCTTTTCCCGTATCTTCGCCACCAGTCCGCTCCTGTGTCCACACATCGCAGGTGCTCCGTCGGTTGTCAAACCCACGAGTTTTTCCCAAGGCAGCTCCATCTCATTTACACATCTTGACACCTCTTCATACAAATCATGCCCCGTAGTTGTGCCATGCATAGGACGTAAAGCCAAAAACTCCTCTGTCACGCTTAGGTTGGAGTCCACTCCGCGGATGAAAATTGACAACTGGGCAATGTCAGAAATGTCGGTGCTCTCATCCACAGCCAAGGAATATGCAATAAAATCTTTTCCCTTTTTCACAAGCTGCTCTTTTAGATTGATGGACAACTGGTCTACTCTCTCGGCAATGGTGTTTCTGCTCAGACTCACATTTAAAAAGAGTTGCCTTTTTTCTGGGCAAACTTCGTCACAAACTTTAATCATGCAGTTTTTGATGAAATCCCCCTCCGTAAATGGCCGGGCTGATTTAGCGATCTCTTCTGCCAAAATAAAACTGGCCTTGACAGTTGCGTCCGCGTGTGTGTCCGCGTGTTTCGTTTCATAATGTCGTCTCAGATTATACTCTTTCAGTACCGCCACACTTTCTCCACACAGAAGACACACAGGTTTTCCAGCTACCTTCGTGAACATATACTCCGACTCCCACCTTGTTTGAAACCCCCGGTTCTCAGTATCCACCTTCCGTTTTGCCATTTTTGATGGGTATCTGAAAGTTAATTTTACTGTGATGCTGACGACTGCTGTGCCAATAAATATTGAAATGAAGCAGCCTACTGCTCGGTGCGTCACCTTTGCATTGTGGGAAATGTAGTATTGGTGCGTGTAAAAGATCTGCGGGCTGCCGGCTTGCTGCGGGCCGGTTCTAATAATAAATCAAGATCATCCCAGGGGCCGTAAAAAACCTTCTTGCGGGCCGGATGTGGCCCGCGGGCCTTGACTCTGACATATGTGGTCTATGTCATTGAAAGAGTTCCTGATGTTTTGTATTTTGTATTTCTTTTTCACATAAAAATTCAAACTGCAGAGAGTTCAGAAGGAAAACATTTAAGTGATTTATATTCCTAACATCGCATTCACTTGCATTATGTGTTCAGTGGGCATCAGTTCTTCTCACCTCAATGGCAAAGTTTCTCATAGTATTTCCACATTGTCCCTACTCCAAACATGACAGATCACTCGGATGTAGACCACTGTAGACCATCATTGTCACTTTAGATTGATTTTTTAAATTTAAATTTTACCTTTATTTAACTAGGCAACTAGGCAAGTCAGTTAAGAACAAATTCTTATTATCAATGACGGCCTAGGAACAGTGAACTGCCTGTTCAGGGGCAGAACAACAGATTTGTACCTTGTCAGCTCGGGGGTTTGAACTTGCAACCTTCCGGTTACTAGTCCAACGCTCTAACCACTAGGCTACCCTGCCGTGATTATATACACAAGCAGCGAACTGTATATACAGTGCCTTGCGAAAGTATTCGGCCCCCTTGAACTTTGCGACCTTTTGCCACATTTCAGGTTTCAAACATAAAGATATAAAACTATTTTTTTGTGAAGAATCAACAACAAGTTGGACACAATCACGAAATGGAACGACATTTATTGGATATTTCAAACTTTTTTAACAAATCAAAAACTGAAAAATTGGGCGTGCAAAATTATTTAGCCCCCTTAAGTTAATACTTTGTAGCGCCACCTTTTGCTGCGATTACAGCTGTAAGTCGCTTGGGGTATGTCTCTATCAGTTTTTCCCATTCCTCCTTGCAAAACAGCTCAGTGAGGTTGGATGGAGAGCATTTGTGAACAGCAGTTTTCAGTTCTTTCCACAGATTCTCGATTGGATTCAGGTCTGGACTTTGACTTGGCCATTCTAACACCTGGATATGTTTATTATTGAACCATTCCATTGTAGACTTTGCTTTATGTTTTGGACCATTGTCTTGTTGGAAGACAAATCTCCGTCCCAGTCTCAGGTCTTTTGCAGACTCCATCAGGTTCTTTCAGAATTGTCCTGTATTTGGCTCCATCCATCTTCCCATCAACTTTAACCATCTTCCCTGTCCCTGCTGAAGAAAAGCAGGCCCAAACCATGATGCTGCCACCACCATGTTTGACAGTGGGGATGGTGTGAGCTGTGTTGCTTTTACGCCAAACATAACGTTTTGCATTGTTGCCAAAAAGTTCAATTTTGGTTTCATCTGACCAGAGCACCTTCTTCCACATGTGTGGTGTGTCTCCCAGGTGGCTTGTGGCAAACTTTAAACAACACTTTTTATGGATATCTTAAAGAAATGGCTTTCTTCTTGCCACTCTTCCATAAAGGCCAGATTTGTGCAATATACGACTGATTGTAGTCCTATGGACAGAGTCTCCCACCTCAGCTGTAGATCTCTGCAGTTCATCCAGAGTGATCATGGGCCTCTTGGCTGCATCTCTGATCAGTCTTCTCCTTGTATGAGCTGAAAGTTTAGAGGGACGGCCAGGTCTTGGTAGATTTGCAGTGGTCTGATACTCCTTCCATTTCAATATTATCGCTTGCACAGTGCTCCTTGGGATGTTTAAAGCTTGGGAAATCTTTTTGTATCCAAATCCGGCTTTAAACTTCTTCACAACAGTATCTCGGACCTGCCTGGTGTGTTCCTTGTTCTTCATGATGCTCTCTGCGCTTTTAACGGACCTCTGAGACTATCACAGTGCAGGTGCATTTATACAGAGACTTGATTACACACAGGTGGATTGTATTTATCATCATTAGTCATTTAGGTCAACATTGGATCATTCAGAGATCCTCACTGAACTTCTGGAGAGAGTTTGCTGCACTGAAAGTAAAGGGGCTGAATAATTTTGCACTCCCAATTTTTCAGTTTTTGATTTGTTTAAAAAGTTTTAAATATCCAATAAATGTCATTCCACTTCATGATTGTGTCCCACTTGTTGTTGATTCGTCACAAAAAAAATACAGTTTTATATCTTTATGTTTGAAGCCTGAAATGTGGCAAAAGGTCGCAAAGTTCAAGGGGGCCGAATACTTTCGCAAGGCACTGTAAGTGCATTGAAATTCAATAAATACAGCATGTCCCTTCACCCTCAAAACAATTGTGTTAAACTGTGTAGCTAGGTGTGCTTTGCAGGTGTTTCACATATACTTTAGTATACTCACTCTCAGACTGCTCAGGGGTAAGCACAAGGACAGTGATCTGGGTTTGGTCGGACTGCCCACTGGAGTCTGTGACAGTCAGTTGGAACTTGTACACTCCAGACGCCAGGTTGGACACGATCACCTGGTCTTTAAATGTAGTTTTCTAGGAGACAAGGAAATAAAATGTATCAATGTTTTCTTGTGTGGCAGAACATTGAAAATAGAGAAGCTTTAATTGTGATCCTCATCCTTTGGTGTTCTCATGTATTTGTACACAGTGAAAGAGCAATCACCATTAACTCTGATCAGGTAAATGCCCCAAACATCCCAATAAAGCCTGACCAGTGCTCCCTGATGCCCCAGTCATCATCGCCCACCTCAATGACAGCGGAGGTGTTCCCTGACACTAGGTGCCACAGGTACGTGACAATATCGTGGTCGTCCTTGCTCTCGTTGCCATTCAGAGTTAAACTTTCCTGGGGCTGCACCACTCTGTCCGGACCTCCATTGGCCTCTGGAGGATTGTCCACTTCACCTGGAAGTTGAATACAACCTTCATCACGTTCAATACAACATATTCACACTGAAAATACATGCAGCTTTAAGATATCCCGTTAGGTTAAAGACTGGTTGAAATTTGAATAGGTTTAATTTTTTTGAAGGGTTTTGAGTGTCAACACATTAACAACATAAGGTTCAGGAAATCAATTTGTTTGGTGGTGCTCATTCCCAGTTACTAACTACATCCTGTTGACATACATTATTCACTCAAGTCTGCAATCCATTACTTGACTCACAGCACAATACCAATCTCCCCTGTAAGAAGCTTTCTCAGCAGCAATGAGGTGAAAATTGAAACCTCAGACTGTGACAAGGGGCCTTATAATGAGCCATAGAATAAGCCCTATATTGAGCCATGGCGTGTGTGGGTAATGCTCTTCTCTAAGCAGGTGGTTTCACCTCCTCCTGAGATAAAGGGCCTGTCTGTTGTGATTCAAACCACAGACAGTCCAAGTGTAGTGCGTTGCTTTCTCTCATCATAATAATATAGCTAAATGGTATGTGTGTTCATGTTCCTTTAGTAAGCAGTTCAATGGAGACATGAAGTTCATTGGAGACTTAATTAGTTAATTTGATGAGTGTCTATGTTGTGATGTGTGAGAGTGATACCTGGGTCTCCCGTTTCAACCTGGACTCAGGGGTAGACTTAACATAGTAAATGTAAATCCGGGACACTCCATATGGTATGTATTAATTTGTGGATGTCCATTATCCATTTCGTATGTTTTACGAATTACAATTTGTATGACATGTTACGAATTGAAATTTGTACATGTTACAAATTGCAAAGACAATACCAAATATAACATATCATACTAATTTGAGTATCCCAGTTCCAATTCATCCCAAAGGTGTTCGATAGGGTTGAGGTCAGGGCTATGTGCAGGCCAGTCAAATTCTTCCACATCAATCCCAAAAAACTATTTCTGTTTTGACTTCACTTTGTGCACGGGAGCATTGTCATGCTGAAAAAGGAAAGGAAACTGTTGCCACAAAGTCAGAAGCACAGAATCGTCTAGAATGTCCTTGAATGCTATAGCATTAAGAATTCCCTTCACTGAAAGTAAGGGGCCTAGCCCGAACCATGAAAAACAGCCCCAGACCATTATTCTTCCTCCACCAAACTTTACAGTTGGCACTATGCAGTCGGGCAGGTAGCGTTCTCCTGGCATCCGCCAAACCCATCGCGTGAAGCGTGATTCATCACCTCAGAAAATGTGTTTCCACTGCTCCAGAGTCCAATGGCGGAGAGCTTTACAAAACTCTAGCCGATGCTTGGCATTGTGATCTTAGGCTTGTGTGCGGCTGTTCGGCCATGGAAACCCATTTCATTAAGCTCCTTGACGAACAGTTATTGTGCTGATGTTGCTTAAAGAGGCAGTTTGGAACTCAGTGGTGAGTGTTGCAGCCGAGGAATGACGATTTTTACACACTACAGCACTCGGCAGTCCTGTTCTATGAGCTTGTGTGGCCTACCACTTTGCGGCTAAGCCGTTGTTGCTCCTAGATGTTTCCACTTCACAATAACAGCACTTACAGTTGACCGGGGCAGCTCTAGCAGGCCAAAAAATTGAAGAACTGACTTGTTGGAAAGGTGGCATCGGTGCCACGTTGAAAGTCACTGAGCTCTTCAGTATGGGCCATTCTACTGCCAATGTTCAAATGTTTGTCTATGGAGATTTAATGGCTGTGTGATCAATTTTATACACCGGTCAGCAACAGGTGTGGCTTAAATAGCAGAATCCACATACTTTTGGCCATGTAGTGCATCTTCTGACCAGGGGGAGTTTTCTTGAGAGCCCTGACGCTTTTGGAAGCATAAGGAAAGTGTCTTTCATACCAGCAAGAAATACTTTTCAAAGAACTAAAAGGTTAAATTCCTAAACACCTTTTTAGGGTTAGTGTACCCACACCACCATATTTCCATGTTACTTTGTATATTAACAGAAGACAGAGGGACCACCTGTGCTAATTTAGCAGTGAACACCTGTGTGTGTACCTGAAGGCAGGCAGAAACGTGTTGTCACAGGCTGAAACTGTGATAAAGACAGTTTAAACAGTGCAGTAAATGTATATGTAGCATTTGTGAAATGATGATGTGATATTAAGTAAAGCTTTAGGTTCCTTGAACCATATGCATTTGAGAATAGATTCACGTTTATATGGAGTATTTGGCTGCCAGAGCCAGTCTACCTCTGAAAATAGCATGTAAGGTCCTTGGACCTTAAGGTAATGGTAAGCCCTTTAAGGGTACATAGTGGGCAGTCTGAGACCAGTCTGCCTGTTTTACCTGGGAGGTTTTTTGTGGCCAGATCACTTTCATACACCACGTCTCTGATGTAGTTCAGGAATCCCTTCTTCCTGACAAATCGGCAGACGTACTGCTGCTTGTATAGACAGTCAAAGAGAAAGCATGACTTGATCATGCCCTCACCGGACCCATTCTCCATGAAAGCGACATTACACTTGGGATCTTTGCAGCACGAGCGTATACAGTCATTGGTGCTCTCAACCTTCGGTTTAATGATGAAAGTCGCACCGTATTTCACCGAGTCATCCGTATCGAGAACGAAATCTTCTCTGCCCTTTTCGAAACTGTCCAAACACTGTTCCCCGAATGGCTGGGCCTCCGCGCGCACCAGGAAAACAATAAAGCACACCAAAGCGCCCAATAACAATCCAATTGGGAGAGTAGTCATTCTACAAAACAGTCCAGGAAAACTATTTCCCACAAATATAGGATAATCCAACAGATGACCTGAAAACAGAGCGATATATAGTAAACTTCAAATAACATATCATGGAATGCATTAATTAAATATACATTATCATTCAAATAAATAGTCGTAACATGATCTAAATAACATACAAAACACCATGCAGTCTATCTTTATACTATACAAACACCAATCAATTGTATAGAAACGTTCAGGACTTTTGTATATCGCAGTGTCTCTCTGTTCCTCTGATTTCAAAGGTAAGAATTACGTCAAACATACAAATAAATAATCAAGATCCAATCTTCTGTAACTTTATAGATTCATATTTGTTCAAAACAGCACTAGAAATTAACATGTGTCACCTGTAAATTCTGTATCTGTCGTCGATTATAAAGAAACGACCGAATATATTTACAATTCACAGGTGTGTCACTCTCTCTCTTCGGGTACCTGTTACATACAGGAAGTGAAATTCTACTCCCATCTACCCAAAGAGGTGACCGGAGGCGCAAAGCACATTGGCACTCCCATTTCGAGTTGTGTAGGAGTAGAAGAAGACTTCACCAAACATGGGATTAATGAGTTGCTTGAATCTGTAGAGTAATGTATATTTCATTGGTTATCTGAATTTCCCAATTCGTTATTATTTATAGGAGAGGACTTTAACATTACTATAGATAATTCAACTGATAGATGGCCCCCAGGCAGGCCAACGAATCAGAATTTGGGTTAAATACTTTTTTATGGATACGTTTGATCTTACTGACATGGAGAGAAAAGTTTCCAGCTGACAGATCATTCACTTGGAGTAATAAGACAGGTTCCAGACAGTCCCGAATAGATTTGGGGTTTATATCGAAATGTGTCCATGCTGTGTAAGGGCTATTTGAACAAGGAGAGTGATTTCATGACCAATTTATGCAGAAATCCAGATATTTTGACTATTTTTCTACATTGTAGAATAATAGTGAAGACATCAAAACTATGAAATAACACACATGGAATCATGTAGTAATCAAAAAAGTGTTAAACAAATCAAAATCACAAATCAAATGTAACATACACTGCTCTATTTTTTTAATCTTGACAGTAAAATAAGCAAAGAGATAGACCAGATGCTTTTCAACTTTCTGTTGAGAAACCATACCCATTACGTTAGGGAAACTGTTGTAATGAACACTTATGAGTATGGTGTGCTTAATTTTCTGGACTTTTCTACTTTTAATAATACTATTGAGATCAATTGGATAACACAATTCCTAAGAACACCCACTTCTATGTGGAAATGTATTCTTCATCATGTACTCTCGACTTTTGGTGGCCTTAACTTCATGTTGGTTTGCAATTATAATATTGACAGTTCCAGTGAAACTCTGCTTTTCATTGGCAGGTTTTCTTGTCATGGTCCTTAATTTATAAGCATAATTTCTCTACACACAGATATTAGCCTATATCTGGAATAATCAGGACATATTGTATAAAAATAAAACATTTTTTATAGAATATTGGTTCCAAAATAATATCCTATTGGTGAGCCAACTCGTAAATGCAGAGGGTATTTTACTTATCTATGAGCAATTCTTATCACTTTACAAGAGCCCTGTAACACCTAAAGATTTTGCAGTCATTTTAGATACCATTACCTCAGGTGTTGCTTTATTATTCAGGAACATGTCGAGACCTAACCCTCAGAATTTACCTTTGATTACCCCTGTTGACTTATCAGTAGGAACGATATGTATTTCTTTTGGTCCATACAACAACAACAGAACTACATGTGACCTGTTTCAACATGATGTTGTATCTATCTATATCTTATGTCATGCCTTATTGGAATCATTTTTTGATAATATCTGTTGGAAAAAATATTGGATGTTGCCTCCCACATTGCCTCCCACATACAGTGGGGCAAAAAAGTATTTAGTCAGCCACCAATCGTGCAAGTTCTCCCACTTAAAAAGATGAGAGAGGCCTGTCATTTTCATCATAGGTACACTTCGACTGGGGTGGGTAGTCTATGTTCTTTTTTCTTTGTTGTATTTCTGTGTTTGGCCTGGTATGGTTCTCAATCAGAGGCAGCTGTCAATTTTTGTCTCTGATTGAGAATCATACTTAGGTAGCCTTTTCCCACCTGTGTTTTGTGGGTGATTATTTTCTGTTGTGTGTCTGCACCATACAGAACTGTTTCGTTTTCGTTTCTGTCTTTCACTTTGTTTTTTTGTATTTTCAGTGTTCAGTTTATTTATTGAATATTATTTTATTTATTTATCTATTGTTTTACCAGGTAAGTAGACTGACAACACGTTCTCATTTGCAGCAACGACCTGGGGAATAGTTACAGGGGAGAGGAGGGGGATGAATGAGCCAATTGTTAACATGGACACATACCACGCTGTGCATTGGTCCGATCTTGACTACTGCTCGTCAGAGGAAGACGAATATCGTTACACAGGTCTTTCCATCATTGTATTATTTTTATTTTGATGAACAAGTAAGGTTTTATATATAAGATGGCTCAAGAAAGAGCAAAATTATTGATTATTATTATATTATTATTTGTGACCTGGTGTAATAAGTGTGTATAAGGTGTAATAATACTTCCCACAAGCCGGGTTGTGACAAAACTCATTCTTATGTTTAATAAATGTAGTGTGTGTGTGGCAGACTTACAATGATAGCAAAAAACAACATTTGAGAGTGTGCTGACCCTGGTTCTGACCCTGGTGCTAGAGGGGGTATGCAGCGGGAGGTTGAATGTGTGAAGGGGTAAAGAATCTGTGGCAAGACATCAGTTGATTTACAATTGATCATATTTATGAAGATTTGACCCTATTATGGAGAGATGAGGTAATGGTTGGATTCTTTACCTACAATATAAATAATTTGAAACAATTTCATGTAATTAATTTCATTATTCTTTTGGCCAAATTTTGTATTCACAAATGTAAATTTACAAACAATTAAACAACTTTTTTTCCCTTAACTAACTAAATAAAATGTAAAACCCAAGATGTGAACGGAAGTATACTTATATTTATAATAAGCTAGTAAGAATACTTTGACTGTATTACAAACTTTGCTATGATAACATTACATCTCAGTCAAAATGTTCTCTTTTACCAAATGCTACCTGTTTATATCCACAAGATGGCAGTGTCAGACAGAAGATTATCCAGATCATCTGAATGATCAGTTTCTTGTGTGTGTTCTGAAATATTGTTGTCAGAATGTCAATGACTCTTGGGCCCCTACTGTCTTATTCCTCTTTACATGAAGCTGATGCTGCATAGTGACTCCTGTACTGAGTCATTGCTGCTGCCTGAAACAAGTAATGTGAAAGTCAATAACCTTTTAAGACAAACGAACACGCGTACACATTATGTTTGTTATTGGCAAAGTGTTATGAGTGACACCGTTATATCCACACGTCTAGTAAACCAGTAAAAACACAAGAGCAGCAGGTGTACATACTACCTCAACTAACCGGTGCCCCCACACATTGACTCTGTACCGGTACCCCCCTGTATATATTGTTATTTTTTATGCTGCTCTTTAATTAATTGTTACTTTTATCTCATTCTTATCTATATATTTTTTGAAACTGCACTGTTGGTTAGGGGCTCGTAAGTAAGCATTTCACTGTAAGGTCTACACCTGTTGTATTCGGTGCATGTGACTAACAAAATTTGATTTGACTTAAAAACTCCTTCACTAGCTCACACTGGCTTACACACTAGTTGCAGTGTAAAGATAACCAATCAACAGCCAAGTGTGTGTGAGATTCAGCACGTATTTGAGGTGTGTCTAAATTGAAGAGACGGCCAGCCTTGGTCCTCTGATCCATTGGTCCCTAGCCCCAGTCCCCTTTCAGCCAGCCTGGCAATGCAGAACCAGGTTGCAGTGGATGTGATGAATGAATATGTTTGCCTGGATAGGTGAGCTGCCAGAGGAGCTCAATAATTCAGTGTTTGTAACAGACTGTGCATCAGCAAGCGAACACATAACGCTACGGCTGATTGATACACTGCCAAAAATAAAAGCAACGTCTCATTGTTAATACTGTAATAGGATCTGTGGAAACTCTACGGTGTACCCTTGTTAGCCCTCTAGTCTCAACTGTACTAGTTTGGCACAGAAAGGACAACTACTTAGTTTTGATCTTGACTCATTTAGTTGCTGGTGATATTTGACCTTGTCAAATGAAATGGGTTAGTTCAGAGCCTTATCACTGGGTTTGGGGTTTTACCCTCTGAGTGATCATTAATAGCATTTACCGGCCCTCTATTTTTTTCATCCATCATTGATGGAGGTGTAACTGAGGATGCCAAACTGGCTTCAAGGCTGATTAAACGTACACTTGATAATAGCTGTTATAAATGACATTGAGGGGAGCTAATGAACACTGATGAAGTCTGGATCACCTGTCAGGGAGACCCAGGTATTGTGATAAGTGTGGATAAACAGGGGCCCATAGTTTGAACATATGCTGTGATGTAGAGATGATAAACCACAGAGTAATGCAGTCACTTCTTGATTAGGACACATGGGGAAATTTGAAACCAAAAATAATTTGTTAGAATTTGGGTCAATAATTAATTTCTGGAATACAAAATTATGAAAATATAATTATTGCTAACAGCTGCCATACTCCTAGCTTTGGTTCCACCCTCAACCCTTAGTCTTTATCACTCTGTAATTGACCTATGCTCTCCCACTTGAGAGAGAAGGATAGCAAACACACCCAGATACACACCTACTGAGACACACACACACAGAGGAGTATTTCATTACCATCCTCCACAGGCAGCGAGGTTGCAAGGAAGGGTGGGAGGGAGTGTGTGAGGGAGGGAGAGAGAGGGAAGGAGAGAACTAGAGAGAGAGAGATGAGCAGACAGAGATAGACAGAGCAAGCAAGTAAGATAGATAGGTAGGAGAGCTAGAGCAAGAGAAGAAGAAAAAGAGTGAGCACACAAGAAAGACAGTGAAGAGAGAGGGTGGGAGTGAGAGCACCAGAGACAGAGGGAGAGATAGAACGAGAGAGACGGCTCTGTGTTTCCTCAGCTGTTTTCCCGAGGCCATGGCAGGCATGGCGTCGGAGCCAGGCACCCAGTCCAGGGTGATGTTCCAGTCTGCAGACAAAACAGAGGAGCCTCCACATCGCAAACTGGGCAAGCTGACCGTCAAATACAACCGTAAGGACCTGCAGAGGAGGCTGGATATCGAGGAGTGGATCGACGATCAGCTGCACCTGCTCTTTGACTGTGAGGTAGGTCGTGCAAGGCTGCTACAGGCACAGTTAGCTAGGTCCCACGGGCTGTGTGGGTAGAACGCAGGGGAGGTACGGAGCAGCACAGGTGCCTGAGGAGGGTTACACAACATGTGAAGCAAAAAGAGAGGGAGAGTGGAGTGTCTGAACAGAGGTGTGGCTGTGTGTGCATTGATCCAGGCTTCATTTACTGTCAGCAAATTATTTTCCTACACTGCTTTGGTGTTAAGCACAGAATATAGAGCTCTGATTGGTCGTTTTCTTGGGGGTTGTGTAACAAACTAGTGATAAGATACGCATTATATTACCATCATATTAGGATGATGATACATCATATTAAATGATTGTATACCCTTTCCTGATCGCTGAATGGACATACATACAGCATTCAAGAGATAATTAAATATTATGTAACATAAATATAGTGATTGGCTGATACAATCACCCTTTTCCTTATTAATGAACACTACACAGACAGTACTATTGTGGCAGCAGCCTCTGTCCTCAGAAGATGAGCATCAACCCCCCTGTGACATGGGTTCAGACAGGGAGGCAAATCTCTGTTGCCTCTGGACAGTTTGCTATCAGAACACATCTAAGAACTTGAGGTTTACAGCCTAGATCTCGACAGGGAGGCTGCCTATATAACTACTTAAGGCCAGGACTGTACACCACAAACGGAGACATAATTTATTTAGATTATGACTGGGACCCTTGTGTGGAGATCGTAGGACCCCCGTGTCATAACTGCACTGCTATTCAGAGGCTGCAACAATTTGCTGGGAATGCCATGGCAACAGAAGTCTGGCTCCCAAATGAAGAGGGATGTCTTCAGGAGCATGGGCGTTCACCTAATGATGGAGATCATATGACAACACAGCAGTGTTGGAAAAAGTACTAAATCGTCATACTTGAGTAAAAGTAAAGATACCTTTAATAGAAAATTAGTCAAGTAAAATACAACTTGAGTAAAAGTTTGGAAGTATCTGGTTTTAAATGTGCTTAAGTACAGTGGTAGAAAAAAGTTATAAAAAAAAAAGTTATCAATTGTCATACATTAAATTCCAGATATTAAAGGCCCAGTGCATTCAAAACGTGATATTCATGTGTTTTAGAAATATTTACACCATGAGGTTGGAATAATACTGTGAAATTGTGAAAATTATGATAATGCCCTTTTTGTGTAAGAGCTGTTTGAAAAGACCACCTGAAATGTCAACCTATTTTGGTGGGACTTCACCAGGTGGTAAATTAGTTCATTTGTTTTAAACCTCTCTGCCAATGACAGGTAGTTTTCAGTTATCCCCTCCCCACTCAGACCACTCTCAGACCATCCTAGCTAAATTCTGGCTTGAGAAATTACTCTTTGCTAAGAAGCTATTTTTGTTTATTTTGGAGCATTTTAATTTAAAACAATCACAGGAAGGTACCTAATTGTTGTCCAGAAATGATTTGATATTGAGATAAGAAAAATAGCTGCATTGGACCTTTAAGCCAGCCAGACAGGACAAATGTATATATTTTTAGGAACAGACAGTGGCACACTCCAACACTCAGAAATAATTTAGAAATGCAGTATTTGTGTTTAGTGAGTCCGCCCAATCAGAGGCAGTAGGGATGACAATGTGTTATATTGATAGGTGCGTGAATTTGACCATATTGCTGTCCTGCCTGAGCATTCAAAAGTACTTTTGGGTGTCATGGAAAATGCATGGGAGTAAAAAGTACATATTTTCTTTAGGAATGTAATGGAGTGAAAGTAAAAGTTGTCAATATAAATAGTAAAGTACAGATATGTAACGCTCCGGGTGTCGTGGGTGTGGAGTCAGACGCAGGAGACAGAGAGTGCAATGCTGTGCTCTTTAATGCACCAACGCACCACAGGGTGCTCACAATAATAACGGCCCCAAACACGGGGAATGAACAAACATGTTCCTCTACTACAGAGCCGAAGGTTACAATAATCAATCCCGCACAACAAACAGGTGGGCCGGCTGTCTAATAAAGCCCCACTAATTATCACAAACAGGTGCTACCAATAAACATACAAGGAGGGGGAGGAAAGACAATCAGTGGCAGCTAACAGGCCGGTGACGACGACCGCCGAGCGCCACCCCCGGGAAGGGAAGCCACCCTCGGTCGGACTCGTGACAAGATACCCCAAACAAACGACTTAAGTTGTACTTTTAAATATTTTTACTTAAGTACTTTACACCACTGTAACAGCCTCTGTTTGAAGCTGGATTGGGGTAGGTGGGGGTGGAGGAGGGTGATGTTTCGCATTTTACTGTCCTGATGGAGGAGAAATTTAGGCTGGGGCAATGAGTGACCACAGATGGTCTGAGTGCCTCCAAGCAAAACATTCTCCTCCACTGCCAAAAAATACTCTGCATATGGCTTACTGATACTTCAGGGCATGAGAGAGCATCACATGTGAGTGGTGTCCTCATGAAAGTTTTAGTTCCTGAGAATAGCTACAGTGGGGCAAAAAAGTATTTAGTCAGCCACCAATTGTGCAAGTTCTCCCACTTAAAAAGATGAGAGAGGCCTGTAATTTTCATCATAGGTACACTTCAACTATGACAGACAAAATGAGAAAAAAAATCCAAAAAATCACATTGTAGGATTTTTAATTAATTTATTTGCAAATTACTGGCCTACCTGGTTAAATAAAGGTGAAATAAAATAAATAAAAAAACACTGATATGGGAGGGAGGACTGTCTCATGGTAATGGCTGGAGTGGAATAGGTGGAATGGTATCAAATAGATCAAACACGTGGTTTCCGTGTGTTTGATGCCATTCCATTTGTTCCGTTCCAGCCATTATTATGAGCCGTCCATTATTCCAGCCTCCACTGCCATTCTGGTGGCAGACACCCAGCGTCTCCTCCCAGTGTCTCCACCAGATCTGGCCAGTAGAGAGCCCATGCATGTGAGCTAAGCCTGGGTGATTTTAATAAAACCACTGTAATAGCGGTTGGCATTTTGTAAGGTTTGCATTACCCTTATTCCTAAATATATATATATATTATTTGAGAGTCTTCAAAGTAGCCAACCTTTGCCTTGATGACAGCTTTGCACACTCTTGGCATTCTCTCAACCAGCTTCATGAGGAAGGTAGTTAAACCCACTGTTCCTAGGCCGTCATTGAAAATAAGAATTTGTTCTTAACTGACTTGCCTAGTTAAATAAAGGTAAAATAAAAAAAATAGGTATCAGTACAGCAGATGTTTTGAACATATAATCAGTACAAGACTAATGTTATTAGGTTTAACTTGAGTTCCAGACTGTACTAATTCGTCTTGGGGAATCCCGGAGAGAGAAGGCCCTTCATGACAGAGGGATGGGATCCCTGCATGATTGATGAGATAAGACAGTATCAGTAACAGTACCTCGACAGTACTCCTTTGTTATTGTAGTTGTCTGGTAGATACAGTCTTTGTATTTCAGCTGTAGCACAGCCCTGTATGGATAAAACATTATGACTAGGGCCAGCAAGGTTTCCTGGGCAGGTCATCAGTCAGAAAAAAACATCATGGCCCTAAGTATGTCCTAACTCTGAGGATTTAAGGAGCCATTGTTTTCATGTCAGATTTCAGTGGTGTCTTGACAAACTCCAGTCTGAGGTGGATTAGTTGTTTGGTAGACACCGCCCATTGCTGTGGCCGGGGGAGACATTGTTGGTTCATGAGCCTTGGTAAATGGCATTAATTTCACATGAACTCAGGGGAAGGTAAGTTTAGCTGTGGTTGGGTACTCTGACTCTTCCGTGAAGAAGCATTTACTGTCAGCCCCCTGTGTTACGGGTGCGTGTTGATGGCAGGGAAGTCAGTCGCAGGAGAATCGAACTTGGTATAAACGGAGTTGTTTAATAAATGCTTCACAAAACTCCAAAATATACAAAATCATAAAAGTGGGCACAATACCCGTTGTGCACCAACACAAACAATCTCAGACAAGGACATGAGGGGATACAGGGTTAAATACACATGTAATTGATGGGATTGGAACCAGGTGTGAAAGACAAGACCAATGGAAAATAAAAATGGATCAGTGATGGCTAGAAGGTCGGAGACGTCGACCGCCGAACACCGCCTGAACAAGGAGGGACCGACTTCGGCAAAAGCTGCGACACCCTATGTCAATAGCTGAGTTATTTAGAGACATCTAATGTATACAAGTAGCCAGCTGGTTGGGTCTGAGTGGCAGTGGCACTAAACCATATCGCTGACTTCACACCTTTAAAATATATATTTTTTAACTTAGTTTATTGGATTTTCAACAAAATTGCACTTGTGTCACGGCCGTCATAAGGAGACCAAGACGCAGCGTGGTAAGCGAACATAACTCTTTAATAAAAGAGAGAACACTGAACAGATCTAAACAAAATGAACCGTGAAGCAATATGACTAGTGCAGAACAGGCAACTAAACATAGAACAACCCACAAAATAACCAAGGAATATGGCTACCTAAATATGGTTCCCAATCAGAGACAACGATAAACAGCGGCCTCTGGTTCTCAATCAATCTAGGCAACCATAGACAAACCCCTAGACTGGGGACCCGTCGCCGGACGCTCTGGACTGGGGACCCGTCGCCGGACGCTCTGGACTGGGGACCCGTCGCCGGACGCTCTGGACCCGTCGCCGGACGCTCTGGACCCGTCGCCGGACGCTCTGGACCCGTCGCCGGACGCTCTGGACTGGGGACCCGTCGCCGGACGCTCTGGACTGCCGAGGCGCACTGTAGGCCTGGTGCCGGAACTGGTGGTACCGGGCTGAGGACACGCACCTCAGGGCGAGTGCGGAAAGGAGGAACAGGACGTACTGAACTGTGAAGGCATACTGGAGGTCTGGAGTGTAGAGGTGACACAATCCGTCCTGGCTGGATGTTTATTTTCGCCCTGTAAATGCATAACACGGTGCCTGACAAGTAACGCACTCCCCACAGTAAGCACGAGGAGTTGGCTCAGGTCACCGACCTGACTCATGCAATCTCCACGTGTGCCTCCCCAAAATCTTGGGGCTGCCTCTCGGGCTTCCATGCCAGCCGTGTACCCTCATATTGACACCGTTCCTCTCCACCTGCTTCCATGGCAGGGTCTTGTCCCCTGCCATTACCTCCTCCCAGGTCCAGGATGTCCTCCACTCTGCTTTCTCCCGGGTCCAATATGTCCACTCCTTTTTAGCACGCTGCTTGGTCCTTTTTTGGTGGGTTGTTCTGTCATGGTCGTCATAAAGAGGAGACCAAGGCGCAGCGTGATAAGCGAACATAACATAAAAGAGAGAACACTGAACGAACCGTGAAGCAATATGGCTAGTGCAGAACAGGCAACTAAACATAGAACAACCCACAAAATAACCAAGGAATATGGCTACCTAAATATGGTTCCCAATCAGAGACAGCGATAAACAGCTGCCTCTGATAGAGAACCAATCTAGGCAACCATAGACATATAACCCCCTAGACTAGAAAAACCCTAGACATACAAAAACCCCTAGACATTCAAAACACCTAGACAATACAAAAACTAAACAAACCACCCTTGTCACACCCTGATCTAACCAAATAATAAAGAAAACAAAGATAACTAAGGTCAGGGCGTGACAACTTGTAAGTTATTTGGTAGTAATATAAAACAACAAATCAAAGACAACAATAGGGCAAAACAAAGAGTGAGACAGAAATATAACAACACAAAAAACTAAGACAAAAAAATATTTATTTTCATACAGTTACAGGTGAACTAGCACAGATAATACAGTCCTCCTTAACATCCGAGATACCGTATATACACATACATCACCGATTTATAAATATAAATATGCATCACTCATTAACTGCAGGGAAATGTAGTCATTTAACATATGAAAAAAAGGGAGCCCACATTGCATAGAATTTGTCTATAGACCCATTGAGGGTGTGTTTAATTTTTTCCAGCTTCATGCAATTCAAAACGGATTTAATCCAAACCGCATGAGAATACAGAGGATTTCCATCTAAGTAAAATTAATTGTCTCGTTATTTTGGTCAGTTGTAATGTGGGTAAGGAAACCACAAAAAATGCAATTAAAGGGTCTGGTTCGTTCTGTGTGCCGCTTAATTCTGAAAGTGTGTTAAAGATGTCTTTCCAGAAACCAACAAGAGATGGGCAACACCAAAACATGTGTACATGATTAGCAGGAGACTGGTTACGTTGTACACAATTAGGGTTCACATCCTTGTAAATTTTGGATAATCTTGCTTTGGTACAGTGAGCCCTATGAATGAGTTTGCATTGAATAAGACCGTGCCGTGCCACAAATAGAAGAGGTATGTACCTTTTTGAGTGCCCCTTCCCATAGTTCATCTGATATTTCCTCACCCAGTTCCTCCTCCCATGAGGATTTAATATTGTTTAATGAGGTGGTTTGTTGTGAGCAAATTTGACTGTAGATTATTGACAAGGTGCCTTTCAGAGTAGGAAGTGGGATAAGAAATGTGTCAAACTGTGTTTCACCAGGAAGTGTGGGGAATCGGGGATCTTTGCTTTGGACCTAACTCCGGACTTGTAAGAACCTAAAGAAATGATGTCTGGGGAGACCACATTTAGCTGATAATTGTTCAAACGTACTAAATGTATTGTTAATATAAAGATCGTTAAATATTTTAATACAGAGACTAGACCATGTTGTGAAAGCACCATCAACCATAGAAGTGGGAAAAGCTGGGTTTGTGGCTACCGGAGCGAAATAAGAGGTTGTCTGAAACCCAAAGTGGCGCCTAAATTGATTCCTGATCTTCAATGTTGTTTTGAGGCATGTATTTTCGGTGAAGGAGGAGTAAGGGCCTGTAACGGAGGAGTGAGGGAAGACAATGATGCCGGTATTAATGAGGCAGCCTCCATCTCTAGCCAAATTGGGGGTGGGAGTATCTCTCTGCTCTGCAACCAGTACTGAATGATCCTAAGGTTAATAGATAATAATAATAGAATCAATCATAGAATCTAAAACCCGGTAGCGCTAGACCGCCTTCTGGTTTGGGCCTCTGCAAAAGCTGTTTTCGTAAAAGCTTTTTGTCCCACATAAAAGGAAGAATTAGGCCGTCGATCTTTTTGAAGATTTGAAAAGCATAATAATTTACTGGCTTTATCTCCTTGCTCGTAGTGCTCCTAGACTTGACAAGCAGTTCAGTAACCTGGTCTATTAAAAATGTGTCAAATTCTGCTTGCAAAGTTAAACGCTCTTTATAAATATCTGGAGATGGTGAAACGACTTAAATGTCATCTAATTGGGCAATGCAGCGTGTTTGTTCTCATGTGCGGTGTAGGAAATCATTTCACCTCTGATATACAGTAAGCTTTCAAAGTTTCCAAGAGAGTAGACACAGAGATGTTTTGGGTTCTATTTGTACTTGACCCAAAACAAAATTGACAGTGTTCATTACTGAGCAGTTGAGTATTTAGCCACCAAGGTTGTCAACAGTTTGAAAGACCACTTCCATAGTAACAGGGGCGTGGTCAGATACATTGGATTATATGAACATGAAGACATGGAATGGAGAAGTCTGTCATCTACAAGGAAGTCGTCTATGCACGTAAAAGTGTGGTGAACCGATGAGATAAAAGAGTATGCTTTTCCAAATGGATTAAACATTCTCAGAGGGTCTGAAACTTCAAATGTAGACAACGGTTCGGACAACTCTAGCTGATGTTGACAAGGTAATAGGTTTAGTGGAGGATCGATCAAAATGTGGGTCTAACCAACAGTTGAAGTCACCACCTAAGATCAACATATGGGAGGGCATATCGGGAGTGTAGAAAAAAACGATTTGAAGAAATCACCATTGTCCCAACAAGGAGCATAAATATTAACAAGAAGTACATTCGTATTGAGCAGCCTACCACTGACAATTATGTATCTACCATGTGGATTTGCAATCACATTAGAACTTGTAAAAGGTACCAATCTGTGAAGTAAAATAGCCACCCCTCTTGCCTTATTCTGAAATGAGTAATGGAACATCTGACCCACCCATCTGCACCTAAGACATGACTGTTGTGATGCCTTCAGATTAGTTTCTTGGGGAAAGATGATGTGAGCTTTCAGTTAATGAAGGTGGTGTAGCACCTTACTACGTTTAACTGGGTTATTGATGCCCCTACAATTCCAAGTAAGAAAATTAAAACCATTCCCTCCAGCTGGATGGGCTACACTAGGCTGAGTTATGTCTTATGAGAGAGAGGACGTGTAAAGGACAAGGTACAATGTAAACTAAAGATCGTAGTTGACCCTAATAGCTTAAATTTGAAAAACAAAGACAAGCGACGAAGTGCAAAAAAACATGAAAAACTATATACAACTAAAGAGAGAAAAAACCCTTCTCTCACAACCTCCCTTGCCGAAGCATCTCCCCAACTGAGATGCAAGCAAAACCCTAAATACAAAAAAAGTTTAAAGCAAAGCATGATAATTTAACCAGAGTAAACCATTTAACCAGAGTAAACCAAACATGCATAGATTGGTCCCCAGTAGAGTCTAAGGAAAACTCACCTTGGTTAAGAGAGGTTTAAGAGCAATAAAAGTGGTAAAACTGCAACTGAACCATGAAAACAGCCAGACATTGGCAATAGATAAAAAAAAAGAATAAGATCAAGGCTTAAGGCTTAGATCAAAATAAAATAGTAATGATACAAATTAAAAGCAATAATGTGAGTGGAATAAAGAATATGTATATGCATATCTGCATTGTATCACATTATAGTGGGGAGTCAACTGTATACTCACCAACATGGGTTGGATATGAAAATAAAAAAAAGAACGACATTCAAGTGTCAATGAACCCAGCAAAGTTGGCTTCGCTAGCCAACCAGTCTGCCAGCTGGCCTGTTAACTATCCTGCTAACAAGACCAGCTAACCAACCATTTGTACCACACCATGCGATACAACAGCCGCTTTCACGTTCTTGTTGATGAAATCGGCCGCTAGAGCCGGGTCCTCGAATCTGTGCGTGGATCCGTCCGGTAAAGTCAGTCAGAACTGCAGGGTAGATGAGGCCGAATTTCATGCCCGGGCAGAATCGCAGCTGGCGCTTCACAGCTCCGAAGCTAGCCCGCTTCTTAGCCACAGTCGTGGTGTAGTCTGCAAATATCAAGCCTCTTTTACCCTTGTAGAGGAGAGGATATGCTTCTCCCGATCTACTCAGTATGTCATTGCAGACGTGAAAGAAGTGCACCCTGATGACAAATGGTCATGGGGGTTCTCCATCCCGGGGTCAGCTACGCAGGGTGCGGTGGGCCCGGTCTAGCATCGGCTTCTCCTCCAGGCCGAGCAGCTCCTGAAGCAGCTGGGCCATGAACTCCGTCGGTCTTGGGCCCTCCACTCCCTCCGGTATTCCCAGAAGACGAATGTTGTTCCTCCGCATTCTACTTTCCATATCTTCGCATCTATTGTCAAGGTATGCCACCCTAGTTTTTAATTAGCCAACATTAGCCTCTAGCTCGCTAATGCAAGTGCTGTGGTCTGTAGCACCGCACTCCAGCTCCAATAAGGCAGCTCCGTAGGCGTCAAGCTTATTCTGTTTACACTCTATAGATTTTTTGAGCTCGTCTTTGACCATTGATATCTCTGACCTGAGATTGGTAGAGAGAGTCAATTCTGAGGCTGCCCATCACGGATTGTAGCAGCTCCCCAGTCAGTGTTCCCGTGGGGCTGACATTAGCCGTAGCATCCGGTGGCGGGGGTGAATCAGGAGAGGGTGCGTGCTTGCTGCGGCCTGCTCTTGCATACTCCGTTTTTGGCCAGGTAGATGACATTACAAACTTACATTTCTCAGACTTGATCTGAATTGTTTAGAGGTCTCTTCAGACGCCTGACCAAACAGAAATATATACAATTTTGCAAGGTTAAATATATACATTTGGTCACTAACTCAGGAATGATAGGGAAACGCGTTCTACATCCTTGGCTTCCAACAGTGCCCCCGACTTCACACTTTTTAGGAAAATAGTTGCTATTCTTATAGGTGTGACAAAACACTCATTCAAGAGTAGGGAAAAAGATACTGAAACACACTTCAAATGAACATATTGTCCTTTACTCTTTATAAATATAATTCAGAGTGCAGTTGGGTCATTATTAATTTACAAATGTAAGTCAATAAGGCTTGAATTTTAATGTATACAGTACTAAATGCTTGATGCCTCTTTAACTCGTTACAGCCTCTGCACAACGCAGATGACCTCAGATTATCAATATGCGTATGACTTGTGACCCTTCTGTTTTGGTATATTTTGATTGGTTGGCAGCATTTTGATTGGTTCCTGGGAAAGGTTTCCTTTAGATCTCAGAGTATTATCAACTAATAACACTGATTGGTTTAGGTAACCTAGTTCTGTCCAATAACGATTCGAACATTGGTTTGTGATGTGGTCATAGTGTTTCTGTGATACAAGCAAAGTGGAAAATGTAGCTTGAATGAGTACTACTGGACTATGATGTGATTCCTGATGTCAGTGTTTACTTTATATGGTAATGAATCCTCAATTCCACACATGTTTTCATGAACAACTTAGCTGCCAACATTAATTTTATTGTCAGACTAGCTTTACTAAATTCAAAAGCGCTGTCGAGACATTTTCAGTCCCAGCTCCAGATAAAACATTTCTTTGACTATAAAAAATTACTCAAACGAAAAGCATCAACCACACACAATATAAAACATTAAAGAACTACTAGAAGGGTTGCAAAGGCATTCTCCTGACAATAACAAATTCATAATTTTTCCTTCCCTCTGACGTTGTTGCACTCATTGATATTCTGTTGTACTGTTCATCTCCCTGCAGTCTCAAGGCAGTCAGACAGAGGGAGGATCACTGCATCAGTGGTTTGCTGGTCCAGCACAGCACGGCCCTGCTTTCGTTGAATAATGCCAGTCTGCAGCAGAATCACAAACAGTCAGACCTGGCAGCATTTATCAATTAGAGGGACACACAGGGGACCCTCGTCTCTTCCACCACTCAGCAATAGCCTCATTGATGAGCTCTCTCCTCATCCAGAAACCTGCCAACCTCAACAGACCTGCCTTTAAAACCCCCAACTGGAAAATTATAAAGGGCCCCCACACTATACCTGCTGACTCCAGAAATGTTCTTGCTCAGCCATCTGTGGCCTGAAGTGAGCCATCATCATTTCCTCTCAGTAAATGGTCTTCAAAGGGGAGATATCAGCCAGAATATAGATGGATTACCGTTACATTAGTATTTGTTTTAGTTATTTTGGTCTGGGAGTGGATTTGCAATGTTTCTCAAAGTTGGCAGACACTCATGTACCGTATATATTGGGTATGTAATTTGCATTGCTAGGAGATTACTGAATTACTTTGGAATCTGTTAACACAGCCTACTGAGTTAATAAGATAATTATATTTCCAGATAAGCGTCAAGTTACATCAATCTAAGAAAAATCAAGAAATCTGTAATTAATGTAGATGTTTTTGCAGAGGAGATCATAGTCGTGCAATCTTACATCTAGCTAAGGTGTTTGTGCAGTATTTCTCAAGTAAAAAAATATCCATGAAAAACTAATCAGTGCACTGCATCCTCTCGAGTCGGGAAAGTCTGGCTGTGCACTCAGGAGTGATTTCGAAAAACATGTCTACAACTTCATAAAATTGCAAGCAGTCAAACTATCTTAAATAAAGCACAAGGTGCTCACTGTTTATCAGGGGCGGCAGGTAGCCTAGTGGTTAGAGCGTTGGGCCAGTAACCGGAAGGTTGCTAGATTGAATCCCTGAGCTGACAAGATAAAAAATCTGTCGTTCTGCCCCTGATCAAGGCAGTTAACCCACTGTTCCCAGGCCGTCATTGTAAATAAGAATTTGTTCTTAACTGACTTGCCTAGTTAAATAAAAGGTTAAATTAAAATTAAATTATCAGCAGGGTTGGTTAGTTTACTTTCTAAATGTAATCAGTTACGAGATACCTGTCCAAAATTGTAATCAGTAACATAATTTTGGATTACCCAAACTCAGTAACGTTATCTGATTACATTAAGTTACTTTTAGATTACTTTCCCCTGAAGAGGCATTAGAAGAAGACAAAAATGTATGTTACCAATTGAACGACATCTATTGCAGGATAAATCAATGTTAAAGATTACATACTGTAGCTGGCAAAATATGGATGTTAAATTTTCTTTATGGGTTGGGTACTACATTTAATAATACGATAAAATTATATTTTTATATTAAAAACCAAAGTCTATCAGAATTCCAGTCATTCCAATAAATGTTATGGCCCTTGATCTTCAAGAATAGGACTTGGAAATGTAGAAGTATAGATCATCCAAATTGTTTTACCTGAGCATAACCCCAAAACTAAGGACTTATTTACCAGGCCTACTCTGCTGATTATGATTTTGTTATCATGGAGGACTGACTGGGCTCATGGAATGGCTTGCTTTGAGCATTACTGAGAAGTGCTATTTACATGTGAAAAGGGAATGCCATATGCTGCATTTGCTATAGGCCTATTGTTTACCTTTTTGTTGGTGACACTTTGATATCTTGAAAATTTGCAGCTGTTTAAAGGACAAATCCACATATGAAACAATAACAAAACGGACACCCCGCCTCCGTTTTGGTAAAAAGCTGAGGGATGATACTCGATAAATGTAACCACGCTCATATTAATAGACAGAACTATGGATGCAAGAACTGCCCATCCATGATATCAAAAGTATTGTTTTAAACATGGTATGAGGCTTTACCGTGTTTGTTTACATTTACAATGTTTACAAACATTGGGAAAAAACAAGCTTATATTTTGGGTTCTCATGGAGTGTGACAGTTGAACTAAGCTCATGAGGCATTTATAAGTTATATTCTAAAGAATCAATGTATATATACAGTACCAGTCAAAAGTTTGAATACACCTACTCATTCCAGGGTTTTTCTTTATTTTTTACTATTTTCTACATTGTAGAATAGTGAAGACATCAAAACTATGAAATAACACATATGGAATCACATTGTAATCAAAAACGTGTAAAACAAATCAAAATATATTTCATATTTTAGATTCTTCAAAGTAGCCACCCTTTGCCTTGATGACAGTTTGCAATGTGATGCAGTGTCTTAGACCGCTGCGACACTCGGAAAGTTCCATCCACAAAGTTTTTCATGCTTATTAATTGCCTTGCGCAAAGAATGAAAATTCTAAAATACTACACAGGACTCTTAAATAATTTAAATGTGAATTAATTTTTTTATCACAGAAAAAATAAATAAATAATGCAATGTTAATTATATAAAGCAGCCCGTGTAATCATCTGCCAGAGAGTAGCCCCAATCGCCCCGAGCGCCAACTAATGTATTCAGGCCAGATAACTCTCACTGGAATCGGCCTGAGCCCCAAGTACAGTAATATATATATTTGGGCCAGATAACTCTCACCGGAATCGGTCCGATCCCCAAGTAATTCATTTGGGCCAGATAACTCACACCGGAATCGTCCCGAGCTCAATCCCTGCATTCTAGCCATAAGTAATACTGCTGAAGGTGGCCCAGACTCGGGCGACATGACGTCGGCCGAGTCTGACTCTCAGCCGAGTGGCCCGACTCTCAGCCGGAATCCACTGTGCTAGCTGGGTAGCGACTCCTGTGGCGGGCCAGACACATGCACACTGACACGGTCACCAGGTGTACGGTGTTTCCTCTGACATACATTTTTTTTTGTGGTGAATGGGTATAATATTTATGTATAAATGTATAATAGTAATATTTAAAATTACTAAATCGGGTAATTTTGTATACATTTATTTAAACTTGCATCGGGCCTCTTCTGGGGGGATTCTGGTAGATGCCGGCAAAGTCGGCTGAATTCAAGTAGACTGAAAGGACCCGATGTACTTGGGCCGATTCTGGGCAGTCATTCATTTTTCTTTCCAGGCCGAGTCCGACACCCGATTCCCGGCCGATTTCAATCAGTTCCAGTCCCCCGGAAGAGGGCTGCTTCTGGGCCAATTCCTCATTGCTAGCTGGGATCCCCAACCCTGTTCATCAGTGCCCAAAATCACTTGCTAGCTAGCTAGATTCCAACTTTGTGTTTGTAAATGAAGCTAGCAAGTAGTAATTTGCGAAACACAGTTACAGAGTTTAATGGCTGTGATATGAGAAAGCTGAGGATGGATCAACAACATTGTAGTTACTCCACAATACTAAACGAAGGAAGCCTGTACAGAATAAAAAATATTCCAAAAACATTTATCTTATTTGCAGCAAGGCACTAAAGCAATGCTGCAAAGAATGGGGCAAAGCAATTAACTTTTTGTCCTGAATATAATGTGTTATGTTTGGGGCAAATCCAATACCTTACTGAGTACCACTCTCCATATTTTCAAGCATAGTGGTGGCTGCATCATGTTATAAGTATGCTTGTTACCAGTAAAAACTGGGGAGTTTTTCAGGATAAAAAAGAAACAGAAAGGAGCTAAGCACAGGCAAAATCCTAGAGGAAAACCTGGTTCAGTCTGCCTTCCACCAGACACTTCACCTTTCAGCAGGACAATAACCTAAAACACAAGGCCAAATCTACACTGGAGTTGTTTTTTTGTTCTGTTTTTTTTACCTTTATTGAACTTGTTTACCAAGAATGTTCCCGAGTGGCCAAGTTACAGTTTCAACTTAAATCTACTTGAAAGTCTATGACAAGACCTGATCAACAACCAATTTGACAGAGCTTGAATTATTTTGAAAATAGTAATTGCCAAATTTTGCACAATCCAGGTGTGGAAAGCTCTTAAAGACTTACCCAGAAAGACTCACAGCTATAATCACTGCCAAAGGTGCTTCTACAAAGTATTGACTCTGGGGTGTGAATAAGGTATTTCTGTTTTTCTTTTTTAATACATTTGCAAAAAATTCTAAAAACATGTTTTCACTTTTTCATTATGGGGTATTGTGTGTAGATGGGTGAGAGAAAAAATATATTTAATCCATTTTGAATTCAGGCTGTAACACAACAAAATGTGGAATAAGTCAAGGAGTATGAGTGCTTTCTGAAGGCACATTAGGCCTAGAGACTAATCTGCGCAGGACATTTGCCATATAAAGGAATGAGCCCAGTATAAGGAAGCTGAAACTCTTGCAATCTTATCTCATAAACATTTAAACCGGAGTGATTCTTACTTTACTGGGTTAGCAAAATGCCAGCTGGGTAAATCATCCATGAAATTAGATGGTGGTTGCCTATCCTTCGCCCCTGGTCTCTCGTTCTTGCCTGAATGCTTCTATCATCAATCTCATCATTGTTAGTAATATAATAATTATTATTTTTATACCACTATGTAATGCCAGTATAATAACAACTAAGTTGTAGTCTTGTTGACTATAGTCTTGTAGATCTACTTAGAATACATTGACAACCTTTTAATGTGGAAAAATTACAATTTGACGTCATTTTAGGTTACACGTAAATTATTGTTGTAGTGGTACATCATGCATGGCTTTTAAACGTGGTACTTGGAGACTCATTCTCTTTGGTACCGTTAAGAATGAAATATGTTAAACTGGTTTGTAAACACTGTGGGTTGGCAGAGAGCGCCAGTCATCTATGTCTGCATGGCTGGTAAAAAAAACAATGTTCCAGTGTCTGTCTGTGGTGGTATGGATGTGTGTATGGGGCTCCAAAGAGGTCCATTGTCTCTGACCACTTTTTTCTGTCACTCTCTCCCTCCTTCCCTCCCTCCTTCCGCCCGTCCGCCCATCTGCCCGTCTGCCCGTCTGTCTGTCTGTCTGTCTGCCTGTCTGCCTGTCCGTCCGTCCGTCCAGGAGGAGGAGATGCCAGAGTTAGAGATTGACATAGATGAGCTGCTGGAGCTGTCAGACGTGGAGCAGAGATCCAGACTGCAGGTTAGTACACTACAGACAGGTTGCCCCTGGGAGGAGCTCAGGCACCAACACAGTGTTGTCAGTTAGCCCTGCCCATCATTTACTCCAGAACACAGAGACATCCAATCTGACAATCTTGAGCCGTATAAAACAATCTCATTAAAAGAAAAACATAGACAGGGAAAACATACTGTAGACATTTTCCAGTCAAGAGGCCATTTTGTGGGTCACAGTATGAGCCAATACTTACACTTCAGCCATGCCCTTGTTTATACTTTACACATGAACCCAGGAATATTCAACAAAGTAATGTAATTGCTTTACAAGCACTTGACCCCAGTTAGTGTGCTTGCACAATATTTGATGTGAAAGAGCAATGTCCACATCAGTTACTGAGGCCTTGTTTGTTTCTGACAATTTACAGGAGTTACTGCAGGAATGTGGCAAGCCTAAAGAGGTGAGACACAACAAGCAATCGTTATAGCCTTGGTCATGTACTCGAAAACGAAACAAAAGTCTGCTAAGTGTTTGTTCTCTACAAATAAATAGTTGCAATTCAATGGTTCACTGCTCCTACACAGACTCAGAAAGAGTTTTACAGTCAACTGCTTAAACAGGTGGCGTTATCTAGTTTTTTCTTCCTCCCTCTCAGGACTTTATTAATGGGCTGCTTTATCGGATTAAGGGCCTACGCAAAATGTCAGGACCCCTAAAGAAATGATGAGAGGTCAAATCAAGAATCAAGACAATGTAAAGCTCCCTCGCCATGACCTTGTATTCTGGATGTCTGTCTGTGCAGTTACATGTTAATGGGACCTTCTCTCTGCACACGTGGGTCAATGTTGGTCTGTAAAGAGAACAGTGGGTTTTGATTAGTGTTTTATATTACTTTGTTTTTGGACCGTTTTAACATTTTGATTCCCCTCAATACAAACAATGCACCAGTAATTAAATGTATTGTATATTACCCACGTGGAAAGTTTTTGTGTAAGACTGTATATTTTTGGTTGCCTATTTATGTACATATATTTTGTTCTGTTAACAGTGTTGTATGTCAATAAAACGTAACATTTTCAAGACAAGGCTTTGGATGTCTATCTATTGTATATGGCTGACTTGTCATTTTGTAGAAGGATAAAGCTAGTCAGTGTATAATAAACATCAAAACAGCATTGTTCTAAAAGCTACACGCTTCACATTGAAAACTCTATAAGAGACGAGAGGAAGAGATTGAATAGTCAATGGCAGCAGAAGTAGGGCAACGGGAATGGCAGCCCCCACAGCCCCAAGGCAGTTTTGCTACACAATGGTACTGCCAACTTTTCCAATACTGTTTTCACCCTTCAAAATATAATTCCACTCAACACCAGTGGATAAATCAGCATTATTGAGGGGCAATGTTACGTTTTAAGCACTCTAAAATCGCTCTAACAATTCTGCATGTTTGCACCTTAACACACCGATGTTCCTACACATATTACACATAAATTCATGTTTTTTTTGTTAAATTACATCACTCTCCCTCCTACGCTTATGAAGTCATACATATTCTCATTCTCACTATGAGTCTGAAATTCCTTTTTTTGTGATCAGAGGTAGTGTCTAATTGAAACATAGGACTTGACTGAAAATGACAGCATGTCAGCAGCACAGGCAACAACTATAGCATAGACGTGGTCCATTATCTCTATCTGCATCCATTATGACTGTCCATTTCCTTCCTGTGGTCACTGTGTGGGATAACCAAGGTAGGCAAACACAGAGAGGGCCTTTATCTGGGCCTTAATGGACTAAATCCCTGGAGGTGAGCTTCATTATGGCTCTCCAGAGTGAGCCAGACAGTAATGTACCCTGATAAAACTGCACTCTGCCCCTCTCTCTGTCTGTCATACACTAAAGGTAATTTGGCAAAGAGCTCCATTAAAGTAATTCTCCTGATTTTTCATCCTCCTTTCCAACCTTTCTGAAACTGTGGCTGTCCTAGTGTATGATTGGAGAAGCCCTAGAGGGGTATGCCCAAAGAGATCCTATTAAATTCCACTGAGTATACCAAACATTAGGTACACCTTCCTAATATTCATCCCAGTCAGTCTGTCATGGAAATAGTTCTTAATGTTTTGTATACTCAGTATTCTAATTCCTAATTCTATGGGTATGCCAAAAGAGTGAAAATGTTTTGTGGTTATATTAGTGGTTGCCACACAGCAAAAAAGCCAACAGGAAATCACTTTTCATCAAATCAAACTTTATTTGTCACATGCGCCGAATACAAGTGTAGACCTTACCGTGAAATGCTTACTTACAAGCCCTTAACCAACAGTGCAGTTCAAGAAAGAGTTAAGAAAATATTTACCAAATAAAGTAAAAAATAATTAAAAGTAAAATAACAAGGCTATATACAGGGGGTATCAGTACCAAGTCTGTGTGTGGATGTACAAGTTAGTCGAGGTAATTCACTTCAAATCTCTCAGAAATTGTTTACATCCCTTATATCTACATTACACGCAGCTACAGGAAACAACAATAACGTCCGAGACTACCCTGCCTGCCAAAAGAAAACAAAGCCTTCACTAATCCTTTTATACTAGCTCCTCTATGGGCCTCTAGTGAGAAGCTGACATCATCCCAAATTAGAAACTTGTGTTTCTGTGACATGTGTGCATGTTGTTGTTATTGTCCCCAACTCAGCATCTCTCTCAGTATCATGACAACAAATAAGATATCTGCAAGCCAATTAAAGTGCATTATCAAATCAAACCACACTGCTCATAACTAAGCCTCTGAGACAATTGAGGTAGCACAACAAATAGCCCAGACACCTTTATTTAATTGGACCAAAATCCAAAGGGTTAGGGTAACATTAAAATACAATGTTTAACAATTGTGAGAGTAAGTTAGACTTACACAACATATTAAAAGGAAAATTGATATTACACAAATACTACATATTATTGGCAACAGTCCACATGTGAATGACTGATATTGCTTAGACATTACATCATGTGAATCTACAATAGTTATTCTGTTGCTATCTTAAGCATTGAATTATGCTGCTGCAACCCCATAATGTTACCCCCTAGAATAGCCACTTTGAAGCAATCTTTAACTACACTTGATAGATTGCTGCATATTACACTAGATTAGCAACATAATCAGGGTTTCTTCTTGGTCTCTTTGTAAGACAGGTAGTAATGTTTGGATCAGCCTTCGCTTTGTGATCTTGCGGAATTCCAAGAAAACTGTCCAGCTTCTTAAAGATATAGTACACATCTCTCAGGAGTGACCATCCAGATAGTAGTGGTGCCAGCCCCTGCAGTCTCACGTCGTCTTCTTCTTCTTAGGTGCCGTGTAACTAGCTGTGTGGTGCTCTTTCCTGACATACTTATCATGGCCCTCCCTGGGAAAAAAACATTACAAAAACACCAGGATGAATCGCAGGGAATCTAACTTTCTCGTAAATCACTGCAATGATGTCAATGCAATGATTTGCTTGAGTTATGTGGCCATAGTAGTAGTATTGTGCAGTACCTGAAGCAGCGGTTGCAGTACAAATCACCATCACAAGTGTGACAGCGGATGGAGGCGTCCTGGTTACAGATGGAGCACCAGGGAAGCTCATCCTCGTCACTGTCTAAATCCTGACAGGTTACGACAGCTGCTGGGGTTCTCGACGACGTTGAAGGAACTGGTGTCTATAACATAGATTAAACAAATATATATTTAATTTTGTTCTTTTACTATCTGCAATTTACTTGTGGAATTCTATGAAGTGTGTGTATTCAAGGAGGACTGCAGGTTTATTACCGGTTTCATGCGAGCGTCTGTCTTCTCTATGTTCCTAGGGCCACTGTGCTCAGGAGGTATGTTGTAGCCACTGGCCTCATCTAATGCAGCTTCTTCCGTGAGCTGGGAATGAGTAAACAATGACCACAGTTTGCTTTATCATTCATATTCACCTTTACCAGATCACAGTTTCAATTGTCTCTTTCAATTATGACTATTATAAATAAAATGGCAAAACAGCTGTCCCATGTGGTTATGAAAAGTAGCACTATCTTAAAAGAGGTTGATATGCATCGCCACTATGGGTAGGAATGTAAAAGAACAAGGACTCCGTTGAAATAAAGTACATATTCAAAGTAGGTTCTGCTTTTAGTTGCAGACCTTTTTCAGTATCCTCGTCATGGCCTCTTCCTCAGTCTCGTCCTCGCTGTCAGGGTGTTGGAAGTCTTCCATTGTGACTGAAACAACATGACAGAACACTGTTACAGCACAACAATACAACACAGATGACACATCACATAAACAAGAACACAGATTTGACCACACTGAAGCATTCCAGTGACTGTTGAAATATGGTTTCCTCTCCTCTCTTTCGCTCATAGCTATGGTGTGATTCTGTATGAAGCATTTATATGGGGGAGGGGGGGGGGGGGGGTTAATATCTACATTTAGTAATTTACCCTTGTCAGGGTCCTGTCCCTTGAGCTGGGCCAGCCTCTTGGCCATCTGTAGAACCTGTTCCTGGGAGCAGCGGTCCCGTCTCAGGTCCTCCATGGCGTCGGCCAGCAGGCGGTTCTTTTTATCCTCCAGCTGCCTGGCTGCATCCTGCAGCCCACCCCCATTATCCAGGTTCTCTTCCAGCCTATCCCCCTCCTGCTTATTCAAGTCATTCATGGGGCCATCCACACCTGGAATGGAAACATGGTTAGAAAATAGATTCAGCATTTACAACAGCTTGATAGAGTAGGAAGCCATTGAATTGTTATCTTTGAATAAAGACTAATCTACAGTAATATCTCACATAACACTTTTCATTAAAGTTGGTAAAGTTACAAATGGGAAGAATCCAAATACCTTCAGGATTTGGTTGTTGGGTGTCTATGACAACTTCCTCTGACAACTGAGTGATCAGGTCATTGGCTTGTTCTGTTGAGGTCCGAACATCAGGGGGCTGGTGTACCTGCACAGAGCCACAAAACTAAGTTATTGAAATAATGGGACTTCACTAAGACCTGAAGAATTTGGATACAGAATGAATGAGGTCAAATAGCAGCAACACAAAGTGTTTGCTTAATATGTGTAGTCTAATGCTCAGACTCACAGGTAGAAGGGCTTGGGAGGGAGGAGGTCTTCCCTGTAAGGCTGCCAAGCGGTCCTCCATCTCCCCTGCAGAGGGTACAGGCTGGAGAGGAGCCTTCAGGGCAGCCAGACGGGATTCAATCTCTTTTTCTGACGGGATGGACTCTAAACAAAGGTTAGCCACAGATATAATTTCAGGTATCAGTAAAGATATAGGCCTATTGGAACATAGTGTGTTAGACAATGCTCACTTGGTTTGGTGTCCTCTTTCAGCTTTTGCAGCCTCTCAGCGATGGCCAGGTCCTCTTTACTCAGACGTTTGGTTGGAATGAGGCCTAGTTTGGCATTTCTGCTGCCCCCTGTTTCAAGGGGTGGTATCGGTTGTCCTTGTTTGGCCTCAAGAGCAGCAACACGTCTGCGCAAACACAATATAAAAGGCGTTATGATATCTACCGATAAGCAACATATAGCGAACAGTCGACTCATCAAACCACCTGTACTCACTTTTTGTAGTTTTCAGGAGGGGACCATCTTGCGGCATTATTTTGGGTTTCTCCACTGCCAAAACAGTATTCAGAGAGCAAGCAAAACCAGCGGATCAAATATCATGTTACTGAATAGGTATAACGTTTTGGTAGAAAAGCAAAACTACATCATCACTCCACCTTGTGAGATTCCCATGACATTGCTTGCAGATCTTCTGCTGGGTGTTGCCACAGCGAGGCACCACTGCGTTGAAAGTCAGGCAACCCGAGCAAAATGAACGCCCACAGTTCTTACAGCCCAACTGTAAAAGATGACAATTAAAACATAAAACAAGGAGTTCGAACCTGTACCAGATGATTTGACAATTATAGGCAGTCAAATATTCAGGTAAATACAGCAACTGAAAATGAGTAACGTTACTAGGGAGTAGAAACAAACCTCCTTCCTGAAGAGAGTGAACTTTGATGCACAACAATAGCAACGGTTGTCCATTTCGCCGCATTTAGAATAATGTGATCTGGTTGAACGGCCACTACTGCTATCGTCATGCCATCTACGTATGATACAGTCATTTGTCAAATAAACAAAACTAACTATTTCATAGCTAGATTTGTTTAGACTATCCAAGAAAAATCCATTGATCAATCAGGAAGTCCACCGGAAGTTGCATGTACATTAAGTCTAGGTTCAAAATATAACTGGCCATCTTCAACCTAGCATTCCGTGAGCGTGCAGCCACATGATAAATGTAGTCCTAAAATATAAATGTAAAGCAAACATATTTTTTTTATGGAAGATATTATATCTGAATGGTTTTCGTATCCACCGTAAATAATATACTATCGGCGAAAAACACATAGATTTTTTCAAACGAGTTTCTCGTTTACTAACATCGTTGGGTGTGACCATCCAATCATCTTTGTCCAAATCTTCTCGCGGTTCGAGTTCAAAAGACTCAGAGCAACCAGCATGAAAAGGACAACGACCCAGTCCAGTGTTGTTTAACTTTGACAAAAAATATACATATTTTATCAAGAAAGTTGTTGAAGAAAAAAAATATATCTAGCAGGGTAAGATATGTTTGATATAACGTTAGCCTAATACGATTTGAAAACCTAGCTTTGTAGTAGCTAGCTAACCAGCTAGCTACTTTGGCTAACGCTAGCCACCTAGCTAGTTGTTGTTATGTAACTACTGTAGCTAGCGCTTTTGCAAACACATTTCAAAGCGTGATACCTTGCTTGTTACTTGCCTTGTAAAATATTACAAGTTGTCCAAGAGATGTACTTGTGTGGCTTGTCATTGTTTGTGTCTGCTGTTATTGTAGCTAGCTAGCTGACTTACAGAACCAAAATGGCAGAAGGTGGAGAGGCAGACTGGGAACTTTGCAAAGAGAACATCCAGCCCTTGAAGAAAGGTCGGGCCATATCAGTTTTACACCAGGCACTCAGTCAACAGCAAGAGGGTTCGAGCTCTGCCACCAACCAACACAAACAGTAAGGATGCCTTTATTAAAGTACTTTAACTATCTACAAACAGGGATTTGAGTGCCGTGCTTGGGATGGGAGGGAGAGACAGCATAAAGTGGGAATTTTGCTTACAAGCTATCTAACGTTAAATAAGTTTTGGGGCAGTTCCACAAGGCATTCTGGTTCTTGGCTTGACTGAATGGTGTGAATTTACAGTGTTGACAAATCTGCAAACAGGCCTATTGTTTTGTGTTCAACCAATGTGTTTGTTGTCTTCAGGGCTTTTGAGTCTGAACTGAGAGTGTATGATGGAGATGACCCCCTTGATGTTTGGGATCGGTAAGATGAAAAGGATTACTCTGGCCAAAACTGTGATCATACCTGAATGAATATTAGTGTGAATGTCTTAATGTTCATTGATAATGTCATTATTGTAGCCAGATAACATGGTGCCTTTTGAACAGGTATGTTAAATGGACAGAGCAGACCTATCCACAGGGAGGAAAGGAGAGTAACCTTAATGTGCTTTTGGAGAGAGCTGTGATGTGCTTTACAGAGGAAAATAAATATCACAATGACAGCCGTTATGTTGACCTATGGATCAAATTTGTAAGTAACCGCTGTCCTTTGTTCATACAGCTTTATCATGTGACAAGTGTCAATCAAACAAGTTGTATTCATGACTGTGTGTGTACTCTGTCTTCCTGTATTAGGCAGAGAGCGGTCACGAGCCTTTGGATATCTACAGATATATGCGAGCCCAGGGAATAGGAGTACAACAGGCTTCCTTCTACATTGCCTGGTCTGAGGAGTATGAGAATCAGGGTAACTCTCGAACAGCAGACAGTGTCTACCAGGAGGGCTTCAAGCGTGGGGCTGAACCTCTGGAGAAACTCCTGCAGTTCCACAAGTATGGATCTACTTTAATTAAATTTTTTGCTGGATTTACTTCCATGCTGTTTGAGGTGGTTTTAGTTTTCCTAGCATAATTCAATATTTTGTGTCATCTGTTGCAGGGCTTTGCAGGCGCGTGTGTCCCGGCAGGTGATGTCTGGAATGGTGAATGACGAGGAGGAGGAAGCTGAGGCAGCAAAGCCCGAGCGGGTTTCTCTGGTGGATCTAAAACACAGGGGGAAGAAAAAGGCTGTTGCACCCATTAGTAGAGTTGGTGCAGCACTAAGCAGTAAGCACATGTCTCTTTTCAAAATGATAAATCATTCCAGGTTAAAGTGTTATATAATGTCATAAAGGAGAATATATTTATGATTTTTGACTCTATATTACTTGTTTGTTCACAGGTAATTCACGAAGCCTACAGTTACAAGGCCCACCAGCTCTGGCCAGCAGTGGTCAAAACAGTTGCCTTGTGATCTTTGATGAGAACAAGGCTGTCAGTGCTGAGCCCTCTGAACTAAAGTTGGAATCTTGGATGGCCCCACCCCCATCGAGATTCAAGGAGAACGAGCAGAGGCCTGAGAAATGGAGCAACGTAAAGGTATGAGACACACAGTAATGGGACTTAAGGCTTGTTATAATTTATGACTGAATTTGTGTGTGCTCTATTGTAGATGCCAATGAAGTCCAGGTTTGGTCACAGTGTTGTGGCTCTGCCCAGCAAGCCAAACTTCCAGCCCTTTGTGGAGGAGTCGGATCAGCCTCCAGCTATGTGAGTGTAAACTGAGATCATCTTAATCATAACTAACTGAATTAACTACTGCGGTTGGAACAGCAAAGATCCATTTTTCTATTCAAAGAAATGTAGGTCGAGCAATAAATTATTTCAAAATTGTGTGACTTAAACCCAGCAGTAACCCTGAGCTGTATGCCTTTGGCATAGTTTGTTTCTGCTCCAGCTGTGTTTTAGTTATTTGTTCTGACACCTTATTCCTCCAGGACACCGTGTAAGATCAACCCAGCGGTGAATTCAGTGTTGTCTGCACGGAAGCCCTGCGGGGATGAGACTCCTCTGAAGAGACTGCAGCAACAGCAGCAGGAAGAGGGGAAAGCTCTGGAGCAGAGCATGTACTGCAAGAAGCTGCTGCTCAGTGGCGCCTCCGAGTTCTGCTTTGAGGAACTGCGGGCTGAGCGCTACCGACAGAAGAAGGCCTTGGAGTCAGGGGGCAGTGGCAAGGAAGAGCAAGCGGGCTCTGGTCTTCCAAACTGACACATTTCAACAAGGACATGTTCAGTGTTTTATTATTAGGTAGCAGACTATCAGTGTCATCATGTATGTATTTTAGAGTTTGTGTATATAAAAAGTTTCAAACTTGTCCACTGTGGGAGTCAAACCCACAAGGGTCATGCTCTACTAACTGAGCCAGACGGGACCACTAATAACACACTATGTATCTGTCTTTCTTTCCTCTTTATTATTTGCCTGCTTCATGTAACCTCCCAGTGTAATTAACCTTTCAGTGGTGTAGGCAGGGTGTGAGAATGACAGGGAGAAATCCAGAGGTGAAAATGACACGGTTCAATCCATATCAATGCATAGCTGTCACTGCTGTGTATTTTTTTTAAATATAAACATATTTTTTAACCTTTAGTTAACCAGGCAAGTCAGTTAAGAACAAATTCTTATTTTCAATGACAGCCTAGGAACAGTGGGTTAACTGCCTTTTCAGGGGCAGAACAACAGATACAGTGCCTTGCGAAAGTATTCGGCCCCCTTGAACTTTGCGACCTTTTGCCACATTTCAGGCTTCAAACATAAAGATATAAAACTGTATTTTTTTGTGAAGAATCAACAACAAGTGGGACACAATCATGAAGTGGAATGACATTTATTGGATATTTCAAACTTTTTTAACAAATCAAAAACTGAAAAATTGGGCGTGCAAAATTATTCAGCCCCTTTACTTTCAGTGCAGCAAACTCTCCAGAAGTTCAGTGAGGATCTCTGAATGATCCAATATTGACCTAAATGACTAATGATGATAAATACAATCCACCTGTGTGTAATCAAGTCTCCGTATAAATGCACCTGCACTGTGATAGTCTCAGAGGTCCGTCAAAAGCGCAGAGAGCATCATGAAGAACAAGGAACACACCAGGCAGGTCCGAGATACTGTTGTGAAGAAGTTTAAAGCCGGATTTGGATACAAAAGATTTCCCAAACTTTAAACATCCCAAGGAGCACTGTGCAAGCGATAATATTGACATGGAAGGAGTATCAGACCACTGCAAATCTACCAAGACCTGGCCGTCCCTCTAAACTTTCAGCTCATATAAGGAGAAGACTGATCAGAGATGCAGCCAAGAGGCCCATGATCACTCTGGATGAACTGCAGAGATCTACAGCTGAGGTGGGAGACTCTGTCCATAGGACAACAATCAGTCGTATATTGCACAAATCTGGCCTTTATGGAAGAGTGGCAAGAAGAAAGCCATTTCTTAAAGATATCCATAAAAAGTGTCGTTTAAAGTTTGCCACAAGCCACCTGGGAGACACACCAAACATGTGGAAGAAGGTGCTCTGGTCAGATGAAACCAAAATTGAACTTTTTGGCAACAAGGCAAAATGTTATGTTTGGCGTAAAAGCAACACAGCTCATCACCCTGAACACACCATCCCCACTGTGAAACATGGTGGTGGCAGCATAGTGGTTTGGGCCTGCTTTTCTTCAGCAGGGACAGGGTTAAAATTGATGGGAAGATGGATGGAGCCAAATACAGGACCATTCTGGAAGAAAACCTGATGGAGTCTGCAAAAGACCTGAGACTGGGACGGAGATTTGTCTTCCAACAAGACAATGATCCAAAACATAAAGCAACATCTACAATGGAATGGTTCAAAAATAAACATATCCAGGTGTTAGAATGGCCAAGTCAAAGTCCAGACCTGAATCCAATCGAGAATCTGTGGAAAGAACTGAAAACTGCTGTTCACAAATGCTCTCCATCCAACCTCACTGAGCTCGAGCTGTTTTGCAAGGAGGAATGGGGAAAAAATTCAGTCTCTCGATGTGCAAAACTGATAGAGACATACCCCAAGCGACTTACAGCTGTAATCGCAGCAAAAGGTGGCGCTACAAAGTATTAACTTAAGGGGGCTGAATAATTTTGCACGCCCAATTTTTCAGTTTTTGATTTGTTAAAAAAGTTTGAAATATCCAATAAATGTCGTTCCACTTCATGATTGTGTCCCACTTGTTGTTGATTCTTCACAAAAAAATACAGTTTTATATCTTTATGTTTGAAGCCTGAAATGTGGCAAAAGGTCGCAAAGTTCAAGGGGGCCGAATACTTTCGCAAGGCACTGTATGTACCGTGTCAGCTTGGGGATTTGAACTTGCAACCTTTCAGTTACTAGTCCAAAGCTCTAACCACTAGGATACCCTGCCGTCACATATATATGTACTGTACCAGTCAAAAGTTTGGGCACACCTACTCATTCAAGGGTTATTGTTTATTTTTGCGCTTTTCTACATTGTAGAATATTATTGAATACAACAAAATTATGAAATCATGTAGAAACCTAAAAAGTCAACATACACAACAAATCAACATACACTACCGTTCAAAAGTTTGGGGTCACTTAGAAATTTCCTTGTTTTTGAAAGAAAAGCACATTATTTGTCTGTTAACGTAACAAATACAGTGTAGACATTGTTCATGTTGTAAATGACTATTGTAGCTGGAAACGGCAGATTTTAAAAATTGAATATCATAGGCGTACAGAGGTCCATTAGCAAGTTCCAATGTCACGTTGTGTTAGCTAGTCTAAGTATCATTTTATGAGGCTAATTGATCATTAGAAATCCCTTTTGCAATTATTTTAGCACAGCTGAAAACTTGTCTGATTAAAGAAGCAATAAAACTGGCCTTCTTTCGATTAGTAGAGTGTCTGGAGCATCAGCATTTGTGGGTTTGATTACAGGCTTCACAGAACAGCGCGAACTGGCGCTAACCAGAATAGAAAGAGGAGTGGGAGGCTCTGGTGCACAACTGAGCAAGAGGACAAGTACATTCATGTCTAGTTTGAGAAGCAGACACCTCACAAGTCCTCAACTGGCAGCTTCATTAAATAGTACCTGCCAAACACCGGTCTCAACGTCAACAGTGAAGCGGTGACTCCGAGATGCTATTTCATAGTTTTGATGTCTTCGCTATTACAATGTAGAAAATAGTAAAACTAGAAAAAACCCTGGAATGAGTAGGCATGTCCAAACTTTTGACTGATTCTGTCGGTACCCCCACAGCTCTGTGGTGACAATTTTTCAATAAATTAGAAGTAAAGGTTCAAATACAATTTTATTTGTCACATACACATGGTTAGCAGATGTTAATGCGAGTGTAGCGAAATGCTTGTGCTTCTAGTTCCGACAATGCAGTGATAACCGAGTAATCTAACCGAACAATTTCACAACTACCTTATACACACAAGTGTAAAGGGATGAATAATATGTGCATAAAAATATATGAATGAGTGATGGTACAGAACAGCATAGGCAAGATGCAGTAGATGGTATTGAGTACAGTATACACATATGAGATGAGTAATGTAGGGTATGTAAACATAAAAGTGGCATTGTTTAAAGTGGCTAGTGATAAATGTATTACATAAAGATGGCAAGATGCAGTAGATTATATATATATTTTTTATTTCACCTTTATTTAACCAGGTAGGCGTTGAGAACAAGTTCTCATTTACAATTGCGACCTGACCAAGATAAAGCAAAGCAGTTCGACAGATACAACAACACAGAGTTACACATGGAGTAAAACAAACATACAGTCAATAATACAGTATAAACAAGTCTATATATGATGTGAGCAAATGAGGTGAGATAAGGGAGGTAAAGGCAAAAAAAGGCCATGGTGGCAAAGTAAACACTGGAATGGTAGATTTGCAGTGGAAGAATGTGCAAAGTAGAAATAAAAAATAATATGGTGCAAAGGAGCTAAATAAATACAGTAGGGAAAGAGGTAGTTGTTTGGGCTAAATTATAGCTGGGCTATGTACAGGTGCAGTAATCTGTGAGCTGCTCTGACAGTTGGTGCTTAAAGCTAGTGAGGGAGATGAGTGTTTCCAGTTTCAGAGATTTTTGTAGTTCGTTCCAGTCATTGGCAGCAGAGAACTGGAAGGAGAGGCAGCCAATAAAGAATTGGTTTTGGGGGTGACCAGAGAGATATACCTGCTGGAGCGCGTGCTACAGGTGGGTGATGCTATGGTGACCAGCGAGCTGAGATAAGGGGGGACTTTACCTAGCAGGGTCTGGTAGATGACATGAAGCCAGTGGGTTTGGCGACGAATATGAAGCGAGGGCCAGCCAACGGGAGCGTACAGGTCGCAATGGTGGGTAGTATATGGGGCTTTGGTGAGAAAACAGATTGCACTGTGATAGACTGCATCCAATTTGTTGAGTAGGGTATTGGAGGCTATTTTGTAAATGACATCGCTGAAGTCGAGGATTGGTAGGATGGTCAGTTTTACAAGGGTATGTTTGACAGCATGAGTGAAGGATGCTTTGTTGCGAAATAGGAAGCCAATTCTAGATTTAACTTTGGATTGGAGATGTTTGATGTGGGTCTGGAAGGAGAGTTTACAGTCTAACCAGACACCTAGGTATTTGTAGTTGTCCACGTGTTCTAAGTCAGAGCCGTCCAGAGTAGTGATGTTGGACAGGCGGGCAGGTGCAGGCAGCGATCGAAGAGCATGCATTTAGTTTTACTTGTATTTAAGAGCAATTGGAGGCCACGGAAGGAGAGTTGTAGGAAGGGCCAGAGGTATACAGAATGGTGTCGTCTACGTAGAGGTGGATCAGAGACTCACCAGCAGCAAGAGCGACATCATTGATGTATACAGAGAAGAGAGTCGGTCCAAGAATTGAACCCTGTGGCACCCCCATAGAGACTGCCAGAGGTCCGGACAGCAGACCCTCCGATTTGACACACTGAACTCTATCAGAGAAGTAGTTGGTGAACCAGGCGAGGCAATCATTTGAGAAACCAAGGCTGTCGAGTCTGCCGATGAGGATGTGGTGATTGACAGAGTCGAAAGCCTTGGCCAGATCAATGAATACGGCTGCACAGTAATGTTTCTTATCGATGGCGGTTAAGATATCGTTTAGGACCTTGAGCGTGGCTGAGGTATAGAGTACAGTATATACATATGAGATGAGTAATGTAGGGTATGAGAACATTATATTAAGTGGCATTGTTTAAAGTGGCTAGTGATACATTTTTTACATACATTTTTCCATTATTAAAGTGGCTGGAGTTGAGTCAGTATGTTGGCAGCAGCCACTCAATGTTAGTGGTGGCTGTTTAACAGTCTGATGGCCTTGAGATAGAAGCTGTTTTTCAGTCTCTCGGTCCCTGCTTTGATGCGCCTGTACTGGCCTCGCCTTTTGGATGATAGCGGGGTGAACAGTCTTGTGATGTGTTTATGATGAGTCTTGTGATAATTGTTGCCTGATGAACTGGAGCCTGTCGTATGACTCACTGTCAGTAGAGGGCATGCATGAGGAGTTCTAGTGCGCAGAGTTCAAATACGGGCTACTTTGCATGTTTTTCAACTGAGGTTATTTGAACCTCCAATTGAATATGAGATGAGTATTTGTATTTATTTGTTATGGATCCACATTAGCTGCTGCTACTCTTCCTGGTGTCCAGCATAATTAAGGCAGTTATACAATTTCATAAACATTACAATACATTCATAACAGATTTCACACCACTGTGTGCCCTCAGGCCCCTACCCCACTACCACATATCTACGACACAAAATCTATGTGTACGCATGTGTATAGTGCATATATTATGTGTATGCATGTGTCTGTGCCTATGTTTGTGTTGCTCTACAGTCCTCGCTGTTCCATAAGGTGTATTTGATTCTACTGCTTGCATCAGTTACCTGTGTGAAATAGAGTTCCATGTAGGCATGGCTGTATGTAGTACTGTGCGCCTCCCATAATCTGTTCTGGACTTGGGGACTGTGAAGAGACCTCTTGTGTGGTATGCATGAGTGTCTGAGCTGTGTGGTAGTTGTTTAAACAGACAGCTCAGTGCTCTCACAAATACAAGTAGTGATGAAGTCAATCTCTTCTCCACTTTGAGCCAGGACAGATTGACATGCATGTTATTAATGTTTGCTCTCTGTGTACATCCATGTGCCAGCCATGCTGCCCTGTTCTGAGACAATAGCAATTTTCCTAAGTCCCTCTTTGTGGCACCTGACCACACGACTGAACAGTAGTCCAGGTGTGACAAAACTAGAGCCTGTAGGACCTGCCTTGTTGATAGTGCTTTTTAAGAAGGTAGAGCAGCGCTTTATTAATGGACAGACATCTCCCCATCTTAGCTACTGTTGTATCAATATGTTTTGACCATGACAGTTTACAATCCATGGTTACTCCAATCAGTTTAGACACCTCAACTTTCTCAATTTCCACATTATTTAGTTGAGGTTTAGGGTTTAGTCAATGATTTGTCCGAAATACAATACTTTTTGTTTTTGAAATATTTAGGACTAACTTATTCCTTGCCACCCATTCTGAAACTAACTCCAGCTCTTTGTTCTGTGTTGCAGTCATTTCAGTTGTTGTAGTAGCTGACGTTTATAATGTTGAGTCATCCGCATACATCGACACTCAAAGCCAGTGGCATGTCGTTAGTAAAGATTGAAAAAAGTAAGGGGCCTAGACAGCTGCCCTGGGGAATTCCTGATTCTACCTGGCTTCCATTAAAGAACACCCTCTGTGTTTTGTTAGACAGTTAACTCTTTATCCACAATATAGCAATGGGTGTTAAGCCATAACACGTGTCTTCTTTTAGCAGATAATGTCAAAGGCCGCACTGAAGTCTAACAAATCAGCCACAATAATCTTTTTATCATCAATTCCTCTCAGCCAATTATCAGTCATTTGTGTGAGAGCTGTGCTTGTTGAATGTCCTTTCCTATCAGCGTGCTGAAAGTCTGTTGTTAATTGGTTTACTGTAAAATAGCTTTGTATCTGGTCAAACACAATTTTTTCTAAAACTTTACTAAGGGTTGGTAACAGGCTGATTGGTCGGATATTTGAGCCAGTAAAGGGGGCTTTACTATTCTTAGATAGCGGAATGACTTTTGCTTCCCTCCAGGCCTGAGCGCAGTAGGCTTGTATTAGGCTTAAATTGAAGATATGGAAATATCGTCCGCTATTATCCTCAGTAATTTTCCATCCAAGTTGTCAGACCCCGCTGGCTTATCATTGTTGCTAGACAACAATCATTTTTTTTCACCTCTTCCACATTCACTTTACGGAATTCAAAATTACAATTATTGTCTTTCTGAATTTGGTCAGATATACTTGGATGTGTAGTGCAAGAGGGTGTTCTTTGTTGCTGGCATGTCATGCCTAAGTTTGCTAATCTTGCCAATGAAAATATCAATAAAGTAGTTGGCAATATCAGTTGGTTTTGTGATGAATGAGTCATCTGATTCAATGAATCATGGAGCTGAGTGCCTTTTTTCCCACAATTTTGTTGCAGGTGCTCCAAAGCTTTTATCTTTGTCTCATAGTGTAGTTTCTTATTTTTATTCCGTTTAGTCACATGATTTCTCAATTTGCAGTACGTTTGCCAATCGGTTGTGCAGCCAGACTTTTGCCTCATTCCTCTCAACCATAAAATTGTTAAATTCCTCATTGAGTATACTGCTCTACACAAGCCCTTGCTGGAGGCTAAAGGAGCAAACACTCTGCAACGAGCTGCACTGTCAAACTGCCATAAACTAACTCAGTTCACCATGTTTGATGTGGCCACATATATCTTAATTATTCAAATGAAATTATTACATTCTCTAACTGGAGGATGTTCTTGAATTTTTCTGTTATGGAGAACGCCCACAATGATAAAGCTACTTGTCATATTGTATCAGCCAGAATCTTAATTTTAACTTCATATTTTCTTAATTGTCCGAGGGAGGTCCAGTCTGACCCTACTGATATAGTAACAAGTAATCCACTGTGATGATGGGATACATGGCTCCTCAGAGGGCAGATTTGATGACTGGGTGGGAGATAGGTGACTAATTAGCAAGTTAAATCCAGTCTCCTTAGTTGGGTTGTGTGAGCAGCAGAGCAGGCCTAGTCACTCCCCTGAGACCCCTACCACCAGGCTGCTGCTGCTACACCAAGGAACTAGAGGGAAGAACATCCTAAATCACATTTATTGCTGGAGGAATTCACGTAGAAACCCACACACAAAACACTGTATGGACCTCACCCTTCATTTTGACTGGATCTGAGTGCCTCTCAACTGGTGAGTCCCCAAAAGTGTTAATTTTGTGAGAATAGATACACATACAATGTTTAGTGTTATTGCAATTATCTATCTTAGCTGAATCATTTGTATTCTTACTGAAATGTTTGCTGCATGACTTATTAAACGCTTATCCAGATAGTTCTTGATGCAGAAAATCCATACTTCTCTCTTCTTAAAGCCAGCTGTGGAGAGGCTACTATCTATGCTTAATAGGGTTTTGCAAGGCCCTAGGAGGGGGACTTTTGTCTGGCCCGGTTAGTTTGATAGGCAAACACAGTCAGGCTATTTTGACCATGTCTCACAGCTGGTGCTTTTAAGCTATGTCCGGTTTTATTTACAACAGCAGTTAATAGCAAAATTCCCGCCCAAGCCATTACTTCACTTAGCAGAAGCCCTTGCAAGACCTGACGTAGCTCATTGTAGGGTTATGCTGAACTAGCCATAGAAAAGGGACAGGTGTATGACAGCTAATCATTTCAGAATAATGCCATGTCATGCTTGACAATGTTAGGATATGGACTCAGGGGCTGCTGCTCACTCTGAGGTTCTCAGGTCATAGAATTGATGTGGGCTCTGACCACTCACTGAGTCAACCACAACCACAGTCAACACTAATGTCCTGAGGCGCTCTACCCCATTCTTGAATATTGCCCAGGGCAAATTCTGAGTAACCCGACTAAATGTCATTGAAATTGAAATGCAAGCAATTTAAGTGGTTTCTTATGAAGATAAAGGCTTCCATTGAATTACTATAGCTACAAAAGGTTAAAAAGGCCTACTTTGGAATGCGTGTATCATTAACCCCAGTTCATCTGGTGACTCATTATAATAATCAGAAGCATTAGCAGCCTCATCAAGCATGACAATGCATGACAAACAACAATATATGTGAACTGTTCAGCCTCTGGCTAGCACAGCAAGTCACTATCGTTATTGCTTTAATGCAATGTGTCAGTCTCTTTGACAAAAGTCACATTTTGAGGTTTGTATTGCCTCGTGTTTGATTTTGAATTATAATACAATATTAGCCAGATAAATAACATAGAGGCCAAAGCCAGAATGCATATTGTTATAAATAAAGGGAGGATCGCTACTCTGACTTTTTTAAAACCAATCAAGCCAGGTTCCACACACTGTATGCACGATGTCACGGGATAAGGGGAACAAGCAAACAAACTGGTGTCTATAAACAAGCAGCAAAAGAACGAGAGACCTCCAGATAGCCTAAGCAAACAGGGGCATTTACAGGGTATTTCTGTTATTGTGGGATATTAGTAGGAGACCTGTGCTATGGGATGAGGCTGTACAACTGCCCTGCCCACCCAATATGAAAAAAAGTACTAACAGAAGAGACCCAACAGAAGGTAGGCCAATCAATATCAGCAATAACAGCGATGACAACAAAGAGAACAGTGAAGGGGGGTCACATCTGCCAAGCCCCCAAGTGGCCATAATCTGTCTTTTGCCCAGGTTATTTTGATGTGGGGTTAAATAACATTCATTACGGTTGTTATAGAGCCTATGCAAAGGTATTTTCGAATCAAATTACCATGTATTACAGTGTTCTAAATGACCGTGTATTACAGTGTTCTAAATGACCATGTATTACAGTGTTCTAAATGACAGTGTATTACAGTATTCTAAATGACCATGTAATACAGTGTTCTAAATGACCATGTATTACAGTGTTCTAAATTTCCATGTAATACAGTGTTCTACGTGACAATGTTTTGCAGTGTTCTAAATTATCATGTATTACAGTGTTCTAAATGACCAGGTATTAGTGTTCTAAATGACCATGTATTACAGTGTTTTACGTGACAATGTATTACAGTGTTCTACGTGACAATGTATTACAGTGTTCTGAATGACCGTGTATTAGTGTTCTAAATGACCATGTATTACAGTGTTCTAAATGACAATGTATTACAGTGTTCTACGTGACAATGTATTACAGTGTTCTAATAAATGACCATGTATTACAGTGTTCTAAATGACCATGTATTACAGTGTTCTAAATGACCATGTAATAGTGTTCTAAATGACCATGTATTACAGTGTTCTAAATGACCATGTATTACAGTGTTCTAAATAACCATGTATTAGTGTTCTAAATAACCATGTATTACAGTGTTCTAAATGACCATGTATTACAGTGTTCTAAATGACCAGGTATTAGTGTTCTAAATAACCATGTATTACAGTGTTCTAAATGACCATGTATTACAGCGTTTTAAATAACCATGTATTACAGTGTTCTAAATGACCAGGTATTAGTGTTCTAAATAACCATGTATTACAGTGTTCTAAATGACCATGTATTACAGCGTTTTAAATAACCATGTATTACAGTGTTCTAAATGACCAGATATTACAGTGTTCTAAATGACCATGTATTGCAGTGTTGTGAATGACCATCTATTACAGTGTTCTAAATGACTGTGTATTACAGCGTTCTAAATGACAACGTATTACTGTATTCTAAATGACCATGTATTCTAAATGGCCATGTATTGTAGTGTTCTAAATTACCATGTATTACAGTGTTCTACGTACCAATGTATTACAGTATTCTAAATGACCATGTATTGCAGTGTTCTAAATTACCATGTATTAGTGTTCTAAATAACCATGTATTACAGTGTTCTAAATGACCATATATTACAGTGTTCTAAATGACCAGGTATTACAGTGTTCTAAATGACCGCGTATTACAGTGTTCTAAATGACCGTGTATTACAGCATTCTAAATGACTGTGTATTACAGCGTTCTAAATAACCGTGTATTACAGCATTCTAATTGACAGTGTATTACAGCGCTCTAAATGACCGTGTATAACAGTGTTCTAAATGACCGTGTATTACAGCGTTCTAAATTACAGTGTTCTAAATAACCGTGTATTACAGTGTTCTAAATGACCGTGTATTAAAACGTTCTAAATTAACTGTATTACAGCATTCTAATTGACCGTGTATTACAGCGCTCTAAATGACAGCGTTCTAAATGAACGTGTATTACAGCATTCTAAATGACAGTGTTCTAAATTACCGTGTATTACAGCATTCTAAATTACAGCGTTCTAAATGACCGTGTATTACAGTGTTCTAAACTACCATGTATTACAGTAAACTACATTTTTTATTTATTTTTTATTTCACCTTTGTTTAACCAGGTAGGCCAGAAGAGAACAAGTTCTCATTTACAACTGCGACCTGGCCAAGATGAAGCAAAGCAGTGCGACAAAAACAACAGCAAACAATTACACATAAACAAACGTATGATAAAATTACCATGTATTACAGTGTATTACAACATGTTTTACAGTGTTCTAAATGACCAGGTATTACAGTGTTCTAAATGACCAGGTATAACAGTGTTCTAAATGACCAGGTATTACAGTGTTCCAAATGACCGTGTTCGAAATGACCGTGTATTACAGCGTTCTAAATGACTGTGTATTACAGCGTTCTAAATGACCGTGTATTACAGCGTTCTAAATAATCATGTATAAGAGTGTTCTAAATGACCGTGTATTACAGCGTTCTAAATTACAGTGTTCTAAATTACTTTGTAATACAGTGTTCTAAATGACCGTGTGTTGCAGCATTCTAAATGGCAGCGTTCTAAATGACCGTGTATTACTGTTCTAAATGACCATGTATTACAGCGTTTTAAATAACCATGTATTAGTGTTCTAAATTACCATGATTTAAAGTGTTCTAAATGATCGTGTATTACAGTGTTCTAAATGACCATGTATTAGTGTTCTAAATTACCATGATTTAAAGTGTTCTAAATGATCGTGTATTACAGTGTTCTAAATGACCGTGTATTACAGCTTTCTAAATGACAACGTATTACAGTGTTCTACGTGACAATGTATTACATTGTTCTACATGACCAGGTATTACATTGTATTACAGTGTTCTAAATGACCATGATTTACAGTGTTCTAAATGTCCATGTATTACAGTGTTCTAAATAACCATGTATTAGTGTTCTAAATTACCATGATTTAAAGTGTTCTAAATGACCATGTATTACAGTGTTCTAAATGACCGTGTATTACAGTGTTCTAAATGACCATGTATTACAGTGTTCTAAATTACCATGATTTAAAGTGTTCTAAATGACCAGGTATTACAGTGTTTTAAATGACCATGTAAAACAGTTTTCTACGTGACAATGTATTACAGTGTTCTAAATGACCGTGTATTACAGCGTTCTAAATGACTGTGTATTACAGCGTTCTATTTGACCGTGTATTACAGCGCTCTAAATGACCGTGTATTACAGTGTTCTAAATGTGACAGTGTTCTAAAAACAACAAAGAGTTAAACATTAAAATGACCGTGTATTACAGCGCTCTTAATGACAGTGTATTACTGCGCTCTTAATGACAGTGTATTATAGTGTTCTAAATGACCGTGTATTACAGCGTTCTAAATGACAGTGTTCTAAATGACCGTGTATTACAGCGTTCTAAATGACCAGGTATTACAGTGTTCTAAATGACCAGGTACTACAGTGTTCTAACTGACTGTGTATTACAGCATGCTAAATGACCATGTATTACAGCATTCTAAATGACCATGTATTACAGGGTTCTACGTGCCAATGTATTACATTGTTCTAAATGACCAGGTATTACATTGTTCTAAATGACCAGGTATTACCGTGTTGTAAATGTCCAGGTATTACAGTGTTCTAAATGACCATGTATTACAGTGTTCTAAATAACCATGTATTAGTGTTATAAATTACCATGATTTAAAGTGTTCTAAATGACCATGTAATACAGTTTTCTACGTGACAATGTATTACAGTGTTCTAAATAACCATGTATTAGTGTTCTAAATTACCATGATTTAAAGTGTTCTAAATGATCATGTATTACAGTGGTCTAAATGATTGTGTATTACAGTGTTCTAAATGACCATGTATTACAGTGGTCTAAATGATTGTGTATTACAGCGTTCTAAATGACCGTGTATTAGTGTTCTAAATGACAGTGTATTCCAGCATTCTAAATGACCACGTATTACAGTGTTCCTAATTACCATGTATTAGAGTGTTCTAAATGACCATGTAATACAGTTTTCTACGTGACAATGTATTACAGTGTTCTAATTGACCGTGTATTACAGCGTTCTAAATGACTGTGTATTACAGCGTTCTAAATGACCGTGTATTACAGAGTTCTAAATTACCATGTATTACAGTGTTTTAAATGACCATGTAAAACAGTTTTCTACGTGACAATGTATTACAGTGTTCTAAATGACCGTGTATTACAGCGTTCTAAATTATTGTGTATTACAGCGTTCTATTTGACCGTGTATTACAGCGCTCTAAATGACTGTGCATTACAGTGTTCTAAATGTGACAGTGTTCTAAAAACAACAAAGAGTTAAACATTAAAATGACTGTGTATTACAGCGCTCTTAATGACAGTGTATTACAGCGCTCTTAATGACAGTGTATTATAGTGTTCTAAATGACCGTGTATTACAGCGTTCTAAATGACCGTGTATTACAGTGTTCTAAATGACCGTGTATTACAGCGTTCTAAATGATTGTGTATTACAGCGTTCTATTTGATCGTGTCTTACAGTGTTATAAATGACCGTGTATTACAGTGTTCTAAATGACCGTGTATTACAGCGTTCTAAATTATTGTGTATTACAGCGTTCTATTTGATCGTGTATTACAGTGTTATAAATGACCGTGTATTACAGCGTTCTATATGACAGCGTTCTAAATGACCGTGTATTACAGCTTTCTAAATTTCTGTGTTCTAAATGACTGTGTATTACAGTGTTCAAAATGACCGTGTATTACAGCGTTCTAAATGACCGTGTATTACAGTATTCTAAATGACCGTGTATTACAGCGTTCTAAATGACCGTGTATCACAGCGTTGTAAATTACTGTGTATTACAGTGTTCTAAATGACCAGGTATTACAGTGTTCTAAATTACCATGTATTACTAAATAAACGTGTATTATAGTGTTTTAATGACCGTGTAGTACAGTGTTCTAAATTACAGTGTTTTACAGTGTTGAAAATGACAGTGTATTACAGCGTTCTAAATGACCATGTATTACAGTGTTCTAAATGACCACGTATTATAGTGTTCTAAATGTTGTTTGGCAGGCTATTTCTGCTATGCATTTCATTTTCTCATTCTTCTGCTTTTTTGTGTGACTATCGTCTTTCTCCTTTTTTCACAGATACAGTATGCTTTGTTTGATAAAAGTATTCGATCTTTATGCTTATATATAGCTGGGGCTGAATGTGTATTATTAAATGCAATGGTGTCTACAGCTAGGTTAGAAATTGTGCAGAAGGGAATAACGATAATGGTAATCCTAAATGATTATGCTGACATGAGGATTTCCCTCAGCATAAATTTAGTGTTAACATGTTAATCCTTAGGTCATAAATTCAGAGAGAAACGGAGATTGGATCGTATTTGAGATTAGGATGATTCATAATAACCAGCCACAGAAATAGCCCTCTCTGGTCACGCTCCCATCTCTGACCCTGTCATTAACATGGATAATGCATCCATTGACCGGGCAGGAAGAAAACGTCACCTTCGGTTACTGCCACTGTTCTCCTATCACCCCCTCATGTGGTGCAGAAGGGCAGGGGGGCCAGGTGGATGAAACGTATCCCAGATGATGTATACAGCAGCTCTCCTTTCCTTTCAGTCATTGGAAACCAGCCTAAACAGACACACACGGCACACTGCTATCAATTTAGGGCCACTGCAAAGACAGCCCAATGAGAAGGTGGGAGGAGGTAGGGAGGTGATAAAGGGAGCGAGAGAGTGGGAAGGGGTGTGTGTGTGTGTATGTGTGTGTGTGTGTGTGTGTGTGTGTGTGTGTGTGTGTGTGAGAGAGAGAGAGAGAGAGAGAGAGGAGGGAGGGATGTGTGTGTGTGTGTGTGTGTGTGTGTGAGAGAGAGAGAGAGAGAGAGAGAGAGAGAGAGAGAGAGAGAGATAGGGGGGGGGGGAGAGAAGCTCTCTGTATGGCTGTGATAGTCTCTCATCCTGGATACTGCCTTTCCTCTCTGGTTTTGTCCCTTTCACTGGCCACCCTGTGTCCCCAGGAGCAGGCAGCGGTGCAGCGGCACACGGACAAGTTGTTAGCCACGGAGGAAGCTGGGGATGAATCATCCCCCAAAAAAGAGCCATTGAGATGGCAGTGTGTGCGTCTGCCTGGAGGGAGGAACGCGTCAAGCTTTCTCAAGCAAGCAGCAGCCTGCAGTGTGTGCCTGCTTGAGAGCCAGCCCTCCTCGACTGTGTGTGTGTGTATATTCCTGTGTGAGGGTTTGTGTGACGTAGTGTGTATAACGAGTGCTTGTTGTACAGTGTATGTGTGTGTGCGCACTCTTGCTCGCAAGCCTCTGCCCTTCCTGGAGGAAAGGCTCTCCTTTTCAGCGAACCGCAAGGTAAGGAGCCTGCCATTTTTATAGCACTAATTTCTCCCTCCACAGACCCTGTTTATTCCCTCTGGGGAGGGGGGATGGGGGCATGGGGGAGAAAAAAGGAAAAGTGGCTTAGCTCCATTGATAAAGAGCGGGCTACTGTGTGTGTTTGTGTGTGTGTGTGTGTGTGTGTGTGTGTGTGTGTGTGTGTGTGTGTGTGTGTGTGTGTGTGACGTCTGCAGGCAACAGCGTTGGTGGAGGAGATGCAAATACAGAGGGAGAGAGTGACATAGAAAGAGAGGGGGAGGGAGAGAGAGAGAGAGCAGAATGCAGTATGCCCATGTGGTAATAAGGGAGAGAAGAAAATACTATGAAAAGCTGATTGGGTGATGTGCTGGATTCTGGGAAAGGCTGCATCTCAGAAAGGAGCTGCTTTCACCTTCTGCCCACCTACCCCACGTTCTCTCTCTCTCCCTCCATCCCTCTCTCTGTCCTCAGCTTCTGTTGAAAGGATGTAACCTCAGTTTAGCTGGTGTACAAACAGAGTTTTGACAGATTTAATCATGTGAAGATAATATAGACAAAGTTATAGCATTTCATGCTGATTATATGTATGCACTGACAATAAAGGTGCTATTTGTTGTCACTATGCATCTGTCCTTATCTGTGACTGTGAGCTGAGAGCTCAGGTGAACTCTATAGCTTTATATCAGACGAACACTGAGTTGAAATGGATCCAGCTGCTGCATGTATAGTTATGCTTACGTGGATGCCGAGGGAAGGCATCCACATAAGCTTTCTTCTTCTGCTCAGTGAAAACATGCACAAAATGTGTTCCTTTTGTGAGTCAGGATGGTTGTACTGTACACAGTTCTTGACTTGGGCAGGAGCTCTGCTGGGGACCGGCCCCTCAAATTTTCTACTGCTTGAGCTCCTGTTCCTATTTTAGAACATTAGCTCAAAAGTATTGTGGAGTTCCTGCACCTAAATATAAACAGTACCGGCACCCAAAATGAGTCCCGGCACCTATTTCATTCCAAGTCAAGCACTGACTGTACTCTGTGGAATTGATGATACAGAGAATACATGTTCAGGGAATAGCAGAGACCCAGTGGCAGACTGACAGTTAAACAGTCATGTCATTTCGCAAGGTCTTATACTATAGATTGCATTATTGTAATAGTCTACGCCACACTAGTCTTGTTTTAAGTAATTAAATAAATTAGAGAATATAATGGTATATAGTTTTCATGGGATTGCTGGTACGGTAAAACATTGATGGATTTCTCTTTACTGTGACCAGTGGTTAGGACTCTAACTACATGCTCTGGAGGGACACACTGCCAATTATGTCTTAAAATAACTGTCCAGTGTTTCCAGATTTCTCTGAAATATGACCTATAATTAATTACAATATAGGTTAAATATTTTTGTAACTTTTTATTTGATTAAGTATGTTACAAAGCAACTTTTCTGTGTTGAAATGGTGTGAGTGTACCCAAACAACAGAATGGCGTGGGCATATACCGGTCATTCATATACTGTATACCGGTCAGAACACTTATTGGCCTGCTTGTCTTCCTCAGGAGGGTGACATCATCCTCTATGAGGAAATAGCAAGCATTTTTTAAACAATCAGTTTGTGGTTGGGATTTCAAAGTGTTTATTTTCACCTCCAAATTATGCTTTGGCCACAAATACATTATTTGGGTATGAGTTAACAGAATTTTTACTTTTAAAGTGAGATTTTCACTGGACAGTTACTTGCGGCTAGGTGTCCCGCTAGCGTTCCACTATGACAACATCCTGTGAAATTGCAGAGCGTGAAATTCAAAATACATAAATCGTAATAATAAACATTCATGAAAATACAAGTGTCTTGCATAATTTTAAAGCTTAACTTCTTGTTAATCCAACCGCGTTGTCAGATTTCAAAAAGGCTTTACGGCGAAAGCACACCATGTGATTATCTGAGGACAGCGCCCCACATCAAAATACTTTTTCAAACCAGCACAGGCGTCACAAAATCACAAATAGCGATAAAATAAATCACTTACCTTTGAAGATATTCCTCTGTTTGCAATCCCAAGGGTCCCAGCTACACAATGAATGGTTGTTTTGTTTGATAAAGTCCTTCTTTATATCCAAAAAAGTCTGTTTAGTTGGCGCCATTCATTTCAGTAATCCACTCGTTCAACATGCATACAAACGAATCCAAAAAGTTATTGGTAAAGTTTGTCCAAACAAGTCAAAGGATGTTTCTAATTAATCCTCAGGTACTCTAATATCTAAATAAATGATAATATTTAATACGGAGAGTAGTATGTTCAATAGGGAAGATAAATAACGAAGAGTGCAAACCTCATTCACGCGCACAACAAGACTACTTTTCTAATGAAGGACACCTTGGATAAACTACAACTACTTGTTCATTTTTCAAGAAACAAGCCTGAAACCCTGTCTAAAGACTGTTGACATCTAGTGGAAGACATAGGAACTGCAATGTAGGTCAATTTTTTTGTATATCCCATAGGCTAGCATTGAAATGGCCTGTGACCTCAAAACAAAATGTCCAGATGGATGGTCCTCGGGTTTTCACTTACCATATAAGTTCTGTTATACTCACAAACATTACTTTAACAGTTTTAGAAACTTCAGAGTGTCTTTTATCCAATGCTACCAATTATCTGTATATCCTAGCTTCTGGGCCGGAGTAACAGGCAGTTTACTTTGGGCACATCAGTCATCCGGAATTCAGGATACTGCCCCTAGCCTTAAGAAGGTGTATTCCCGTCTGACTGCAGCAGTATGACATACAGCACTTACCTCTCACACCCTTAATAAAGTTGTGAGTAGTTGACCCCGTTTGACTCAGCTGAATGGCCCCTGTGCACCTGCAGCACAGCACAGGGATGTTTCTTTTACCTAGCAGGCTAAGGGCCAGTTAGAGCCATCAGACAGGGAAGTGCTGCTCTGGGACATCCTGGATCAACAGATCTATAGAGCTCAGCTCCCCCAAACCAGAGAAGGTTAGGAGTGGCAGAGGCTCCACTCCTAGGTGCTGGAGGATTAATTGAGGTTAATCAATAATCAGCACTCATGCAACTTGATCAGTCATTAATTTACCCCATTCTACATTTTGTAAGTATGTTTAATTAATTGGTGGGGGGAGGCTACAGCTTGGTCACTCTGTATACCACAGCCAGCAGTAACGAACACGCCATGTGTTTGTGTCTCAGGTTTCTCACTGATATTCAAGAAGGCCAGGTAGGGAGGGAGGGAGAGAAAGAGCAGATGAAAGGAGAGTTTTATTATTCCACACAGAGCCAGATGGACATAGAGTATGTTAGCTGGGGGTGAGTGACGCGTCATGCACACTCATGGGTCCTCTTCTCACTTCATTACTTCTTTTGGAGCCTTTTTTTTAATCATTTTCCCCTTCACGGTCTAGCACTGCCTTAGAGTGCTGTCAGAGCGATGGCAAATGAAATGACGCACCCCATGGAGAAGCACACAGGTGCTGCTGGGACATACTTCTTCCTATACTGTATGTACCCTTACCATACAGCCAGCACTGTGTGCACATGTTGGCCTGCCAGAGGAATGCTTGCTTAGCAGTCATGTCCGCTAGGGGAGAGGAGAGCTGAGGAGAGCAGAGTGGTTATTAAAAGCTTACTGTGGCCAATGGCCATGACCAAGTAAAATGAGGACGGGGTGCCCAGCAGTCACATTGTGTGATGAGACAGCGGCCATACTGGATGAAGGAAGAAGAACTGAGCTGCCGCAAATTGACAACATGGGAGATGAAAAAATCGTTGTCATTTTGTCTCTGGGAGAGGTGCGCTGAGGATGAAGCGGTGAAAGATGAATCATGGCTTCATAGGGAGAAGGGTGTACAGTAAAGCTCGCCAGGGAGGCCCAATGCATCAATAAATTAGACCCCTGAGAGGCCATTTGACCTGCTTCATTGATCCGGCCAGATGATACGACTTTATCTGCTGAGAGTCAGATTGTTTAAAGGACTGGTGGAAGCCAGGAGCATCATAAATTAGACAGAGTGCGTGTCAGTAGTATACTTTACTTACCTACTGCCTATAGGCCTGTGGTACAGTTAGAAGTACAATATATGACCGGGCGGTTTGGGGGCTAGGACTCATTAGAGCACTCATTTGGTACAGGCATGTGTCAGCAGCATCCCTGTAGACATGCAGTGAATAGCACATCAAAGATGACGACTTGAGAGGTGCTGCATTTACAATGTCATTATGTCAAAGTTCTTGGGATAGATAAGAGCTAACTTTTAATGTACATGACTCGTACATGTTAGTGTTTCATCAACTCTGGCCTAGTGGAGAACAAAGCCATTTTGTCTCCCACTTACTGGGCCTGGAGAATCTGTGCCAATCTAATTCAGGCAGAATGATGTATATTCTGTGTCAAGCTCCCCGTCCTCTTCTCAAATCCCTCTTATCACGGCTTGTTTACAGCCAGCGAAGCCAGTCAAGGTTGACATATAAAGACATTGAGTCTCTTGGTGTTGAGGAGGGATGACAACATGCAGCAAGATAATAAAGTGAGACAGCAAAACAAGTGAAACGTCAGTGGCAGGCGACAGTGACAGCCCTCACTCAATACCCCCCCCCCTTCCCCTATCGCTCTCTCTCTCTTTGGTCTGTTCCTTCTCTCAGACTATTCCTCCACTCCATACTATGAACATTCAACCAAAAGTGATGTGCAGTCATGCACTGTGTCTACCATACAAGCTCAGAAAGCACAAAGTTGTTGGATAAGGACATTTATGTATTGTCCTGTCTCTGGCTCCATATCCGAGGCTGTTTTCTGTTCATTCAGTGACTAAAAACATGATGAAAAATCATTCCGGTTTTTTTTCTAACCAGAATGTCCGCGGTTGATCCAGTCTAATGACCAGTGACCTCATGGGTGGAATGTTTTTCATATGTTTCATAATTAATAAACAATAAAAAAATGTAACACAGAAAATACAGTGTTTCCATGTCAAACGGTTATGTTATATTTCAGTCTTCTGTGATGTATATAAAGTGTAATATTGGGATGAAAACTCAAAATGTAATACATTTCAACTCTATATCTGACATGGTACAGGTGTCTTGATTTTTTTAGGCCCATAACCATGTGTGTGAGGTGTACACTTTGGTTTCAAAGTATATTTATTTAGGACTACCAAGAAACACTTTGTGACCCTGATTTTGCTCACTGCAGAAGAAGGTTGAGACAGTTCTGACTTTCTTACTTTACAGGAGTCTTTATCTCTTGCAGGGACAGATGATGTAGTTCAGTGAATTTTACATTCTCACTTTTCAAAAATATTGTTCTTTTTAGAGCCATGAATGTGAAATTAATCTGGTTCTGCTCCCAAGTGTGATCTTTATTTGAGCTAGCGATACAATAATACGGTTGGGAAATGCTGTTGTTGTAGCACTAGCTCAAATAAAGACCACACTTGGGAGGAGTAAGCAGCATGCACAAATTAACCTTCTTTATTTTCATAGCATTTTATTTTTGTTCTTATACCACATTTGATGTGTGTAATTAATTTCCTTGAATATGCTGTATTTTAGTGTCCTGTGCCCTCTGCTCAAATAGCTCCTGTTATATTGAGTAATTGTAACATGATTATTGATTATCAGCAAATAAAATCAATTTTTCCTCTATGAGGAAGGTCTGTCCCTAGTGACTCTACTGTCTAGCATGCTATAACACGGCTGCTGGGAGCACAGTCACACTCTGGCAACAATTAACTTAGTGCAGGTTCTATAGCGTGTCTCGCTTTTTGCTTGCACACGACTTGCATGATACATCAGACCACCTATTAATGAAATATACATGCAGGGAGTGTGCCTTTTTGTCTCATATGAATCTAGCTTCATTACACCTGTTTAACACAATAATCATCACGCATGTTGACGCATCTCTGTTATTGCCTCTAGAAGTTACTTTTTAGAGAAAACAGGCAGTCTTACGGAAGGAAAGGAGAGCATCAACCACAGTCATAAACACTGACAGACCCCTCCACCCCTGGCCCCTTGAGGGACAACACAGTCTCATTACACTCAAAGGGCAAAATGGTCATCATAAAAAAGCTGATAGAAGAGCACGGCACAGATCCAGCTGTGCTATTTAGCCTTGCATTATGCTTATTTCTACATTGACAAACGGAAAGAGGATTACCTTCTGTCCTTTCTCCCACCCACACCTCACAATTTGACACAAATCTTGTGCACAACAAACATGCGTCAGGAGAAACTGTGTCCTAAAATTGGATCAGAGGAGGGCTGAACACAGTGGACACGCTACTAATCCTACAAGCATATTTACCTACACACTCCATACATCAGTACAAGCCTGCCAAAACAAGATAGAAATGGAATCAGGGCAAAATAAGGAAAACGCTCACTTGAGCTTGGCGAACTCAAATCTAATAGCTCTCTTATCTCTCTGTATCTCTTTCTACCCCCTCCCACTCAACATCTCCAAATCTGGCTGATATAACTACGGTAGGAGGGTGCATAAGCTATCCCTCACCAGTCCTGTCCATAATGGATTGACGGGATAACTGAGAGGCTTGTCTGCATGTTAAAGCTGCTCACAGGGAGTATGGCTGTTGTTAGATCTGAAGATGAGCGCAGGGTGTGAAGGCATGTTTGGGGTCTGAGGTATGTTGTTTACAGGGTCACTGACATACTAGAATTATAGGCTGTCTGTTTGGAAAATGGGGCTGTAATTCATACAAATTAGAAGTGAGAAAGGCTAAATCTCAGGAGTGATTATTGGTCAGACTGTCACTGTACTACTAGAATAAGTATGCCTTCCAACCAAAGTAGGCCAGTACGACTGATAAAGATTTAGCATGTGTCCCTTTGACAAGTGATTTTAAATGATTGTTTGTTCTGAGCCATCAATCGTTTAAAATGTAATTGTCAAAGGGACATGTGATTGGTTCTGTGTTCATGGCAGATATTTGGATTCATGCTATATTGCTGGTGTGTTCATGGAGTTAGAAAGAAACAAACCAGTGTAGCACAATTTAGAATTGCCTCATCCTCTTTGGCTTTTGATATCCTTGACAGCATCTGCCCAAGTTTTGCTTCAGCACTTTGGTACGATTCAAGCCAAGCTGCATGGGGTCAAGTCCCTGTAGTTCAGAGTCATTTACAGTGGTGCAAAAAAGTATGTATGTGACCAGAAACCATTATTACAGCAAGTGCAAGTTTAGCTCCACATCCATGTATACTTATTTTCCTATGGGCTGAAAAAACTATAAGATATTGTTATCTGGACATTCATAAGTTTAGTAGATTTGTGAGAGGTCGGTATAAGTGCAGATGCATGTTATTACAGCTTGTAAACCAATATTCAGCTCCTACTTTTCAATTAATTTTGTTGAACATGAATCAAGATACTGTGTTTTTTTATTTGGGTCCAAATACTTAGTTCTTTACTTCGTAATGTCCATGTATACCGAATGGAAACACATAGAAGGAATACAGTGATGTATAATGAATGCTGTTGTGTTCTGTTATCTGCAGGTCTGCATGGCAATGATGCCTCATAGATGATGCCTCATCAATGATGCCTCATAGAATAGCACAGAGCAGTGAGAGCAGCTATTCTGTTTGTGACAGTATCAGCCCATCATCACTGGCATCGGATGACTGTAGCAGTTTGCATTTCACTCATGAGTAAATATTGATTGATCTGCTTGTACAGGAAACACAAGAGTAGTGTATAAATATTTGGCTCAGTACTGCCAACATCTGCACTTCACAGTGCTGAACAGACACAGAACCAGAGAACCGGGCATATGGAGTGAAAAAAACAAAAAAACAGTAGTGTATTTTCTGTCTATTTCGAGCCTTTCGTTACTCAAACTCAAAAGACAAACAGGCCTTAAAAGCCTTTTCATGTTTTAGAGTGAAAAACTAGGTCCATGTCTGAAAACACAGCCAGGTTTACCCTGCTCTGTGGTCCCAGCTCCATTCTCCATCTCACCCACCCCCACCTCCCGACAGCCTCCCTCACGCCATAGTGTCCCTGTCAGATGGAATTCAATTTAATTCCTTCTCAGCTCCACATTATGTACATAGGGAGAGCACATAATGATACGCTTATGCAACACTTAGCACATTAGCCTTGTGATGGAATTATCCTTGGAGGGGGACATGTCCCTCCCAGCATTGATACTCTACTCCCTCAACCTTCCCCCCACCTTCCCCCCCCCATCTCTCCCTTTATAAATCAGGTTAATCTGAAGTGTGACTGGGGGCCTCTCCACTCTGGTGCCAGGGTGAAGACCGGGCTGTTGGCATGCAGTGGGGGTCACTGTTGCAGTTGGCATAACGGGGGTCACTGCAGCTGATTAGAGGGCTGTCTGGGGGAAGAGAGCAGAGGAGGCTGCCAGTGTGATTGCATGCCGAGCTGCAGTAGAGCTGCAGAAATCACTAGATTTCCTCAACTCCCACAATACATCATGGCAGATGTTGGGTATTCTACTGACGGCATCTTTGTTGTGTTAAATGTGATGGTGTGTCATGAGAACTTGTTGCAGTGGGCCACCAGCCATGTTCCCATATGATGTTCTGACAAACATTAATCAGTTCTCCAACAAGACTTGTGTTTTTTTTTTTGTATTTTGTTGAATTTTTACCCCCCTTTTTCCCCCCAATTTCGTGGTATCCAATTGTTTAGTAGCTACTATCTTGTCTCATCGCTACAACTCCCGTGCGGGCTCGGGAGAGACGAAGGTTGAAAATCATGCGTCCTCCGATACACAACCCAACCAAGCCGCACTGCTTCTTAACACAGGGTTCGACCCGGAAGCCAGCCACACCAATGTGTCGGAGGATTTCCCTACCGGCCAAACCCTCCCTAACCCGGACGACACGAGGCCAATTGTGCGACAGAGCCTGGGCGCGAACCCAGAGTCTCTGGTGGCACAGCTGGCGCAGCAGTACAGCGCCCTTAAACCACTGCGCCACCCGGGAGGCCCAACAAAACTTTATCAAAGAGCAGCTCATCTGCAGCAGTATATTTTCAACTAATTATGGATTAAGTTCAAGTACAGCTAATTAAATGATATGTAATATAATTGATTACTGTATCGTGGTACAGTAGATACAGTGGAGTCCAAAATTATTGACACTTGATAGAGATGAGCAAAACTTATGGTATGAAATAAATCATTCAAATACAGAGCTCTTTTGTATGCTACAAACAAGTTATTTTATACTAATACAATTGCTCAGAGAAAGAGATTTTGTTGAAAAAGTAATTTAAAAAAATCTCAAAAAGGTAAGGGTCAAAATGATTGACATCCCTGTTTTCAATACCTTTCAATACCTCACCTTGCGAGGATAACAGCACTGACCCTTTTTCTAAAATGTTTTATGAGTTGGAGAACACACTGGGAGGGATCTTTCAGATCCTTGATATCCTTTGTCTGTACTTATGGACTGCCCTCTTCAATTCAAACCACAAGTTTTCAATGGGTTTCAAGGCCAGAGACAGAGATGTCCATTGCAAAAGGTTATTGAAAGGTATGTCAATAATTCTGACCCCTACCTTTTGAGAAAATAAAATGTTACTTGTTAAACAAATCTCTTTCTCTAGGCAATTATATTCGTATAAAATAACATCATTTCCGATTTGTCTACAAAATAGCTAAGTATTTTTTATTATTTATTTTATACTGTCATATTCACTCGTCTTTTAATTGCAGACCTCATTGTACATATAAGATTCATGACAGCAGTGTCCCTAGCTTACACTATGCCACTCATTTTATACTAATACAATTGTTCAGAGAAAGAGATTTTGTTTAACAAGTAACATTTTATTTTGTCAAAAGGTAGGGGTCAATGCAGTGCAGAGGGCTTTATATCTAAAACTTGAGAGGTCACTTTCCCTAGAAGCCAGAGAAAGTCGTGCTTCTTCAGTGGCATAAGGATGGGGATGGGGTTATAGTGGACTCTAGCAGAATGGTGGTAGACTCCAGCATAGGGAAGTTAGGGGTTATGGTGGTAGACTCCAGCATAGGGAAGTTAGGGGTTATGGTGGTCGACTCCAGCATAGGGACATTAGGGGTTATGGTGGGTAGACTCCAGCATAGGGACATTAGGGGTTCTGGTGGTAGACTCCAGCATAGGAACATTAGGGGTTATGGTGGTAGACTCCAGCATAGGATCATTAGGGGTTATGGTGGTCAACTCCAGCATAGGGAAGTTAGGGGTTATGGTGGTAGACTCCAGCATAGGGACATTAGGGGTTATGGTGGTAGACTCCAGCATAGGGACATTAGGGGTTATGGTGGTAGACTCCATTATAGGGAAGTTAGGGGTTATGGTGGGTAGACTCCAGCATAGGGACATTAGGGGTTATGGTGGTAGACTCCATTATAGGGAAGTTAGGGGTTATGGTGGGTAGACTCCAGCATAGGGACATTAGGGGTTATGGTGGTAGACTCCAGCATAGGGAAGTTAGGGGTTATGGTAGTAGACTCCAGCATAGGGACATTAGGGGTTATGGTGGTCGACTCCAGCATAGGAACATTAGGGGTTATGGTGGTAGACTCCAGCATAGGGAAGTTAGGGGTTATGATGGTCGACTCCAGCATAGGGACATTAGGGGTTATGGTGGGTAGACTCCAGCATAGGGACATTAGGGGTTATGGTGGTAGACTCCAGCATAGGGAAGTTAGGGGTTATGGTGGTAGACTCCAGCATAGGGACATTAGGGGTTATGGTGGTCGACTCTAGCATAGGGACATTAGGGGTTATGGTGGGTAGACTCCAGCATAGGGACATTATTGTTTATGGTGGGTAGACTCCATTATAGGGAAGTTAGGGGTTATGGTGGTAGACTCCAGCATAGGAACATTAGGGGTTATGGTGGGTAGACTCCAGCATAGGAACATTAGGGGTTATGGTGGTAGACTCCAGCATAGGAACATTAGGGGTTATGGTGGTAGACTCCAGCATAGGAACATTAGGGGTTATGGTGGTAGACTCCAGCATAGGGACATTAGGGGTTATGGTGGTAGACTCCAGCATAGGGACATTAGGGGTTATGGTGGTAGACTCCAGCATAGGGACATTATTGTTTATGGTGGTAGACTCCAGCATAGGAACATTAGGGGTTATGGTGGTCAACTCCAGCATAGGGAAGTTAGGGGTTATGGAGGTAGACTCCAGCATGGGGACATTAGGGGTTATGGTGGGTAGACTCCAGCATAGGGAAGTTAGGGGTTATGGTGGGTAGACTCCAGCATAGGGAAGTTAGGGGTTATGGAGGTAGACTCCAGCATAGGGACATTAGGGGTTATGGTGGGTAGACTCCAGCATAGGGAAGTTAGGGGTTATGGTGGGTAGACTCCAGCATAGGGAAGTTAGGGGTTATGGTGGTAGACTCCAGCATAGGGACGTTAGGGGTTATGGTGGTAGACTCCAGCATAGGAACATTAGGGGTTATGGTGGTCGACTCCAGCATAGGAACATTAGGGGTTATGGTGGTAGACTCCAGCATAGGAACGTTAGGGGTTATGGTGGTAGACTCCAGCATAGGAACGTTAGGGGTTATGGTGGTAGACTCCAGCATAGGAACGTTAGGGGTTATGGTGGTAGACTCCAGCATAGGGACATTAGGGGTTATGGTGGTCGACTCCAGCATAGGGACATTAGGGGTTATGGTGGTAGACTCCAGCATAGAGACATTAGGGGTTATGGTGGTAGACTCCAGCATAGGAACGTTAGGGGTTATGGTGGTAGACTCCAGCATAGGAATGTTAGGGGTTATGGTGGGTGGACTATTTGTGTTTTCCTCCCTCTAATGCACTGAAAGCCTGTGGGCTCTGGCCAGGTCGACTGTGTGCTCGTCAGTAAAAGGGCACAGAGAATGAATAAGCCTTAATAGATACCCTTCATTACACACAGGCTTACAAACTTGTCCCCCTAAGACAGGTTATAAGGCACAAAAGCAAATGACAGACAGAAAGCCAGTCTGGAAGATGGACATATCACGGAGAGAATATTTTTTAGACAGACAGATTGGAGTTTATTCACTTGTATTTCATTTTCTAATGGAAGTGTCTGATGTTGTTATAGTAACTTCAATGTACACATTGATGGATAATTGACTGTTCATAGATTAAAAAAGCTGTATGTGACTTTATCAATGGTAACAACAGTAGCTGCTAATTTAGAAAAATAATGTATCGAATGTGTCTATTTCTTGTCTATGCAGGGCCGTCTTGAGTTTGGCAAGCTGTCAGTCTTCTGGACCTGACGATGTTTCGTAAGAAGAAAAAGAAGAGGCCAGAGATCTCAACACCAAAGAACTTTGAGCACCGGGTGCACACCTCGTTTGACGCCAAGCGGTGCTGCTTTGTGGGCCTGCCGACCCAATGGCACAGTCTGATAGAGAACCTCCGTAGGCCCAAGCCTATGATGGACCCCTCCCGGATCACCTCCGTGGAGCTCAAGCCAAAGAAGGTACTGGACCTTATTCTCAGCTCACTTTCCTGTTTGCACAGGTTTTTTTTCTCTGAACGTATTATCTAACAGACAAAAAGAGCTGAGAATGTATACGATTTTATTTCTGAGATTTTTCCAGTTTTAGTAAGCCTCAAAACCCTCCATCACAAGTGTTTTTATCAGGCTATAACGCCCCCTTTAGATCTTCAGCAGAGTTACCCTGCTTTTGTCGTCTAAAGTTTCCCTAGTCCAGCGATGGCAGTGTGGTTGCCAGCACTTGCTGTTCTCCCTGTCATATTGCTTTCTTATCTATCACGGGGCTCAGCTAATGACCCTGCTGTGTACATTGACTGTACTACGCGAATCCTTGAAGACTCCAAGATTTATTACTCCATGCAGGAAAATAATAACGATCCATGGCTGAGGGATAGAAAGTGCACGTACAGCAGTGGAAATGCCAGTGAGCAAAAAAGCCTGCAAATGTAAGGATTTCTGCACTAGGCTGAATACTCATGCCGATATGCCCCTTACAAAAACACAAAACACTTTCATTGCCACCATTGGATAAATTTCAGTTTTGCATTTCAAAATCCCAGTGAAGCAAGGTCATGGTTTTAACAGGATCATCAGGATTGAATTGGTAGTACAGGGGAGACTTGTGTTCTGTATGTAAATAATGTAGCGTTTACGGCAGAGGCAAAGGTTGGAGAGGTTACAAAAATAATTATTACATTTGAGACATTTGTACAATAATTCGCAATTCTGTCATTTGTAATGAATTTGAAGTGGGATGTTAATTAGTTTGGCTACCTGTGCAGCTGTGAGAGCTGACCAGAGCACCATTCCAAAGACAGACAAACATAGGAGACTCTCATGATGATGAACAGAACTTTACTTTAACCAGAGATTGAGTAATCAGAAAATTGGCCTTTCTCCAATAGGTTCAACTGGAAGGCCCAACACATTTTTTAAGTCTGTGTCATCTTGTTTTGTCAGGGCAAGGTGATGCTCTTTTTCTACGCCACTGCGATGTTTGCTGCTTGAGATTTCACTCTTTAGAAAGAATCTATCCGTCATTACAGTTTTTATACAAGCCACATTGCAAAATAGAAGTGCCTGTGTGCAGTATGTTACAATCATTCCAGGTTGGCTGAACATTACTGCTTTCCTTTCAGACCATCGTGCGTGGGAGTATGATCGGTCATGGAGATTACATCTCAACCATGATCTCCGACATGAGCAGGTTGTCGGTGACCAGCTCCAACTCCCTGAGGAAGAGCAGCCCTTCTTCCAGGAAAAGGGCCCAGTCCCTGGGCAGGCTGGGGGAGGTGAAGGAGGGGGACACCTACCAGTATGAAGACCTGGGAGAAGATGAGCTGGAGCAGCAGCAGTGGAGAGACAGGGCTCATAACATCCACAGTGAGAGTGGGACGAGTATTACCCTACAGCCGAACGGCGTTCTCCCCAGGGCCAAGTCCACCTATGAAGTGAGCATCAGCTGTCTGGAGGGACCCCTGGCTCCATCCCAGCCAATGCAAGTGCCTATTAAGGGGGCTTATATCAGCTGTGAGGTGGGTAGCCCCACAGAGACACTGATGGTTAAGAGAGACTTCCAGGTGCCCAGGGTTATGCCACAAAAACAGAGGCCTATCTCGTTCTTCTACAGCCCAGCCATGGCTGTCCAGCATACCGACCATGGGGGTCGCCCCCCTCCGGAGTACAGCACCAACCTCTACATCCACTCCCACAACAGCCCTGGCAGACCATACTCCTCCTACGACCTGAAGGTGAGCAGATCACTTAATCATAATCTCTCATCTATATTTTAGATGGACATTGTCATAGGCCAGCCCGTTTGCTGCTATAACAGCCTCCACTCTTCTGGGAAGGCTTTCCACTTGCTTCGGGTACTTGCTTCCATTCAGCCACAAGAGCATTGGTAAGGTCGAGCACTGATGTTGGGCAATTAGGCCTGGCTCGCAGTCGGCGTTCCAATTCATCCCAAAGGTGTTTGATGGGGTTGAGGTCAGGGTTCTGCGCAGGCCAGTCAAGTTCTTCCACCCCAATCTCCACAAACCATTTCTGTATGGACCTCGCTTTGTGCATGGGGCATTGTCATGCTGAAATAGGAAAGGGACTTCCCCAAACTGTTGCCACAAAGTTGGAAGCACAGAATCGTTTAGATTGTCATTGTATGCTGTAGCGTTAAGATTTCCCTTCACTGGAACTAAGGGGCTTAGCCCGAACCATGAAAAACAGTCGCAGACCATTATTCTTCCTCCACCAAACTTTACACTATGCACTATGCATTGGGGCAGGTAGCGTTCTCCTGGCATCTGTAAAACCCAGATTCGTCCATTTGACTGTCAGATGGTGAAGCGTGATTCAACACTCCAGAGAACGCGTTTTCACTGCTCCAGAGTCCGATGGCGGAGAGCTATACATCAGTCCAGTCGACGCTTGGCATTGCGCATGGTGATCTCAGGCTTGTGTGCAGCTGCTCGGTTGAAAAAACGATTTCATTAAGCTCCCAACGAACAGTTATTGTGCTGAAGTTGCTTCCAGAGACAGTTTGGAACTTGGTAGTGAGTGAGGACCGACAATTTTTAAGTGCTTCATCACTCGGCGGTCCCATTCTGTGAATTTTATACCCCTGTCAGCAACAGGTGTGGCTGAAATGGCCAAATCCACTAATTTGAAGGCATGTTCACATACTTTTGTATATATAGTGTAGTCAACCAATATCACATTGGCCAGTAGCTAACTGTGGTATAAACTGTAACTTACAGCTTTACTCTTTTAAAAATCCTTTTCCATAATATGGCCAGCGAGTTACTTCTTAAACTGTTTTTTTTTAGGTAAAACATAGCAGCCTGCATTCCTGCATTCTACAGTTGATTGCTCAATTAATGCTGTTGTTTTTTTCGGGATGATAAAATATGATTTGTGACTTGATTGCTTCGATGTGCTTGTAAACATTGAGAGATGCTATGTTTGGCATAATCTCAAGGGTACATTGAGGTACCTATGGCAACGTTTTAGCAGGGAGCGCACCAGGTGAAGTCAATGCATAGTGTGAGAGTGAAGCACTGTGATTTACATCCAGTAATAAAGCAAGCCAGGGACCCTGGGAAGACAGCCAACTCTACCTCTATCTCTCTCTCTCTCTCTCTCTCTCTCTCTCTCTCTCTCTCTCTCTCTCTCTCTCTTTGTTATCGTCCAGGCAGAGTCGGCTCTGAGGCACCACCAGTCAGGCTTCCTACCAAGCACCACCAGTAGTCCCTTCATGAGTGGCATCAGACCCCACAGGACGGTACGCTCCTCAGCCAGCTACACCCTGGGACTGTCTCCCAACATGGGCCTGAGACCCAATGGCCCTGACCCCTTTCTGAGACACTCAGGCTGCCCTAATGCTCCCTTCCCCGGACAGGACAGCCCATCCCAGCTCCGGCCTTCCCCCACCGGCTCCCTGGCCACCAGCCCCCCAGGCACATGTTCCCCTGCCTTCAGACCCCCTCAGCACCCACAGAGGCCGCCACCAGACCCCCCCAAGGTGACCCATAAACAGTTTAAGGCTGCCCTGAACATGGTGGTGGACAAGGGAGACCCTCGGTCGTACCTGGAGAACTTTGTAAAGATTGGAGAAGGGTCCACAGGGGTGGTGTGTATCGCTCGGGAGAAACACAGCGGCAGGCAGGTGGCCGTGAAGATGATGGACCTGCGGAGACAACAACGTAGAGAGCTGCTTTTCAACGAGGTATGACGACCTCCACTCAACACTATCCTCAATGACCCCCCTCAAAACACCACCCCGAATCACCAATAAATCATGCTGGGATACATCACATAACAGAGCCCAGATGTTATTTATTTGTTGCCGGGTTTAACATGTTTAATGCATTTTCAATTATCAAACAAAATACATTGAAACTGCTGGGTCAAATGCCCCCTTAGATCCATCTAGTTCTAGCGTGGAGATAGATAACACGAAGTCACTGTTTTGGTACACTGTAAAGTCCATGGAGAATAAGAGCACCTCCTCCCAGCTGCCCACTGCACTGACGCTACCGATACTGTCACCACCGATAAATCCATGATAACCGAGAATTTCAATAAGCATTTCTCTACCTGGACCCGTACAAATCAGCTGGGCTAGACAATCTGGAACCTCTCTTTCTAAAAATTATCCGCCGCCATTGTTGCAACCCCTATTACCAGTCTGCTCAACCTCTCTGTTTCGTATCGTCTGAGATCCCTAAAGATTGGAAGCCGCGGTCATCCCCCTCTTCAAAGGGGGTGACACTAGACCCAAACTGTTACAGACCTATATCCATCCTACCCTGCATTTCTAAAGTCTTCTAAAGCCAAGTTAATAAACAGATCACTGACCATTTAGAATCCCACCGTACCTTCTCATCTGTGCAATCCGTTTTCCAAACCGGTCACGGGTCACCTCAGACACGCTCAAGGTATTAAACAATATCACAACCGCCATCGATAAAAGACAGTACTGTGCAACCGTCTTCATCGACCTGGCCAAGGCTTACGACTCTGTCAATCACCGCATTCTTATCGGCAGACTCAACAGCCTTGGTTTCTCAAATGACTGGCTTGCCTGGTTCACCAACTACTTCTCAGATAGAGTTCAGTGTGTCAAATTGGAGGACCTGTTGTCCGGAATTCTGTCTCTATGAGGGTACCACAGGGTTCAATTCTCGGGCTGACTCTTTTCTCTGTATACATCAATGATGTCGCTCTTGCTGCTGGTGATTCTCTGATCCACCTCTACGCAGACGACACCATTCTGTATACATCTGGCACTTCTTTGGACACTGTGTTAACAAACCTCCAAACGAGATTCAATGCCATACAACACTCCTTCCGTGGCCTCCAACTGCTCTTAAATGCTAGTAAAACTAAATGTATGCTTTTCAACTGATCACTGCCCGCACCTGCCTGCCCGACTAGCATCACTGCTCTGGACGGTTCTGACTTAGAATATGTGGACAACTACAAATACCTAGGTGTCTGGCTAGACTGTAAACTCTCCTTCCAGACTCATATTAAACATCTCCAATCCAAAATGAAATCCAGAATTGGCTTCTTATTTTGCAACAAAGCCTTCTTCACTCACGCTGCCAAACATACCCTCGTAAAACTGACTATCCTACCGATCCTTGACTTCGGCGATGTCGTTTACAAAATAGCCTCCAACACTCTACTCAGCAAACTGGATGTAGTCTATTACAGTGCCATCCGTTTAGTCACCAAAGCCCCATATACCACCCACCACTGCGACCAGTATGCTCTCGTCGGCTGGCCTTTGCTTCATATTCGTCGCCAGACCCACTGGCTCCAGGTCATCTATAAGTCTTTGCTAGGTAAATCTCCGCCTTATATCAGCTCACTGGTCACGATAACAACACCCACTCATAGCACGCGCTCCAGCAGATATATCTCACGGGTGATCCCCAAAGCCAACACCCCCTTTTGCCTCCTTTCGTTACAGTTCTCTGCTGCCAATGACTGGAACGTATTGCAAAAATCGCTGAAGTTGGAGACTTACATCTCCCTCACTAACTTTAAACATCAGCTATCTGAGCAGCTAACCGATCGCTGCAGCTGTACACAGCCCATCTGTAAATAGCCCATCCAATCTACCTACCTCATCCCCATATTGTTTTCATTTACGTTTTTGCTCTTTTGCACACCAGTATTTCTACTAGCCCATCATCATCTGCACATCTATCACTCCAGTGTTAATTTGCTAAATTGTAATTACTTCGCTACTATGACCTATTTATTGCCTACCTTCTCACCCCATTTGCACACTCTATATAGACTTTTTTCTATTGTGTTATTGACTGTACGTTTGTTTATTCCATGTGTAACTCTGTGTTGTTGTTTGTGTTGCACTGCTTTGCTTTATCTTGGCCAGGTCGCAGTTGTAAATGAGAACTTGTTCTCAACTGGCCTACCTGGTTAAATAAAGGTTAAATTAAAAAAATAAGAAAATAAAAACTGTTTCCCAGACAATAATACCCAAATAACCTTTTTTTGCCCATGAGTACCCTCTTGAAATCATCAGGTGCGTTACATGACACCTCTGTTATCAACTGTATGTGTTTGTCCAGGTGGTGATCATGAGGGACTACCAGCACAGGAATGTGGTGGAGATGTTTAAAAGTGCCCTGGTGGAGGAGGAGCTCTGGGTCATTATGGAGTACCTACAGGGTGGAGCACTAACCAACATCGTGTCTGAGACCAGGTATGGAGACATTGCACAGACTTGACCTACACAGCCAGAAATAACTGCTGTCATACAGGGGGCAAATTGTATTGAGGGGTCAATATAATGTCAAATATAGGCATTTTTAAGAGACAAGACTTCAAGGACATGTGTGACAGAAGGATGAAGCAAAATTCTTGTTATGTCTTCAGTACCTATTTTCACCATTAAGGGGTAGTGTGGTACTAATTAGTTGAGAGGACAGGCAACTACGCACAGTCAATCCCATTTTCACTGCCACTTTAGCAAAACACTGTCCTCCTATGGGAAAATATAATCCGATAACATAATTCGATTTGTGTGTGTTCAAATGAAATGTGGTGAAATTAATTTAGTCCCAAAACACAATTGTATCTATGCTCTCATCCTGTTCAGTACTGTATATCAGATACTCTAGAAATGCATAAACAAAAGCAAGAAAATGGCCCACTCGATATTAGACACAAGGAATTGTCAGTGAATTTGAACTCTACCTGTCAATGTATTTTAAATTCCAAACTGAAAGTTGGCTCATTCACAATACAGAGACAGGAGTATACCTCAGAGCCTAGAGACATGGGGACTGAGTGCATTTCTAACTGACATATAAAAATGGGCCAAATCACATTGGCTGTCATTTTCAGCTTTTGTCAGCTAAATTATACCTCCTTCATACTCCAATCCAACCCCAAATACGTTTTTTAAACAATCAATAAAGCTATTAGCCAGAACAAAAAAAAAAAACTATTTTCTGGGGTGTTTCTGTAGCACAGTTCTTCAGTGTTCAAAATCAGGTAGGCTATATTTTCATGATGCAAACACGAGATACAGTGAATGCATGTAGTTGTCTGAACCACCACTACACTCTTCGAAAAAAAGGTTACATCTAGAACCTAATAGGGTTCTTCGACTGTCCCCATAGGATAACATTTTAAAGAAACCTTGATGGTTCCACGTAGAACCGTTTTGGGCTCCATGTAGAACCCTATCCACAAGGATATACTGCTTTCACTGGAACAGGCCCAGATCCCTTTCATTTGCTTGAAGAAAAGATGCAGGAAAAGGGGCCGCAGATCGGGCATCCTTCTGAGAATCCATAGGCGAGCGAGTAAACTCCCACTACTATCCATTCTTCTTGCTAACGTGCAGTCATTGGAAAATAAAATTGACGAGACATTAAAAACTGTAATATCTTCTGTGTCACCGAGATGTGGCTGAACGGCGATACGAATAATATAGAGCAGGCGGGATTTTCCATGCACCGGCAGAACAGAAAAGCTACGTCTGGTAAAATGAGGGGTAGGGGTGTGTGTCTATTTGTTAATATCAGCTGGTGTGCAATGTCTAATGTTAAAGAAGCCTTGAGGTATTGCTCGCCTGAGGTAGAGTACCTTCTGATAAGCTGTAGACCACACTATCTACCAAGAGAGTTCTCATCTATATTATTGGTAGCCGTTGTCACGATCGTCCTCCTCTTCGTCTGAAGAGGAGAGGCGAGAAGGATCAGAGGACCAATATGCGGCGTGGTAAGTGTCCATGGTGAATCTTTAATAAAGAAAGACTGAACACTATGCAAAAGAGTAACGAAAACAATAAACCAAATACGACCGTGAAGCTACAAAATGAGACCTGTGCTGACACAAGCCACTAACATAGACAATCACCCACAAACAAACAGTGCAACCCAGGCTACCTAAGTATGATTCTCAATCAGAGACAACTAATGACACCTGCCTCTGATTGAGAACCATACTAGGCCGAAAACATAGAAATGCCCCAAAACATAGAAAAACAAACATAGACTGCCCACCCAACTCACGCCCTGACCATACTAAATAAATACAAAACAACGGAAATAAAGGTCAGAACGTGACAGTACCCCCCCCCAAAGGTGCGGACTCCGGCCGCAAAACCTTGACCTATAGGGGAGGGTCTGGGTGGGCGTCTGTCCGCGGTGGCGGCTCTGGCGCGGGACGCGGACCCCACCTCATCATTGTCTTAGTCCGCCTTATTGTCCGCCTCCGTGGCTCTCTCAGCATGACCACCCCTCTCAATGACCCCACTGGACAGAGGGGCAGCTCGGGACAGAGGGACAGCTGCTCGGGACAGAGGGACAGCTGCTCGGGACAGAGAGACAGCTGCTCGGGACAGAGAGACAGCTGCTCGGGACAGAGAGACAGCTGCTCGGGACAGAGAGACAGCTGCTCTGGGCAGAGGGGCTCCGGCAGCGGCGCCGGACAGGCGGGAGGCTCCGGCAGCGGCGCCGGACAGGCGGGAGGCTCCGGCAGCGGCGCCGGACAGGCGGGAGGCTCCGGCAGAGGCGCCGGACAGGCGGGAGGCTCCGGCAGAGGCGCCGGACAGGCGGGAGGCTCCGGCAGAGGCGCCGGACAGGCGGGAGGCTCCGGCAGAGGCGCCGGACAGGCGGGAGACTCCGGCAGAGGCGCCGGACAGGCGGGAGACTCCGGCAGAGGCGCCGGACAGGCGGGAGACTCCGGCAGAGGCGCCGGACAGGCGGGAGACTCCGGCAGAGGCGCCGGACAGGCGGGAGACTCCGGCAGAGGCGCCGGACAGGCGGGAGACTCCGGCAGCGGCGCCGGACAGACAGGACCACCTGCAGGGAGGAGACAGAGAGACAGCCTGGTGCGTGGGGCTGCCACAGGAACCACCAGGCTGGGAAGACCTTCAGGAGGCTTGGGGTTAAGAGGAGGCACCTGAAAGACCGGGCTGTGGGGGAGCACTGGAGCTCTGGTGCGCAACCTTGGCACCACTTCCCCAGGCTGGATAACCACTCTAGCCCGGACCGTCCAGAGTGCAGGCACAGGTTGAACCGGGCTGTGGGTAAGCACGGGAGATCTAGTGCTTACTACACGCACCTCTCCCTTCGGCTCCATTCCCACAGTCGCCCGGTACGAGCGGAGCGCGGGTAGAGGACGCACTGCACCCTCCCAGCGCCCCGGAGACACAGCACGCAGAGCCGGCGCAGGATACCCTGGGCCAAAACTGCGTGCCGGCGACCAGACCCGCTGAGCAGGCACCATACGCCCTGGCTCGATGCCCGCACTCGCATGACACTCTCGGGGGGCTGTCCTATAGCGCACCGGGCTATGGACACGTACTGGCGACACCGTGCGCTTAACCGCATAACACGGTGCCTGCCCAGTATCTTGCTGCTTATAATAAGCACGACGAGTGAGCGCAGGTCTGCTACCTGGCTTAGCTCCACCCCTCGTGTGCCCCCCCCCCCAAAAAAAATTTGGGGCTGTCTCTCGTACCTGTCGCACTGCCGTGCTGCCTTCGCCAACCTCATTCTCCTGTAACCTTCCTTGCACTGCTCCATCGAATCCCAGGCGGGCTCCGGCACTCTCCCTGGGTCGATGGCCCATCTGTCTATCTCCTCCCAAGTTGTGTAGTCCTGTGAAGCCGGCCGCTGTTGTTGTTGCTGCCGCTGCTGCTGCTGCTGTCGTCGCTGTTTTCTACCACGCCGCTTGGTCCTTGGTTGGTGGGTGATTCTGTCACGATCGTCCTCCTCTTCGTCTGAAGAGGAGAGGCGAGAAGGATCAGAGGACCAATATGCGGCGTGGTAAGTGTCCATGGTGAATCTTTAATAAAGAAAGACTGAACACTATGCAAAAGAGTAACGAAAACAATAAACCAAATACGACCGTGAAGCTACAAAATGAGACCTGTGCTGACACAAGCCACTAACATAGACAATCACCCACAAACAAACAGTGCAACCCAGGCTACCTAAGTATGATTCTCAATCAGAGACAACTAATGACACCTGCCTCTGATTGAGAACCATACTAGGCCGAAAACATAGAAATGCCCCAAAACATAGAAAAACAAACATAGACTGCCCACCCAACTCACGCCCTGACCATACTAAATAAATACAAAACAACGGAAATAAAGGTCAGAACGTGACAGCCGTCTATTTACCACCACACTGTTTATTATCTATGCATAGTCACTTCACCCCTACCTACATGTACAAATTACCTCAACTAACCTGTACACCCGCACACTGACTTGGTACTGGCACCCCCTGTATATAGCCTCGTTATTGTTATTGTGTTACTTTTTATTATTATTTTTTACTTTTGTCTATTTGGTAAATATTTTCTCAACTCTTCTTGAACTGCACTGTTGGATAAGGGCTTGTAAGTAAGCATTTCACAGTAATACTTGTTGTATTTGGCGCATGTGACAAATAAAGTTTGATTTGATATATCAGTGTCACTCTCCTATGCAGGCTGAGTGAGGAGCAGATAGCCACAGTGTGTGAGGCTGTGCTGCAAGCCCTGGCCTACCTTCACTCCCAGGGGGTTATCCACAGGGACATCAAGAGTGACTCCATACTGCTAACACTGGATGGGAGGGTAAGTCTCTCTCTCATAAGTATTTTTAATTCAGTTGAGAAAAACATCTGTTTATAATTTAATTTTAATGTCCCTGTATAGATCAAGCTGTCCGACTTTGGGTTCTGTGCTCAGATCAGTAAAGACATCCCCAAAAGGAAGTCTTTAGTGGGAACACCCTACTGGATGGCTCCGGAGGTCATCTCTAAATCACCATACAGTACTGAGGTGAGAAAGAAGATATTCAAAAAAAATTGTATCCTAACAAACTGTACATGTATATTACTGCATACTAATGACAGACTAGCTGTATCCAAACAAATACTCATGATGTCTAGTATTCATGTGCATGTCAACAGTGACTGAAGGTGAATATATACTGGTTTGTTGTGTCTGTCAGGTAGATGTGTGGTCTCTGGGTATCATGGTAGTTGAGATGGTGGATGGAGAGCCCCCTTACTTCAGTGAGACCCCTGTTGCAGCCATGAGAAGACTGAGGGATGAACCAGCTCCCACTGTACGGAACGCAACACAGGTCAGAGGTGAAACAGAATACATACATAGAGGGCCTCCCGAGTCTGGGGCTGTGTCATTACCGGCCGTGACTGGGAGTCCCATAGGGCGCGCCCGGGTTAGGGGAGGGTTTGGCCGGGGGGGCTTCATTTGGCTCATCGCGCTCTAGCAACTCCTTGTGGCGGGCCGGGCGCCTGCAGGCTGACTTTGGTGGTCAATTGAACAGTGTTACCTCCGACACATTGGTGCAGCTGGCTTCCGGGTTAAGCGAGCGGGTGTTAAGAAGTGCGGTTTGGCGGGTCATGTTTTGGAGGACGCATGACTTGACCTTCACCTCTACCGAGCTCGTTGGGTAGTTGCAGTCATGAGACAAGATCGTAATCACGAAATTAGGAAAAAGGGGGGTAAAAAAATATTTAAAAAATAAAATAATACATACATGGAGAGATAACACCTTTTCTCTATTTCAACATGTCTGCTGAATTAACTTGGACTTCACACTTTGTGTAGGTCTCCCCGGTGTTGAAGAACTTCCTGGACCGTATGTTGATCCGAGACCCAGTGGAGCGTGCCAGCGCCACAGACCTGCTAGAACACCCCTTCCTCCTACAGAGCGGCTCCCCGCAGTGCCTGGTGCCCCTGGTGGAACAGTACCGCAAGCGCATGTCCCGCTGCTGATTCTCCCCCCCTTGATGGACCCTGATCTCTGATTACTACTGTACCCTGAGTGTGACCTGCCCAGGCCCAACCCAGTCAGCAACCATCCCAGGGAGGGAGCAGCACCAGAGAGCCTGGTGCTGCTACAGAGCTCATGGCAGCAGGCCGGCAGGCTTGGTAGACAGTGACACAGCCTGGGCCTGCAAATCTAAGAAGCACTTTAGCAGTGAGTTGGCATAGTGTTACGGCAGCATGCAAACAAACAGTATTCCTCACTCATCTCAACAACGTCTGGGCCTACCTGTGATAGACAACATCCAATAGAATTCCTCTCAACATAACACCAATCTAGCATTGGTGCATTATATAAAACTTGAAATCCAAGGGAACTGTAAACTGTAGCATATTGTGAACCTTTACCGTAATTGAGCAGTTTCCCATCGTAGTGTTTGGATATTAGTTGTGTATTTTCAGCTTGTGCTATAGGCTCAAGCTGTGGTAGCTCATGACTTTGAGAGAAGCGTGATGTTACATACCTCTACAACCATATGGGACACTGACTGAAGTTCAGTGAAACCTTGCACCTTGTCAGTGAACAATTTGCATGGCCAAATGAAGGCACACCTGGCCTGATCGGAATGGTTAAAACATGCTACTGAGAGATGACATGAGAGACATCCTCCAACATCACCATGACAAATGTGTGGATGGGTTGGCTGTTTATTTTTATTGGGCTCAATGAATCATATTTATTTTAATATTTATTATATTTTGCTTTTCTGAAAAGGGTTGTGAACTGTTTGTAGCCTAAGATGTGAAATTGCAAATAAGTAAACATTTTAGATTATCAACTTGAAATGTAGCGGTTGAACAAATAATGTAAATACAGATACTGTATATTAGGACTTACTACTTGCAGAGCCATTGTATAGTTAGTTATATGGGATGAATTTGACTTAATTTTGAAAGTGTTTGTGTTTACGCTTGGACGCTGTGTTAGTATTGCCTCAAACATCCCTTCCACTGTGTGGTGACTGACTTTTGAAACTACAGGATGTGTGTGTTGCTACTGAACATGTGTGTGTGTGTGTGTGTGTGTGTGGGTGTGTGTGTGTGTGTGTGTGTGTGTGTGTGTGTGTGTGTGTGTGTGTGTGTGTGTGTGTGTGTGTGTGTGTGTGTGTGTGTGTGTGTGTGTGTGTGTGTGTGTGTGTGTGTGTGTGTGTGTTTGCAGTATTTGCATTGGTTTGAATAGATAAAGCACACAGGTTTGGCATGTGAAGAACGTCCACCAGCTGAGAGCACATTGCACATTGTCTTTGTATTCTTACCAGTGACACAACATATTTCATGTATTTGTATTTCTATGTAGGACATTCATGAAAAAGAGAATTATACATTATTTACATTTTCTAAAAATCAATAAATAATGCATATTGACTCTTGATCTTGATAATCTAAGCACTGTTATTTTGTTCCAATTCAGTTTGATGTTTAATGCCCCCTTTCACACAGTTGTATCTCTCTCTCTCCCAGCTCTCTCTCTCACATACATGCATCATATCAAATGCAGAAATGAAAATTCTGTCACATTTTTTTTATATTTTAATAAATATATGACAAGTCACATAGCATAGCTTGTGCATATTAACATCATGATTCATTGTAAACAATTATACATGACAGGCTTACCTAGAATATAGGCTACATATTCCATAGTATAATAGTATAATATAACATTATTTTTGACAAATAAAAGCGACACTGCCATCATTACGATTGATGCATATAGCACATGACTGAATCGACAGACAAAGCAATGGGCTATGTTCATTAGCCTGAAGAAACACGATAGAGCTATAGGATTATCGTTATTTTACAATCTAAGAATAAAGGAGATAATGTACCACACTGCTTGAACATGTGGAATCTAAAGTGCTTTATCAAATCGACTTCTCCTAATTCTTCAAATTGAACAATTGGTTTCCCTGTTACTCCAGGGAGACAACTTGGGAAGTGCTCTCAAATTCACACTTCACCCCGCTAATGCTGTCCACGCTTGGCTGACTGTTAACTCTCTGGTGCGTGTGTGAAAAGGGAAAAGTCTCGGACCGGGACATCCTCCCCCTGCCCTGTGAGGAACCGGAGGAACAGTCAATTACCAGTCTCATGAACTCGGGGGCGGTGAATCGCCGCAGTAATCTGGTCCCCAGCCCGGTGAACCCCGGTGGACGGACAGGAATCTTCTCCGGCTCCATCTCTGCTCTGTGGAAGAGGAGTTTGTTGAGTCGCCCGTTCGGCGGGAGGCTGCCACGCTTCTGACTCCCTCTCCTGCTTGATTGAGCGACGTCATTATTATCATTTTTTGGCGCCCTGATGGAATCCTCGGGTGCTCTCTGAGATTTATTTATACCGATTAAAAGTGCTTTTGGTGCCGTGACGGATTTGTCAGTGTCGTTTGTCACCTCCCAGGTGCTCTTTTGACATTCAATCTTTGCTATCAGGGATCTCTCGTCCTGCAGCGAGGCTCTCTTTAATTTCCTGCCTGATAGGCTCATGTCACACACATCACCCTGATAGGACTGCTTTCTGCTGCTCAGGAGGTCCAGGTTAAATGGCTTTGCTTTGTCCCAGAGTGGAATACTCTCTGGCTCCTCCTGTTTAATTCCTCTGTGTCTGTTGACATCTTTCTGGCATGGCGATGGGTGATGGCTCAGTGTTTTAACCCCCCTCATGTCCCATAGCTTATGGTTCTGTATCTGTTTGGCTGTGAATATGTCATCCTGTTCTTCTTCTGACAGGGCCCGCTCAAGGTGATTTCTATCTAGAGACTGATTCTGGCATCTGATGCGCGCCCACAGTTTGTTACTGTCCCCGACCCTCAGCTGTCTCTGGAACACGCCAGGCAGATGGTCTTCATCCTGACTCTGGAACTGTTTAGAGAACCTCTCCAGAACCTGCCTGGGGAGCTTGTTGGGCTGCTGCCGCTCTGTCCCGGCCTCCATCCCAAATCCGACCTCCCCTAGTGGGTCATCTGACACTACCCCCCTCCTCCCAGAGTTCAGGGCCTGGACACAGTGGTCATGCCCAAAGAAGTTGGCCACCTGGATGGCAGAGTGGCCAGCCTGATTGGTGCGGTCCAGTCTCAGGCCCATTCTTTTGAAAGCCCTGACCAGGAAATCCAACACGGGGCTATGGCCGGTGTAGGCTGCGTACATCAGGGCGCTGTTCCCCCAGGCGTCAGATACATCAGGGTCGGCGTTGAACTGCACCAGGAGTTTGACCACGTCCAGGTGGCCCAGCTCACAGGCCAGGCTCAAGGAGGTACGCCCGTGCTCATCCTGGCAATTCACGTCGGCCCCTTTTTCCAGCAGCAGGCGGGTAAACTTGGCCCTACCCCCGGGGTCCTGCAGGCAAACGGCGAACATCAAAGGGGTACGGCCATTTTCCGTCTTGGAGTTGATTATGCGGTTGTCCAGCGCATCCAGGACGAAGCGCGCCAGGTGCACTTTGCCATCGTGCATGGCGTCCAGGAAGGTCTTGGTGCCAGAGCCCTGACGCAGATCCTTAGGTCTCATCATGCTTGACGGTAACTTCTGGAGGTGAGCCTCAGACTGTGTTCTGAGATAGAAAGGGAGAGTGAATCAGGGCCCCCTCTGTGTTGACAGTGAGTGTATTTACCTCAGAGTGAGCCTCAGCGAGGAGCTGCATGTGCTTTTATACCTCTCTCTCTACACACCCTCCTTGCGTTGTCAAGGAAACAGCCATCTGAGGTCCATTATGCTGCTGCAACATCCGTTCAGAATAACTTCCCTCCGCCGGGAGGAAATATATGCTATTTGAACTGAATAATTACTCAAGGAGAAAAACATTGCTGCGTTTTTGATGTGTGCCAGGTTAAAGCGGCTGCAAAAGAGGTGCTTAAATCAGTCTCTTTTCCCCCCAGGTTTAATACCATTCTTTCACATACAGCTCTAATTAAATTTAGCAGCCTCTCTCACATGGGTCAAAATAGAAAGCTTGGATTTTCAATTTTATACCATTTCGTTGCTAAAGGTCAGCGAATCCTGCATGATATGAACGTTTTAAATAATGTATTATATTATGACTTATACATATGCATGAATATAGTTTCTTCTCTTACCAAAGTTTTCAGAGAATAATATAGTATAGTCAGGTTTGGAGCACTGATTTAGCTTTTTAAGACAGAATGGAAATTTGAGTTTTCATCACTGCACAGGTGCCAAAAACACCATCCCACCCCTATGATACAGCTCCAGTGAATTGAGGTATTATTTACATACTGTAGCAACTCCCCTCGGCTCCCTTGTGCCAGGAAACCTGGCCCTCTCACTGCCTTTGATCCCTTTGATCTCTGTAATCAGTGACAAGAACTCTGTTTGTACGACAACGTCTATTCTTTTCCCATGTAACCTGCTGCATGCTGTGATACTAATAATGTGTCATGTTCTGTCCACGTGACAGGAGAGAGGTCTCTGAACATGGCTACCGTGATGAATACTGTATTGAGGAAAATGTTTTTTCAATGCTTTATTTGTCCTGTTGAAGTGTTTCGCAACCAACTGTTTTGTAAATCACTGTTATTTTTTGTTTGTCATACACACCGAGTTTAGAAACATTAGGAACACCTGCTCTTTCCATGACGTAGACTGACCAGGTGAATCCAGGTGAAAGCTATTGATGAATGGGCAAGACAAAATATTGAATTGCCTTTGAACGAGGTATAGAAGTAGGTGCCAGGCGCACCGGTTTGAGTGTGTCAAGAACTGCAACACTGCTGGGTTTTTCACGCTCAACAGCTTCCCGTGTGTATCAAGAATGGTCCACCACCCAAAGGACATCCAGCCAACGGCAGGCCAATGGTAAAAAAATATATAATTGATGAAAGAGGACAAAGAAGGCTGACAAATTGTGCAGCGCAACTGACTGACTACAGTTAGTCAACTGACAGTCCAGTACAACAATAGTGCCCAAAGACCCATAAAAGAATGTACAACTCATCGTACCTTGACATGAATGGGGTATGGCAGCTGACGACCTCACAGAGTTCAACTTCTTTCAGCAAAAAACAAGAACCTGCAATTGCAGTGGGCTAAGGAATGAAAACACTGGACACTGGAAAATTGCAAAAACATTGTCTGGTCTGATGAATCCCGGTTCCTGCTGTTTCATGCTGATGGGAGGACTAGGGTATGGAGAAAACCACATGAGTACATGCATCCATTATGACGCGTGTCAACATTTCAGGCTAGTGTTGGTGGTGTGATGGTGTGGGGTAGTTTCCATTGCACACATTGGGCACCTTGATAAAAGTGAAGCAACATTTGAATGCCACAGGATATCTGAACATCAGTGCCATTCAGATGCATCCCTTCATGAGAGCAATGTATCCATCTGCAAATGTATTTTTTCAGTAGGTTAATGCCCAATGTCACAAGGTTAGGATTATACAGGAATGGTTCCGTGAACATTATGGTGAATTCTGCTTACTGCAGTGGCCTGCCCAGTCACCAGATCTCAATGAGAATCTGTGGGTTGAGAAAAAATGAGCTAATCAGTATAGAGATCCACTGTCGGCCAACTTGTGGGAAGCATTGGAGCATTGGAAGCATCGGAGTCAACATGAGCCAGCAACCCTGAGGAACGCTTTCGACACCTTGTAGAGTCCATGCCCTGACAAATTTAAGCTGTTCTGATGGCAAAAGGGGATGCAACTCAATATTAGGAACATGTTCCTAATGTTTTGTACACTCAGTGTACATACAGTAGATCATTCATTTGATGATGTTGTTCAAAAACCTTATTCATGTTCCCCTCATCAACTCCTTTCAAGAAGTTTATTGTTTCAGGTTCAATGGCATTGACCTGTAAGAGCGCAGCAACCAGGCTCCTGGAAGAGGAGATTTAGAGGAGAGAATGAGGATGAATCAGCCCATTCTGTCTGTCAACTGGTGTAATTAACCACCAGCAGTATACACTAACACACTAACACAACTTGGCCTGAATTCTAGTAAGTAGAAAATGCTTAAGGCAATTTTTAACTCATGTCCAGCAGCACCCCCCTCCACGCCTTCTGTTGATTTTAATTAGGTTTTAATTGCTAATATAAAAGACAGCAGGAGAAAAGCAGGACCCAGATATTGTAGGTGAGAGAAGAAGCACTTCCTTACTGTTCACCAGCCGGTCAACATGTCTCTTCATCAAAACCCACAGCAGGTCTCTGATGAGCCAGATCCATTATCTCAACATTACATCTAAGATTTCCCCTCAGATAGATTTGATCAGAGGCAATGTGATACAAATAGGACTGAAGTTTACTCATGCAGAAACTGACAGTAAGAGTTTAAATCTGGTTGTTTTGGTATTTGTATTTATTATGGATCCCCATGAGCTGTGTATAGTGCACATGCTATCATGTGTGTATATATGGATGTGTCTGTACCTATGTTTGTGTTGCTTCACAGTCTCCGCTGTTCCATAAGGTGTTTTTTTTAATCTGTTCTTTAAATCTAATTTTACTGCTTGTATGAGTTACTTGATGTGGAATAGAGTCCCATGTATTTAGTACTGTGCACCTTCCATAGTCTGTTCTGGACTTGGGGACTGTGAAGAGACCTCTTGTGGTATGTCTTGTGGGGTATGCATGGGTGTCTGAGCTGTGTGCCAGTAGTTCAAACAGAGAGCTCGGTGCATTCAACATGTCAATACCTCTCATAAATAAAAGCAGTGATGAAGTCAATCTCTCCTCCACTTTGAGCCAGGAGAGATTGACATGCATAATATTTATATTAGTTCTCTGTGTATATCCAATGGCCAGCCGTGCTGCCCTTTTCTGAACCAATTGAAAAGTCATTTTTTGTGGCACCTGACCACATGACTGAACAGCAGTCCAGGTTCAACAAAACTAGGGCCTGTAGGACCTGCCTTGTTGATAGTGCTGTTAAGAAGGTAGAGCAGCACCTTATAATGGACATACTTCTCCCCATCTTAGCTACTGTTGTGTCAGTATGTTTTGACCATGACAGTTTACAATCCAGCTTTACTCCAAGCAGTTTAGTCACCTCAACTTGCTCAATTTCCACATAATTTATTACACGTTTTAGTTGAGGTTTAGGGTTCAGTGAATGATTTGTCCTAAATACAAAGCTTTTAGTTTTAGAAATATTTAGGACTAACTTATTCCTTGCCACCCAATCTGAAACTAACAGCAACTCTTTGTTAAGTGTTGCAGTCATTTCTGTCGCTGTAGTAGCTGACGTATAGTGTTGAGTCAAAGCCCGTGGCAATTCATCAGTAAAGACTGAAAAAAGCAATGGGCCTAGACAGCTGCCTTGGGGAATTCCCGATTCTACTTGGATTATGTTGGAGAGGCTTCCATTAAAGGACACCCTCTGTGTTCTGTTAGACAGGTAACACTTTATCCACAATATAGCAGGGGGTGTAAAGCAAAAAAACATATGTTTTTCCAGCAGCAGACTATGATCGATAATGTCAAAGCCCCCACAGTCTTTTCATCATCAACTTCTCTCAGTCAATCATCTTCATCATCTTCTCTCAGTGTGGGGGGGGGGGGATTGCTTTGAATGTTTCTATTTTTCAGTGTGATGTGGGTGGGTATTCTATGTTGTATGTCTAGGTGTTGTGTTTCTATGTTTGGGCCTGGTATGGTTCCCAATCAGAGGCAGCTGGTTATCGTTGTCTCTGATTGATAACCATACTTAGGCAGCCTGTTTTCCCACTATGGGTGTGGGTAGTTGCTTTCTGTTTTTGTGTCTGCACCAGACAGAACTGTTTTAGTTGTTCTCTTTGTTGTTTTGTTCATCAGTGTTCAGTTCCATTAATAAAATGATTAACACGTACCACGCTGCACCTTGGACCTCACCTTCTCCTTCCAACAGCCTTTACACTTAAATGTATATAAATAAGGTATTTTACTTTTAATACATTTGCAAACAATTCTAAAAAAACTGTTTTTGCTTTGTCATTATGGGGTGTTGTGTGTAGATTGATGAGGGCAAAAATATATTTGATCCATTTTAGAATAAGGCAGTAACGTAAGAAAATGTGGAAAAAGTCAAGGGGCCTGAATACTTTCCGAATGCACTGTATATGTTATTATAAACTGGGTGGTTCAAGCCTTGAATGCTGATTGACTTACAGCCGTATATCAGACTGTATACCAGGGGTATGACAAAACATTTATTTTTCCTGCTCTAATTACGTTGGTAACCAGTTTATAATAGCAATAAGGCACCTCGGGGGGTTTTGACATATGTCCAATATACTACGACTAAGAGCTGTATCCAGGCACTCCGTGTTGCGTCGTATGTAAGAACAGCCCTTAGCCATGGTATATTGGCTATATACCACACCCCCTCGGGCCTTGCTTAGCTATAACACCAGAGAAGTAAAAAAAAAAATAATAATAAGTTGAGCAATCATACATTAGCAAGCATACAAACAAAAATCTATGAAGGCCTAAGCTCTATTTTCTTGCCGCTCTCCCTCTGTGGGGCTTTCTCGGCTGCTCTGATTCAGTAGCTGGCTCAATGTCAATTTCCTGAGATACAGCTTTTCCCTTTTGGGGCGCCTTTCCTCTTCCTTTTGTAGCTGCCACAACTGTAGCTTCTGAGATGGTCTCTGGCACTTCCTCCGTGACAGAAGGAGACGGAGTAGTGCTAGTGGCCTCAATGGGAGCTGCATCAGTAGACTTTGCTCTTCGTGTTGTTTTCTTGACAAGTTCCTTTTTCAGATGGAACTGTTAGCAGGTGTGTCTGTGATGGCCAATACAGCACGGCTTGGAACTCTGCTTGCCCAATCCGTATCCAGGATCAAACAACCCGTTTTAGAATATATCATTGTAGTGCAGATATGTAATAATGTGGTATTAGCAAATATTTGTATACATATTTTAATTATGGTTCTACATTCACCCTCTTAATTTCAAGGATACATTTCCCCGTCTACCCTCAAATATTTTAGGCTTTCCCCTTCAATTTGAAGTTATCCCAAGGGGTAACTTAACTCCAGAGGACCTCTGTTGTATTTTCTGGTAAAAGCGCAGACTGAGTGGTGTATCAGCGCTGAATGTCCTCAGAGACAGCTTTATTCCTTTAGCTCCAGGTCAGCCAGCGTCTCTGCTTCTCACCACCATTCTACTTTAATTATTGCTAACGTACGCTCTCCATACCAATGAGCCATTGTGTTTATGATGCAACCTCTGTCTCCTCCAATGCTGATAAGATCTTAATCAGGTCAATGTGATTCAGCAGATTCTGTAACTTAACAATATAACCTAATCCCAGGAAGCCAAACTAGGTCAGCCCTAGAGAAATGTAACCACTCTTAAACTCATAGACAGAGCTATGGATGCAATTACTGACCATCCATGATATCACAATTTATAGTTTTAACAATGTTTTGAGGCTGTAGAGTGTTATTTTTTCGATTTTAATTGTTTACAAACATTGAAGTAAAACAAGCTTATATTCTGGGTTTTGATGGGGTATGACAGTTGAACGTAGCTCATGATTAATTAATAAATTATATTCTTCAATAATCAATAGGTATATAAACTGTATCATTAATTAATAAGTCCAAAAATAGTTTTAGCAACTAAGGTAATTAAGGTAATTATATGAGTCATTGATAAACCATATATACAAAAGTATGTGGACCCCTTCAAATGAGTGGATTTGGCTATTTCAGCCACACCTGTTGCTGACAGGTGTATAAAATCGGGCACACAGCCAGGCAATCTCCATAGACAAACAGTGGCAGTAGATTAGCCTTACTGAAGAGCTCAACCTTCAACGTGGCACCTTTTCAACAAGTCAGTTCGTCAAATGTCTGCCCTGCTAGAGCTGCCCATGCCAACTGTAAGTGCTGTTATTGTGAAGTGGAAACATCTAGGAGCAACAACGGCTTAGCCGTGAAGTGGTAGACCACACAAGCTCACAGAACGGGATTGCCGAGTACTGAAGCGCGTAGCACGTGTCCTCGATTGCAACACTATTGAGTTCCAAACTGTCTCTGGAAGCAACGTCAGCACAAGAACTGTTCGTCGGGAGCTTCATGAAATGGGTTTCTATGGACGAGCAGTCGAACACAAGCCTAAGATCACCATGTGCAATGCCAAGCATTGGCTGGACTGGTGTAAAGCTATCCGTCATTGGACTCTGGAGCAGTGGAAACGCGTTCTCTAGAGTGATGAACCCCGCTTCAGCTTCTGGCAGTCTGAATTATGAATCTGGGTTTGGAGGATGCCAGAAGAATGCTACCTGCCCGAATGCATAGTGCCAACTGTAAAGTTTATTGGGGGAGGAATAATTGTCTGGGGCTGTTTTTCATGGTTCGGGCTAGGCACCTTAGTTCCAGTGAAGGGAAATCTGAACGTTACAGCATACGATGACATTCTAGACATTCTATATTCTGTCCTTCCAACTTTGTGGCTACAGTTTGGAGAAGGCCCTTTCCTGTTTCAGCATGACAATGCCCCTTTGCACAAAGCGAGGTCCAAAGTGAGATCCATGCCTGACCTCACTAATGCTCTAGTGGCTGAATGGAAGCAAGTCCCCGCAGCAATGTTCCAACATCTAGTGGAAAGCCTTCCCAGAAGAGTAGAGGCTGTTGTAGCAGCAAAGGGGAGACCAACTGCCCATGATTTTGGAATGAGATGTTCGATGAGCAGGTGTCCACATACTTTTAGCCATGTAGTGTACAAACAAGCCCACCTTGTAGATTATGACTTAGTGGAAAGTTTCACAGTAGGCTGCTTGATAAAAGTTGTGCTCTCCATGCTCTTATCTGGTACTCCAGTGGAGTGCTTGCAGCCCTTGGCGGCTATTTCAGAGCTGGGTTCCTCCAGAAATAGACTTGCGCTCTCAGACTAAAGTGAATCCTAGCAGGGAGTCTGCAGGCTGTGCTTGAGTTACTGTGTTGGCTCTCACACTTCTCTCCATCTCCAGATAATCTGTAGGCCTACTTGTTGATATCATTGATGCCTTTTGAGGTGCATAATATTACAAATATATTTTAGGAGAGGTCGAAATGTACACAATAGTTAGCTGGAGGAAAATGGGGGAGTTTCATGCTTTTTCAATTTCAGACAGGGAGGGTTTAGTATTTTTTTTTTTAGTCTAGAGGAGCATCATGTAATTTGTAATGAATGAAATGTCATATTGGTCAGGGTTTGATAATTAGTTGCTTATTGTCTCATGTGTGCTTGGCGATGCCCCTAATCCCCGATTCTCTGCTGGGCGTGCAATATTAAGTGCGCCTAGTGTGGTCTCAATAAAATTATCCATAGCCTATAAAAGCCCTTCTCAAACCCTGTTCCGTGGACCGACACCAATCTGTTGAGGAATGCTTGCTGGTCTGCAGCATACAGTGCATTCGGCCCTATTGGAGCTGTCCTGTGACCAAGGCCTGCACACTCGTTTTAATGAGATGCGCCAATCCACATTCTAGCTGTTCAGTAGCGGAGAATACCACCAACTCTGCGAGATGGCAGTGAAGACGTTAATCCCCATTCATTTTACCTACTTATGTGAGACCAGTTTCTCCTCTCTTGCTGCAACAACATCTAAATATCACAACAGACTGGCTGTTGAAAACACCTTGACACCTCTGGACTGTCCCTGGCACAAAGCAGTTTGAGAAAGGCTGGCCTATACTGTAGATAAGCCATGTTCAAATAATTTACATGATGCCGTCACCGTGGAGATGGACAGCACATCGGTGCTGAAGTTAGGCTAATTAGAGAAGACCAAATTAATATAAACAGCCCTCATTTTAATTTGACAACAAGACCGCTTTGTGCTGGACCCTATTTCTTCCTATTCAAGAAATAAGAGGTAGGCCTACCTGTTTGACAGATTAAATGATAGTCTACTATCCAAAGATTTTGTCAGCCAATTCAGTCACCAAGAACTCCTTAAATATCTCAGTGTCAGTGATGAGCTTGGTGTGTTAAGTTAAAACCAGTGCTTGAATTGAAGGAGTATGTGAGGGAGTTGTGGGTTTTGTTAAAGAAAATGGCTAAAAGCATAGGACTACTCCTTGTTAACTTGAGATTTTGAAAAAAGAAACATGATTATGATTATGCAAAGTGATCTATAACGACGCTTTAATCCGCAATGCTTTATGCTAGAAACTAGCTGTAAAATCCTGGGGAAAGACGTGACTCTGATGAATATGGGATATATTTGGTTTGTCTCTATGACATTCAGAGCCTTCTATAGCCGATGAGGAGACAAAACATGTACTTTGTATGGGAAGTAATGATTCTGATCGACATTGATTTTCGACATTGACGTTGGACCTTTCAACAGACTGTTAAACAACGTACTAACTCTAAATCAGTCAGGAGCAAGCCAGGTGGCCTAAGGAATGAAAATGATTTAGGCTATTTTATTATTATTATTTCAAGGCTATAGCCTGCCATTTAAGAAATCATTTGTAAAGCATTTGTGACACGCTACAGGCTGGCAGGAACGCTCAGCCTTTCATCAACACATCAACAACAGCACTTCACCAACATGCCTATATATTTAGCATTTATGCTATATACAATGACATTTAAAACATACAATTACTTAGAATTAAAAAATAATGAAATGGAAAATGCCTTATTAGGCTATACAGTCATTCAACAGTGCCTTTGAATTCAGTTTTAGATACTCGAGTTTGGTCAGTCTTTGGTTTAAGGATCATGTGGTGAGCTATGCATGCCTAGTTTGTTAATTTAGCCTAGCAGATGCTCTTACATTCCCATGGCCTAATCACAGTCAACACACACCTATTTTGTAATATCAAAAAAATGAAAGTTTCCCAAATTATATTTTTTTACAAGTCAATATAGGCCAACCTGATGATATGTGGCTGCTGTGTTAAACAATTAATGGCTTTTTCATTGATGATCAGATACTTCAGTTGTAACTGGTTCTGTTGCCTACATTTTTACAGTTGATAGACAATTTTAGCACTGTTCCAAACTTACATTATACTCTTTTTAAACAATAGCCTGTATAGAAATCAAAACTTCTCCGTTGCTGCAACATGTACTCATTCGTTGTCATGCTCTGTTGTGGTATTAAAGATTCTGCTTGTCTCCAGTCATGTGAAATTAATTGATTCATTCAGGCATGATTGATTCATGCAGTGCCTTTATTATAATGGATATCTTTTCACCCTTGTCCGCGGTGATCTGCAAATCCACAACCATCTGGCTACTTTGTCATGTAATGCTTACAAATCGAAAAACACCCTGATCTGTTTCACCTGTCCTTGTGCTTGTCTCCACCCCCTCCAGGTGTCTCCCATCTTCCCCACTCATCCTCTGGGTATTTATACCTGTGTCTTCTGTCTGTCTGTGCCAGTTCGTCTTATTTGTTCAAGCCTACAAGCGTCTTGTGTCTCAGCGCTTGCTTTTTCCAGTTTCTCTTTTCTCGCCCTCCTGGCTTTGACCCTTGCCTGTCCTGACTCCGAGGCTGCCTGCCCGACCATTCTGCCTGTCCTTGACCCTGAGCCTGCCTGCCGTCCTGTACCTTTGCTCCTACTCTGGATTATCAACCCCTGCCTGCCTTGACCTGTCCTTTGTCTGCCCATGTTACAATAAACATTGCTACTTCACACAGTTTGCACTTGGGTCTGACCTTGATCCCTGAAAAAACGGCATATCTAAGGCTCTGGTCTGTCCTAAGAGTGAGGATAAGCAGTAGCCATGTTATCTGCTATCCATTTTATGTTTTAATAATTATTTAGGGTATAGGGGAGGGTCAGTCGTTTTTTTTCAAGAGTTCAGGGAGGGTAGGGTAAAAATATATTTTACTAAAGGGAGGGCCATCCATTTTCATTTTAGAGTGATCTGATTTTTTCCAGGTATCCCTCATTATAAATAACATACACTCCATAATACATAAATAGCTCACGATCGGTGCCTGGCATGTCATTCTACGTGTACATCATTTTCATGTATCATTTTCATAGGCTTTGACAAAAAAAGTGCAATTGCATGTGGTTAGAATTTTAAGTGATCCAAAAGAGTGCAGAATAAGAATTGTCATTGAATATGTTCAGAGATGACAAAAATGCACAGGGATTGAATTTGTCATTAAATACACTATACCTTCCATTCAGATAATAGAATGAAAGGGATATAGTTTAAATATGCAGAGTCTGAATGAGCAGGACCCATGAGGCTGACTAATTGAACAGATGTATGCGGAGAAAGCAGAGATGCCAGGATAAATACTCTATCTCCCATTCCCTGCTCGCTCTCACCCAGCTGCAGCCCACTAGAATGGCTGATCAAAAATTAAGGCTCATGTAAAGCCAGCTTGTTATTATCAGTCATAATGACTGAATTAGTCTCTAGGGAGAGGACACGTCCACATATACTGAATCAACAAGTCTCTCAAGGCACAGCAGAGAAAAATAACATAGCTACTTGTGGATGGTAAAGAATCCTCACACAACATGTATGATCATTATTTTATATGAACAGGACAGGAGTTAGTCTGGGGCCTGATTAAACCAGACCTTTTAATTTTACCTGTAAATTCCAAAAGGCACACAGCCCATTAGGAGTGTTTCATCATGTCTGTCCTAATTGGACCACACCTGAGGATGCCTGCCTGGGTCTGGGATTACCCAGATCACACTGAGGAAAACAAGATGTACTCCTTCACTATCATTATTCTGCTTCTCCCTTGACAACTTCCAGAGGAGAAAAATAAGACAAGCCGGGCCATAACGAAGGGCCCTCCAGATTAATTAACTAAGCTTCATATTCAGACATGGTACAGTATTAACTCCCTGGGATGCATACAACCATTGCAGTTCTGCAGATTTTGTTGCGAGGAAACAGAATCAATAGACCATTTGTTCTGGTATTGCCCTCAGGTAGCCTGCTTCTGGTCTCAGGTTCAGGAATAGCTGAAAAAGCATAACAATTATCTAAAATTAACTTTAGAAAAACACTACATGACCAAATGTAGTGTATGTGGACACCTGCTCATCGAACATCTCATATTAATGGTAATATATATGGAGTTGGTCCTCCCTTTGCTGCTATAACAGCCTCCACTCTTCTGGGAAGGCTTTCCACTAGATGTTGGAACATTGCTGTGGGGACTTGCTTCCATTCAGCCACAAGAGCATTAGTGAGGTCAGGCATGGACCTCGCTTTGGACCTCGCTTTGTAAACGGGAGCATTGTCATGCCGATACGGGAAAGGGCCTTCCCCAAACTGTTGCCACAAAGTTGGAAGGACAGAATTGTCTAGAAGGTCATTTTACAGTGCATTTGGAAAGTATTCAGATCCTTGACTTTTTCTACATTTTGTTACGTTACAGGCTTATTCTAAAATGTATTAAATAAAAACAATTCCTCATCAATCTACACACAATACCCCATAATGACAAAGTAAAAACAGGTTTTAGATTTTTTTTCAAATGTATAAAAAAAAAAACTGAAATAACTTATATACATAACTATTCAGACCCTTTGCTATGAGACTCGAAATTGAGCTCAGATGCATCCTGTTTCCATTGACCATCCTTGAGATGTTTCTACAACTTGATTGGAGTACACCTGTGGTAAATTCAATTGATTGGACATGATTTGGAAAGGCAAACACCTGTCTATATAAGGTCCCACAGTTGACAGTGCATGTCAGATCAAAAACCAAGCCATGAGGTCGAAGGAATTGTCCATGGAGCTCCAAGACAGGATTGTGTTGAGGCACAGATCTGGGGAAGGGTACCAAAACATTTCTGCAACATTGCAGGTCCCCAAGAACACAGTCGCCTCCATCATTCCTAAATAGAAGAAGTTTGGCACCACCAAGACTCTTCCTAGAGCTGGCAGCCCGAACAAACTGAGCAATCAGGGAAGAAGGGCCTTGGTCAGGGAAGTGACAAAGAATATATTTATTTATATTTATTTTACCTTTATTTAATTAGGAAAGTCAGTTAAGAACAAACTCTTATTTGCAATGATGGCCTACCCCGGCAAAACAACAACCCGAACGATGCTAAGATAATTGTGTGCCGCCCTATGGGACTCCCAATCACGTCCGGTTGTGATGCAGCTTGGAATCAAACCAGGGTCTGTATCGACGCCTCTAGCACTGAGATGCAGTGACTTAGACTGCTGCGCCACGAGGGAGCAGCGATGGTCACTCTGACAGAGCTCTAAAGTTCCTCTGTGGAGATAGGAGAACCTTCCAGAAGGACAACCATCTCTGCAACTCTCCACCAAATCAGGCCTTTATGGTAGAGTGGCCAGACGGAAGCCACTCCTCAGTAAAAGGCACATGACAGCCCGCTTGGAGTTTGCAAAAAGGCACCTAAAGACTCTCAGACCATGAGAATCAAGATTCTCTGGTCTGATGAAACCAAGATTGAACTCTTTAGTCTGAAAGCCAATCGTCACGTCTGGAGGAAACCTGGCACCATCCTTTCGGTGAAGCATGGTGGTGGCAGCATCATGCTGTGGGGATGTTTTTCAGCTGCAGGGACTGGGACTGGGAGACTAGTCAGGATCATGGGAAAGATGAAAAGAGCAAAGTACAAAGAGATCCTTGAGAAAAACCTGATCCACAGTGCTCAGGACCTCAGACTGGGGTGAAGGTTCACCTTCCAACAGGACAACAACCCCTAAGCACACAGCCAAGACAACGCAGGAGTGGCTTTTGAACAATTCTCTGAATGTCCTTGAGTGGCCCAGCCAAAGCCTAGACTTGAACCTGATCGAACATCTGGAGAGACCTGAAAATAGCTGTGCAGCGATGCTCCCCATCTAACCTGACAGAGATGGAGAGGATCTGCAGAGGAGATTGAAACTCCCCAAATACAGGTGCGCCAAGCTTGTAGCGTCATACCCAAGAAGACTCAAGGCTGTAATCGCTGCCAAGGTGCTTCAACAAAGTACTGAGTATAGGGTCTGAATACTTACAGTTGAAGTCGGATGTTTACATACACTTAGGTTGGAGTCATTAAAACTATTTTTTCAACCACTCCACAAATTTCTTGGTAACAAACTATAGTTTTGGCAAGTCGGTTAGGACAAGTACTTTGTGCAATTTTTCAAACAATTGTTTACAGAGAGATTATTTAACTTATAACTCACAATTCTAGTGGGTCAGAAGTTTAGAAACACTAAATTGACTGTGCCTTTAAACAGCTTGGAAAATTCCAGAAAATGATGTCATGGCTTTATGCATTTCTGATAGGCTAATTTACATAATTTGAGTCAATTGGTAGTGTACCTGCGGATGTATTTCAAGGCCTACCTTCAAACTCAGTGCCTCTTTGCTTGACATCATGGGAAAATCAAAAGAAATCAGTCAAGACCTCCACAAGTCTGGTTCATCCTTGGGAGCAATTTTGGAGATGTACATACTTTGGAGCAAAAAAGTGCAATCAATCAACAGCAAAGGACCTTGTGAAGATGCTGGAGAAAACAGGTATAAATGTATCTGTATCCACAGTAAAACAAGTCCTATATCGACATAACCTGAAAGGCCGCTCAGCAAGGAAGAAGCCACTACTCCAAAACCACCATAAAAAAGCCAGACTACGGTTTGAATCTGCACGTGGGACAAACACCATACTTTTTGGAGAAAATTCCTCTGGTCTGATGAAACAAAATTAGAACTGTTTGGCCATAATGACCATCGTTATGTTTGGAGGAAAAAGGGGGAGTCTTGCAAGCCGAAGAACACCATCCCAACCGTGAAGCACGTGGGTGGCAGCATCATGTTGTGCGGGTTGCTTTGCTGCAGGAGGGACTGGTGCACTTCACAAAATAGATGGCATCATGAGGGAAGACAATTCTGTGGATATATTGAAGCAACATCTCAAGACATCAGTCAGGAAGTTATTCAAATGGACAATGACCCCAAGCATACTTCCAAAGTTGTGGCAAAATGGCTTAAAGACAACAAAGTCAAGGTACTGGAGTGGCCATCACAAAGCCCAGGCATCAATCCTATAGAAGATTTGTGGGCAGAACGGAAAAAGTGTGTGCGAGCAAGGTGGCCTACAAACCTGACTCAGTTACACCAGCTCTGTCAGGAGGTATGGGACAAAATTCACCCAACTTATTGTGGGAAGCTGTGGACGGCTACCTGAAACGTTTGACCAAAGTCAAACAATTTAATGGCAATGCTACCAAATACTAATTGAGAATATGTCAACTTCTGACCGACTAGGAATGTGATGACAGAAATAAAAGCTGAAATAAATCATTCTCTCTACTATTATTCTGAAATTTCACATTATTAAAATAAAGTGGTGATCCTAACTGACCTAAGACAGGGAATTTTTACTAGGATTAAATGTCAGGAATTGTGAAAAACTGAGGTTAAATGTATTTGGCTAAGGTGTATGTAAACTTTCGAATTCAACTGTATGTAAATGTAATATTTAAGATTTTAATATTTAATACATGAACAAAAATTTTTATAAAGCTGTTTTTGTTTTGTCATTATGGGGTATTGTGTGTAGATTGATAAGGAAAAAAACGATTTAATCAATTTTAAAATAAGTCTGTAATGTAACAAAATGCAGAAAAAGTCAAGGGGTTTGAGTACTTTCCGAATGCACTGTATGCGTTAGCGTTCAGATTTCCCTTCACTGGAACTAAGAGGTCAAACCCGAACCATAAAAAACAGCCCCAGACCGTTATTCCTCCTCCACCAAACTTTACAGTTGGCCCTATACATTCGGGCAGGTACCGTTTCCCTTGCATCCGCCAAACCAAGAATTTTCCGTCGGACTGCCAGATGGTGAAGCGTGATTCATCACTCCAGAGAACGCATTTCCACTGCTCCAGAGTCCAATGGCCGCGAGCTTTACACCACACCAGCCAACGCTTAGCATTGTGCATGATCTCAGGCTTGTGTGCGACTGTTCGGCCCTAGCCGTTTTTGATCCTAGGCGTTTCCACTTCACAACAACAGCACTTACAGCTGACCGGGGCAGCTCTAGCATGGAAGAAATTTGATGAACTGACCTGTTGGAAAGGTGGCATGCTATGACGGTGCCACGTTGAAAGTCACTGAGCTTTTCAGGATGGCCATTCTACTGCCAATGTTTGTCTATGGAGATTACATAGCTGTGTGCTCAATTATATACACCTGTCAGCAACGTGTGTAGCTGAAATAGTCTAATCCACTAATTTGAAGGGGTTTCCACATACTTTTTCATATGTAGTACAGCATTTTTGGAAGATTCGAGACCTGGTCAGTCAATTGATAATATATTAATACTTTTAGCAAAAGTATTTATCTTTAACTCGCAATCGGTGGATTCTATTCGATTAGATATATTCAAATTGTATGTTAAAAATCACAGCATAGTTGAAAGATATATGGCTCATAAAAATCAAAAGAGGGTGGCCAGCAGAGATAGGTGGGATGGGTTGAGGGAAACCGAGGGTTGGAATTTGGAACTAGAGACGAGTGGGAGTGAAGTTGCTGAGTGAGCAACCTGGTCTCAGAGCATTTTATATTATTATGTACGTAAATGTGAGACGTGTGGATATCCATCACCCATTTTGTATGATATGTTACAAATTTGCAAAACGAAAAATATGTTATGAATTTGCTAAACATAAGATATGCTACGAATTCTAGCTAGGCTGTTAGTCTAGAGGTTAGGGTTACTGGTTAAGGTTAAGTTTAGGAGTTAGATTAAAGGGTTAAGGTTATGGTTAGGGGAAGGGTTAGCTAAAAGGGTTCAAGTTAGGGTTAGGGGAAGGGTTAACTAACTGGCTAAGTAGTCGAAAAGTTGCTAATTAGTGAAAATGCTAAAGTTGTCCATGATGAGATGTTTGCGTTATATCCCACCCATCCACCTCGACCAACCACCCTACTTTTGTTTTTGCCTTAAGTAACCATCTGTCTTATGTAGCCATGCCAAACGGAACACATTGTATTCTCATCCTACCATACCTTTGTCTGTACATTATGCCTTGAATCTATTCTACCGTGCCCAGAAATCTGCTATTTTACTCTCTGTTCTGAACGTACTAGACGGCCAGTTCTTTTAGCCTTTAGCTGTACCCTTATCCTACTCCTCCTCTGTTCCTCTGGTGATGTGGAGGTTAATCCAGGCCCTGCAGTGCCTAGCTCCACTCCCATTCCCCAGGTGCTCTCATTTGTTGACTTCTGTAACCGTCAAATCCTTGGTTTCATGCATGTTAACATTAGAAACCTCCTCCCTAAGTTTGTTTTATTCATTGCCCTCGCCCACTCTGCCAACCCGGATGTCCTGGCTGTGTCTGAATCCTGGCTTAGGAAGACCACCAAAAACCCTGAAATTACCATCCCCAACTATAACATTTTCCGACAAGATAGAACTGCCAAAGGGGGCGGAGTTGCAATCTACTGCAGGGATAGCCTGCAGAGTTCTGTCATACTATCCAGGTCTGTGCCAAACAATTTACTTTTAAAAATCCACCTCTCCAGAAACAAGTCTCTTTACCGTTGCCGCTTGCTATAAAGCACTTTCTGCCCCCAGCTGTGCCCTGGACACCATGCACTAATTGATTGCCCACCATCTATCTTCAGAGCTCTTGCTATTAGATTACCTAAATTGGGACATGCTTAACACCCCGGCCGTCCTACAATCCAAACTTGATGCCCTCAATCTCACACAAATTATCAATGAACCCACCAGGTACAACCCCAAATCCGTAAACATGGACACCCTCATTACCAACCTTCCCTCCAAATACACATCTGCTGTCTTCAACCAGGATCTCAGCGATCACTGCCTCATTGCCTGCGTCCGTAATGGGTCTGCGGTCAAGCGACCACCCCTCATCACTGTCAAACGCTCCCTTAAACACTTCATTGAGCAGGCATTTCTAATCGACCTGGCCTGGGTATCCTGGAATGATATTGACTGTCACGCTCTGACCTTAGTTCCTTTTTTATGTCTCTATTTTGGTTTGGTCGGGGCGTGAGTTGGGTGGGCAGTCTATGTTGTTTTTCTATGTTTTATTTTCTATGTGTTTGGCCTGGTATGGTTCCCAATCAGAGGCAGCTGTCTATCATTGTCTCTGATTGAGAACCATACTTAGGTAGCCTTTTCCCACCTGGTGTTTGTGGGTAGTTGTTTCCTGTGTTGTGTTTTCACCTTTCAGGACTGTTTCGATTTTCATTTCTTACATTCACTTTGTTATTTTGTATTTTTGTGTTCTGGTATAATAAATAATCATGGACACTTACCACGCTGCGTTTTGGTCCGATCCTTCCTACTCCTCATCCGATGAAGACGAGATTGTTACATTTACCTCATTCCGTAAGTAGAGGATGCCTGGTTATTCTTTAAAAGTGCTTTCCTCACCATCTTAAATAAGCATGCCCCATTCAAAACCAGGAACAGATATGGTTCACTCCAGACCTGGCTGCCCTTGACCAGCACAAAAACATCCTGTGGCATACTGCATTAGCATCAAATAGCCGCGATATGCAACTTTTCAGGGAAGTTAGGAACCAATATACACAGGCAGTTAGGAAAGCAAAGGCTGGCATTTTCAAACAGATATTTGCATCCTGTACCACTACCTCCAAAAAGTTCTGTGACACTGTAAAGTCCATGGAGAATAAGAGCACCTCCTCCCAACTGTCCACTGCACTGAGGCTAGGAAACACTGTCACCACCAATAAATCTACTATAATTGAGAATATCAGTAAGCATTTTTCTACGGCTGGCCATGCTTTCCACCTGGCTACCCCTATCCCGGTCAACAGCACTGCATCCTTTACTGCGACTTGCCGAAGCTTACCCCATTCTTCCTTCACCCAAATCCAGATGGCTGACGTTCTGAAAGAGTTGCAAAATCTGGATCCCTACAAATCAGCGGGGCTAGACAACCTGGACCCTCTCTTCCTAAAATTATCAGCCGAAATTGTTACAACCCCTGTTACTAGCTTGTTCAACCCCACTTTCGTATCGTCTGAGATCCCCAAAGATTGGACATTTTTGCCCTCTTCAAAGGGGGAGACACTCTAGACCCAAACTTCTATAGACCTATATCTATCCTACCCTGTCTTTCTAAGGTCTTCGAAAGCCAAGTTAAACACTTCTTTGGGATAGGGGGCAGTATTTGCACGTCCGGATGAAAAGTGTGCCCAACGTAAACTGCCTATTACTCAGGCCCAGAAGCTAGGATATGCATATAATTGGTAGATTTAGATAGGAAACACTCTAAAGTTTCTAAAACTGTTTAAATAATGTCTGTGAGTATAACATAACTGATATGGCAGGCTAAACCCCAAGGATAAACCATCCCAAAAAAACAAAATTCAGTTTACCACTATTTTCCATGGCTAGTACTATAATTATAAGCCCAAGTCCTCCCAGATTGCAGTTCATAGGGCTTCCACTAGATGTCAACAGTGTTTAGAAAGAGTTTCAGACTTGTTTTTGGAAAAATGAGCCAGAAAGTTGAGTTTTTCTAGGTGGCTCCCATTTTGGCTGTAGTGTTTCCAAGTGCGTGGAAGAAAACGTGTTCTTTCCTATTTAGCTCCGGTAATGAACATACTATTCTCCGTATTAAATTTGATAGGTATCCTAATACGCAAATAAACTAAGGTTGGATTATAAACGTTGTTTGGCATGTTTCGAAAAGTTTATTAGTAACGTTTGGGATTCATTTTGTATGCATTTTGATGGAGGGAAACTGGATGGATTATTGTATTATTGAAGGTCGCCAGCTAAACTGAGTTTTTATGGATATAAAGAAGAACATTATCGAACAAAATAACCATTTGTGATGTAACTGGGACCTTTTGGAGTGCCAACAGAAGAAGATCATCAAATTAAGGCATTTTCTACATCGCTATTTCTGACTTTCATGTTGCGCCTACATGTTTTCATGTGTTGGTATGCGGGGCGCTGTCCTCAGATAATCGCATGGTTTGCTTTCACAGGAAAGCATTTTTGAAATCTGACACGGCAGCTGGATTAACAAGTTAAGCTTTATTTTGATGTATTACCCCTGTGACTTTATGAAAGTTAAAGATTTATAGTAATTTCATTTGAATTTGGCGCTCTGCAATTTCACCGGATGTTGTCGAGGTGTCCCGCTAGCGGCACACCTTTCCCAAACAGATCACTGACCATTTCAAATCCCACCATACCCACTCCGCTATGCAATCTGGTTTCCGAGCTGGTCAGGGGTGCACCTCAGTCACACTCAAGGTCCTAAACGACATCATAACCGGTCAGTGATCCGCCATCAATAAGAGACAATACTGTGCAGCTGTATTCATCGACCTGGCCAAGGCTTTCGACTCTGTCAATCACCACATGCTTATCGGCAGACTCAACAGCCTTGGTTTCTCAAATGACTGCCTCGTCTGCTTCACCAACTACTTTGCAGACAGAGTTCAGTGTGTCAAATCGGAGGACATGTTGTCCGGACCTCTGGCAGTCTCTATGGGGGTGCCACAGGGTTCAATTCTCAGGCTGACTCTTTTCTCTGTATATATCAATGATGTCGCTCTTGCTGCTGGTGATTCCCTGATCCACCTCTACGCAGACGACACCATTCTGTATACTTCTGGCCCTTCCTTGGAGACTGTGCTAATTAACATCCAAACGAGCTTCAATGCCATACAACACTCCTTCTGTGGCCTCCAACTGCTCTTAAACGCTAGTAAAACCAAATGCATTCTTTTCAACTGTTCGCTGCCCGCACCCGCCTGCCCGACTAGCATCACCACCCTGGACGGTTCTGACCTAGAATATGTGGACAACTACAAATACCTATGTGTCTGATTAGACTGTAAACTCTCCTTCCAGACTCACATAAAACATCTCCAATCCAAAATCAAATCTACAATCTGCTTCCTATTTCGCAACAAAGCCCCCTTCACTCACGCCACCAAACTTACCCTAGTAAAACTGACTATCCTACCGATCCTCGACTTTGGCGATGTCATTTATAAAATAACTTCCAATACTCTACTCAGCAAACTGGATGCAGTCTATCACAGTGCCATCTGTTTTGTTACCAAATCACCTTATACCACCCATCACTGCGACCTGTACGCTCTAGTCGGCTGGCCCTCGCTACATATTCGTCGCCAGACCCAATGGCTCCAGGTCATCTATAAGTCTATGCTAGGTAAAGCTCCGCCTTATCTCTGTTTACTGGTCACGATAACAACACCCACCCGTAGTACACGTTCCAGCAGGTGTATCTCACTGATCATCTCCAAAGTCAACACCTCATTTGGCCGCCTTTCCTTACAGTTCTCTGCTGCCAGTGACTGGAACGAATTGCAAAAATTGCTGAAGTTGGAGACTTTCATTTCCCTCACCAACTTTAAACATCAGCTATCTGAGCAGCTAACCGATCGCTGCAGCTGTACATAGTCCATCTGTAATTAGCCCACCCAATCTACCTACCTCATCCCCATACTGTTTTTATTTTATTTACAGTGCCTTGCGAAAGTATTCGCCCCCCTTGAACTTTGCGACCTTTTGCCACATTTCAGGCTTCAAACATAAAGATATAAAACTGTATTTTTTTGTGAAGAATCAACAACAAGTGGGACACAATCATGAAGTGGAACGACATTTATTGGATATTTCAAACTTTTTTAACAAATGAAAAACTGAAAAATTGGGCGTGCAAAATTATTCAGCCCCTTTACTTTCAGTGCAGCAAACTCTCTCCAGAAGTTCAGTGAGGATCTCTGAATGATCCAATGTTGACCTAAATGACTAATGATGATAAATACAATCCACCTGTGTGTAAGCAAGTCTCCGTTTAAATGCACCTGCACTGTGATAGTCTCAGAGGTCCGTTAAAAGCGCAGAGAGCATCATGAAGAACAAGGAACACACCAGGCAGGTCCGAGATACTGTTGTGAAGAAGTTTAAAGCTGGATTTGGATACAAAAAGATTTCCCAAGCTTTAAACATCCCAAGGAGCACTGTGCAAGCGATAATATTGAAATGGAAGGAGTATCAGACCACTGCAAATCTACCAAGACCTGGCCGTCCCTCTAAACTTTCAGCTAATACAAGGAGAAGACTGATCAGAGATGCAGCCAAGAGGCCCATGATCACTCTGGATGAACTGCAGAGATCTACAGCTGAGGTGGGAGACTCTGTCCATAGGACAACAATCAGTTGTATATTGCACAAATCTGGCCTTTATGGAAGAGTGGCAAGAAGAAAGCCATTTCTTAAATATATCCATAAAAAGTGTTGTTTAAAGTTTGCCACAAGCCACCTGGGAGACACACCAAACATGTGGAAGAAGGTGCTCTGGTCAGATTAAACCAAAATTGAACTTTTTGGAAACAATGCAAAACGTTATGTTTGGCGTAAAAGCAACACAGCTGAACACACCATCCCCACTGTCAAACATGGTGGTGGCAGCATCATGGTTTGGGCATGCTTTTCTTCAGCAGGGACAGGGAAGATGGCTAAAATTGATGGGAAGATGGATGGAGCCAAATACAGGACCATTCTGGAAGAAAAGCTGATGGAGTCTGCAAAAGACCTGAGACTGGGACGGAGATTTGTCTTCCAACAAGACAATGATCCAAAACATAAAGCAAAATCTACAATGGAATGGTTCAAAAATAAACATATCCAGGTGTTAGAATGGCCAAGTCAAAGTCCAGACCTGAATCCAATCGAGAATCTGTGGAAAGAACTGAAAACTGCTGTTCACAAATGCTCTCCATCCAACCTCACTGAGCTCGAGCTGTTTTGCAAGGAGGAATGGGAAAAAAATTCAGTCTCTCGATGTGCAAAACTGATAGAGACATACCCCAAGTGACTTACAGCTGTAATCGCAGCAAAAGGTGGCGCTACAAAGTATTAACTTAAGGGGGCTGAATAATTTTGCACGCCCAATTTTTCAGTTTTTGATTTGTTAAAAAAGTTTTAAATATCCAATAAATGTCGTTCCACTTCATGATTATGTCCCACTTGTTGTTGATTCTTCACAAAAAAATACAGTTTTATATCTTTATGTTTGAAACCTGAAATGTGGCAAAAGGTCGCAAAGTTCCAGGGGGTTCGAATACTTTCGCTAGGCACTGTACTTTTCTGTTCTTTTGCACACCAGTATCTCTACTTGCAAATCATCATCTGCTCATTTATCACTGCAGTGTTAATCTGCTAAATTGTAATTATTCGCTCCTATGGCCTATTTATTGCCTACCTCCTCATGCCTTTTGCACACACTGTACATAGACTTTCTTTTTTCTACTGTGTTATTGGCTTGTTTATTGTGTTATTGGCTTGTTTATTGTTTATTCCATGTGTAACTGTGTTGTTGTCTGTGTCACACTGCTTTGCTTTATCTTGGCCAGGTCGCAGTTGTAAATGAGAACTTGTTCTCAACCAGCCTACCTGGTTAAATAAAGGTTAAATTAAAAGTAATCTTTGGACATTGTGTTAACTAACCTCCAGACAAGCTTCAATGCCATACAACCTTCCTTCCGTGGCCTACAACTGCTCGTAAATGCAAGCAAAACTAAATGCATGCTCTTCAACTGATCGCTGCCCACACCTACCCACCTGTCCAGCATCACTGCTCTGGACGGTTCTGAGAATATGTGGACAAGTACAAATACCTAGGTGTCCAGTTAGACTGTAAACTCTCCTTCCAGACTCACATCAAGCATCTCCAATCCAAAATTAAATCTACAATCGGCTTCCTATTTCGCAACAAAGCATCCTTCACTCATTCTGCCAAACATACCCTTGTAAAACTGACTATCCTACCGATCCTTGACTTCGGCGATGTCATTTACAAAATAACCTCCAACACTCTACTCAGCAAATTGGATGCATACAGTGCCATCCGTTTTGTCACCAAAGCCCCATACACTACCCACCACTGCTACCTGTATGCTCTCGTTGGCTGGCCCTCGCTTCATGTCCATCGCCAAACCCACCTGCTCCAGGTCATCTATAAGGCAGGGCTTTACCTAGCAACGACTTATCTTAGCTCACTGGTCACCATAGCAGCACCGAAACCGCAGCACGTGCTCCAGCAGGTATATTTCACTGGTCACCCCCAAAGCCAATTCCTCTTTGGCTGCCTTTCCTTCCAGTTCGTTGCTGCCAATGACTGGAACGAACTGCAAAAATCACTGAAGCTGGATACTCATATCTCCCTCAATAGCTTTAAGCACCTGTTGTCAGAGCAGCTCACAGATCACTGCACCTGTAAATAGCCAATCTGTAAATAGCCCATCCAACTACCTCATCACCATATTGTTATTTGTTTAATTTATTTTGCTACTTTGCACCCCAGTACCGCTACTTGCACACTCATCTTCTGCACATCTATCACTCCAGTGTTTAATTTGCCATACTGTAATAATTTCGCCACTATGGCTTATTTATTGCCACACCCCCCTTATCCTACCTCATTTGCACACTGTATATAGACTTTCTCTATTGTATTATTGACTGTATGTTTGTTTATTCCATGTGTAACTCTGTGTTGTTTTTTTGTGTCGCACTGCTTTGCTTTATCTTGGCCAGGTCGCAGTTGTAAATGAGAACTTGTTCTCAACTAGCCTACCTGGTTAAATAAAGGTGAAATAGGGCCTCCCGAGTGGCTCAGTGGTTAAGGGCGCTGTACTGCAGCGCCAGCTGTGCCACCAGAGACTCTGGGTTTGCTCCCAGGCTCTGTCGTAACCGACCGGGAGGTCCATGGGGCGACGCACAATTGGCCTAGCATCGTCCGGGTTAGGGAGGGTTTGGCCGGTAGGGAAATCCTTGTCTCATCGCGCACCAGCGACTCCTGTGGCGGGCCGGGCGCTGTGCGCGCTAACCAAGGTTGCCAGGTGCACAGTGTTTCTGTTTCCTCTGACACATTGGTGCGGCTGGCTTCCGGGTTGGATGGTGCTGTGTTAAGAAGTAGTGCGGCTTGGTTGCGTTGTGTATCGGAGGACGCATGACTTTCAACATTTGTCTCTCCCGAGCCCGTACGGGAGTTGTAGCGATAAGACAAGATAGTAGCTACTAAACAATTGGATACCACGAAATTGGGGAGAAAAATTGGTAAAATTCAAAAATAAAATAAATAAATAAAGGTGAAATAAAATAAATAAAAATAAATATAATACTAATTTGGGTGTCCTGGATTTACATTTACTATGTGACGTCTAGTCTATGAGACCAGGCTGGAGTGAGAGTTAAAATGAAGGTAATACATTTACAAAAATATATAGAAATAATACAATACTTAAAAATTACACAAAAAATTAGAGTACATGCAATGCCTGTTTGCCAACATCAGATTATACACATCTTGTATAAATCAGTATGGACAGGGCAGAACACCAGTCCATATGTGCTTTGTGCAAAGATCCCTGTGTCTCCCTGTGTTTTTCCACTGCTTCATGGTAGTTGAACATTACCTCTGGTTGGGCGCTGGTAGATATCTGACTGGGGCTCACAAGATTGATCTCGCTGTATGCAGTGGAGAGGAGCCTGCTCGAGTGTCTTGCTTTCCTCATCTCCTTTTAATTATACTAATGGCCTTTGATTTGGTATGAGGACACAACAGCTTGAGTTCGGGCAAAGTTTTCACACACAGGGAGGAAGCAGCAGGCCTCCTGTCATGGGGCTGGTCCATGTGTCTCTCTCTGAGGAGACTTAGCGGAGGTCAGTTCTACTGTTGGCAGCACACTATAGAGAGAATGTCCTCAGAGAGGATGTCACTCAAGGAGTTGGATCATTTTTGATAAATCAATTGACAAAAATGTTGAATTGTCAAATGCAATGCGCATGGCAGCTTTGCAACACAGCAACAGTTCTCTATTTATATTCGTATCAAAACTTTATTTTGATAAACACATAATGCAAAATATAATGCTTCTAAATGCTTCTAAATATTTCAGGTTTAAGGAAATTGTCTGGCTTTGTCACGTTCTGACCTTAGTTCTTTTGGCATGTCTTTGTTTAAGTAGGGTCAGGGTGTGAGTTGGGTGGGTTGTCTATGTTAGTTTTTCTATGTTGTGTTTTGTGTTTTGCCTGGTATGGTTCTCAGTCAGAGGCAGGTGTCGTTAGTTGTCTCTGATTGAGAATCATACTTAGGTAGCCTTTTCCCACTTGTGTTTCGTGGGTGATTGTTTTCTGTTGAGTGTTTGTATCTGCACCAGACAGAACTGTTTCGGTTTCGTTCGTTCACTTTGTTGTTTTTGTTCAGTGTTCTTTTACTTTATTAAAAAAATTGACACTTACCACACCATTGGTCCTCACCTTCTTCCACCGCCACCAGCCATTACAGGCTTAGTAAAGGACTGGAATTCAGGATGGTTTAATACATCTCCCAATGGAAACATTGCTATTGTATTGGCTGAAAAGGATTAACACATTTCTAGAAGAAAGGCTCTTCAGGTATTTTTAATGGCATGAATTAATCAAAATGTCAAGGGGCACAACAAGCATTGTACAGTATCCTGGCATGTTAATTTCTACAAGATCAATTCTGTGCAGTGCAATAAAACTATGTTGATGATGGAAAGCAGTGATGTAGTCAAGTCACTAAACCTCGAGTCTGAGTCGAGTCTCAAGTCCCGAGTGTACGAGTCCATGGTCAGGTCCTTTATACTCAAGTCACGAGTCCCTTGGTAGTGCTAAAAGTTGCTATCCAACTATTTTTGAAGCTACATTTCATTAGTGTTACACATTTCTAAGGCTAAATAGATAATACAGCTATCTAACATTTGCTGTTTTAGCCAGTATGTTGAATTATGAAAAATAGAGAGTTTGACAACAAAGTCACAAGTAGTTGAGTCCAAGTCCGAGTCACCACTGGTCGAGTCATTGTCAAGTCCTAGGCTCGAGTTCTACAACACTGATGGAATGGTTTTTCAGACTGCAACAGCACAAAGCTTAGATACTGGCTGGAATACAGCTCTCTGAGCACTCTCTAGAGCACTTGTCAAACTCATTCCACGGAGGGCCGAGTGTCTGCGGTTTATCGCTACACTCTTGTACTTGATTGATGAATTAAGGTCGCTAATTAGTAAGGACCTCCCCTCACCTGGATGTCTAGGTCTTAATTCAAAGGATTTTATATATGTTGCTCTTACCTGTCTTGTAACACTGTATTTACTCTTGTAACAACATGCATTGCTTTGTTCTGGCATAGCAGTGGAGTTCAATACGTTGTGTTATACAATGAAAAGCTGAAATTCTCGTGTACGAATAGATTTGAAGAAAAATGTCTCTGCTTTTCTGACAGCTTGGAATCCTACTGTGGCCACTTGCAACAATAAAAGCTTTCAAGTGCTTTGAAATAGAGGCATAATGAAAACGCTTATTTTAGCCCCACTTCACACAGCGACTGAAAAGGCTTGTTACAAAACCTCAAAAGCTTGCTTGACATTTCTGACATTTCTTGAAAATTATTTTTAAGCATCGACAGAACATTACTTAATGAGTATGCTATTATTATAATATGAAAACTATAATTTTTTTGTGATAATGGTATGGATGTTTTTCAGTTTCACTTCGACGTCAGTCTCCATTTCCATTTGATCTCACCTGAGATCTGCACCTTTTACATTTTATTTTATTTTTATTTCACCTTTATTTAACCAGGTAGGCCAGTTGAGAACAAGTTCTCATTTACAACTGCAACCTGTCAAGATAAAACAACGCAGTGTGACACAAACAACACAGAGTTACACATGGAATAAACAAACGTACAGTCAATAACACAATACAAATAAATACATATATATATATATATATATATATATATTATATATATATATATATATACATATATATATATATATATACAGTGGGGCAAATAAGTATTTAGTCAGCCACCAATTGTGCAAGTTCTCCCACTTAAAAAGATGAGAGAGGCCTGTAATTTTCATCATAGGTACACTTCAACTATGACAGACAAAATGAGAAGAAAAAAAATCCAGAAAATCACATTGTAGGATTTTTAATGAATTTAATTTGCAAATTATGGTGGAAAATAAGTATTTGGTCAATGACAAAAGTTTATCTCAATACTTTGTTATATACCCTTTGTTGGCAATGACAGAGGTCAAACGTATTCTGTAAGTCTTCACAAGGTTTTCACACACTGTTGCTGGTATTTTGGCCCATTCCTCCATGCATATCTCCTCTAGAGCAGTGATGTTTTGGGGCTGTTGCTGGGCAACACGGACTTTCAACTCCCTCCAAAGATTTTCTATGGGGTTGAGATCTGGAGACTGGCTAGGCCGCTCCAGGACTTTGAAATGCTTCTTACGAAGCCACTCCTTCGTTGCCCGGGTGGTGTGTTTGGGATCATTGTCATGCTGAAAGACCCAGCCACATTTCATCTTCAATGCCCTTGCTGATGGAAGGAGGTTTTCACTCAAAATCTAACGATACATGGCCCCATTCATTCTTTCCTTTACACGGATCAGTCGGCCTGGTCCCTTTGCAGAAAAACAGCCCCAAAGCATGATGTTTCCACCCCCATGCTTCACAGTAGGTATGGTGTTCTTTGGATGCAACTCAGCATTCTTTGTCCTCCAAACACGACGAGTTGAGTTTTTACCAAAAAGTTATATTTTGGTTTCATCTGACCATATGACATTCTCCCACTCTTCTTCTGGATCATCCAAATGCTCTCTAGCAAACTTCAGACGGGCCTGGACATGTACTGGCTTAAGCAGGGGGACACGTTTGGCACTGCAGGATTTGAGTCCCTGGCGGCGTAGTGTGTTACTGATGGTAGGCTTTGCTACTTTGGTCCCAGCTCTCTGCAGGTCATTCACTAGGTCCCCCCGTGTGGTTCTGGGATTTTTGCTCACCGTTCTTGTGATCATTTTGACCCCACGGGGTGAGATCTTGCGTGGAGCCCCAGATCAAGGGAGATTATCAGTGGTCTTGTATGTCTTCCAATTCCTAATAATTGCTCCCACAGTTGATTTCTTCAAACCAAGCTGCTTATCTATTGCAGATTCAGTCTTCCCAGCCTGGTGCAGGTCTACAATTTTGTTTCTGGCGTCCTTTGACAGCTCTTTGGTCTTGGCCATAGTGGAGTTTGGAGTGTGACTGTTTGAGGTTGTGGACAGGTGTCTTTTATACTGATAACAAGTTCAAACAGGTGCCATTAATACAGGTACGAGTGGAGGACAGAGGAGCCTCTTAAAGAAGAAGTTACAGGTCTGTGAGAGCCATAAATCTTGCTTGTTTGTAGGTGACCAAATACTTATTTTCCACCATAATTTGCAAATAAATTCATTAAAAATCCTACAATGTTACTTTCTGGATTTTTTTTCCCTCATTTTGTCTGTCATAGTCGAAGTGTACCTATGATGAAAATTACAGCCTCTCTCATCTTTTTAAGTGGGAGAACTTACACAATTGGTGGCTGACTAAATACTTTTTTGCCCCACTTTATATATATATATATAGTGTGTGCAAATGAGGTAAGATTAGGGAAGTAAGGCAATAAATAGGCCGTAGTGGTGAAGTAATTACAACTTAGCAATTAAACACTGGAGTGATAGATGTGCAGAAGATGAATGTGCAAGTTGAGATACTGGGGTGCAAAGGAGCAAAACAATATATAATAATATGGGAATGAGGTAGGTGGATGGGCTATTTACAGATTGGCTATGTACAGGTGCAATGATCTGTGAGCCTCTCTGACAGCTGATGCTTAAACCAGCATGTCCAGAGATACAACCTCTCTTATCATCACCCAGTGCCTGGGCTTACCTCCGCTGTACCCGCACCCCACCATACCCCTGTCTGCGCATTATGCCCTAAATATATTCTACCATGCCCAGAAATCTGCTCCCTTTATTCTTTGTCCCCAACGCTCTAGGCGACCAGTTTTGATAGTCTTTAGCCGCACCCTCTCCTTTGTTCCGCGGGTGATGTGGAGGTAAACCCAGGCCCTGCATGTCCCCAGGCACCCTCATTTGTTGACTTCTGTGATCGAAAAAGCCTTGGTTTCTTGCATGTCAACATCAGAAGCCTCCGCCCTAAGTTTGTTTTCCTCACTGCTTTAGCACACTCTGCCAACCCTGATGTCCTTGCCGTGTCTGAATCCTGGCTTAGGAATGCCATCAAAAATTCTGAGATTTCCATACCCAACTATAACATTTTCCATCAAGATAGAACTGCCAAAGGGGGCAGAGTTGCAGTCTACTGCAGAGATAGCCTGCAAAGTAATGTCATACTTTCTAGGTCCATACCCAAACAGTTTGAACTATTAATTTAAAAAATGACTCTCTCCAGAAATAAGTCTCTCACTGTTGCCACCTGCTACCGACCACCCCTCAGCTCCCAGCTGTGCCCTGGACACCATTTGTGAATCGTTCGCCCCCCATCTAGCTTCAGAGTTCGTTCTGTTAGGTGACCTAAACTGGGATATGCTTAACCCCCGGCAGTCCTACAATCTAAGCTAGATGCCCTCAATCTCACACAAATCATCAAGGAACCCACTAGGTACAACCCTAACTCTGTAAACAAGGGCACCCTCATAGACGTTTTCCTGACCAACTGGCCCTCCAAATACACCTCCGTTGTCTTCAATCAGGATCTCAGCGATCACTGCCTCATTGCCTGTATCCGCTACAGGCCCGCAGTCAAACGAGCATCCCTCATCACTGTCAAACGCTCCCTAAAACACTTCTGCGAGCAGGCCTTTCTAATCGACCTGGCCCGGGTATCCTGGAAGGATATTGACCTCATCCCGTCAGTTGAGGATGCCTGGTCATTCTTTAAAAGTAACTTCCTCACCATCTTAGATAAGCATGCTCCGTTCAAAAAATGCAGAACTAAGAACAGATATAGCCCTTGGTTCACTCCAGACCTGACTGCCCTTGACCAGCACAAAAACATCCTGTGGCGGACTGCAATAGCATCGAATTGTTCCCACGATATGCAACTGTTCAGGGAAGTCAGGAACCAATACACTCAGTCAGTCAGGAAAGCAAAGGCCAGCTTTTTCAAGCAGAAATTTGCATCCTGTAGCTCTAACTCCAAAAAGTTCTGGGACACTGTAAAGTCCATGGAGAACAAGAGCACCTCCTCCCAGCTGCCCACTGCACTGAGGCTAGGTAACACGGTCACCACTGATAAATCCATGATAATCAAAAACTTCAACAAGCATTTCTCAACGGCTTGCCATGCCTTCCTCCTGGCTACTCCAACCTCAGCCAACAGCTCGCTACATATTCGTCGCCAGACCCACTGGCTCCAGGTCATCTACAAGTCCATGCTTCGTAAAGCTCCGCCTTATCTCAGTTCACTGGTCACGATGGCAACACCCACCTGTAGCACGCACTCCAGCAGGTGTATCTCACTCATCATCCCTAAAGCCAACACCCCATTTGGCCGCCTTTCCTTCCAGTTTTCTGCTGCCTGTGACTGGAACGAATTGCAAAAATCGCTGAAGTTGGAGACTTTTATTTCCCTCACCAACTTTAAACATCTGCTATCTGAGCAGCTAACCGATCGCTGCAGCTGTACATAGTCTATCGGTAAATAGCCCACCCAATTTACCTACCTCATCCCCATTCTGTTTTTATTTATTTACTTTTTTGCTCTTTTGCACACCAGTATATCTTCTTGCGCATGACCATCTGATCATTTATCACTCCAGTGTTAATCTGCTAAATTGTAATTATTCGCCTACCTCCTCATGCCTTTTGCACACAATGTATATAGACTCTTTTTTTTCTTTTTTTCTACTGTGTTATTGACTTGTTTATTGCTTACTCCATGTGTAACTCTGTGTTGTCTGTTCACACTGCTATGCTTTATCTTGGCCAGGTCACAGTTGTAAATGAGAACTTGTCCTCAACTAGCCTACCTGGTTAAATAAAGGTGAAATAAAAATGAAATCAAATTAAATTAAAGTTAAAGTTCGTGAAGGAGATATAAGTCTCCAGCTTCAGTGATTTTTGCAATTCATTCCAGTCATTGGCAGCAGAGAACTGGAAGGAAAGGCGGCTAAAGAGGAATTGGCTTTGGGGGTGACCATTGAAAAATACCTGCTGGAGTGTGGGCTACAGGTGGGTGCTGCTATGGTGACCAGTGAGCTGAGATAAGGAAAAGACTTATAGATGACCTGGTGATAAATATGAAGCGAGGGCCAGCCAAAAAGAGCATACAGGTCACAGTGGTGGGTAGTATAAGGGGCTTTGGTGACAAAACGGATGACAGTGAGATAGACTGCATCCAATTTGCTGAGAAGTGTCCTGGAGGCTATTTTGTAAATGACATCGCCAAAGTCAAGGATCAGTAGGATAGTCAGTTTTACGAGGGTATGTTTGGCAACATGAGTGAAGGATGCTTTGTTGCGAAATAGGAAGCCGATTGTAGATTTCATTTTGGATTGGAGATGCTTAATGTGAGTCTGGAAGGAGAGTTTACATTCTAACCAGACACCTAGGTATTTGTAGTTGTCCACATATTCTAAATCAGAACCGTCCAGAGCAGTGATGCAGCTCGCGGGCAGATGCGAGCAGCGATCGGTTGAAGAGCATGCATTTAGTTAAACTTACATTTAAGAGCAGTTGGAGGCCAAGTAAAGAGAGTTGTATGGCATTGAAGCTCGTCTGGAGGTTAGTTAATACAGTGTCCAAAGAAGGGCCTGAAGTATACAGAATGGTGTCTTCTGCGTAGAGGTGGATCAGAGAATCACCAACAGCAATAGTGACATCATTGATGTATTCAGAGAAAAGTGTAGGTCCGAGGATTGAACCCTGTGGCACCCCCATAGAGACTGCCTGAGGTCCGGACAACAGACCCTCCAATTTGACACACAGAACTCTGTCAGAGAAGTAGTTGGTGAACCAGGCGAGGCAGTCATTTGAGAAACCAAGGCTGTTGAGTCTACCGATAAGAATGATGTGATTGACAGAGTCGAAAGCCTTGGCCAGGTTGATGAATACAGCTGCACAGCATTGTATTTTATTCATAGTTTAGGACCTTGAGCGTGGCTGAGGTGCACCCATGACCAACTCGGAAACCAGATTGTACAGCGGAGAGGGTATGGTGGGATTCGAAATGGTCGGTGATCTGTTTGTTAACTTGGCTTTCGAAGACCTTAGAAAGGCAGGGTAGGATAGATATACTGTAGGTCTGTAACCGTTTGGGTCTAGAGTGTCTCCCCCTTTGAAGAAGGGGATGACCGCGGAAGCTTTCTAACCTTTGGGGATCTGAGACGATACGAAAGAGAGGTTGAACAGGTTAGTAATAGGGGTTGCAACAATTTCGGCGGATAATTTTAGGAATAGAGGGCCCAGATTGTCTAGCCCAGGTGATTTGTAGGGGTTCAGATTTTGCTACTCTTTCAGAACATCAGTTATCTGGGCTGGAGGCTCTACAGTGAAATAAGACAGTAATCACTAACCAAAACAACAATGGACAAGACATATTGACATTAGGGAGAGGCATGCATAGCCAAGTGATCACAGGGACCAGTGGATAGCTAGGCGAGCTGGAGACACGGCGATTCAGACAGCTAGCAGGCCGTGGCTAGCAGAAGGGCCTTAGGCGGACGTTGCAACGGAGGAGCATGTTGAAACCCTTCAGATGGATTACGTCGGTAGACCAGTTGTGATTGAATCGACAGGGCTCCTTGTCGGCAGCAAAAGGGGTCCAGGCCAATTGGCAAAATAGGTATTGTAGCCCAAGGAGTGGCTGATGGACCTCTTCAGCTAGCCGGGAGATTGGCCTAGCACGAGGCTAGTTCCAGGCTCACTGGTGCTTGCTTCGGGACAGAGACGTTAGCCAGGAGGTAGCCACACAGATAGCAGCTAGCTAGCTGCGATGATCCATGTGAAAAGGCTTAGAGCTTACGGTAGGAAACCGGAGATGTGGAGAAAAGCAGTCCGGTATGCGCTGGGTTGAATCGCACTGTGCAGACTGGCAGGAGTTGACCGGGCTAAGGTTAGCTGAACACCGCTAGCAGTGGCTAACTGACTACTAGCTAGTAGCTAGTTAGCTGACTAGCCTCTGTTAGGGGTTCCGGTTCTAAAGTATAGAAAATAGCAGATCCATACCACATTGGGTGAGGCGGGTTGCAGAAGAGTATGTTGAAACTGAGGTTAAAAATATATTTTAAAAATATGAAATATATACGAAGGAAAAAAATATATATGCGCGGGACACGACAAGACAAAGACAAAGACGTCTGAACTGCTACGCCATCTTGGATAGACCTGCCAGTCATACTAATTGGTTTCCCACCATGAATTACATGAATTCACTCTTTCCAACCCCTACTATTTTTAACCATGCATCCCATGCGGGTAATGTAAAGCTCACCCAGCTTTCCAAATGGCAATTGGCTTAGAGAACTAAACATGAGTTTAGAGAGAGCAAGAGCTCTCGTTAGCACGAAGTCCCAGTCAAAGAGTTACAAATATCACACTCTTGTTGGAATCATGACCTCACCAGGGCCACTGTGTGTAACTGTTGTTGTTTTAGCTACTCTGCTCACTGTGAGTCATAGGCCCATTAAAAAAGGAGCTAGGAGCCATTATGGAGGTATTACTAGGCAACAGTGTTTCCAGATGGTGCCGGGAGGCAGAGGTAGAGCAGAATTAATCACCTGGGCAGGTCTGAGGGTAAATATTACAGGTGAAAGACCTGCCTGGCAAACAGGAGGGAGGGCATTAGGATTTAAACCATAGGTGGGACCAAGAAGTCACTCTTATTTGAATCACAAGTAAATGCTAAATCATACGGTCTGAGACCTTGCAAAAATGGGACAGACCCTCAGCATTTATTTGATAGAACTAGAGGAGATGGGCCTGTTAAAATCCACTTATTTAACAATATGCCTTGGGTTGTTAATTTGATTGGACTTGGGCTGTGAATGTATTGGCCTTTTGTGTAGGAAGGTGTGGGGTGCTCATATCCCTCTCAACCCCACACATGGTGTTGTTCATAACCCGCCCCCTCCCAGCCCACACAGGCTAACACTCATCTTCAGCGGGAGAGAGAAACCTTGCACCTTCTGTCATGTCCTTTACTCTCTCTCTCTCTCTCTCTCTCGCTCCCCCCCCCCTCTCTCTTTCTCTCTCTCTCTCTCTCTCTCTCTCTCTCTCTCTCTCTCTCTCTCTCTCTCTCTCATTCACACTCCTTTCCTATCTGCTTTATTTCTCTCTCATACCACCCATCTATTCAGTCAACTGAAATGATCATGTCTTAGACGCATTCGCAATTTCTTTCTCTCTCTCTTTCATCATCGACAGAGAAAAAAAATCACAAACACCACATATTATTTTATTCTGATTGATTCTCAAAAGGGAGATGCAATTCCAGAAAGGAATGTATCTGTACCACAGTTTTTGATCACCAAAGCGAGTGATTGATACACCTAATCTAGTCCTGTGTTCCCTGGACTGTGAGCTGTCCACGGTGTTGACCAGACAGGACGCTGCCTGCCTGGGGCCTTCACCCTCCAGCTGGTGGGTGAGTTTCTGCTGGTCCTTATGTAACATTATGATAGAAGTGACTCAAGGCTGAGTGGTATCACACATTTCAGCAGTATGTGAGGTGACAGTAATCTCAGGCTCAAGCTGTCCTAAGCAAATGGCCTGTGGACACTGATATCCTCTTTTTTTTTAATGTCAAAGCATTAGAAGATTGGAGAAGTCCAATTGGGGAATGGAAGTTCCAACCTTCTGGACCTGGAGACTTGTAATATTGTAATGACCTGACTAGATCATGGAGGAACAATTGTCCAGACTGAGGCTTGAGTTTACAAATTGACGGTTTATTAACCCAACTTTACACAGGCTACAGTTTGGCCGTAGCCCACGCAAATTAAATGAAAGATACCCCACAAACCAACCGTGACCTTCTCTTGTGAAGGCCAAATGTAAGAGAGAGAACAATGGCTAAACCTGGTCTCCATCCCCCTGCCCAACCACCCTCCACGTCACTACACCAACCGCCAGGATGCCCGGCATCAGAACATTCCAGGCATTCCCGTGATTGGCCTATAGCAGGTTGATTGGCATGTCGTTCCCTGCGAACACTGGTAAGTACAACACAACCCACTAATAGCCTAACACACAGCAGTCTGTGCAGGTCACTACACAGCCCCCCGCCACAAAGTCCCTCGTCCCAGAGGGAACAAACAAAGTGTCTGAAGCGACCCGGAGGTCTCCTTTGCCTGCGTGGCCGTGATGATCTCAGAGTGTCCAGATGTGAAACAGGGGGCTCCATCCGTGGCAGGGGGCTGCCCCTCTGGGACCCAGGGGATGAAGGAAGGGATATGGGGGACAAGGAAGCAGGAATGGGGAACACCATTCGTGGCTCCGGGGAACCACGCGGTGACACAGGGAGGGAGACAGGGGGAGTGGGCTGTCTGGAGCCTTGTCTGCGGCACCTGGGGGTGGGTGCCTGGAGAATGTCATTGCCAGAGAGGGGAATTGTGGGGGTCCCTGGGGTTTGGAGAGAAGAGGCCCCTCTGTATGGGGCTAACCTGTCCTGGTGCAGTGCCACCTTTCTCCCCCTGGGAGGAAGCTGCACCCGGTAAACAACCTCCCCTACCCTCTCCAGGATGCTGCAGGATCCCACCCAGTGACTGTCCAACTTGGGGCATCTGCCTTTCTTTCTTAGGGGGCTGTAGACCCAGACCAGCTCCCCAGCCACAAAGTTCCTTCCCCGGGTGTGCACGTCATAGTTCCTCTTCTGCCTCACACCTGCATACACCAGCTGCTCTCTGGCGAAGGTGTGGGCTGTCTCCAGGCGGTCCTGGAGTCTCCGGGCATACTCCGGCCCCGGGAGAACATGAGTGCTAACCAGGGGCCAACCAAACGCCATCTCCACAGGGGTGCGAATCTCTCTCCCCAGCATGTGGAGGGCAGGCGTGCAGGAGGTGGAGCTGAGCGGCATGCCATGAGGACCATAGGCAGGTGCTTGTCCCAGTCACGCTGGTGTTTGGCAGAGATGATGGCTAGCTGCTGTCCAAGCGTTTAGTTGAAGCGCTCCACAAGGCCATCACTTTGAGGATGGAGAGGAGTAGTGCGGGTCTTGTGCATACCCAGCCTCTCACACATGGTGGCGAAAACACAAGACTCAAAGTTTCTGCCTTGGTCGCTGCTGAACATCTCCGCTGTCAGGGTGTCGACGATGGTCTCTGCCTCCTGGTCAGGCAGAGCATAGGACTCGGGCCATTTTGTTAAATAGTCCATGGCCGTGAGCACCCAACGGTTTCCACTGTCTGTGGTGGGGAATGGCCCAACTACATCCACTCCCACCCTCTCCATGGGAGCCCCCACTGGGAACTGTTGGAGCTGAGCATGAGAGCTGCCTGGGGGGCCCTTTCTGGCTGTGCAGTGGTCACAGTGGCGACAAAAGTCCTCCACATCCCTCTAGTGCTGCCCCCAGTAAAAGCCCTGATGGAGGCGGCGGAGTGTTTTTGTGACCCCAAAATGTCCAGTCACCACCCTCCCATGAGTACTCTGGAGCACAGCCTCCCGCGGTGGTTTTGGGACCACCACCTGCCACCTCTCCTCTCCCGTAGCTGACTCCTTCCATGCCCGCTGTAGCACCCCCTCAGCCAGCCGCAGTCTCTCAAACTTTGACCACAACCCTTTGGTCGCGAGTGAGAGCGCTGTCACCTGTTCCCATGGTGACCTCACCTGCGCCCCTACCCACTGTAGCACTGGCTGCAGGCCTGTGTCCCGTCCCTGCTGCTGCCCCCATTCAGCCATGTCGACAGTCTGCAGCTCACAGCAGACAGGCCCGCTCGCCCGACACACTGTGGCACAGACCCCCTCCTCTGCACACAGGTCTCTCTCCCGTCCCTCTCTCCGCTCACAGTGGCGGCAGCCGTCTGCAGTACAGGGCCGATGGGACATGGCGTTGGAGTGGCATGCCCCTGCCCGGTGCACCACTGTGAAGTCATATGGCTGAAGCTCCTCCAACCAGCGAGCCACCTGCCCCTCTGGCTCTTTGAAAAACATGAGCCACTGGAGAGCAGAGTGGTCATTCCTTACAGTAAAGGGCAGGCCACCCAGGTAGTACTTGAAGTGTTTGACGGAATCCACAACAGCCAAGAGCTCCCGCCGGGTGACACAGTAGTGGCGCTCATGTTAGTCAAATGTTTTGCTGAAGTACGCCACCACTCTCTCCCCCTATGGCCCCACCTGGGCCAGCACCCCACCCATGCCCACATTGCTCACGTCTGTGTCCAGGATAAAGGGCAAGGTGAGGTCAAGGGGGGCGAGCACGGGGTCCTCGATCAGTGCACGTTTGAGGGTGTTGAAGGACTCGTCACACTCCACAGTCCAAGTGAAGGCCTTGTCCTTCAGCAGCAGGCGGTTCAGGGGAGTAGCGACACTTGAGAAGCCCCGTACAAACCTCCTGTTGTACGAGGCCAGGCCCAGGAAGCTCTTCAGCTGACGCTGGTCGGTGGGGGTGTGCCAGTCTCGGACAGCCCCCACCTTGTCCTCCATGGTGCTGATCCCCTCCTTCCCCACTCTGTGGCCTAAGAAGGACACCTCTCTCCTCATGAAGTGACACTTCAGACCTGCGGCAACCACCCGCTCCAGCACACGCCGAAGAGCCACCAGGGCTGACTGGAAGGAGCTGCCATGGGCCAGGATGTCATAGAGGTATACCAGACACTGCTGTCGGGGGATGCCATCCAGCACCCTGTCTTTCAAACGCTCAAAAGTAGCTGGAATGTTGCACAGGCCGAAGCACAGGACCTTGAACTGCCAGTGTCCTCTGTTAGTGGAGAATGCAGTTTTGGCTCTGGCCTCTGTGGAGAGGGGCAGTAGCCACTGCGGAGGTCTAGTGAGGAGAACCAGGCGGACCTCCTAACCAGGTCCAGCAACTCATCGATACGTGGTGTGGGGTATGAGTCCTTCCTGGTTACCTCATTCAGCCGCCTGTAGTCCGCACAGAACCTCAGCTTGCAGCACCCATCTACACACAATGACAAAGTGAAAACGTGTTTTTTTTTTTATTATTGTTGCAATTGTATTGAAAATTAAATACAGAAATCTCTCATTTACATAAGTATTCATGCTTGACTCAATACATGTTAGAATCACCTTTGGCAGCGATTACAGCTGTGAGTCTTTCTGGGTAAGTCTCTAAGAGCTTTCCACACCTGGATTGTACAATATTTTCCCACTAATCTTTTCAAAATTATTCAAGCTCTGTCAAATTGGCTGTTGATCATTGCTACACAACCATTTCCAAGTTTTGCACAGATTTTCAAGCAGATTTAAGTCAAAACTATTACTCTGCCACTCAAGAACATTCACTCCTTGTGTTTTAGGTTATTGTCCTGCTGAAACGTGAATTAATCTCACAGCGTCTGGTGGAAAGCAGACTGAACCAGGTTTTCCTATAGGATTTTGCCTGTGCATAGCTCCATTCCACCATTTTTTTAATCCTGAAAAACTCCCCAGTCCTTAACCAGTTAAATGTAACTGAAAATGTCCTCTACATAATGCCCCAAAATAATGATTTATCATGAGTGCCATAAACAATAACTAGTAATGCTGCTCAAAAAAAGGTTAAAATCTCACCTTTCTGGTACAAATTGTTATACATGACTGAGGTGTAGTCACTTTTGAGGACACAAGCTCAAGTACATAGTACAAATATGATATAATATGAAATATTTGATATTATGTATTTCCTATTCAACAAAACTGTATGAGCAAGGCATGCAATGACTTATATGCTTTCTAAATATAGCATAATTGTAACGTATGCGCAGGGAGTCTGGAAGCAGGTGCAGAAGGTGAGTTTCATAATAATACAAAACAGGAGCTGCGTACTGAACGCACCCAAAAACCAACACAGCCTGATGACGGAGGAAACTTGAGGGCTATATGAAGGGAGAGTGAGTATTCAGGGTGGTGATGAAGTCCAGGTGTGCTTAACGATGGGGAGCAGGTGTGCGCAATGATGGTTGCCAGGTGTGCGCAATGTGGGTTGCCGGTGTTGTGCCAAAAAGTTCCCCCCCTGCCAGAATCCCCCCTCCCCCTTCGCGTGAACACGCACGCACTGAATTCTTCATCGCTGCAACTTGCTTGCTTGCTGGTTGAGATTTCTGTTCACGTTAGGCTGCGTTTCATTTGAATTTGCATGTCGGTTTGATCGCGAATCGTGGGGAGGCACTTGTAATGTCTGCAGTTTTCGGTTTGGCTTTTTGTTTCAAGAGTATTAGTCTAGAAATAAATCTCTTTGCCAAAATTTGTCATCTCTCCCATGTCTTATTTGACTAGTAGTAGTTCTGAAATGTTTATTGCTTGCCTACATTTTACTCCCTCCTCTATGTTTAATATAACACACATACGTTAATTATTAATTTTGGTTGCCTATCCTGATGTGAAGTTTGTTCTATAGAAAGTATTTGACTCTTATGTGTGCCACAGAATGTATTTGACTCTAGCTACAAAATTAAGGAAATTAGAAGGGGGACTGTTCTATTTTGGGACTGTGTGCTCAAAATGATAGAAATTATCCAAAGTTCTTTAGTCTATCACTTTAATAATTCAATGTTTCATTTAGGCCTATCCAAATAAAAAATAGGCCTTCAACTTGTAGGCACTACAATTTAGGCTATCATTTTGGGTACTGGTGTCTTGTGGAATAATTTTAGAACTCAATTTGTGTTTTATAACTGTTTATATTATAAGGCTCCCCTTAAAAAGAGACCCTAGCTCACAGGCCTTTAAATATAGCCTCTAAATACATTTTAAACAAAATAGTTGAAGAAACACGTACAGTGGCCGATGGGGAAAACAGATCTAGCAATAAGAATAGGCTATAGATAGTCTTGACCATTTGGGATCCTTCGGCTATTTCACTCAGGACAGGTTATAGCCAAGACCTAATATTTTGTTTTGTCTCATTTATTTATATGGATATAGCCTCAGTGTGATGGGGTTGTGTAACGCAAATGGCTGTAACAAGCCTGCATACAGAGTGGAATTCACTAATACAACAGTCAAATTGCCTAATATAAGGCCTACACTCCGTGCTCCCAAATACTGGAAAAAGTGTTATTCATTAGGTTACATGATCACCACAGTAGACCCATGCGGCTATAAAAATAAATGACCTTTAAATAACACACAATAGCATGGCATATATAGATAGCGGAATAGGCCTAGCCTAAATAATATTTTCTATTTTGCAGCTCTTTCTATTTTGCAGCTCAGGCAGTTATTCTAGACAAGGCTCTTCTGTGTCTTTATCATTCTCACACAAGTCATTTGCTGAATGCCAAAGCCTATACTACGCCATCTACTGGTATAACATCATTATTGAATGCAGTTCTAAAACAAGCTCTAGACTTTTATTTTGGAAATGAAACCGGAAGCTGCAAAGCAACTCTAATGTCTGGGCTAGAGTTGCTTGATTGACTAGCTATCTTCAACTAGCTACAGTACGTTCGCTTCATGTCCTTTGCAGGTGCCACATTACTGACAAAAGTTTGTACGCATAAAAAAGATCTGTAACTGAATAAAGGGAGATGTAAAGTTAGAATTGAACTTGTAAATGTTAATTCATAGTCGTAACATAGGGTTTGTACGTTTATAGATCTAATTTAATGTTTATGTTTCATGCATAGCTTTTCTTACTATCCTAACAATTTACTTATGGATTTTCTTATGATCTTAACGATAGGTACATTCAACCTTTTGGCAGCTATCTCGCTCCATACATGTGCTTTGTCAGTGGTTGCAAAGTAGGGTTCAGCCAGGAGGTGATGGACAGTCGGAAGAGAGAATGAAATTGTAGGAGGGACATACCAGTGGTTTCAAATTTCACATACTATGTCACACGGGCTCTGGTCAGATGAAACCAAAATTGAACTTTTTGGCAACAATGCAAAACGTTATGTTTGGCGTAAAAGCAACACAGCTCATCACCCTGAACACACCATCCCCACTGTCAAACATGGTGGTGGCAGCATCATGGTTTGGGCCTGCTTTTCTTCAGCAGGGACAGGGAAGATGGTTAACATTGATGGGAAGATGGATGGAGCCAAATACAGGACCATTCTGGAAGAAAATCTGATGGAGTCTGCAAAAGACCTGAGACTGGGACGGAGATTTGTCTTCCAACAAGACAATGATCCAAAACATAAAGCAAAATCTACAATGGAATGGTTCAAAAATAAACATATCCAGGTGTTAGAATGGTCAAGTCAAAGTCCAGACCTGAATCCAATCGAGAATCTGTGGAAAGAACTGAAAACTGCTGTTCACAAATGCTCTCCATCCAACCTCACTGAGCTCGAGCTGTTTTGCAAGGAGGAATGGGAAAAAATTTCAGTCTCTCGATGTGCAAAACTGATAGAGACATACCCCAAGCGACTTACAGCTGTAATCGCAGCAAAAGGTGGCGCTACAAAGTATTAACTTAAGGGGGCTGAATAATTTTGCACGCCCAATTTTTCAGTTTTTGATTTGTTAAAAAAGTTTGAAATATCCAATAAATGTCGTTCCACTTCATGATTGTGTCCCACTTGTTGTTGATTCTTCACAAAAAAATACAGTTTCATATCTTTATGTTTGAAGCCTGAAATGTGGCAAAAGGTCGCAAAGTTCAAGGGGGCCGAATACTTTCGCAAGGCACTGTAAATACTCCCATTCATTTGAACCCAGGTCCTAGGAGTATTTGAAATAATGTTTTTGGAAGAGATATTTGAAAATATTTTCAAACTGTAAGCTATTTATAGGAAATTATTTGAAAATACTTTCAAATCATTCCAAAATAAATACTTGATTTGGTCCATGTTACTTGAAGATACTCAAATACACAGAAAGTAAGTATGCAAATAACAAATAATCAAATACACATGTATTTGAACCCTGGTCTGACACATTCACATACACACACCTGTCCGCACATGTCTGTACGCATGCATTGGTATATAGTGGCGGTTGTCGTAAATGTTGTTACAACAGATTGGCCATCCAGGCCTTGGCCATCCAAAACGCAGATGAGCTAACACATGTAATAACGCATAATGCATACAGTTCAATCTTAAGCATGTACAGATCCTATATGCCTACTGGTAGACAAATTACAAATGTGGAATTCTATCTTGTGTTCCAACATGTGCTAGATACAGAATAGTTCCAATGCTGATGTGTGAACATCATATGGATTTTTTTTTTGATGCACGTATAGGCTTCAGATTTTCCAGTTCATGCTGCCAAAATTAAATATCATGCAGACCTGAACGCAGGGATGCAAAGGTCATCCACCTTGACCTTCGGATAACATACAGTATACATCTATAAGGGTTAATTATATTGACATATAGTTAATCCTGTAATTAATAAATATGTTTGCTATTTCTTTATCTCCGCATTGTCTCCCTCTTTGTTACGAGCCGGATTGGGTTATGAGTCTCTCTCTCACCCACTCACCCTCTCTGACCTCTCACGTCCACTTGTCTGCAGCTCAATCAGGGGGCCCTGGCGGAGCACAAGAGGAGGATGAGGTCACTTCCTGATTCTTCACAAAAAAATACAGTTTTATATCTTTATGTTTGAAGCCTGAAATGTGGCAAAAGGTCGCAAAGTTCAAGGGGGCCGAATACTTTCGCAAGGCACTGTATATTCTTGCTCCTGAACTTATTTAGGCTTGCCATAACAAAGGGGTTGAATACTTGACAGAAGACGTTTCAGCTTTTCATGTTTAATTATTCAGCAGAAATGTCTACTTTGACATTATGAGGTATTGTGTGTAGGCCAGTGATAAAATACCTCAATTTAATCAATTTTTAATTCAGGCTGTAACACAGCAAAATGTGGAAAAGTCAAGGGGTGTGAATAATTTCTGAAGGCACTGTATGTAAAGGTCTGATAAACGAGTCCCCATGCCTCTTCCTGATGTGACAGCCTCTCCATCATATAACTGCCAATGTGGATGAATGTCTCAACTCAGAGTATTCCTCAGCTCCTGACAACATATCCTCAAATGTGTGGCGTGAGACCTGCACCTTCCACCTGCCTCTCTCATCGCCTTGCCTTTGTGGGAATGAATTGCCCCATTTGGGGCTAAAATCATAATAGACAGAGAGAAACAGCATTGTAATTATGTGTAATTATGAATGAGTAAGCCCATTGTGTTCCAGATTGGTGGCCAGGACAGGCAGAATAAGAGCTTTACAGCAGAAGATCTGCCAGGGCCCCAATCTCTGGTTTCCCTGTATTGAAAGTAGAGAGAGACAGAGGCACTCTGGCAATAGGAACCAGTCTTCACATGTGTCATCTGCTTAAATACAAAAGAGCCAGTGAGCTCAAACAGCATAGCTAGTTATAAATAGCGTAGTGCCTCTGCATGCTTTTACTAAATTGCTTCTCCCCTGTCTTCACTGTGTCTGTCATTAAGATGCACTCAGTTCACTCAGTAATGGACATGCTGCTGATGATTCACCCTGGCCTGTACACGCTTGTCATTTGGGCCTAAATATATGCCTGTATACAAACAAGCACACTCACACAGCTCTACAAGCTCACACACACAATACAACAAACAAGCGATGCGACTGAACGTTTATCATCAGACGGTACAGTAGTTAGCTAGCTGAATTACCGTAAACTCTGAAAACAAATGTGTTATAACAATACACATGATTGAGTATGAATTTGTATTTCACGTCACTGCTACTAACTACATAGACGCAGGTAAAAGTAGTCTCCCATGGTGGGAGGAAGTCTGCCTAAATGCACATCAGTTCATCCATAAAAACAGAATAGAATTGACACAAAGCCTGCATAATGGGCGACTTCTCTGTTCTGATCTTCTACCTTTCCTTTATCTAAAGTTTCTCAGAAAATTACAACATGGATTCTGTGCTCTTATGCATAGAAAGCCATTGTATGAATTATGTGTGGGAGAATGTAATTAATAAAACCGAGTCCAATTGAACTGTGACAGATCCCCTCCTTCTCGCCACATTGTACCTAATTTGTCAATCTATTAAGCCAAAAAGAGAACTACTACAGACTGTGACTATGAGACTTAAGAGTTAGAGGCTTATGTTTGAAAAATGCCTAACATTCCAACTTGACTATCATCAACTCATCCAACTCATAGATAACCTTAATAGGCCCCTCCGATTTGTATTAGAGCACCGTGAAACATAGAAGAATTCAAAAATAGTAACTGTAGTATCAACACCTCTAACATGTCACGCCCAATATTCTCAGATATTGACCATACAAATCTATCTCCTATGCTGAGGAAGAGGAAGGAGAGGAGATATGCTCCTCGACCTGTCTACCACAGGAAGACATTTCCATAGAAGCCCACCCTGTCTTGCTGCTTCTCACCAGCCTGGTCTACCTGCTCAGGGAAGTGGGTCCCCACACAAACGTTCACAGGCTCCCGCAGATCATCAGGAAGTGACCTCATCCTCCTCTTGTGCTCCGCCAGGGCCCCCTGATTGAGCTGCAGACAAGTGGACGTGAGAGGTCAGAGAGGGTGAGTGGGTGAGAGAGAGACTCATATGATGTTCACACATCAGCATTGGAACTATTCTGTATCTAGCACATGTTGGAACACAAGATAGAATTCCACATTTGTAATTTGTCTACCAGTAGGCATATAGGATCTGTACATTGTTAAGATTGAACTGTATGCATTATGCGTTATTACATGTGTTAGCTCATCTGCGTTTTGGATGGCCAAGGCCTGGATGGCCAATCTGTTGTAACAACATTTACGACAACCGCCACTATATACCAATGCATGCGTACAGACATGTGCGGACAGGTGTGTGTATGTGAATGTGTCAGACCAGGGTTCAAATACATGTGTATTTGATTATTTGTTATTTGCATACTTACTTTCTGTGTATTTGAGTATCTTCAAGTAACATGGACCAAATCAAGTATTTATTTTGGAATGATTTGAAAGTATTTTCAAATAATTTCCTATAAATAGCTTACAGTTTGAAAATATTTTCAAATATCTCTTCCAAAAACATTATTTCAAATACTCCTAGGACCTGGGTTCAAATGAATGGGAGTATTTACAGTGCCTTGCGAAAGTATTCGGCCCCCTTGAACTTTGCGACCTTTTGCCACATTTCAGGCTTCAAACATAAAGATATGAAACTGTATTTTTTTGTGAAGAATCAACAACAAGTGGGACACAATCATGAAGTGGAACGACATTTATTGGATATTTCAAACTTTTTTAACAAATCAAAAACTGAAAAATTGGGCGTGCAAAATTATTCAGCCCCTTTACTTTCAGTGCAGCAAACTCTCTCCAGAAGTTCAGTGAGGATCTCTGAATGATCCAATGTTGACCTAAATGACTAATGATGATAAATACAATCCACCTGTGTGTAATCAAGTCTCCGTATAAATGCACCTGCACTGTGATAGTCTCAGAGGTCCGTCAAAAGCGCAGAGAGCATCATGAAGAACAAGGAACACACCAGGCAGGTCCGAGATACTGTTGTGAAGAAGTTTAAAGCCGGATTTGGATACAAAAATATTTCCCAAGCTTTAAACATCCCAAGGAGCACTGTGCAAGCGATAATATTGAAATGGAAGGAGTATCAGACCACTGCAAATCTACCAAGACCTGGCCGTCCCTCTAAACTTTCAGCTCATACAAGGAGAAGACTGATCAGAGATGCAGCCAAGAGGCCCATGATCACTCTGGATGAACTGCAGAGATCTACAGCTGAGGTGGGAGACTCTGTCCATAGGACAACAATCAGTCGTATATTGCACAAATCTGGCCTTTATGGAAGAGTGGCAAGAAGAAAGCCATTTCTTAAAGATATCCATAAAAAGTGTTGTTTAAAGTTTGCCACAAGCCACCTGGGAGACACACCAAACATGTGGAAGAAGGTGATCTGGTCAGATGAAACCAAAATTGAACTTTTTGGCAACAATGCAAAACGTTATGTTTGGCGTAAAAGCAACACAGCTGAACACACTATCCCCACTGTCAAACATGGTGGTGGCAGCATCATGGTTTGGGCCTGCTTTTCTTCAGCAGGGACAGGGAAGATGTTTCAAATTGATGGGAAGATGGATGGAGCCAAATACAGGACCATTCTGGAAGAAAACCTGATGGAGTCTGCAAAAGACCTGAGACTGGGACGGAGATTTGTCTTCCAACAAGACAATGATCCAAAACATAAAGCAAAATCTACAATGGAATGGTTCAAAAATAAACATATCCAGGTGTTAGAATGGCCAAGTCAAAGTCCAGACCTGAATCCAATCGAGAATCTGTGGAAAGAACTGAAAACTGCTGTTCACAAATGCTCTCCATCCAACCTCACTGCGCTCGAGCAGTTTTGCAAGGAGGAATGGGAAAAAAATTCAGTCTCTCGATGTGCAAAACTGATAGAGACATACCCCAAGCGACTTACAGCTGTAATCGCAGCAAAAGGTGGCGCTACAAAGTATTAACTTAAGGGGGCTGAATAATTTTGCACGCCCAATTTTTCAGTTTTTGATTTGTTAAAAAAGTTTGAAATACCCAATAAATATCGTTCCACTTCATGATTGTGTCCCACTTGTTGTTGATTCTTCACAAAAAAAATACAGTTTTATATCTTTGTTTGAAGCCTGAAATGTGGCAAAAGGTCGCAAAGTTCAAGGGGGCCGAATACTTTCGCAAGGCACTGTATGTGTATTTGAAAATGCTCTATGTATTTAAGTTTTTTCAAATACATGCCAGTGCTTTCCAAGTGTATTTCCAATTACATTGCAATATTCAACTACTTGTATTTTCAAAAAAATGAATATATGAATACTTACTTCAAAATGTATGTGAAAGTAAATAAAATAATTGGTGTGTGTGTGTGTGTAGGGGTGTGTGTTTGTTTACAGCAAATGATTGGCCAGGCCAGGTGTCTCTTCACCAGAGTATCCTGCTGAGGACTGCTGTCTGTAGACTACAGTACCAATATGTGTCAATGAGGGCAGAGACTTTGAATGGCTGTGTGTGAATGCCAAGCAAGTGTGAATGCCTGAAGGACATGAAGAGTATGTCTGTAAACAGTTCATCTGGTCAGTTACTCTACCCGTTACAAATTAGATGGTACAGTACAGTGGCAAGAAAAAGTATGTGAACCCTTTGTAATTACCTGGATTTCTGCATAAATTGGTTATCAAATTTGATCTGATCTGATCAATAGACAAACATAGTGTGCTCAAACTAATAACACACAAATTATTGTATTTTTCTTGTCTATATTGAATACATCCTTTAAACAATCACAGTGAAGGCTGGATAAAATATGTGAACCCCTAGGCTAAGGGCTTCTTCAAAAGCTAATTGGAGTCAGGAGTCAGCTAACTTGGAGTCCAATCAATGAGATTGGAGATGTTGGTTAGAGCTGCCTTGCCCTATAAAAAACACACAAAATATGAGTTTGCTATTCACAAGAAGCATTGCCTGATGTGAACCATGCCTCAAACAAAAGAGATCTCAGGAGACCTATTTAAGAATTTAAGAATTTTTAAGATTAAGAATTTTTGACTTGCAGAAAAGGGTTACAAAAGTATCTCTAAAAGCCTTGATGTTTATCAGTCCACGGTAAAGACAAATTGTCTAGAAATGGGGAAAGTTAAGCATTGTTGTTACTCTCCCTAGGAGTGGCCACCCTGCAAAGATGACTGAAGAGCACAGCACTGAATGCTCAATGAGGTTAAGAAGAATCCTAGAGTGTCAGCTAAAGACTTACAGATATCTCTGGAACATGCTAACATCTCTGTTGACGATTCTACAATTAGTAAAACACTAAACAGGAATGGTGTTCATGGGAGGACACCATGGAAGAAACCACTGCTGTCAAAAAAGTCTGAAGTTTGCAAAAGTGGACCTGGATGTTCCACAGCGCTACTGGCAAAATATTCTGTGGACAATGAAACTACAGTTGTTGTTTGGAAGGAACACACAACACTATGTGTGGGAAAAAAAGGCACAGCACACCAACATCAAAACCTCATCCCAACTGTAAAGTATGGTGGAGGGAGCATTATGGTTTGGGGCTACTTTGCTGCCTCAAGGCCTGGACATATTGCTATCATCGACGGAAAAATGAATTCCCATGTTTATCAAGACATTTTGCAGGAGAATGTTAGGCTATCTGTCAGCCAACTGAAGCTCAGCAGAAGTTGAGTGATGCAACAGGACAACGACCCAAAACACTGAAGTAAATCAACAACAGAATGGCTTCAACAGAAGAAAATACGCCTTCTAGAGTGGCCCAGTCAGAGTCCTGACCTCAACCCGATTGAGATGCTTTGGCATGACCTCAGGAGAGCGGTTCACACCAGACATCCCAAGAATATTGCTGAACTGAAATAGTTTTGTAATGAGGAATGGTCCAAAATTCCTCCTGACCGTTGTGCAGGTCTGATCTGCAACTACAGAAAACGTTTGGTTGAGGTTATTGCTGCCAAAGGAGGGTCAACCAGTTATTAAATCCAAGGGTTCACATACTTTTTCCACCCTGCACTGTGAATGTTTACACAGTGTGTTCAATAAAGACATGAAAACGTATCATTGTTTGTGTGTTTTTAATTTAAGCAGACTGTGTTTGTCTATTGTTGTGAGCTAGATGAAGATCAGATCAAATTTTATGAACAATTTATGCAGAAATCCATGTATTTCCAAAGGGTTCACATACTTTTTCTTGCCACTCAGAAGGTGCAACCTGAGAGGAGATCAATACTGATGGGTCACAATAGATTAGACAATTCCATCAAGTGGTCTTTTGTTGTGTTGACCAAATAAGTTATCACATTATAACCCCTCTCTGAAATGCAAACTACCAGTAAAAAGTTTTAGAACACCTACTCATTCAAGGGTTTTTCTTTATTTTTTACTATTTTCTAAATTGTAGAGTAATAGTGAACACATCAAAACAATGAAATAACACATGTAGTAACCAAAAAAGTGTTCAACAAATTAAAATACATTTTAGATTCTTCAAAGTAGCCTCCCTTTGCCTTGATGACAGCTTTGTACACTCTCTCAGCTTTGACATTCTCTCAACCAGCTTCATGGGGTAGTCACCTGGAATTATTTCAATTAACAGGTGTGCCTTAAAAGTTCACTTGTGGAATTTCTTTCCTTCTTAATTCATTTGAGCCAATGAGTGTTGTGACAATGTCGGGGTACTATACAGAAGATGGCCCTATTTGGAAAAGTCCAAATTATGGCAAGAACAGCTCAAATAAGCAAAGAGAAATGACAGTCCATCATTACTTTAAGACATGAAGGTCAGTCAATATGGAACATTTCAAGAACTTTGAAAGTTTCTTAAAGTGCAGTTGCAAAACCCATCAAGCGCTATGATGAAACTGGCTCTCATGAGGATCGCCACAGGAAAGGAAGACCCAGAGTTACCTCTGCTGCAGAGGATAAGTTCATTAGAGTTACCAGCCTCGGAAATTTCAGCCCAAATAAATGCTTCACAGAGTTCAAGTAACAGACACATCTCAACATCAACTGTTCAGAGGAGACTTTGTGAATCAGGCCTTCATGGTCAAATGTATGCAAAGAAACCACTACTAAAGGCCACCAATAATAAGAAGAGACTTGCTTGGGCCAAGAAACACGGGCAATGGACATTAGACCGGTGGAAATCTGTCCTGATATTCGGTTCCAACCGACTTGTCTTTGTGAGACATCGTGTGGGTGAACGGATGATCTCCGCATGTGTATTTCCCACCGTAAAGCATGGAGGAGGAGGTGTTATGGTGTTGGGGTGCTTTGTTGATGACACTGTCTGTGATTTATTTAGAATTCAAGGCACACTTAACCAGCATGGATACCAAAGCATTCTGCAGCGATACGCTGCTTAGTGGGATTATCATTTGTTTTTCAACAGGACAATAACCCAACACACCTCCAGGCTGTGTAAGGGCTATTTTACCAAGAAGGAGAGTGCTGGAGTGCTGCATCAGATGACCTGGCCTCCACAATCCCCCGACCTCAACCAAATTGAGATGGTTTGGGATGAGTTGAACCGCAGGATGAAGAAAAATCAGCATTCAAGTGCTCAGCATATCTGGGAGCTCCTTCAACACTTTTGGAAAAGCAATCCAGGTGAAGCTGGTTGAGAGAATTCCAAGAGTGTGCAAAGCTGTCATCAAGGCAAATGGTGGCTATTTGAAGAATCTCAAATATAAAATGTTATTTTATTTGTTTAACACTTTTTTGGTCACTACATGATTCCATATGTGGCACGTGTGTCTGCATGTGAGTGAACAGACAGGGTGGTCATGTGAATGAATCACATTTCTGTACAATACACTTCAGGAAAAGCTCTTTCAGTCAGTGTAACCATAGTTACTCTCCCTGTCTACCACAGTAGATAATGATAATGAAAACCATGTGAATTTCTGAATGTGGATGTGGAAAGATCTGCAATAGTTACAGAGACACGTGTACATCCCAGTGTTGCCATTAAAGTAATAGACCTGAGACATCTATAATTATAATCTGTAATAGCAGGTTCTATTTTAACTCAAAAGGAATATACTTGCCACTGTATCAGTCTTGGCAGACTCCTCAGCCAGGCCCACGCTCACTGCCCTTTTCAGCCTAAGTATATATATAAAAATAATCTAATTGATTATGTTACCATTAAACTTTGTAGTCTGTCTAAAATGAAGATGTTCCAACTCAGAACACAGCAGCACTCTACCACGTGCAAACGATTTTGCTTTCCAACCTGCATTTAAAGCTCTGAATACAAGAACACTGTATTGTTTGTACTGTACCAGTACATCGAACAATGATTGAATCAATGAGTTGAATGAGTGGTCTTTTATGTGATTCCATAAGTACACATTCAGCTCATCTTGCCTTGTCTGAACCTGAGCGCTTTGACTGCCTTTACTTCTTAGTCTCCTTGGATTCACTTGGGGAGGAAACAGACAACACTCGTCACTGGAGATGATTTTGAGGCCATTTAAGTGAAAGCCTCACTCAGCCCATTACATGAAAACTACCATTCCCAAAATACATTCTGCAGACAGGCTGTAAGATATTGTTCCAGTTCATATTTTGTAAGTGTAAGGGGTAATTAAAGATGTCCAGTATCTGTTTGATAAGTAAAAACAGAAGGTACCTTATCCCTTATACTGCTGTTTGAACACCTGGTGGCTAATGGCTGGCCTTAGATAACCATCTGCTGGCTGGAGACACTGGATTACAATCACACGCACTCCCTGTCTCATATACAGTGCCTTGTGAAAGTATTCACCCCCTTGGCATTTTTCCTATTTTGTTGCCTTACAACCTGGAATTAAAATAGATGTTTGGGGGTTTGTATCATTTGATTTACACAACATGTGTGTGTGTGTGTGAAGGTAATCCAGGGTAATCCAAACAGATACTGGACCACTTTGAAGATGCAAATGACTTTATTGTGAAACAAACAAGAAATAAGACAAAAAACAGAAAACTTGAGCGTGCATAACTATTCACCCCCCAAAGTCAATACTTTGTAGAGCCACTTTCTTGCAGCAATTATGTCTATATAAACTTGGCAAATCTAGCCACTGGGATTTTTGCCCATTCTTCAAGGCAAAACTGCTCCAGCTCCTTCAAGTTGGATGGGTTCCTGCTGGTGTACAGCAATCTTTAAATCATACCACAGATTCTAAATTGTATTGAGGTCTGAGCTTTGACTAGGCCATTCCAAGACATTTACATTTCCCCCTAAACCACTCAAGTGTTGCTTTAGCAGTATGCTTAGGGCCATTGTCCTGCTGGAATGTCCATTACATGAAATCCAAATAAAAATCAATTTAAATTACAGGTTGTAATGCAACAAAGTAGGAAAAACACCAAGTGGGGGGAATTCTTTTGCAAGACACTGTATAAGCACACACACACACACACACACACATATATATATATACACATACAGTGGGACAAAAAGGTATTTAGTCAGCCACCAATTGTGCAAGTTCTCCCACTTAAAAATATGAGAGAGGCCTGTAATTTTCATCATAGGTACACTTCAACTATGACAGACAAAATGAGAAAAAAAATCCAGAAAATCACATTGTAGGATTTTTAATGAATTTATTTGCAAATTATGGTGGAAAATAAGTATTTGGTCAATAACAAAAGTTTATCTCAATACTTTGTTATATACCCTTTGTTGGCTATGACAGAGGTCAAACGTTTTCTGTAAGTTTTCACAAGGTTTTCACACACTGTTGCTGGTATTTTGGCCCATTCCTCCATGCAGATCTCCTCTAGAGCAGTGATGTTTTGGGGCTGAGTCAGACCAGGCCCCCCGGTACGAACACAGGGGTCTCACTGTGGTGACGGTCCGCGCTGGTTTTCTGACGACGAGATGGAATCGAGCGGCCTCTTATGTCTCCTCCGCGCACCACAGTCGTCCAATAGGCAATAGGACCGCACTGGCAATAGGACCGCAGAAACCTGCCCACATCCTGGTTGACCCTCTCTACCTGCCCGTTACTCTCGGGGTGAAAACCTGAGGTAAGACTGATCGAAACCCCCAGACGTTCCATGAACGCCCTCCAAACTCTCGACGTGAACTGGGGACCACGATCCGACACTATATCCTCAGGCACCCCGTAGTGCCGGAAGACATGAGTAGACAGGGCCTCCGCAGTCTGTAGGGCCGTAGGGAGACCAGGCAGAGGGAGAAGACGACAGGACTTAGAAAAACGATCCACAATGACCAGGATCGTGGTATTTCCCTGTGAGAGAGGAAGATCTGTTAAGAAATCCACTGACAGATGTGACCAAGGTTGTTGTGGAACGGGCAAAGGATGTAACTTACCTCTGGGCAGGTGTCTTGGAGCCTTCTACTGGGCACACACCGAGTAGGAGGAAACATAAACCCTCACGTCCTCTGCCAAAGTGGGCCACCAGTACTTCTCAGTCAGACAGCACACCGTCCGACCGATCCCCGGATGACCAGAGGAGGGAAGACGTGTGGGCCCAAGAAATCAACTGGTCACAGACAGCAGACGGAACGTACTTACGCCCAACGGGACACTGGAGGGGAGCGGGCTCCGTATACAGTGCCTGCTCAATGTCCATATCCAGATCCCACACGACCGGCGTTACCAGGCAGGAGACCGGGAATATGGGAGTCTGATCCATGGGCCGCTCCTCTGTGTCATACAGTCTGGACAGTGCGTCTGCCTTCTTATTCTGGGAACCTGGTCTGTAGGATAAGGTAAACACAAAATGAGTAAAAAACATAGCCCACCTCGCCTGACGAGGATTCAGTCTCCTCGCTGCCCGGATGTACTCCAGGTTGCGGTGGTCAGTCCAGATGAGGAAAGGGTGTTTAGCCCCCTCAAGCCAATGTCTCCACGCTTTCAATGCTTTAACCACAGCCAACAACTCTCGGTCCCCCACATCGTAGTTATGCTCTGCTGGACTGAGCTTCCTTGAGAAGAAAGCACAGGGGCGGAGTTTCAGTGGCGTGCCCGAGAGCACAGCTCCTATCCCAGCCTCGGTCGCGTCCACCTCCACTATGAATGCCAAAGAGGGATCCGGTTGGGCCAGCACTGGCGTCGAAGTAAACAGAGCTCTTAGCTGCCCAAAGGCCCTGTCCACCTCAGCCAACAACTGCAACCTTACAGGACCCCCCTTTAGCAATGAGGTAATGGGCGCAGCAACCTGGCCAAAACCCCGGATAAATCTCCAGTAGTAATTGGCAAACCCTAAAAATCGCTGTACTTCCTTTACTGTGGTGGGAGTACACATGGCTGAAATGCGGTCACTCTCCATCTCCACCCCTGGTGTGGAAATGCGATACCCTAAGAAGGAGACGGCCTTCTGAAAGAACAGGCATTTCTCAGCCTTGACATACAGGTCATGCTCCAACAGTCGTCCAAGTTCCTTGTGCACCAAGAACACATGCTCGGCGCGTGTAGCGGAGTAAATCAGAATGTCATTGATATACACCACTACACCCTGCCCGTGCAGGTCCCTGAAAATATAGATTACAAAGGATTGGAAAACTGATGGGGCGTTCTTCAACCCGTACGGCATGACAAGGTACTCATAATGCCCTGTGGTGGTACTGAATGCTGTCTTCCACTTGTCTCCCTCCCGGATATGCACTAGGTTATACGCACTCCTGAGATCCAGTTTCGTGAAGAAGCGTGCCCCATGCATTGACTCAATCGCCGTAGCGATAAGAGGTAGCGGGTAACTGTACCCCACCGTGATTTGATTGAGACCTCGGTAGTCAATGCACGGGTGTAAACCTCCATACTTCTTCTTCACAAAAAATAACCTCGAGGAGGCAGGTGAAGTAGAGGGTCGAATGTACCCCTGATGCAGGGATTCAGAGACATATGTATCCATATCCACCGTCTCTGCTTGCGACAGGGAAACATGTGACTCCTGGGAAGCGCAGCGTCTGCCATGAGATTTATCGCACAATCCCCCCATCGATGAGGTGGTAATTGAGTCGCCTTCTTTTTACATAAGGCGAGAGCCAAATCGACATATTCTGAGGGGATGTGCACAGTGGAGACCTGATCTGGACTTTCCACCGTAGTAGCACCAACGGAAACCCCCACACACATCCCTGAGCACTCTCACGACCTCCCCCTGTGAGAGCACTCTGTTGCCAGGAAATAGTGGGTTATGCAGAGCCAACCAGGGAAGGCATAGTACCACAGGAAATGCAGGTGAGTCAATAAGAAAGAGACTTGTTCTCTCCTCATGATTCCCCTGCATAACCATGGCCAAAGAGATGGTGGCCTCCCTGATTAGCCCGGACCCTAATGGTCGACTATCTAGAGCGTATACCGGGAAGGGTCTAACTATAGGAAAAATGGGGATCCCTAACCGAATGGCTAATGCTCTGTCGATAAAATTCCCAGCTGCGCCTGAATCGACGAGCGCCTTATGCTGAAAATGTGGGGAAAACTCAGGGAAACAAAGAAGCACAAACAGTTGATCAACAGAGGACTCTGGATGAGTGTGGTGCAAACTCACCTGGGGTGATGCCAGAGTGCCCTGCCAGTTGCCTCGACTCCCAGAGGAACCAACACGGCACCGACCGGCAGTGTGTTTGTGTCTGCGGCCACAGATGGTGCACGTGATGGCTTCTCCTTCCGTCTCCCTATGCGCTGCACCTCCTAACTCCATTGACACTGGAGCTGGGTTGCTGGATGATGGAACCAACAGAGCCCCCTCTGAACGTCCGCTGGTGACCAGCAGGTTATCCAACCAGATGGACAAATCCATCAGTTGGTCAAAGGTAATGGTGGCATCCCTGCAGGCCAGTTGGACGTCCTCTCATAGGCTGCATCTATAGTGGTCAATGAGGGCTCTGTCGTTCCAGCCTGCTCTGGCAGCCAAGGTTTGGAATTCAAGGGCGAAGTCCTGGGCGCTCCTCGCCCCCCTAGAGGTCCAGTTGTAGCAAGAATCCCTGGCACTGTGCTGCCGTTCCATCATACTCCCTGAGAAGGGAGAGACGCATCCCCCCGGAATTCTCTCCGGATGAAACGGGTGGAGACAACCCCGGTTGTGCTGGTCGAGGCACTGGAGACCACCTGTCTCTCCCAGCGGTCCATGGTCTGGACAACGCGATCCATCATGGCACCAAGATGATGTAGCATGGCCGAATGTTCCTGGACGCGCTCCTCGACTCCTCTAACCGGGGTACCTGATCCTGCTGACTACATTCAAGGTTACTCTGGGCTACCCTGGGGCGGCAGTGGTTAGAGCTGTTGGACTAGTAACTGAAAGGTTGCAAGTTCAAATCCCCGAGCTGACAAGGTACAAATCTGTCGTTCTGCCCCTGAACAAGGCAGTTAACCCACTGTTCCTAGGCCGTCATTGAAAATAAGAATTTGTTCTTAACTGACTTGCCTAGTTAAATAAAGGTAAAATAAAATAAATAAATTCAATCGCTGTGTAATTCTGTCAAGATGTGTATGAAGGCGAAGTCAGGTGCAGGAGAGCAGAGTATGATTAAATAAAGCGCACTTTATTATAGTTCCAAACCGGGAGCACAACAAAACAAACATGCTCAGAAAACAGAAGAATAAAGTAAAAGAGCTTACCGAACATCACTAGACATGAAAACAATTACACACAATACATGATGGAAAACAGAGGGTTAAATACAAGTAGAAAGATTGGGGAAATGAACACCAGGTGTGTATGACAACAAGACAAGACAAATGGACACATGAAAAATGGAGTGGCGATGGCTAGAAAGCTGGTGACTTCGATTGCCGAACGCCGCCTGAACAAGGAGAGGAGCCGACTTCGGCGGAAGTCGTGACACAACGCTACCAAATACTATGTGATGAAAGAAATAAAAACTGAAGTAAATCACTCTCTACAATTATTCTGACATTTGTGAAAAATTAGGAATTGTGAGAAACTGAGTTTAAATGTATTTGGCTAAGGTGTATGTAAACTTCCGACTTCAACTGTATATAAAAACGACTGTAACACAACCTTTGCCATGCATTTGCACACACTCAGAAACAGATTCTGACTGTGACTGCCTGAGACCTGACTATGAGATGCTGCTGTTGCTAGCTCGATTGGCCTTCCAGTCCGGGGGGGGGGTGTCTGTTCCCTGGGCGGTGAGGTCACAACCCAGAGAAAATTACCTGATTGACCTCTATCTGATGCAGATCCAGAGCTTATGTTAAGAGCGCCACAGAGCACCTGGTTTTGATGGATAATCAATACCGTGCTACAGGCCTGGCTTCCAGCCATCAGCTGAAGGCATGAGGTGAGATTCACTCATGAGTTTAGGTACATGGTAGGGCCGTGCACATGGGAATGAGTCACAGTTTTGGGTGAGTCCAGAGGAAATTGATAGGCATGGTAAACAGAGCCAAGAGCAGTGTATGGTGAGAAATGGTTAGGGTGCTCAGTGGTTAGGGTGCTCAGGTGAATAGTCACAGGTGTAAGTTCATTACACACTATTGGCTTTAAATAAACACACCTTACCTGAACTGCTCATCCAGTACATGGGATGCAATGTAAAAAATAAAGACATCCTTGAATAAGAGATACATTATGTTTATGCAAAGAACTATCAAAAATATCTTTAATATCAAATTGACTCTGGCAGTTTGTCTGAACTTCACCTCTTCCTCTTCTTCATCTGATCACACTGCTCCATCCACAGAGCTCTGAGATCCACCTGCAGCCTCCCCTTCTGCTACATCCCCCTCTTCCCTAGGGACGGTCTCTGCCGTCTCACCATCAGAGACCAGGTTTTAGACATGACATGGCAAAGGGGACAATAGTCTGCTGCTGATCCCTACAGTAATACCCAGAGGGGGATGGATGATCCATAGAGATCCTATTAAATTACTAGAGGGGCTATCCCATAAACTCTCAATGTTCCATAATGGGGTGAAAATGGCAGCCATATTGATCAGGGAGAACTCCAAACCAGTCTAATTGGAATGAATGACAGTATAGGCATAATTCATATTTGACGTCTGCATGAAAATAAAAGGCATGTGATATATCATAAATTGAGTAATAGAATTAGTGACAACTTTATAACAAATTTCTGTATAAATAGCCTCTAAAATATATGTAAACAGACCATAACATGTATGTTTTCTTAGAAAGCTGTGAGAGCTATTATATGTTACAATATCAATACTCTAAGTCCTATCATCAACAGATTTCAGCCAGTGTATGGCTGTGGACTGACTACATAGTCTGAATGGAATGTTGGCATATTGGCAGTTCAGTTGAACAAGTATTGGAATCATTCCTCTTATACTGTCTGACTAGCTAGCTAACAAAGCTAGTGCAGATAAATTCAAATTAATTATTTTACACAATATCGTATCACATCGCTGGCAAACCATGTATGAACAACTCCCTGACCAAAATGTCTGACCTTTATCCCATCATAAGAAGGTTCATACCCAATCTATTTTCTAATTATATGGCATGATCTTTGTAAACTCACGGGGCTCTATCAACGGCTCCAGGGGCGTTATCAGGCCTCCACATCACTGCCTCACAGAGGTCTGTTACTTCATCCTAGCAGCAGTATGCTGATTTAAAGTAGGATCCTAGGGCCAGGATGTTTTCCTGATAATGTAACCTGACCAGGAAATGGTCAGGTAAAACTCCTGGTCCTATTACTCAACAAAAGTGTCCGGGTACAAGCCTAGAATTGTTCTTCCACAAGCAATAAATGTTTCTAGTTAAAAACATATCTTACACATTACATTTTAGTCATTTAGCAAGCACATTTAGAGGATATTATTTTTATCCCTTCATTAAGTGCTCTACCAAGAAAAACACATTAGCTGAGGAATATTCCAAATCTGCCTAAAGCTAATTATTATACGTCTAAATATAATTCTTGTTAATTAAACGGGCCAAGAGAAAAACAACATGAATACATTCTGTGTGTCTGCCATCACCCCTAGTGGATGAGATTAAAATAAAACATGAATTTGTTGAGTCATAAAACTTAACTACAGAGGGCTTTAAAACATCTAGGAGTGAGTTGTATTGAGCGCTTTGAATGTGTCGCTGTATTTCTGGATGAGCTGCTCTACTTTCTTCTGGAACTTCTTCTCCAGTTCCTTTATGTCCTCACTGTGGACAGCTCTGAAAGAGGACACATATGATATATGAATTTCAGAGGCTCCTTAGAGCATCCTCCTTAGTGAATTTCCTGAAAACAAAAATAGTGAAACATTAAAAAAGTTAACCTTTTTAGATTAAACTATACTAAATATGTTCACATCACCAAATAATTGATAAAACACACTGTTTCACAATGAAGGTCTACAGTAGCATCAACAGCACTGTGTAGGGTAGCACCATGGTGTAGCTGGAGGACAGCTAGTGTCCGGCCTCATCTGGGTACATTGACTTCAATACAAAATCTAGGAGGCTCGTGGTTCTCACTCCCTTCCATAGGCTTACACAGTAATTAGGACATCCTCCAACCTATCAGCTCTTGCAGTATGAACTGACATGTTGTTCACCCAATTAAAGGATCAGATAATTAATCTAGTACTAAAAGCATAAGCTACAGCTAGCTAGCACTGCAGTGCATAAACCGTTGGTGAGTAGTTGACTCAAAGAGAGAAAAATATAGTTTAACAGTTTTGAACAGAATAATTTAAAGGAGAAGAAAGAGAGAGAGCTACATTTCATAGTATTTTTTACTTTAACTTACTTAGCTAGCGAATGCAGCTAGCTAGTTTAGCCTACTCAAACACCCGGCTCAAATAGAGAGGGATGCTAAGGTAGCTAGCTGGCTATCCAACATTGGAACTCTAAGTCAAGGTAAGCTTTTGGTTTTGTAACGATGCATGCTGAGATTCAGGAAGCAAGTTGAGGGAGTGAGTGTTTTAATAAATAAACACAACATAATACAAAATAAGAAACACAAACAATGCACAGACATGACACAGCAACAGAAACAATAATGCCTGGGGAAGGAACCAAAGGGAGTAGCAGGTAGCCTAGTGGTTAGAGTGTTGGACTGGGTAACTGAAAGGTTGCAAGATCGAATCCCCGAGCTGACAAGGTAAAAATCTGTCGTTCAGCCCCTGAACAAGTCAGTTAACCCACTGTTCCTAGGCTGTCATTGAAAATAAGAATTTGTACTCACTTGACCTGTCGCCGGCTGGGGTACTGGAGCCTGGAGATCTGGCTGAGGCATGAGAGCCAGACGAACCAGCGGAGGCAGGGCATGAGAGCCTGTAGCGGCTCCTGGACCCGATGTCATTCCCACCAAAAAAACTAAAAACACTCCCTGATGCTTCCCTTAGGTGAGGTGTTATTCTGTAATGATGAGCACTGAGAGTTGGGGAGCAAGTTCAGGGAGTGCGTGTATAAATAAACACTACAAAATAAGAAGCACAGACATGACATAGAAATAATAACACCTGGGGAAGGAACCAAAAGGAGTGACATAAAAAGGGAAGGTAATCAGGGAAGTGATGGAGTCCAGGTGAGTCTGATGACGTGCAGGTGCGCGTAATGATGGTGACTGGTGTGTTCCATAACGAGCAGCCTAGAGGCTGGAGAGGGAGCACACGTGACAGGTTTTATTCATTTATTGCCACCGGGACCCACTGGTGTAACTGCTAAACTACTTGCTGACTGTACTCCGTACTGCATGATTGTAGTGGATTTACTAACGTTTTAGTTTTAGTTGCTGTGTTTATTATGGTGTTAGCTAACATGGTGACAATGATATAGGCTGTATGTAGCGGTTAGGATTTGAAGGTTTGGCTTGGAAAGTTTTTTTTGCTTGGTCACAGGCAGCTGATGTGTTGTGAACTGAAGTCCACAAGCGAAGGGAACAGATAAGAGGAATTATAAGATCAAAGGGATTATGCTGTTTGTATGTGGTTGGTATGAAAGTGAACTGTGCTTGTGTGTAAGCAGGGGTGTATTCATTCTGCCGATTCTGTTGAAAAACGTTTATTGACTGGAAGCAAGCTGAACGAAAAGAGAATAAACATACCTGAACTCTTGTTTGCAACTGTTGGACTAATGATTACACCCTAGATCAGCTAGATGCAGGCAAGAGTGTGCAAGGCATTATTGAACGTGTCAAGTTCAATCAACTTGATTGCTCAAATTTCTATCAACCTATACACCTATGTTGTAAACGTTCATTTATAGGCTAGGTTGTAGCAACCTCATGATGGGTATAGGGATATAGAGATTAGAGTATAATGTAGTTGTCTAAACTGAATCGATGTTACATTGAGCTGGGTGAATGGAATATGAATGACAGTCATCCAATATGCTGTAATATAAATAAGGGAAAGGGGGATACCCAGTCAGTTGTACAACTGAATGTACCTTCTGCATTTAACCCAACCCCTCTGAATCAGCAATGCTCATGAAAAAAAAACATCCTCTCTCATCTTAACTGCACCAACCGCCACTGATGTGTTTCCTTTTTACAACACAGAAGAGTCACTGGTGTTACCTTCATTGGCATCTACAGGAGTGGAGTCCTCAGGTGCAGGATCAGATGAGCTGGGCTCAGATGCAGGGTCAGGAGCCACAGCAGGGTCAGCAACAGGAGTGGATTCCAGTGGAGGCTGCTGAGGGGAGAACGGCTCATAATAATGGCTGGAACGGAAATAATGGAATGGCATCAAACACCATTCAACTGACTCCGCTCCAGTCATTACCACAAGCCCGTTCTCCCCAATTAAGGTGCCACCAACCTCCTGTGGTGGATTCAACATCTGGATCAGGGGTAGGGACGACCTTGGGGTCAGGAGTCAACTCTGTGGCTTGTTCAGCCTCTGGGTCAACCTTAGGGAGGCCCTCAGGCTCTGGAAACTTCTTAACACTCTGGGTGGGGTTAACAACAGATGGCTGAATGATTGGGGCAGGTTCATCCTCCACACTGACAGTGTTTGGGGGTGACATTTAATCCATGTTGGGTTCAGGCTCTGAAGGGGCCTCTTCAGGAGTAGGTGGAGTATCCTGGGTACTAGTAGAAGTATCAGCTTACTTCACTGGAGAGGAAGCTTTAGTATCTTTAGTATAGTGAATTGAAATGTTGGCCCTATCCAACAGGAAACAGCCTTCTTACCTGTTTCTGCAAATGCAGTCTCCTCCCCCACAGTGTTATGTTGACAAGGGGCACCTCATAGGGGGAGACGTAGTCTGCTGAAGAATGTGGGGACAGAGAACAAGTCCATCAAATCCCTAACAAAGACACCATAAAACCAATCAAGCCCTGTTCACATCTTACTATGGAAATGTTTTGTTGTGAAAGGAGAACCTTAGGAGTGAAACATTTTCAGTGTTTCAATGAGCTCTGTCTGGGAATTGATTTACCTCTGTTGTCTTTGTTGCCTTCTCAGAATTCTTTGTTGGGTTGAATAAGGCATCTTTGAAATCTGAGGCAGAACAAGACAGTACAGAAGAAATCAGTCCCCTAGTGAAAATTTTATTTCAAATCAATGACTCTTAAAACACCATCTATAGGTGTTCTACCTATCCTACCTACACAATCATCCAATGTGAAAATTGAAATGTGAATACAAATTATTCTGTACCTTTTCTAAAAAATAGAAGCTGAAAGTAAGTGTACTGTACCTGCAAAAGCAGCAGGGATGTAGTCCTTGACCTTGATGTACACAAAGAGAGCTGTCAGAGTGAGCGGCATGTTGCTCTCGCTGCGCAGACAGATGTGCTGGAAGCCTGCAGGGCTCAAACCCCCATGAATCAATCAGACACAGTCAGAAGCCTTCTGACTCAAGGTCTACTTCAATCAGCCTCATTGTCGGAAAGACTGGGCAGAGGTGCAGTTTAAACCCATGTAGAAATACTGTAGGTAACGCTACATGAAGTTGCTCTTATATCTATGTAGCAAAGCTGTAATCACTCAACACTAACAACACCATGTTAATACTGTGGTTTTACTAGATTAATAGCAGTGTTACTTCACAGGTATAAGAGAAAGGTAATGCAACATGTTATCATACAGACCTGACTGAAAGGCCTCAGTGGGAATGATCCTGTGGACCTGAAAGGCCTCAGTGGGAATGATCCTGTGGACCTGACTGAAAGGCCTCAGTGGGAATGATCCTGTGGACCTGACTGAAAGGCCTCAGTGGGAATGATCCTGTGGACCTGACTGAAAGGCCTCCGTGGGAATGATCCTGTGGACCTGACTGAAAGGCCTCAGTGGGAATGATCCTGTGGCCCAGAAACTTCCCGCCCTCCTCGTGAACCACGATCCTGAGGGAGGCCATGTCAGGTAGCAGGATCTGTCCACACAACAAGCTTGACCCTTCTGACATGCATTCAGCAAGGCAAAATGGTTAGCTTGTAGAAATTATAGTTGAACAAATGCCTTCTCAAAAACAAATGGTTCCTCGTTCCACACTGGGTTAATGGTGTTCGGTATGGGATACAACTTGGTCCGGTACTTCTTACACGCCTGTCTTCACACTCTTGTCTGACAGAAACGGGCCTGAATAGATCTGTAAGGAATTATGATGGAGTTATGATAACGGATATATATGATACACTGGAGGTTGGTGGTGCCTTAATTGGGGAAGACGGGCTTGTGGTAATGCCTGGAGCGGAATAAAACACATGGTTAGCATTTTTTTGTATGCCATTCCATTTGCTCCGTTCCAGCCATTATTATGAGCCGTCCTCCTCTCAGCAGCCTCCACTGATGATTTGGTTAAACAAATGTAACCTTTATTTAACTAGGCAAGTCAGTTAAATGACTGTAACGCCTTTAGAAACACATGTAGGCCTATGGTAAGGGTCTTTCTATGAACTAGGTTAACATTGAGGATTTCCTACACTGGACATCTTGTTACAACTGATAATTGACAATAATCTCCCCATTTTTTTCATGTCATTACCTTAATATATTATGGAGGATCATAGCTAGATTCAATCAAATGTACAAGTTGATTTACAACCTATGTTTAACCCTTTATCATGGTTGCTGTATTGATTGATTTGTCCACAACCGTGTGGCATAAAACATTTATTTTCTGTCCTTGCAAGTTGTTAAGTATGAATCAGTTAAATGTGTCATTGAACTTTAACCCTGTAAGAATCCTGGATCTAGCTGTCGGATAGTTTTATGTATAGAGATCTCAGAAATGCAGTGTAACTAGGTAACATTTTGTGTATTTTAATGTAATGGGGTGAAAACAGTTTTCGTGGGCACAAAAATCTAAAATAATGTATGCATTGCAAAATCAAATTCTTAAAGACCTTGATACTTAAAACCTATATCATCTACTTGAACTTGGAGCTCAGAAATGTAAGCGGCCTACTGGAATAGGCCTACCTTGAAAATATGAAAATTTCCTCAATTTGGTGCTTGAAATGTTCTTGTAATCATTGTACTCAATTAAAAGTGCTCATGCTCCCATATAATTATCTGTGGTTTCCTTTTTGATCCATTTTTGTGAGAGATGTGGGAATTGATGTTTGTTTCCCATCGCTTCAATTGAAGGGTATTGTGCTACTCTGTTGCGGTAAAACCACATTCGGTTATTATGAGGACGACAACATCTAATGTTGGCTTCAACTTGGCTTTCCATAAAAAATCATTCCTCTAAAAAAAAAGAACCTGGTTTTTGGTCACTTTCTCATCATAAAAACTGCGATGGTGAGATTCAAATGGTGAGATGAATTCATCGCTATTCATGGGTTTATTATGTGTCTCTGTGTCGGCCACATAGGCTACAAAACAATCAGCATGCATCCAATCTATTTAGTCAGGCAATGTCCACATTATTCTCACATATTTTAGAATGTAATAATAATTTGAATATCAATGCATTGGCATTGGCCTACTTTTTTTACACTTATTGCTTGATTTTTTGGGGGGAGGGTTCTATATTAGGCCCTATATGTACAATTATATAAATTATACAAGTGTATAACATTGAGGTCCTTGAAGATTACAATTAAGTGCTTGAAAAAGTCCCTGAAAAACCTTGAATTGACTTGCCAAATGTCTGTATAAAGCCTGCTTAAATTATGTATAGTCCTAGGCCTATGATGTTGTATAGGTAGAGTTATGGGCCAATTTTAATATATTCACTTTTATTCCTCTAAGTACACATGTGGAACTGCATAAAAATATTTTTGTTGTCGTTTCAAACCATTTAGAAATTTGATCCCAATGTCACACATTTCCCCATTATTTATAGAAAGACCCAAGAAGAAATAGAGCTGCAGACACAGCAGACATGTATACATATTGACTGTCCACTTACAGTAGACTATCACAAAACAGACAGACATGTTCAACCAAGATGAACACACACACAGAAAGAGAGAGATGAGAGCGAGAGAAAGCCTGAGGGTATGCTACTCTGAAAAACAAGTGGGAGGAAAATAGCCCCCAGTTACAAACAGCCAGCTGCATCAGCTCTTCCAAAGTAGAACCGTGGATAATAATCCAGAGTGGTTTGATAATGACTAAACAGTCCAATAACTACATTAGATCTTTTATGAGATATTTTAAATGCCTGGCACAAAAGCCCGAAGCAAGAATACTGAATAGTGCCGATGTCTGCTGCTCTCTCTGAGATTGGAGTTAACATAATAATAATAATTACATGCCTTGATGGTCAGTGTGTTGTCAACGATGGTGTCGATCCTGTCACAGTAGGGGTCAAACTTCTTGTTACTAACGCAGAAGAGGTCATGATTGAGGAGGTAGTCTGTTGTTCTGTTGAATTCAAATAAAGACATGTTGTGCTGCATTAGGAAATCTGGAGAAAAAAACAACATATTTTCAGAACGTTTCAAAATCACATTCATGTTTCTTCACTAATGCATACAGCACAACATTTTCATGTGAGATGGATCTGCATTTTTGTGGCATGTGCAGTAGAGCAGTGTGCAACGTGCAACTCAAAACAGGTCAACACTGACCTGCAGTGGTGAATATAAGAAACACTTAACATCAATAAAGAAACTCTACAAATGTGCCTTATAATGACTAATAATAATGATGGGAACAATCATAAGTCATTACACCAGTTTATCAGCCATAAAACAATCCTAATCCCAGATAGATGTTATACAGTAGCTTTACCCATAGTTTGATAGTTGAGCGCCACCATCTGGCAGCCAGCATTCCAGAAGGGCTGTGGGCTGTAGTTGGACTAGTCTGGTTCCTTTAGGGTAGATTATTCTCATCTGCCTGTTATACCCGGATTGACATGTTAAGGGAGTTTGCATTCACAATGTGTGGCAGAAAAGAATGATGATTTCTTAGTATTTGAGGGTAATTCAATCAGGGCTAAAGTGGCAGTTGAGAAAAGGATACCCCACAAACTCAACTGCAGTCTTGGATATCATATTCTCCCCTTTGGTCTCCACAAAAGATGAGATGAGGTAGCTCTTGTTTTTCTCTGTCCACAGGATAATGAGAGGGTGTAATGAGGTCTGTGTGTAGCTGGTGTAGAGGAGTCAGGCGCAGGACAGCAGATATGAGTCAATAAACGTACTTTATTCAACATATACAAATGCAATACTACATACAAACAATTACTCACAAACAGACATGGGGGAACAGAGGGTTAAATAATGAACAAGTAGTTGGGGAATTGAAACCAGGTGTGTAAGGCAAAGACAAAACTAATGGAAAATTAAAAGTGGATCGGCGATGGCCAGAAGGTCGATGACGTCGACCGCCAAACGCCGCCCAAACAAGGAGAGGGACCGACTTCGGCGGAAGTTGTGACAGAGGGATCATGCAGAATATTATTTTCTGTCAGCAACAACAACTAGATTAACAGGTTCTATATATAACATGTACTTTGTGTAAAGTTTGTTTTTAATCATATGAGGTTATTATTTTGACAAAAACTGCATCTCTCATTCCTATTTCTGTAGAGGCAAAAGTTACCCTCATCTAACTCCTGCCCCAACTTAACATCAGCAAATCACCCTGGCGCCCTTCGAGCGCCAGGGGGGAAGAGCGGGAGCAGGCGTGACAGATTCAATGCAAACAAGACACAGTGGCACTGGAGAAATATGATAAGATGAACACATAGGCCTATCTCTCTGTTCATTCTTAGCCTGACATTTCAGTGATTTGTGTGGTATTAAAAAATATTATGCTAATATGTGTCAAATAACGTGGATTTGCATAATATGTTTATGGCCCGCTATCAAAATTCCTGCGTTGCCATGTAATGCTTACTGAATGAAGAAACGTTTTTAGTACTGCATATCCAGGCTCTGGTCTGTCCCCGAAGTGAAGGTAAACGGTAGACATGTTCTCTGTATCCACTTTATCTTTTCATTATTATTTTGGGTGTAAGGGAGGATCACCTGTTTTTTACAAATATATTTTGCTGAAGAGAGGGACATCCATTTTCAATTCAAAGAGGTCCGATTTTCTCCATGTAATCCTTATTATAAATAACGTTCACTCCCTGAATGAGCTGGAGGCAGGCCAAACATCGTCAAGCCTGGAGGAAATCAGTGTGTGACAGTAAACTATGCTGAGGCGTTTGGTTTGGTCTGTGTACCAGTTATAGCGGAGCTCTGGGTGCCCTTAAATGGCAGTGTTGAGTGAAGGGGCCATGAGATGTGTGGTGTGGTGTGGAGTGGAGTGGAGAGGCTGCTGTGCTGCACACAGGCTCCAGTGCCCAGGCCCAATATGACACTCTGTATTGTGTCTCAATGGACACCTGCTGGCAGAGCCACAAAGAAAGCTGTCACTGCGAGATGTAAAGCAGGGGCCACTTCCTGGTACACTGTTTCTGTAGGCACTGGGGTCTGGACTACGGTTGTAACACTCTATATCATTAGTAACACTCTATCTCTGTTGTCTGTGAGTCTTAATGAATGAGGTATGTGTTTATGGGGACTACAAGATGGGTCGACAATTGGTCATTGGTCTACATTAGTTAGATGCTTTGTTTTTGTTGGCACACACCATATCGGATCAATAGGACTATTCTCTAGCATTAAGGTCCAATATAGCATTAGGGTAAGTGTTAGGACTGGGGCTAGAATCCCCCAACATAGGTGGCATATTCCATTGAAAATGGGTGAATCATTTGTTTACTACAGCACTACTGCACTGCCTGGCACTGAGAGATGAGGACTGACTGACACCTGACTTTGAACAGGATCTCGATTGTCATGGTGAATCCGTGGATGATGATGGGTTCTTCATCCAGTGGTTTTCCCTTCCAGCAGTCCAGCTCCAGGCAACGGCAGCCGGCCAGCAGACACTGGCGGCGCCGACACGCTGGAAAACTGACCTACTGTGGAGGGATCACAGGGAAATATGTTCCATTACACTCTAGAGACACTCAAAGGCATAAGCAACCGTCTGTACGATTTCCAGTCATTTTAATTAATGAAATAACCCAAAAGGATTGTATAAATTATCATTCATCCATAGACTTTCTATTGCTTCTATTACTAGCTCTGAGCTCACATTTACAGACAAGATTTACAGTCAGATAGAACAGCTGACCTGTAGAATAAGACACATGCACATTATAGCAGTGTTACACATCTCTCTTCTATAAAACACTGGATTGAAAATACAGTAATGATTGGGAATAAAGTGCAGTCAATGATGATTGGTTAGTTCTCCTGTCCTGTCTGTAGTAATCAGACTGCATCTATGTGTATCTCTCCTCTGTTGGCGTTGGAGGAGCAGGGCTCATACTTTTCGATGAGGGCCTTCACCTGGTCAGGTCCGATACGGGAGAAGAGCTCTTCAGTGAGGCGGGGGTAACGCTGCTTCTTGTTGACCACGCCAAACCCTAAGCCAGGGAACCACTGCATGAGCTGGACCCTCCAACCGAGCAACTGTTGAGGGGAACATAATGACAATTACACCTGGCATCGCCTCATGCCTGTATTCTCCAATTAGTAAGAATCACACTGCTCGGTCAATTTCGAATTTCACTTACTAGGATGTAAATATCTCATATATCTCAGGCCAGGGACAAAAACTCATCAGGATGAGCTTGAAAGCAGCTTCATGGAAGATATCCAGTTCATAGTGTCACCCTGAGAGAACACACAATTTACCTCTCACATTATTACATTCCACTGGAAATCATTCATGACACACATTCAGAAAGGACTATAAGTACTTGAACTATATATGTTTGTCATTTAGTAGACACTCTTCTCCAGAGCGACTAGGGTTAAGTGCTTTGTTCAGAGCACAGATTTCTCACCTAGTCTGCTCTGGGATTCAAACCAGCAGCATTTCTGTTACAGGCCAATACTCTTAACCACAAGGCTACCTGCCGCCCTATACAGATGCAAAACTCAGAATTGTGGGGAGGTGTGCTGAAGCCAGGGCACTCTCCACCCTCTACTTATCGGCTAGAAACATCTTGTAAACACTGAAGATGAAAATAAAGACAACACATAAATCTAGTTTAAATTGATTTAATATGTTGAACTGTTGTGGGAGCTGTTCAACAAATTCAACAAAATTGTCTGTGGCTCACTTTTTGACAGGGATCTTAACATCCGTATTGGTCTGAAGGGAGATACAGACATACCTAGGATGGAGAGGTTCATCATTTTTTTACCTTGATTTTTTACATTCAACATAAAGAGAGACCTGTCCTTGTCCACTAACATTTTCTCCATGAAGACATGTCTGAATGCGTTGGTCCTCGATGGGTTGTAAGCAATGGACAGGATATCAGCAGCCCAGTTCTATAACATCAGACCACAACCGCATGAAATTGCTGTCTGGATTTACTACTTGTCATGATAATAACTGTTTCGTTTTTGACCACTAGAGGGCGTAGAAATGATCAGTCACAGTGCCTCAGGAAGAGAACCAATTGTTATTTTCATTAGAGTTCATTAAAACTGGATATTGTAGTCGTAAACTCATAAAGAGTGCAAGGACAGAGGATGCATTGTGGAGGAAATGAAGGCTCATATTAGTGGTTGACCTGAGGCAAGGTTAGTGCTGCAGAGCCAGTTTGGAATCTGGCAACTAATATAAACAAATGTTGGCGGTTAGGTGATGCTGATAAGCAAATGTACTCTAGACATTTACATACCTATTGATGTTTATGACACTTAATGATTTTAAGTTATGCTACATACAGTATGTGTAGAATGAGCTCTGGTTATTTCATGTTGCTGTGGGGAAAGATGTCATGACGTAAGGATTGTGATGTGTATTACCTGTATCACATTCTCCTTGTAAGCAAAGAAGCTGTGGTAAGTCAAATTTCACCACGCCTGTGACAACAGTCAGGGTTTTGACTAGATGGTCGCTGTTTGGAAAATGCAGGTTGAACACATTCCTGACTTTAGGGTGCCGTTGATGAGGACGGACAGACAAGAATAAAACAAAGATGAGGGACCAAAAGTAATTCCTATGTTCCTATGTTATCACAATGATGATTATTGTGTAGGCAAAGCATTTCGTTTGTGTTTTTATGATCTCTTTCTTTCACACAGTAAAAAAAGTACATCATTTGACACTTTCTCTTGTATTCCCTGTCATCCTCTACTATCCTCTAGGTCTCCATGTATATTTGGAAAGGGGGAAATGAAGCCTGCTACATCCTGGTGTCTGTCTTCCATACACAGGACGCCTGGGAGCTCAAGCCTGACGAGACAGGCAAATCACTGCAAGAAAACTCCAGACAAGAGCAGAGAAAGATAAGAGCAGCAGCTCAGCAGAGGAACTGGGGATCTACTATATCTTCAACAGATCAAGTGTTTGTTTTGATACAGTATCCGTGGCTTACAGAGGAGCAACTGATCCCCTTGAAAGCAGAACAGAGGATAGAGTGTCATCCGATGGCACACCAGTTATAGGGATGATGTTGTTTATTCCCCAGGGAATAGCTGTGACCTCCCTCAGTAGTAGGGAGTAAATGGCTGCACACTGAAACTCTCTATGGAGACAGCTCAGGGTGGGTGCAAGCAGTGGGAGAGGTTCAAACTGTCAAACTCAATCATCTCACTACAGCTTGATCTGCTGCACAGAAATCACAAATCTGGGCTCTCTCGCTTTAGCTGCAATCACATCACCAACACTGTGTGGCCAGTATGTGTGCATTTGCATTGTGTTTATTGCTGCTTTTGCAATACAAATTCCCTCTCAGTTACACAATACACACTTTAGAGGCTTTGACAGGAAAGCAGATAAAGACTGGCTTTACTGAGTGGATCACACAGCAGTGGAAGCTGTGCACATCTTAGACAATGGTACTCACTTTAGAAAGTTTTGCATATTTTCCTGATGTGTTCTCAACGTCCAGGAGCTCTGTCTACTAGAAATGGGGAATTATAAATCCACAAGCCAATGACTATGATAGAACAATTATTATTTTATGATTGCATGAACAGATAGGCATCTGCAGCACCCATAGTAAATTGAATTATGCGTTCTACTACTTGCCTGAATCCTCTGTACGGAACAAGTGGTTAACAGACTGATGTACTGCAGAACAGAAGGTGCTGTGAGAGGAGCAAGATGGAGAGAGGTAGAAAGCAAAAGAGCAAACGAGAGAGCACTACAGTAGAATGAGAGAGAGAGAGAAGGAAGCAGCTGTCAGCCCAGTGAACGTTGTGCAGTGCAACAACAGGCTGGTAAAACCCACATCAGCTGTGATCAATACAATTCACGAGGCTGCTGGGACTGTAAACGCGTAATGCAGAGTTTTGAACCATCTCACAACTAGATCCAATTCACATCTGTTAACATATATTGTGGTAACAGTGGTTGCGGCGCTGAGTCATCCCAAATCCTGACGGACCCCATTCCAGAGCTGTGGAGTCTGAAGCAGCCAGCACAGCTGCTGGACACGTTTCTATTGGTCTGGATTCAATACATAAGGATCTAAACTGTTGAACTAAACAACCAGGCAGATAATATAATGTGACGATATTTACTCACTGTAAATCAATTATTTCCAAGTAATTTCTGGTTGTACTAGCCCTTAGGGTCCATCTTCATGGTGACAGGTGTCACGAATTCCACCAAAGTCGGTTCCTCTCCTTGTTCGGGCGGCGCTCGGCGCTCGGCGTCACCGGTCTTCTAGCCATCGTCAATCCACTTTTCATTTTCCATTTGTTTTGTCTTGTTTTTCTCCACTGCATACCTCACATAACAATCAGTACCCAAATATAGACTGCCATACTGTACAATATTGAGAGACAATAGCCAGGATGCTTGTTCAATCTGTGATTGCTGATCTACCGGTATATTGATTTTAATTTGCATTCAGTATTGTGGAGATGAGAAATTAAATGTACTGCATCATGTTAGATGTCCAGATGTGGCAGGGAGGGCACTGATTAATGTTGATTCATGGCCTCTGCTCCTGACTCCTCCCTCCCTGTCATTTGGGTAAAATTCATTTTAACAGCAAGTAATACCTTAGGCAAATTGTATAGGGATCGGAGGACCCAAGTTACATAAGGATAAAAGTGTTTGGGGTAATAATAATGTATCTTACTTCCATTAGATTAGATCAGGGATGGGCAAATGTCATGTAGAATTACATGAAATTTGTTATGAAATTGCTAAATCTTCTCCATGCCCATGGCAAATATATATATATATCTGCTGTCAAGAGGGGGAGTCACTAAAATGTTTTACTGTGGCCCCTCATGATGAATTCAGATGTGTTTGTGGCCCCCAGCCCCACACCCCATCAAAGTTGCCCATCTACCAATTATATCAAAAAGAACATGATTCACACTTTTCAAGGGGAAACTTGATAGGCCAGTGGAAATGATTTCCAATGCAGCAATAAAAGCATACAGTATGGTAGACCTACAACAGACAATATCAAGCATTTACACTGTAGAGATCCTCAGTCAAAAGTATGTAATTCATATAATGAATAGATGGGCAAGGATCAGAAGAAAAACGGTGTTTCACTCATACCCCTCACTCCCCGTTACCATATAGCAGGCACCATATAGCAGGCAAATAAGTCAGTCAAGCCCCCCCCCATCCAACAGTCACCTGAGATGGTGTGTTGTGTGATGTCACCTGACCATGCGCTGGGCACCGCTGGACTAGAGACACTTGAGCTAGCCTGGCTGCGTCATCTATATAGATTCCATCCCACACGAACACGCGCACGAAAACAAACACATATGAGACAAATACCCCCAGATGATCCTGCTGAGCTGCCACGCTTTGTTTAAACGTCTGACCTTTCAAGCTGTTGAATCAATCCGTAAAACCAATTATGTTTTATTAAAAGGTTTGTATATGACCCACATATACTATATTACATGTTTTTCATTTGGACCCAATGTCCTCTGCTCTGCCAATTTATCAAATCAAATCAAATCAAATCAAATCAAATTGTATTTGTCACATACACATGGTTAGCAGATGTTAATGCGAGTGTAGCGAAATGCTTGTGCTTCTAGTTCCGACAATTTAGGATCCGTTGTGGCCATGTGCACCAGTAGGCCTATGCGTAAATATAGGTTATCGGCCACTGTCCAAGGTGCTGAAATCACAAGGGGCTGAAATCATGTGCGCCACGGCACCAAGCGTTGGCACTGCCATTGGTGACGTTTAATTTGAGCCTTCAGTACCTGCCCTTCAAGCTTTCCATCCCTCATTCTCATAAATACAGTCTAGACTCTACACCGCAACACACACTGCTTCATTCCTAGTACCAGTTCCACGTTTATGTCATGACGCAATCATAGTCTACTTGGTCTGGACAATTTACACCATCCGCATACATGCATTTAATTTTTAACTCTAGTGTTGGGGTGCGTTTGGTGCGGTTTCATTAGTTAATGCAGCCCGCTGCATATAGCTGCTGGCTCTTTAAGAACCTTCACCCGCCCCCTCTCCTATATTTTTAGCTGAGACAACCACTTAATTTGTTGTAGGCTACGGTAAAGACAGCTGTGTACCGTATGATTTCACTTAATCGATTTTTTAAATGACATCGAATCCTTTACTGCGGATTCGCTGTATAGATGATTCCTTGGGAAATGCCGTCGGAATAAACATTGGTCGTACGGGACTGGGATTCTGCTGGTGGATGCTGAAATTCTCAAGAGACCCTGAGCTGCCTGCCTCATCCATGATGTACATTATGAAACACAATGTTAAACTTGGTTTCTGAGACAAACCGCAGTGCCTTCTAAGATGAAATTAATTAACCTGAAATATATTTAGCAGTAAACTGTTCAATAACGCATATGGTCCACAGTAAGCCTGACGTCTTCTCTCGACCGGATAGGTTCCCGTGTTCTCTTGGATTGTGGATAACAAGAAATCTTCAAGACGGACGGGGTAGTGGAGCATCGAGGGAAACATCGGGGCAATATGAGAGAGCGGGACTTTATGCCCAACATGGAGAGGGGCAAACCTGCCACTTATACAGGGGACAAAAAGGCTAAAATGGCTGCGAAGACGAACAAAAAGTGGGTGAGACTAGCCACTGTCTTCGCATATGTATTGTCTGTGTCCTTAGCAGCCATCATTCTAGCCATTTACTACAGCTTGATATGGAAGCCAACGAGCGCATCCTCTCCAGCGGGGAAGCTAGGGATGCCCGATGAGGTCACAGCCTCTGCTAACATCTCAACAAACATATCCACAAGCACTAACGTCTCAGACACTAACTCTACAGAGACAGACATTTTATCTGTCAATGAAACCAGGTTTGGTGTAAAGACTCAGACCAAGGCATTTCACTGGGAGGGCAGAAGCAAGAGCGCCGCCGTCATCTCCGACGGCGTTTTCTCAGAAAGTGCGCATTCGCAACCGAAAGGACTCTACACGTCTGCCCAAAGCCACATAGCCGCACAAACTGCGGAGAGACCAAACACTGCGGGGAGAGATAACCAGGCGTCTCAGCCTGCTGAGGACAATCGGAGCCCGTTGCGCACTGGAGCCCACAACACCATGCATAATGAAAAAGGGGAGAAGGATGCGGACCGACAAACTACTGGCAATGCGGATCAAGCAGCGGCGGATGCTGCTCCTTCATCCACAAAGGTTCCGCAGCGCACCTCCACCACGAGACAACAAGGTTTGCGTAAAGGAGAGTAACCAGGCCATTAAACAGGAATCGAACCAGGAGTGTTTGACAGACTTATGCAGAGGGTCGGATAGCCTACAGATAGTGGTCTTCGTGGAAGATATATCAAAGAACAGATGATGCTGCGAGAATTGCACATGCACGTATTTTATTGATATCTTACATACCAATAATCTGAATGTGTATGACTGACAATTATAGACTTAAACTGCTTAAAAGAAATATTGTTTCTCCTAAAATACTATGCGTTTTCTGTTACTGTATGCCTTAATTGATGTAAGTCATCTTTCCTTTGGACAGCTCCACCAAGTAATTTATTCATAACCATATTATGGACAAGGACATGACACACCTGTATTTAACTGGTAGGATATATGCCTTTGCAGGATATGTAAACTACGCATTACTTATAGGCCTCCAATGTTATTCTATAACACAACCATTTATCACTGCCTTTGATGGGCCGAGCTGTTGAATAACAGGAAGCATTTATATAGCATTTTGTCCTCTATAGATACATCTGGATTGCTGGCATAGAGGAACCTGTATTATTGAGTTAAGCTCAGGTATGTGCATATAACCATGGACACGTATTGAGTATTTGGTCATGTATATTGAGATATTGAACATCCTTTGGCCTTGATCAAACTTTTAGTCTAATTCAACACTTTTTATTAAGACTATGTTAGGTCTAGGCATATATTACGAGGCAAATAAACTTCCTTGTAAAATGCTTCATCATTTAGATTTTGTTTAAAGAAAGTTCACGCAAAGCAACTTAATAATAACACCTTTCATATTAAACATTTTATTTTGAGAGATCTGAAATCGTTTATGAAAAACTATGTAAAGAAATTGTGTTGGTGTTTTGGAGTTTTGATACAGGTCTCTGATCAAATTTAATAGAAGCTGTTTTCAAATCGCGTAGTCTGATATATTAGATATATTAGATAAGCAATGTTATATCACTTTCCAGTCAAAGGGCTTGTTGTAGACCTAGTCAACTCTTAACCAGCTACCAAGTTGAATTAAGAACCAGTGATAATCCGTCCATTTTTTTGTCCTACAGCTCAAAGGACAGTCAGTTTACTGTCGATGTCTTCAAGTGAGCCTCAAATCTATGATTTTTACAGTATGAACAGGCTAAGATGTGTTCAACAGAGGCAAGGCCCATTGTTTATCAGTCTGCCACAGCACATAGTCAGATATATCTCGTTCTCTCTCTTTCTTTCATATTCCTGCTTCTGACTCACTTCTGGTGAACTCTGGAGAGGGGAAAAACAAGCCTGTATGTATGTATGCTTTCTACTTGAACTGAACGGCATGTGAGGGAGGTGTATTGATTGAACGCTCTGTAGTTACAGTCCACAAAGGAAAGAGGAACGCATTACATAATACTGGGTCGGTACTATTTCCAGCAAACACTCTTTGAAAGGCTTATTTTTCACTGAGTGGTGGGGAGGTTCCGTTGCTGGTCGGACCATCACACTGTATCACAGTGAAATGTAAGCCTCAGTTGAGTAGTGCTGCACTGAAAACCTGTCATGGTGGGTATCTGTTACACTGAGACGTAAACAAACATAATGTAAACACTTGGGACTATTGTAAAACAGCAGGCACAAGAAGCAGGATACTTTGAACAGATTTGTGCACAGCACACAGTGGATGTCGCTACAGCTGTTTCCCCATAGGCGCTACAACACGGCAGTGACATGTTTTGAATATTTCAGTTGGTAAAATCAAATCAACAACAAAAAATGATTGTGCCGAATAGACCTTACCGTGAAATGCTTACAAAACCCTATGCTTATGGATGAAAATAATAATGGAGCAGGATATTGATGAAGGAGTGGATCTGATGGTCTCATCTGATGTTCTTATTCTTCTATATCGGCCCATGAAGAAGAGGGGGAGGGGCAAGTGACCTTTTGACCTCTAAACCCAGTCGCCCCGGAGAATGTTTACATGATGGAGTACTCTGTAGGAGATGGGGGTTGCTGCTCTGTCATCACTGGGGCCAGGAGTTGTTCCTGACCATGTGGCCTGGCCCAAGTCATCCCCACTACTCTCAAAACATCACACCTGAGTCAGAGATTCTAGAAAAGATGAAAGATGTCCTGTTATCCTCTTTTCTAAGGCATCCGTTTAAAAAACAACAGTTTGCTCAATCTCACAGCTCCAGCTGGATTATGTTACAGTATTTGAAGCTCAAGCACAGCTACCACTACTTGGACAATGCAAAGCTGAGCGGACAACATCTTGGGTCCCAGGGAGTTGAGAGTTACACTACCAGTGGGGATTAGCTCAATGCCAGCTATGGAGGATGAGTGACTGTTGATACTGTTGACAGTGTTAGTCATCAGGGCATTACTCTTGCACAGCAGCTCTCCTCTACTTGCCTTTGGATATCCCAGAACTTCTTATGTTTATCAGTCTCTGCATGCACTGCAGTGACACCAAGCATTATTTTAATGTGCCAAAATGCCACCCTGGAGAGACTTTTAAAACAAAGGCAAAATAATCAAAGTTTAGAACCCCATTGTCTGAACAAGATACTATCACAGGAATTGTGAATAATTAATGAGCTCTTGCAACACAGGAGAACAATATGAAGCAAGCTCATAATAGGCTCTTCAATTATTAAAGTCCGGGAAGAATTATCGGCCCAGATTTTATTAATCAAACTAAAGACAAGCCCATGGTGTCATAGTCACTCTTTCCCACAAGATACCATATGGTAAAGTATCGAGGTTTATACAGTGCCTCAAACCATTCTGGGATTTATTTGACCATGGGAAATAGAGCTACTGTGTAAATACCTCAATACGAGTTCAGTTGAGTTGAGCCCTTTGTTTTCAGGGACCTTTTAACCAGGACATCTCAGATGATTGCTGGACTATGAAAGTGTGTATGATTTCACCATTACAACATGGGGCACAGGTGTAGAACCATGACGCAATGCAATAAGCACATGGTGAGGTAGACGTTTCATCCGCCTATTTTTTTTAGAACCAGGCTGTCTATTGAACATCTCAACGACACCTGCCAAGACCCTATGCTGATATTTCATAACAATGCATTTATTCTATAAGGAACAACGGAAGTGCTGGTCTTCAGTCAGTTTAGCTGCGGTTCCCTATAGGATAGATTAATAAAAAATGAATAGGTAAAACGCTTGTTACTGACACCCACCATTTTCTGTTATATAGAAGGCTGCTGCTTATACCTTTAGATTGAGGACTGACCTCTCGCCAATGGAGGGTTTCCTGCTGAAATATCAGAGGGTGACAAAATACAACTTCAGGGAAAAGCAATACATTTATTTCATACAAAACATCGCAGTAACAATCAATATGGTAGTCTGACAGGCTGTCTGCTGGAGCTGTTTGACGACACAGTACCAGCGGAGGTACCATGACGCCATGGCTCAGATCAATAAGGCAAGCTGTACATTGACGGCCTTGTTAGCCCCCTCTCTGGGGGGCGGGAGAAAAGGAAGAGCAGAGCACGTTCAGATACCTCCCGTGTGCCTGTGATGGACCAGGCCAGCTGCTGAGGCGTCTTTGGTTGGTACAGCCTGGGCCGCCATATAAGGGCAGAGGGATGACGCACACGCTCAGTAGGGGAAGAGGCCTGCCAAAATCCACCTGTCTGTACAGAGTGTCAGGGCCACAGGGCTGGATAACCCACGCCAATCAATGCAATGATTATTAACCAGACCATGATCGGAAAGAGGTTATTACAACTACAGATATAGAGATATAAAAATGTCATGGTGCCTCAGATTCACTATCACCCTAACACATGCGAGAGAAAGTTGGTTGCATATCCAGAGCGTAGCTTTAGGAGCTTACTATCATCACCAAGGCATTTAGGGCTACAATAATTTCTGAACCTGGTTCAGATAAGGCTTTTGCTTTGACAGAACATGATTGTCTGAAGGAGACAGCTTACTCCTGGTGAGGCCTCTCTTCAAGCCCCGGGGGAGAATGCAGCAGTCAGGACTGAAACGTGTTAATGCCCTTGAAAGGCCCTGTTTCCTGCAGTGACAGCATCACCCATGGTGACAGGATTGGCTTCCCTCTCAGAGACTCTCTGCTACCAAATGTTAGGGTGCTTTGGACTGACAGCCGAGCTACTGTCACATCCTTTACGACAGAAAACGCTCTGCATTTCAATTCTTATCTTGCTGTGTGTGAAGACAGGTGGCATAGTCCCATACTCCTCTTTAATCCCTCATCAGTTTGTACCACTTATTTCCAAAGCTACTCATACTCACACTGTTAAAGCATAGAGGTGCATCACACCCCTAAAAAACTATTAGTCGCCACTGTGTTCAAACTGTAAATTATATCTGGTGGCTCAGTGAGTTAATTCATTTTCATTATTGGAATGAATACCTAGAGACGGTGGCCCCATGTCCATGAAATGAGAATCCGGTATTTTAAAGGAACAAAGGATAAATTGCCTATTGTTTTCTACCAGGTAAAAGGCTATGAAACATGAAAGTAAGGGCTGATGCAGATGCAACTAAAAAACAAGGAGCCACAAAGCACCATGCTGAAGTCACAGGACCCAGGGCCTTATTAATGACAGGTGGCCCTAGTGAACGCCAGAGGAAAAGGTCATTAAAAGATTAACACCTTGGAGGATTCTCACCAGAGAAGATGGAGGGAACTGTCTCCAACACAACAGGCTGTTAGAGCAGGCCCATGGAGAGCTCATTTGAAATTAATCAGAAATGACTCCCAAATGGAGGCAGCTTAACACCACACTGTCACAGTCCCCCATTCTGAAACACAATTAGTTTTTGCCTTCAAGTTCAGTCAAATCAAGGGTTATCGTGTGCTGCTATCGTGTCATATTACATTATTCAATCCAACTCTTATGGAACACAGGTCACACAGTATCATACTTTTCTAAAGTTGGCCTGTATCAGTGGTGGTTAAGTACTTTGCATAAGCTATCCAATATGGGGAAGTTGGCAGCTGATATGCATGCGAATCATCAGAAACTTCTCTTGGGAAATTCACTGGTGCTGCTTATCAGTCCCCAAATTGAGTATGGGAAGTCAATTGTATTTAAAACGTGACATACAGCGCATTCAGAAAGTATTCAGACCCCTTCCCCTTTTCCACCTTTTGTTACATTTTTTGACAAAGCGAAAAACGAATTTATAAAAAATATATTTTAAAAATAGTATTCAGGTTCTTTGCTTATGAGACTTGAAATTGAGCCCTGGTGCGTCCTGTTCCCATTGATCATCCTGAAAATGTTTCTACAACTTGGAGTCCATCTGTGGTAAATGTAATTGATTGGACATGATTTGGAAAGGCACACACCTGTCTAAATAAAGTTCCTCCGTTGACAATGCATGTCAGAGCAAAACCAAGCCATGTGTCACGACTTCTACCGAGGGTAACTTCTCTCCCTGTTCGGGCGGCGCTCGGCGCTCGGCGTCGCCGGTCTACTAGCCACTACCGATCCCTTTTTCTTTTTCTGGTTGTTTTGTCTGTGTTCCTTTTCACACCTGGTTTTCAATTGCTTTGATTTCTGTGGGTATATAGGGCAGCTGTTACCTGCCGTAATTCGTGCAGGATTAGACTTGTGTGTATTGCGTTCGATGGTATTTGATGTTTGTTGTTTTTTTCGCATTTACGCACGTGTATGTAAAGTGTCGGAACGGTGTTAGTTCCTCCGTGTGTTTGCACGATTATTCGAGAGCGTAGTTTGGGGATTTTTGTTCTGTGCCATTTGCATTGCTGGACTATTATTAAACACGCTCCTCAGACATCCCTGCTCTCCTGCGCCTGACTCCTACACCTCTCACCAAGACGCATGTTATCACAGAATCCTGCGTTTCCGGTGGTGTTGGGGATCCCCTGGTTGGCCCGTCACAACCCCAGGATTTCGTGGCAACAGAGGGCTCTACAGGGGTGGTCGGAGGAGTGCTCAGGCAGGTGTGTAGGAGTTTCCATCGGTGCTACAACGGTGGAGAGTCCAGACCAAGTCTCCACCGTGCACATTCCCTCAGAATATGCCGATTTGGCTATCGCCTTCTGTAAAAAGAAGGCGACCCAATTACCACCTCATCGACGAGGGGATTGTGCGATAAATCTCCTGGTAGGCGCTGCACTTCCCAGGAGTCACGTGTATCCCCTGTCACAGGAGGAGACGGTGGCTATGGAGACATACATATCGGAATCTCTGGGGCAGGGGTTCATTCAGCCCTCCATCTCACCTGCCTCCTCGAGTTTCTTTTTTGTGAAGAAGAAGGAGGGTGGTCTACGTCCGTGCATTGACTATAGAGGTCTAAATTCCATCACGGTGGGGTATAGTTACCCGCTACCTCTCATTGCCACGGCGATTGAGTCATTTCACGGAGCACGGTTTTTCACAAAAACTGGATCTCAGGAGTGCATATAACTTGGTGCGTATCCGGAAGGGAGATGAGTGGAAGACGGCGTTTAGTACCACATCCGGCCATTATGAGTACCTCGTCATGCCGTACGGTTTGAAGAATGCTCCAGCAGTCTTCCAATCTTTTGTGGATGAGATTCTCAGGGATCTGCACGGTCAGGGTGTGGTGGTTTACATCGATGATATTCTGGTCTATTCCGCTACACGGGCCGCGCATGTGTCTCTGGTGCGCAGGGTACTTGGGAGACTGTTGGAGCATGACCTGTACGTCAAGGCTGAGAAATGCTCGTTCTTCCAACAGGCCGTCTCCTTCCTTGGATATCGCATTTCCACATCGGGGTTGGTGATGGAGGATGACCGCATTGCAGCCGTGAGTAATTGGCCGACTCCAACCACGGTAAAGGAGGTGCAGCGGTTCTTAGGGTTTGCCAACTACTACCGGAGGTTTATCCGGGGTTTTGGGCAGGTGGCTGCGCCCATTACGTCACTGCTGAAGGGGGGGCCGACGCGTCTGGGGTGGTCGGCTGAGGCGGACAGGGCTTTTGGTCGCCTGAAGGCTCTTTTTACCTCGGCTCCCGTGCTGGCGCATCCGGACCCCTCTTTGGCATTTATAGTGGAGGTGGACGCATCCGAGGCTGGGGTTGGAGCCGTGCTCTCCCAGCGCTCGGGTGCGCCACCGAAGCTCCGCCCCTGTGCTTTCTTTTCTCAGAAGCTCAGCCCGGCGGAGCGAAACTATGACGTGGGGGATCGGGAGCTGCTAGCTGTTGTCAGAGCCCTGAAGGTGTGGAGACATTGGCTTGAGGGGGCCCAGCACCCTTTCCTCATCTGGACTGACCACCGTAATCTAGAGTACATTCGGGCAGCGAGGAGACTGAACCCTCGTCAGGCAAGGTGGGCCATGTTTTTCACCCGATTTAGGTTTACCATCTCCTATAGACCAGGCTCCCAGAACACTAAGGCAGACGCACTGTCCCGACTATATGATACGGAGGAGCGGGCCATTGATCCTGCGCCCATCCTCCCGGCTTCTTGTTTAGTGGCACCTGTAAGGTGGGAGGTGGACGCAGACATTGAGCGAGCATCGCGTGTTGAGCCCACTCCACCACAATGTCCAGCGGGACGGGTGTATGTTCCGCTGGAGGTTAGAGACAGGTTAATTTGGTGGGCTCACACATCCCCCTCCTCTGGTCATCCGGGGATTGGGAGGACGGTGCGATGTCTTAGTGGGAAGTACTGGTGGACCACTTTAGCCAAGGACGTGAGGGTTTATGTGTCCTCCTGCTCAGTGTGCGCTCAGTGCAAGGCTCCTAGGCACCTGCCCAGAGGGAAGTTACAACCCCTTCCCGTTCCACAGCGGCCTTGGTCACACCTGTCGGTTGACTTCTTGACCGATCTGCCACCGTCACAGGGCAACACCACAATCCTGGTCGTTGTGGATCGGTTTTCTAAGTCCTGTCGTCTCCTCCCTTTGCCCGGTCTCCCTACGGCCCTACGGACGGCGGAGGCTCTGTTTACTCACGTCTTCCGGCACTACGGGGTGCCTGAGGATATTGTTTCTGATCGGGGTCCCCAGTTCACGTCCAGGGTGTGGAAGGCATTCATGGAACGTTTGGGGGTCTCGGTCAGCCTGACCTCTGGGTTTCACCCCGAGAGTAATGGGCAGGTGGAAAGAGTGAACCAGGATGTGGGTAGGTTTCTGCGGTCGTATTGCCAGGACCGGCCAGGGGAGTGGGCGAAGTACATCCCCTGGGCGGAGATGGCCCAGAACTCACTCCCCCACTCCTCTACGAACCTGTCGCCCTTCCAATGTGTGTTGGGCTATCAGCCGGTCCTGGTACCATGGCATCAGAGCCAGACCGAGGCTCCTGCGGTGGACGATTGGGTGAAACGCTCAAGGGAAACCTGGGAGGCCGCCCATGGGTACCTTAAACGGGCCGAAGCACGGCAGAAGGCCAGTGCCGACCGCCATCGCAGCGAGGCCCCGGTGTACACACCGGGGGACCGGGTCTGGCTCTCGACCCGAAACCTGCCCCTCCACCTGCCCTGCCGGAAGCTGGGTCCGCGGTTTGTGGGGCCATTCAAAGTCCTGAGGAGAATAAACGAGGTGTGTTATAGGTTACAGCTCCCCCCGTATTACCGTATTAACCCCTCGTTTCATGTGTCTCTCCTCAGGCCGGTGGTGGCTGGTCCGCTTCAAGAAGATGAGGTGCGGGAGGTCCCTCCGCCCCCCCTGGACATCGGGGGGGCGCCGGCGTATGCAGTTCGGTCCATACTGGACTCGAGGCGTCGGGTGGGGGGTCTTCAGTACCTCGTGGACTGGGAGGGGTACGGTCCGGAGGAGAGATGCTGGGTGCCGGTGGAGGACGTACTGGATCCTCCTATGCTAAGGGAGTTTCACCGCCTCCATCCGGATCGCCCTGCGCCTCGTCCTCCGGGTCGTCCTCGAGGCCGGCGTCGTCGCGCTGCGGGAGCCGCGCGTCAGGGGGGGGGTACTGTCACGACTTCTACCGAGGGTAACTTCTCTCCCTGTTCGGGCGGCGCTCGGCGCTCGGCGTCGCCGGTCTACTAGCCACTACCGATCCCTTTTTCTTTTTCTGGTTGTTTTGTCTGTGTTCCTTTTCACACCTGGTTTTCAATTGCTTTGATTTCTGTGGGTATATAGGGCAGCTGTTACCTGCCGTAATTCGTGCAGGATTAGACTTGTGTGTATTGCGTTCGATGGTATTTGATGTTTGTTGTTTTTTTCGCATTTACGCACGTGTATGTAAAGTGTCGGAACGGTGTTAGTTCCTCCGTGTGTTTGCACGATTATTCGAGAGCGTAGTTTGGGGATTTTTGTTCTGTGCCATTTGCATTGCTGGACTATTATTAAACACGCTCCTCAGACATCCCTGCTCTCCTGCGCCTGACTCCTACACCTCTCACCAAGACGCATGTTATCACACCATGAGGTCGAAGGAATTGTCCATAGAGCTCTGACACAGGATTGTGTCGAGGCACATTGTGTCGAGATGTGGGAAAGGGTACCAAATATTTCTGCAGCATCGAAGGTCCCCAAGAACACAGTGGCCTCCATAAATCTTCAATGGAATAAGTTTGGAACCACCAAGACTCTTCCTAGAGCTGGCCTCCCGGCCAAACTCCACAATCAGGGGAGAAGGGGCTTGGTCCGGGAGGTGACCAAGAACCTGATGGTCACCCTGACAGAGCTTCAGAGTTCCTCTGTGGAGATGGGAGAACCATCTCTGCAGCACTCCACCAATCAGGCCTTTATTGTAGATTGGCCAGACAGAAGCAAAAGTCTCAGTAAAAGGAACATGACAGCCCGCTTGGAGTTTGCCAAAAGATACCTAAATGACTCTCAGACTATGAGAAACAAGATTCTCTGGTTTGATGAAACCAAGATTGAAATCTTTGGCCTGAATGCCAAGTGTCACGTCTGGAGGAAACCTGGTACCATCCCTACGATGAAACATGGTGGTGGCAGCATCATGCTGTGGGGATGTTTTTCACTGGGAGACTAGTCAGGATCATGGGAAAGATGAACAAAGCAAAGTACAGAGAGATCCTTGATGAAAACCTACTCTAGAGCGCTCAGGACCTCAGAGTGGGGCGAAAGTTTATCTTCCAACAAGACAACGACCCTAAGCACACAGCCAAAACAACGCAGGAGTGGCTTTGGGACAAGTCTCTGAATTTCCTTGAGTGGCCCGGCCAGAGCCCGGACTTGAACCCGATCAAACATCTCTGGGGAGACCTGAAAATAGCTGTGCAGCGATGCTCCCATCCAACCTGACAGAGCTTGAGAGGATCTGCAGAGAAGAATGGGAGAAACTCCCCAAATACTGGTGTGCCAAACTTGTAGCATCATACCCAAGAAGACTCAAGGCTGTAATAGCTGCTTCAACAAAGTCCTGAGTAAAGGGTCTGAATACTTATGTAAATGTGATATTTCAGTTTCTTATTTTTATACATTTGCAAAAATTTAAAAAACCTGTTTTTGCTTTGTCATCAAATTGTGTGCAGATTGATTGGGGGGGGGGGAGTCTATTAAATCAATTTTAGCATAAGGCTGTAAAGTAACAAAATGTGGAAAAAGTCAAGGGGTCTGAATACTTTCCGGAAGCACTGTACCGTAGTGTATATAACATAGGAAAAATGTTTTTCACATTAACTCTGTTTTCATGCTGTTATAGGGCAGGGACAGGGTACAAGACATACTCTGTCTAAAGATAGGGTTGCAAAATTCCTGGAACTTTCAATAAATTCCCTGGTCTTCTCAGAATCAGGGGGGAATTAACAGGAAATCCAGAACCCTCCAACCAGGATTTCTGGAAAACCAGGGAATTTATTGAAAGTTCTCAGAATTTTGCAACACTAGTAAAGCACGACAAAAAGAGCAAGACAGAATCTGTAGCAGCGGGTACTTTATTAACGTGCTGTATGCTAACTTTCAAGTTAAACAAACAAAGAACTTGACAGTAAAAAAGCTGTGAATTAAGCTCTATGCACACACACACACACACACCCTGTGTGAGTCCATGAAGCACATGGTTGGGTGATGCACACGGATGTCAAAAGGAGCAGTAATGTCAGACAAAATCACTTCTCAATTTTCAAGAGGCCTTAGACAAGGCTTGGTGATAACATAAATATCAAGCGAACCTTGAATAAATACATTTACCAAACAAACTGCAACCATTATGTATAAGCAAACAGTCACGGAACAGGGAAGTATGTTCTGCACTAGTCACATGGTTGAAGTCAATTCCACTACTTCTCATAAAAAATATCCCTATGTTCAACTCTTTCCATTTCTCCCTCTCCCAGGATACATTTGATCCGTTCAACTACAATGCATTGAGGAAATTCTCCTTTCTCCCAACAAATAACTTCAGTTCTGTTAGCTCTCAATTCCAGCTATTCTTTTCTTTTTCACCTTCACAGCTCCAAAAGTCATTTCAATTACAAATTAAATGACCTCAACCTGTTACTGTGACTTGTCACCTGGTTATGGCAATGCACATTTAATGCCAGTGTTGTAATGCTTGAGGAAAGCCAGTCCTACTGAAAGTAAAATTGCTTTGGCAGGTCTGAAGATAGCTAAAGATGTTAACTGCCACCGTTCCCTCTCCAACATGTGCTGTACACTGAATTGCCTAAATAAGTGCTCTAAAAAGAACAAAGTATATGCTTCGTTAACACACTATTTATTATATGCTAAGGCTCTTTGTCAAATGATGTTGTCAGACTATTAAAGTACAATAAAACAACAAAGGGGTACAAATAAATTGCCTTTCCCTACTTAAAATAAAACAATCCAGCCGCTAATGCATGTCAACAAGGGTTTATTCTCCAGCCAATTATATTTGACAATCAGTAGTCCAAATGAGAGAATAAATAAATAAAATCAATAATGACAGTTAGTTAATACCACAACATTTCAAAATTAAAAGTCAAAGGGTTCCCCAAAAACATTTTAATAAATGTGAAACAATTTGAACTATATTTGATATTTTTAGCATTTGAAAACCATAACTATTGAATTTTGTATTACAAAGTAATCATTCCCACACTAAAATAATGCACTTGAGTTTACTTTTACTCCATGTAACTGGTTTCACCAAACCAAGCTGTAAACTACCATATGAATGAATGAGCTATCATATCTCAGTAGTTAAGTGCAATGGTCAGAGCTTTCTAATTAGAAAAGTTACATACAGTACCAGTCAAAGGATTTAGAACACCTACTCATTCAAGGGTTTTTCTTTATTTGGACTATTTTCTACATTGCAGAATAATAGTGATTACATCAAAACTATGAAATAACACATATGGAATCATGTAGTAACCAAAAGTGTTTAACAAATCAACATCTAATTTAGATTTTAGATTCTTGAAAGTAGCCACCCTTTTCCTTGATGACAGCATTGCATACTCTTGGCATTCTCTCAACCAGCTTCATAAGGAATGATATTCCAACCGTGTTGAAGGAGTTCCCACATATGCTGAGCACTTGTTGGCTGCTTTTCCTTCACTCTGCGGTCCAACTCATCCCAAACCATCTCAACTGGGTTGAGGTCGGGTGAGTGTGGAGGTGAGGTCATCTGATGCAGCACTCCATCAGTCTCCTTCTTGGTCAAATAGCCCTTGCACAGCCTGGAGATGTGTTTTGGCCATTTTGCTGTTGAAAAACAAATGATCGTCCCACTAAGCGCAAACCAGATGGGATGGCATATTACTGCAGAATGCTGTGGAAGCCATGCTGGTTGTGTGCCTTGAATTCTAAATAAAATCATAGACAGTGTCACCAGCAAAGTACACCCACACCATCACACCACCTCCTCCATGCTTCACAGTGGGAACCACACATGCAGAGATCATCCATTCACCTACTCTGTCTCAGAGAAACACACTGGTTGGAACACAAATCTCAAATTAGGACACATTAGACCAAATGACAGATTTCCACCGGTCTAATGTCCATTGCTCAAGTTCTTGGCCCACGGAAGTCACTTCTTCTTATTGGTGTCCTTTAGTAGTGGTTTCTTTGCAGCAATTTGACCATGAATGCCTGATTCACGTAGTCTCTTCTGAACAGTTGATGTTGAGATGTGTCTGTTACATTTATTTGGGCTGCAATCTGAGGTGCAGTTAATAGCTGATTTCTGAGGATGGTAACTCTAATGAACTTATCCCCTGCAGCAGAGGTAACTCTGGGTCTTAATTTCCTGTGGTGGTCCTCATGAGAGCCATGTTCATCATAGCGCTTGATGGTTTTTGCGGCTGCACTTTAAGAAACTTTCAAAGTTCTTGATATTTTTCAGATTGACTGACCTTCATGTCTTAAAGTAATGATGGACTGTTATTTCTCTTTGCTTATTTGAGCTGTTCTTGACATAATATGGACTTGGTCTTTTACCAAATAGGGCTATCGTCTGTATACCACCCCTACCTTGTCACAACCTAACTGAATGGCTCAAACGCATTAAGAAGGAAAGAAATTCCACAAATTAACTTTTTTACAAGGCACACCTGTTAATTGAAATGCATTCCAGGTGACTACCTGATGAATCTGGTTGAGAGAATGCCAAGAGTGTGCAAAGCTGTCATCAAGGCAAGGTGTGGCTACTTTGAATAATCTCAAATATAAAATATATTTAGATTTATTTAACACGTTTTTGGTTACGACATGACTCCATATGTGTTATTTCATAGTTTTGATGTCTTCATTATTTTTGTACAATGTAGAAAATAGTAAAAAAAATGAAAAACCATGGAATGAGTAGGTGTGTCCAAACTTTTGACTAGTACTGTAAATAAAGTCAGTGTACAACTATTAGCATATAATGCTAATTATATTTTGTCATTCAACTGCTAAGGCTGGCAAAGGTTAATGGCAGGGCCTGTTCAGGTTATGTAGGTTAGTCATCCATAGGAACTGAACTAATACAAGCATTGGGACTGGTACCTTGAAATAATACTTCAAATGTAAACAAAAACAGCCATTTAAATAACACACTTAAAGATGGAATCCGCAATAAGGAGAAACAGCGCTGCTGGCCGCCCCACCACCACCATTGTTACTGTTGCTGAGCTGAGGAGCACCGTGCAGCATGGTAAAAAAAAATTGCAATACATATTGTGCTCTTCTATCACGCGTGTAATGATGTCCGAGGGGAAAAAACTGTATTCGTTGTTTGCAGTAACTTCTTTGTTATTGTAATATCGCAAACGGACGCAGCTGTTTCACCATTAAGGATTCCAACTTTAAGTAATGTATGACATGTCAGTACTCATACCTCATAAAGAATAAAGTGCTTGTAAGCAAAGTATTTTCAAGCAGACAAAAGGCTCAAAATGACTTCACTTGAACATGTGTTGTTTCCTTTTCCCACCTTGAGCAGCTAGCATCCTTTCAAAAGAAACAACATTGCGCATGTTAGTCTTAACCTGACCAACTAGACACAGGACATCTACAAAGAGTTATTGGAAGCAAGTGCTGTATTAAACTAAAAGGCTCATGGTAAACGCTTGAATTAATTAAGCAAGTTGTTGTTCAGTTCTAGAAAATGTTATAGCAACATCAAAAGTCCTTCAAACAATCTTCCCATTTTCTCTTGCCTATGAAACAAAACAATAAAAAGGGGTTAAACAATGTGGTTTTTAAAAATAGGTGTAAAAGTACATTATTGTTTTTACTCAAAAGGAAGGCATATACAGTACTTATATTTACAGTTGGTAATGCATTATCACCCTGCTACAGTGGTTGGTAATGCATTATCACCCTGCTACAGTGGTTGGTAATGCATTGTCACCCTGCTACAGTGGTTGGTAATGCATTGTCACCCTGCCACAGTGGTTGATAATGCATTATCACCCTGCTACAGTAGTTCTGAACATGCATTGTCTCTCTTGTCTATTCCAAATCTACTTAAACACTACAGAAGAACATAGGGAATGCACTCATGCAGCAATCAAAAATCCCAAATTTGCAGTGATGATGAATCATACACTCATCACCTTTTCAATCCATCCAGTTTCCTTCTTTCATTCACTCCCTCTCATAGTCCAGACTACAATGCAGATGAGTCATGCACTCATTTCTTTCCATCCATCCATCCAGTTGTTCATATTCTCTCAGTCCATACTGACCTTATCGGTACTGGTGGTGTGGGTTGGGTGAGTCTCTCCTGACTCCAGGCTGAGAACAGACAGACTGGAGTCAATCAGCTCCTCTGTGAAGGGAACCAAGCATTACTTACATTGCATCATAGTGATAACTATACACTGTACCTATTTCAAATCAAATCAAAATGTATTTGTCACGTGTGCCGAATACAACCTTACAGTGAAATGCTTACTTACAGGTTCTAACCAATAGTGAAAAAAAGGTGTTAGGTGAACAATAGGTAAGTAAAGAAATAAAACGACAGTAAAAAGACAGGCTAAATACAGGAGTGAGCCTATAAAAATAGCGAGGCTACATGCAGACACCGGTTAGTCAGGCTGATTGAGGTAGTATGTATATGTAGATATGGATAAACCATTGCCTACCTGTATTGCTCTTGGCATGCTCTAAAGGCTGGACAGAATTATCCTGTGGAGGGGCATCGCTGTGTGAAATGAGAAGAAAAGGGCTGAGCACACAGTCATGGCCACTTTCAGCACATTCTGTTTTGGAGGCATCAAGAAACGGAGGGCCCTCCTGACCCTGTCTATGCCCATCAGATGAGCTCTGTGCCTGGACAGCTGCAGCCTGCCGATTCCCCCAGTCCAGGGCATTACCAGCATCCTTCTGGTTGCCCTTGGGGGACTGCTTCTGCTCCTCGAACTTCTGTCCGTTTTTGATGGGGGAGGCAACTTTTAACACGCTGGTGCCCTTGGTTTCTGAGCGGGCAGAGTTCTGGGCTCCAGTACTGGGCTTCTCGTAGGCCCCGGGCCCCTTGATGAGCTCCTCTGAGAAGCGGACCTTCTTCTCTGTAGCTTGAGGGGGCGAGGCCTCAGCCTTCCCCTGTCTGGATGTCCCGTCCTCCAGGGGGTCGGCTGGGGCCTGAGCCGTCTCGGCCTTGTCCAGGCCAGGACTGACGCTTCCACTCACTTTCTCGGTCTTCACCACATCCAGGGTTAGTGAAGACTCCATTTTGAGGTCACCCTCTTTGACCTCTGGAGTTTCTGCAGTGGAGTCATCTATGTCAGGGTCAGCCAAAGCATCAAGCTCTTCTAAGAATTCCTCCAAACTAGTCTTAGAGGCCTGAAGGAGAAAAAATAAAATTCCATTAGTTATATGATAAAGAAGACAAAGATGTCTTTGTTAAGCCCAAGCACAGCCATTTTTCACCCAAGCACAGCTATAACATCAATGCAAAGCATTCAGTTTAAACCTCTCACCTGCAAATCCTCCCCATCCTCGCTGGCATCCCATCTGAAATATTAAAATAATTATTAGAAACATACAGAATGAGTGGTCTATATTCTTCAAAGTATCCTGATAACAAAGTGAGTGCTATGAACACAGAAAATACTTTTGTTATGACATCTGTTCTGTGTGGGGTCAAAGATATAGAGAGATATGTAGAGAGTGTGAGTGAGACAAAATAGAGAAGGATGATTGTAGGTACACTTACACACCTGTGTGTTTAATCATGGCTGCCCTCTGTACATCCTGAGAAATACTCTACAGTCTACACTTAGAAAAAGGGTTCCAAAAGGGTTTTTAGGCTATCCCCATTGGAGAAACCTTTTGTGGCTCCAGAGTGGCGCAGCAGTCTAAGGCACTGTATCTCAGTGCTAGAGGCGTCACTACAGACCCTGGTTAGATTCCAGGCTGTATTACAACCAGCCGTGATTGGGAGTATCATAGGGGGGTGCACAATTGGCCCAGCGTCGTCCGGGTTAGAGTTTGGCCTGTATAGACCGTCATTGTAAATAAGAATTTATTCTTTAACTGACTTGCCTAGTTAAATAAAAAATGGATCTAGGTAAAAACCCTTTTGATTCCAGGTATAGCCCTTTTTGGTTCCAGGTAAAACCATTTTGGTTTTCATGTAGAACCCTTTGTGGAAAGGGTTTTACATGGAACCCAAAACGGTTCTACATGGAACCAAAAGGGTTTTTACCTGGAACCAACAAGGGTTCTTCAAAATGTTATCCTGTGGGGACAGCCGAAGAACCTTTAAGGTTCTAGATATAACTTTTTTTTCTAAGAGGTAAGGCTGGTCTGAGCAGTTCTCTTCACGCTCTGGTCTTTTCCAATTAGCACCAGCAGCAAAACCTAATAACAGGCAACTGAGGCAAGAGACCACTCTGCCTGGACATACCTGACTACTCTTCCCCCTGGTCAGCTCAATCTCACAGAGGACCGCACAGCTACCAATACCTGCCTCTCAAGCTCCGCTAACAGAACCTAAAAGTAGTCTAGCCTCACCAATGGCTTCAGAACAAAAAGTTGGAACAGTGGGCTTTTTGAAATAAAACAGAAGAATGCACAAGTGAATTAGCTGTTTTTGGTCATTCGACACGTTGTGCTCTTTAGAGTAAGTCCCAGTGTGTTTTGCATACAGCAAGGCTAGTTGTGTGGTTTCCTTACATCAACACAGGCTGTTATGATTAAATCTGCTGTTACTGCCACTCACCTTCTGGCCCTCCCAGTCAGCCGGTCCTTGCCCTTGGCTTTACTGCTGACCACTGGAACATTTTTACCCCGCTTGTCTTTGCCCCACAGCTGCTGACCTGGAGATGAAAACAAGCAAAGCTAAGAGAAACAGCAGAATAGTTCTCCATCATTGGCTGATTGGTTGCTTGTACTGAGGATTTAAATGATTCAGCTGCTGGTACACAGTATAAAGCATTCACACTCACCCAATGGATCAGCATTTGATTTGGGGTGACCTCTCTTTGCATTTCTTCCTCCTGGAAATCAAACAAGTTCAACAATTATTGGGTATCACTGGAAATAAGACTTGATTATGGTCTGACTATTCCTCAGTGTTTGAGTTGAAAATAATTTACTACAGAGTGAATTTCTCACCTCTGGCTGTAGGCCCCCTTTCTCTCTCCCTTGGAGATTTATCTGAAAACCTAAAGAGAGACATTTAGTTTACAGTGAAATAATTAAAACCTAATACACAGCTGGGATGTTCCATTAACAGATGAACTACCAGATAACGAGGCCATGGTTTTGGTGTTAAAGTAAACAGACAAAATCTTACCTACCAGGGTTAATGAAGGGTCCAATGCATTTGGTTAGACATTTCTCAAGTATCTGTGTTGTTCCACTAACCTAACAATTTACATTCCATTACTTTCATTCAACAGCCATTTTCATTTCCAAGTAATCATTACATGCTGAGCTCAGAGCTAGAATGAGACGTTGTACAGAGATGACTGTGGTATCTTGAGTTCATGTAGCTACAGATTTAAAACGCTCTCAATCAATGAGAGAAGATTTGAAATGGACAAGACGGCTGCTTACACATTGTTGGATTACTTAATGGAGCAAAAACTATATTTATTTTAATAACGGTGCATTTTATAACTTCAAACAAACCACCTGCAACTGGACAAAAACATTTTAGAAGATTCATGTTTGGCCGAGTCGAGAATGAAGATAGTATCGCCACGTCAAGGTTGGTTGAAAATTCTCTGCTCTACGCCAAACAGTAACTTTCCTGTAACGGCTAATGGAGAATCACGTTACAAATCTGTAGCTAGAGGTCATGATCCTACACTCCTCGTTCATTGACAACATCTAAACTGCTGAATCAAAAATATTTTTCCTACTCCAGTTAGTCTCTGAGGCTTTTTTAAACCATGCCACAAAAGGAAAGGCATCCCAGCCCCAGCTAAAAGTATCCTATTATCTTGTCTCTTTAAAGTTTGATGCTTCTTTCTTCTAAACAGAACATTTATTTATCCAGCCACTGTACCGCTCACAGCACATCTGTTGTGTTTGAACAAGGAACAGAAAGAGGGGTGTTCATATATTTTGCTCCTAAGCAGTAAGGACGCCACTGTGTAAAAGGACAGCGGCTCCATACATAGTAAAATACTGGGTTCCAAATTAAAATCATGTAACCTATATATAAGCAGATGTTTTCATTCCGTGGCGCTCAAGGCCTAAAACTGGCCTACTTTTGTCCTTTCTCCATGGTTCCAAAACATTGCATGTCAGCTTGTTACAAACTTCTTCTAGTGAAAGTGTCCAATGTCTAGCATAGCTGACAAAGGGAGAGGGTGGTAAGAGTACTAGGGAGAGGGTAGTTAGATTATAGGATAAATACCATTTCAAGATTCATCAAAGCCATTTTCTGAGAACGGCTCATAAACAGAGGTGATCCAATAAGGACGATACCTCAGAAGAGAACAAACACATTTTTGCCAGGTCATTCCGTCTCCCTCTCTAATAGCGTTATTTGCCAGTCTCCATCCAACATCATTACATTTGCTGTGACTTGTTATTTATGGTCTTGTGACTTGATTGGATTAAGTCTTGTGACCGTGTGAAATCAGTATCATGGGATAGGGCATGGTCCAAAATGTGGATCGCGTGAATACCTCCAACAACGGAAATCTTCCACCAGAGTAAATTAGCATTCTGAAAGTACCTAGTTTGTACCACTATCTTCTGTCTGCAGACACCATTCTGCGCTTCTTTAGAAAATTCAATGCAACCATTTCTAAGTTTAGAAGTACAGAAGATAGAAAGACTGAGATACATCATTGTTCAATAGAGGAAGTAATAGAGAAGGTAATCTGCTTGATGAGTGAATGAGTTAATGTTTTAGTTTAGTTACAATGACAAGAGAATGGCCTATTTTGCATAGTAAGAGATGAGATGTGTGGTAGTTAGCTGTAGTTGTTGTGAGAACAAGACCAGAAGACGAGCACATACAGAAGAGTACTAATTGTTTAATTGTAACATTAATTTATATTCGAAATGGAATTTGAGCACACAGACATGCATCAAGCAAACAGAATAGCCAAACTGAAATGATTGACAGAGGAAACTAAAGTGAAGAAGTGCAAAGCAGCCAGGGATGGGAGTGGGCTTACATATTCTCTGTTTTGTCCATGTCCCATGCCCGCCTCCACTGGCCCTTGGCATTTTTGTGGCGCGCCAAGCGTTCACGGTCGATCTGCTCACGCTCCATCTTCCAGCACAAGTACTCCTGCTGCTCCACTTTAGACGTGGGGATGGTGAGGTCTGTGTCGCCCGCTGGGTCTAGCCTCTCAGACTCCTGCAAGGAGAACACAAGTACCAGTCATAGCTTAGTGCCAGTGGTGAAAACTGCAAAAGGCCTACCATGGTCAGATATCCAATCTGTACTTCGGCTGTGAGAGTAAGCTTTCTTCAAACACTTTGTGTGAGACAGTGGCAATACAGGTCAAAATAACAGCCTTATATAATAATTGGCCTTGGGTTGGTGAAGCCTCTGGGCAGTCCAGAAGATCAGAGGAACAGCAGGGGTCTGAGGGAGAACTGAACAAGTGCTCTTTTTTATGTATGAACTGAGGTCATATCTGTAGATTGGATGGGCTTTCATCACATCATTGTGACTAGTCACCCGGGGTCCTAGAGTGCTACACTGTCTGAAGGCTTTCATCCAAGTTATCCTCTTGTTTCACTCATTAATATACTTCAAATTGAGAATCACCCTGCCTGACCAGTGTTGGTAGTGGACATACAGTGTGAGGAGGTCTTCATGGGTGCAAAATGTTGGACCTGTTCCAAAATTGAACTGGGGCTTTCCCACCCGGACCCAATATGCATAAAAATGTTTTACACACACTTTATTAACCGGAACTGATACAGCGTGAGAGGGAGAGAGGTGATGCTCTAGCAGGCGAGGGAGGAGCTGTACTGTGAGCAAGTGACACTGAGAGGTAGAGACGAGGGACAGAAACCAACCAAGCCGACTCACGTTATAGTTGACTAACAGCTGCCATAGCTAGGCTATTATCAAATATGATTACACAGTACCTGTCTTGACTGCATCAAAACCAAGAGAAGCTAGTTAAACTAGCTAATGTCAGCTAGCTAGGTTAATTGAGGCTGCAGTGCATGCGCTTTCTCATCCTAAAGTTACAAATAACAACGCTTCCGTTCAGAATATAAAGTAGCAGCCTGCCTACCTGTGTGCTCTCAGCTTTGAATTCCATCATTTTAATTCCATTTCCATTGATTAGATATCTCCTAACTTTTGCCACCATGGAGGCTCTTTGACTTTAGCCTGTTGTCGCATTCGGATCTGTACAAGCCCTTCCGGACAAGTCAGTTAAAATTACACATACCCAAGACCACTGACAATTTAGAATTCTGGATCTGGACCCGTTCTGGTCTCGGATCAGGTCTTGGGTATTCTGGTACAGGTGGATCCATGAAGACTTCTTGTGTGATGATACTAGTGGTAACGTAGCGTGATGATACTAGTGGTAACGTAGCGTGATGATACTAGTGGTAACGTAGCGTGATGATACTAGTGGTTTCATAGCGTGATGATACTAGTGGTTTCATAGTGTGATGATACTAGTGGTTTCATAGCGTGATGATACTAGTGGTAACGTAGCGTGATGATACTAGTGGTAACGTAGCATGATGATACTAGTGGTAACGTAGCGTGATGATACTGGTGGTAACGTAGCGTGATGATACTGGTGGTAACGTAGCGTGATGATACTAGTGGTAACGTAGCGTGATGATACTAGTGGTAACGTAGCGTGATGATACTAGTGGTTTCATAGCGTGATGATACTGGTGGTATCGTAGCGTGATGATACTAGTGGTAACGTAGCGTGATGATACTAGTGGTTTCGTAGCGTGATGATACTAGTGGTAACGTAGCGTGATGATACTAGTGGTAACGTAGCGTGATGATACTAGTGGTAACGTAGCGTGATGATACTAGTGGTAACGTAGCGTGATGATACTAGTGGTAACGTAGCGTGATGATACTAGTGGTAACGTAGCGTGATGATACTAGTGGTAACGTAGCGTGATGATACTAGTGGTTTCATAGCGTGATGGTACTAGTGGTAACGTAGCGTGATGATACTAGTGGTAACGAAGCTTGATGATACTAGTGGTTTCATAGCGTGATGATACTAGTGGTAACGTAGCGTGATGATACTAGTGGTAACGTAGCGTGATGATACTAGTGGTAATGTAGCATGATGATACTAGTGGTAATGTAGCGTGATGATACTAGTGGTAATGTAGCGTGATGATACTAGTGGTAACGTAGCGTGATGATACTAGTGGTAATGTAGCGTGATGATACTAGTGGTAAGGCTTCCATGGCTGGCCAAACTAAACTGCTACTAATATGAGCTCTAAGAAATGCCCTTCACAACATTCTCAGGGACACAGGGATGTTGATGGATGTGCTTGTCACATGGCCCCAAAGATGCATCTCAAATATCAATAAACTCCTGTCTTTAGGGAGACTAGATGCTTGGCAACAGCAGGGTAAGGAAAAACGCTGGAGCTTGACATTGCTGAGAGTGTGTGCACTGTGCAGGTGAGGGGTGTGTCTCCTGAGAGTGTGTTGCTACAGACAAAATAACTTACACACTGCTCCAGAATCCAATGCTTTACACCACTCCAGCCGATGCTTGGCATTGCGCATGGTGATCTTAGGCTTGTGTGTGGCTGCTCGACCATGGAAACCCATTTCATGAGGCTCCTGACGAACAGTTATGGTGCTGACATTGCTTCTAGGGGCAGTTTGGAACAAGATAATCAGTGTTGCAACCGAGGTCAGACGATTTTTACGCGCTGTGCGCTTCAGCACTCGACGGTCCAGATCTGTGAGCTTGTGTGGCCTACCACTTAGCGGCTGTTGCTCCTAGACGTTTCCACTTCAAGATAACAGCACTTATAGTTGACCAGGCCAGCTCTAGCAGGGCAGAAATACTGACTTGTTGGAAAGGTGGCATCCTATGACGGTGTAACGTTGAAAGTCACTGAGCTCTTCAGTACGGGCCATTCTACTGCTAAAATATCCAAATCCACTCATTTGAAGGGGTGTCCACAAATGTTTGGCCATGTAATGTAGATACTACTCTACAAACCAGGAGAATCGATGTGTGGTTCCATTCATGTTCTTTCTGTGAAGGGTTTTTACGACTGGACAGGAGCAGTCAGGAGACAAGAATAATGGAGACCGACAGACAGACGAAAACCACTGATTGGGCACAGAGGGATAAACTAGGGACAGGCAGAAAGATGTTTTCCTCCACGGTGTGGACCAATCAGAGACAGGTAAACATGTGACTCTCCTGCAGGCAGTATCGGGAACGTGGCATCCGTGATCATCTCTCGGTTTGCTTCTCCTCGCTCTTCTTTGTCTATTCTTCCCCGGTCCTGGGGGATGTATGGGCCACAGGGGATGGCAAGTCTCACATGTTCTAGCAGGCCTGCTCCCGCTGGCTCCGTCAAGCACACCACTAGTTAGCACTTTCAATTTCCTGCCTCTGCTGGGGCACCCTCCCAGGATTACAGGGGTTCAGGGAGGAGCAGCACACTGGCCAACAGAAAAAACCTGGGTCATATTCATTAGGGCATTGTAGCAAAACATTTTTCAACAGAAAATGAAAACAAGACTAATTGGACTTAAGTTCAATAGGTTTTATATTTATTATTCTATTTGGTGTCCATTGAATACCCTGGGCTCCGTCTTGTCTTGAACTGTATGACCATACTTATTCCGAAGCGGTGTTGGATACCTCCCAAAACAGAACAACTTCATATCTAGGCTATATCAGATCATAACTGCTAACATAGCTCTGATCATGTTCTTCTTATGCAACTCTGGCATCCAAAAACCAGCCACGATGGAAGAGGTTGCGTAACTCATAGCATTCTCCACAGCCGAGCTGAGAACACACCAACGTAGTATACCAGAGTGGGACATGAACAACATCACTTGTCATGTGGCTCCTTCCTTGCGGGTAGGAGCGTTGGGCCAGTAACCGAAAGGTTGCTTTGTCGAATCCCCCTGAGCCGACAAGGTAAATATTTGTCATTCTGCCCCTGAGCAAGGCAGTTAACCCCTAAGAACAATTACTCCCCGGGCACCAATGATGTCGATTAAATGCGGAAGACACATTTCAGCTGAATGCATTCAGTTGTACAACTGACTACGTATCTCCCTTTCCTCTGAAGGCTCTGTTCCCTCCCTGCCTGCCTCCTGCTTCTGGGTGTTTATCACACTCCTGATCTGTTACCCTACCTGCCCTGCTCCTACCCTATATTTGACTGGCAACACTAACAGACCAAGAGCACAGGTGGCACATGGGGACAACTTACCAGAGCTTTTCAAAGGAGTAAGGGAGGGGGCAATACTTTTTTGGGGGGAAAGATGCAGTCTTCTTCAACTCCAAAGACCGGGAGTGTTGGAGACTGTTTCTATATTTCCTTGGTTATGCAAATATGTGTTTATTAGATGATATTGCCAATTAATATAATATTGCATTTCTATATACATATATGGTGTTTACATTTATTTGGTTATGTGGCCTCTTATTATGATCCTATAATTTGAATTAAAATATGGCACTTACGCCCTCTAGGCTCAATCAGTTGGAAGTACAGGGCTCAATCAGTTGGAAGTACGGGTGGGCTTTCCCAGATAGGTGCATATTGGGTATAAGGAGGGGAAGTAAGTGCCTACTAGTTATGGAAAATGTTTGTGATACTGGGATGGCATACATTTTCTGAACCATATACATTTTTTACCCTGATCTTTCTTGTTTACCTGGAATATTGAAACCTGTTTGCCTTGCATTTAACATTTTGGATTCTACAAATAAAGCGTCAAGTTTGATTCATCATGCCATCGATTTCATTTGGATTCTTGGGTTTTCTAAAAACGGATTTTGGATGTACGTCTCAAAAGTGGAACTAGTTTTCCCACGGCTATTCAAAAGCCACCACATTTAAGTTAAAATGTCATGGATTTAGTGGAGTTCCACACTTTATAGATTTATCAAGTCACCTGGAGCAAATCAGCGCTGCAAACCAAAGAAACTGTGAGTACAGTACGGGTATCATTTTCAAGTTAAGCCACTTCTTTGTGATGTTGGTTTGGAAACATTGTCACAAGCTATTCAACTGTAAATGAACCATCCGTGCGATGGGAAGCTGTTAAGCGCTATTGGAAATGCACTGTTGATATTGAAGTGTGGAACTGAACATTTTGAATGGAAATGGCAGGCACCCATTCTGAAGCTCTGGTGGAAAAAAAGTTGGAAAGGTGGATGGAAGCTCAACTAACAAAGAAAAACAATGCAATTCAAGCATTGATGGATGGTAGCGAAAATGATGACGTTGTCAGTAGTAATGTTAATGTGTTTCAATGGTTAATTGGCTGAGTTTATGGAACTGTATGTGGCTGTGCATAATATATTGTCTGAAGAGGAAAGAGTCTGATCATGATGATTGGTAGGAACAAAAATGATTGCTTTTCAAAGGAGTTTCTAGATCAAGTGGTGTTTTGGTTGCATGGTAAAGGGAAAAAGGATTCACACCTGCAAAGTGTCATTGGTTCAGATGAAAGTGTCTCTGTTGTATCAGAAAGTGCATCCAAGTCGAAAAGTTATTGGTCCACATGACAGCGCATCTGCTTTATCAAAAAAGTCACATGCATCCAGCACAAGGTCAAGTGATCCGGTGCTAGAATGAAAGCACAGTCTGAGAATGCTGCTTTGAAAGCTAAATAGGCAGTTGTGGGAAATAATGTCCTTGATATGGAAGAAACAAAAATAAAGGCAAATAGGGAATTTGTGCCAAAATGCAAGTCTAAGAGGAATGTGAAAAATCCTCTTGCACAGGCAAGGAAAAGTTCAATTGATGACAAAAGAAACTGGAATGAACTTGACCACCTCATCTGAAGCATTAATGCAAATTATGGCACAAAACCCTGCACCAACACCTAAAACACAGGGTTGGTGGCGATGAGGAGGGCACGCGTTTTGCCGATTCCTGCTCAACTTTATGGCTATTTGAGTTAATTATTACTTTGTTTGCTCAGAATGTTTGTAATAATTTCCTAATACCGACAAACACTTCTGGATCATGAATCGGAAGCTACACACTTATAGCTTAGTCTCCCAGATCTGGAATAGTAGATTCGCTACTTTGTTCCACGCACAGCGGGCTTACCTGTTCCCCCTGGCCGAGATGACCTAAGGCAAAGCATGCAAAGAAGAGGAGGAAGGAAAGCGAGGCTGAAAAGACGGACTACATGACCTACTCTTCCTAGTATCCTGATGGCTAATGTCCAATTGCTGGAATTGTATTACTTTGAACTGAGCAAGGCTCGCAGCAGGATATCAGAGAATGCTGTGTCTGTTTTTACTGAGACGTGCCTTACGGATAATACGCTCGTCTGCCAGACAGCTTCACCATATTCCGAATGGATCGAACAGCGGCTTCTGGTAAGACTCGGGGGGTTGGGGGATGTTTCCTCAAACAATTCCTGGTGTACAGAAGTTGAAAACATTGCGAGCTCCTGTTCACCTGACCTGGAGTTTCTGACGATAAAATGCTGACCCCACTATATGCAGAGGGAATTCACATCTGTTATTATCACAACTGTGTACATACCGCCACAAGCAAACACCAATGGTGGCACTCAGTGAATTGTACAAGAATATTAGAAGAATCCTCTCAACCAGAAGCAGTCTAAGACATGTATCCTGCCCCACAAGAGGATCCGGCGTGCTTGACCATGTATACACAAACATTTGTGACACATACTAATCCACCCCCCGGCCCCACTTCAGCCAATCAGATCACGTCTCTCTGTTCCTATTCTCCACCAACAAGCAGCAACTCAAGAAGGAGCCACCAACTCAGACAGTAGTGAGGCCCTGGACAGAGGCAGTCTCAATTTTTCACATTTCACATTAGGCAACGCTTTTTAGGGGGCAGGATAATTACAGAGGTGGAAACTCAAATGAATGCTGGTTGCTTTTATTTGAATTTTTACTTTGCAAACAGTGAACATTTATTTGTCATACCACGTCAGGTACCGGAATCTCGCAAATAGGTTCCGGAACGAAACAGTCCAAAACTGAGAACTGCCTATATCCTAAAAAAACAAGCTCCGACTGGGGAAAAATAGATTTGAACTGTCATCCAACTCAGAATTCAAACTCGAGAAACCGGGCTTCTTTCTAGAGCTCCGACTTTTCCGACCTGAAGATCACTGACGTCATGCTTTGACCTCGTATTTTTTTCAGAGTTCCCAGTTGTTTTCAATGCATCAATACTACCATGGAGGAAGCTAAAGCTAACAACTAGGTTCAATGTTAGCTAGCTAGCTAACATTAGGCTATATCTAGTAATACAAATGGATTTCTGAGAAACTAATAGTATTACTACACAGATCAAACAAGTAATGTTAGCTAGCGAGCCAGCCAGCTAATGTTAGCGAGCTAGCTAACAGTATCCTTTAACTTGCAATGAAGGCAACTTTCATACAAATTAGAAACGTTTAATATCTGAAAATGTAGTGAGACTCTTACCCGTATGCATGGATGAACGCTTCTCTCCCTCTGTCATGGATGCCATGGTTGCCCTTAGTTTGAAGATGTAATCCGGAGTGAGGTATTTTACACAACAGCCTTTGGTGTGTTCTCTTTTTGGACTCTCTCCGGATTTTGGCAATCTTGCTGCTTCCACTGATTTCAAAACTGTCAACTTCTTCCGTGACAATGACACCGTTTCTTCGCCACCATTGTCATCAAAAGACTCTACAATGTCTGATTCAATGAGAATGTTTTTTACCTAAATCAGGGATTTCCTTATTCCTCTGATTCATTTTCAGAGTCCGAGAGTGTCAGCATGGCACGATCATCATCCAACTTTTTCCCACTGAGCTATGTTGATAGCGCAACTAATTTCAGGGCAGCATTGTTGAGAGCAGTAGCAAAACGTGCAGTTATTCATGGCATCTTAAAAAATATATATATTAAAAGCTGCAGTAGAAAGGATTATCTATACAAACTGAGCATCTCATGTTATAGACAGAAGCATGCTAAATGGCAGACCAATCTGAGTTCATCTCTCGCCATGTCCAGCCCACCCATAATCTCAGCCAATCATGGCTAGTGGCTAAACCAACTAGGCTCAAAATGTAACAATTGTATTCGTATTTACAGATGGCATACAAGTTTGTTATTAAGGCACATGAAAGTTCACATGTTCCAGAAGGTATTTCTGCAACAAAAAAAAAACATTTTGAAAGAAAAAAAAAAACTTCAAATGCTACTCCTGTGAAATAGTGAGGTGCGACATACGTCGAGCTTATTGAAACGGGTCAAATACAGTGCATTCAGAAAGTAGTCAGACCCTTTCCCCTTTTCATTTTTTTACATTACAGCCTGATTCTAAAAATGCATTAAATTAATTGTTTTCCTCGTCAATCTACACACAATACCCCATAATGATAAAGTGAAAACCAAACTTATTTTTGCGTGGATTGCTCATCTCGGTTACCTTTTAACAGCTAGGACCGCTATTTCTTGACCCGGAATCCCGCTTAAAAGACAGGTTGAAGCCTGCTTGACAGAGATGCTAAGCTGTTAGCCATCAAGCTAATTAATTTGGTACCAGATTAGTTTTGCAATGGAGCCCTCTTTGTCTGGAGAAATAAACAAACAATTCCAGTGCTGTAGGAGCTGTATCTACTACGCTTTGTTTCGGGACAAACCGGATCACTCAGAGTTCCAATGCAATTATTTACTTGCCAGGGATTATAGGCTTGAGGTGGCTTTCTTGATCACGCAGGTCGCCAGCCTATGTAAGAAACACAGAGTGGAATGTTTACATTTTATACGCTGGTGTCTGGACAACATTCACGCTTGTTGGATGCATCTCTGCCTTGCTATCCGACTGGTCGATGTTGCCCGGAGCTCCCCCATGAGATAGCGGAGTCGAAGGAGCACAGCAAGAGGAGCAAGGCAATCAATGATGGTCGCATGTCACGAGCCGTGGAAGCCAAAGACAGCGGCCTCCCTAGTCTAAACTGCTTTGTGGCCCGGGGCGGATACAAACAATGAATAGTTTAGACGTCCTGGAGCCTGATCTTCTTGCACCTTCGTTGCTGGGGTTGCCGGTGTCTGTGGCCGCAGTGCATACTACTACGATTTCAAAGTCGACGTCGGCAACCTTCCGTCCCTGCTCTGGATCAAGCAGGGCTTCTCCATCTGTTGGAGGACTGCACCAGGAGCCGGGAGCAACGGGCTCAAGTTATCCTGCCTCTCGCCAATCCATAAAGGGTTCTCCAAATCCTGTGAAGCGTGGGAGTGGGTGGATTTCCTCGTCATTCTCGCCAGATATGATTTTGGGTAGTTCCCTGGTAAGAAATGTGACCATTCCTGGTGCAAAAACAACGTCCTACCCCGGAGCTCAGGTAAAATACATTACTAACAAAATACCCATCATATCTGGCCCTGTGCCGCCTCTGAATCATGGCATTGAACACTTTAGCAGGATTCTCTCTCTTCACAAATGGCTACGTGATCATTGCAACTCAATGGGTGTAACTTTTGTTGACAATTTCGATAACTTTTGGAAACAAAACACATTTTTTATAAGGATCTAAATAATTTGGGTTCCTGGACCGTTTCACAGCATTATAAGACTGTGTTGAGACAATGACTTATCAATGACCCCAGCTCAGCTAATCCCTACCATTGTGACGCAGAGTTGTCATAATGCTTCAGCAAATGTACATTACCAGGGGCGTTGGTAGACAGAATGTAAGTAACCTAATTAATGTCTCTCTTAACTGTCCTGAATGCCTCTGCTGATCCTACAGCTATTGTATGCAGTAATCATGTGCCTATGAACCAGATTTATACTTCTGGCACTGAGCCGGTGTGCCCTAGGAGGAAGTTCACTGTTTGCAGTTCACCCTGCACTAACATAAATAACATGAACGTATCTACTTCTGCTAAGCTTCCCAGTAAAGCAATAAAAATAAGTAAGCATCCTTAGAGGAAAAGTGATCAAAATAGCCCAAGTTAACATGTGTAGCTTAAGAAACAAGGTTTATGAAATCAATCATTTGCTAGTAAAAGATGACATTCATATTCTGACTCTGAAACTCACTTAGATAATACCTTTGATGATACAGTGGTAGCAATACAAGGTTATAACATTTACAGAAAATATATAAATGCCAATGGTGGAGGTGTTGCTGTTTATAATCAGAACCACATTCCTGTAAAGATTAGATAGGATCTCATGTTAAATACTGCCTCTCCTAAAGCCCATTCTGGTGGGAAGCTGCTATAGACCACCAAGTGTTCACACTCAGTATCTGGATAACATGTGTGAAATGCTTGATAATGTATGTGATATCAGAGGTATCTTTTCTGGATTATTTTAAATATTGACTGGCTTTTATCAAGCTGCCCACTCAAGAAAAAGATTCAAACTGTAACCAGTGCCTGCAACCTGGTTCAGGTTATCAGTCAACCTACCAGGGTAGTTACAAACAGCACAGGGATGAAATCATGAACATGTATTGATCACATCTTTACTAAGGCTGCAGAAATTTGCTTGAGAGCAGAATTCAGATCCATCGGATGTAGTGAGCACAATACAGTAGCCATATCTAGGAAAAAACAGATTTCCAAAGGCTGGGCCTAATATAGAGTATATGAGGTAATACGATACGTTTTATAGTGATTCCTATGTTATTGATGTAAAGAATATTTGTCAGCAATAAACGCTGACACTACACAGCCAAGTATATATTGTAATTTTGAATTCCTTAAAGTGAGTGTGTGTCACGTTCTGACCTTAGTTATTTTGTTATGTCTTTGTTTTAGTATGGTCAGGGCGTGAGTTGGGTGGGTTGTCTATGTTCCTTTTTCTATGTTTTGGGATTTCTGTGTTTGGCCTGGTATGCTTCTCAATCAGAGGCAGCTGTCAATCGTTGTCCCTGATTGAGAACCATGCTTAGGTAGCCTGGTTTCACTTTTGAGTTGTGGGTGATTATTTTCCGTGTCAGTGTTTGATCCACACGGAACTGTTTCGGTTTTGTTATTTCACGTTGTCGTTTATTGTTTTGTTCAGTGTTCATTATTCTTATTAAACAATATGGACACTTACCATGCTGCGCATTGGTCTTCCCATCCTTCCTACTACTCCTCCTCAGAAGAGGATTTGTGACGTATTCAGCTCGTGCTGCACTTTACTGGTCTGGTAGAGTCTAACCATTTGCAACATCCGGCTTACACTGTATTCTGCTTGGTCTAATGTGAAAGGGGTTTTAATGCACGCTGGTAAAAGGGGGCGTTCCATGATGCCAACATAATGTCTGTGCTCATGTGGGTGTGGTCACTGACTGGGTAGAACATTTATGAAAAACTATTCTCATTTAGAAGGCTAAAATCACATTTCATCTTATCACAAATAGTTTCATATTTAATCATATAAGTTCCACAGCATTTAGATGTAAACCTGACAACTTGGAAATGTACACTTTCAGAGATAGTTATGTTGTTCTATCGTCTTTAATGACATCACAAAATCGAAATTAAGATTTGTTATTTAAATACCCACGGACAATTCCAAATGTTTGGATTACAGAAATACTGTTTTATTATCCAATATTGGATGTTACAGTACTCTAAAATAATTCTCTCTGTTGTAAAAGGGATTTTTTTACTTCCATTTCTGCAGAGTGGGAGAGAAAGTTCCTGCAAGGTATTTAAGACCATCATAAAATGGCCAACTTCCACCCCCCTCCTCTCTGGTGGGAGAGAGAGGGGCTCTCTCTGATCCTCACACAGGAGGGAAGGTCATGACACTATCAACCAACAGGGTTTGACAAGTTGGATGGAAAATTGAGGATAATAGTCTTCTAGAAAGTGTGAACCCCCAGACTTGGAGGGAAGCAAAAGTCATTCCGCTACCTAAGAATAGTAAAGCCCCCTTTACTGGCTTAAAGAGCTGACCAATCAGCCTGTTACCAACCCTTAAAGTTGGAAAAAAATGTTTGATCAGATACAATGCTATTTTACAGAAAACAAATTGACAACAGACTTTCAGCACGCTGATTGGGAAGGGCATTCAACAAGCACAGGTCACTTACACAAATGACTGATGATTGGTTGAGAGAAATTGATGATAAAAATATTGTGGGGGCTGTTATGCTTCAGTGCAACTTTTGACAATCATAGTCTGCTGCTGGAAAAATGTATGTGTTGACTACACCCACTGCTATATTGTGGATAAAGAGTTACCTGTCTAACAGACACAGAGGGTGTTCTTCAACGGAAGCCTCTCCAACATAATCCAGGTAGAATCAGGAATTCCCCAGGGCAGCTGTCTATGTATGTACCAGGGCACCCATTACTTGTTTCAATCTTTACTAATGACATGCCACAGGCTTTGAGTAAAGACAGTCTGTCTATGTATGCAGATGACTCAACACTACAAATGTCAGCTACTACAGTGACTGAAATGACTGCAACACTTAACTTCTTATGGGCAGGTGGGACGGTAGCATCCCACCTTGACAACATCCAGTGAAATTGCAGAGAGCGAAATTCAAACTATAGAATTATAAATATTTAACTTTCATAAAATCACAAGTGTAATACATCAAAATAAAGCTTACCTTCTTGTTAATCCAGCCGCTGTGTCAGATTTCAAAAAGGCTTTATGACTAAAGCACACCATGCAATTATCTGAGGACAGCGCCCCGCATAAAAAAGCATGAAAAACATATTTCAACCAGGCAGGTGCGCCACGAAAGTCAGAAATAGCGATATAATAAATGCCTTACCTTTGATGATCTTCTTCTTTTGGCACTCCAAAAGGTCCCAGATACATCACAAATGGTCCTTTTGTTCGATAATGTCCTTCTTTATATCCATAAAAACTCAGTTTAGCTGGCGTGCTTCAGTCAATAATCCATCCAGTTTCCCTCCATCAAAATGCATACAAAATGAATCCCAAACATTACAAATAAACTTTTCCAAACAAGTCAAACAACGTTTATAATCAAACCTTAGGTACCCTAATACGTAAATAAACTATACAATTTAAGACAGAGAATCATTATTGTCTTTTCCGGAGAAAAATACAAAAGAACGCGCTCTCTTCCAAGCGCTTGGAAACACTACAGCCAAGATGGAAGCCACCTAGAAAAACTACAATTTCTGGCTCATTTTTCCATAAACCAGCATGAGACTATTTCTAAAGACTGTTGACATCTAGTGGAAGACCTAGGAACTGCAATTTGGGAGGATTTCGCCCTGTAATAAAAGTGACAGCCATTGAAAACAGTAGTAGGCTGAATTCTTTTTGGGGAGGCAGGGTAGCCTAGTGGTTAGAGCGTTGGACTAGTAACCGGAAGGTTGCAAGTTCAAATCTCCAAGCTGACAAGTGTAACAGTACAAATTTAAACCGTCCCCATACCCGGGCGCGAACTAGGGACCTTCTGCACACATCAACAGTCACCCTCGAAGCATCGTTACCCATCGCTCCACAAAAGCCGCGGCTCTTGCAGAGCAAGGGGAACTACTACTTCAAGGTCTCAGAGCAAGTGACGTCACTGATTGAAACGCTATTTAGCGCCCACGCTAACTAAGCTAGCCGTTTCACATCTGTTACACTCACCCCCCTTTTGACCTTCCTCCTTTTTCCGCAGCAACCAGTAATCCGGGTCAACAGCATCAATGTAACAGTACAAATTTAAACCGTCCCCTCGCCCATACCCGGGCGCGAACTAGGGACCTTCTGCACACATCAACAGTCACCCTCGAAGCATCGTTACCCATCGCTCCACAAAAGCCGCGGCTCTTGCAGAGCAAGGGGAACTACTACTTCAAGGTCTCAGAGCAAGTGACGTCACTGATTGAAACGCTATTTAGCGCCCACGCTAACTAAGCTAGCCGTTTCACATCTGTTACACAAGGTACAAACAAATCTGTTGTTCTGCCCCTGAACAGGCAGGTAACCCACTAGGCTGTCATTGAAAATAAGAAGGCTGTCATTGAAAATAAGAATTTGTTCCTATTTTGAATAAATAATTACAATTATTTTTTTTGGGGGGGATGGTTTGACCTTGGGGTTTCGCCTATCCTAGCTTCTGGGCCTGAGTAACAGGCTGTTTACTTTGGGCATGCTTTTCATCCGGACGTGAAAATACTGCCCCATACCCAAGAGAGGTTAACAAAGAGTTGCAGTTAGTTTCAGAATGGATAGCAAGGAATAAATTAGTCCTAAATATTTATACAACTAAAAGCACTGTATTTGGGACAAATCATTGACTAAACTAAATCGTGGAAATTGAGAAAGTTGAGGTGAGTAAACTGCTTGGAGAAAAGCTGGATTGTAAACTATCATGGTCTAAACATAATACAACAGTAGCTAAGATGGGGAGAAGTTTATCCATAATAAAGCACTTCTCTGCCTTCTTAACAGCACTATCAACAAGGCAGCTCCTACAGGATCTGTTCAGTCATTGTCAGGTGCCACAAAAAGGGACTTTGCTTTTGTCTCAGAACAGGGCAGAACGGCTGGCCCTTGGATGTATACAGAGGGCTAATATTAATAATATGCATGTCAATCTCTCCAGGCTCAAAGTGGAGGAGAGATTGACTTCATCACTACTTGAATTTATGAGAGGTATTGACATGTTGAATGCACCGAGCTGTCTATTTGAACTACTGGCGCACAGCTCGGACACCGATACATACCCCACAATACATACCACAGGAGGTCTCTTCACAGTCCAGAACAGACTATGGAAGGCTCACAGTACTACATAGAGCCATGGTTACATTGAACTCTATACCACATCAAGTAACTGATGCCAGTACTAAAATTTGATTTAAAAAACTGATAAAAAAAATACCCCTTATGGAACAGCGGGGACTGTGAAGCCACACAGACATACACACCCACACACGGGTGTGTACTGTAGATTTGTGGTAGTGGTGGAGTAGGGGCCTGTTATGAAATCTGCGAATGAATTATAATGTATTTAAAAGTGAATAAACTGCCTTAATTTTGCTGGACCCCAGGAAGAGTAGTTGGGGATCCATAATAAATACAAAACAGGTTTTTAGACATGTTTGAAAATGCATTAAAATAAAAAACAGATACCTCATGTAAATAAGTATTCAGACACTTTGGTATGAGACTCGAAATAGAGCTCATGTGAGTCCGTTTCCATTGATCATCCTTGAGATGTTTTCACAACTTGACTGGAGTCCACATTCAATTGATTAGACATGATTTGGAAAGGCGCACACACCTGTCTACATGTACAGTTGAAGTCGGAAGTTTACATACACCTTAGCCAAATACATTTAAACTTAGTTTTTCACAATTCCTGACATTTAATCCTAATAAAAATTATGTCTTAGGCCAGTTAGTATCACCACTTTATTTTAAGAATGTGAAATGTCAGAATAATAGTAGAGAGAATGATTTATTTCAGCTTTTATTTCTTTCATCACATTGGGTCAGTGGATCAGAAGTTTACATACACTCAATTAGTATTTGGTAGCATTGCCTTTAAATTGTTTAACTTGGGTCAAACGTTTCAGGAAGCCTTCCACAAGCTTCCCACAATAAGTTGGGTGAATTTTTGCCCATTCCTCCTGACAGAGCTGGTGTAACAGTCAGGTTTGTAGACCTCCTTTCTCACATGCTTTTTCAGTTCTGTCAAAAACAATTCTATAGGATTGAGGGCTTTGTGATGGCCACTCCAATACCTTGACTTTGTTGTCATTTTGCCACAACTTTGGAAGTATGCTTGGGGTCATTGTCCATTTGGAAGATCCATTTGCGACCAAGCTTTAACTTCCTGACTGATGTCTTGAGATGTTGCTTCAATATATCCACATACACTTGCTTGCTCATGATGCCATCTATTTTGTGAAGTGCACCAGTCTCTCCTGCAGCAAAGCACCCCCACAACATGATGCTGCCACCCCCGTGCTTCACGTTTGGGATGATGTTCTTCGGCTTGCAAGCCTCCCCCTTTTTCCTCCAAACATAACGATGGTCATTATGGCCAAACAGTTCTATTTGTGTTTCATCAGACCAGAGGACATTTCTCTAAAAAGTACCATCTTTGTCCCGATGTGCAGTTGCAAACCGTAGTCTGGCTTTTTTATGGCGGTTTTGGAGCAGTGGCTTCTTCCTTGCTGAGCAGCCTTTCAGGTTATGTTGATCTAGGACTCGTTTTACTGTGGATATAGATACTTTTGTACCTGTTTCCTCAAGCATCTTAAATAGGTCCTTTGCTGTTATTCTGGGATTGATTTGCACAGAACGTGTCTCCTTCCTGAGCGGTATGACGGCTGCGAGGTCCCATGGTGTTTATACTTGCATACTATTGTTTGTACAGATGAACTTGGTACCTTCAGGCATTTGGAAATTGCTCCCAAGGATGAACCAGACTGGTTGAGGTCTACAATTAGTTCTGAGGGCTTGGCTGATTTCTTTTGATTTTTCCATGATGTCAAGCAAATAGGCACTGAGTTTGAAGGTAGGCCTTGAAATAAATCCACAGGTACACCTCCAATTGACTCACATGATGTCAATTAGCCTATCAGAAGCTTCTAAAGCCATTATATCATTTTCTGGAATTTTCCAAGCTGTTTAAAGGCACAGTCAACTTAGTGTATGTACACTTCTGACCCACTGGAATTGTGATACAGTGAATTATAAGTGAAATAATCTGTCTGTAAACAATTGTTGGAAAAATGACTTGTGTCATGCACAAAGTAGATGTCCTAACTGACTTGCCAAAACTATAGTTTGTTAACAAGAAATGTGTGGAGTGGTTGAAAAACGAGTTTTAATGACTCCTAAGTAAGTGTATGTAAACTTCCGACTTCAACTGTATATAAGGTCCCACAGTTGACAGTGCATGCCAGAGCAAAAACCAAGCAGTGAAGTCGAAGGAATTGTCAGTAGAGCTCCGATACAAGATTGTTTCTACACAGTGCTTCTACATCTGCATTGCTTGCTGTTTGGGATTTTTGGCTGGGTTTCTGTATAACACGTTATGACATCTGCTGCTGTATAAATACATGTGATTGATTTGAAATTTGATTGTTTTGAGGCACAGATCTGGGGAAGGGTACCAAAACATTTCTGCAGCATTGAAGGTCCCCAAGAACATAGTGGCTTCCATCATTCTTAAATGGAAGAAGCTTGGAACTACCAAGACTTTTCTTAGAGCTGGCCGCCCAGGCAAACTGAGCAATCAGAGGAGAAGGGCCTTGGTCAGGGAGGTGACCAAGAACCCGATGGTCACTTTGACAGAGCTCCAGAGTTCCTCTGTTGCGATGGGAGAACCTTCCAGAAGGACAACCATCTCTGCAGCACTCCACTAATCAGGCCTTTTTGGTATTGGCCAGACGGACGCACATGAGTAAAATGCACATGACAGCCCGCTTGGAGTTTGCCAAAAGACACCTAAAGGACTCTCAGACCATGAGAAACAAGATTCTCTGGCCTGATGAAACCAAGATTGAACTATTTGGCATTAATGACAAGTATCATGTATGGAGGAAACCTGGCACCATCCCCACAGTGAAGCACAGTGGTTGCAGCATCATGCTGTGGGGATGTTTTCCAGCGGCAGGGACAGAGACTAGTCAGGATTGAGGAAAAAATGAATGGAGCAAAGTACAGAGAGATCCTTGACTAGTTTCTCAAAGCACTTCATGATAACAGAAGTGAGTGCTACGGGCCAACAGTCATTTAGTTCAGTTACCTTAGCTATCTTGGGAACATGAACAATGGTGGACATATTGAAGCATGTGGGGGCCATATTCCCAATTGCCTTGCCATGATTAATTTTGCCGGTATGGGCTTTCAGTTTTGCGCAAATGCTGCCATCAATGCACGGTTTCTGGTTAAGGAAGGTTTTAATAGTCATAGTGGGTACAACATCTCCTATACACTTCCTTATAAACTCAATCACCGAGTCAGCATATACGTTATCTGAGGCTACCCGGAACATATCCCAGTCCACGTGATTGAAGCGTGGAATCCTATTGGTCAGACCAGCGTTGGATAGACCTAAGCACGGGCGACAAGAAGGAGTCATGGTCAGATTTGCCAAAAGGAGGGCGGGGGAGGGCCTTGTATGCATCGTGGAAGTTAGAGTAGCAATGGTCGAGAGTGTTACTCGCTCGTGTACTGCAATCGATATGCTGATAGAATTTAGGTAGCCTTGTTCTCAAATTAGCTGTATTAAAATCCCCAGCTACAATAAATGCAATCTCAGGATATATGGTTTCCAGTTTGCATAAAGTTCAGTGAAGTTCCTTGATGGCAGTCTTGGTATCATCTTGCGGAGGGATATACACGGCTGTGACAATAATGGAGGAGAGTTCTCTTGGGAGATAATACGGTCGGCATTTGATTGTGAGGAATTCTAGTTGAGGTGAACAAAAGGGCTTGAGTTCCTGTATGTTGTTACAATTACACCATGAGTCGTTAATCATGAAACATCCACCCCTGCCCTTTTGCTTACCGGAAAGATGTTTATTCCTGTCGGTGTGATAAACTGAAAATCCCGTTGGCTGTATTGACTCCAACAGCATGTCCCAAGCTAGCCATGTTTCTGTGAAACATTGTTACAATCCCAGATATCTCTTTGGAAATCAACTCTTGCCCTAATTGCCTACTTTGTTAACTTGGGTCTGGACATTAGTGAGTAATATACTCGGAAGCGGTGGGTGGTGTGCACGCATCGGAAGCCTCACTAGAAGACCGCTTACAACACCTTCTCCTCCGGCGGTTGTTTTGCGTCGGCCTCTAGAATCAGTTTGAATGCCTTGGGAGATGCAGACAAAGGATCCGCTTTGGGAAAGTCATATTCCTGGTCGTAGTGCTGGTTGTGCTGGTAATTTGACGTCTCTCTGATATCCAATAGTTCTTCCCGGATGTATGTAATAACACTTAAGGTTTTCTGGGCTAACAATGTAAGAAATTATCCATAAAAAAAAAATCATTATTCATTCATTAGGAAATGTTGATGTTGTAGCCACAATAACAATCCGGACATACCCCAACCAAAAACCCTGGATGAACGGAGATATCCATACAATGCATCCCTAAAAAAAGACAATACAGACTCAAACTTAGCTAAGTGCTGATGTTCCACAACTCCAACTCGTGTCGCATGTGGCAAGGATTACAGACTATCACAGACTACAAATGCAAATCCAGCTGTGCCGTGACACCAAGCCTCCCTCACAGTCAAGCTTGACACATTCTATGCTCGCTTCAAGGCAGAAAATACGGAGCCATCCAAGACAACTCCGACCCGACCAAGTGTTTTCACTCTCTGATGCTGCTTGCCCAGATGGCATCCCTGGCCGCTCCTCAGAGTGTGTCCTAACCAGCTGGTGGACGTCTTTTCAGACATCTTCAACCTGTCCTTGTCCCAGGCTGTAGTCCCCACCTGCTCTAAGGAGACCACCATTGTCCCAGTGCCCAAGAAAAACAAGGTGACATGCCAAAGTGACTATTGCCCTGTCGCACTCACCTTGGTCATCATGAAGGGCTTTGAGAGGCTGATCATGGCCCACATCAAGGCCAGCATGCCAGGCACACTGGAACCATGCCAATTGTCCTACCGCTCTAACAGTTCCACGGAAGATTCTATTTCCATTGCTATTCACATGGTCGTAACACATCTGGACAAGAGGAACACCTATGTGAGAGTGCTGTTCATTGACTACAGTTCAGCATTCAACACTATTGTTCCAGCCAAGCTCGACACCAAGCTCAGTGCCCTGGGTCTGGACACCACCTCGGCAACTGAATCCTGGACTTCCTGACGGTAGAACACATGCTGTAAGGATTGGTAACAACACCTCCACACTGACTCTTAACACAAGGGCCCCCCAGGGGTGTGTCCTCAGTCCTCTGCTGTACTCAACAACTGCGTGGCTTTGCACGACACCAACACCATCATCAAGTTTGTTGATGACACCACAGTTATAGGGGGGTGATAACCACCAATGACGAGTCAGCCTATAGGGAGGAGGTAAGTGAACTGGCATTGTGGTATCATGACAACAACCTCCCCCTCAACGTCAGCAAAACCAAGGAGTTGATTGTTGACTTCAGAAAGCAGAGAGGAAGCATGCCCCGATACACATCAACGGGACTGCAGTAGAGAGACTCACAAGTTTTAAGTTCCTCTGGGTCCACATCACTGAGGACTTGTCATGGACCAACAACACCACCACTCTTGAGAGTGCATCGGTGTCTCTACTTCCTATGGTGGCGGAATAAATTTGACATGCTTCCCCAGGTCCTCTCCAAATACTACCGCTGCACGAAGGAGAGCATCCTGACCGGTTGTATCGCAGCCTGGTATGGGAATTGCTTCATCCACGACCTCAAGGCCTTACAGCGAGTGGTGAAGACGGCCTAGTACATCACTGGGACCATGCTCCCATCTACTCAAAACGGTGCCTGAGGAAGGCATGCAGTACTATCAAGGACCCCACACACCCCCGCCATGAGCTGTTCTCTCCCTTACCGTTGGGTAGACGGTATCAGAGCTTGAGGTCTGATAGCAACAGGCTGAGAGACTGTGTCTATCTACAAGCCATCAGACTGATGAACACTTGAACTGGACTGACCACCTGCTCTGATTCTCCGCACTTTAGCACACATGCACTCACACACCACAACTGCTGCTACCAGACTCTTATTATACTGCTCATTTTATACACTGCCCCCACCTCTTCCCCAATACAAATATCAATATTGTACTATAAATTGTGCCTTCCTGTATTATTACTTATGCTCAACTGTGTGATAACGCTCTCGGTAGCCGATGTGGAAAAAAACTTTAAAAAGGTCAACAAAGCCGCTGGCCAGACGGATTACCAGGAGGTGTACTCAAAGCATGCGCGAACCTACTATCAAGTGTCTTCACTGACATTTTCAACCTCTCCCTGACCGAGTCTGTAATACCTACATGTTTCAAGCAAACCACCACAGTCCTTGTGCCCAAGGAAGAAAAGATAACCTGCCTAAATGATTACCGCCCTGTAGCACTCACGTTGGTAGTCATAAAGTGCTTTGAAAGGCTGGTCATGGCTCACATCAACAGCATCCTCCCGACACCCTAGACCCACTCCAATTTGCATACCGCCCCAACAGATCCGCAGATGATGCAATCTCAATCGTACTCCACACTGCCCTTTCCCACCTGGACAAAAGGAACACCTATAGTGGGGAGAACAAGTATTTGATACACTGCCGATTTTGCAGGTTTTCCTACTTACAAAGCATGTAGAGGTCTGTAATTTGTATCATAGGTACACTTCAACTGTGAGAGACAGAATCTAAAACAAAAATCCCTGTATATAGCCTCGTTATTGTTATTCTTACTGTGTTACTTTTTACTTTAGTCTGTTTGGTAAATATTTTCCTAACTCTTCTTGAACTGCACTGTTGGATAAGGGCTTGTAAGTAAGCATTTCACGGTAAGGTCTACAATTGTTGTATTCGGCGCATGTGACAAAGTTTGATTTGAAATGTTTATTCTATTCTACTGAGCCATTTACTTTATGCTTGTATTCTTATATTTGATTTCTTATTGTTGTTGCCTTGTCGAGAAGGAACCTGCAAGTAAGAATTTTGTTGGACGATGTAAACCATGCGTATCCTGTACATATGACTAATAAAACTTGAAACCTACTCCTACAGGATCCCAACAGGGAGAACAAACCATGGTGCACCAAGGCTACATTCTGCAACCAACACCATACAAGCACAGCAGCAGCCACAGCAGCAGCCACCAACACCCACAAATGGCGCTAATGGGCAAGCAACTCAAAGTGCAGGTTCCAACCAGGTTAATGCTACTAGCAACCAAGCTGATGCTACTATTTCCTCGTTCCTTTAACTACCAAGATAATTATACTAGCTACCATGCTAATGCTACTACCAACCAAGATGCTATTTTTTTTATGTTTTTTTGTATTTTTACCCCTTTTTCTCCACAATTTCATGCTAACCAAAGACTGAATGGCATCACTGAATTTCTGCTAAAAAGCAAAAACTCTATTGCCAACAAGAGGCCTACCAGTGTTCGATGGTGACCCACTTCATTACAGGTCATTCATTAAAGCTTTCCAACATGGTATTGAATGCAAAACTGACACCATGCAAGACAGGCTTTATTATTTAGCGGAGTATAAAAGTGATCAACCAAGAGAACTTGTTCGTAGCTGTTTGCACATGAATCCAGCAAGGCTATACAATGAAGCAAAGAAACCACTTGAGTTCAACTTGGTCAATGAAATGAAGGAAAAAAACTGCACATATGGAAAAAGCTCTGAGCTGGTCATTAAGCCAGTAGATGGGAAGGCATTGTATTCGTTCGTATACATTGTTCTTGAAAGGCTGTTCTCACACATTGCAGGACATTAAGCACACGGAGGAGCTGGAGAATGTTGGAGGATCACAAATGTCAGTTCAAAGCAAAGCTGTACACTCAGACTCTCAGTGGACGACATTGCCCAGGCAGAGGAAGCTGTTGTATGCTTTGTCCAAGAATAGAATTGCTGCATTCAGCAAAGGCACAGTTAACAGATCAGCAACATATACAGTACCAAATAAGTTTGGACACACCTTTGAGATTCTTCAAAGTAGCCACCCTTTGCCTTGATGACTGCTTTGCACACTCTTGGCATTCTCTCAACCAGCTTCATGAGGTAGTCACGTATAAAACATTTCAATTAACAGGTGTGCCTTGTTAAAAGTTCATTTGTGGAATTTCTTTCCTTCTTAATGCGTTTGAGCCAATCAGTTGTGTTGTGACAAGGTAGGGGTGGTAAACAGAAGATAGCCCTATTTGGTAAAAGGCCAAATCTATATTATGGCAAGAACAGCTCAAATAAACTAAGATAAATGACAGTCCATCATTACTTTAAAACATGAAGGTCAGTCAATGTGGAAAATGGCATGAACTTTTAAAGTTTCTTAAGGTGCAGTCGCAAAAAGCATCAAGCGCTATGATGAACATGGCTCTCATGAGGACCACCACAGGAAAGGAAGACCCAGAGTTTCCTCTGCTGCAGAGGATTAGTTCATTAGAGTTACCAGCCTCAGAAATTTCAGCCCAAATAAGTTCTTCACAGAGTTCAAGTAACAGACATATCTCAACAGCAACTGTTCAGAGGAGACTGCATGAATCAGGTCTTCATGGTTGAAATGCTGCAAAGAAACCACTACTAAAGGACACCAATAAGAAGAAGAGACTTGCTTGGGTCAAAAAACATGAGCAATGGACATTAGACAGGTGGAAATCTGTCCATCCTGCAGCAATACGCCATCCCATCTGATCTGCGCTTAGACTATCATTTGTTTTTCAACAGGACAATGACCCAACACACCTCCAGGCTGTGTAATGACTATTTGACCAAGAAGGAGAGTGATGGAGTGCTGCATCAGATGACCTGGCCTCCACAACCACCCGACTGAGAAGGTTTGGAATGAGTTGGACCGCAGAGTGAAGGAAAAGCAGCCAACAACTGCTCAGCATTTGTGGGAACTCTTTTAAAACTGTTGGAAAAGCATTCCTCGTGAAGCTGGTTGAGAGAATGCTAAGAGTATGCAAAGCTGTCATCAAGGCAAAGGGTGGCTACTTTGAAGAATATAAATATATTTTGATTTGTTTAACACTTTTTTGGTAACTACATGATTCCATATGTGTTATTTCATAGTTTTAATGTCTTAACTCTTATTCTACAATGTAGAAAATAGTACAAATAAAGGAAAAACTCTTGAATGAGTAGGTGAGTCCAAACTTTTGACTGGTGCTGTACAGAATGGATCCAGTCTTGTTGAACAGTGTCCTGAGGGTAGGTGGAAGGCTAGCAGCTCTGCCATGCCTGAAGATTAAAAACACCCAGCCATTCTTCCCAAAGACAGAGACATCTCAAAACGGATCCTTTGTCATGACCTGGTTGGCCACAGCAGGAGAAATGACATGCTCTCCAGGCTGCAGCGCATATACTGGGTTCTGCATAGCAACTCTGCAGCAAGCTCCATCATACAGGAATGTCTGGCTTGTCAACGCAAACATGGAAATGTAGGACAGCAGAAAATGGCTTCTCTTCCTATAGACAGGATCTCTACAGATCTATCACTTTTCACTCATGTAGGCATCGACTACTGCGGACCTACTGAAGTTAAGAGAGGACAAAGTAATGTAAAGAGGTATGGAGTAATATTCACATCTGACCTGCTGAGCCATCCTTCTCAAAATGGCTCATTCCTTTGACACAGACTCATGCTTCAGTCCCCTTCAACGGTTCATTTGTAAACTCAGCAAAAAAAAGAAATGTCCCTTTTTCAGGTCTTTCAAAGATAATTAGTAAAAACCAAAATAACTTCACAGATCTTCATTGCAAACGGTTTAAACACTGTTTCCCATGCTTGTTCAATGATCCATAAACAATTAATGAACATGCACCTGTAGAACAGTCGTTAACAGCTTATAGACGGTAGGCAATTAAGGTCACATGTATGAAAACTTAGGACACTAAAGAGGCCTTTCCACTGACTCTGAAAAACACAAAAAGAAAGATGCCCAGAGTCCATGCTCATCTGCATGAACGTGCCTTAGGCATGCTACAAGTAGGCATGAGGAATGCAGATGTGGCCAGGGCAATAAATTGCAATGTCTTTACTGTGAGACGCCTAAGACAGCTCTATTGGGAGACAGGAGAGACAGCTGATCATCCTCGCAGTGGCAGACCACGTGTAACAACACCTGCACAGGATCGGTACATCCGAACATCACACCTGCGGGACAGGTTCAGGATGGCAACAACAACTGCCGGAGTTACATCAGGAACACACAATCCCTCCATCAGTGCTCAGACTGTCCGCAATAGGCTGAGAGAGGCTGGACTGTTGTAAGGCAGGTCCTCACCAGACATCACCGGCAACAACGTCGCCCATGGGCACAAACCCACCGTCGCTGGGCCAGACAGGACTGGCAAAAAGTGCTCTTCACTGACAAGTCACGGTTTTGTCTCACCAGGGGTGATGGTTGGATTCGTGTTTATCATCGAAGGAATGAGCGTTACACCGAGGCCTGAACTCTGGAGTGGGATCGATTTGGAGGTGGAGGGTCCGTCATGGTCTGGGGCGGTGTGTCTCAGCATCATCGAACTGAGCTTGTTGTCATTGCAGGCACTCTCAATGCTGGTCGTTACAGGGAAGACATCCTCCTGCCTCATGCCGAAGCCTTCCTGCAGGCTCATCCTGACATGACCCTCCAGCATGACAATGCCACCAGCTATACTGCTCATTCTGTGAATGATTTCCTGCAAGACAGGAATGTCAGTGTTCTGCCATGGCCAGCGAACAGCCCGGATCTCAATCCCATTGAGCACGTCTGGGACTAGTTGGATCAGAGGGTGAGGGCTAGGGCCATTCCGCCCAGAAATGTCTGGGAACTTGCAGGTGTCTTGGTGGAAGAGTGGGGTAACATCTGACAGCAAGAACTGGCAACTCTGGTGCAGTCCATGAGGAGGAGATGCACTGCAGTACTTAATGCAGCTGGTGGCCACACCAGATACTGACTTTTACTTTTGATTTGGACCCCCTCCCCCCTTGTTCAGGGACACATTATTCCATTTCTGTTAGTCACATGTCTGTGGAACTTGTTCAGTTTATGTCTCAGTTGTTGAAAATATTTACAGATGTTCATTTTGCTGAAAATTAACGCAGTTGACAGTGAGAGGACGTTCCTTTTTTTGCTGAATTTAGGAGAGGACAATGGAATAAAATGTGTCAGCTTTAACCGTGAGCTAAGAGAAGCTCTGAAGGATCTAAACCAAGACAAAATTCAAAAGGCCCTGTTGCAGGATTGCATAAAGTGGAGATTCAACACTCCTAATGGTGCTCACCATGCCGGTGTGTGTGGTACAGCTCATCCAGTTAGTAAAGAGTGTTCTTCAACCCGTCATGATGCAGGTTTGATGGCAAAGCCCTGTAAACAGTTCCATGTAAGATGGAGGCAATTCTTAATGACTGCCTAATAACTTCAGTCTCGAATGACCCAAGTGTCTTGGATTCCCTAATGCCAAATCACGTCATTCAACTCAAAGGATAACCATTGTTGCCACCACGTCTGGTCAAGAAGGACGACTTGTATGCTCGAAGGAGATGGAAACAAGCCCAGTACCTTGCAGAACTCTTCTGTAGAAGATTGACATGGGAGTATCTGTCAATGATGCAGGATCGTCCGAAGTGGAACAGCACAAAGCTGAGTTTCACCTTCAGAGACTTTGTTCTCATTGTGGATGCTACAGCTCCACGTAACTCATGGGGCGAATCATTGACACGATGGCAGACTCCAGAGGTCTGGTACGCAGTGTGTGTTTTAAAGACCAAGACCAGTGAGCTGAAGAGGCTCATCAGCAAGCTCGGTTTGCAGTAATGGAGTAGTAATAAGGCAGTAATAACCTGATGACGATGTCAGTCAGACTGCATGTAACACCGTTTGAAGTGAACGTGCCTCTGAGCTGCCGCCTCTGGGTTTCAACACGAAACTCCTGAGTTGCTCAACACCTACGCTGACATGTGCACACTGATTTGACATGGATTATCCTATGATGGACAATGCACACACTCTTCAAAAGAAGATTCAGTATGCACAATTGGACAATTAAACAAAATGTGAAAGAATGCATAATGAAATGTTGGTAATATGGTACTTAGGTTACATTTATATTCATGGTAATTGATTGGCTTAGGACAGTAAGCAATTAAGTGCTAATAAGAAGGGGTCTGGTCTCTTACCTGGTGGTGAGGCTCACACTCTGACAGACAGTGACACTCCTCTGTCAAACACTTCCCCTGCCCCACTTCATCCTGAAAGAGAGAGAAGAGAGAATGGAGGAGAGAGAAAGACGTTATCAGCACGACAAAAACAATGATGATGTCTATCAACTAAGTCCTTATACAGAAGGATCATACTACAGCAGGTCCCACTGCTGCCACTGATATTGCTGTCACAAAAATGAACTGTTCCTGTCCTCAGCAGCACAATTCAGCCTTTCAAAGAGCTACACTGCCCCCAAGTGGACACATGGTATCATAGTATTTTTCAAAGACACTATGAAATATCGATTTTACACAGAATTCACGGAATATCAACTGGGGGGGAAAAAAATAAAACAGGCAATGTTTAATTGATCCCCTTTCAAACAGTCCCAATTGTACCAATTTATTGCCGATATATCCATTATATACATCCCGGTGCGAAGCCCTGGGGAGGGGTGGGTGGGAGCAAGAGACTTAAAAAAAAAAGTTTTACTTTGACCCTTACCCAATCTTTTTTTAATGACCTTTTTCATATATGATTTGGGATTATTTATATTCTTAAGGCAATATTCTTCCCAGTATCCATTAAATTCAACGTCTCTACTGCCAACCTTCTAAACGTTCCACTACTGAATAAACCCTAGACTGCTGGTGCTACTAACAGCCATCTCCAGAACAGTGTGAGACAGAGTGAGAGAGGTACAGGGAGTTTTGTAAACAGTCAGGAAGCTTGTCCGAGGAATGATAGAACACCTTCGGAGTCATACCATTGAGCCTGGGGTTTTGTTCCCCTGTGCGCACACACTCAAAAAGGATCCCTCTCCCTCTCTTACAACTCTTGTAAATCACTTTTCCTCCCCCTCTCTCACACGCTTTATTCCACTCGCTTTCTTCTCCTATCTCCATCCCTCTTTCCCCCTTCATTGGCATGCTGCCCACTCTGTCCTGTCGTTGGCGGCATAATGAGCCCATTCTGAACAAAAGGCAGCCAAATGTTAATTAGATGAAATCATGATTTTCATGACGGCAGGAATGGGGAAGCAATGTGGCGGAGGAGAGCAGGCTCTCTGTGGTTTAGGAGAGTAACAGAGACTGGAAAAACCTGTCTGCAAGCCTGGTTCTCTCTCTCTCTCCATCTCTTCCTCTCGCTCTATCCCAGGGCCTGTAGTGATAGTACCACCCTGAGGCTCTCCTTGTCACTCTCATCCCATGCTGCTGCAGTAACAGGGCTGGCTGTCTGAAGAGAGTGTTCCGCAGAGCAATCGCCCCCATATAGAGGCTGAACAACATTATGTAAGCAGGGTCCAAATAGAAGTGGACCTGGCAAACAGGCCTAGTTTTTCACGGCTGTATCAAACACTGGCCATGGCTCAAACGCTGATTCAGTGTACATGGCATGACTATGAGCGTCTGTCCAGATAGATATAGGCCAGAAACACAGCCAGGGAACATCCTGTTCACCCTGTACATTTGTCACGTTAACTTCACTGGACCTGGCAGTAGCAGCAGCAGCCTGTAAACACAGGGTTGTGTTCTAGATCATTCTGGAGCCATGGTCTGTCTGTCCTGTCCCACACTACAGCTTTGTGCAGCTCTCCACTCTTCCTGCAGCACAGATCCACTCTCTGTTCACAGAGCCTGATGGACTGGCTGGGTTTCACTTTTTAGTGCTGGAGGATCAACTGCCGGTAGTGTGCGTCAGTGTGTTGATTGGGCCATGTGCGTGTAAGAGTGTGTGTTCTTGTGTGTTCCCGACGACAGTCAGAACACTAGCAGCTGTCCCAAAGACTCTGTGTGCCCAAGGGCTCTAAATCAGAAACCGTGTGGCATTTCACAGAGCAGCTGGGAGTACTGTGTGTGTGTGTGTGTGTGTGTGTGTGTGTGTGTGTGTGTGTGTGTGTGTGTGTGTGTGTGTGTGTGTGTGTGTGTGTGTGTGTGTGTGTGTGTGTGTGTGTGTGTGTGTGTGTGTGTGTGTGTGTGTGTGTGTGTGTGCGTGCGCGCGCATACATGCGTATGTGTGCCTGCACAGCTTCTATGAATCCACCTGCATCAGGCAGTTCTTTTAAAACGTTTCCATCTACGTATTTATAAACGACCATATCACATCGCCGAATCATAACTCATGAAGTAATAGAGAGCTAAGAGCAGCCCTAACAGGCAGGATGTTAGGGACTTGAAATACAGTAACTCAATAAGGACCATCTTAATTGTCCTTAAATGGTAAGCTTAAACAATGGCTCTGAAAACCTAAATTAAAGAAAGAAAAATCCTTGGAGGAAAACACACACAAGCCATTTATGATCTATTTTCCAAGTTATTTGCTGCAGCCATTCTCAATGGCCGGCCCAGTGTCAGGGGATATAACGAAAGCCCTGGATCAGCTAGATAAATACTTCTCCCTACAGTCTCATGAGGATAACAGCCATGCCACTGTAGAGACAGAGGGACTAACAAGCTGTATGTCTGCTGTCTGCTGAGGGCTCTCGGCTCTGTCTGAATACAGCAGCTACACCCCAGCAGGACTGCTTGAGGGGCTCTGCTACAGTATAATGGCCCTCCAGATCAGAACACTGTGGAAAACAATACACCATATACCACCAAATGTGATATTTTTATTTTTCAACAAACTATGTCAACTGAGCACTCAGCTCTGACTACAGAAGCTACTAGCTACACTTGGAGCTCCCGAGTGGCACAGTGGTCTAAGGCACTGCATCTCAGTGCAAGAGGCATCACTACAGTCCCTGATTCAAATCCAGGCTGTATCACATCCAGCCATGATTGGGAGTCCCATAGGGCGGCACACAATTAGCCCAGCGTCGTCCAGATTTGGCCGGGGTAGGCCGTCATTGTAAATAAGACTGTTCTTAACTGACTTGCCAAGTTAAATAAAATAACAATAAAAAAAAACAGCAGGCCCAAATAGCTCCAGGCCAGACCAGTGTGACAGAAGAGTTCACAGTCCTGCCCCCCCCCCCCCCCCCCCCCCCCAGTCAATCACCACCCCTGCAGCCCGCCCTCTGTCCAACAGTCTTTGTGCTTCTTTACAGGAGGGGAGGGGCCAGCCGGCATGTCTGACAACTATGTAAAACAAGACAGCAGCGTATGAGAGGACAGACACAAGGGGGGGGAAGGGGAAGGTGGCTAGACAACAAGGTACAGAGCAGGGAATGATGTGGAAGCAATATAAACTAGCCAAAGTCTTGACAGTGTAAAAAAGTGCATAGCCAACTGCCATATTCTCAATCTATAAAAAGCAGGCTATTATGACATAGGCCTATCGGTTTCCCCAAGGACTCTCAGTTTAGAGTCTCATGTCTCAAGCTAGGATTCGGCCCAAAGTATGCACTGATGACCTGTGGTCCTGTGTCCCTCTTTGCTGTGTGAGTGTGCTGGTGTTTTCCTCTTGCTGTTGATTCCACACGGTGCTGGTTGTCCTCTGTAGGGCTCTTCACATCCAGTGGACTGAGGGGACCTGGACCTGGTCTTCTCTCCAGCCTCTCACTCACCACCCTCTTACCCTGGGATCAAACAACCATGGATCATCAATATCAATAATTTCAATGAGGTTAGGACTTTCCCCTGACCAAGTGACCTTATCAGAAAAAAGTCCTGGCCCTAAACATAATTTGTATCATTCAATTGCATCATTTGACTACAGTTGGCCACAGAACTTTAGAATTCCTGCTGTACCTCATAGGCTTGTCATGTTGTTTACCTTTGTGTTGCCAGCCATGGTGACCAGTAGCTGCTTCCTCCTGCCCCGCCCAGAGCCCAGCAGGTTCCCCTCCGTCTCCCTCTCCCCAAGCTCCTGGACCCACTTTGGAGTGGGAGAACCACCCGTCCCTGGTTTGGTCATCACAACACGAGGATCCTACTCAATAGCAAAGTGAACATGACAGTGTGAATCACAGTATCTCAGTAATACATCTCTATTGCTGATAATATGTGTATGCATATGGTTTCGTTCATCAATATGGACATTGTAATTGTGTTGGTATGAATATTGATATTTCAGAACTATTCGGTATGTAAAAGCATCTCTGTGTACATCTCTGTAGGCAGACGGGGCAACTCACGCTGGTTGACTTGTTGATGGTGATGGTTAAGTCCCCTGCTTTACCCTTAGGGCTTTGCAGTATCATTCCTTCCTTCTCCGCTCTCTTCTTGTCTTCCTCTACCTCCTGCATGGAATGAAACAGAACATGAAACACTTGACAACATCAGGAACCTGATATTATTATTAGTCGTCAACAAACTCTGTAAAAAATGTGAGTTAAAATGTAGTATTTGTCTTAGATCTTCACTCCATACAAGGCTAGTTGTTAGATAATTATCCTTAGATACCAAGGTTTCCAATGTCACTTGGTTTGGGGATATGAGGATTAAACAAATCCAGAAAGACGGCAGGTCTATTTTTTTCTTTCTTTAGGGGGTAGATCAGCTTTAATATTAGATTGTAGCTTGAATCAATGTAATTGTCTGCATGATTACCAATCCCCCATATACATACTTACGTGTGTGTGTGTATGTATGTATGTATGTATGTATGTATGTATGTATGCATGCATGTATGTATGTGTGTGTGTGTGTGTGTGTGTGTGTGTGTGTGTGTGTGTGTGTGTGTGTTTTTCTTTCTTTTTACTATTTTATACATTGTACAAAAATAGTGAAGATATCAAAACTATGAAATAACACATATGGAATCATGTAGTAACCAAAAAAGTGTTAAACAAATCAAAATATTTTTGAGATTCTTCAAAGTAGCCACCATTTGCCTTGATGACAGCTTTGCACACTCTTTAGCATTCTCTCAACCAGCTTCATGAGGAAGTCACCTGGAAGGCATTTCAATTAACAGGTGTACCTTGTTAAAAGTTCATTTGTGGAATTTCTTTCCTTCTTATTGTGTTTGAGCCAATCAGTTGTGTTGTGACAAGGTAGGGGTAGTATACAGAAGATAGCCCTATTTGGTACATAGTACATATTATGGCAAGAACAGCTCAAATGAGAAAAGAGAAATAACAGTCCATCATTACTTTAAGACATGTAGAAAATAGTAAAAATAAAGAAAAACCCTTGAATGAGTAGGTGTGTCCAAACTTTTGACTGGTACTGTATATGCTTTAAAATACATGTTTCTTTATTATTTTCCCCTAACCCTACCACCCCTCCCCTAATTGGAGCAAACTAATGGGCAACACCACTTTGGCTTCTACTTCCATCTTACACATACTATATACATTTTACAGACACAATGTATTTTAAAATAGTTATATTTTGTTTGTTTTTAATCCCATCCTTCAGCTACGCTTAACCCCTCCCATCTATCTCTGAAGACCATCCAGTTCTGATTTCTGTTTGCCATATATTTTTCAACTGTGATGTGATGTGTTCCACAGGTTGTAAATTAAAGATAACATTTTTTGCTAAAAGTAGTATTATATTATTTATCGATTGACTACGACTTTTCAAAATCACCCAGCAGTGCCATTTGCAGAGTTAGCTCCAGGTAGATTTTGCGATACTTCAGCCATTCCTGAACTTGCGACAAAAAACAAGCTACATAATTTGGACAGTACCAGAACAAATTATATATTTATTCTGTCTCTTCGCAGCAAAATCTGTAGAGCTGGGATGGTTGTATCCCCCATATATATAACATTATATTGGTTGCAAGAATTTTGTATAATAATTTGTATTAATTAAATAAAAAATGTCAGGTCTGTCAACCCCAATTCTCTAACTTCTCCATGTTCTCAGTGCAGGTTTAAAACGGTGTCTCTGTTTCAGAGTAAGAACAGTTGAACACTAACTCACCTGGTACCTCTTCATGAGTGCTTCATTCTTCCTGCGGAGAGCCTCAATCTTCTTATCCAGCTCCACATCCTTCTCTTTCTTCAACATGACGTCACTGAGGGTCTGGAGACGAGAGAGAGAATACTCAGCTCATCAGAGCTTTAATGTAGAATCTTATTGGTACCTCAATCAATCAATCCAATTTATTTATAAAGCCCTTCTTACATCAGCTGATGTCACAAAGTGCTGTACAGAAACCAAGCCTACCTGTGAGTGGCTACAGTATCTACAATAAACAATCCAGTGCATGATGGGCATTCAGAATGATTAACTCTCAGCAAAATCCGGCCAACAATATGTAGCAAGCACTGATGAAATGATCTTCTTACAATTCTCGGCTTGACGTGATTTACAGAAGGATCCATCCATGAGTATGAAATATTATCTCCATCTTTCTACACCAATGGTGTCTGTTGCAGTCACGCACAGTAATAGTAGTAAACACACACAAACCCACAAACATACGTGTCCTCATGGACTGTTCATAATTGGGCTCAGTTACCCAGTAGGAATACCAGAGCAAAGCATAGCATCCTAAACATCCTGATGCCGTCAGCACTACAGAACAGAGCAGCATGTCTCCTCATACGACAAAAGGCCTTGACTAAAGCCTCGTTGAATTCTTATGGGGCTGAAACAGGGTGTGTGTTACGCCACTTTTAAAACCGAAGGCATTTCATATGTCATACCACTGTGGCACTCTGTGGTTTTGACTGAACAATAGTCATTACAGTAACCATGATGGCCGCTAGGCCTTTTAACACAAATCCAATGAACTATAAAAACTACAGCTGGTAAATTGACAGACACACCATTTTGCAATGTATTCAGGACACAAATCACAGGGATGGAGAATCTGATCCAAAAAAAACAATCTGGGTCAACTTTGGGCTTCTGATCCTGAGCATTCTCGTAGCACTCTCTGGTGATATTAGGGTAAGTGTACCTATTTAGCCCACCAAAATCTAAGTTTAGACATTTCTAACGTACACAGCCCTAATTTTCATAAGGAAAATGGAGATAAGATGAAAGATGAATCTCTCGTGAAGTTTTAATTTCACAATATTTTGAATGTGACATCAAAATATTTGATAAAATATGTTAAGTCCATACTAAACTTAATGGGTACTGAATGTACCCTTTAAGCCCATGGTTGTTCCAGATAAGCCCACTCTTTAATAATCAACTGTAATTCATTTCCAAATGTTAAACACTTACAAAATGACATTTCTTATGTAAGCTTACAATTACAATAATCTCCCCTAAAATTATTAAAATCAAATGATCATTACTATTTATCATTGAAGTAGCATTAATAAAAAGTGGTGTCCAATTGTATCCGCAGAGATCAATTTGGGCTCAGTCTTTTGTTCTTGACATCCAGTGTACACCAGATTAAACTAATCATAGACTGCTTGTTTAGAATAAAAACCTGCACCGGCCCTCTGTGGATAAGACACCATCCACAAAGACCAAAACACAAACAACTTTTAATGAATTATCTGAAAGCTGTTTAACATTTGCTGTATTCCTATACTTGTTAATTAGTTTAACTTGCCTATCTGAAGACTGTTTCAAATCTTCCGCTCTGCTGTTGTATTGCAAAGGGTGATCCAAACAATAGAAACACCTGGATGAATGAGGGACAACAATATGACAAGACAAATGGCCATTTTTCACATATCCATTTGTCTTGTCTTGTTTCCACACACACCTGGTTTTCATTTACCCAATCAATCTACTTGTGTTTTACCCTCTGTTTCCCATCCTGTTTCCCATTATGTTCGTTTTTTGAGCATGTTTGATTTATGTAGTGCTCTCGTTTTTGGAACTATAATAAAAGTGTGCCTGTTCATTATACTCTACTCTCCTGCACGTGACTTTGCCTCCAATACACCATTGACACATGTGTTGCAATGCAAACGGGGCATAATTGGAGCATACTGGAACAACAATGATTTATGGTAAAAAATCAAATCAAAATCAAATCAAATGTTATTTGTCACATACACATGGTTAGCAGATGTTAATGCGAGTGTAGCGAAATGCTTGTGCTTCTAGTTCCGACAATGCAGTAATAACCAACAAGTAATCTAACTAACAATTCCAAAACTACTGTCTTGTACACAGTGTAAGGGAATAGAGAATATGTACATAAGGATATATGAATGAGTGATGGTACAGAGCAGCATAGGCAAGATACAGTAGATGGTATCGAGTACAGTATGTACAAATGAGATGAGTATGTAAACAAAGTGGCATAGTTTAAAGTGGCTAGTGATACATGTATTACATAAGGATACAGTCGATGATATAGAGTACAGTATATACGTATGCATATGAGATGAATAATGTAGGGTAAGTAACATTATATAAGGTAGCATTGTTTAAAATGGCTAGTGATATATTTACATCATTTCCCATCAATTCCCATTATTAAAGTGGCTGGAGTTGAGTCAGTGTCAGTGTGTTGGCAGCAGCCACTCAATGTTAGTGGTGGCTGTTTAACAGTCTGATGGCCTTGAGATAGAAGCTGTTTTTCAGTCTCACCAAAAGACACTATAGCAAAGTTTACTTAGAATATATTTGGAAACCTATGGTTTGGGGTATTCATATACACTATATATGGCAATATTATGCAAAGTCAGTATTGATCATGTTGAACAATATTTATTTATTTCCATTTATATTCTGTATAGAGGGTTCTTTTTGTGCTACTTTACCCTTTAAGCCCACCTGAGATAAATGTCAAATTTACCAAAGGCTACAAAGTTTAACAATTCAAAGTTAATTTCACAGTAAAATAAGCCTAAATGTCTAAAAATAAATGTTAGCTGTCAGTGCTTAAAATCTATTATATTGTTGTGGTTCACCAAGTTATGTTGCTTCTGTATTGACTGTGACGTGGCACGACTGCGTGCATGAAAATCCCATATTTTCAACTGGCAAGATATTTTCCGTTAAGTATGATCACTTATCTGAAAAACATCAGAAAAATATGTTTAGCCGAGTGTCGCCTCCACACAAGTTTGTTTGCAGCTTTGAAATTGGCCACTAGTAGGAATTTACACATAACTGTCAATATCTGTCACGCCCTGACCTTAGAGAGCCGTTTTATTTCTCTATTTGGTGAGGTCAGGGTGTGATGTGGGGGGGGGGCATTCTATGTCTTGTATTTCTTTGTGTTTGGCCGAGTATGGTTCCCAATCAGAGGCAGCTGTCTATCGTTGTCTCTGATTGGGAATCATACTTAGGTAGCCTTTTTCCCCCACCTATGTTGTGGGATCTTGTTTTTGTACAGCTCTTGTAGCCTACGGAATGGTACGGTCGTTTTGGTTTCACTTTGTTATTTTGTTGCTGGTTCTCATTTAAATAAATATGATGACCACCAATTACGCTGCGCCTTGGTCTCCTTCAAACAACGCACGTTACAATAACTTAATAAAACATCAGATTGGCTTTGAATAAAAACTGGTATAATACAACAACCACATGAACTGGTTGAAACATTAAATAGCAAAAAATGTATACAGTACCAGTGAAAAGTTTGGACACCTATTCATTCAAGGGTTTTTCTTTTTTTGAGCATTTGCTCAAAACTGAAAGCGCGAACCACCACTGGGAACATGACCGAATACAAACAGTGTTATTCCCTCCACAAGGCAAACAAACAAGCTAAGCTTCAGTATGGAGAAAAAGTAGAGACGCAAATCAACGGCTCAAACACAAGATGTATGTGGCAGGGTCTACAGTCAATCACGGATTACAAAAAGAAAACCTGCCCCTTTGCAGACATTGACGTCTTGCTCCCAAACAAATTAAACAACTTCTTTGCTCGCATTGAGGACAATACAGTGCCACTGACACGGCCTGCTACCAAAGCCTGTGACCTCTCCTTCTCCATGGCCAATGTGAGTAAAACATTTAAACGTGTTAACCCTCGCAAGGCTGCCGACCCAGATGGCATCCCTAGCCGCGTCCTCAGAACATGCGCAGACCAGCTGGCTGGTGTGTTTATTGACATATTCAATCAATCCCTATCCCAGTCTGTTGTCCCCACATTCTTCAAGATGGCCACCATCGATCCTGTCCCATGATAGCACTCACTTCTGTTATCATGAAGTGCTTTGAGAGTCAAGGATCATATCACCTCCACCCTACCTGATACCCTAGACCCACTCCATTTTGCTTACCGCCCCAATAGGTCCACTGACGATGCAGTCGCCATCACACTGCACACTGCCCTATCCATCTGGACAGGAGGAATATCTATGTAAGAATGCAGTTCATTGACTACAGCTCAGCATTTAACACCATAGTACCCTCCAAACTCGTCCTTAAGCTCGAGCCCCAGGGTCTCGACCCCGCCTTGTGCAACTGGGTCCTGGACTTTCTAACGGACCGCCCCCAGGTGTTGAAGGAAGGAAACAACATCTCCACTCCCGCTGATCCTCAACACCACCCACAAGGGTGCGCTCTCAGCCCTTTCCTCTACTCCCTGTTCACCCATGACTGCATGGCCATGCACGCTTCCAACTCAATCATCAAGTTTGCAGATGACACTACAGTGGTAGGCCTGATTACCAACAACGACAAGACGGCCTATAGGGAGGAGGTGAGGGCCCTCGGAGTGTGGTGTCAGGAAAATAACCTCTCACTCAACGTCAACAAAACAAAGGAGATGATGATGGACAGGAAACAGCAGAGGGAGCACCCCCCAATCCAGATGTACGGGACAGCAGTGGAGAAGGTGGAAAGTTTTAAGTTCCTCGGTGTACACATCACGGACAAACTGAAATGGTCCACCGACACAGACAGCGTGGTGAAGGCGCAACAGCACCTCTTCAACCTCAAGAGGCTGAAGAAATGTGGCTTGTCAACTAAAACATTCAAACTTGAACAGATGCACAATCGAGAGCATCCTGTCGGGCTGTGTCACTGCCTGGTTCGGCAACTGCACCTCCCTCAACCGCAAGGCTCTCCAGAAGGTAGTGCCATCTGCACAACGTATCACCAAGGGCAAACTACATGCCCTCCAGGAGACCAACAGCACCCGATGTCACAGGAAGGTCAAAAAGATCATCAAGGACAACAACCACCCGAGCCCCTGCCTGTTCATCCCGCTATCATCCAGAAGGCGAGATCAGTACAGGTGCATCAAAGCTGGGACCGAGAGACTGAAAAAAGCTTCTATCTCAAGGCCATCCGACTATTAAACAGCCATCCCTAACATAGAGAGTCTGCTGCCTACATAGACTCAAATCTCTGGACACTTAAATAAATGGAAATAAAGGTATCACTAGTCACTTTAAATAACGCCACTTTAATAATGTTTACTTAATACTACATTACTCATCTCATATGTATGTATTTACTGTATTCTAAACTATCTACTGCATCTTGCCTATGCTGCACGGCAATCGCTCATCCATATATTTATATGTACATATTCTTATTCATCCCTTTACATTTGTGTGTATAAGGTAGTTGTGAATTTGATAGCACAAGCATTTCACTACACTTACATTAACATCTGCTGACCATGTGTATGTGACCAATAAAATTTTATTTGACCAGCAGAGCACATCACACCTCCTCCTCCATGCTTCACGGTGGGAACCACACATCCAGAGATCATTCGTTCACCTACTCTGCGTCTCACAAAGGCATGGCGGTTGGAACCAAAAATCTTACATTTGGACTCATCAGACCAAAGGACAGATCTCCACCGGTCTAATGTCCATTGCTTGTGTTTCTTGGCCCAAGCAAGTCTCTTCTTATGATTGGTGTACTTTAGTAGTGGTTTCTTTCCAGCAATTCAAATATGACGGCCTGATTCACGCAGTCTCCTCTGAACCGTTGATGTTGAGTTGTGTCTGTTACTTGAACTCTGTGAAGCATTTATTTAGGCTGAAATTTCTGAGGCTGGTAACTCTTATGAACTTATTCTCTGCAGCAGAGGTAACTCTGGGTCTTCCTTTCCTGTGGCACTCCTCATGAGAGCCAGTTTCATCATAGTGCTTGATGGTTTTTGTGACTGCACTTGAAGAAACTTTAAAAGTTCTTGCCATTTTCCACATTGACTGACCTTCATGTCTTAAAGTAATGATGGACTGTCATTTCACAGTTCTTATTTGAGCTGTTCTTGACATAATATGGTCCTTTAGCAAATAGGGCTATATTCTGTATACCACCTCTACCTTGTCACAACAACTGATTATCTCAAATGCATTAAGGAAAGAAATTCCACAAATGAACTTTTAACACGGCACACCTGTTAATTTAGGCTCCCGAGTAGCACAGTGGTCTAAGGCACTGCAAGAGGTGTCACTGCAATCCCTGGTTTGAAGCCAGGGTGCATCACATCTGTGTCACGCCCTGACCTTAGAGATCCTTATTATTCTCTATGTTTGTTTAGGTCAGGGTGTGACTCGGGTTGGAACGTCTATGTTTTCTATTTCTTTGTTTTGGCCGAGTGTGGTTCCCAATCAGAGGCAGCTGTCTATCGTTGTCTCTGATTGGGGATCACGTATAAGTTGTCATATTCCTTTTTAGTTTTGTGGGATCTTGTTTTCTGTTTTGTGTCTCTATCTGACTGAACTGTGCGCTTTCATTTTCACTTTGTTTTTTGTTTTTTGAAAATAAAAATCATGAACACTTTCCACTCTGCGCTTTGGTCCACTCCTTTCGACGAGAGCCGTTACAATCTGACTGTGATTGGGTGTCCCATAGGGCGGTGCACAATTGGCCCAGTGTCGTCCGGGTTTGGCCTGGGTAGGCCGTCATTGTAAATAGAATTTGTTCTTAACTGACTTGCCTAGTTAAATAAAAGTTAAATGCATTCCAGGTGACTACCTCATGAAGCTGGTTGAGAGAATGCCAAGAGTGTTCAAGGCCAAGGGGGGCTACTTTGAATAATCTAAAATATATTTTGATTTGTTTGACACTTTTTTGGTTACTACATGACTCCATATGTGTTAGTTCATAGTTTTGATGTCTTCACTATTATTATACAATGTAGAAAATAGTAGAAAATAAAGAAAAACCTAGGAATGAGTAGGTGTGTCCAAACTTTTGACTTGTACTGTATGGGATACTATGGAAAAAGAAGTAGCCTACCATCACTACGTTCAATCAAAAATATTATTTGGGAGCTGCAAACAAGTACTTACAGATAACTGTACAAGCAGCAGGTTTTGAGCTCAACTTATGATTATTTTATCTGCTAATTAAATGCTGCCGTTGGTATGAAATTGCATTATTGCTATCCCTTGTGGGTCCTTTTAGATGTAACTCCAGCAGTGTCTGTGCTGACACTTGTGTATGACGAGTAAAACTCAAACGGAGAACATTTTAAAAAGGCACATGGATGCCCTGAGCAGAGCCAATGACGTAGCGCTGAATAACACTTGTTTCCTCTCCAGGCTAAGTGAACGCCCACACCACACATACTGTAGTGTCAGTTCTGAACAAATAACAGCCACACACAGTGCTCAGAGGAAAGTGACCAGATTGTATTGGCACAGCAGAAACACCACTCTGGGATACAATTCCCAAAGTTCACTAGATCCTTCATATAAGGCTAGTATACACGAGGCGAGTAAACCTTGAGCTCCTACAATACACACACAAATGCATATGCACACACACCAACAAGAGCCAGGAGGGCAATAAAGTGGATTTTCAAAGACAATTCTGTCATTGTCCTCCCCCTGTCATCCTTGTAATGGGTTTATCATGAAGAGTATGAAAGGTCAAAATATACAGCAAATAACGCTAATGGTGACAGTCTAAACAAACAACAAAACCAACAAGTGGCCATAACAAAGCTAGACCCAGGCCTCCTCAAATCTAGTTATACAATGACTTGACATCAGAGAGGCAGTGTGACAACAATCTTAACCAGGGAGGAAACCATAACAAACATATCCCTTTCAACCCCATGTTGTACAATTCCCCCATATAAAGGGACTACGGTGAGGTCTGCAGCACAGACCTAGCAAACAGCTCGACTGCCACAGACAGAGAGCCAGGAGGTGGCACTCACTGCAAAACTGCCTGCCTGCCAGTCACCCACCGCCACCAAAGTGACGACAAAAGATGATCCTGGCTGCTCCATGTGAAATTCCACTTTGCAGAACAATGACTCCCAGCGTAGCCTACACCACACAGCACTCTGACTCTGCACGGGATCCTTCCAAGCCGTTCCAATGCCACTGCATTGGCCACAAAGAGTGGCTGCCACACTCCTGGCGCAGATGGTAGGAGATTTTGGAAGAGAGGTGTTGGTCAAATATCTTGTTTTAAAATTGACTGAGGAAAGGAATATATTATTTGAAGCTCCATGTTAAGACCAACATTCACATTCCTCAAAAACCTTAACATGGAGTCGGAAAATGGCACATTCATCAGCCATGCTATTTTTTTTAAATGGACAGACTGAAAATCTTTAAGTATGTTTCCAGTGCAGTGTAGCCAATGGCAATGATTCCCAGACAGCCCAAACTGAACATTAGCAAATAGCTTTAACAGGACGAGATAGCATCAAATTAAATCTAAAGCCTGTGAAAACAGTGAGATAGAAGTTGGGACTCACAGAGAGGCAGGGCGGGAAGTGCCGAGCTGCTTTAGAGTTTCTGGTTGTCAGGGTATCCAAACAAAACAGGCCATGATGACACCAGGAATAGGACAGAGAGGGAAAGGAACACCACCAGCACTCATGCAGGCAAATGGCGGCTCACAAGAACAGCCAGCTACAGTATCACAGCGAGGGAGAGACACCACACATGGAAAATGCTGTGAGGGGGATGTGGATGTACCCGTCTGGGTTTGGGGTACCTCCTTTCTCTCTCCGAGCCCCTGTCACTGTGATCGCCTGTGAAGGAGGCAGGTCCTTAGCACACGGTAGCTGGCTGAGCCCCACACACGTAAACACCCACATAGGCTGTGAGACTGCCAGTTTATGGCACCCATGCCCAGGCAGGGGGGCCTGCAGAACCGAGGTCGGCAGAGCCTCTCTCTCTCTAGTCCCTTCCCACCCAGCATCCCCTGCACCTACTGGTAGGCCAGGAAGGAGAATAGAGACAGGATGTCTGACTGAAGCACTGCAGTTAGTTACAGCTATAACCTCCATCTGGAGACAGGAGGAAGGGGGAGCAGAGAAACTAGCCTGTAGCAGGAGACAACGAGAGAGGCAGGGAGAGAAAGAGCTAGAGAGAGTGCAAGAGAAAGATTGCGAGAGAGAGCGAGAAGGCACTCACAGGTCAGCGCTGAAACCTGGGCTGGGTCCAAGCGCGAGGCAACAGCCGAGGTGGCGGAGAGGGCTGCTTGGAGTCCACGATCATGCCTTGATTACAATGAGCCAAGTTGGGCTGACAGCCAAGATGTCTAACAAATGCACAGAGCGCCCCTGTTAACGGATTTACAGCCCCCGTCTGCTGGCTTGCTCTCCCACTCTCTCACTCTCTGTCCCTCCCACACACATGCTCTTGCTCTCTCCCTCTCTCTGGAGCACTTGCTCTCAGTTAAAATTACCTCTCACACCCCTTTCCCTGCCTGTCCCTGCCTGTCCCCTCCTCCTTCTGTCCTCTGCTCAGAACACACTGGTTAAATACTGTTCCCCTACCAATACACTCACTCCTACCCACCTCTCTGAATTTAAAGGGAAACGGGAGATTATTTTTAGTAAGCAAATCTTTGGTCTTTCTAAGAGTGATACAGTCCCTCAATACTAATAACAGCAGTCCAGTAAGTACCATTCAGCGTTCTATTTGCAGCCTGTCATAATGTTATTCCAAACATGTACCAGCCCATAATGAGATGGATGTATTTGGTCGTTAGAACAATCCCCCTACCATCTCTTTAACAGCTGTTTTGCCTGTGAGCGTGAGTGCCCAGGCAGGGTATCAGTTGGGGTGGGGGGTTGACTGCAGGATTTCCCACGACTCCTCCTGAAGGGCATGCTCCAGGCAGACAAATGCCAGACTGCTCAAGGAAGCGGCAGGGAAATCAAAACACTACGACTTGCACTCAGTTGCTCAGTTTTCCCAGAGTGCTTCAGACAGACAGCTTCTTTGATAGAGTATTACGTTACCATCCCAGAACACTATTCTGGGTTAAATAACACTTAGGCCCACATAGCAAACATTGTTAGAGGATTACACATATCAAATGCTCTCAACAGTGGTATTTTACAAATACTTTAAGATTATTATTTTAGAAAAACAGCAAAATGTAATTTCCTGCAGTGGTTGCCAAACTTTTTATAGTCCCTTCAAACATTCAACCTCCAGCTGTGTACCCCCTCTAGCACCAGGGTCAGTGCACTTTCAAATGTTGTTTTTTTGCCATCATTATAAGCCTGCCACACACACACTATACGATACATTTATTAAACATAAGAATGAGTGTGAGTTTTTGTCGCAACCCTGCTCGTGGGAAGTGACAAAGAGCTCTTATAGGACCAGGGCACAAATAATAATAATCAATAATTTTGCTCTTTATTTAGCCATCTTACATATAAAAACATATTTGTTCATTGAAAATTGTGAATAACTCACCACAGGTTAATGAGAAGGGTGTGCTTGAAGGGATGCACATACCTGTAACTCTGCAGTGTTGGGTTATATTGGAGAGAGTCTCAGTCTTAAATCATTTTCCACACACAGTCTGTGCCTATATTTAGTTTTCATGCTAGCGAGGGACGAGAATCCACTCTCACATAGGTACCTGGTTGCAAAGGGCATCAGTGTCCTAACAGCTCGGTTTGCCAAGGCAGGATACTCTGATCACAGCCCTAGCCAGAAATCTGTCAGTGGCTTCTGATTAAATTAAATTATCACAGAACTGCTATTGCAATTTCAATGAGACTCTCTTGTTCAGATACCGGTAAGTGGACTGGAGGCAGGACATGAAAGGGTCTAACGAATCCAGTTGTTTGTGTCGTCCGTTTCGGGAAAGTACCTGCATAATTGCGCACCCAGCTCACTCAGTATCACTCCCTATGTCTCCCTGTCATGGCGTTTGTGCCATCAGTACAGAGACCAACACATCTTGACCACCAAAGTCCATTTGTCCTGGTTTCCAGTGGTTTGCAGAAGAAGATGTCTTCCTTAATTGACCCCCCATAAACGTAACGGACAGCTGTGCCAGGCCCGCCACGTCTGTTGGACTCATCCAGCTGTAACACATATAATTCACTGGCTTGTATGCAAAGAAGTAATTGTTTCAAAACATCTCCTGTCATGTCTCTGATGCGTCGTGAAACAGTGTTTGATGAAGGTATTGTCTGTATAGTTTTTTTTGCCTTTTCCCCCAGCATTGTCCCAGCCATATTCACGGCAGCAGGAAGAATGAAGTCTTCCACAATAGTATTGGGCTTGCCTGTCCTAGCCACTCGGTAGTTCACCATATACATGTAAGACGCTTCTAGCCCCTTCGTATTAATGGTATCTGTTGCTTTTATACATGTCTTACTACATGAAAGTAGTCTTAATTCACGCTCAATAGACTTATTTTTCAAATTTCCATGTTTCATTTCAAAATGTCCGCGCAAGAGAGTTAAATAAAGGTAACATTTTTAAAATACTCAGGCGAGAAAAAAAACATCACCAAAAAATCACCCTGGTGGAAAATCTAAATGGACTGTTTGAAAATGTGAAACACATTTTTGGGGGCGTACCCCCGACGGCATTGCAATTTTGCACGCCCAATTTTTCAGTTTTTGATTTGTTAAAAAAGTTTGAAATATCCAATAAATGTCGTTCCACTTCATGATTGTGTCCCACTTGTTGTTGATTCTTCACAAAAAAATACAGTTTTATATCTTTATGTTTGAAGCCTGAAATGTGGCAAAAGGTCGCAAAGTTCAAGGGGGCCGAATACTTTCGCAAGGCACTGTAACTAGTGGAAACCTTTCAAATGTCAGGACAGGTGAGAACAAGTTGGCTAGTCTTGTTATATAAACTATGACCTCTTAAAACATAGTTCACATGTTTAAAAAGACCTTGGGAATGTCGCCGGCCTTGTCACAGGCTGCATAGGCTCACTGAGTTCCAGCAGGTGAAGTGAAGATGAAAAAACACTCACGCCCTGGTTCACAGCACGGTCACTACAGGGCTAGGCCCTCTTCCACATAGCCAATCTCATCGTGCAGGTATTCCATACCCACTTGCCCAACTGTTGAAAGTTGGCTTGCTAAAAAGATGGTTGCATACTTACAATAATAACTGCATTAAACAGCACATTAAAAGATTTGCAGTGACACTCAATTATAAATTGTTATGCATAACCTGCATGCATGATGAATTGAACTAGCTAAATATACAATATAACTGTCCTCGACGGATTGCAATTTAGCAAGTCAAATTATTTTAATGACAAGAGAGCAAAATATTGCTAGCAATCTATACCTGAGATGTTGCAAGCCACGATGGATGATTTGTCACATTCGTCAGGGTAAAACACTTTGGTAACTGTATCTGCTATAGGATAGATGGTGACTGCAGTGTGTATTATTGAAAGCTTATCTCAACTCTTTGACAGATATGGCTATCAAAACTTTAACATATCATCATGGCGAAGTGTGCACCCTTCATTCAAATAAAAATTGTTCAGCATCTGTGCAAATTGCAGATGTAATTTGAGTGGAAATATGACAAGTGAGGATGCATTTTACCCTCTAGGTGGAGTACTTGCTTTATCCTTCTGGTTGGTAGTGTAAACACCCCACTTGCCATACTGCAGGTATTCACAGGCTTGCATCAATCAGCCTTCGTTTGCATGTTTTCATGCATAAGTCTATATTGTCATATCATTGTTGATGAAGGAAAGACCATTATATATATTATATATCATATTTATTGCCTATGATAAACCTTTAGAGATTCAACTGAAAGACACAACTAGGTTATGGGGTTAGAGAGCCCCAATGAGACCATTGTCACCGGTCTCATATGGGGCCATGGGTTAGCGGAGGTAGGTCTGATAAAGTGCTAGATAAACCAGCTCTCTGTCACATACTAAAATATTCACTAAACTAATAGTAGATTTCACATAAATGGAAAGAGCCACTGATGTTTCAGCAATTTGCATGAATTGTTAACTGTCAATAATGTTGTCAAAGACTAAAGAGATTGTTGGTTTTAGTGTTCTCTCTTGAGTTAAGGGAGTTGTCGATCATCTTTAGCTACAATTAGCTTATGCTCTTCCTTTTAAATGTACAGTATTAAGATGGGTGGGCCAAGTCAAGCTGTCCTCAGATGACTTCTTTCATCTTATCTTCTTTTTGAAATGTGCTCCTGGATCTTTAGGTTTGACATAGTTATGATGTCCTAATTTTGTTTTTGTTTTCAACTACCTCATTTTCAGCAGTCAGTATCATCATCATGACAACATTTAGGGTGGTACTCTCAGTCATTCAATTATCACTCATTGTCTCATCTCTCCGCCCTACTTTACCTGGCCAACAACAAACACCCATCCACCTGTAATCAAATTAGGTCTGGGTGTGGTTATTTTATACTCTACCGATGTATCAAAACGCTCTATCTTATAAATACAAACTGAACATATATCTTATGTCCAGTCTGTCAACATTCTGCACCAGGTAAGGCTTTCACTTTAATGTGAGAATGGCGGTGTTCTTATGCAATTCTTGTTTAAATGCAGAAAATTACTTTGATATTTACAAGGACAAGAAGATACCAGATTTTGATTTGATATACAGATTATTTTCAGTATATACTAATAATTTAAGGCATAACTAGACTATAGGGTTAGATAGCCCCAATGAGACCATTGTCACTTGTGTTACATAGGGCCATGGATTAGTGGGTCAGTCTGGTGAAGTGCTAAACAAGTCAGCTCTCTGTCACATACAAAAATATTTTATAGAATAGACCCAATAAGACAAGGATTTATCAGTAAAACTGTGTGTCTCATTTGTTTGCATCAATGATTGGTGTAGCCAAGCTGAAGTAAGGAGGACTTGGAGTTGGGTATCAGCCAGGCAATGTTTTCTTGAGATGAGAAGGGAATAATTACTTCCCATAGAAGTAGTGGCATGATGTGACAGGGAGATACATTTTCTGTACATTTCTATGTGGTGAGGTGGATACCCAGCTAGCACATAACGTTCTGAGAACCATATGTTTCTTAGAGCTTGGCAAGAGCATGGTTGTCCTATTGTTATTTTGGATATAACCTTCCCACAACTTTCTGAGAATGGTGCAGGATAGTTGCATTTTATTTGGAACATTCTCAGCACATCTAAGGAACTTGACAAAAAGTAATGTTATTGCATTACTTTAACCAGTGGTGGAAAAAGTACTCAATTGTCATGCTTGAGTAAAAGTAAAGATACCTTAATAGAAAATGACTCAAATAAAAGTGAAAGTCACCCAGTAAAATACTACTTGAGTAAAAGTCTAAAAGTATTTGGTTTTAAATATACTTAAGTATCAAATTGTTAAAATGTACTTAAGTATCAATTGTAAAAGTATAAATAATTTCAAATTCCTTATATTAAGCAAAACAGACAGCACAATTTATTTTATTTTATTTTTGGCGGTTAACCAGGGGCACACTCCAACACTCATAACAGACAGACATAATTTACAAACTAAGCATTTGTTTTTAGTGAGTCTGCCAGATCAGAGGCAGTAGGGATGACCAGGAATGTTCTCTTGATAAGTGTGTGAATTGGACCATTTTCCTGTCAAAACACTTTTGGGTGTCAGGGAAATGTTTGGCGTAAAAAGTACTTTATTTTCTTTAGGAATGTGGTGAAGTAAAAGTAAAAGTTGCTCAAAATATAAATAGTAAGGTAAAGCGCAGATACCCCATAAAACTACTTAAGTAGTACTTTAAAGTAGTTTTACTTAAGTACATTACACTACTGACTTTAACAGAACGTTTCCTAAAAGTTCAAACATGGTTACATTTAATTTCAATTTTGGTAATGTTCTAGGAACGTTCTCCAAATGGTTTGACATTGGAAGCGTTCTCAAATAGTTCAAAGAACGTTAAGAAACAACGTTCTTCTGTGGCATTTCTGCACTTTAGCATAACATTTCCGACAAGTTTCCTCATGGTTCTCAAATTGTTTTCCGAGAGCGTTGAGAAAACGTTCCATACAAACCTCAAGCAAACTTAAATAACATTATAAGAATGTTATTTAAAAATATATGCATTCACTTCTCAGCATCAACAAAAATCGATCCTCGATGTTGTTAAGTGTGTTCAGGTGTGTTGGCCGCACCCACTAATTGGCCACACCTGATCTTAAGGAGTACTTGTTTCCTTTGGAATGGGATCTATTGAATAGACTAATATGAACAGCTTTGTATTCGTAAAAAACATGGCATGCTACAGTTGCTCCATCCTGGTGTTGCAGGGACTAATTCCATGGATAGAGAACAGAAGATTATAAGTTTGAATCTCACTGAGGCCATGTCCCAATAAAAAATACATGTTTTTCCTTGAATAATGCCTATGGAAATTAATCTCCATGTGTCCCATCTGTGCTTGGAGTAAAAAACAAGTTAACCCCAAATAAGCTAGCAGTGTTATTAAAAACCTGATTAAAACATTCAGTGAAAGTTGTAAGGAAGTATTCAAAAACTCCAAATAACCTAGCATTTAACACGTTCTGACCTTAGTTCCTTTGTTTTGTCTTTTGTTTTAGTATGGTCAGGGCGTGAGTTGGGTGTGTTGTCTATGTTAGTTTGTCTATGATTTTCTATTTCTGTGTTTGGCCTGGTATGGTTCTCAATCAGAGGCAGCTGTCAATCGATGTCCCTGATTGAGAACCATATTTAGGTAGCCTGTTTGCCATTGTGTTTTGTGGGTGGTTGTTTTCAGTCTTTGTGTGTCTACACCAGACAGAACTGTTCCGGTTGTTTCTTTGTTGTTTTGTTATTCAGTGTTCAATTTACTTTATTAAAAAGATGAACACGTACCACGCTGCGCATTGGTCCTTACCTTCTTCCACCAACGACGGCCATTACAGCATTTCTGTTTTGAGACCATTAATAAAACCTCTCTCTAAAACCTCAAAGAAGCAGAGTAAAATGTTCACAGAACCTCCCTGCAATCAAAAAATAAACATTCCCAGGACAGGCTAAATTCTCACTTCTGTCCTCAGAACGTAAAAAAAAAACATTTAGCTTTACTGGTCAGGAAATGTACAACGAATGTAAAACAAAAAACATACCTTCCCACAACTTCCAAGGAACCAAATATGCTAGCTGGGCAGAGTTATGGCTGAGACTCCCTGGCCTTAGGCAATTTGCAACCTGAGAGCAAATGTCAAACCTCATTCAAACAGAAATACATTTCAAACTCTCTTTTGAAAAGAGAAATCTCTTTGGAGGTGAAAACTTAGCCGCGAGACTCAGCAAACAAAGAAACGTCCCTTTTTCAGGACCCTGTCTTTCAAAAATCCAAATAACTTCACAGATCTTCATTGTAAAGGGTTTCAACACTATTTCCCATGCTTGTTCAATGACCCATAAACAATTAATGAACATACACCTGTGGATCGGTCGTTAAGACACGAACAGCTTTCAGACGGTAGGCAATTAAGGTCACAGTTATGAAAACTTAGGACACTAAAGAGGCCTTTCTACTGACTCTGAAAAACACCAAAAGAAACATGCCCAGGGTCCCTGCTCATCTGCATGAACGTGCCTTAGGCATGCTGCAAGGAGGCATGGCCAGGGAAATAAATTGCAATGTCCGTACTGTGAGACGCCTAAGACAGCGCTACAGGGAGGCAGGATGGACAGCTGATCGTCCTCGCAGTGGCAGACCACGTGTAACAACACCTCCACAGGATCGGTACATCCAAACATCACACCTGCGGGGATAGGTACAGGATGGCAATAACAACTGCCCGATTTACACCAGGAACGCACAATCCCTCCTTTAGTGCTCAGACTGTCCACAATAAGCTGAGAGAGGCTGGACTGAGGGCTTGTAGGCCTGTTGTAAGGCAGGTCCTCACCAGACATCACCGGCAACAACGTCGCCTATGGGCTCAAACCCACCGTCGCTGGGCCAGACAGGACTGGCAAAAAGTGCTCTTCACTGACAAGTCGCGTGACTACCTGGCATGATGACTCCTTGCTGTCCCCAGTCCACCTGGCTGTGCTGCTGCTCCAGTTTCAACTGTTCTGCCTGCGGCTATGGAATCCTGACCTGTTCACCGGACATGCTACCTGTCCCAGACCTATTATTTGACCATGCTGGTCATTTATGAACATTTGAACATCTCGGCCATGTTCTGTTATAATCTCCACCCGGCACATCCAGAAGATTTCTTCCTATGTTTTGGCCTTTATATGGCGTTTTTCCTAGCCAACGTGCTTCAACACCTGCATTGCTTTCTGTTTGGGGTTTTAGGCTGGGTTTAGGCTGGGTTTCTGTACAGCACTTTGAGATATCAGCTGATGTATGAAGGGCTATATAAATACATTTGATTTGATTTGATTGTGTCTCGCCCGGGGTGATGGTCGGATTCATGTTTATCATCGAAGGAATGAGCGCTATACCAAGGCCTGTACTCTGGAGTGGGATTGATTTGGAGGTGGAGGATCCGTCATGGTCTGGGGCGGTGTGTCACAGAATCATCGGACTGAGCTTGTTGTCATTGCAGGCAATCTCAACACTGTGCGTTACAGGGAAGACATCCTCCTCCCTCATGTGGTACCCTTCCTGCAGGCTCATCCTGACATGACCCTCCAGCATGACAATGCCACCAGCCATACTGCTCATTCTGTGCGTGAATTCCTGCAAGACAGGAATGTCAGTGTTCTGCCATGGCCAGTGAACAGCCCGGATCTCAATCCCATTCAGCATGTCTGGGACCTGTGGATCGGAGGGTGAGGGCTAGGGGAATTCCCCCCAGAAATGTCTGGGAACTTGCAGGTACCTTGGTGGAAGAGTGGGGCAACATCTCACAGCAAGAACTGGCAAATCTGGTGCAGTCCATGAGGAGGAGATGCAATGCAGTACTTAATGCAGCTGGTGGTCACACCAGATACTGACTGTTATTTTTGATTTTGATCCCCCCTTTGTTCAGGGACACATTATTTCATTTCTGTTAGCCACATATCTGTGGAATTTGTTCAGTTTGTCTCAGTTGTTGAATATTGTTATGTTCATACAAATATTTACACATGTTGATGAGTTTATATATATATATGTATAATATAGATAATATATATATATGTATATATATATATAGTCGTGGCAAAAAGTTTTGAGAATGGCACAAATATTAATTTTCACAAGCTTTTTTCCGGATGCCCCAAACAATCGGAAAGGGGATTCATCAGAGAAAATGACTTTACCCCAGTCCTCAGCAGTCCAATCCCTGTACCTTTTTCAGAATATCAGTCTGTCCCTGATGTTTTTCCTGGAGAGAATTGGCTTCTTTGCTGCCCTTCTTGACACCAGGCCATCCTCCAAAAGTCTTTGCCTCACTGTGAATGCAGATGCACTCAGTCTGCTGTCTCAGTTTGTGATGGCAATTTGCATATACTCCAGAATGTTATGAAGAGTGATCAGATGAATTGCAATTAATTGCAATGTCCCTCTTTGCGATGCAAATGATTTGAATCCCAAAGAAACATTTCCACTGCATTTCAGCCCTGCTTAGGCAGTGGAAATGTGGTCATAATTCGTCCTCAAGGGACAATCCTACAGATTCCCATCTTTCAATGAGAAACTCATTTTAATTAGATCAGATAGATGTGTTTGCTAAATAATGACAATAACATATTTCCATAAGATTACCGTGACTGCCCTAGCAAGTCTCAAACCCAGGCCACCAGCATCAGTTACAAACACCCTAACCACTGTCCCAATAAAGAATATCTCTAAGACATGCCTATTGGTTTTCATTATTGGACTCCAATTATGGTTGAAAACCAGGAAGTGAACGTGAGCAAAACCGAACCTCACTTATCACACTTTTTAAAATGACTAATTGTGTATAAAATGGGAAATTACAACATTGTAAAATATTGACCTCTAAAACATAATTTAAGAATGATTAAATTACTAATATGTTGTTTTACAAAATTAGGAACTCTTGAAAATAATATCTACCAGATGGCTGAGTTTCCCTTTAAAGGAATCAAATCAAATTGTATTTGTCAGTTCACACAACCGGTGTAGACATTACAGTGAAATCCTTACTTACAAGCCCTTAACCAACAATGCAATTTTAAGAAAAACGTGTATGTAAAAAATAGATAAGTTAACAAAATAATAAATACAAGTAACAAGTAATTAAAGAGCAGCAGTAAAATAACTGTAGTGAGGCTATATACAGGGGGTACCGGTATAGAGTCAATCACCGTTTAGTCAAGGCTATTAAGTCAAAGCTAGTAATAATGGAGAAATATTGTAATGGCATTTTTTTTGTCTGTGCAAATCCTCAAATATTTTCAAATCCATAACATTATTCACTGTCTGCCTATGTCACTAACGTCGTCAGGGAAATGACCGGACCAAGGTGCAGCGTGGCGAGCGTACATTTCTTTTTATTTAGAATGTCGCCAACAAAAACAAGAAACAACCAAACGAACATGAAGTTTACTAGGGCTATACAGGCCACTAACAAAGTCAACTACCCACAACTAAGGTGGAAAACCCGGCTACCTAAGTATGATTCCCAATCAGAGACAACGATAGACAGCTGTCCCTGATTGAGAACCATACCCGGCCAAAACATAGAAATAGAAAACATAAAAATAAAGAAACTAGAATGCCCACCCTAGTCACACCCTGGCCTAACCAAAATAGAGAATAAAAGCCTCTCTATGGCCAGGGCGTGACAGCCTATTATCTTCAATATGTTTCACAATATAATTCTACATATGCCATGTTATTGGTATTCTAAGCATATAAACTGTAAAAACATGAATTTACATGCATTCTAATATTCATATTTTGACAGAAAAATGTATCATATGTTATTAAAATTTGACATCAGTCTTCATTTAACTAGGCCTGTCTTACATTAAAAGTAAATTAAGCAGAAATAATGTAAATTAATGTATACTGTTTTAGATGATGGAAATTCCAATCCAAAATTAGTTTACTCTAATTATGTAACTCCACCAGCTGGTTGAGATGTTTGCAATGCATTTATTATTTTCAAAATTCTTCAAGCTTTGTGAAGTTGGTTGTTGATCATTGCTAGACATTTTCAAGTCTTGACATATATTTTCAAGCAGATTCAAGTCAAAACTGTAACTAGGTCACTCAGGAACATTCACTGTCTTCTTGGTCATATCATGGATCATTTAGCTATTTGATTTTGAACTTTAGGTTCCCTGTAGGAATAAAGAAATATATTAAAAAAAATATTTGATAAAATATTGAATTTGGCCTTTACTACAATAGCTCATAGAAATTAATTGAATAACACATTCATAAATGGCAAAACATAAGGAATAAGGTTTTGAAGTGTCTGTCCTATATCTTAGAGATATAAGAAAGCTCAATAAATATATATATTTTTGGGGACACGTACTGTACTTCACCCCTTTTTTTGTTGGCACAAAACTACTTCCATACTTCATCATTTTTAAAACCAGTACCAGGTTACCTTCAGACGAGTCCAGTGATTCCCATATGGGACGTAGAGCAAAACGGAGGACACCATCTGTCCATGGAACATTACTAATGTTTTCTTGTGGTTTTTATGGAAAGTTTTCTTAATGTTTTCAGAACAGGACTGTTTAAATAGAACCATGAGGAAACCTGAAATACTAAAATTCCCACAGAATAACGTTTTCTTAATGTTCTCATAAAAATGAGAACATGACCTTAAATAGCACCATGATGAAACCTGTAGAAAACGTTATGCTGAATTTCGAAGATTTTCCTGAGTTACAGTTCACATAAGGAAATCAGTCAATTGAAATAAATGAATTAGGCCCTAATCTATGGATTTCACATGACTAGGCAGGACGCAGCCATGGGTTGGCCTGGGAGGGCATAGGCCCACCCACTTCATAGCCAGGCCCACTGACTGAGGAGCCAGGCCCAGCTAATCAGAATTTGTTTTTCCCCACGAAAGGGCTTTATGACAGACAGAAATACTCAGTTTCATCAGTTGTCTGGGTAGCTGGTATCAGACGATCCCGCAGGTGAAGAAGCCAGATGTTGAGGTCCTGGGCTGGCGTGGTTACACATGGTCTGTGGTTGTGAGGCTGGTTGGACATACTGCTAAATTCTCTAAAACGACATTGGAGATTGTGGTAGAGAAAGGAACATTACTTTCTCTGGCAACAGCTCTGGTGGACATTCCTGCAGTCTGCATGCTAATTGCACGCTCGCTAAAAACTTGAGAAGTCTATATCATTGTATTGTGTGACAAAACTGCACACCTTAGAGTGGCCTTTCATTGTCCCCAGCACAAGGTGCACCTGTGTAATGATCATGCTGTTTAATCAGCATCTTGATATGCCACACCTGTGAGGTGGATTGATTATCTTGGCAAAGGAGAAATGCTCACTAACAGGGATGTAAACAAATTTGTGCACACGTTTTGAGAGAAATAAGCTTTTTGTGAGGATGTCAAATTCCTGTGATCTTTATTTCAGCAAATGGAACTTGGGACTAACATTTTACATGTTGCGTTTATATTTTTGTTCAGTATACAACCATGAGGAAACCTGTAGAAAACATTATGCTGAAGTACTGAAATTTCAAAGGAGGAACGTTGTTTCTTAATGTTCTCTGAACAATTTGATAACATTACTTTAAATAAAACCATTTGGAAACTTGTAGGAAACGTTATGCTGAAGTACTGAAATTCCAACCTAAGAAACATATGGCTCTCAGAACGTTATGTGCTAGCTGGGTATCCTGCTCCATTCCCAGAACATTGTGGGCAGATTGTATGCAAAATAACCTTAGGACAACCACTCTCTCATTAAGCTCAAATAAACATATGGTTCTCAGAACGTTATGTGCTAGCTGGGTCTCTAGGGCTTTGCAAACCTGTATTGTGCAATTTTCTTCCAGCTCTGTCATGTTGGTTGTTGATCACTGCTAGACAGACATTTTCAAGTCTTGACATATATTTTCAAGCAGATTCAAGTCCAAACTGTACCGAGGCCTCTAAGGAACATTCATTGTCTTCTTGGTCATACCATAGATCATTTAGCTATTTGATTTTGAGATTTTGGACCTCTGTAGGTATACAACAAAAATATTTAACAATTATTTGATCAAATATAGAATTTGTCCTTTACTACTATAACCCATAGACATGCATTGAATAACACATTCATAAATGGCAAAACAAACAGTAAAAAAAAATGTATCATAAAGAACAAGGTTTTGAAGTGTCTGTCCTATGACTATGATATAAAAAAGCTCAAGAACTATATATGTATTTTTTGGGACAGGTATTTAACCCCTTTTCTGGGCGGGCGGCACAATTTTACTTCCTTACTTCCATGATTTTTTAAAGACGATACCAGGTTACCTTCAGATACGTCCCGTGACACTCATGGGGGTCGTATAGCAAAATGGAGAACACCATTGTGGGAGTGTCCCCTTTCCATAGTGGGGTCATATTAGTTTGTAGCCCAAACGGTTCACACATCGATGGTACCAACTTCAGACAAGTCCCGTGGGGCTTGTGGGGGTCGTAGAGCAAAACGGAGAACACCATCATGAGAGTCTCATCTTTCCATAGAACGTTACTAATATTTTTCTTGTGGTTTTTATGGTTTTTATTTCTTATTGTTCTGAGAACATTACTTTTCACAGAACCATGAGGAAACCTGCAGAAAACGTTATGCTGAAGTACTGAAATTCCCAGAGAAGAACATTTACAGTGGGGCAAAAAAGTATTTAGTCAGCCACCAATTGTGCAAGTTCTCCCACTTAAAAATATGAGAAGCCTGTAATTTTCATCATAAGTACACTTCAACTATGACAGACAAAATGAGAAAAAAAATCCAGAAAATCACATTGTAGGATTTTTAAGGAATTTATTTGCTAATTATGGTGGAAAATAAGTATTTGGTCACCTACAAACAAGCAAGATTTCTGGCTCTCACAGACCTGTAACTTCTTATTTAAGAGGCTCCTCTGTCCTCCACTCGTTACCTGTATTAATGGCACCTGTTTGAACTTGTTATCAGTATAAAAACACCTGTCCACAACCTCAAACAGTCACACTCCAAACTCCACTATGGCCAAGACCAAAGAGCTGTCAAAGGACACCAGAAACAAAATTGTAGACCTGCACCAGGCTGGGAAGACTGAATTTGCAATAGGTAAGCAGCATGGTTTGAAGAAATCAACTGTGGGAGCAATTATTAGGAAATGGAAGACATACAAGACCACTGATAATCTCCCTCGATCTGGGGCTCCACGCAAGATCTCACCCCGTGGGGTCAAAATGATCACAACAATGGTGAGCAAAAATCCTAGAACCACACGGGGGGACCTAGTGAATGACCTGCAGAGAGCTGGGACCAAAGTAACAAAGCCTACCATCAGTAACACACTACGCCGCAAGGGACTCAAATCCTGCAGTGCCAGACGTGTCCCCCTGCTTAAGCCAGTACATGTCCAGGCCCGTCTGAAGTTTGCTAGAGAGCATTTGGATGATCCAAAAGAAGATTGGGAGAATGAAACCAAAATATAACTTTTTGGTAAAAACTCAATTTGTCGTGTTTGGAGGACAAAGAATGCTGAGTTGCATCCAAAGAACACCATACCTACTGTGAAGCATGGGGGTGGAAACATCATGCTTTGGGGCTGTTTTTCTGCAAAGGGACCAGGACGACTGATCCGTGTAAAGGAAAGAATGAATCGTGAGATGTTGAGTGAAAACCTCCTTCCATCAGCAAGGGCATTGAAGATGAAACGTGGCTGGGTCTTTCAGCATGACAATGATCCCAAACACACCGCCCGGACAACGAAGGAGTGGCTTCGTAAGAAGCATTTCAAGGTCCTGAAGTGGCCTAGCCAGTCTCCAGATCTCAACCCCATAGAAAATCTTTGGAGGGAGTTGAAAGTCTGTGTTGCCCAGCAACAGCCCCAAAACATCACTGCTCTAGAGGAGATCTGCATGGAGGAATGGGCCAAAATACCAACAACAGTGTGTGAAAACCTTGTGAAGACTTACAGAAAACATTTGACCTCTGTCATTGCCAACAAAGGGTATATAACAAAGTATTGAGATAAACTTTTGTTATTGACCAAATACTTATTTTCCACCATAATTTGCAAATAAATTCATTAAAAATCCTACAATGTGATTTTCTGGATTTTTTTTTCTCATTTTGTCTGTCATAGTTGAAGTGTACCTATGATGAAAATTACAGGCCCCTCTCATCTTTTTAAGTGGGAGAACTTGCACAATTGGTGGCTGACTAAATACTTTTTTACCCCACTGTATTTATTTTTCTCTTTGGGGGCCCATCCACCACCCCTACCTCTTCAGAGGACCAAAATAAACTTTGTTTTTACAGCTTTTTCTTTTTTTGTTGCATGTAAATTTGTTTTTTTTATTACATAACAACTATTAATGAATTTGATATCCATCCAGCCACATGTAGATATATAGTACTTATACATTATGCATTGTTTTCAATCATAACTATTATAGAACATTAGCATTTAAACCCACCCCTCAGCTACTCTCAGTCCAACCCACCTACAGTATCTCTGTAAACCGCCCTCTTAAGATTGTCATGTTCCATATATTTTTCAGCTGTGCTGTGATGTTTCACATTAATACTCTCTCAACACGTTCTAAGACACATGATTCTCAGAAGGTTATGTGCTAGCTGGGTAAAATCTTTACTCTTTGACAACATGATTCTCAGAAGGTTATGTGCTAGCTGGGTAAACTCTTTACTCTTTGACAACATGATTCTCAGAAGGTTATGTGCTAGCTGGGTAAACTCTTTACTCTTTGACAACATGATTCTCAGAAGGTTATGTGCTAGCTGGGTAAACTCTTTACTCGTTGACAACATGATTGGCAGTTGTCAATTCATACCCTAGTTAAATAAAGGTTAAAAAATTAAAATATAAAAATACAGATTTTTTTTATGAGGAAGTTGTAGATCATGGATTCACAAAATTGCTGAAACATCAGCTGCTCTTTCCATTTCTATTAAATCAACCTACTCCAATGCAATTGGAGTTTTACACCTCAAAAGACATTTCATTTTTTTAAGTTTTAAAGCTATTTCTGTTGGAACGAGGTTTGATGTTCTCTCAGGTTGCAAATTGCCTAAGGCCAGGGCGTCTCACCCATAACTCTATCCACCTCACCACTGAGAAATGTAAATAATTTCTCTCTCTCCTTCACTGCTTCTTTGGCGAGTAATCACGCCCTTCTCGTCTCAAGAGAACATTTCCTGGCTGATACCAAACTCCAAGTCCTCCTTAAATTGATAGTATAGGCCTATACTCCAAATATTCTGTATATCAAATCAAAATCTGGTATTTATATGGCAGCAGCTACTCTTCCTGGGGTCCGACAAAATAAAGGCAGTTATACAATTTTAAAAACATTACAATACATTCATTACAGAATTCACAACACTCAGTGTGTGCCCTCAGGCCCCTACTCAACTACCACATAGATACAACACAAAATCCATGTGTTCATGGATGCATGTGTATACATGTGTATGCATGTGGCTGTGCCTATGTTTGTGTTACTTCACAGTCCCTGCTTTTTCAGAGGTGTATTTATATATATATACAGGTATATAAACACACCTCTGGAAAAACAGGGACTGTGAAGTAACACAAACATAGGCATAACCACATGCATACACACACATGATGACATGTACACATGGATTTTGTGTTGCAGATATGTGGTGGTGGAGTATGGGCCTGAGGGCACACACTATATATATATGATTCTACTGCTTGCACCATTTACCTGATGTGGAATAGAGTTCCATGTAGTCATGGCTCTATGTAGTACTGTTCATCTACCATAGTCTGTTCTGGCCTTGGGGACTTTGAAGAGACCTCTGGTGGCATGTCTTGTGGGGTATGCATGGGTGTCTGAGCTGTGTGCTAGTCATTTAAACAGACAGCTCGGTGCTTTCAACATGTCAATTTGCTCTCACAAATACAAGTAGTGATGAAGTCAATATCTCCTCTACTTTGAGCCAGGAGAGATTGATGTGCATATTATTAATGTTTGCTCTCTGTGTACATCGAAGGGCCAGTCGTGCTGCCCTGTTCTGAGCCAATTGCAATTTTCTTAAGTCAATTTTTGTGGCACCTGACCACACGACTGAACAGTAGTCCAGGTGCAACAAAACTAGGGCCTGTAGGACCTGCTTTGTTGATAGTGCTGTTAAGAAGGTAGAGAAGCAATTTATTATGGACAGACTTCTCCCCGTCTTAGCTACTGTTATAGCAATATGTTTTGAACATGACAGTTCCATGGTTACTCCAAGCAGTTTAGTCACCTCACCTTGCTCAATTTCCACATTATTTATTTCAAGATTTAGTGTTCAGTGAAGGATTTGTCCCAAATACAATGCTTTTAGTTTTAGAAATATTTAGGACTAACTTATTCCTTGCCACCCATTCTGAAACGAACTGCAGCTCTTTGTTAGGTATTGCAGTCATTTCAGTTGCTGTAGTAGCTGATGTGTATAATGTTGAGTCATCCGCATACATAGACACACTGGTTTTACTCAAAGCCTGTAGCATGTTGTTAATAAAGATTGAAAAAAGTAAGAAGCTTATCAGGGCAATTCTATTGAGTGTCATCTGTTACGAGCAAGTTATTAATTTCATGGACCTTGTTTCTTAAGCAACATATGTTAATGTGGGCTATTTTGAGCACTTTTCTGGGATGCTTGCTTGTTTTCATTGCTTTACTGGGAAGCTTAGCAGAAGTATATATTCTAGTATATATGTTATTTATGTTAGTTGGACTTCCTACTGGGGCACACCGCCTCAGTGCTAACAGCATAAACCTGGTTCATAGACACATGATTGCTGCATACAATAGCTGTAGGATCAGCAGAGGCATTCAAGGCAATTAGAGGGACATCAAATTGGTTACTTACATTGTGTCTAACAATGCCCCTGGTATAATGTACATTTGCTAAAGCATTATGATGACTCAGTGACACAATGGTAGGGATTAACTGAGAGGGGCTTGGGTCATTGGTACCTTCTTATCCTTGTGAATATTAAAGTTAGTTTCTGCATATACAGTGCATATCATAAATATTCACCCCCCTTGAACTTTTCACATTTTGTTGAGTCAAAGTGAGATTTAAATGGATACAATTGAAAAATGTTGTCACTGATCCACACAAAATAGCTCATGTCAAAGTGAAAATATATATATATATATTTTTTAAACAAATGAATACAAAATAATCTACTAAAATGTCTTGGTTACTAGCTTTGTTGTGGCTAGCCTAAATAAGTTCAAGATTGAAATAGTGCTTAAGGAATCATATAAGTTGCATGGACTCACCCTTGTTTTTTAATGACCACCCCATATCTGTACCCCACACAATTATCTGCAAGGTCCCTCAGTTGAGTAATGTACTTCAAGCACAGATTCAACCATAAAGACCAAGGGGCTTTTCCAATGCTTTGCAAAGAAGAGCACCTATTGGTAGATGGGTAAAAAAAATAGGCAGACACTACCATGCTCAAAGGGATATTCAAAGTTATTAATTAGACTTTAGATTGTGTATCAATATACCCAGTCACTGCAAAGATACAGTCGTCCTTCCTAACTGATTGGCCAGCAGAGGAAGGAAACCACTCGGGGATTTGAGGCAAAAGGTGATTTTAAAACAGTAACAGAGTTTAACGGCTGTGATTGGAGAAAACTGAGGACGGATCAAAAACATTTGTTACTCAACAATACTAACCTAAATGAAAAGGAAGCCTGTACAGAATAAAAAAATATACCAAAAACATGCATCCTGATTGCAACAAGGCACTAAACATGTAATGCTGCAGAAATGTGCCAAAGGAATTCACTTTTTGTCCTGAATAGAAAGTGTTTTGTTCGGGGCAAATCCAACGCAACACATCACTGAGTACTACTCTCCATATTTTTAAGCACGGTCGTGGCTGCCTCATGTTATGGGTATACTTGGCATCGGCAAAGACTATGGAGTTTTCAGGATACAAAAAAAAACAGAATGGAGTTAACCACAGACAAAATCCTAGAGGAAAACCTGGAGCAGTCTGCTTTCAACCAGACACTGTGAGACAAATTAACCTTTCAGCAGGACAATAACCAAAAACACAAGGCCAAATATACACTGCAGTTGCTTACCAAGAAGGCAGTGAATGTTCCTGAGTGGCCTAGTTACTGTTTTGACTTCAAATTGCTTGAAAATACACATGACCAAAAGTATATGGACACCTGTTCGTCGAACATCTTATTCCAAAATCATGGGCATTAATATGGAGTCGGTCCCACCTTTGCTCCTATAACAGCCCCCACTCTTCTGGGAAGGCTTTCCACAAGATGTTGGAACATTGCTGCGGGAACTTGCTTCCATTCAGCCAGAAGAGCATTACTGAAGTCGGGCATGATGTTGGGCGGTTAGGCCTGGCTCGTAGCCAGCGTTCCTATTCATCCCAAAGGTGTTCGGTGGGGTTGAGGTCAGGGCTCTGTGCAGGCCAGTCAAGTTCTTGCACATCAATCTCAACAAACCATTTCTGTATGGACCTCGCTTTGTGCATAGGGGCATTGTCATGTTGCCACAAAGTTGGAAGCACAGAATCGTCTTTGTACGCTTAAAATTAAGATTTCCCTTCACTGGAACTAAGGAGCCTGAACCATGAAAAACAGCCCTAGACCATTATTCCTCATCCACCAAACTTTACAGTTGGTACTATGCATGGGGCAGGTAGCGTTCTCCTGGCATCCGCCAAACCCAGATTCGTCCGTCAGACTGCCAGAGAACACATTTCCACTGCTCCAGAGTCCAATGGTGGCGAGTTTCACACCACTACAGCCAACGCTTGGCATTGCGCACTGTGATTTTAGGCTTGTGTGTGGCTGCTCGGCCATAGAAAACAAATGTCATGAAGCTCCTAACAAACAGTTCTTATATCCAAAGGCAGTAGTGAGTGTTGCAATCAAGGACAGACGAATTTTACAGGCTACACGCTTCAGCACTCTGAGGTCCCGTTCTGTAAACTTGTGTGGCCTACCCCTTTGTGGCTGAGCGGTTGTTGCTCCAAGACTTTTCCACTTCACAATAACAGCACTTAAAGTTGACCTGGGCAGCTCTATCAGGGCAGATATTTGACGAACTGACTAGTTGGAAAGGTGACGGTTCCATGTTGAAAGTCACTGAGCTCTTCAGTACAGGCCATTCTACTGTCAATGTCTATGGAGATTGCATTGCTGTGTGCTCGATTTTATACACCTGTCAGCAACGGGTGTGGCTGAAATAGCAGAATCCACTCATTTGAAGGCGTGTCCACATACTTTTAGCCATGTAGTGTATCAAGAAAATGTTTTTTTTTGTCAAGTTTCTTAAATGTGCTAAGAATTACATAAAAACAAACAGCTATCCTGCACCATTCCCAGAAGATTGTGGGATGGTTGTATGGAAAATAATAATAGGAAAACCACACTCTCACCAAGCTCTATGAAACAAAGCTGGGTAGATTGCTGCTTTCATCATCAATCTTCAGGTTTGACATAATTATGATGTCCCTGTTTTGTCTTTGTTTTTAACCACCTTGTTTTTAACTGTCAGTATCATTACCATGCCAATATTTTGGGTCACCTATCATCTCATTTCTCCGCCCTGCTTTTTCTGTCCGACTACAAACACCTTTCCACCTGTAATTAAAAGGACTGGGTGTGGTTTTTACATACTCGACACTCTCTTATAAATACAGACTGAAAATACAGTTTATGTACAGTCCTTCAACCTCCAGTACCAGGTGAGGCTTGCTTTAATGTGTAAATGTAGGGGTTCTTATGCAATTCTTGTTTATATGACGAAAGTAACTTTGATATTTACAAGGATAAGAAAATACCGGATTTTAATTTGATATACTGATTATTTTGTAAATATACTATTCATTTGTCCAACAGTGTGATTTCAGTGCCAGTTCTTGTCTGAGAAAATGAGTGATCCAGGTAAGTGTTGAAGTTGTTCACTTCATTTACTGTATTATGTGCACTGAGGTTTTAAATGACTATGTAGTTATGTAGTTTCACAACTCAACCCTGAAGTTGAGAATATATTGCATTGACGTTGCATTTACGATTTCAAGGAGTAGACTAGTATGGCCATACATGCTTTCTCGATGCTTAATGGGAAACAATGACAATGCATTCCTCTATTATTTGAATAACTTCAAAATATTCCTTACTTTTTATCCACAGCAAAGAAACCGGTAAGTTAGTTAACTTACTTTTCAAATACAGAAAATACCTTCAGACATGTGTGCTATGTGTTTGACATAATGTGTTGTTGTTCCAGGCGGAGTCCACACCTGGGACTGATGATGTAAGATATCTGCATTATTTGTCTATCTCTGCTTCTTTACTTCAGTCAACTCAGTCTTAAAAAACATTTCAAATCAAGCTAAGTAAAGAACAAAACTATTTTCTAGCTTGCTATATCTTAGATCCCAGTGTTGTCCTGGTGGATGTCAACAGAATACTGTCTGTTTCACAGGGCTCCGGAGGAGAGGGCAAGGGAGAGTTAGGAGGCTTACAAAATAATAGTTCATACACATTAACGTAATAACATTAATATTGTTTCGGAACCCCCCCAAAAAATGGAATTTAGATTTTCACATGTCAGGGTAATGGGTGTAATCGTTGAGACAATTGAAGGGAAAACATTTCCATTCATAAAGGAAAGGTTTTCCGATACCAATAGGTGAGTCTAGTAATGTTATTTTTGTAATTTCCAGGGGAAGAAGGGAAAAGGTGGAAAAGGGGGACACGGCCATGGGCATGGAAAAGCCGGCGAGCATGGAGGAGATCATGGAGGCGACCATAAAGGAAAAGGAGGCGAGCATAAAGGAAAAGGAGGCGAGCATGGAGGAGATCATGGAGGCGACCATAAAGGAAAAGGAGGTGACCACGGAGGAAAAGCAGGTCGTGGAGGACATTAAAGATTTAATCATGTACCATTTGCATCTGTTTCATCACGGTAGCTATTACGAAAAAAACATGTTGAGCGATTTATTAAAGTTGACAAACCTCTAATAAAACCTACTTATAAAACAGAGTCATATGTTTGTATAACTTCTTAATGCATAATAATCATGCAATACAATGAACATTTTACAAAATAGAAACACAAAAATGATTGCAAAATGTGTCATTTTTTGCCATCTAAACAAGTCACTGTCAAGAGGCGTCGAGATACTATCATACTACACCATTCCTGTGTAGCCCATACCAGACCAACACATCAAACATTCAGTGAAGGACAGCTCAACGCCATTTTTATCATTTTACTCACATACAGAACATTAACCAACGGGGTAGTAATAAACCCGGAACAATGACCATGTATGTCCCTGAGTCTTGGAAATATTATCCTTTCTTGTGGATATTTGTCTCCCCTTGCACCACTCTGTTTAACCGTTGTTATCAATAATTTCCATGTGGACAACATTCAGGAAGAAAATCCCAATGTTTTATTAAACATCCAACATTTTTTAAGCGGTAAAGTAGGCCTACTTGACGGATAAAAACATGTCACAATAGGCCTGATGGAAAGAAAATGTCGGTAAACTTTCCAAATGTCGTCAAAACAAAATAGGACATGGTGTGATCTTTAGGTTTAGGTAAAATTACGGTGGAAACGCTTTTATGCGCAAATATTGATATAATAACCATCATATCAAGTAAAGTCACGACATGACATGTTGCGTGGTCCTCCCACTACGACTCAAGAAAACAGACATTTTATTAGGCAACCACAAATTAAATATATGAACTTCACAGGGTGGTGAAAGGTGATGAGCTTGATGCTCCTTTCCAATAAATATCGAGGGTATTATTCTGGTGACATGATGATCGATTCTTGGCTGCCGTTTAACAAATTAAAATGATCTCGCTCTTTTGTTCATAATAATTTCAAATACGTAGTATATATATCTGCAAACTGTTGGCTAGACAGCACGTGCCAATACCAGAGTGAGCACATTCGCTATATAACGCACAAAAAAATCTGAGTTGAAAATGCGATGGAAACAATTTACTTGTCAATTTATTTGACTGCAAAATATATATTTTTTGTGCACTACGTCATCACGCAGCAAATACATTTGATGGAAAACGTAAATGTTTATGTAAACGGCTTTAAAAAATATTCGCATAAAAATCTGTCGCCAATTGGATAGAAAAATAACTAGTTTTCAACAAAGCCCGCAAAATAGGCTACTATTCCAGCCTGAATCGATAAATGATGGTCGGCTAATGCCGCGTTCAAAGCGACTGGGAACTCAGAAATCTCACTTCCAACCTTAGTGTCATGACGTCGGTGAGCTTCAAGTCGGAAAGTCAGATCTCTAGAAAAAGGCCAGAGTTCCCGAGTTGGATTACCGTTCAAACCGGTTTTTCCCAGTCAGCGCTTGTTTTTGTTGTTGTGGAGTTCCCAGTTAAAAGCACTGAAGTCGAGGATTTCCGAGTTCCCAGTTGTCTTGAAACCACCATAAGGCAAGGCAATAATAATTGCGTGCTCCGTCTTCGACTTTGTCATCGATTGACAAATTGCTATAACGTATGTGGTTAGCCGATACTTAAAATACCTATCCACGCGTTGTAAGATTTGTCAGGCATAAGCAACGTCTAAGCGTAGGAACGCAGCCACAGTAAAAGGGCCAATATCCTCCAATGTTTGTACACAGATAACATGTATATATTTTAGTTCAGTTGAACAAAACATGACAAAAGTGTCTTGCACATGTCTATGAAAAAGTACAGTATAATAACCTAAATCACATTTTAAGTGTGTCATTGCTATGGAAACAAGTCTTCCACAATCTGGGATGTAACGGATGTGAAACGCTAGTTTAGTTAGCGGTGGTTCGCGCTAAATAGCGTTTCAATCGGTGACGTCACTTGCTCTGAGACCTTGAGGTATGTAGTTGCTCTGCAAGGGCCGCGGCATTTGTGGAGCGATGGGTAACGACGCTTCGTGGGTGACTGTTGTTGATGTGTGCAGAGGGTCCCTGGTTCGTGCCCGGGTATGGGCGAGGGGATGGTCTAAAGTTATAGTGTTACATTCACACAAGCAATATGACAGAAAAAAAAGCTGATCAAATATTATCCATCCATGATGTCATAAAATTTATAAAACATTCACAAATATCAAAGCTTATCACTAAGCTAAGGATCCTGGACAAAACACCTCCCTCTGCAACTGGATCCTGGACTTCCTGACAGGCTGCCCCCAGGTGGTAAGGGTAGGTAACAACACACTGATCCTCAATACAGGGACCACTCCTGTACTCCCTGTTCACTCATGACTGCATTGCCAGGCACGACTCCAACACCATCAGTAAGTTTGCAGATGACAACAGTTGTCATTGACGGTGATCAGGCCTACGAGACAGCCTATAGGGAGGTGGTCAGAGACCTGGCCGTGTAGTGCCAGGACAACAACCTCTTCCTCAACGTGATTAAGACAAAGGAGATGATTGTGGACTACAGGAAAAGGAGGACCGATCACGCCCCCATTCTCATCGACGGGGCTGTAGTGGAGCAGGGTGAGAGCTTCAACTTCCTTGGTGTCCACATCACCAACAAACTAACATGGTCCAAGCACACCAAGACAGTTGTGAAGAGGGTATGACAAAACCTATTCCCCCTCAGGAGACTGAAAAGATTAGGCATGGGTCCTCATATCCTCAAAGGGCTTTACAACTGCACCATCAAGAGCATCCTGACAGGTTTTGTCACTGCCTGGTATGGCAACTGCTCGCCTCCGACCACATAGCACTACAAAGGGTAGTGCGTATGGCCCAGTACATCACTGGGGCCAAGCTTCCTGCCATCCAGGACAGAGGATGCCATCCAGGACAAATTGTCAAAGACTCCAGCCACCTTAGTCATAGACTGTTCTCTCTGCTAACACACAACAAGTGGTACTGGAGCACCAATTCTAGGTCCAAGAGGCTTCTAAACAGCTTCTACCCCCAAGCCATAAGACTCCTGAACTTCTAATCTAATGGCTACCCAGACTATTTGCAAAGGTCATGGTACTTCTGAATGAGAGTTGTTGGATCTTGGAATTTGCACCTGAATATTCAGCACTCTTTTTCTTGGTTCACTGTGGTAACTTAGTTCACTTGCAAATTGCATTTAAGTCAATGTGTTTGACAATAACCTTTATTACGATATCCTGCACTAAAGATCCCCTGGGGGATGCAAGTTTCTGCACCTCCACTTCCTCTGAGAAAGGATTCATTCACCCCACCATTCCTGGGACCACTATAGGTCTCTATGGGATATTGGGTTACCAGCATCTCATCCACCTGCTTCAGTCAATGTTCAGGAGATTTTTTCGGTTCCATTTTATCAGTTATAGGGGCAGGGTTTTCGTAAGACTTGGTTTCTTTACTTGTTTCTATGGTATCTCCGACCTCACTGTTCTCTAACTTCATGGCTCTCAGTCACATCCACATTCACTGTTCATGTCTCAGAGCAATGCACCTTGACTTCCCTGACAACATAACATAATCTACACACAATACACCATAATGACAAAGCAAAAATGGAAAGACCACATTTAAATAAGTATTCAGACTCTTTACTCAGTACTTTGTTGAAGCACCTTTGGCAGCGATTAAAGTCTTGAGTCTTCTTGGGTATGACGCAAGCTTGGCACACCTTTCCGATAGGTGACCTAAACTGTAACATGCTTAACACCCCGGCCATCCTACAATCTAAGCTCGATGCCCTCAATCTCACACAAATGATCAATGAACCCACCAGGTACAACCCCAAATCCGTAAACACGGGCACCCTCATAGATGTTATCCTAACCAACATGCCCTCCAAATACACCTCTGCTGTTTTCAACCAAGATCTCAGCGATCACTGCCTAATTGCCTGCATCCGTAATGGGTCTGTGGTCAAATGACCACCCCTCATCACTGTCAAACGCTCCCTAAAACACGAGGAAGGCCTTTCTAAATCGACCTGGCCCGGGTATCTTGGAAGGATATTGACCTCATCCCGTCAGTAAAGGATGCCTGGTTATTCTTTAAAAGTGCCTTCCTCACCATCTTAAATAAGCATGTAAAAAAAAATTAACCAGGAACAGATATAGCTCTTGGTTCTCTCCAGACCTGACTGCCTTGATCAGCACAAAAACATCCTGTAGCGTTCTGCATTAGCATCGAACATCCCAGTGATATGCAACTTTTCAGGGAAGCTAGGAAAGCTAAGGCTAGCTTTTTTCAAGCAGAAATTTGCATCCTGTAGCACAAACTCCAAAAAGTTCTGGGACACTGTAAAGTCCATGGAGAATAAGAGCACCTCCTCCCAGCTGCCCACTGCACTGAGGCTAGAAAACACTGTCAACACCGATAAATCCACTATAATTGAGAATTTCAATAAGCATTTTTCTATGGCTGGCCATGCTTTCCTCCACCCCCCACAGCAACTCGCCCAAGCCTATCCCACTTCTCCTTCACCCAAATTCAGATAGCTGATATTCTGAAAGAGCTGCAAAATCTGGACCCCTACAAATCAGCCAGGCTAGACAATCTGGACCCTCTCTTTCTAAAATGATCTGCTGAAATTGTTGCAACCCCTATTACTTGCCTGTTCAACCTCTCTTTCATATTGTCTGAGATTCCCATAGATTGGAAAGCTGCCGCGGTCATCCTCCTCTTCAAAGGGGGAGACACTCTAGACCCAAACTGCTACAGACCTATATGTATTGTACCCTGCCTTTCTAAGGTCTTCGAAAGCCAAGTTAACAAACAGATTACCAACCATTTCGAACCACACCGTACCTTCTCCGCTATGCAATCTGGTTTCAGAGCTGGTCATGGGTGCACCTCAGCCATGCTCAAGGTCCTAAACGATATCATAACCGCCATCGATAAGAGACATTACTGTGCAGCCGTATTCATCGACCTGGCTAAGGCTTTCGACTCTGTCAATCACAACATTCTTATTGGCAGACTCAACAGCCTTGATTTCTCAAATGATTGCCTCGCCTGGTTCACCAACTACTTCTCAGATAGAGTTCAGTGTGTCAAATCGGAGGGCCTGTTGTCCGGACCTCTGGCAGTCTCTATGGGGGTGTCACAGGGTTCAATTCTTGGGCCGACTCTTCTCTGTATACATCAATGATGTCGCTCTTGCTGCTGGTGATTCTCTGATCCACCTCTATGCAGACACCATTCTGTATACCTCTGGCCCTTCTCTGGACACTGTGTTAACTAACCTCCAGACGAGCTTCAATGCCATACAACTCTCCTTCGGTGGCCTCCAACTGCTCTTAAATGCAAGTAAAACTAAATGCATGCTCTTCAACCAATCACTGCCCGCACCTGCCCGCCCGTCCAGCATCACTACTCTGGACGGTTCTGACAACTACAAATACCTATGCGTCTGGTTAGACTGTAAACTCTCCTTCCAGACTGACATTAAAACATCTCCAATACAAAATTAAATCTAGAATTGGCTTCCTATTTCGCAACAAAGCCTCCTTCACTCATGCTGCCAAACATACCCTCGTAAAACTGACCATCCTACCGAAACTCGACGATGTCATTTACAAAATAGCCTCCAACACTCTACTCAACAAACTGGATGCAGTCTATCACAGTGCCATCCGTTTTGTCACCAAAGCCCCATATACTACCCACCACTGCGACCTGTATGCACTCGTTGGCAGGCCCACTTCATACTCGTCGCCGAACCCACTGGCTCCAGGTCATCTACAAGTATCTGCTAGGTAAAGCCCCGCCTTATCTCAGCTCACTGGTCACCATAGCAGCACCCACCCGTAGCATGCGCTCCAGCAGGTATATCTCACTGGTCACCCCCAAAGCCAATTCTTACTTTGGCCGCCTCTCCTTCCAGTTCTCTGCTGCCAATGACCGGAACGAACTGCAAAAATCACTAAAGCTGGAGACTCTTACCTCCCTCACTAGCTTTAAGCACCAGCTGTCAGTGCAGCTCACAGATCACTGCACCTGTACATAGCCCATCTGGGCTCTGGATGGGCCACTCAAGGACATTCAGAGACTTGTCCCAAAGACACTCCTGCGTTGTCTTGGCTGTGTGCTTAGGATCTTTGTCCTGTTGGAAGGTGAACCTTCACCCCAGTCTGAGGTCCTGAGCACTCTAGACCAGGTTTTCATTAAGGATCTCTGTACTTTGCTCTGTTCATCTTTCCCTCGATCCTGACTAGTCTCCCAGTCCCTGCCGCTGAAAAACATCTACACAGCATGATGCTGCCACCACAATGCTTCATCATAGAGATGGTGCCATGTTTCCTCTAGACGTGACGCTTGGCATTCAGGCCAAAGAGTTCAATCTCGGTTTCATCAGGCCAGAGAATCTTGTATGTCATGGTCTGAGAGCGGGCTATGTGCCATTTACTGAGGAGTGGCTTCCGTCTGGCCACTCTACCATAAAGGCTGATTGGTGGAGTGCTGCAGAGACGGTTGTCCTTCTGGAAGGTTCTCCCATCATCACAGAGGAACTCTGTAGCTTTGTCAGAGTGACCATTGGGTTCTTGGTCACCTCCCTGACCAAGTCTTTTCTCCCCGTTTGCTCAATTTGGCTGGGCGGCCAGCTCTAAGAAGAGTCTTGGTGGTTCCAAACTTCTTCCATATAAGGCCACTGTATTCTTGGGGACCTTCAATGATGCAGAAATGTTTTGGTACCCTTCCCAAGAGCTGTGCCTCGACACAACACTGTCTCGGAGCGCTGTGGACAATTCCGTCAACCTCACGGCTTGGGTTTTACTGACATGCACTGTCAACTCTAGAACCTTATACAGACAGGTGTGTGCCTTTCCAAATCATAATTTTTTTAATTAATTTTTTTTATCTTTACTACATTTGCAAAAAATCCAAAAAACCTGTTTTCGATTTGTCATTATGGACATTTAAAAATACCTTATCCATTGAAATTATTTTCTGATATAAAAGTCAGTCATTAAGTAACATGCTCAAATTACACAGAATCAATTGGTGTACAGTACTTTAACAGTATTAGTCATTCTACATTAGAATACCGAACAAAGAATGGCAGCAAGAACACATTTGAAGAGACACTATTACGACCAATCTTTAAACCACAAGGATAGTCACTGTCACAGAACGTTTTAAGGAAGCAATGTCAGAATTTGCTCTGCCTAATTTTCAACATTGTTTTGAATCCAAAAAAAAAAAAAAAAAATCCTTTACCAGCCCAATGGCAATAGACAGTCTAATTTACACACAAATCACACTGATAACCACCTGATTCATGAGCTGAGGTCTCCCTCTCCCCAGTGTCTCCTTACAATGTACAGTATTATCAGACAACACTGAACATCTGAAGGGTCTGATACAGTAGCTCCTGGGAAGGTTTGTTTATGTTCAGAGGTGATTATTAAAAAACATGCTCTGGTACTTCGGTGATTGAGAAAGTATTTTTTTAAACCTCCCACTTTGGGCTGTATGTCTCAATGTGTAGTTCATAGATGAATGATCTAAGAGCAAAATTAATATTTGAACTCAATTAGCCATGAAATCCCTAGTTTGAAAGCAACTTTTCTGGAAGCTGTGCCGCGCCATTTTCCCTACATTTCCCTGCACGTGGGCCAGCACCCTAGCAATTCGAGTTCTAGCCAATTAGCTTCAGCCCCTCACATTTGAGCAACAGCTAGTAAGAGGCCTGCCCAGCGTTATCAGATGAGTTTGCAGGGTGGGCCCAATGGCTCAGTGGACACGAGAGGGCAATGACGTGGTGTACATATGTGACAGTACACATTTTTCAGGGACAGCTTTTGTCTCATGAGTGCTACTTTCAGAGCTACTGGCAAAAAAGTATACAAAAAGGTACCGGATAATCTTTTTAAATGAATGTAAACAGGCAATTTCCCCCCATCTAGAATTTAATACAGAATAATATCAGGAGGACAAACCGTTTCTTAATTAAGTTTCTTTATTTTACCCTTCAGTGACCATGGGCAGAGAAAATGTACTATTGACAGACGTCAGCGACAGTGAAAAATACAGGACATTATTGACAAGGGAGAGAAGAGCTTCCAGTTACTACTCCATCACATTTCATTAGGGCTTGTTTTGGGGGCTGCAGACCACAGATCACCTCTGTTAATGGAAAGATAAAGATAGCACAACAGAGAGAAAAATAACAAGAATCATTACAGACATCAACCATATCTGTATGCTTGTATGGGTTGTTGCATAATTTGTATAGCTGTAATGTAGCGGATTCCTTACCGTTAAAAAGGGTGGAGCCCCTCTTAGAAGAGTCCGTTGACCTGCTCAGTCTCAGGGTCTAGGTCAATGTCATAGAAACAGGGCCTTGTGGGCAGCCCTGGAATTGTGGGCATCTAGGATGGGGCCAAAAAAATGAATAAACTGTACTAGTACTTTGTGTCCTCTGATCAAGAGATTGATTTGACTCTTCATTGATTCAGTTGATTTTCTGTTGAGCTCATGGATATTTTAAATATAGTTATTCTCCAGGCCAGTGCTTTCTTACCGTGCCAACAAGAGGGTAGAGGAACCCAGCACCCACACTGGCACGGATGTCTCTGATGGGCAGGACGAAACCTGTGGGCACGCCCTTCTTATCCGCCTCGTGGGACAGGGACAGGTGGGTCTTTGCCATGCAGATGGGCAGATTCCCAAAGCCCTGAACAAAACAAATATGGCGTTCATTGAAAGGAGAGTAAAACCTCAAATAGAGATGTGAACCCTCCAGACTGTTTTCTTGAACCTTCAAGGTAAAGGTTGAAAATGTGCTCCAGAAATCAATGAGTAGTGTGCTACAAACAAATAGGTTTTATACAAAACATGTAAACAAAGAACCGTCTCCATTAAACGCCTTGGTCTCACAGCTATTGTACCTGTTTGGTGTAGAGCTCCACCTTGTGCTGGGCATCTGGCAGCAGCTCTATGTCATCAGCCCCATAGATCTTCTGAGCAATGATCCGGATCTTATCCGCAATGGGCAGCTACAAGCGATTCAGACAGACAAAAATACACATTCGTACAACATAGGAGTACCATAGAACTGGTTCAGGTCATCTACACTGGTTCTCCAACATGTTTAAATGTAATGCACGCATTTGCAACAGTACCAACAGTACATGAGGAGAAAGATTAAGTTATACTATTCTGGGAAATCACTTGATGTATAAATATTATGATCAAAACAGTCATCTAGGTCTCAGAAGTAAATCAGTGATTTATTTTATCTACAGACATGACTGATGAGATGAATGGAAGAAAAATTATTGATTTCATCAATTGATTTCCTGAGCAGGATGAAATCAATGTATCCATGTAATATAGTGAAAAACAAGGTCTTTGACTGAGGCCGACGCTCGCTTTACCTCGACATCATAGAGGAACTTGAAGTCACTGGGGGCCTCAGAAGCCCTCTGCACAGCCTGTCCCAGGGCCACGGCACCAGCACCCCCTTCAGCCCAGTGAGAGCAGCGCACCGCATCAAAGGCCCCTACCTCCTTGGCCAGGGTGCAGATCAGGTCCAGCTCTGATTCAGTGTCCGTCCTACAGTCAGGGAGACACAGGTCAGAGGTCAAAACACTGGACAAGAGGGGTAAAATAGTTTCAGATGCTCACCATGACTAGGACTTACTTGAAAGCGTTGACGGCCACCACCACTGGCACTCCAAAGTGCCTGGCATTCTCCACTTGTTTCCTCATGTTACTGCAGCCCTTCTCCAGCAGCTCAAGGTTCTACACAGAAACACACAAGTTTTTTTTATTTTTTATATACAGCTATTATATAATGTACAGTCGGGCTTTGTAGAGACACCCGAGAGGGAGTTAAGTGGAGCTATTTTCTACTCACATCAATGATCACAGGTAGCCAGTAGGTATTGGGCAATGGTCCATGTAAAATCAAGGTAGCATGTGAACTGGACCTAATTGCACTGCATAATGGATGAACTAATTGCATCAGATGAGAATTGTGTCACAAGACACAAAGCAAATACCACACACACGCTCTTGATGCCTTCTAATGAAGTCTTACGACTAGGGTGCTTACGGTGACTGTCTTACAGCCACATGATAATGGTCCATTCTAAATCAAAACAAATTTCACAAACTAAATAACGTATGTAAAGACAAGCTTAAATCAAGAATAGTGTGATAGGCTAATATTTTCACCCATCATAAGGAAAACAGCACATGCTTTTTTTCTCCTCCTACTTTTTCAAATCATAGTCGCACACCTCATATAGCCTAGCCCATTGACCTATGTTTCGGTAAGGTTGATATCACAACTAAAGTAATCAAAAAAACTTCTTAAAATGAAGCACATTAATCCGCTTTACAACGGGTGTAGAGCCTAACTGACATACATGCGTGAGTTTCAAGTTTGGGGAAGTTCATTTTCACTATAAAAAAGCACCTTAATAATAAAAGCATTACATGCATAATTGCATTTGTGGTCACATTTGAGAATGGTGTTTTCCTGCTAATGGAACATTCCCACAACCGACTGCAGTGTGTGCATTGCTGCACTTATGTGAATAAATAACCAAATAGTTCAACATTTTAGGCTAAACCTGCTCATCTATTGAGTCAGGCTCATTGCTTAAAACAGGTTTTTTGATGCTAGTGGTTGTATTAATTCGAGATCTATCACATCCCACAACTGCCCTAAAATATGTTTGGAATATTTATTTTTAAATCGCACAGAATAAGTCAACTTTTGTACTATGGAGGATAGTAGATTGACATACAGTGCCTTGCGAAAGTATTCGGCCCCCTTGAACTTTGCGACCTTTTGCCACATTTCAGGCTTCAAACATAAAGATATAAAACTGTATTTTTTGTGAAGAATCAACAACAAGTGGGACACAATCATGAAGTGGAACGAGATTTATTGGATATTTCAAACTCTTAACAAATCAAAAACTGAAAAATTGGGCGTGCAAAATTATTCAGCCCCCTTAAGTTAATACTTTGTAGCGCCACCTTTTGCTGCGATTACAGCTGTAAGTTGCTTGGGGTATGTCTCTATCAGTTTTGCACATCGAGAGACTGAAATGTTTTCCCATTCCTCCTTGCAAAACAGCTCGAGCTCAGTGAGGTTGGATGGAGAGCATTTGTGAACAGCAGTTTTCAGTTCTTTCCACAGATTCTCGATTGGATTCAGGTCTGGACTTTGACTTGGCCATTCTAACACCTGGATATGTTTATTTTTGAACCATTCCATTGTAGATTTTGCTTTATGTTTTGGATCATTGTCTTGTTGGAAGACAAATCTCCGTCCCAGTCTCAGGTCTTTTGCAGACTCCATCAGGTTTTCTTCCAGAATGGTCCTGTATTTGGCTCCATCCATCTTCCCATCAATTTTAACCATCTTCCCTGACCCTGTTGAAGAAAAGCAGGCCCAAACCATGATGCTGCCACCAACCACCATGTTTGACAGTGGGGATAGGGTGTTCAAGGTGATGAGCTGTGTTGCTTTTACGCCAAACATAACATTTTGCATTGTTGCCAAAAAGTTCAATTTTGGTTTCATCTGACCAGAGCACCTTCTTCCACATGTTTGGTGTGTCTCCCAGGTGGCTTGTGGCAAACTTTAAACGACACTTTTTATGGATATCTTTAAGACATGGCTTTCTTCTTGCCACTCTTCCATAAAGGCCAGATTTGTGCAATATACGACTGATTGTTGTCCTATGGACAGAGTCTCCCACCTCAGCTGTAGATCTCTGCAGTTCATCCAGAGTGATCATGGGCCTCTTGGCTGCATCTCTGATCAGTCTTCTCCTTGTATGAGCTGAAAGTTTAGAGTGACGGCCAGGTCTTGGTAGATTTGCAGTGGTCTGATACTCCTTCCATTTCAATATTATCGCTTGCACAGTGCTCATTGGGATGTTTAAAGCTTGGGAAATATTTTTGTATCCAAATCCGGCTTTAAACTTCTTCACAACAGTATCTCGGACCTGCCTGGTGTGTTCCTTGTTCTTCATGATGCTCTCTGCGCTTTTGACGGACCTCTGAGACTATCACAGTGCAGGTGCATTTATACGGAGACTTGATTACACACAGGTGGATTGTATTTATCATCATTAGTCATTTAGGTCAACATTGGGTCATTCAGAGATCATCACTGAACTTCTGGAGAGAGTTTGCTGCACTGAAAGTAAAGGGGCTGAATAATTTTGCACGCCCAATTTTTCAGTTTTTGATTTGTTAAAAAAGTTTGAAATATCCAATAAATGTCGTTCCACTTCATGATTGTGTCCCACTTGTTGTTGATTCTTCACAAAAAAATAAAGTTGTATATCTTTATGTTTGAAGCCTGAAATGTGGCAAAAGGTCGCAAAGTTCAAGGGGGCCGAATACTTTCGCAAGGCACTGTAGTAGGCTAGGGCTTTTGCTGTTCGTTAGGCCTACTCATCTTGTTGGCTGCCGAAAAGTAAATGTGGACAGTTCTTCCAAAATGCTCCTCGGAATTGAATAAGGACATGCGCAGTTGCATCCCGGATGTGTCTGTCTTCACTTGTAGCCTGTGAGAAAGGCCTGATCATGTGAATGAGAGCTATGTGAGTGAAAGGTGCTTCGGCATACAGCTGGGAGAATGGAAATATTATATTCAGCCCAAACGCACAATGGCCACAAAAGGAATGGATTTTTTTAGGGGGCATTACGGCCACACAAAGGGGATGCAGCCTGGAAATTCGAGGCATTATCAAGTGCTTGTCAAATTGTGAATGAGAGACTGATGAAGTGTGAACAGCCTACGCAAAAAAAACAAAGCAGAGCTCATGCCTTTCATGCAACTTTTTTCAAATCATTAGTTGCATCATGCAGCCTAAGAATTAATTAAAAATCTAGCCCATAACTGAAGTTACATAAATAACTCTAAATTAAGCATGTTCCTTTATTAACCACTCAACACAGAATTGCCTCATGTGCGCACTCCCTCAAATTGTTCAGAGAAAATATCCTTCCTATTTTATTCAGCTATGTTCAATTGTATTCCGATTACTATAAATAATGGCATTGAATTCTAAGCCAATCTTGTCTGCTAAATGAACTAGCGTAGCCCTCAGAATTATGGCATAGCCAGATCACAGCCTAACATAAGATCAACCTATGCTGTACTGTTCCTCTGGTGTAGGCTATATTACATGGATTTATTATACTTTTTAAAATTGAGATGTTCCAAAAGATCTGCATCAGTGGCTTGTAGGTTATGCATGGAGGCCAGCAGATGCTAAACGTGTTTATGTTAATTAACGGTCAATTACTATGACCGGCTGACAATTTCATGACCACCACAGCTCTACTTAAAACCAACTTGTGCAGAGGATGAGCAATATGCCATTAACAGAACATTATCATAAAAGGGAAGTGGTACATTTAGGATGGCTGCTCTTTCCCTGATGTGATGCGGTGTAAAAAGGTTGGGGCTGAAGTGAGAGAGTGGGGGTGAGGCGCAGAAGTGTCTTACCTCTTCCACATATTCTTTGGGCAGGGCCATCCCAGCAGTAACCTGCATCAAAGGAGAAAGATCAGTCAAAAAGCTATCAAATTACTAACCTAGAACAAACAATAAGGGACCGTATCCCTATTCCCTGTCCAAGGACATGAAACATACTAGTGTTTGTGGGGATAGAGCTAAAGCAGCAGAATGACAGGTCTTCCTGTGTGACCGCCAAGCAGGAAATGGAATTACATTCTCAACAGTGCACCTGCATTGATTGAAGCGGGATAGGACATTCTATAGGAGAGAATATATACACTACCAATCAAAAGTTTAGGGTCACTTAGAAATGTCCTTGTTTTTGAAATAAAAGCAAACAACATCAAATTGATCAGAAATACAGTGTAGACATTGTTAATGTTGCAAATGACTATTGTAGCTGGAAACGGCAGATTTTTAATAAATATCTACATAGGCGTACAGAGGCCCATTATCAGCAACCCCCACTCCTGTGTTCCAATGGTTCCAATTTTATAATTTTAGAGGGCTAATCGATCATTAGAAAACCCTTTTGCAATGATGTTAGCACAGCTGAAAACTGTTGTTCTGATTAAAGAAGCAATACAACTGGCCTTCTTTAGACTAGTTGAGTATCTGGAGCATCAGCATTTGTGGGTTCGATTACAGGCTCAAAATGGGCAGAAACAAGGACCTTTCTTCTGAAACTCAAAAGTCAATTTTTGTTCTGAGAAATGAAGGCTATGCCATGAGAGAAATTGCCAAGAAACTGAAGATCTCGTACAACGGTGTACTACTCCCTTCACAGAACAGCACAAACTGGCTCTAACAAGAATAGAAAGAGGAGTGGGAGGCCCGGTGCACAACTGAGCAAGAGGACAAGTACATTAGAGTGTCTAGTTTGAGAAACGGACACCTCACAAGTCCTCAACTGGCAGCTTCATTGAATAGTACACACAAAACACCAGACTCAACGTCAACAGTGAAGAGGCGACTCCGGGATGCTGGCCTTCTATGCAAAATTTAATATTTCCAGCTACAATAGTCATTTACAACATTTACACTGTATTTCTGATCAATTTGATGTTATTTTAAATAAAACATTTAAAAAGTGTTTTTCTTTAAAAAAACAAGGACATTTAAGTGACCCCAAACTTTTGAACGGTATATATGACATTAATATGTGAACATTCTCTAGGTTGTTCTGATGATTATAATTGACTACACTGAGCAACCGCTACTCTTCTTTTGAGGGGGCAAACCTGCCCTTTAATAGTTTTTTTCTGAAGCAGTCTTTCTGAAAGCTGCCCATTGGCACCACCATTAGAACAAGGATAGAAAGATTTCAAAGACCCCCATTAAACTGTGCAGTCACTCACCGTTGGCCCACCTCCATGCATCTTCAGGGCACGGACGGTGGCCACCAGCACCACCACGTGAGGCCGCAGGCCGGAGTAGCGGCATTTGATGTTGAAGAATTTCTCCATGCCGATGTCAGCGCCGAACCCAGCCTCAGTCACTGTCCCATGAGAGAAACAACCAACACGCACATTACAAGAGGTGTTCATCATTTTTTTTGTTTCTTGCCAAGGGAGAGGCTGTGTGTTTCAGCTCCACTTACCCACAAATCCCTCCGGGCCGACCAGCTTCAGGGCTATCTTATCAGCCAGGACGGAGGAGTTGCCGTGGGCGATGTTGGCGAAAGGTCCGGCGTGGACGAACACGGGGGTTCCCTGTAGAGAAACTCCTCTCAATCATCCAGCAGCAGAACACACACTCAGCCAGTGGCAATGTCCCCACTCTGACTCACAGAAGTCAAGTCTACCACATCAAACACAGAATCACATATCTGCAGTCAACAAACTTAGCTAAGCAAGTTCTAGGCTTTGGAATATCTGTTGATATGATACAAATAGATTAGCTACTTTGTACCCAATCCTGCCCTCAGAACTTCTCAAAGAGAAACAGGGGATTAGTAACTAAACTAAAAACAGCCACAAGCACACGCTATCTGTCTTCTCCAGACTGTGTCATCACTGCTCTGTGAGAACATAGGATGCTTCACATCCACACTACCCTAACCAATTAAATAATCTGAAACCCATTTTCCCACATGGCTTTGCTTCCCTCTCCTCTCCTCCAGTTGCCAGGCCAGTACAGTTCCACCCTGAGGAGCTCCCTCCCTCCCCTCTCTGTCCCGCCCACCTCCAGAGTCTGCATCAAGTTGGGCTTGATGGCATCCCTCATCAGCACAGTCAGGGCTCCACTCACACCCTGCACACAGAGGGAACAATGAAATGGTGAGAATCTTTTAAGGAACAAGCACTCATCACAAACCTCAACTGTCTATGTGTTGGTTGACAGTGTGAGGGGGAGACTAGGGCCAATTACCAGGTCCTCTGTGGTGATGGGCTGCCCACTGCGGCTGGTTGCCACCACCATTTTGGCCAGGCGCTGGCGCATGTCCTTCAGGCTGCTGGTGAGAGCCAGCACGGCCATGATCTCACTGGCCACTGTGATGCTGAACTGAGCCTGGGGGAGGAGGACAGAACTAGAGTCAACAGCAGTATCAGTGGGCGACTAACTAATGAAAGAAAAGCATGTGTACTATGAACTTTTACATACCTCCCTAGTGTGTCCCTTCTCAGTTGGCGATTGGCCAATGGTGATCTTCCTCAGGAAACGATCATTGGTGTCTAACACTGAAATGACACAAAGACCCATTAAAACACTGTTCTACATCTCAACACTGACATGTCATAGTATAGCAGGGATCTCCAACCCAGTTTCTGGAGAGCTACCCTCCTGTACGTTTTCACTCCAACCCCAGTTGTAACTAACCTGGTTCAGCTTATCAACCAGCTAATTATTACAATCAGGTGTGCTAGATTAGGGTAGGAGTGAAAACATACAGGACTGTAGCTCTCCAGGACCAGGGTTCGAGAGCCCTGTAGTATAGTATACATTATACACAACAGTCAGGCCACTCAGGGTACATATCCAGTAGTCTTCAGTACCTCTGTGCCAGGTGATGGAGTCAGGGTCCATGTCTAGTCGGGCAAAGCGGGTTATCTCCTCCTCGGTCAGAGTGGTGGGGTCAGTCTTCTCAATGCCCAGTCTCTACAGGGATCACATACAGAGACAATAGTAGAGAAATTCCCTCCCTAAGACAGTCAAGATAATAATGGCATTGTCATCCACGGATACAATTGAGTTTGTACCTTTAGTCTGTTTATCTGGATGGGGGAGAATGTCCTCTGACCTCCACTAAGAGGGACCAGACGGTTATATAAAGCCTGTGGGAGTGGGAATGAGTGAGAAAGATAAGAAATGGACCAACACACACATTAATCAAACATGGAATACCACCTTGTGCAGTGCAATCTTTCTCAAGAACAGATGTCAGCAACCGAGAGGGTTCACCTTGTCTGTTTGGGTGGCTTCATGGAACAGACGGGCGTCTATGGCGGCCGCCACCAGGTTGTTGGCAGCTGTGATGGCGTGGATATCTCCCGTGAGGTGGAGGTTGAACTGAAATCATAATTAAACCATATAGTCAAATATAGCTTTATACCGAAACCCCTTCCTGAATGATCAATGTCTGGAACAGAATGGAAATCATTCAGTGCTGTACCTCCTCCATGGGAATTACTTGAGAATATCCACCTCCAGCAGCACCTCCTGTAGATAGAACATTCCAGGCATTTAGCATTGATAACAACTGAGCATTGATAAAGCCTTATATTTTCCCACAAAAGGCATCCAACCAGTCAGTAAAGGGCAGCATCACTCAGTGCTCACCTTTGATTCCGAAGGTGGGGCCTTGGGAGGGCTGGCGGACACAGGCGAAGACATTGAGCTTCATGTGAGCCCCCAGAGCCTGGACCAGTCCTATGGTGGTGGTGCTCTTTCCCTCTCCCAGTGGGGTGGGGGTGATTCTAGAGGTACAGACAACATTAACACTGGTGTGAAACATTTCCGAGAGCATAATAGATAATCAATCTTGATAAATGAAGAGTTCTGTACCAGGCCACTGTAGTCGAAAAGGAGCACATTTTCCATGTTACATCTACAACACAACAAGAACACAAGTTTATTGTACAGAGCATACCCAGTGACCACCACGTATTTCCCATCAGGCTGTGCCCGCAGGCGACTGATGATGTCCAGCTGCACCTTGGCCTTGGTCTTCCCATAGAGCTCCAACTCGTCCGACAGCAGCCCCACCTCCATGGCCAGTCGGTCGATGGGCTTGGGCACGCAGGAACGCGAGATCACAATGTCACTGAGGGCCACAGTCAGGTCACACATTTATTCAGCAGCAACAGCAGACAGGAAATGTCATGCAAGTCCCTGAGGACCAAATTTAGGGCTTTCAAACATGAAGTAGAGAACCAAAATTAGACTAGAGCACATACTTTAGTGGAAGGTTGAAAAAAGTACGAAAAGTATGAAAAATTACTAAACGACTAGAAAATAAAGTGATTCCACATCAGAGGGAAAGTTATGCAGAGGATGAGGGGACAAACCTTGGCACAGGCTTCTGCAGGATGAGCTTGGTGTAGGTGATGCTCCACTTGCCTGGCTGGTGAGACTCCAGGAAGCGCTTGGCACTTAGCACTGTGTTCTGGAGATGAAGAGAAACAACAAAGCACACAGCCAATGAAAAGCTCAGTTTACACATTTAGATTGTATTTATTATGGATCCCAATTAGCTGCTGCCTCCATCCTGGGGTCCAGCAAAAAATATGGCAGCTATATACATTACACAGAAAACTTTACAACACATTAAGTGTGCGCCCTCAGGCCACTACTCTACAACACCAAATCCATGTACACATGTGAGTATAGTGCGCATGTGTGTATAGATTGGAATTTGTACCAAACTCGAAACACAATTCGCTTCTATGGTTATGCCTTATAGACAAAAGCCATTCATTCTCACTGAATGTGCTCTGTGCAACTGTGGATTGCACAGTGCCATAAAAGTGAATAAAACATTGCTTTCCATATATTATGTTGTTAGAATTCCATTACCTCAGAGGATTACCAGACAGAAACAAATGAGTGTCTGAAATAACACCTCATCTACTACAAAATTCTCCACATTCAGTTTAACAGAGTCTGTCTTTGCCATGATGTCATGCTGCGTAAACAGTTGAGCGAATGGCATTGATGAAGTCACAGGACAGGGAGCTGCTCCATCACAAATAAATACCACTTTTCCCCTGAAATGTGAATTTCTCACAGGATGAATTTTGGAGGCGGTGTGGTTTGTGTGATTACTAGTAGGGATGCCACTGCCTTTGTGGTGGAGGTGGATCGGTAAGCTACACTCACGTGATGAGTAACCTTGCCTAAGATCTGAGGACTCATTTTCCTAAGCCTTAGCTTGCTGGGCTAACTTATAAGGTATACAGACAACCGCCGTGTTCAATACCCAGTTGTTCCCAACTACCTGCATGAGCATGGCCACAGTCATGGGCCCCACTCCTCCTGGTACTGGAGTGATGAAGCCAGCCTGCTCCTTAACAGAGGAGTAGTGCACATCCCCCACCACACGCTTCCCACTGGGCCGCGTCTCATCTGAGGAGCACAGAAAGGAACCATGCCGTCAACACAAGCACCCCTAAATGTTACCTACAATGCCCCTAAATGTTACCCATGAAGAGAAGTACCAGCTCGATGGAGAACCGATGATTCACTCCATGTTTATCTCACATTTATTCTAAAAAAATCTTTAAAAAAAAGAAAAGAGTACTTGTCAAAATGGAATCCAATGGAGGGGACCATACTAACCTGGGATGTGATTAATGCCGCAGTCGATGACCACCGCTCCCTTCTTCACCCAATCCCCCTTCACCATCTCTGCTTTCCCAATCCCAACCACCAAGATGTCTGCTCTGCCCACCTGGAAAGAGAGGGGACTGGATGGATCTCCTCACTATACTAGTTTGTTTCGTGGCACAAGTCTGTCAATCTAATAAACAGTAGTGCTCCGGTATGTGGGATCTGTATGTGACATGTCATCTACCTGTATACATCATCATGATGAGTTGCCTGTAGTACATGTTTATATGGATAGCAATGGCCTGTATATATGGTTAAGTGTTTTCATGTTCTGAGTGAGCATGTGACATATCCTGGGCTTGGGTTACCTCAGCAGCGAGGTCAGCAGTCTTTGAGTGGCAGGTTGTCACGGTAGCGTGGTTCCACAGCAGTAGGTCATGCATGGGCGCGCCCACAATCTTACTGCGGCCAATCACCACAGCTCTCTTCCCGGCCACAGAAACACCTGCACAGATGCACTGCAGTGTCAATCATTAAATTAAGCACTTCTACATATGAAGTAATTCAGCTCATTAGCATTGGCTCATAACTAGTTTCTCTGCTGTACCCACCAGTCTGTCTGATGAGCTCCATGCAGCCGTTAGGAGTACAGGGGATGAAACAGTCACCCAAGTCCCCCCGGGACAGCTTCCCAGCATTTATACAGGTCAGACTAGGAACACACACACACACACACAGTGCAATCCGTTTTGTCACCAAAGCCCCATATACTACCCACCATTGCGACCTGTACGCTCTCGTTGGCTGGCCCTCGCTTCATACTCGTCGCCAAACCCACTGGCTCCATGTCATCTACAAGACCCTGCTAGGTAAAGTCCCCCCTTATCTCAGCTCGCTGGTCACCATTGAATCTCCCACCAGCATGCACACGCTCCAGCAGGTATATCTCTCTAGTCACCCCCAAAACCAATTCTTTCTTTGGCCGCCTCTCCTTCCAGTTCTCTGCTGCCAATGACTGGAACGAACTACAAAAATCTCTGAAACTGGAAACACTTATCTCCCTCACTAGCTTTAAGCACCAACTGTCAGAGCAGCTCACAGATTACTGCACCTGTACATAGTCCACCTATAATTTAGCCCAAACAACTACCTCTTTCCCTACTGTATTTAATTTATTTATTTATTTTGCTCCTTTGCACCCCATTATTTTTATTTGTACTTTGCACATTCTCCCATTGCAAATCTACCATTCCAGTGTTTTACTTGCTATATTGTATTTACTTTGCCACCATGGCCTTTTTGCCTTTACCTCCCTTATCTCACCTAATTTGCTCACATCGTATATAGACTTGTTTATACTGTATTATTGACTGTATGTTTGTTTTACTCCATGTGTAACTCTGTGTCGTTGTATGTGTCGAACTGCTTTGCTTTATCTTGGCCAGGTCGCAATTGTAAATGAGAACTTGTTCTCAACTTGCCTACCTGGTTAAATAAAGGTGAAAGAAATAAATAAAAACACACAGAGTACACTCATTATGAGCATCCGCCATCCAGTTTCTAACCAATAAGAGTTAGTCATACTTTCACGTATTATATACACACAAACTCTTTCTGATGGTACATTGTATTTCCTAGAAAGCCTTCTTTCGTTTCCCCTTTTCAACATTGTCTCCCTAACAAGCTACGCATGATTAAAACCCTCAGGAAGAAAAAAAAATCTGTACTCTTTTGAGATGACGACATAAATCAATGTCCTCATCGTTTGCACACTGGTTATAATTCAGGCCCTGTCTTTTTAACAGGCCCAGATAAGTGCAGTACAGAAGCTCCTTTACTGGTCTCTCAGTAAGTCCAGAGAACAATCTGAATCAATAGAGTCAATTAGAGGAGCAAGAGATTAATGGAGCTTCCTAAACACCAACACAAAAGGCCTGCATCCTCTAAACACACAGCCTGTATCAGCATCACTGTCCAATAAACACAATATAATCATGGCTTACACTACACAAATGGAACTAGAACACTTCCAGTGGCAAAAAATGGTTTCACTAACCAAATTAACATACAGTTTATGCGAGTAAAGTCATACCAGATTAAAAAAATTAATTACAACAGCTGTGATGGAAACAGGAAGTCTCGTTACAATTTTATTAATGCAGACAGTTCATTTGTTCGTTCGACATGGTGGGATCTTTTTGTGTCTGTAAAATTAATTAAGTGAGAAATGGTAGTGGAAATTCCATTATGCGCAACTATTGATATAAAAACCATCATATCGCAGTAAACTTGGAGTCAATGGACGGTATGGTGTGTGGTCCTCCCACTACGACTTGGCAAACCATGCAGTTCATTAGGCTACAGATTAAATCAATTCTGATGAACTTCACAGAGTGGTGAAAGTGCAGTGATCTTGATGCTCCTTTCCAATAAATAGCGAGGTTCTGATTGTGGGTAAATGATGATCGATGCTTGACTGTCGTTTGACAAATACAAATATTCCTGCTCTTATCCATAATAATCTCATCCCAAGTCAGCTTGGTGGAAACACCACCGGTGGGAAAACTGGCATATTTTCTTCATGCAGATTTTAGAATATTCACAAGTAAATCTGTAAACTGGTCACACAAAACACATCTCAGGGCTCACCCATCCACATCCTTCTCTGGGGCCACAACGTTGGTCACCTTCTCAGTATCTATTTTGTGGATGGAGTCCAGAGGCAGCTGAACGATGAGGCCATGGATAGCAGAGTTCTCATTCACCTCCATAATGCTGTGCAGCACCTACAGAGTGATGGGGTGTGTGAAATAGAGTGGGAGGGAAAGAAAGCTATAGAGAGAGAATGACAGACAAACAGAGTGCCAGAAAGAGGCCTGCAGAGACCACCAAGCAGAAACACTATGCAAGCTGTGAAGTTAATTAACCCCTTCAGGATCCCTCCTCACCTCATCCTCTGTGGCAGTCTTGGGGAGCCTCAGGTGTGTGGCATTAATTCCAATCTACAGTAGGCACAAGAAAAACAGAGTTTAAAGGGATACGTCGGGATTTTATCTACTTCCCCAGCATCAGATGAATTTGTTGATACCATTTTTATGGCTCTGCATCCAGTACAAAGGAATTTAGAGGTAGTTTCGCCAGCCAATGCTAACTACCGTAAGCTCAATGACTCGAAGTCTATGGCATCTGGGAAAGTAGATAAAGGGCCATTGCCAAAATCGTGAAGTATCCCTTTAAGAACTAAACAGAGAACAATTTGGAATATGTATGAAACAGGAACGATCACATCAGGCATTCTGTTATTTACCTCAGCTGCTGCCTTCAGCTTCATGCTGATGTAGAGGTTTGAATCATCTCTGTCCCCCACCTGAAAAGTGCACAGCAAAATTGAGAAATCTGTAGTCTTTGTTTGTTCCAATAATGCTTTTACAAACTAGTCAATAACCAATGTTAGACCATTAATAAATTATGTTTCATATTTTAGCTAGCGCCATATAACAGACAAAGTATACGAATGGAATTAGCCCCTCCACTCGGAGCTAGTGGTTCTGAATCTGACTGAGGCAAGATATGACCCAAGGCTATATTCTGTAATCATTTTAGCATAGAGCACAAATTTGTGACTCTCAAAATGATACAAAACCCTACCCATTTCCCATTTAAGGAAACGGGCCATGGGAAGAATCAGAATCAAGATTTGAACTAGAGCCCTTACAACATACTCTTGCACTTACCTGTAACACAACCAGACCTGGTCGAAAATTTGGGTCCTGCGTCTTCATCTGCGCCACATCCTTCTTCAGCCTCTCCCTTACCTGCCTGTGGACACAAAAGGAGCTGCGGTCAATCTCTCAGGAAGAAAGCAGGGGGACAGTTATTCAGGGTTAGAACCTGGTATGTCCTACAGGGATGTGGTGTGCCCAGAGACCTCTGAAGCCATGGACCTCCACCCTTCAACCGTCCACATGGCACCTTGGAGCATCCAATAGGTGAGGTACAGCATGACTACCAGCTGAGAGACAACTACAGGGGTATGGAGGAGAGCACCCCCAGGAATGCAATGCTGGGAAGGAGCCCTAATGGCACGTAGGTACTCAGACCACAGGCAATCTTGGATGTAGTTGGCCATTTTGGCATGGGAGAGACCGCAATGTCCTACGCAACAACTTTAGAACTCATTACTATGCATCTGCACAGTTCTTCCTGTAAATGTGTTTTGTACAATGTTCAAAGTAGTCCTTGTGCATAGAGTTCTATGGTTTGTTAAACTTTGAAATCAATGGTTTTTGTTTGGTATACATTAAAGTCTCCGCGTAATTCCGTTACCATGGAATTGCCCTACACTAAATGATGTCAACGGAAATCCTTCGGTCCACCCAAATGAGGCCACCTGGAAGGGGCATCTCAGCAGCACAGCATCTTAAGCATTTTATTGCAACTAAAACAGTTACATGAGTGAGTTAAGAGGGATTTTAGGGTCCTCAGCAACTTCTCATGGTCTGGATGCAGACCGCCACAGTAAGACCTCTTGATTCAGTCATAGATGCAACTGAAAACCACAGTGCACAGAGTTGGATGAACAGATACCAAAGCAAAATGTGTGAGATAAGGACAAAGCTTTATCAACCTATCATAGTCCCCAACAGATTGGTGTGAGGTAATACATATGTTTTTCTGTGTTTAAAACACCCTCTGGTCTTCAACAAGATCAAATAATGATGTCTTGGAAGGTAATTTAATTGACAGGGACTAAGCAATACAAAATATACAAAAAGACTAACAAGTGCTTAAACTCACTCATGACTGCAAGATTGACTTGCTTGCAGACAGGTTGAAAGTTGGTTTCTTCAACTACTATTGAGAAATCAATGATTTTGTTTGCACATTCTGCACACAATTGAGAATACCCAATAATCAAGGTAGGCCCTACAGACACATTTCAACATCAGCTACTGCTCAGAACAGTGTTTTTACCATATTGGCATTTTTAAGGAAAGTTTCTCTAGACCTTTGACCCTGAAAACAACATTGTTCAATATAAAATAAGGAGTGTCACATGTCAATGCATCATGTGAATAATATTGCCTTCAGAGAGAAACTGATGTATGTCTGGGACTAATACTTTTTACAAGTATTTTTCCACCATGGAGCCAGTACAGTTAACACCAGTTTGTATCCACCATTTTAATCAGCATTTGTTTATAGCCTAATAGTATGTTTATTACTGTGAAACATTACTATAAAATAACTTATACTGTGCTAGGCTCAACTTGTTTTATAACCAAACTGTTACAAAGCACAGGCTAACTATATAGGACCCTATGCTTTCTCTCACTCATTGATACAAAAGGCTGACACAATTAAAGCAACTAACAATTTGCTGAACCAGTGAGTCACCAACCCTCAGATCTCTGACCCTGACAATACTACGGGTTCTCTATAAATGTTGCAGATAACAGTGGTGTCAACACTAGTCTATATTGTATCAGTACAAGGGAGTTATCTAATCCTTTATTGGTCAACACTGGCCATAGAAGGCCATCAAACAAGTGTTGTACTCTGATCAAGGCCACAGTGTAGTAGTTCCTTTGCAGCTACTCTGCAACAGCCTAGTCCACAGATTACAACAGTACTGCTTTAATGTTCCCTCTGAAATTATTTAGGTAATGAACAGCACAACTGAACTGCTTAAAGAAAAGGATGTAAGTTGAAGAATATGTGGTTTTCGGTCACTCAGCTTGAAATAGGCCTAATTGACTAATGGGTAGTATGAGTTACACAGTTAGGAGGGTACTGGCAGTCGAGTCTTGTGACAAGCATGAGTTGCTGAATAAAAGTCCCTTCAGATATCAAAAGTCAGGTTGTCACCTAAAATACTCTTGATAAAACGACATAGTCAGTCAGGTGAGTATCAAGTGGAACTGGACTTAGAACTGTTCAAAACTGAACTGGGTCCGGTTTCCCAAAAGCATCTTAAGGCTAAATTTGTTCGAACCATAGGATCTTATGATGAAAATAGCCTTACGATACCTTTGGGAAACCAGGCCCTGTTGAAAACACTGCTGGGAAACAAATATGGCACGGATGAGAAACTTTGCTGTTACTTGTTCTATGTTTTTTGACATTACAAATTAATCTACCAGACAAATCAATTGAAATTAAATGTAGGTAAATCTTGGATTACATACAATTTAATAAAGCATATCAGTGTTGTTCAATCTATCCATCCACTGGAGGTCAATATTCACATGAATAAAATAATTGGTCAAAGGCCACCTTCCGTTACATAATAATGTATCAAGGTTGGGAATAATGTAGCAACCATAAAATGTAGGGCTAGGCGGTAGGTATACCATATTTTACAATATACCTGTATTGATGCACGGAATGGTTTGGGTTTTTACTTCTATAAAAGTATTTGAATGTTTGGTTTGTTAAATGTGACACGTTGTGCGCAACATCCATTTTTATAGTTTAAAATCGCTACTTTAGTCGTCGTTCTTCGTTCTCATTCTTTCTCCCTGTTGCTTTCCACAGACCTAGTCCCGCCCCCTGTCACTCAAGGAGCGCATTAGTTGTTCCTCGACCACAAGAGACTATTTCAGTTTGTATGGTTAATGCATCACATACAGCTGTGTTGATGACAACAACGCTGTTTTCACTTTGCTTCTCAATATAAATGAAGTAGCTAACAGAAAACATTCAATGTAGCCAAAGATTATAGGGTCCCCTAGGAATCACTTATCAACCCTTTGGTTCCTACTCTGTCACAATAACTCCTCCCTAACATTTTCATTAATTGTGATGTCAAATGCCATATCCAAGGTGCCCAGTATTATATTCTTACTTTAGAAAAATCATTCAATTTCCATGATTCCAACAGTTCACCCAAGTGTTTTGCTCTAAATCACTAGTCAAATTGCAATTGCATCATTTGGTTAAAAATAAATCCTAGATTGTTTGCTCATATTGTGCAGCCCTACGTGGCAGTGTGAAAATGATCTCAAATGAGTGCAGGAAATGTAGAAATCAATGAAAATGCTGAAAGATATTTTTAGTTTGAACTGATCAGTAAAAAAACTATCCAAATGGAGAAACACCCATTGAAATCCATCAGAATGTGTGTGTTGCCATCCTAAGGTCACACACTACTCTTAAAGCAAATGTAGAACTTTTATTATCAAAAACATAAAATACCGTCAAATACCATCCATATTTTTTATTTGTATACAGTGACATGATATTTTGGCCATATCACCCACCCCTAATAAAAATAGAATGAAACATTCTAGTTCATGGTACCAACTTTGCCCAGAATGTTTTCACAATATTCCAGTGAAGCTGCAAAAATGACTGCAATATTGTTTCCATCTACTTTACCTGAGACTTACCCTGCATTCATAACCAAGTGAGAAGGTGGTATTTACCACATAGAACTGGAAAATTCCACTTGAACACACCTCCAACTGGTAATTACTTGTGGGAAACTAATCTATCCAAAATGGATCACATAATTTCCAGAAGTTAAATGGAACAAAACATTATTTATATTAAAAAATATCTAATATAATGGGGTTTACAAGAATGCTGGCTGTACTTCGAGTTTATGGTTAACAGCTTGTTGGCCATTAGCCAATCAACTAGTTCAAAGCACGTGAGTGCATCCAACTGGCATTTACAACATCAGCACTGGTCATTCCACTTGGTTATGAACGCAGCATTATAGGACGACTTTCCAACTAGTAATTACCAGTTGGAGGGTCGTTCACGTCGACATCACCAAAATGGACACTGTTGCATTTAGAACTTCATGAGAATGAGATATAGAAATCTTATGTTTTTTTAGAATCTGATCCAACCTCGTTTGATGTTTGCAATATATTGGGATGAGATTCTACAGAACATCCTGAGAATAGAATGTGAGGTTGCCAAACCATGCTTGATGCACGTGGCTGTTAACGATCCAAACACTGACCCAATATCAAATACATAATCTATTTCTATGGACTGCAACAGAACGTTAGGTATGTGACGAAACCTGCCTGCTTCGAAACATGCCTGCAATGTTCCTATAGATAACGTTAACTTACACAAAATCAACATGGTGCTTTGTTATATCTGTACCATAAATGTGTGCTAGCGAGCAAATTTACAAAAACGTCCAACAGATTAGTTAAAAAATGTACTTACGCTGAAACTTCTTTTCCACTAATGATTTGTGCTGACATCGTTAGGCTAAACCAGCTCGTCCCCTAAACACAGTTAGCTAGTTATCTTCTTCCCTCTGAGTGTTGATTCTGATTACTTATGGCGGTAGAGATAGTATTGTAAGTTATATACCGTGCCAGAGTAGCTCAAATCAATAATGCTTGTAAAAAAGCCTCAATATGGCCATAAAAACTTCTGAGAATATTAGCACACGTAACTAAAGACGTAGCTAGTACTGGGTGGAGTAATCTGCATGGCTATCAAATGCTGTCAACCCGTCAGAGAACAGTCTGAGTTGAGGGCAGGAATTATTGACCAATCACGAGTCTCAAAATCATGCCAATCCAATCCAATACAACCAATAAGAAGACGTAATATGCTTTCCACCCCTGCGCGCCCCCTCAAGAGAAGGAGGCAGGAAGGAAAATGTTGGAAGGAAAATGTCATGAAAAGCAAAAATGTCTCAGACAGCAGGTGGCAGCATTGAATTGCTGAAAGAAAGAGATGAAGGGCGTAAACCAACCACTGTTTATAGGCGTGGTCACGCGAAGCAATGGGCGTAACTTGACATTGCTCTGGATATTTTGAAGCTTGCTGAGTGCCAAGCTTTCTCGAGGGTTACATAGAAGGATTTCTGGCTGTTGGCCTGAATTAAGACATGAAGAAATACAGAGAACGATGGAGAGCAAATTCTGCATTTTGACCGAAACAGAAGACCTCAAAACCCTGATTTCGAGCACCGAAGAGAGTCTGCAAATTGAAAGGTAACGTTACTAACGTTTGGTAGCCAGCTGCTAAGCTAACTTGCATGTGATCTAGCTAGACTAACCAACCAACACATATTTGAAAACATTGGTAGATAATCCGACATCCAACATTTGGTAATATTGCATCCACACGTAAAGGCACTAAACGTGGGGGAGGGGAGTTAGCAAACTAGCTAGTAACGTTAGATGGTCTGCTAAGCTAACGTGTACTAGCAGCTGGTGTATACCAGGGGCGTATTCATTACGCTGGTTATGTGGTAATGGCTAGAAGGGATACTGCTTTTATCAAATTAACGTCAAAAGTTGATTGTTTTTTTGTATTTTAGCTAGCCCTAAACATTTTCCTAATCTTAAACATAATTCTCCTAACCTTTGCGTAAATGTCAAATCTTAAATAAAGCTGCAGGTCAGGAGAATTTATGCAGCAGGCTAGTCAAACCCTGATTCTGTTGCAAAACGTTACCTACACGGATGCGAACGAAACGGGGAGGGACCTACCTGCATTTGTCCAATAGAAACTCTCGTTTTCGTTGGGTTTAACTGTTTGGACTGATTACACCCCAGTGTTTGTTGCAACTTGGATGTCAAAAGTATCGAAGTTACATGCAGGAGAGCATTAATTATATCTAGCTGCCATGTTAGTCTTCAATTCGATGTATTAAATAATGCTGACTAAACGTTTATCATATTTTTTTAAATATGCATTATGTAACTAGCTACCGGGGTTTGCATTGCAATTATGCATGTCATCCTCAGATCTGACAGTTGGCTTGCTACAAGATGGGATGACCCCTGGCATGAGGGATGTATTGCCATGCACACTCATATGTAGCTTAATTATTTAGTAAATTATGAATACCTTCCTTAACCAATCCCATGCAGGTAAACCCTTATTAATCATAAGGAAGATGAAGGTATGGATTTGAGATCATCGAACTGTGCTAAAAGGATAAGTGTTTTTTGGGAGTTTTTTTTAACCACATTTCATTATTTTTTTTATGTAAATGGTATGTTATAGAAGGGCACAGACAGCTTTTTAGTGATTTGACATGTTTTAACTTACCCCAAACAGCAAATCACTTCCTCATCCTTGTGTAGTATGGGTGCCCTGAAAAGTATGAACGAAGGCTCCAAAAACACCCAAATACATCCTTTTAGAAACGGCAAAGCTGTCAGTGTAGTGATGCATTTCTTTAGCTATTGTACACGAAATTATGTAATTCCAAACTTTATCCGCAACATTATATTCCATTTTGTTGCGACTTGAGCGCTACCACTCGGTCCATTTTGCAGGTCACTCCTCAAAAAAAAGAAACACTTGAGGGATACAAAGTACACTACATGGCCGAAAGTATGAGGACACCCCTTCAGATTTGTGGATTCGTCTATTTCCGCCACACCCGTTGCTGACTGGTGTATAAAACCGAGCATACAACCATGCAATCGCCATAAACAGACATTGGCAGGAGAATGGCCCATACTGAAGAGCTCAGTGACTTTCAACATGGCACTGTCATAGGATGCCAATAAGTCAGTTCATAAAATGTCTGCCCTGCTACAGCTGCCCCGGTCATCTGTAAGTGCTGTTATTGTGAAGTGGAGGAGGAATGATGGTCTGGGTCTGTTTTTCATGGTTCGGACTCGGCCCCTTACTTCCAGTGAAGTGAAATCTTAACACTACAGCATACAATGACATTCTGGTGGAAAACCTTTCCAGAAGAGTGGAGGCTGTTATAGCAGCAAAGGGGGGACCAACTCTATATTAATGCCCCAGATTTTGGAATGAGATGTTTGACGAGGAGGTGGCCAAAAGTAGGTGGACATGTAGTGTATATTGAAAGCATGGGGTGCTTCCACACAGGAAGTTCCAGACACTTGTAGAATCTCTGCTGAGGCACAGCAAAGCTGTTCTGGCAGCTTGTGGTGGCCCATCACCCTATTAATACACTATGTTGGTGTTTCCTTTATTTTGCTAGTTACCTGTCGCAGCAGGATACACGAAAAATGGAATGACATCTAAAGACATGCATCACAATACTGACAGCTTTGCCGTCTATAAAAGGACGTTTTGGGAGATTTTGTTAAAAAAATTTCAGGGCCCCCATACAACACAACAAGAATGAAGGAATGCTGTTAGGGGTAAGTTTCTGTAAAATGTGGGGAAAAAGTGTGTGGACCCTTCTATAACATTCCATTTACAATTTGTTTTATTTGGTTGTAAAGGATAAGTTATTTTTTAAGGGCAAAACTTCAACCCAGAGTGAATGATAACGTACCTTCATGTTGTTTCCCTAGGACCAAGACATTGTTTGAGGAGATCCGTGCATCCATCAACAACAATGATGAAGAGGACCGTTCCTTTTGGAGGCCTGTGCTCCCATGGGGGGGCGTTTACACCATCAGGGCAGGGAGGAAGGCCATCTCATGCACCCCTCTGTATGTTAAGATAAGCCTAAAGAACACCTGCACCATCGATGGGTTCCTCATGATTCTTTATGTAATTTTGAGAGACAACCAGAGCTTTCCCCGGGAGGTGGGCATATTCCTGGGCAGGCAGTTTGTGGAGCATTTCCTCTACCTGATGGACTCGTATGACTACACCACCGTTAAGATGCTGTGGATCTGGGACAGGATGTCCAAGAGGCAGTACCGCTCAGTGATCCACCATGCAGCGTTGGAGATCGACCTGTTTGGTAATGAACATGAGAACTTCACCAAGAACTTGGAGACAATGATGTCTACCATGCAGGAGAGTCTGTGCACCAACTGGAGCTGTCCTGCTCGTTTCCAGGAGTTCATACAGAAAACCATCAACATCAAGTAAGAGAGGCAAAAGCTGTAAGCCAAAATCTGTATTATGGTCAGTGTGGGAGGATCCAGAGCTTGTTCAGCTTCTGATCAGAGACCAGTAATCCTTAATTTGTAAAAATGAATGAAAACCAATAGCGATTCACTATAAATAAGGTAGCCAAAAAGCTATGAGTTCAAATGGGAGGACCTTCCATGTCTCTATTGCTTGCAATGCTAATTCTTCTGGACAGCTGGTCTACACTTCTGTCTTCAAGAGGCTTTTATTTTGCCCCCTTGACACGCTGCTTGACTAAAATAAGGTTCAGCTTTCTAATGATCATAGTATGAAATGATGAAGTGTGGTTGGTTTCTTAACAGCTCTGGTCTAGTCTCTGCCAGAGCCTAATAAAGTAATGTTTACCCACAGTGGGTTGCATGTCGACAGTGGATTATACTGTGCCCATTATCAAATCCCAACCACTATTTTAAATGTTTATTGGTACTTTTCTTTCAGGTTGGAGATTACGTGGATTAGGTTAGTGTAAATACAGTACATGTATGCTGCCTGATACTGGTGGTGGATAGAGTTTCACTGGATTCATAAATCTGAAGCCTCTGGTTGGAATTTCCACTCCCCACCAAATATGGTGAGGATAGGAAGCCCAGTGTGGCCAGCAGTGGGAGAGTACAGACAGGTTGTTGTTGTTTTTTAGCAACAAAACCGCCACTTGAGCAACTATTTGGCAAAACAGACAGGATTGGCTTAGATTGTTGACATGTAAACAATATATTTTGTCTTCAATGTTTATTGAAAACAAAAACATTTGCACAATGAGCACTTGTCTCTCAAATACATCGTGTCAGTTGTTGGTTAGATAGCTAGCAATTTTTTTGCCGTATTAGCATTGTCATGAAATCGGTCAAATACCTTAAAACAAGACATGGTATCAAGAACATGATGAAACCAACAAACGAGCAATTTATTATTCCCCACGTGACAGCAACCATAACACGAAACTAACTATCAGGCCGTCCAGAATCACAACACATGGTCTTCTGCCCCATTTGTAGCGTGGGCTTCGTTCTGGTAACGTTATCAGCTAACCCATCTATGGAATTGGGCCGACATTCTGCCGATTTTTCTCATCGAAGAAACGCCCAAGCTCAGTCCAGTTTTCTGTTCCCAAAACTCCAATCTGTTAAGAACATAGGCACGTCTACATAACTTAGTACACTCTGCCAAAGTTAAAAACATTGCGTTGTTTATTTGAATTTTTTTCACCTTTTTATTTTATTTAACAAGGTAGGCAAGTTGAGAACAAGTTCTCATTTACAACTGCGACATGGCCAAGATAAAGCAAAGCAGTGCGCCAAAAACAACAACACAGAGTTACACATAAACAAACGTACAGTCAGTAACACAATAGAAAAATCTATGTGCAAATCTAGGGAGGTAGGCAATAAATGGGCCATAGAGGTGAAATAATTACGATTTAGCATTAATACTGGAGTGATAGATGTGCAGATGATGATGTGCAAGTAGAGATACTAGGGTGCAGAAGAGCAAGAGTGTAAGTAATATATGGGGATGAGGTAGATTTACAAGGAGTGCAAGGGCGAATTTAGTTATTGCAAACGCACTTCACAGAGAATACATTTTTCTAACAGAAATATTGAAATGCATGCTAGAACGCGACAATAGGAGCTCCTTGCGTGTGCTACCCACTATGCTTTATTTGCTCCCATTGAAAACAACACAGATGAACTATCTTGAGAGAGTTATAAATACGCAGTGTACAAAACATTAAGAACACCATCGTAATATTGAATTGCATGAACCTCCCCTGCCTTTGCCCTCAGAACAGCCTCAATTTGTTGAGGCATGGACTCTACAAGGTGTCAAAAGCATCCACAGAAATGCTGACCCATGTTGACTCCAATGCTTCCCACAGTTGTCAAATTGTCTGGATGTCCTTTGGGTGGTGGATTATTCTTGATACACATGGGAAACTGTTGAGCTTGAAAAACCCAGCAGCGTTGCAGTTCTTGACAAACTGGTGCTTACGCCTACTAGTTAAATATATATATATCCCGTTCAAAGGCACTTACATATTTTGTCTTGCCCATTCACTCTCTGAATGGCTCACAAACACAATCTGTCTCAATTGTCTTGCGGCTTAAAAATATTTATTTAACATGTCTCCTTCCCTTCATCTACACTGATTTGAAGTGGATTTAACAAGGGACATCAATAAAGGATCATAGCTTTTACCTGGTTTCACTACATGGTGTTCAGTTAGCCTTCTTACCCTTTTTTTTTCTTCCATCCCAGTCCTCCTCACGAGCTGCCCCCTAGAGATCCCATTCAGTCAGCTGTGGATGAGTTCTTCTGTCCCAAGATCATTCTCTGCAAAGAACTGGGGTGAGAGACAATGTTTAAAAATATATATTTATATACTGTATCCACCACACACTATGGAGAACAAAAGTAAATTAGTTTTACATTTGAGTTTTTTATCGCTATTATGTTACAGATACATTATTCATACATTTTTTTTTACATGCATGGTACTTTTATACACAGTTTTACATGACAAAAATACAGTTTCATATACACATTAAAAGATACTCCGACATATATGGTATACATTAGTGCAGTGCATTCGTAAATATTCAGACCCCTTCACTTTTTCCACATTTTGTTACATAAACAGCCTTATTCAAATGTATTACATCTTTTTCCCCTCGTTTACACACAATACCCCATAATGACAAAGCAAAATCAGGTTTTTAGAAATGTTTCTTAATTTATACACATTTTAAACTGAAATATCACATTTACATAAGTATTCAGACACTTTACTCTGTACTTTGTTGAAGCACCTTTGGCAGCAATTACAGCCTTGTGTCTTCTTGGGTATAATGCTACAAGCTTGGCACATCTGTATTTGGGGAGTTTCTCCCATTCTTCTTTGTAGATTCTCTCAAGCTCTGTCAGGTTGGATGGGGAGTGTTTTTGCACAGCTATTTTCAGGTCTCTCCAGAGATGTTCGATCGGGTTCATGTCCAGGCTCTGGCTGGGCCAATCAAGGACATTCAGAGACTTGTCCTGAACTCACGCCTGCGTTGTGTGATTAGGGTCGTTGTCCTGTTAGAAGGTGAACCTTCACCCCAGTCTGAGGTCCTGAGCGCGCTAGAGCAGGTTTTCATTAAGGATCTCTGTACTTTGCTCTGTTCATCTTTCCCTCGATCCTGACTAGTCTCCCAGTCCCTACCGCTGAAAAACATCCCCACAGCATGATGCTACCACCACAATGCTTCACTGTAGGGATGGTGCCAGGTTTCCTCCAGACGTGACGCTTGGGATTCAGGCCAAAGAGTTCAATCTCGGTTTCGTCTGAGAGTCCTTTAGGTGCATTTTTGGCAAACTTCAAGTGGGCTGTCATGTGCCTTTTACTGAGGAGTGGCTTCCGTCTGACCACTCTACCATAAAGGCCTGATTGGTGGAGTGCTACAGAGATGGTTGTCCTTCTGGAAGGTTCTCCCATCACCACAGAGGAACCCTGGAGCTCTGTCAGAGTGACCATCGGTTCTTGGTTCTCTACGGACAGTTCCTTCGGCTTGGTTTTACTCTGACATGCAATGTCAGCTGTGTGGGACCTTATATAGATAGGTGTGTGCTTTTCCAAATCCTGTCCAATCAATTGAATTTACCACAGGTGGACTCCAATCAAGTTGTAGAAGCATCTCAAGGATGATCAATGGAAACAGGATGAAACCTGAGCTCAATTATGAGTCTCATAGCAAAGGGTCTGAATACTTGTGTAAATAAGGTATTTCTGTTTTTTTGCAAAAAATTCTAAAAACCTGTTTGCGCTTTGTCATTATGGGCTATTGTGTTTAGATTGAGGGGGGATTTAAAAAAAAAATCCATTTTAGAATAAGTCTGTAATGTAACAATGTGGAAAAAGGGAAGGGGTCTGAATACTTTCCGAATGCACTGTATATATGGTGTTTTTGTTCCTATTACAGATCTCTCACTTTTAATCCAATAGTATTATTATATTGTTGATTGTCTGTGGCTTTCCAAATCACCTGAGAGACATAATGTTGAATCACTATCTTTTTTTTTATGTTCTTTCTGATTCTGACTGATTTGCTGTCTGTTCTTCAGGTGTAATGGGTTGAGGGAGTTCTCTCAGAGGGTCTTCTGCCATGGACCACCTCCTTTTGTCATTCTCAACATGCAGCTTTGGAAGTCTGAGGAGCTGTCCTATGTTCCCTACCATCTAGCCCTATCCCAACACAGGTAAAGAAATCTTGTAGAGCAGGACTCGTATCCCAGCCTCATTGTCTTAGGTGCTGTTTATTTTTCTCCCTGGATGTTAAATGTAATTGATTGGCTATCTGTTTTTATTTTGTTTAAACAGCACCCACTTGCATGTACTTTGCTATTTGCCCCGATTTCTTTAAGCTTTTTCTGGTAACCGAGAATGGTCTTCAACATGCAGAAAAATCCAATTGCAACTCTCTGCTTTTCCACAGGTACTCACTGGAGGGCGCCACACTCTTCAACAAGGAGGAGCATCACTACTCTGCAGCCTTCCAGATAGACGGCTACTGGATGCACTATGACGGGCTGAGGAGCGACAACCTGATTCTGTTAAACAAGCCCCCTGAACTCCTCCTTCTCTCTTCCCTTGTCTACATCCGCGCCTCAGACAAATGAGATGCACTAATGTAACCAAGCAGGGATGGGGTCGGTTCCATTTTTCATTCCATCATTTCAGGATGAAAATAAATTCTCCTGAATTTACTTGAATTTAAAAGGAATTGACCCCAATTGTGTCACCATGGTCCAGAAGGAAGGAGGTAGATACTAGACAACATTGATAGGGAAGCATCTTTTGAAAAATGCACACTAACATCTTCCTGTTTATTGCCCTTCGTTCACAGAAATAGTATCCAAGTTACTTTACATTTGGCTCATGATGGGTTTTGTCTTCCATTCCTCAGTGAGCTCTTACCAGATACTTTTATCACCTAATCATATTTATTGACATTTTTATCTAGTTTGAAAAGGCTTATACCACATTTCCAAACTTTTTAGGCGATCATGTCAACAACTTCCTTGTTTTTATACTTTGAGATTACTTTTTGGAATTATGTGCTCCATTTTGCCTGACTGTTGCCTCAAACACTCACTGTGCAAAATGATAAGTTCATCTTCTCTTTGGGCATGCTTGGAATCCAAGAATATATGCATGGACTATAATAGTTCTGGGGAGGTATGCATATTAAAGAATCAACTCAACCTTAAATAGCTCCACTGCAACAAAAACAAAAGTTTGCAGCGTGTTTAGTTGTCTTGGGTGAAATGGTTGCACTTTCAGAGAAGCAAATTCAGCTAATCAAACTTTGATGTAGAATTGTCAACAGGGTGTGTGTGTGTATATATAGGCTAGACTAGTGAAGCATCTGAGATTGTACAGGACTCATCTACTACAATCCTTTTGTGCATACTAGCCCTGACCTCAGATCAAACTGGTGCTTTTTTGTACTATTTCCCCTGTTTAAAAACATTTGAAACAGTATTTGCATTTTGTGGAAATTCAATCATTATCCTTAATTTACTTGCTTGTTTTAAGCTGTCCATTGGGCTTCAACTTGGAAGTGAGTCACACAGCGTTAACTTGTATTAAAATGAATACCTGCTCAAATATTTGTATATTGTGTGAAAATGTATCATTGGATAAAATTTCAGTTCTGTCTTAAATGTAAGTAATTACTTGTACTTACAAGTACCCCAGCATAGTGATGTTACATAAGTGCTTCTTGAGTGCTTCTTGAGTGCTTACCTTTCACAGTAGCATATAATACCCTGAATTCAAATTATTCTGCACAATTCAATATGGTACATTGTTACATCCCAATCTAAACAAGATGTCAAAGCATTAGTAAATAAATGTGATTTTGTAATGCATTTGATCATTTGGAAATAACACTACTGCTCATCACAGGCTTCATATGCACATATGTACTGTTAAGCATTGACCTCTGCCAGTTTCATCTTTGTCAGAACTAAATAATGAAACTCTTTGAGCAACAATCCTTGTTTATGTATTGAATGGTGGGTTTTTTTTCTTTCTATGCAGTCATTGAAGTTTTAAGCAATACAAATATTTTTATATTCTAGCATTTGTATGTTGGTTTGTTGCACATAAAACTAGAGACAAGAACAAAGCGTACCTTTAAGGCAGGCATTTATTCATTTTAACAGGGTACAACTGCACCAAATAAATAAACTGGCTAAAATGGATGTTCAAAGCATGATAACATGTGGGGGAAATGCAGCTTCTACAGCAAGGTTCTTGTAGTTCCAGTAATAATCCACAGGATATACAATTCAAAAATATCCCCTTCAGACACACTCATGGGAAATGGAAATGAAGCAGTGTTCATTTGGCTAACATTGACATCGGTTTCAATTCTTTTATTTTTTTAGACAAGACAGCAGTGAGTCTTTTCCAGACTTGATATTAGTACTCCCTCTGCATTCTTTAAAACAAGCACTTTGGTGAGTTGTCAAAACAAGACATGGTTAGGCCATGATAAATAAGTAAATTAACTTCACACACATCTATACATCCCTTCATTTTGCAGTTTGATGTTTTCAGATTCCACGTATGACCAAGAGTTATGACCAAGAGCCAACGCAGTGAATAAGTCAGTATAAATACATCCCTAACATTGTGGTTTTCAATATCCCCACAAGGATAACCTACATGCTAGTGAAACAAATGCTTGACAATAGATGGTAGCTGCAGACAATCACGCCTGCATGATTTTCACTGTTCTGATGTTCAGGCTCATCCTACCAGCCTGTTGTGGATAGACGAATGCCTCATTTACCTAACATCAAGTGTTAAAAAGTACACACAATCTAAATGGAAGAAATATTCAATAAATGGCAAATGTTTAAAAGAAAGTATTAGATCCTTTTGAACTATATGAGATGGCCGTTTATTCACCCCCCAAAAATGCACTGTTTGTCTATCTTAGGATCTCCCAAGAATGTAAAGTTTCCCCAATTAGTTGTTTGCAATGTTAGATTTGCATTAACATTATTCCAAATGAATAAAATCCAAAGAAATGACAGAATCATTTCATAGTTATGCAGATAAATAGTATGCATTTAGAAGAGGAGCTGTACAGTCATGCAGGTTAAAATGGCTCACCATTTACTTGCATCCCGTGACAACTTAACAATGGCGTCTTTAAAAAGAAAACATGAAGAAAATGACAGGATTGCTGGAGATGTTTAGTGTGAAATAATAAAGCCCACTATTCCAGGATGAGAAAAAAAACACAGCAGCAGCCATCTAACCCTGACACCTTGAAATCCAATTGAATTACCCCTAAGACTAAACCAAAAATAAATGAAGTATTTTGAAAGAGAGTCCTCATCAAGTGAAGAACTCACATACTTGTTTGGACAAGCTCGTACTCGGCCTCTTATTGCTAGAGCAAGACTAAATAGTCCAAGGTAAAGTTAGAGGGTAAGAGCTAAAGTGTACTGTCATTTGTAACCACAACTGACAAGTGTGTTAAATGGAAGAACACACAAAACTGCAGTACTGTAACTGCAAGGCTGCTCTCTGGTGAGACCGATAAGATGGCTTAGAGCAAGACCCATACACAGTCAAAGTCTTGTGCCAATCTTACATTACTTGTGAAAAATGCAAAACAATAACTGGTATTTTTACTGGAGTACACAATGCATCTGTCTGCAAACTTTTCCTAGTACATGTGAACTGACAGGCACAACATTGGAAATGTTCCCAAAGACAAGAGCACGCAATGCAGTGGGATGAGGAAAACAGAGGTTTGAATAACAGTGGTCTTTCATCAGACAATATAAACATGTGAACAGACAGACATGCCACGTGTGATATCACAGCAATATGAGACACCCTGACTTTGAGGAAGTCAAATTCAAAGCAAAAATTGTATCCACTGAAAACAATATTGCATTGTTTAAATGCCATAAACCTAAATCGAGACCTATGTACAAATTGAAATTACACTTCATATCAAATAGTTTGGTAAGTGCAATGCAGAGCTCCATTTAAGTTTTCCACATGTGCAAACATCTATAATGTACAATACAAGGAAAAAAACTATTTCGTTCTGGACCAACAACAGGGACTCTTGAGGTTTACACATCACATTAGTTCTCTCTATTGCCTCATGTTACCTGTCCTTTAGAGTGACCCAAAGCTACAACACCCAGACTCAGCCTGCAGCCTTCTGGGGGGGGGGGGGGGGGGGGGTGTGTACTTTGAGCTCTGTCCCCATGCCCTTGTGACAGTGACAATTTCCCTTGACAGAGACACCACATCCACCCCTGACAGCAGGGCAGTATGTCACACGTACCATACATTAGCAGTGAAAATTACCCTTTGATTCTGGCACACAGAGGAAAGCTATTTGTAGCTCCGTCTGTAGGTGGGAAAGTTACACCAGACTTGTGAACGCATATTTTGGCATGTCTCATGAGGCTTTGTATATGCACTCTTCCCTGAGCTCGTCAGGAAGCCCTTGGCCACATGCAGCTCCTCACACATGCTTCAGCAGAGAGGTGGCAAGCAAGCAGAAGGGTGTAAGGATCATTCACATGCTAAACAAGAGGCTCGTTCCTAACCCATTAGAGCACAATCTCAGACTTTCTTTGTAAGGAAACTGGCAGTGATAGTGGGCAACCAGATGCACTACTATTTAATTGCAGGGACAATGTTTCAGGCAAACCATAGCTTAACAGATGGCATCCCTGGGGCTAAAGAATGAAATCATCAGATTAGTAATGTATTGATAAACTGCCTCAAGAGTTTAATTTAACATGGGGCTCAAAGCAAAGACACTGCTTTATTGCATGGGAGCTTGTCAAGTTGGGGCATATACATCTACAACAGTAACAGAGGAACAAATAAAATAATAAAAATAAGAGAATCCTGAATATAGCACCAGTTAGCAGCATACAAACCCAACAGTGAAGAGGGACAGGGTCACTTTTGAATGCTTATGAAGAGGGATGAAGTGTGACCCTACCACAGGATGATGTAATAGAAGCTGTAACATGGGGGGGGGGGGGGGGGGGGGGGAATCTCAGAATTTCTCCAAGGAGGAAACAGACAGGTGGCAAGTACTCTCAGGAGAATTCATTGGGGTTTGCTTATCCTTCCTAACCTCTCCTTTAACCCTTGATTCAAATACACACTAGTAACCAGTGCAAAAAACATTTACAGGCAATGCACTAGAGGATATATTCATATATATTTCTTTTCATTTACAGAGAAAAAAGGCAGCCCTTGTAAGTGAATATATAAAGATTCCAATTTCTCTTTGTGAAGCACTGATTTAGATGCAGACATTTCAAACTCAGTGTGTGAGCCAATCACCTTGCCTGAGCTTTAGTCCAGCACACAGAAACAAAATAATCATTTAATCTGACATGCATCTACTCACAAGCATACAGACATTCTGCGCCACACGCACACACAAACTTTAAGGATCCAGAAAATTGGAACACATGTTCTGCTCATAGCAGGAAGAAGAAAAAAAAGTCTGGAGTGTTTAACAGAAATAATGGCATAAACGTAAGTCTACACTTTTTATTTTCTCTTTTTTTTTCTCCCCCCTCCACTTAGTTTTCTCCCACAGTCCTCTGTAAAATGGCAGAGTCCTTGTTGTGGTCCAGCAGCAGTAGTGGTCATCTCTGTGACAAGATCCATGGTGATCTGCCCCGCGCCTTCCTCCACCCAAACCAGACCCTTCTCACTCTGGCCATCTCGGTGGTCCCCTGTCGCCAGCTGGGCACATTCATCCAGCAGCAAGCTTGCTCGCCGGGATTCACGGCAGTGTGGCACCGCCCTCAGCCTGCTGGTGATGAACGGGGGGAAAAAAAGAAAAGAAAAGCCTTTCGTCCAACTCTTCTCTTAAGGAGTCCTACCCAGGGGTATCATGGGTCAAAGAGCAGTCAGCCCAAAGTTACAGCGGCAGTACATCATGCCACTAGAGTCCAGCCAGCTGTCTGTGATGGGGTTGTACCGCTGGACAGTGTTCAGGTAGGATGACCCCGAGTGACCCCCCACCACATAGAGGTAGTTGTCCACGATCGCTGAGCCAACCCCTGGGAAAATATGGATATCATAAAATGGTTATTTCTGGCCATGCAATCTGAATGGTCAACTTCTCTGCATCAAAATAACAAACATTGTTTGAGTCATTTCCCAACTCACCTGTACGTGGCTCATTCATGGGCCGACAGGCTGTCCACTGGTTCTGGTGTGGGTCATACCTCTCAATGCTGGACAGGTGTGATACCCCGTTGTGTCCCCCAACCACAAATATAAACCCTAGCATGACCCCAACACCAAAGTTGATCCGTTTGTCTGCCATGGGGGCTACCATTTCCCAGGCATCCTTGCTGGGGTCATACCGCTCCACACTGCACAGTAAAAAAAAAAGATTACAAAAATATATATATATTTTTTGAAGAGTTCAAGAAATAATACTCAGTCAATAAAAGGGTACAGTTACACTGTGCATTTTGACAGTCACTGCAGATGTTAGTTTTTTTAACAGGTTAGTACAGTAGCAAGACTAATACTAATAGTCCATCATATAAAAGAAAATGACTGACTAACGTTTTCTGAATCTAAGCCAATACAATTCACCATTGGTCCTTTTTGCTTGTAGATACTATATAGCTGTACCATTGTCACAGCTCAATTTAATGAGGCCATCTATTCCAGGTCTATATTTTGCTGGAAATATCAAGTACTGAAACCCTCAACAGCTTCCCTGTCCAAACACATTCTCCTGAGGGGTTTGGGGAGTCAAGGAGACTGGTAACTACAACATCTCTCTATCTAGTGAGCAAAGACAGCAACAGGGGTCTAACCAGAAAGAGAGCTCTTGTTCTACAAAAGCAACTATGTCTGTCTGAATACAAGACGAATTTTGATCCTACAGAATATGGGTTGCATTTTAGGCTAGTAACAGAGCATGATTGAAAGGGTGGCTGAAACCCTTTCCATGGATGGATCAAAGACCTCAAAAGGTCTTATGGGGTCTACCATAAATAACCTTCCTGATGTAAGCATTACCATGTGTAGGAACAAATGGAGGTTGACGGCAGGTTGAAGTAGACATAGTATTTCAAAAACCTACTAGAACCACATGAGCAAAACTACCTGTTAAATTAAATTAATTCCACCGCAGATTGACTATATTAAAACGTACCTGTTCATGTGGGCTGGGCCATAGCCTCCGATGGCATAGACCATGCCATCCAGCACAGCGGTGGCAAAACAGCTGCGTGACTTGGTCATGGGTGCCACAGGCTGCCACTCCTTCACCTTGGGGACATATTTTTCCACAGACTGTAGATAGTACTGGCCGTCGTAGCCCCCCAGGGCATAGAGCTCCCCAGCCAAGACCACTACCCCCAGGGTGCTGCGACACTCTGCCATGCGCTCCACTGTGGACCAGGTGTTGCTGTCAGGGTCCCATCTCTCCACTGTACTCTCATGTCTCCGGTAGCTAATGCCCTGTCGCATGTGTGTGGCAATGCCACCCACCACATACACCTTCTGGTCCAACAATGCCACTCCAAACTCATAGCGGGGCACACTGAGAGGGGCAAGCCCAATCCATGAGTCCGTCTGAGGGAAATACATCTCCATGCTACAAGAGAAAGAAATGAAAACATTAGTTACATTTGTTAAATGCATTTCCAATTCATACGAAACTGCTAAAAAACAATTTTGAACTACTGTTTGGGGTTCAGCATTACCTCTCGAGGGTGGCGAAGAGTCCAGCCTTGCCTCCAACAGCAAGGAGCACCTTGGGAGCACAGCGTGGCCGTGTAGACAACACCGTCTGGTAGGAGAGCCGGTGCTCAGGCATGAAATGGTATTTGAGAGCTTCGTTGAGCAGGTGCTTGCAGGCGTGGTCATCCCGGATAAGGTGGTTTGCCTCATAGAGGCGGGTAAGGAACTTAACACTGAGGAGAGGCAGGCGGATGCAGTGCAGTAGCTGAGCCAGGTGCTGCTGCCGCTCAGTGACATCATATTTGATCCACGACTCCAGGGCATAGAACACAGTCTCTTCTGTTACCACCTTCAGACAATCATTTGACACTATTTCATCCAGCTCTGCCCGTGTCAGCTCAAAAAACTCCTCTGTCTGGCACACCTCTTCAAAATTCTGGCAGATGAATTTAGTGGCAGCCAGGCAGAGATCATGGCATCCATAGGTCTCAGCGAAGCGAGAGATGCCTATACAATTTCCAGCATCTAGCTGGCTCTCTAGGAAAGAGCAACACTCCTTCAGCACCAGCTTGACCTGGAGTAGGTTAGCAGCTGGCAGTAGGGACTCCACCGTTTCCTGTGAGATGAATACTGTGCCAGTGTAGGCATACTCAACGATGGCCTACAGGAGGGAAAATAAAACAATCATGATGCGAAAAAGCCAGAAAAGGCTTGTTTTAGTAAACAGTGAAATCTTCAAAATACTAATGCAGGTAGTACCAGTGACTCGCTCAATACGGAAGTGGTCAGATGACACGGATTCTACGCTACATGACTTCTGCTAGCACAGACTGGAATATGTTCCAGGATGCATCCAATGACATTGAGGAGTATACCACCTCAGTCACCAGCTTCATCAATAAGTGCATCAACAACGTCGTCCCCACAGTGACCGTAACCAGAAGCCATGGATTACAGACAGCATCCGCACCAAGCGAAAGGCTAGAGCTGCTGCTTTCAAGGAAAGGGACACTAAGAAATCCCGCTATGCCCTCAGACGAACCATCAAACAGGCAAAGCGTCAAAACAGAGTAAGATAGAATCCTACTACACCGGCTCTGGTGCTGGTCAGATGTGGCAGGGCTTGCAATCTATTACAGACTACAAAGGGAAACCCAGTCGTGAGCTGCCCAGTGACATGAGCCTACCAGACAAGCTAAAATGCCTTTTATGCACGCTTCAAGGCGAGCAACACTGACGCATGCATGAGAGCACCAGCTGTTCCGGACGACTGTGTGATCACGCTCTCCGTAGCCGATGTGAGCAAGCCCTTTAAACAGGGCAACATTCACAAAGCCGCAGGGCCAGACGGATTACCAGGATGTGTACTCAAACCATGCGCAATCCAACTGGCAAGTGTCTTCACTGACATTTCAACCTCTCCCTGACCAAGTCTGAAATACCTGCATGTTCCAAGCAGACCACCATAGTCCCTGTACCCAAGAAAGCGAAGGTAACCTGCCTAAATGATTACTGCCCCGTAGCACTCACGTTGGTAGCCATGAAGTGCCTTGAAAGGCTAGTCATGGCTCACAGCAACACCATCAGACCGGAAACCTTAGACCCACTCCAATTCGCATAGCGCCCCAACCGATACACAGATGACAATCTCAATCGCACTCCACACTGCCCTTTCCCACATGGACAAAAGGAACACCCATGTGAGAATGCTGTTCATGGGCTACAGCTCAGTATTCAACAACCATAGTGGCCACAAAGCTCATCACCAAGCTAAGGACCCTGGGACTATAAAAGCCTTCCTCTGCAACTGGATCCTGGACTTCCTGACAGGCCGCTCCCAGGTGGTAAGGGTAGACAACAACACATCTGCCACGCTGATCCTCAACACTGGGGCCCTTCAGGGGTGCGTGCTTAGTCCCCCCCAATACTCCTTGTTCACCCACAACTGCGTGGCCAAGCATGACTCCAACACCATTATTAAGTTTGCAGACAACACAACAGTGGTAAGCCTGATCACCTACAACAATGAGACAGCCTACAGGGAGGTCAGAGACCTGGCCGTGTAGTGCCAGGACAACAACCTCTCCCCCAATATGAGCAAGAAAAAGGAGCCAATTGTAGACTTCGACGGGTCAGAAGTGACACGGGGCGAGAGTTTCAAGTTCCTTGGTGTCCACAACAAACTCATGGTCCAAGCACACCAAGACAATTGTGAAGAGACCACAACACCTTTTCCACCTCAGGAGACTGAAAAGATTTGGCATGGGTCCCTAGACCCTCAAAAATAATTATACAGCTGCACCACCTAGCGCATCCTGACCGGTTGCATCACCGCCTGGTATGGCAACTGCATCTGACCGAAAGGCACTACAGAGGGTAGTGCGTACGGCCCAGTACATCAAAGGGGCCAGGCTTCCTGCCATCCAGGACCTATAAACTAGGCTGTGTCAAAGGAAGGCCCAATTTTTTTTCAAAGCCTCCAATCACCCAAGTCATTGACTTCTCTGCTACCGGAGTGCCAAGTCTAGGACAAAAAGGCTCCTTAACAGCTTCTACCCCCAAGCTAGAAGACTGCTTAACAATTAATCAAATGGCGACCCGGACTATTTACACTGCTGCTTGCTGTTTATTATTTATGCATAGTCACTTCACCCCTACCCACATGTACAAATTACTTCTAACCTGTACCCCCGCACATTGATTCTGTACGGGTACTCGCTGTATATAACCTAGTTATTGTTAATAGTTTAGTTTATTTAGTAAATATTTTCTTGAACTGCATTGTTGGTTAAGGGCTTGTAAGTAAGAATTTTAGAAAGGTCTACACCCGTTGTATTCTGTGCTTATGACAAATAACATTTGATTTGTTTAATTGAGCCTTACTTGTAGCGCAGCCTCATCAACACACTGGAACTCCACCTCAGAGGTCTCCTTCTCTGACAGATTTCCCGTGAACATGGCCTTGAAGTAAGGGCTGATGCTCGCCAGCACCACTTTGTGAGCATGGATCTTAGCATCCCCAACTCGCAGCACAATGTCGCACAGTTCATGGTCCTGCCGCAACAGCTGTAGGCCTTGCAGCAGCTGCTCAGAGTGGGGCCGCGTCAGACTGGCAAGCATGTAGGACTGGGCCTGCTGGTCCATCTTATGGGGGGGGGGGGGAAATGCACATCATTAGCATCCTGTCAAAGACACAGGAGAAAAAAAACACAGAACTATGGACAAGTTGAAGAAGACACTCAAGACCACATTTTCCTCTCCAGGTGAAATCTAAGGGAATGACAGAAGCAATTTGTAAGGAAATTCTGGCAATGTGAGCCATCACTTACACAATCTGAAGTGACTATGCATCATGCCAATAAGTTAACTGAATCAAGTACAACATACTATACGCAGTGGCAGTGCACTGCATACCAGATATTATCAGAATGTGTGATGACATGTGTAACCCTGAACATGGCCAAGTTAACAGACAGGCTAATTATATAGATCTGATTAATAGCGAATGGCATTGCAAAACTGTCCTGACGAAAGATGGAAAAACCTGTTTTTTTTTTTTTTTTTCACGGTGAAAATTTTATAAGAAATCAGTTTACATTTATAATAATCCTCACGATAAAAATACTTATTTCACTCTACAGTTTGGCTCATCTAGTGAGCTAATAACCCCGGTTACTAAATAATAGTAACTAGCTATGCCATTAGTATTTAGCATATTCGCAGCAATGGACAAAGCTTGAGTAACGCCTCAAAATCGCTCAAATCAACTAGCTGTCAAATGTTGTTAGCAAGCTAGTCTACATTTGCTTAGCTAGATACCGTAGCTATAGCTCAGCTGAGCGAGCAAACACGCTAACCTTGCTAGTAGCCAGCTAGCGCAACAATCTATTTGCCAAATTTCGGTGATCAAATTCTTTCAAAACCCCTCGACGGCTTGTAGAATAGAAACGTAAAAAATAAACATGACATTTCTCAAGCTAAGGGTAACATCCGTTTACTAGTTTAGCCAGCTATCTTGACATATAATCTGTCCAATAACGTTCGTTAGCGAGCTAACGTTCGCTGCCTTCGAGTCGTCGGTCCACTTTTTTTAGCATCAGCCTTGCAAGCCACAAGTACTGTTCAGATGTTTCAGATCCGCTGATGAATATTATATTTTACAACATTGTAATATTGGCGTAGGCTGGAATAGCCAGGCTATCGGATGTACGAAGGTTCTGCGGCCTCTTGTGAGAAATTACAATAACAAGGGCATGCTATGTCCAATGCATTGGCACTGCAGAGCACGCCAGTGCAAATTTGATGCTAAAAATAAACAGTACTAAGCAAGCTATACATTGTTCTCCATCTAGTTGAGCGGTAATCAGTTATGTAGTAGCTATCAAACTTCACTTGTCCAAACATTTACAGGAATATGCAACGGAGAGAAACCTGTGTTGAGCGTCAGATGTCCCGACAATAGCTGTTTTTATCGCAATAGCGGCAGGAACCCCAGCGTCTGTCAGGAAACAAACGCCAAACACTTTATGCGGCGTAACTTCCGGGAGCGCGCGGGCGACTTCAGAGGAATGGTAATTTTGTAGCTATTTCGCACACATTTTAAATGTATCGTCTTTTTTTGTGCACAACCATAATACAAAATACAAGTTAGGGGAGAGCTTAAAGTGAAAGACGGCAATACCCAATGAAAATAAAATGGTCAGCATAAAAAAAATCCTATCATTGATATTACGTGTTTGATGTATATAATTGACATGCATTTGCAGATACAGGTAGGCGACATCGTCATCAGCTTCTCAAGAAGTTGCACTCGTCCTCTGGTGCCATGCAGAGGTGCCCACCATATCAATCTATGAATCTGTTTTTACTGGTATACCGTGTACGGATATGCAATAGAGCACCAGTCAAAAGTTAGGACACACCTACTCATTCCAGGGTGTTTCTTTATTTGTACTATTTTCTACATCGTAGAATAATAGTGAATACATGAAATAACACATATTAAATCATGTAGTAACCAAAAAAGTGTTAAACAAATCAAAATATATTTTATACTTGAGATTTTTCAAAGTAGCCACCCTTTGCCTTGATGACATATTTGCACACTCTCAACCAGCTTCATAAGGTAGTCACCTGGAATTAATTTCAATTAACAGGTGTGCCTTCTTAAAAGTTAATTTATGGAATTTCTTTCCTTCTTAATGCGTTTGAGCCAATCAGTGTTGTGACGAGGTAGGGGTGGTATATTTTTATTTTATTTTTATTTAACCTTTATTTAACTAGGCAAGTCATTTAAGAACAAATTCTTATTTACAATGACGTTCTACAATGATGGTATACAGAAGATAGCCCTATTTGGTAAAATACCAAGTCCATATTATGGCAAGAACAGCTCAAATAAGCAAAGAGAAATGACAATCCATCATTACTTTAAGACATGAAGGTCAGTCAATGCGGAACATTTCAAGAACTTTGAAAGTATCTTCAAGTGCAGTCGCAAAAACCATCAAGCACTACGATGAAACTGGCTCTCGTGAGGAGAGCCACAGGAAAAGAAGACCCAGAGTTATCTCTGCTACAGAGAATAAGTTCATTAGAGTTACCAGCCTCAGAAATTGCAGCCCAAATAAATGCTTCACAGAGTTCAGGTAACAGACACAACTCAACATCAACTGTTCAGAGGAGACTGCGTGAATCAGGCTGTCATGGTCGAATTGCTGCAAATAAACCACTACTAAAGTACACCAATAAGAAGAAGATACTTGCTTGGGCCAAGAAACAAGAGCAATGGACATTTGACCAGTGGAAATCTGTCCTTTGGTCTGATGAGTCCAAATGTAAGATTTTTTTGTTCCAACCGCCGTGCCTTTGTGAGACGCAGAGTAGGTGAATGGATGATCTCTGCATGCGCGGTTCCCACCATGAAGCTTGGAGGAGGAGGTGTGATGTGCTCTGTTGGTGACACTGTCAGTGATTTATTAGAATTCAATAAATCAGGTAGGATAGGATGACCCCAGCGGTACCACCCCATTCAAGGCATACATAACCAGCATGGCTACCACAGCATTCTGCAGCGATACACCATCCCATCTGGTTTGCACTTATTTGGACTATAATTTGTTTTTCAACAGGACAATGACCCAGCACACCTCCAGGCTGTGTAAGGGCTATTTGACCAAGAATGATAGTGATGGAGTGCTGCATCAGATGACCTAGCCTCCACAATCACCCGACCTCAACCCAATTGAGATGGTTTCGGATGAGTTGGACCGCAGAGTGAAGGAAAAGCAGCCAACAAGTGCTCAGCATATGTGGGAACTCCTTCAAGACTGTTGGAAAAGCATTCCAGGTTAAGCTGGTTGAGAGAATGCCAAGAGTGTACAAAGCTGTCATCAAGGCAGGGCGACTACTTGGAAGGATCTCAAATATAAAATATATGATTTAACACTTTTTTTTTGGTTATTACATAATTCCATGTGTTATTTCATAGTTTTGATGTCTTCACTATTATTCTACAATGTAGAAAATAGTACAAATAAAGAAAAAACATTGAATGAGTAGGTGTCCAAACTTTTGACTGGTACTGTATATCGTGATTCGCCCATAAGCAAAACATTTGAATTGAGATTATTTTTACGTTATATCGCCCAGCTCTAGTATACCAGAAGGTACTAAAAGTAGTGGAGGTACTAGTTTCGATGTCTTCACTATTATTCTACAATGTAGAAAATAGTAAAAAATAAAGAAACCTTGGAATGGTATACATCAAATTCCATCCGATACTCAACCTACCGCTCGCGTCACCATGGAAGCGGTCCGTTTGTGTCATGTTGAATTCGCCATTTTGATGCTTCTTGGCGTGGGCTACGGCGACGAACGTCTCTACTTCAGCGCAGCTAGCTAGATTAGCTACAAACATTCAACGTAGAATCTCATACAGTTACAAGGGGATTTCAATTCGTATTATTAGTCGGACATTTAACCGAGGAGGTCATGAAGATTTGGAAAACGTTTTCGTACCCCGGACGTCAAATTTGAACGACTAATCGGAATGCGAAGTCCGAATTTGTCTGTTTTCTAACTTTGCCAGTTAACGTTAAGTAGTTAGCCAAGATAGCCACCACCAGGTTGCTACTCAGCCGCAAGCCTTGAAGACGTAGCTAAAAGCTATCTATGATATTGAATTATATGGAAAACATCAATCAGAAGAGGTACTGGCAGCGACGTCGCCCTGACACTCCATTTCTGAACAATGAATGATGTTAGAAGCAATGGAAACATTTTGTGGGCTACCTAGTTACCAATACAGTTAGCTGAAATACAACAGGGGCTTTCAAATATAACATTCCACTCTGCTTTTTCCCCCCGTCGTGGCTATGTAGGGAAAGCACAGCAACCTTACAAGTGGTTTTATTTTTCACTCAACGTTGCTTTCACTGTTCACGTTCCAGTTGTCTCGTAGAACAAAACAAATAACATTTATTCATAAGAAGCTGCAAATATGAAGTATTTTAATGTCATGCATTGATTATGCTTGGACATGTTCAAATGTCTTTCCCAATACCAGCTGCCTACAGGTCTAAAACTTATTGTTGAACTGACTATTACCATATAGAGACATATCTGAGTGCAATTGTACTGGACGGCAACCACAGTATTGCCACTGTGAAATACAGCACCGAAGAGGCTAAATCTACCCACCAAGATGACGATTCAAAGTAAAGGACAATATTGCTGTCCTCACAGAAATGTGAATGCTTCATTAGATTTCCCCATTTGACCACATCCAAAGGACCATCCATTATGATTTTTGGATTGATATCCCAAGAGTTACACGAAAAGCTCCTAGACCTCAAAAACTACCAAAATCGAACAAATGGTGTGGAACAGCTGAAAAATATCCTCTTTGGATTGGACTTGAAGCCAGTCCCCTCAGACAGTATTGTGGAGTTTATCAATTTTCTCCGCAGACTTCTAGATGACAGCAACTTCAAAGTTTTGTACGGCACTTTACAGGTGATAAACCTACTCATTCAGAAATTGGATTACAATGTAGACACATATTTCAAACAGTTAGCGTGTGTGGCTCTGAAAACCCTTGGGGACACCCGCGCTGTCACCAGGAATGAGTATATGAATGTGTTCAGGCAGTTGACTAGAATTGTAGGGCCACAGAAAGTGTTGGACCTTGTTATTGGACACCTGAGACACAAGAACTCCCGGGTCAGAGAGGATGTCATCAACATCATCACAGCAGCTATGCTCACCCACCCCAGGAAGGACTTCAACATCCCCAGCCTCTGCTTTGAAGTTGCACCATACCTGGCAGACAGCAAGAAGAAGGTCCGCCATGCAGCCCTAGAACTATTTGCCGTTTTTGACCATTGCCTTGACACAGGGAAAAAACAGCCCCTAATGAAGGCTGTAAACAGAGTTGAGCTCAATGGGGATGTGGAGGGTCTTATGGCAGCTGTGCAAGCAAGAAGAGCCAGGCACATACTTCCCAGACTGTCCTCGGATGGAATGGTGGAGTATGCCCTTGTAATCCCTAAACCAGGACAACGATGCTCACCTCAGTTTGGGTCGGGAGCTGACCTGGAGTGGGTGCTCAATGGTGGGCGGATCAGCAGCGCCAGGAGCATCAGGACAGAACCAGACTCTGACAGGCTGTATCATGGTTATGGAAGCTTGGGCTCCCTTGTTGATGACCTTCCACTGCAGAGGAGAATTGTCAGTGCAGGCAAAGGGAAGAACAAGCTGCCCTGGGAGAGGTCAAGCCTCCCTTCCACAGTGAACACCCAGCCATGCAGTGCCCCTAAGGGGAAATCCTCTGATCAGGTTGGTCATCGATGACCGCAAGGTTACATCAAGCAAAAGTCTGAAGACGACACTGGTCTATCTAGCTGTTTTGATTTAGCAAAGTCTCATTAGAGAAAGAAATATCAAGACATCCTCTCTAGGCTATATAGGTATAATAATCTTATTTCCATAGAGGCACCATAATTCCCATTGAATAAGGTGCAAATAGAATGAGGTGTGCAACCACCCAAAGTACAAATCTATCAAATATTAGTTTGCAGGAACCTGATGAAAACGACCCCAAACATGTCTACACTGAATCAATAACACGCTGTATACTACATCAGTATACAACACGCAGTATACTAGATACTGACGAATACTTGTGTTAGGACTATATGGAGTTGTACGTGCAAAAATCCAGGACACAATTTATATTAATTGGCTCACTGCATACTGTGAAAATGGTAGGCCTAATATACTGAACAAAAATATAAATGCAACATGCAATAATTTAAAAGATTTTACTCAGTTACAATTAATTTGAGAATCAGTCAATTGAAATGAATTCATTAGGCCCTAACCTATGCATTTCACATGATTGGAAATACAGACATGCATCTGTTAGTCACAGATACCTTTTAAAAAAAAAATAGGCATCACAAAGGGTCTCAGGATCTCATCACGGTAGTTCTGTGCATTCAAATAGCCATTGAAAATGTAATTGTTTTCATTGTCTGTTTTACGCCCATTTCCATAACTGCACCGCCACCATGGGGCACTCTGTTCAAAATGTTGACATCAGCAAACCGCTCACCCACATGATGCCATTACACGTGGTCTGCAGTTGTGAGGCATACTGCCAAATTCTCTAAAATGACATTGGAGGCGGCTTATGGTAGAGCAATGAATGTTCAATTCTCTGGCAACAGCTCTGGTGGACATTCCTGCAGTCAGCATTTCAATTGCACGCTCCCTCAAAACATGTGACATCTGTAGCATTGTGTTGTGTGACAACTGCACATTTTAGTGGCCTTTAATTGTCCCCAGCACAAGGTTTACCTGTGTAATGATCATGCTATTTAAACAGCTTCTTGATATGCCACCCCTGTCAGGTGGATGGATTATCTTGACAAAGGATACAATTCTCACGAACAGGGATATAAACAAATTTGTGCCCAAAATTTGAGAGAAATAATATTTGTGTGTTTAAGAACATTTCTGGGATCTTTTATTTCAGCTCATGAAACATGGGACCAGCACTTAACATGTTGTGTTTATGTTTTTGTTCAGTGTAGTTATGTATGTAGTGATGATGCAAATGTTTCCCTTTAGTTGACATTATTGACTCAGCAATCAAAGTTCACATGTTTAATGGTGTAAAGGGCTTCTAAAAAATATTAATGCAGATCCAATGGAATAAGTTGCCTTTCAATCAGTCACTGATTTACTGTGCTCTTGGAGTAGCATCTTTCCTATTGACTTCACCATCCACCTCAGGGGCTGTGGTTTAGTTGATTTGTTTGTCTCCACAATCAAAGCCCTAGTGCACTGATTGCAAAGGGCCTGAAAAGGACTGTCACCTGTCTGCAAGGGCTGGTAGTTTATTTTGTTTTGTGGCCATGACAACCATTTGGTGAGCAGTCAGTTGCCTTGTGGCCAATTAGGAGGAGAGAGATGACAGCTACCATGTGAGTGTTTATCAATCACCTTAGTCTAAATTTGAGATAAGAAAAGGGGGGGGGGCTCTACCATATTCTGAAGGCAAGCAAACTATTTGTTTGATGCCTGATGTGACATTGAACATTCATTTGTTTGTCATTTCCGAGATGCATTCTCAGGCATTTCAAGTTGTGGTCAGTCAGGGAAAATCAAATAATATTATTGATCGCATACACATACAGTGGGGAGAACAAGTATTTGATGCACTGACGATTTAGCAGATTTTCCTACTTACAAAGCATGTTTTTATCATAGGTACACTTCAACTGTGAGAGATGGAATCTAAAACAAAAATCCAGAAAAATCACATTGTATGACTTTTAAGTAATTCATTTGCATTTCATTGCATGACAAGTATTTGATACATCAGAAAAGCAGAACTTAATATTTGGTACAGAAACCTTTGTTTGCAATTACAGAGATCATATGTTTCCTGTAGTTCTTGACCAGGTTTGCACACACTGCAGCAGGGATTTTGGCCCACTCCTCCATACAGACCTTCTCCAGATCCTTCAGGTTTCGGGGCTGTCGCTGGGCAATACGGACTTTCAGCTCCCTCCAAAGGTTTTCTATTGGGTTCAGGTCTGGAGACTGGCTAGGCCACTCCAGGACCTTGAGATGCTTCTTACGGAGCCACTCCTTAGTTGCCCTGGCTGTGTGTTTCGGGTCGTTGTCATGCTGGAAGACCCAGCCACGACCCATCTTCAATGCTTTTACTGAGGGAAGGAGGTTGTTGGCCAAGATCTCATGATACATGGCCCCATCCATCCTCCCCTCAATATGGTGCAGTCGTCCTGTCCCCTTTGCAGAAAAGCATCCCCAAATAATTATGTTTCCACCTCCATGCTTCACAGTTGGGATGGTGTTATTGGGGTTGTATTCATCCTTCTTCTTCCTCCAAACACGGCGAGTGGAGTTTTGACCAAAAAGCTCTATTTTTGTCTCATCAGACCACATGACCTTCTCCCATTCCTCCTCTGGATCATCCAGATGGTCGTTGGCAAACTTCAGACGGGCCTGGACATGCGCTGGCTTAAGCAGGGGGACCTTGCGTGCGCTGCAGGATTTTAATCCATGACGGCGTAGTGTGTTACTAATGGTTTTCTTTGAGACTGTGGTCCCAGCTCTCTTCAGGTCATTGACCAGGTCCTGCCGTGTAGTTCTGGGCTGATCCCTCACCTTCCTCATGATCATTGATGCCGCATGAGGTGAGATCTTGCATGGAGCCCCAGACTGAGGGTGATTGACCGTCATCTTGAACTTCTTCCATTTTCTAATAATTGCACCAACAGTTGTTGCCTTCTCACCAAGCTGCTTGCCTATTGTCCTGTAGCCCATCCCAGCCTTGTGCAGGTCTACGATTTTAACCCTGATGTCCTTACACAGCTCTCTGGTCTTGGCCATTGTGGAGAGGTTGGAGTCTGTTTGTTTGAGTGTGATTGACAGGTGTCTTTTATACAGGTAACAAGTTCAAACAGGTGCAGTTAATACAGGTAATGAGTGGAGAACAGGAGGGCTCCTTAAAGAAAAACTAACAGGTCTGTGAGAGCCGGAATTCCTACTGGTTGGTAGGTGATCAAATACTTATATCATGCAATAAAATGCTAATTAATTACTTAAAAATCATACAATGTGATTGTCTGGTATTTTGTTTTAGATTCCGTCTCTCACAGTTGAAGTGTACCTATGATACAAATTACAGACCTCTACATGCTTTGTAAGTAGGAAAACCTGCAAAATCGGCAGTGTATCAAATGCTTGTTCTCCCCACTGTATTTAGTAGATGTTATTGCGAGCAATGTTTCTTCAAAAAAAATTCCGGCACTGAGCAAATTTCAGGTCTGCTGAGCACAAACTAGAACATTGAAAATTCTGTGCAACTACCGGGGCGCGTTCACTGTGAACACTGAGGCTGTACCCACTTTAAGTTACAGTTTTAACAGTGGCCAAGTAGGCTTCTGTGGCTATTTGATCATAATGTAGGGCTACCAGAGTGGCCTACCATCAAAAACAATGGAGAAAAATGCATCCCATAATATTTTAAAATGGAAATAGCTGTTCTGTCAGTAGCAGCAAATGTGTGGTGTTCAATGTAGCCCTACATTCCATGAGACTTTTGAAAAAACATGCATGGCTTGACATTAACCTGTTTATCCACTTGTCCTTCATACAAGTACGTGACTGAAAATGTTGTTTGATGTAAGAAACCACTTTACAAAATAAAATGTATTATTATTCCCATACCATTATTAGAGAAACAGACAAATTATGCTACCCTCTGCCTATTGGCTACTTCGCTTATTCAAAACCGTCTCAAAATACAACACTGCTCCTTTAAGACATAAAAAAAACTATTTTAAAATGCACACATTTTGTGCTCTTATAGGAAGCAACCACTCACCCATTGTTGACTAGAAATGAGCGATAACTGGGCTAATAACTTAATAACTAGCAAAGAATATGAACAAATGTGCACAGGTCTTTTTTTTTCTTCTTTTTAAAATTTTACCCCATTTTTCTCCCCAATTTCGTGGTATCCAACTGTTAGTAGCGACTATCTTGTCTCATCGCTACAACTCCCGTACAGGCTCGGGAGAGACGAAGGTTGAAAGTTGTGCGTCCTCCAATACACAACCCAACCAAGCCGCACTGCTTCTTAACACAGCGCGCATCCAACCCGGAAGCCAGCCGCACCAATGTGTCGGAGGAAACACTGTACACCTGGTAACCTTGGTTAGCGTGCACTGCACCCAGCCCGCCACAGGGGTTGCTGGTGCGCGATGAGACAAGGATATCCCTACCGGCCAAACCCTCCCTAACCCGGACGACGCTAGGCCAATTGTGCGTCGCCCCATGGACCTCCCGGTCGCGGCCGGTTACGACAGAGCCTGGGCGCGAACTCAGAGTCTCTGGTGGCACAGCTGGCGCTGCACCCGGGAGGCCCACGAGCCTGAGTCTTGTCTGTCAATGCAATAGAATCCTACTCCAATGCGCTTTGCCTACAGTAAAATCTCTTGCATAGTTTTGCATACTAAGTCTTGCATAGTTTGTTTTGTTTCGGTATGTTACATTGAAAGTGGCTAATATTGCGTTGATTCAAGCACATTTCCCGCAGTAGAGCGAAACATTGATAGTGTTGACTGAAGTGGAAATCTCTGGAAAGTTGAGTGAAGTTCAACCTTGTGCTTCTCTGCGCGGGCTGATATTTCTTTTGCATGGCAGTCTGAGGGGAGCTGCACACCAGCGCAGTTTAAAGGGAACATTGGTTGTGGGGGAAACTAAATGCTTGGGTTGCTAGCTCCAACAGTGCAGTAATATCTAACAATACACACATCTAAAAAAGTTGGAATGGAATTAAGAAATATATATATATATATATATATATATATATTATAACTAGGTAAGTCAGTAACAAATTCTCATTTACAATGACTACCTACACCGGCCAAAACACGACGATGCTGGGCCAATTGTGCACCGCCCTATGGGACTCCCAATCACGACCGGTTGGGATACAACCTGGATTCGAACCAGGGAGTCTGTATTGATGCCTCTAGCACTGAGATGCCGCGCCTTGGACCGCTGCGCCACTCATGAGCACGAAATATTAGGACGAGTAATGTTGGAGTCCGTTGTATAAAATATGTGTGTGTGAGTGATGGGATGTGTAGACATGGATAGAATATGTAGTATATCTGAAGAATACGTAGGATAATAATGTAGGCCTACTGTACATCGATAGAGGGTTTGAATACATATTTATTGCATGATCCACATTAGACAGAATAGGTGAGACTACATATTTGACTGCTTGGGGGAGATAAGTACCTAATATTACAGGGCACCTGTTCCTCGACGAGTGATAATCCAAAGAGCTTTATCTATGTAGCTGCGGGGAACCCCAGGCTACAATGGGTTTACTCCAAGATCCTCTCATCAGGGAAGTCAATTTACTAATCTGCACGTTTCATTCTCTCAGATACTGAAACACCCAGCTGTCAGTGTCAGACAGTGGCATAGGTTCGTAGTGGGAAACACTGGCCATCTTCCCTGTTTCGCATAATAGAGAGTAGCCTACTTAGACTACTGAATAGTCGCAAAGATGCAACAAAAGTATAGGCAATGCACTCGGATGAAGATCTGCGGGGGAGAAATCCCAGCACTGTCACAGAGACTGGTGGGGATAACAGACTAAAGGTCTGGTTTCACCCCCCACACGACGCTGACTGTAGACTAGGTGGGAGGGGCTGGCTGGCATATTTTATTAATCTCTTCATTCACGGGACTATGTCATGTGGATTGCAGAAACCATCGCTGATGTCTGTCTCAGCAGTCTTGATGTTGTAACGAACCATGAACTTGGAAGATAAAAAACAACTCGATTGAATGTTTTTAAACCTATTAATTTCTATGTTTTTGAAAATGAAACCCCTCTCACAGATGATCTCCTTCCCTTGGAGCAGTTTGCCACCAAAATGTCTGGAATACACTGTGCAACAAGTTTCAGTGAGCATTCAGGTACTATCAAAGGCAAAGCATTGTAATTTGCAAGAATGACCTTCATTGATCACAATAGGTGAAAACTAGAGCTACTTGTTCAGAGGCGTTTTGTTTGCTCTGTTCCCCAAAGTCATTTTGGAGCCTTCCAGTGAAACCTTATGTTTACAGTAGTCCCCATCTCCCAGCAACATCTTTGCCACACAACACACTTGTATTCAGAGAGGGTTTGAAACTTAATTCGCAATGCATGTGAAGATCATAGGGCCCGATGCACCTGTGGAACATCAACCACTTACGTCCCTAATGTTGATTAAGATCCCAGTGGGTTCGTCTGAAGGCAATGTGAGTTGCTTTTAATCAGATAGCCGTGAGATGGATCTCAACACCCTGTCTGAGGGAAGCTTTGGTGTTTGAGGTGAAAACTGCACATCACTCTCCTTACCTCAGAGATCTATTTTACTGTGAGGCTTACAAATGTGCCATGGCAACACCTTTAAAAGTTTAATAAGAGTGGTACATGTCATTGATGTAGACAGACGCCAATTTGAGCTCGTGTCTATACACTGACAGTCCCAGAGCACACAATTACTTTGAGCTAAACATAGCTTTGTTGACACCAATGGATGAAATTACAGTTGATCCATGGTAGGCTCTCTATGTTTTCAAATAATCGTTTATGTTTGACATGTGAACTTGACCCAGTATTGTAGCTCTCAGTGATGGATAAGTGTCACCATTGTTACCCCTTGATTTTATCTCCTCAGGTCATCAGTGAAGACTGCCTGTCCCATACCCGGAAGCTGAGTCCGGAGACATATGTCCCCAGTTTCGGTAAGTGCCCACTTCTGTCTCTTCCATGAATCAAGAGCTACCGCACAAGATGCAGTTCAGTTGCTGTCAGTGCTGAAGTTAGCCAGGTTATAGATTAAACCAGTTTTGAATAGGATTATCACACAGAGTCAATGGATCCACACCATTGCATGCCATTCAGAGCACTGACATGACTGAGTAGAAAGAAGAGTGCCATGCAGGTCTCGCGCAACAAAGATTAAACAAATTCATAGCCGTTGGTTATTGCTGTACATTATAGGGAAATAATGCCCAGTAGAACGCCTTTTAAGCCAATCAGAAACTAGTATTTAACAATTCCATGGCGTAATTGCCTATATTTTGCTGCCATTGTTGGGAAGACATTGAGTACACAAGACAAGTACCAAGCAAGGCCAGTATGGACATTAGCATGCTTCACCCTTGAAATCCTAACCACTGTTGTGCTTTCCATCTTGAACTGGTGTAAAAATGTCTCTACAAGAATGCATAGGTAGATGGAGAGTTGTGTAATGTATTGTGACAATATATGGAGGTGTCCTTGAAGTGATGGGGTGGTGCTTTCTCTAAACATGGTTGATGTGTCAGTGGGAGTCAGTCAGTCACTCCTCTTCATGTTCCTGCTGTTTAGCACCAATGCCGTTCGTAGGCGTTCAATAAATAGACACTTAATATGAGGCATGGAGGCTGGCATTGAGAATGAGTTGTTGAGAATGCAATAAGTTAGTACTAAACCTTGATCTGGTTCTCACTATGAAAACAGTGTGATCAAATACATTCATTTTGTGTTCTCTGTTGACAAAGGAGAATATATGAGGTATTGATTTTTAGGTAGGAAGGCCAGTAATTACTAAAGTTGATGAAAGCAATAGTTAGCTTCAGTGATTTATCAGAGTTCCTCCACTTTGCAGTCACAGTTGGTTTGTGATCACGGCCACCACCCTGTCGGAGGCTTCCTTCCCATTGCAGTCAACTAGCCCACGGTTGACTTGGCTCACTGAAAAGACCCAGTCAGACAACCAGAGGCAGTGGTCAGGAGAAAAGCTCTCAAAGGATGGAAAGGACCAGACTAGGTGGGGAAGCCAATAGAGATTATACAGCAGATACTGTGTCATAAACTTGGTATCATCTGAAGCGGGAATGCTAGCGATAGTACTTAGGTATTCAATTGCCAGGGTATTTTTGTGTAACTTGACCTCTCGTCAAGATACCTTACAGTGAAGCAGCGGAATAGTGACAGGAGAATAAGATGCATGCTACACTCCTGATGTGGTTTGTATGGTTGGTTGATTTGGACATAATAAGAATTGTTCTGTTATAGGACTTAGAAACTAGTACCTCCACTACTTTTAGTACCTTCTGGTATACTAGAGCTGGGCGATATGCCCTAAAAATCATCTCAATTATTATTATTTTTGCTTATGGGCAAATCACGATATATATACAGTACCAGTCAAAAGTTTGGACACCTACTCATTCAAGGGTTTTTCTTTATTTGTACTATTTTCTACATTGTAGAATAATAGTGAAGACATCAAAACTATTAAATAACACATGGAATCAAGTAGTAACCTAAAAAGTGTTAAACAAATCTAAATATATTTTATATTTGAGATTCTTTAAAGTAGCCACCCTTTGCCTTGATGACAGCTTTGCACACTACATTTGAACAGCATGCTAGTTTGTCCACTTTGTTCAGATGTTGAAATCACGTGAACTTACTTATTTCTCAGAATGAGAACGAATTGCCAATTCCTTATACACTGAGTATACAAAACATTATGAACTCCTGCTCTTTCAGTGACATAGACTGACCAGGTGAATCCAGGTGAAAGCTAGGATCCCTTATTGATGTCACTTGTTAAATCCACTCCAATTAGTGTAGATGAAGTGGAGGGGACAGGTTAAAGAATAATTTTTAAGCTTTGAGACATAGATTGTGTATGTTAACCCTAACCTTTAGCAATGCTGCTGTGTTTTTCATGGTCAACAGTTTCCCGTATGTATCAAGAGTGGTCCACCACTCAAAAGACATCAAGCCAACTTGGCACAAATGTGGGAAGCATTGGAGTCAACATGGGCCAGCATCCCTGCGCAAATCAATATTAGGAAGGTGTTCTTAATGTTTTGTACACTCAGTGTATAATTGTTTTATGCTTATTGCACATTTATAAACGGACTAGACAGCCAGTATAACAGTCTGGCTAAAATGCTGGCTTAATGCCGCGCGTGTCAAACTGAGCATTCATTTTCCAGAATCAATGTTCATTGATACTCCTGTTTTAGTAGCGTCTACTCTGCACACACTTTGAGGAGTTTATTCATAAAAGGGGTAGTGTTGGAAAGGTTAACTACTCTTCTATTACAGTAAAATAATCTCTTAATGTCTTTTGGTGTCTAAATTACCGATTCTGTTGGACCAAACCTCAAATGCAATTAGTGTGCAAAGCTGGTATCAAGGCAAAGGGTGGCTACTTTGAGGAATCTCAAATATAACATATCTTTTTATTTGTTTTCACGTTTGGTTAGTACATGATTCCATATGTGTTATTTCATAAACTCAGCAAAAAAATAAATGTCCCTTTTTCAAGACCCTGTCTTTCAAAGATAATTCGTAAAAATCTAAATAACTTCACAGATCTTCATTGTAAAGGGTTTAAACACTGTTTCCCATGCTTGTTCAATGAACCATAAACAATTAATGAACATGCACCTGTGGAACGGTCGTTAAGACACTAACAGCTTACAGACAGTAGGCAATTAAGGTCACAGTTATGAAAACTTAGGACACTAAAGAGGCCTTTCTACTAACTGAAAAAACCCAAAAGAAAGATGCCCAGGGTCCCTGCTCATCTGCGTGAATATGCCTTAGGCATGCTGCAAGGGGGCATGAGGACTGCAGATGTGGCCAGGGCAATAAATTGCAATGTTTGTACTGTGAGACGCCTAAGACAGCGCTACAGGGAGACAGGACGGACATCTGATTGTCCTCGCAATGGCAGACCACGTGTAACAACACCTGCACAGGATCGGTACATCCGAACATCACACCTGCAGGACAGGTACAGGATGGCAACAACAACTTCCCAAGTTACACCAGGAACGCACAATCCCTCCATCAGTGCTCAGACTGTCCACAATAGTCTGAGAGAGGCTGAACTGAGGGCTTGTAGGCCTGTTGTAAGGCATGTCCTCACCTGACATCGCCTATGGGAACAAACCCACCGTTGCAGGACCAGACAGGACGATTCGCGGTTTTGTCTCACCAGGGGTGATGGATTCGCGTTTATCATCGAAGGAATGAGCGCTACACCGAGGCCTGTACTCTGGAACGGGATCGATTTGGAGGTGGAGGGTCCGTCATGGTCTGGGGCGGTGTGTCACCGCATCATCGGACTGAGCTTGTTGTCATTGCAGGCAATCTCAACGCTGTGCGTTACAGGGAAGACATCCTCCTCCCTCATGTGGTACCCTTCCTGCAGGCTAATCCTGACATGACCCTCCAGCATGACAATGCCACCAGCCATACTGCTCATTCTGTGTGTGATTTCCTGCAAGACATGAATGTCAGTGTTGGCCATGTCAGCCATGGCCAGCGAAGAGCCCGGATCTCAATCCCATTGTGCACGTCTGGGACCTGTTGGATCGGAGGGTAGGGCCATTCCCCCCAAAATGTCCGAGAACTTGCAGGTGCCTTGGTGGAAGAGTGGGGTAACATCTCACAGCAAGAACTAGCAAATATGGTGCAGTCCATGAGGAGGAGATGTGCTGCAGTACTTAATTCAGCTGGTGGCCACACCAGATACTGACGGTTACTTTTGATTTTGACCCTCCCCCCTTTGTTCAGGGACACATTATTCAATTTCTGTTAGTCACATGTCTGTGGAACTTGTTCAGTTTATGCCTCAGTTGTTGAATCTTGTTATGTTCATACAAATATTTACACATGTTAAACGCAGTTGACAGTGAGAGGACGTTTCTTTTTTTGCTGAGTTTAGTGTTGATGTCTTCACTATTGTTCTACAATGTTGAAAATAGTAAAAATAAAGAAAAACCCTGGAATGCGTAGGTGTGTCCAAACTTTTGACTGGTACTGTATTGCCCATCTGTACTGTATACCTACAGTATGTAATCTAACACAATGCTGAATGTATACTAGTGAATACTATTGAATCGGGTGCATTGGGAATTTGAAATGAGTCCAAAATATTGTACAAGACTTTGCTAAAGTAGCCTACAAATAATGTAAAATGATAATACAATATTTCTGCTGTATGTTTTTTGCTGTAAAGCATGCAGTGAAATACAAAAGTAAAACTTGTGTGACTTAGTTATGTGTTTTGGGGTCGGGAGTGTTTGTGACCCTCTACGTAGCCACTGTTTACAAGATTAGCCTGTGCTTGCAGGCAAGACTGGACTTGGCTATTTTTAAAGCAGGCTACAGAACACGCCAACAACTTTTACTGCACAGTATAAACAAACAGTGTCCGAACAAATGTCCCCCTTCGCTGCTCTCTCATAAAGTCTGTTTTCAAACATCACTGAACGAATCAATGGATGTTTTAACTAAGCTTTGGCTTAGCCAAAGGTATTAAACCTAGACAGAATAATTTATCAAGTGAAACAAACTAGGATCCGATTACATTCCCCATGCCAGGAACTGGGCTCACAAGCCAGCCTGACCCCAGCTTTAGCTTGGCCTCAATGAAGAGGACTCCATTGACCATATCACTTTGAAACTTAACATGAGTTGCTGAAGCAACCAGTCATCGTATTGTATTGATAGACAATATATGATGGTTGAGGTACACTACAGTAATAGCTGATTTGTTGTCCTCTAGGTTCTGCAGAGCCCCATAAAACCCTGTCCTCTAGGAGGGAATCCCCTGGACGCTTGAGAAGGAGTGGGAGCCTTGACTTAGACCCTGACATCTTTAAATCTACCAACTTCTCTGACACAGAGGGAGGTGAGGAAGTCTTTACTCTGCTCAATCTGTGCCTTCTACAGAACAGTTTCATTGAAAGGTAACTGAAGGATCTTTGTGTTGCAGTGGTACACAAGGCCCGTCTCCTCTCTGGGACCTCCGGCTTTGAGCACACCTTATCCAACCCCTCGGCCCAGGGCACCTTCCTACTGCCCTCCTACCCTCTGGCTACACTCCCCGGGGGCCTGCTGACCCCAACACTGTCCCACCGCCGCGCTGACTCCTCACTGTCAATGTCCAACACTTGGCCCAACAAGAGAGAGAGCAGCCCTCAAAGACGAGACCCCAGCCCCTGGAAAGACATATCAAGTATGGGTCTGGTGTCTTCTGCATATTGGGTAGATCTTGATAGTCATGTAATTTATTTGAGGCATGTTGTTGAGTGCTTTCTTTGTCCCCACAGGTGACTTCTCATCCAGCAGGTGTTCTCCACGGCCTCACCGTGCTTCTCTGGTGAGCTCCTCATCTGCCTCGTCTTTCCGACAGGCTCTGAGCAGGACGCGGACCGGGCTGCCTATCTCCCCATCCCCAGGCCTTCTCCTGCCAGAGCGGGGCTTGTCTCAGAATGGCCAGTGGTCTAGTCCTCTAGCTCCGTCTCCATCCAGCCTGCAGGACCACCTGTCTGAGAGGGACCTTCACCTAGACCTGGATCACCTCAGCCTGCAGGACCAAGACCAGGAAGAGGACCCCTTGGACCGGCAGGAGGTCAGGATCAATGTTTTTACACACAAGGCTCTGCTTAGTGAAGTCTCCAGATGGATTTAGCTAGGACACTGTCTTAAAGCTACCATCTTGCCATCAGGGTTTAATTCATATCTGTACTCAGAATAACTCAGTGCAGGAATATGCAATGTGGATAATGTTTCCCCTTCATTACTGCAGTGGTGGTGAAATGGGTCATATTTGGGACTAAGTATCCTTGATGTAATGTTAGTGCTGGGGGAATAGTACTCGACATCTAAATTGTCATGGATATAACACCCATGCATAAAATCTTATCTGTATGCACAGCACCCTCTTGCCTTGCTCTCAGGTTACTGATGAGCTAATGTGTTGTTGTTTATAGATGTTGAACTCCCTGCGCTCTCTGCGCTGCAGCGCAGCTAAGAAGAAGGCCAAGGTGAGTCTGAGTGGCTCAGACCCTGACCCAGATAGCCCAGACTCGGCCATGAAACTGGAGCTGGCTCTGGACTCCCCCTCTCACAACTCCCCCACCGTCACCAGTCCAGCTAGCGAGAGCGGCCTCTCCAGCCTCTACTCACCCCCAAACACCACCCTCAATGGCACCAAAACCAGGTACATTCCACAAGATTCTTAGACCTACGTAGACAACCAGTAGACTAAGTTGAACCATTTGGTTCAACTAGGTTGAACCAAATGAGATCCTGTTTCAAGAATTATGGTGGGCAAAGGGGCCATGCTATGATGGTCCCACTTTCAAGTACACACACCCAAGGTATGATGGATCTGATATCCCTCCTGATGACTCACCTCTGACCTCTTTCAAAAGCCCTGGGAATTCTGCCTCCTCTTCAACAAAGCCTCACATTGCTAGAGTGCCTTCTGCTAAGCTGAGATCTTCTGTCTCCATGGACTTCAGTGCTCTTCAAGGTACAGTGAGGATTTAACATGTAAAAGGATCTCTCTTATTACTGGCTGAGTCGTTGTTTCTATTTAGCTCTAATGGTGTTTCTGTGTTTTCTCTACCAGGCTTTCCACTCAGAGATAAAATCATACCTGAAGTGAGTGTGGTTGGTCAAAGAGTCACCTACTCGAACGGACCAATGGAACCTGAGGAAGAGGACAGGACTACAGAATACTCTCCACCCCCAAGTAGACTAGCCTGCCGTGAGCCAATCAGAGCCCTGAGGCCTGCCAAAGGTCAGTCACTGCAAAGAGGTCTGCTCCATTGAGGCATATCGCTGTCTAAAAACAGTGTATTTTCATTATGTTTGCAATATGTTGTTTGTCCAGTACTACACTGAACAAAAATATAAACAGAACATGTAAAGTGTTGGTCCCATGTTTCATGACCTGAAATAAAAGATCCCAGAAAGTTTCCATATGCACAAAAAGCTTATTTCTCTAACATTTTGTGCATACATTTGTTTATATCCCTGTTAGTAAGCATTTCTCCTTTGCCAAGATAATCCATCAACCTGACAGGTGTGGCATATCAAGAATTAAACAACACGATCATTACACAGGTGCACCTTGTGCTGGGGACAATAAAAGACCACTCTAAAATGTGCAGTTTTGTCACACAACACAATGCCATAGACGTCTCAAGTTTTGAGAGAGTATGCAATTAACATGCAGACTGCAGGAATGTCCACCAGAGCTGTTGCCAGAGAAAGTAATGTTATTTTCTCTACCACAAGCCACCTCCAATGTCGTTTTAGAGAATTCTGCAGTACGTCCAACCGGCCTCCAAACTGCAGACCACATGTAACCACGCTAGCGCAGGTGAAAATTATGAATCAGACACCTTATTGATAGCAACAGCTCATGGTCCTCAACAGAGTTCAAGTGAAGGTCAAGAAAGTCATAGAGAAAGCAGACTTTTGCAATCATCTCTGATGGGTGGTCGAATGTTCGTGGGCAAGGAATAATTAACTACATAATCTCCACCCTTCAACAACAGAGACACCGGTCTCTACATTGCAGATGAGCTGAAGGCAGTCATCAATGACCTTGGACCACAGAAGATATTTGCACTGGTGACGGACAATACTGCGAACATGAAGGCTGCTTGGTCTAAAGTGGAGGAGTCCTATCCTCACATCACATCCATTGTCTGTGCTGCTCAGGCATTGAATCTGCTCCTCAAGGACATCATGGCACTGAAAACAATGGATACACTCTACAAGAGAGGCAAGGAAATGGTTAGGTATGTGAAGGGTCATCAAGTTATAGCAGCAATCTACCTCACCAAGCAAAGTGAGAAGAATAAGAGCACCACATTGAAGCTTCACCCCTTTGGATGGTGTTGTCATCATGTTTGACAGTCTCCTGGAGGGGAAGGAGCCTCTCCAAGCAATGGCCATAACACAGTCTACCGATATGGACAGCCACATCAAGAGGATCCTCTTGGATGATGTATTTTGGGAGAGAGTGGTAAGCAGCCTGAAACTCCTGAAACCTATAGCAGTAGCCATTGCACGGATTGAGGGAGACAATTTCATCCTGTCTGATGTTCAGACTCTGCTTGCAGATACAAGTGAAGAAATCCGTACTGCCCTACCCACTTCACTGTTGCTTCAAGAAGAGGAAACTGCAGTTCTGAAATACATCAAAAAGCTTGAAAACTTCTGTCTGAAGCCCATGCACGCTGCAGAGTACATGTTGGACCCCTAGTATGCTGGAAAGAGCATCCTGTCTGGTGCAGAGATCAACACAGCCTATGGTGTCATCACTACCATGTCTCGCCACCTTGGCCTGGATGAGAGAAGGGTTCTTGGTAGTCTGGTGAAGTACACTTCCAAGCAAGGGCTTTGAGATGGAGATGCAATATGGCAGTCATGCCAACATATCTCATCAGCCACCTGGTGGAAGGGACTTTGTGGATCTGAGGCTCTTTCCCCTGTTGCCTCCATCATCCTCTAAATCCCACCAACTTCAGCCGCCTCAGAAACACACACCAAAGCATGCAACAGGCTGACGAATACAAGGGTTGAAAAATTGGTGGCCATCCGGGCAAATTTGAGGCTTTTTGAGCCTGACAACGAGCCATCCTCAACAAGGTTGGAAAGTGACAGTGAAGATGAGGCCTCAGAGTCTGATGTTCAAGAGGTGGACATTGAGGAGGACCAGGGAGAAGACATGAAACCTGAGAGGAAGACAACCAAAGCTTTAGTTTCTAGACTATGTATATGTTGAAAATGTTTTTTGGAGATGTGATGGATCATTGGGGATCATTCAACATTCCCTTTATTTTGTTGCTCAGTGAAATCATCCCATGTGAAGTGTCAACTCATTTAATTAAAGTTCAATTCATAACTAAATATATTTTTTTATTTATATTGGAAGGATTTAGTCATTTGCAATTATGTCTACTTATAAGGTTAAATGTTTGTTTCTGTTTCCATATGATATGGTAAATCTATCCAATGCAAAAAACATCTACATTTAAATGGTATTACAATTTTTCTCAATTGCTAAAACACAATTACTGAAACCTTGCTCCATTTCTTGAAAACATTAAACACAAAACCTCATCTTCAAGCACTATTTACATAACCTTTGACTCCTCTTGCAAAATGAAACATTCGCCTCAAAACTTTTTTACCTGTGTTCAAAATCAAACACTGCTCTCAAATCATAAACAAAGTGATCAAAATTATATACACTCTCAAGCAGTCAATAAACAATATACCGAAAAATAGAAAACACATTGTTCAAAACATACAATTCTCAGGGAGAAGTACATTTTTAATCAAAATAAATATTCATATTTTTCCATCATTGTCCTTTGATGAACGAAAACATGTTCTATCATAGTAGCTCAAAATTGATCAGAAATTACTACTCTGGCTTTGCTCTTTGCAATTTTGTTTTTTGTTCCTCCTCCTTGTACCCCTATTTTTACAGTACTGTACCCTGCATCTCACAAACTTGTCCTTTGTCTCTGTGATACTGTAATTCTTGTTCTTTGTTGATATGAACCTACAACCAGTCAAAATCTATTGAGCAGTCAGTACTGTTAATAAATGGAAAGCACAATGTTCAGGGCCATACAATTCATCCATTGTACAGTATACAGCCTACAATGCACTGTACTACAGTATCCATTCTCAGACTTTCTCCTTCCCACCTTCAACAACCTGTTTGCTCTCTGAACTGGCTTATATTGGTTGTGTCGCATCATTTGAAACAGGTTAAATCAATTTTGAGTGGTTGTGTTCAATCAATGACATATGTTCTCTATTTGTATTTGATTGTTGCCACTTGTGTTTACCAGTATGGATGACATGTGCATTAGAGTGCAGAATGTGTTTTGAGAATGAGAATGTGTTTAGAGTTTTGCTGAAAAGTCTAAGTGAGATCTGCAAATTGTGTTTTATCATGTGAAATGGTTTAAGGTATTGACAACAGACTGCATAATTAGCTAAATGAGTCCAGGCAACTGATAACTTTGTTCAGCCAATGGGTTTTAGTGTTTTAGCAATTGAGAAAAACTGTAATATCAATTTGCAAATATTTCCATTAATTCCCATATATTCCTGTTAATTCCCACGGAAAGTTTCCATTTCTGAATATTCCCCAACATGTGCAACCCCAAACATTCCACAGGCCACAATCAACAGCCTGATCAAGTCTATGCGAAGGAGATGTGTCGTGCTGCATAAGGCAAATGGTGGTCCCATCAGATACTGACTTATTTTCTGATCCACGCCCCTACATTTTTTACAATTATCTGACCAACCAATGCACATCTGTATTCCCAGTCATGTGAAATCCATAAATTAGGGGCTACTGAATTTATCTCAACTGACTAATTTCCTTATATGAACTGTAACTCAGTAAAACATTTGAAATTGTTGCATGTTGAGTTTATATTTTTGTTCAGTATATGTGTTTCTCCATTATCTGTTCCTCAGGTTCCCAGAGCTACAGCAACAGGAACTCACCAGCCACTGACATGCCTGAAGGTGTGGTTGGCAGAGGTCAGGCCACATCCGTCTTATTTACGACTCTGTGCCATTGTTCAGATATCCAATATTGTGTTCTGAGGTCGTGATGTTCTGGTTCAGGGCTGTGTTTAACAACAGATCGCCAAGTCTCACAGTACACAAGGCCCTGCCTGGGGCCACACAGTATCAGGGCCAAGTTTAAAGAATTGTTTGGAATAACTCTTGTGGTTGGCAATATACTTACTGTTGGCAGATAAACAGATGCTAAGACATGCAAAGGACAGAGCATGCCATATTTTGGAAGTCATCACTGCTTACAGTATTTTCTAGCTATGTGAATACACTGTGCTGCTTAAAGTTTCAGCTTTGCTGAATAATGGTGTCAATGAAAATGAGCTTAAGCACTCTTGAATTTTCCTCACCTCCCCCTCTGCAGGAGTGTTTGGCTCGGTGGTTCTGTCCAGCCGTCCAGGGGTTGCCATGTCGATGGAGCAGGGTGACTGTATGACCAGGCTGCCCAGTGACCCCCCAACTGGCATCTATGGCCATGCAGTCCCCGGCAACCATCTGGACCCCGACGACATCCCAGCCTCAGAGGTGGCCAGGGTGAGCAGGTCCACCATACTGTACATACACCACCAACAACCTCTTTGATACTACATTTCCCATCAGGCTTTGCAGCTTGAAAAAAATTGCCCTCTACCACTGCTATCAGTCTGTGGAATGTGTGTAACTGGGGGTTGTGTGTTTGTGTGCAGGATAAGGAGAAGGTGAGAATGACAAGGTTTGCTCGGGACAAGATGCGGCAGCACCGATTGGAGCAGCAGGAGGGCCAGGTTGCCCTGGGGGATCGCCAGAGAGCTGATAGGATGCGTCTGCGCCTCAGACAGGTGCAAAATGACGTGGCTACAGAGGATACAGCAGCCATTTCCAACGGTGCAATATTTCTTCCTTAACCCTCCAAGACTATCCTTTACCCTAGTACAAGCTTTCACTTCATGCACTAGAATCTAAATAAACTGGCTTTTGTTATGTTGCAATAATTTGGGTAATTCTACTCTGACAGTAGGATGTCTTCCTGCGTGGGCTTTTGGCTCATCTCTAAAATGTTTTTTCTTCCCCTAACAGACTTTCATTTGAATGGTAGCATGGTGACGTCCACCAAGGCTGACTCTCTCCAAGACGAGTCACCCACCAGCCCCCAGGGATCCCAGAGCCCTATTAAATGTTTCAGTCCCCCCCACCAGCCCAGCCCCCCCACGGTCCCTGCCAACCCCGGGAGCACCCTGCCCCGCCTGAGGAGGGCTCCCAGTCTCAGCAGGACACGGCTGTCTCTCTCACACAGCTCAGGTCAGTGTAACATTCTGGCAGTCATCATGTAATATCTTTGCAGTTATAGGGTTATAGCAGCTAAAGCGCTACACTGTTTTTCATTATATCGTTCAATACAGAACTGTTTGTTCTGTGATTTCTCTCATTAATTTGAGCAACTTAATGATGTTTTTTTAACATGGTGAATAGATTAATAAGTCAACACATCATATCTCACTCAGGCATTTAGGTATAGCCTGACTCGAAAGTGTTTTAATGCACTACTAATTAGCCCCTCAGAGCCCCCCAACAGTAGCAGAGGTAAAGCAATGGTAAATGAGATGTAGATAATGGAGTGCAATGCTTTGTTTTCACACATTCTATTAATACATCTCCCACGCACGCTGCTTCATTTAGCCAATGACTGATACAACTGTAATGTACCAATAGAGGTGTAATGTAACAATCTGCTGTGTGTTGTTGTGGCCATAGAGATACGTTATAATAGTGTTGTGTTTAATGATATGGTTGTCCTCCAGATGAGATGTCCCCAGGCATTCCCAGCCAGAAGAGAGACCTGACAGAGCAGCCTGAACTACGGCCCTTCTCCAAACCTGAGCTAGCACTGACACAGAGCTTCAAACTCCTCAACTCAGACGACTGGTGAGCTTTATTCTTCAGTTGGATCCCTATTGGCTGACGCTTTATCAACTGCAAATCTTCCTGGGGTCCAACTGAACCCCACCTCCCGCATTTAAAGTAACTGTCCAGTGTTTCCGGATGTCTATGAAATATGGCTAATAATTAATTACAATGAGTCAAATAATTTTTCTTCACAAAAATTGTAATTAAGGGTGTTTAAAAAAACAGCTTTTCTGTGTTGGAATGGTGTAGGCATACCCCAACAACAGAGCGGCATGGCTGCGATTCTGAATTTTCTGAAATCCAATTTTTTGTAAATAAATACACTACGCGACCAAAAGTATATGGACACCTGCTCATTGAACATCTCATTCCAAAATCATGGGCCTCCTAACAGCCTCCAGTATTCTGGAAGGCTTTCCACTAGATGTTGGAACATTGCTGACTTGCTTCCATTCAGCCACAAGAGCATTACTGAGGTTGGGCAATGATGTTGGGTGATTAGACCTGGCTCGTTGTCGGCAGTCCAATTCATCCCAAAGGTGTTTGATGGGGTTGAGGTCAGGGCTCTGTGCAGACCAGTCAAGTACTTCAACACTGATCTCAAGAAACCATTTCTGTATGGACCTCGCTTTGTGCACAGGGGCATTGTCATGCTGAAACAGGAAAGGGACTTCCCCAAACTGTTGCCACAAAGTTGGAAGCACAGAATCGTCTAGTATGTCATTGTATGCTGTAGCGTTAACATTTCCCTTCACTGGAACTAAAGGGCCTAGCCCGAACCATGAAAAACAGGCCCGCAGGTAGCATTCTCCTGGCATCCGCCAAACCCAGAATCGTCCGTTAGACTGCCAGATGGTGAAGCGTGATTCATCACTCCAGAGAATGCGTTTCCTCTACTGCAGTCCAATGGCGGCGGGCTTTACACCCCTTTTGCCAACACTTGGCAATTGCACGTTGGTGATCTTAGTCTTGTTTGCAGCTGCTCGGCCATGGAAACCCATTTCATGAAGATCCCGAAAAACAATTATTGTGCTGACTTTGCTTCTAGAGGCGTTTGGAACTTGTTAATAACTGTTGGAACCGAGGTCATACGATTTGTACTCAGCACTCGGCGGTCCCATTCTGTAAACTTATGTGGCCTACCACTTCGCTGCTGAGCCGTTGTTGCTCCTAGACGTTTCCACATCACAATAACAGCACTTACAGTTGACCGGGGTAGCTCTAGCAGGGCAGAAATTTGACACACTGACTTGTTGGAAAGGTGGCATCCTATGACGGTGCCATGTTGAAAGTCACTGTGCTCTTCAGTAAGGCCATTATAGTGTAAATGTTTGTTTATGGAGATTGCATGGCTGTGTGCTAGATTTTATACACCTGTCAGCAACGGTGTGGCTGAAATAGCCAGATCCACTAATTTGAAGGGGTGTCCACATACTTTTCTATATAGTGTATATAGGGATTTCTGCAAATTTTTTTTATTTACATTTTTTATGTAACCTTTATTTAACTAGGCAAGTCAGATTAAGAACAAATTCTTATTTACAATGACGGCCAAAACCGACGCCGCCCTATGGGACTCCCAATCAAGGCCGGATGTGACACAGCCTGGATTCGAACCAGGGAATGCCTCTAGCAAAGAAATACAGACCTCTGCGCCACTCGGGAGGATCCCGAGGACCCTGCAGGATCCGCTACCGCTTCCTCCTCCTTTCAGCTGCGGCTCAGTGCTCCGCTGCTGCGTAAACACGAAAGACAGTTTGAACACACGTAGTTCTTTGTTGTAACAGTAATCTATTGCAAACATAAGCACCACATAACATGCAATGTAGTGATTTCATGTTCTTTTTTCAGGTGAGTTAGCCTATATGCAGCTATTTAGGCAAGCTATATGTATGCAGCATATCAAACAAGCAAGACACAGACAGGCAGTCAACATTGATTTAATGTGCAAACATTGGCTATTGGGAGGCAGACAGGCAGTCAATGTCATAGTGTTCTTTATTCAGCAACTCTGGCCATATGACTGAAACGCTGATAGATTTGCCCCAATGCAATGTGTAGACTGCGTCTTGCTTGTGCTACAGTAATATGTGTTACAGCAGACAGAAGGTTGTAGCCTTCATAATATATTTTTTAAATGTTCTTTCAAATTGCTGCAGTTTGAGTTTTTAAGTGTTTTCTCTCCAAATTATGCTTTGGCCAGAAATACGAGTATAGGACGAGTCAACAACATTTCACTGGACTTTTCATTTGTAACTGGACAGTTACTTTAACCAGATGCTATACTTCAACATTGTCTAGTAAGACCCTATGTCAAAAGTCAATGTATGACTGTTCTATGCATATAAGCAATGGATTGGATTTACAAAATGTATATTTCTCTATTTTTGATTGAAGGGAGAAGAAGATTGAGGGCCTGACCTTTCTCCGTGGTCTGACGCAGTACCATTCAGACATACTGCTTAACAGGCTGCATGACGTCTGTCTCGCACTCATCCAAGAGGTACGACCACGACTCCTCATTCTTTTAGTCTTCTATAAATGTTCACGTGAAACGGCAGTCCATTGTCCTGGGGACCTTCATCCAATCCCCTTCTATTCATAATCTCTGCCTCAATCAATTCAATACAGGGTGGTTCTTGTAGACTTTAGCCCTCAATGATTGATTTTCCTATGTCCTGATTAGGACATTTGACCATTAATTTGACCATCCTTCCTCAGATGTCTGATTAGAATTTTTTTTATCTAACTGATTTAATGATATCATCTGAGTGTATTGCTCCTCAGGTGAGGAACCTTCGTTCGGGTGTGTCCCGTGTTGCGGTTGGGGTAATGGGTGAGCTGTACACTGCTCTGCAGAAGGGCATGGACCAGGAGCTGGAGGGCACAGCCAAGGCTCTGCTGCAGAAAGCTGGGGAGTCCAACGCCTTCATCAGACAGGATGTGGATGCAGCGTTGGACAGCATGGTGCAACACTGCACCCCGACACGCAGCCTGAATGCTCTGCTCACCAGCGGCCTCAGGTCAGACACACTCACAAGAAAGCACTTTTAGCAGTTCTTTACCTGAATTAGGGCTACATGCTTTGCGTGTAGACATTACATTTTTATTATGCTTGTATCTTATCATTAAAATAGGTCATTAGGCTTTATTTTCTATGTGGCGCTGACCACATCCCTGATATTGTCTCTTGTGAACAGTCACCTGAACTCTGTGGTGAGGAAGTGCGCGGGTCATCACATGGCCAACCTGATGGAGAACATTGGTGCTGCCCGCCTGCTGTCTGGAGGGAAAGACCTCACCGACCGAATACTACCTGCCGTCACCAAGCTGGCACAAGACTCCTCCCAGGAAGCTAGGTAGGGAGGGAATTCTGTTCAATACCAATGAGTGTTTGTTTTAATAGTAGCAGGTGTGTCTGTTATCAATAGAGTGAGTGACATTGTTTGACTCTGAGGCTGTTCTGCTTCTCAGGTACCAGGGGCGCCGGATGCTGTTATTTCTGTCACTGCACAGTGATTTCGATAAGATGTTGGAGAAATATATCCCTGCCAAAGACCTGGCTCCCATCAGAGACACTGTCTTCACACTGAAGACTAAGGTACAGAACACTGTCTCCACAATGAACACTAAGGTACAGCACACTGTCTCCACACTGAACACTAAGGTACAGAACACTGTCTAACTGAGAAGGTGTGTGGGACTGTTATGAGTCATTCCTGTCTATTTTAGTCTCCCCTTGCTGGGGACTTGCGTTTTGAGACAAGACACTGTTACTGTAAGAAAGCAGCAGTTTAGACAGGAAACGCCACATTCGTTTAACCATTTATTAGAAAAGACGACAATAAATGCAGTACATTAGTCTTTGCGTTAGGCTCTGCTCCTTCATGGCAGCTATACCAATGCCAAAGTATACTATACCAATGCCTCTGACTGTACAAAAGCAGAGCCCAAACAAGTGGAGGCTGGGGAGAGTGGTGGGAAAGCAGAAAACAGAAATGAATGGCGAGTAACGTGTTACAGCAATGGCATGTCACACCAGCACATGGCACTGGGCAGCAGCCATCAGAATGTGTGTGCAGAACCCGGTCAACTAAATAAACCGCCATATTAAGGTAGCGTGATGAATCTAATTGCTGCAATATCAGCTGATGCTATCAGTTGGGGTTCCTGTATGAACCTGCTGCACTTAATTTACAGTACCGGTCAAAAGTTTGGACACACCTACTCATTCCAGGGTTTTCCTTTATTTGTACTATTTTCTACATTGTAGAATAATAGAGAATACATCAAAACTATGAAATGACACATATGGAATCATGTAGTAACCAAAAAAGTGTTAAACATATCAAAACATATTTAATATTTGAAATTCTTCAAAGAAGCCACCTTATGCCTTTTTATTTATACTTTTTTTTACCTTTATTTAACTTCATATGGATCAACTTCCGGTGAAATTGCAGAGCGCGAAATTCAAATTAAATTACTATAAATATTTAACTTTCATGAAATCACAAGTGCAATACATCAAAAATAAAGCTTAACTTGTTGTTAATCCAGCCGCCGTGTCAGATTTCAAAAAGGCTTTACCGTGAAAGCAAACCATGCGATTATCTGAGGACAGCGCTCAGCACACATAACATTACAAACAGTTAGCAGCCAAGTAGATTAGTCACGAAAGTCAGAAATGGCAATACAATTAATCACTTACCTTTGATGATCTTCGTATGGTTGCACTCACAAGACTCCCAGTTACACAATAAATGTTTGTTTTGTTCAATAAAGTCCCTCTTTATATCCAAAAACATCAATTTTGTTGGCGCGTTTTGTTCAGTAATCCAATGGCTCAAATGCGGTCACAACTGGCAGTTGTATAGTATCCGTAAAGTTCGTAGAAACATGTCAAACAATGTTTACAATCAATCCTCAGGTTGTTTTTAGCCTAAATAATCGATAATATTTCAGCCGGATAACGTTGTCAATATAAAAGAAAAACAAGAAAGGCACGCTCTCGGTCGTGCGCAGTAACCAGCTCTGGGGTCACCCCAGGGTCCACTCACTCAATGTGGTCATTCTCCCTCATGTTTCAGAATAAAAGCCTGAAACAATGACTAAAGACGGTTCACAACTAGTGGAAGCCATAGGGAACGGAATCTGGGTCCTATCCCTTTAAATGGTGAATAGGCTTTCATTGGCAAAACAGCCATTTCAAAATAATGGCACTTCCTGGATGGATTTTCCTCAGGTTTTCGCCTGCCATATCAGTTCTGTTATACTCACAGACATTATTTTAACAGTTTTGGAAACTTTAGAGTGTTTTCTATCCAAATCTACCAATTATATGCATATATAGCTTCTGGGCCTGAGTAGCAGGCAGTTTACTTTGGGCGTGCTTTTCATCCAAAATTCCGAATGCTATCCTATCCTAAAAAAGTTAACCAGGTAGGCCAGTTGAGAACAAGTTTTCATTTACAACTGCGACCTAGCCAAGATAAAGCAAAGCAGTGCAACAAAAACAACACCACAGAGTTACACATAAACAAACGTACAGTCAATAACACAATCAAAAAATCAATGTACAGTGTGTGCAAATGTAGAAGAGTAGGGAGGTAAGGCAATAGACTCCATGGGGGCGAAATAATTACAATTTAGCATTAACACTGGAGTGATAGATATGCAAGTTGAGATACTGGGGTGCAAAAGAGCAAGAGGATAAGTAACAATATGGGGATGAGGTAGTTGGGTGTGCTATTTACAGATTGGCTGTGTACATGTATAGTGATCAATAAGCTGCTCTGACAGCTGATGCTTATAGTTAGAGAGGGAAATATACGTCTCCAGCTTCAGTGATTCTTGCAATTAGTTACAGTCATTGGCAGCAGAGAACTGGAAGGAAAGGCGGCCAAAGAAGTGTTGGCTTTGGGGATGATCAGTGAAATATACCTGCTGGAGCGCGTGCTACAGGTGGATGTTGCTATGGTGACCAGTGAGCTGAGATAAGGCGGGGCTTTACCTAGCATAGATTTATAGATGACCTGGAGCCAGTGGGTTTGGCGACAAATATGTAGTGAGGGCCAGCCAACGAGAGCATACAGGTTGCAGGGGTGAGTAGTATATGGAGTTTTGGTGACAAAACGGATGGCACTGTGATAGTCTATATCCAGTTTGCTGAGTAGAGTGTTGGAGGCTATTTAGTAAATGACATTGCCGAAGTCAAGGATCAGTAGGATAGTCCATTTTATGAGGGTATTTTTGGCAGCATGAGTGAAGGAGGCTTTGTTGCGAAATAGGAAGCCGATTCTAGATTTGATTTTGGGTTGGAGATGCTTAATAATGTGAGTCTGGAAGGAGAGTTTACAGTCTAACCAGACACCTAGGGATTTGTAGTTGTCCGCATATTCTAAGTCAGAACTATCCAGAGTAGTGATGCTAGTCAGGCGGGAGGGTGCGGGGCAGTAATCGGTTGAAGAGCATGAGTTTTACTTTTAAAAGCAGTTGGAGGTCACGGAAGGAGTGTTGTATGGCATTGAGGCACGTTTGGAGGTTTGTTAGCACAGTGTCCAAAGAAGTGCCAGATGTATACAGAATGGTGTCGTCTGCGTAGAGGTGGATCAGAGAATCACCAGCAGCAAGAGCAACATCGTTGATATTTACAGAGAAAAGAGTCAGCCTGAGAATTGATATCTGTGGCACCCCCATAGAGACTGCCAGAGGTCCGGACAACAGGCCCTCCGATTTGACACACTGAACTCTGTCTGAGAAGTAGTTGGTGAACCAGGCAAAGCAGTCATTTGAGAAGCAAAGGCTATTGAGTCTGACGATAAGAATGCGGTGATTGACAGAGTCGAAAGCCTTGGCTAGGTCGATGAAGACGGCTGCACAGTACTGTCTTTTATCGATGGCAGTTATGATATCGTTTAGGACCTTGAGCGTGGCTGAGGTGCACCAATGACCAGCTCGGAAACCAGATTGCATAGTGGAGAAGGTATGGTGGGATTCAAAATGGTCTGTGATCTGTTTGTTAACTTGGCTTTCGAAGATTTTAGAAAGGCAGGGCAGGATGGATATAGGTCTAAACAGTTTGGGTCTAGAGTGTCTCCCCCTTTGAAGAGGGGGATGACCGCGGCAGCTTTCCAATCTTTAGTGATCTCGGACGATACGAAAGAGAGGTTGAATAGACTAGTAATAGGGGTTGCAACAATTTTGGCGGATAATTTTAGGAAGAGATGGTCCAGATTGTCTAGCCCAGCTGATTTGTAGGGATCCAGATTTTGCAGCTCTTTCAGAGCATCAGCTGTCTGGATTTGGGTGAAGGTGGAGTGGGGGGGGGCTTGCGCAAGTTGCTGCAGGGGGTGCTGAGATGTTAGCCGGGGTAGTGGTAAACAGGTGGAAAGCATGGACAGCCGTAGAAAAATGCTTATTGAAATGATCGATTATCGTAGATTTATCGGTCGTGACAATGTTTCCTATCCTCAGTGCAGTGGGCAGCTGAGAGGAGGTGCTATTTTTCTCCATGGACTTTACAGTGTCCCAAAACTTTTTGGAATTAGCGCTACAGGATGCAAATTTCTGTTTGAAAAAGCTAGGCTTAGCTTTCCAAACTGACTGAGTATATTGGTTTCTGACTTCCCTGAAAAGTTGCATATCACGGGGGCTATTCATTGCTAATGCAGAACGCCACAGGATGTTTTTGTGCTTGTCAAAGCCAGTCAAGTCTGGGGTGAACCAAGGGCTATATCTGTTCTTAGTTCTAAAAAAATTTTGATGGGACATGCTTATTTAAGATGGTGAGGAAAGCACTTTTAAATAGCAACCAGGCATCCTCTACTGACAGGATGAGATCAAAATCCTTCCAGGATACCCAGGCCAGGTTGATTACCTGCATGCTGAAGTGTTTTAGGGAGTGCTTGACAGTGATGAGGGGTGGTCGTTTGATCGCGCACCTATTACGCACGCAGGCAATGAGGCAATGATCGGTGAGATCAGGTTGAAGACAGCAGAGGTGTATTTAGAGGGCAAGTTGGTCAGGACCATATCTACGAGGGTGCTAATGGTTACAGATTTAGGGTTGTACCTGGTTGGTTCCTTGATAATTTGTTTGATTTTGAGGACATCTAGCTTAGATTGTAGGACCGACGGGGTGTTAAGCATGTCCCACTTTAGGTCACCTAACAGTACGAACTCTGAAGATCGATGGGAGAAAATCAATCCACATATGGTGTCCAGGACACAGCTGGGGGCTGAAGGGGGTCTATAACAAGCAGCAATGGTGAGAGACTTGTTTCTGGGAAAGGTGGATTTTTAAAAGTATAAGCTTGAATTGTTTGGGCACAGACCTGGATAGTATGACAGAACTCTGCAGTAGATTGCAACTCCGCCCCCTTTGGCAGCTCTATCTTGTCGGAAAATGTTATAGTTAGGGATCGAAATTTCTGGATTTTTGGTGGCCTTCCTAAGCAAGGATTCAGACACGGCTAGGACATCCGGGTTGGTGGAGTGTGCTAAAGCAGTGAATAAAACAAACTTAGGGAGGCCTTAAATGACAGCTTTGCACACTCTTAGCATTTTATCGACCTGCTTCAAGAGCTGGAATGCATTTCAGTTAACAGGTGTGCCTTGTTAAAAGTTAATTTGTGGAATTTCTTCTTAATGCATTTGAGCCAATCATTTGTGTTGTGACAAGGTAGGGATGGTATACAGAAGATTGCCCTATTTGGTAAAAGACCAAGTCCATATTATGGCAAGAACAGCTCAAATAAGCAAAGAGAATCGATAATCCATTATTACTTTAAGACATGAAGGTCAGTCAATGCGGAACATTTCAAGTGCAGTCGCAAAAAACCATCAAGCGCTATAATGAAACTGTCTCTCATGAGGACTGCCACAGGAAAGGAAGACCCAGAGTTACCTCTGTGGCAGAGGATAAGTTCATTAGAGTTACCAGCTTCAGATTACAGCCCAAATAAATGCTTTACATAGTTCAGTAACAGACACATCTCACCATCAACTGTTCAGAGGAGACTGTGTGAAACAGGCCTTCATTGTCAAATTGCTGCATAGAAACCACTACTAAAGGAAACCAATAGAAGAAGAGACTTGCTTGGGCCAAGAAACACTAGCAATGGGCATTAGACCAGTGGAAATCTGTCTTTGTCTTTGTGAGACGCAGAGTAGGTGAACGGATGATCTCGGCATGTGTGGTTCCCACCGTGAAGCATGGAGGAGGAGGTGTGATGGTGTGGGGGTGCTTTGCTGGTGACACTGTCTGTGATTTATTTCGAATTCAAGGCACACTTAACCAGCATGGCTAGCACAGCATTCTGCGGCGATACGCCATCCCATCTGGTTTGCACACATCATTTGTTTTTCAACAGGACAATGACCCAACACACCTCCAGGCTGTGTAAAGGCTATTTGACCAAGAAGAAGAGTGATGGAGTGCTGCATCAAATGACCTGGCCTCCACAATCACCCGACCTCAACCCAATTGAGATGGTTTGGGATGATTTGGACCGCAGAGTGAAGGAAAAGAAGCCAACAAGTGCTCAGCATATGTGGGAACTCCTTCAAGACTGTTGGAAAAGCATTCCAGTTGAAGTTGGTTGAGAGAATTCAGTACCTAAGTTACATAGATGACACTTTGTAAACTTCATTTGGCTTTTAACATTTTGATTAGGATCTGAGTTGACAAAAGCTCTTAAGCAACAGTGCACTGGCAACTGTCTTTCTTTCCTGTCACCCAAAGAGTCTTTAGCCTCTTAAAAGGAGGGAGAAACATATGTCAGGCCCAGATGCTCTCAGCATTTCATAAGTTCCTTGTTACAACATGTTTGAACTCTGCCAGCTGACTCCTCATCCTCCAACCTCCCTCCCCTCCTCTCCTCCTCTGGTCTGGGATGATTTGGACCGCAGAGTGAAGGAAAAGAAGCCAACAAGTGCTCAGCATATGTGGGAACTCCTTCAAGACTGTTGGAAAAGCATTCCAGTTGAAGTTGGTTGAGAGAATGCCAAGAGTGTGCAAAGCTGTCATCAAAGCAAAGGGTGGCTACTTTGAAGAATCTAACATCTAAAATATATTTGGATTTGTTTAATACTTTTTGGTTACTACATGATTACATATGTGTTATTTCATAGTTTTGATATCTTCACTGTTATTCTACAATGTAGAAAATAGTAATAAAAAAAATTATACATTGAATGAGTAGGTGTCCAAACTTTTGACTGGTACTGTACATTTGTGTGATCTATGAGTTACGTGTGTTAATGTGTTCTGCAGGGCCTGGGAGAGATGCCCCAGGACACCCCGTCAGCCAGGGGCCGGCGTTCCCACCCTGGCAGTGGGACAGTGAGGGCCTCATCTCTCAACAGGGAACCACTCAAAGTGATCAACAGGTGGGAAAACGCAGCACCAACTGAAACATGTAGCACTTTCCATACTATCCCTGAATTTAGTCTCTCTTCAAGTCAACATCTCTTATATACTGAACTGTTATGATTGAAGCCATGGCTAGCCTTGCTGTTTGTTTTTGCATTAGCACAGTTTGTGTCAATGAATGTAGAGTTTGTTCATGTGTGTATCCATCAGTATGAACTCCGTCTCCATATCTTACCTACTGTTTGTGTATCTGCAGGCAGTCTGGGCAGTACAACGGAAGACCTCAAGCTCACAGCATTGCAGACAAGATCGAGTACATCAAGCAGCTCACAGCCCTGCTGGGTTCAAAGGACTTTAGAGAGCGCATCAAGGGCATCGACCAGCTAATGGTGGACTGCGAGCACAACCCCAACATGGTCATCAGCAGTATCTTTCCGGTAACTGATGTCAGCTGAACAAAACTGGATATTTTTTTGCCTCATATACCCTAACATCCTAAAGGCCGAAATCCTCTGACTATCACAAAAAATACTAGCTATACATTTTATTGACGAAATCAACCATGCAAAGTACCATAGATAAAATGGCCTGTGTAAGCAGGTCATAGTTGAATCTGTAGTAATGCTTCTCTCATCTCTGTCCTTCTCGCAGGTGTTTGATGCCTTTAAGGCCAGACTGCAGGAGTCCAACAGTAAGGTCAACCTGTACGCTCTAGAGTCTCTGCAGAAGATTGTCACTCTGATGAAGGATAACCTTGCCCAGGTAATCTACATCCTGGTCCCAGCCATCGTGGACAATCACCTCAACTCCAAGAACAACGCTATCTACACTGCTGCTATTGGAGCCATCCACACACTCATCCAAAACCTGGGTGGGTGTCTGATGATGTTTCCCATCACATCATCTGGTTTGAGGCTTGAACGTAGCTTGACTTTTTGTGCTTGACTTTGTTCACAGATAACGCTCTCCTCCTCCAGCCCTTCTGCACCAAGGCCCAGTTCCTGAGTGGTAAGGCTAAGGTGGATCTCATAGAGAAGGTTGCAGGTATGTTCACTGAAACAGTTTGCTTGAGATATTCCCTTCAGTACCTAAGTTACATAGATGACACTTTGTAAACTTCATATGGCTTTTAACATTTTGATTAGGATCTGAGTTGACAAAAGCTCTTAAGCAGCAGTGCACTGGCAACTGTCTTTCTTTCCTGTCACCCAAAGAGTCTTTAGTCTCTTAAAAGGAGGGAGAAACATATGTCAGGCCCATATGCTCTCAGCATTTCATAAGTTCCTTGTTACAACATGTTTGAACTCTGCCAGCTGACTCCTCATCCTCCAACCTCCCTCCTCTGGTCTGTCTTTCAGATCTGGTGATAGAATTATATCCACGTAAACCCCAGGTGGTGGAACAGAAGGCGTTACCCCTGCTGTGGCACCTCCTGGGCACATCCAGCCACAGTGGCACTGTCCACGGCCGGGGTGGCAGCGTGCGAGGAGCCACCTCCAACCTGTGCCAAGCCCTCTACACCCACATGGGGCCTGGGCTGGCAGAGTTCGCCGCTTCCCAGTCTGCCAACGTCCACAAGAGCCTCAACGAGCTCATGAGGACCCTCTCCTACCCCTGAGGGCCCCTCAGAAAACACAACCTTCAAAACACAATCACCCCCCCCCCCTAGACAGAATAACAGAAACACTGACCTTCCTTAAAGACAGAGATGTTCTACATTTCTGATAGTGCCTGCACTTTTTTAACGTTACAGAGTATAGAAAGTCCTTAAGATGAGAGCCCTTAAATCAACCCTCTTCTCAGCAAGCTATGGTGTCCTTTAATAAAGGAGCACAGGCAGACAGAGACTTCAGCTGTTGGCATCAGGTCTTACACTCTCAACAACCTGTTCTCTTTGCACTTTGAAGATGTCGCTCACTATCATGATAGTTGTCGTCATGAATATGGCTTGGTATGTATCGTCATATGATTGTTGCTGTTGTTTTTTATTAATCTTATTGTACGCATTTCGGAGACAACATTATGAAGAATGTACATTTGAAATGCACAAAAAGGAAACGGGACCTGAAAGATGTATATTTTAGCTGTTTCATTTGATGTGAAATTTCTAAGATGTCTTATACGGTTGTTTAAAAGATTTGTCAGAGTGAAGATTAATGATTTCAAATATTTTGTATAGCTCAAATATGTGATTGCACAGTATTAGCCTAATCTGTATGCTGTACGATGTTGCGGTATATAATGTACAGTATCTATTGTATATGGTTTGTAATTCTTATTGTAACAATTTGTTAATGAAGTGGTGTTCTGGCATGTCTTAGCTTTTTACTTTTTGCTTGACCAAAATGTACTGACGTGATCAAAAAATATATTTATATTTTTGTTAAGGATATATATATATATATGTATATATATGTATATACAGTGGCGCAAAAAAGTATTTAGTCAGCCACCAATTGTGCAAGTTCTCCCACTTAAAAAGATGAGAGAGGCCTGTAATTTTCATCATAGGTACACTTCAACTATGACAGACAAAATGAGGGAAAAAAATCCAGAAAATCACATTGTAGGATTTTTAATGCATTTATTTGCAAATGATGGTGGAAAATAAGTATTTGGTCAATAACAAAAGTTTATCTCAATACTTTGTTATATACCCTTTGTTGGCAATGACAGAGGTCAAACGTTTTCTGTAAGTCTTCACAAGGTTTTCACACACTGTTGTTGGTATTTTGGCCCATTCCTCCATGCGGATCTCCTCTAGAGCAGTGACGTTTTGGGGCTGTTGCTGGGCAGCACAGACTTTCAACTGCCTCCAAAGATTTTCTACGTGGTTGAGTTCTGGAGACTGGCTAGGCCACTCCAGGACCTTGAAATGATTCTTACGAAGCCACTCCTTCGTTGCCCGGGCGGTGTGTTTGGGATCATTGTCATGCTGAAAGACCCAGCCACGTTTCATCTTCAATGCTCTTGCTAATGGAAGGAGGTTTTCACTCAAAATCTCACGATACATGGCCCCATTCATTCTTTCCTTTACACGGATCCGTCGTCCTGGTCCCTTTGCAGAAAAACAGCCCCAAATCATGTTGTTTCCACCCCCATGATTCACAGTAGGTATGGTGCTCTTTGAATGCAACTCAGCATTCTTTGTCCTCCAAACACAACAAGTTGAGTTTTTACCAAAAAGTTATATTTTGGTTTCATCTGACCATATGACATTCTCCCAATCTTCTTCTGGATCATCCAAATGCTCTCTAGCAAACTTCAGACGGACCTGGACATGTACTTGCTTAAGCAGGGGGACACGTCTGGCACTGCAGGATTTGAGTCCCTGGCGGCGTCGTGTGTTACTGATGGTAGGCTTTGTTACTTTGGTCTCAGCTCTCTGCAGGTCATTCACTAGGTCCCCCCGTGTGGTTCTGTGATTTTTGCTCACCGTTGTGATCATTTTGACCCCACAGGGTTAGATCTTGCGTGGAGCCCCAGATCGAGGGAGATTATCAATGGTCTTGTATGTCTTCCATTTCCTAATAATTGCTCCCACAGTTGATTTCTTCAAACCAAGCTGCTTACCTATTGCAAATTCAGTCTTCCCAGCCTGGTGCAGGTCTACAATTTTGTTTCTGGTGTCCTTTGACAGCTCTTTGGTCTTGGCCATAGTGGAGTTTGGAGTGTGACTGTTTGAGGTTGTGGACAGGTGTCTTTTATACTGATAACAAGTTCAAACAGGTGCCATTAATACAGGTAACGAGTGGAGGACAGAGGAGCCTCTTAAATAAGAAGTTACAGGTCTGTGAGAGCCAGAAATCTTGCTTGTTTGTAGGTGACCAAATACTTATTTTCCACCATAATTTGCAAATAAATTAATTAAAAAATCCTACAATGTGATTTTCTGGATTTTTTTTCTTATTTTGTCTGTCATAGTTGAAGTGTACATATGATGAAAATTACAGGCCTCTTTCATCTTTTTAAGTGGGAGAACTTGCACAATTGGTGGCTGACTAAATACTTTTTTGCCCCACTGTGTGTATATGTATGTGTGTACACTGATGCCTAGCTCAACTTTGGGTGTAAACCAATTATACTGTCTGAGTGTAACATTGAAACAATTTATCTTTAAACTAACGACTGATACAGAGACGGTGAAGCCCAGGTCTGTGATTCTGTTTCAGTATAGTGCCAGTCTTAACGTAGCCTTTCACTATTCTATGTTTAAATTATATTGAAATTGTTTGTTAACGAGATGAAAGACCGACTGATATTTAAAGTGTGTATTTCTATAAACTATATGCTTTGTTTTTTTATTTATGTACTTTATTGCTTCACATCTTTGTTGTAAAGATAACTTTCCTATGCTATCATTGTAATGCCTCAGCTCAGTGTGGTTGGCCTTGTTGCCTTGTATCACCTAAAGGGGGAAAAGATGTGTGCTCCTGTTCTTTAATGTCTTGAGGAAGAGGGGGCTGTAAGGTAAGGATCTATTTCCAATTAGTTGGATTAGACATGCAAGATTGAGCATCTGAGTCGGTTATTAAAACAAGACAACTGTCACTGATTTACACGATTTGCTTTTATTTACATGTAAATAAATACAAAAATGTGTTTAGTTACATGACAAATAATAGCAAAGCAAAATATTGTAGAAAATGTCAAGTTCCTTGAGAAGCTAGTTCTCATTGACATACAGCTCCAGTCAAATGTTTGGACACCTACTCATTCCAGGGTTTTTCATAAATAACACATGGAATCATTTGGAAACCAAAAAAGTGTTAAACAAATCAAAATAAATGTTATATTTGAGATTCTTCAAAGTAGCCACCCGTTGCCTTGATGACAGCTCTGCACACTTGCATTCTCTCAACCAGCTGGTATACAGAAGATATCCCTATTTAGTAAAAGTCCATATTATGACAAGAACGTCAGTCGATGAGGAAAATTTCAAGAACTTTTAAAGTTTCTTCAAGTGCAATCGCAAAAACAATCAAGCGCTTTGATGTAACTGGCTCTCATGAGGATCGCCACAAGAAAGGAAGACCCAGAGTTACCTCTGCTGCAGAGGAGAAGTTCATTAGAGTTACCAGCATCAGAAATTGCAGCCCAAATAATTGTTTCACAGAGTTAAAGTAACAGACACATCTCATCATCAACTGTTCAGAGGAGACTGCGTGAATCAGGCCTTCGTGGTCGAATTGCTGCAAAGAAACCAGTACTAAAGTACAACAACAACAAGAAGAGACTTGCTTGTGCCAAGAAACTCTAGCAATGGACATTTGACCAGTGGAAATCTGTCCTTTGGTCTGATGAGTCCAAATGTACAATTTTTGGTTCCAACCTCCGTGTCTTTGTGAGACGTATAGTAGGTGAACGGATGATCTCTGCATGTGTAGTTCCCACCGTGAAGTATGGAGGAGGAGGTGTGGGGGTGCTTTGCTGGTAACACTGTGATTTATTTCGAATTCAAGGCACACTTAACCAGCATGGCTACCACAGCATTTTGCAGCGATATGCCACCCATCTGGTTTGCGCTTAGTGGGACTATCATTTGTTTTTCAACAGGACAATGACCCAACACACCTCCAGGCTGTGTAAGGGCTATTTGACCAGGAAGTAGAGTGATGGAGTGCTGCATCAGATGACCTGGCCTCCACAATTACCCGACATCAACCCAATTTGTTTAACACTTTTTTGGTTACTACATGATTCCATATGTGTTTTTTTTCATAGGTTTGATGTCTTCACTTTTATTATACAATGTAGAAAATAGTAAAATAAAGAAAAACCCTTGAATGAGGTGTTCTAAAACCTTTGACCGGTAGTGTATTTTGATTTGTTTTGTTTAACACTTTTGTTTACTACATGATTCCATATGTGTTATTTTATAGTTTTCATGTCTTCACAAAAGAAAAACCCTTGAATGAGTAGGTGTGTCCGAACTTTTGACTGGTACTGTATACACCCAGTGGCCAGTTTTAGGTACACTACCCAATTCACAAAAATGGTTCGCTCCTACAGACACTGAGTCAGGTGCGCAGGTTCCATTATGCGCCAGTAATAGCCAGCCTCCTGGGCTTTTCACGCACGACAGTGTCTAGGGAGGTGATCACCAAGGCATTTGTAGATGATCACCAAACATTTCTGTAAAAACTACGATAAAGCCTTGTGTTTTGTGCTGTTGGTGTTAGGTGCACTTGATTCAGCAGCCATAGCAGCGGGAAGGGAAAGTGTCAGCATTTTGAACTATTTAATGTGTCTGCTTATTGCTTAGATCACTGTGTCTGCACAGTTTCCTCAAACCATAGGCTGGAAAAAGAAGCCTTGAGCGCACAGCAAAGTTGATGACTTGAGACTCAATGAATACAGCAAAGAGCTTCTAATACAGCAAAGAGCTTCTAAGTACGTTCATGTTAAATTGTTATTCAGCACGGTCAACATTTTGTTCAACACTTTTAGGCCTATAAGCGTGTTCCTGATTTTGTGTCCCAAAGCTAGCGTTCCCACTACTTCCACTCACACTACAACCAGCACTGCAGCTGTAATGAATGAGTACAGCAAAGTATTTCCAAAGCTTGCGTTGTTATTATTAGCGGCTTGTCCTTTTTAATATCGAGGAATATTTCACTGTCTCTGATCGGTCATCGGAGTGATAACATGAATCGCCATCAGCTGGAAGACTGTGTCCTCTTTTCTCAGCGGAGGGAGGGAGAGAGGAGGGAAGGTGAGTCAGGTGAGAGGCAGCCTCACCAGTGCTATCACCCTCCCGCCATCCCCTATCTGACCATCAGATGCAGGCCATCAGTTCAGTAAAAAAAGAAAAGGTAATGATTATGCTCACTCAGCTGTGCCTCACAAGTAATACAACAAAATATATATTACCAGTGTAAGTAATGGTCTGAGAAGAACAACATTGTCAGGGCAATTCAGGCGTTGCCGATATGCAATGATAATGTATTGGGCCTATAGCCTACTGCACAAACATTGCTACAGAACTGTTTTTAATAGGTTAATTCTGCATAGGCTTATTTTGCATAGGTTTTTTAAGTCATTTGAAAACAAATCTGTGCGGTAGATCTCGGCTTGCTTTTGGACTCAGAAGGTGATCTTGACTCAGAAAAGGTTGGTAACCACTGGTCTAGGGTTTACCGTCAATGGTGCGACAAACAAAAAACATCCAATCAGCGGCAGTCCTGTGGGCGAAAACAGCTAGTTGATGAGAGAGGTCAAAGGAGAATGGCAAGAATCGTGCAAAATAACAGGCGGACCACAAACAGGCAAATAACGTTGCAGTGCTTTTTTTTACTTTATACAGGTGTTATTAGGAACTTGTTGCAACATTTTCATGTTTATAGTGCCATGTTGGGGTAATCAGAGTAAAACATAATTAGATGGAAGTATAGGCTAACAGAACAATAGCCTACAGAATGCTAGCTCAATACATGACATCTCACCACATCAATCACTGTATCACTGTTCGTAAACCCTAGATCAGCCCAAATTAGTCAATTCTACTAGCTAACATACACAGTAGAAAATTCATTTCACAGCCCATCTGTTTTGCTGCTACATTATTGCTTGCTGCTATGGCTACAGAGTATTCTTGGCACCCATATCTCTAATGAGCTGAAGGGCTTTCACACCACACACACATACTGTACACTCACACATACCACACCACAGCAGTGGATGCTAGAAATCAAACTAACAATGGACACATTTCACATTTCGGGCCTGAGGTCAAACTGTCTGGTCTGTCAGTGTATGCTGCCTCTCCACAGCCAACTACTGCGTGCCTGGATAGGATGTGAAAAGCATGCATTATCACATTTGTGGACTGGATGTTGTCCAAAAGACGTCAGTGTGATAGATATTTTTTTTATTCAAGAGCATCTGCTAAGGATGTAAACATGAATGTGTGGGAACAACCACACTCTGCTTATTTACAGACAGCATGTAAATAACCATTGCCCTTTTTAAAATATGTTTTTATTTAACCTTTATTTAACTAGGCAAGTCAGTTAAGAACAAATTCTTAATTACAATGATGACCTACCAGAAGGCAAAAGGCGCGAAGCAGCCACAACTGTCAGTAAGAGTGTCCATGATTAAATCTTTGAATGAAAAGATGTAGATAAAACTGTCTAGTTTCAGCGAACTGAAAAGAGGAGCGACACAGGGATGTGTGTGCTTTGGGAACCTTTAACAGAATGTGATTGGCGGAACAGGTGTTGTATGTGGAAGATGAGGGCTGAGTGAGGCCTAAGGGGGTTTTATAAATAAGCATCAACCAGTGGGATTACATGTATACAGAGATGACCAGTTTACAGAGGAGTATAGAGTGCAGTGATATGTCCTATAAGGAGCATTGGTGGCAAATCTGATGGCCGTATGGTAAAGCACATGTAGCCTCTCGAGAGCACCCTTACCTGCCGATCTATAAATTACTTCTCTGAAATCTAGCATGGGTAAGATGGTCAACTGAATCAGGGTTCGTTTGGCAGCTGGGGTGAAAGAGGAGCGATTACGATAGAGCAGGTATTCTCAAACTGGGGTACGACAAATAAAAATGTGATTCACATTTCTTTTTTTATATATACAGTGAGGGGAAAAAGTATTTGATCCCCTGCTGATTTTGTATGTTTGCCCCCTGACAAATAAATGATCAGTATATAATTTTAATGGTAGGTTTATTTGAACAGTGAGAGACAGAATAACAACAAAAAAATCCAGAAAAACGCATGTCAAACATTTTATAAATTGATTTGCATTTTAATGAGGGAAATAAGTATTTGACCCCCTCTCAATCAGAAAGATTTCTGGCTCCCAGGTGTCTTTTATACAGGTAACGAGCTGAGATTAGGAGCACACTCTTAAAGTGCTCCTAATCTCAGTTTGTTACCTGTATAAAAGACACCTGTCCACAGACTCAATCAATCAATCAGATTCCAAACTCTCCACCATGGCCAAGACCAAAGAGCTCTCCAAGGATGTCAGGGACAGGATTGGAGACCTACACAAGGCTGGAATGGGCTACAAGACCATTGCCAAGCAGCTTGGTGAGAAGGTGATAACAGTTGGTGCGATTATTCGCAAATGGAAGAAACACAAAAGAACTGTCAAACTCCCTCGGCCTGGGGCTCCATGCAAGATCTCACCTTGTGGAGTTGCAATGATCATGAGAACGGTGAGGAATCAGCCCAGAACTACACGGGAGGTTCTTGTCAATGATCTCAAGGCAGCTGGGACCATAGTCACCAAGAAAACAATTGGTAACACACCATGCCGTGAAGGACTGAAATCCTGCAGTGCCCGCAAGGTCCCCCTGCTCAAGAAAGCAAATATACAGTGCCTTGCGAAAGTATTCGCCCCCCTTGAACTTTGCGACCTTTTGCCACATTTCAGGCTTCAAACATAAAGATATAAAACTGTATTTTTTTGTGAAGAATCAACAACAAGTGGGACACAATCATGAAGTGGAACGACATTTATTGGATATTTCAAACTTTTTTAACAAATCAAAGACTGAAAAATTGGGCGTGCAAAATTATTCAGCCCCCTTAAGTTAATACTTTGTAGCGCCACCTTTTGCTGCGATTACAGCTGTAAGTCGCTTGGGGTATGTCTCTATCAGTTTTGCACATCGAGAGACTGAATTTTTTTCCCATTCCTCCTTGCAAAACAGCTCGAGCTCAGTGAGGTTGGATGGAGAGCATTTATGAACAGCAGTTTTCAGTTCTTTCCACAGATTCTCGATTGGATTCAGGTCTGGACTTTGACTTGGCCATTCTAACACCTGGATATGTTTATTTTTGAACCATTCCATTGTAGATTTTGCTTTATGTTTTGGATCATTGTCTTGTTGGAAGACAAATCTCCGTCCCAGTCTCAGGTCTTTTGCAGACTCCATCAGGTTTTCTTCCAGAATGGTCCTGTATTTGGCTCCATCCATCTTCCCATCAATTTTAACCATCTTCCCTGTCCCTGCTGAAGAAAAGCAGGCCCAAACCATGATGCTGCCACCACCATATTTGACAGTGGGGATGGTGTGTTCAGGGTGATGAGTTGTGTTGCTTTTACGCCAAACATAACGTTTTGCATTGTTGCCAAAAAGTTCAATTTTGGTTTCATCTGACCAGAGCACCTTCTTCCACATGTTTGGTGTGTCTCCCAGGTGGCTTGTGGCAAACTTTAAACAACACTTTTTATGGATATCTTTAAGAAATGGCTTTCTTCTTGCCACTCTTCCATAAAGGCCAGATTTGTGCAATATACAACTGATTGTTGTCCTATGGACAGAGTCTCCCACCTCAGCTGTAGATCTCTGCAGTTCATCCAGAGTGATCATGGGCCTCTTGGCTGCATCTCTGATCAGATCTCTGCAGTTCATCCAGAGTGATCATGGGCCTCTTGGCTGCATCTCTGATCAGTCTTCTCCTTGTATGAGCTGAAAGTTTAGAGGGACGGCCAGGTCTTGGTAGATTTGCAGTGGTCTGATACTCCTTCCATTTCAATATTATCGCTTGCACAGTGCTCCTTGGGATGTTTAAAGCTTGGGAAATCTTTTTGTATCCAAATCCGGCTTTAAACTTCTTCACAACAGTATCTCGGACCTGCCTGGTGTGTTCCTTGTTCTTCATGATGCTCTCTGCGCTTTTAACGGACCTCTGAGACTATCACAGTGCAGGTGCATTTATACGGAGACTTGATTACACACAGGTGGATTGTATTTATCATCATTAGTCATTTAGGTCAACATTGGATCATTCAGAGATCCTCACTGGACTTCTGGAGAGAGTTTGCTGCACTGAAAGTAAAGGGGCTGAATAATTTTGCACGCCCAATTTTTCAGTTTTTGATAAAAAAGTTTGAAATATCCAATAAATGTCGTTCCACTTCATGATTGTGTCCCACTTGTTGTTGATTCTTCACAAAAAAATACAGTTTTATATCTTTATGTTTGAAGCCTGAAATGTGGCAAAAGGTCGCAAAGTTCAAGGGGGCCGAATACTTTCGCAAGGCACTGTACATGCCAGTCTGAAGTTTGCCAATGAACATCTGAATGATTCAGAGGACAACTGGGTGAAAGTGTTGTGGTCAGAAGAGACCAAAATGGAGCTCTTTGGCATCAACTCAACTCGCTGTGTTTGGAGGAGGAGGAATGCTGCCTATGACCCCAAGGACACCATCCCCACCGTCAAACATGGAGGTGAAAACATTATGCTTTGGGGGTGTTTTTCTGCTAAGGGGACAGGACAACTTCACCGCATCAAAGGGACGATGGACGGGGCCATGTACCATCAAATCTTCGGTGAGAATCTCCTTCCCTCAGCCAGGGCATTGAAAATGCATTGTGGATGGGTATTCCAGCATGACAATGACCCAAAACACACGGCCAAGGCAACAAAGGTGTGGCTCAAGAATAAGCACATTAAGGTCCTGGAGTGGCCTTAGCCAGTCTCCAGACCTTAATCCCATAGAAAATCTGTGGAGGGAGCTGAAGGTTCGAGTTGCCAAACGTCAGCCTCGAAACCTTAATGACTTGGAGAAGATCTGCAAAGAGGAGTGGGACAAAATCCCTCCTGAGATGTGTGCAAACCTGGTGGCCAACTACAAGAAACGTCTGACCTCAGTGATTGCCAACAAGGGTTTTTCCACCAAGTACTAAGTCATGTTTTGCAGAGGGGTCAAATACTTATTTCCCTCATTAAAATGCAAATCAATTGATAACATTTTTGACATGTGTTTCTCTGGATTTTTTTGTTGTTATTCTATCTCTCACTGTTCAAATAAACCTACCATTAAAATTATACACTGATCATTTCTTTGTCAGTGGGCAAACGTACAAAATCTGCAGGGGAACGAATGCTTTTTTCCCTCACTGTATATATATTTAATTTTTTCACATTTTCAAACAGTCCATTTATATTTTCCAACTGGGCTATACATTTGGGTGAGATTTTTTTCTTGCCTGAGTAGGCTCGTTTCACAGCCAAAAATAAAATGAAACTATCTACTGTTCAGTGAAATAACAACACAATGTCAAATACAGGTAGCCTAGTCAAAATAATGAACATCCAATCACATTAACCGTTACTTTCTGGCAGGAATTCCACTGTTGCAAAATGTAGCTGCTGCTCATGTTAGTATCTGTACTGATGGCGCAAAAGCCATGACAGGGAGACATAGTGGAGTAGTAATGAGCATGCAAGCAGTTGCTCCCAACTTCACTTGGGTACATTGCAGCATCCACCAACAGGCTTTTGCTTCCAAGGGAATGCTTGACAGCTTGAAAGACGTTTTGGACACAACAGTGAAAATTGTTAACTTTGTTAAAGCAAGGCCCCTGAACTCTCATATATTTTCTGCAATATGCAATGATATGAGCAATGAACATGTAACGCTTTTACTACATACAGAAGTGCGCTGGTTATCAAGGAGAAGAAGTTTGGTGCTCTTCTCTGTCTGCATTAACAGGGACAACACACAGGTCTTTCCATCATTGTATGATTTTTTTGTGTGCAAATGAACTCAAGCGTACGGACAATGTCAAATGTGAGATAAGGAAGTACCTGAGTGAGTTGGGTGTGCAATTATGCAGGTACTTTCCTGAAATGGATGACACAAACAACTGGATTCGTTATCACTTTTATTCCCTGCCTCCAGCCCACTTACCGATATCTGAACAAGAGAGCCTCATCAAATTGCAACAAGCGGTTCTGTGAAAATGTAATTTAATCAGAAGCCACTGACAGATTTCTGGAGTATCTTGCCTTGGCAAATCGTGCTGTTAAGACACTGATTCCCTTTGCAACCAGGTACCTATGTGAGAGTGGATTCTCGGCCCTCACTAGCATGAAAATTAAATACAGGCACAGACTATGTGTGGAAAATGATTTAAGACTGAGACTCTCTCCAATACAACACACCATTGCAGAGTTATGTGCATCCCTTCAAGCACACCCTTCTCATTATTGAGTTATTCACAATTATTTTCAATGAACAAATAAGGTTTTATATGTAAGATGGTTAAATAAAGAGCAAAATGATTGATTATTATAATATTATTATTTGTGCCCTGGTCCTATCAGAGCTCTTTGTCACTTCCCACGACCTGGGTTGTGACAAAAACTCCCACTCATTCTGATGTTGAATAAATGTATCGTATAGTGTGTGTATGGCAAGCTTACAAAAAACAACATTTGAGAGTACGCTGACGCTGGTGCTAGAGGGGGTATGCAGCTGGAGGTTGAATGTTTGAAGGGGTACGGGATTCTAAAAAGTTTGGGAACCACCCCCTTGGGTTGTGCCTTGGCGGAGATCTTTGTGGGCTATACTCGGCCTTGTCTCAGGATGGTAAGTTGGTGGTTGAAGATATCCCTCTAGTGGTGTGGGGGCTGTGCTTTGGCAAAGTGGGTGGGGTTATATCCTTCCTGTTTGGCCCTGTCCGGGAGTGTCATCGGATGGCGCCACAGTGTCTCCTGACCCCTCCTGTCTCAGCCTCCAGTATTTATGCTGCAGTAGTTTATGTGTCGGGGGGCTATGGTCAGTTTGTTATATCTGGAGTACTTCTCCTGTCCTATCCAGTGTCCTGTGTGAATTTAAGTATGCTCTCTCTAATTCTCTCTTTCTCTCTTTCTTTCTCTCTCTCGGAGGACATGAGCCCTAAGACCATGCCTCAGGACTACCTGACATGATGACTCCTTGCTGTCCCCAGTCCACCTGGCCGTGCTGCTGCTCCAGTTTCAACTGTTCTGCCTGTGATTATTATTATTTGATCATGCTGGTCATTTATGAACATTTGAACATCTTGGCCATGTTCTGTTATAATCTCCACCCGGCACAGCCAGAAGAAGACTGGCCACCCCACATAGCCTGGTTCCTCTCTAGGTTTCTTCCTAGGTTTTGGCCTTTTTCTTAGCCACCATGCTTCTACACCTGCATTGATTGCTGTTTGGGGTTTTAGGCTGGGTTTCTGTACAGCACTTTGAGATATCAGCTGATGTACGAAGGGCTATATAAATACATTTGATTTCATTTGGTTTGATTTTAACTTTAGCCTGTAGCTTTGATATGTGCTGAAAGAAGGACAGTGTACCATCTAGCCATACTCACAAGTACTTGTATGAGGTGAATACCTCAATCTCTAAACCCTCAGAGGTAGTAATCACACCGTTGGGGAGAGGGGCAGTCTTCTTACCAAACCACATGACCTATGTTTTGAAGCTGTACAGAACAAGGTTAAGGGCAGAGAGAGCTTGTTGGACACTAAGAAAGCTTTGTTGTAGAGCATTTAGCACAAAATATGGAGAGGGGCCAGCTGAGTATAAGACTGTATCATCTGCATACAAATGGATGAAAGAGCTTCCTACTGCTTTCAGCTATGATGTTGATGTAAATTGAGAAGAGAGTGGGGCCTAGGATCGAACCTTGGGGTACTCCCTTGATGACAAGCAGTGGCTAAGACAGCAGATGTTCTGACTTTATACACTGAGAGAGGTAGTTAGCAAACCAGGCCAAAGACCCCTCCAAGACACCAATACTCCTTAGCTGGCCCACAGGAATGGAATGGTCTACCGTATCAAAAGCTTTGGCCAAGTCAATAAAAATAGCAGCACAATATTGCTTAGAATCAAGGGCAATGGTGACATAATTTAGGACCTTTAAGGTTGCAGTGACACATCCATAACCTGAGCGGAAACCAGATTGCATACCTGAGAGAATGCTATAGACATCAAGAAAGCTAGTCAGATGATTATTGACAAGTTTTTTCAACACTTTTGATAAACAGGGCAAAATAGAAATTGGCCATAAACAGTTAGGATCAGCTTGATCTCTCCATTTAAATAAAGGACACACCGTGGCTTGCTTCCTAGGCAATGGGAACCTCCCCAAAGAGGAGAGACAGGTTAAAAGGGTTAGAGATAGGCTTGACTGTAACGGATAGCGTCCTCTTCTGAGGAGGAGGAGGAGTAAGGATCGGACCAAAACGCAGCGTGGTAAGTGTCCATTATGTTTAATACAAAAAAACAACAGAACACTGGAACAAAACAAAATAACGTGCATCAACGAAACAGTTCCGTGTGGCGACAAACACTGACACGGAAGACAAAGACCCACGTAAAAACACAGGTGGAAAAAGGCTACCTAAGTATGATTCTCAATCAGAGACAACTAACGACACCTGCCTCTGATTGAGAACCATACTAGGCCGAACACAGAAACCAAACAAAGAAAAACAAACATAGACTGCCCACCCCAACTCACGCCCTGACCATATAAACAAAGACAAAACAAAGGAACTAAGGTCAGAACGTGACATTGGCGATGATAGGGGCCGCAATCTTAAAGAAGAAAGGGTCTAAACCTTCTGAACCAAATAATATTTGGGGGTCAAGTTTAAGGAGTTCCTTTAGCACCTTGGACTCAGTGACTGCCTGCAGGAACAAACTTTGTTGCGGGCAGGGGGAAAAGAGGGAGGAGCATCGGGGATAGTCGCATTAAAAGGGGTGGGAGATGAGGAAATGTTGGATGGACAAGGAGGCATGTCAGAGTCAAATAGGAATCCTGACTTAATGAAGTGGTGGTTAAAGAGCTCCTTGTCAGTAACAACCACATCATCAACATTAAGGGACATGGGCAGCTGTGAGGAGGAGGGTTTATTCTCCAGGTTTTTAACCGTTTTCTAGAACTTCTTGGGGTTAGACCCACAGAGAGAGAACTGCTCCTTAAAGTAACTTTGGCCTTCCGGATAGCCTGAGTGCACTTATTTCTAATTTGCCTGAACGAGAGCCAGTCAGCCTGAGTATGCGTGTGCCGAGCGATTTGCCAAATGGAATTCTCCAGGTGGAGTAACGATCACGGTCGAACCAGGGGCTGAACCTGTTTTTAATTCTGATTTTCTTTATGGCCGCGTATTTGTTTACAATACTACTGAAAATATCAAGATCAAGCTGATTCTATACCAATTTACAGCAGCAAAAGTCTATGACAAGTCAGGACAGGTCGTTTCACTGAGCAGCCATTACGAACACAGGCTGTAAAACAGTGATCATGAAGGTCATCACAGAAAACACCAGACTGATACCTATCAGGATTATATGTAAGGATAACATCAAGGAGAGTAGCCTTTTCTGGGTGTTTGGAGTCATACCTTTCGGGATTGGTAATAATCTGAGAAATATTTAGGGAGTCCCATTGCTTTAGGACTTGGTCAGGTGGTTTAAGCATGTCCCAGTTTAGGTCACCTAGCAGGACACATTCAGACTTAGTGTAAGGGGCCAGGAGAGAGCTTAGGATATAGGCCGGTGCTGATGGTGGCCGATAACACCCAGCAACAGTCAACAAAGAGTTATTTGAAAGTTTAATGCGTAAAAACAGAACATCTAATTGTTTGGGGACAGACTTGGTGGAGATAACCGAGCACTGAAGTTGTTCCTTGGTAAAGATTGCCACTCCACCACCTTTGGAAGATCTGTCTTGACGAAAAAGGTTATAACCAGAAAGGTTAACATCAGTGTTCAAAACACTCTTTCTTAACCACATCTCAGTAATGACCAACACATCTGGATTGGAGCTGTGAACCCACACTGTCCATTGATCCATTTTAGGTAATAAGCTTCTAGTGTCAACGTGCAGAAAACCCAGGCTTTTACGAGAGCAGAAGTCAGTGAAGCAGATATCAGAGCACAAATCAGAATTGGGGTGAGCAACAGTAGACGGGCCAGGGTGTATATGCACATTTCCAGATATAATCAGCAGTAATACAATTAGGGCACGACAGAGGACAGGGAGAGCTCTGCAGTGTTGATTTATAACATTTGAATGTGCATTAGATGGCAACAAGATCATATTGTACAGCAATTTCATCAGGTAATATGAATACAAAGCCGGCGATAGGTGGTTAGAATAGGATGGGAGGCCAAGAGTCTGTGTAACCAATAGAGAGTCAGAGTCTCGAGTGTGGGAACAAAACATAGACTGTCCCACGGTTGGGGTAACAAGCAAGTTAGTCAACAAAGCACGCAGGAGTCATGAGGCAAATAGCATAAGGCACAAGCGAAAAATATAAGAACTTGGGGCTCAGAGTCACTCGCTTCAACAGTGCGTGTGTGCTGGAGGCGGGCAAAATCTCAGAAGAGATGGGGGAGAGTGACGGGGGTACCTATACCAGACAGGGGAGACAGGCCAGGGTAGATGGTGAACAGATAGCCAGGTGGCATCCAAGCAGCAGTGCAGCAGGCAATGGGTATAGGTGTCACACCCACTTGGGAGAAGTTTTTTTCAGGAGGCAGATTCCTTGTAGAAAATCCCAGTTAGCTAGCTAACGTAGCTAGCAAGTCTCTGTCTGTCTTTTCCACATGGAAAGGGAGGTCATTAGCTAGCTATATATTTTCAGTATCCAAACAAAGTTGTCCTGTGGCTGTTGTATTTTGGGGATTATGTGGAGGATATATTCTCTGCACAGATGGAGGAGGCTGTGAAACTCTCCTGCCATTGTTAGGCTCAAGAGTTTTCACACCTCTCACTTCACACTTCAGTGCTAATTTCAGTCAGATTCTTTCCGAGCAGCTTGGTAGTTTAGTAGTATTATTTATTAAGCTTTATATAACAAAATTATAGAGATTATTGTCTTTTTCTTTTTGGCTTCTGTAAGTAGGTTCAGACTGAACATTACTCACTCAATTTTGTGTTGGATGGTATTTCCAGGTTCCGTTGTGTTTCTGCAAATTTTGGCACTTTGGGGCTCCACTTATTGCGATTGTCCTCCATGGCTTGTCAGTGTGACGCACTCTGGGTAAGATGAGTGGCCCCTGCCTAAGCTTCAGGACGTCCTGTAACAACAACAAAGGTAGGAAGTCAGGATCTAGCGCTTCCCATCCCTGACAAGACTGGAGAGGGATTGGAGGATGAACATGGTGTGAGCTAAGGAAATGCATGTACAGTACAATCATAACAGTTTCTCGATGGATTTTAAGCTAGGAAAACGGAAAATCAGACCTAAGAGGCCAAAAGTAATGAGTGAACCACCAGCCAACAGACATTTGACTTGGTAGACCTGCTGAATGTCAACTCGATGTAATTATCTCATTTTAAAAGGTAATACTTGCTGTATCTTGAATTATGCCAGTCAATGTAGGCTGCTACATTAAAGTAGCCTCTTGTATCACTGACACACAATCCTCTGGAAAACAACACAGGGGTTAACTGCAGGAGGTTCATGCCTGGATGGCTGCCAGGGTGAAAGTACATGACCTAATACCCCCACCTGAGCTTTAGCTATATTCTCAAATATTCAGCATTTTGACTAGCTTTGTACATTTAAGGTGGACAAGCTCACGCATCCAGGTAATAATATATGCTTGTGTGGAAAACATCCAATGGGGAGGATTCATTTTAGAATGCCTGTCCCTGTACAACAGGCTTGTGCAAACAGTTCCACTGAGAGGTATTTTTAGAATGCATAATTTCCTTATAATTGGTCTGACAACACATTGCAAACAAGTCTTTCAACTTCTGTAGCTGAAAACCTGTGGACAATCGGGCAGGTGTAATGATTTTACATACAGTGCATTCAGAAAGTATTCAGACCCCTTGACTTTTTCCACATTTTGTTACTTTACAGCCTTATTCTAAATTTGATTAAACCGTTTTTTTCCCCTCATCAATCTACACACAATACCCCATTATGACAATTCAAAAACAGGTTTTTATACATTTTTGCACATTTATAAAAATACAAAAATAAAATATATAATATATAATATAATAAAGTATTCAGCTTCTTTACTCAGTCTTTGTTGAAGCAGTGATTACAATATTATTGGGTATGACACTACAAGCTTGGCACACCTGTATTTGGGGAGTTTATCCCATTCTTCTTTATAGATCCTCTCAAGCTCTGTCAGGTTGGATGGGGAGCGTCGCTGCACAGCTATTTTCAGGTCTCTCCAGAGATTTTTTTCAAGTCCGGGCTCTGACTGGGCCACTCAAGGACATTTAGAGACTTGTCCCGAAGCCACTCCTGCATTAGGAGTTTTTCCTAGCCACCGTGCTTCTACACCTGCATTGCTTGCTGTTTGGGGTTTCAGCCTGGGTTTCTGTACAGCACTTTGAGATATCAGCTGATGTACGAAGGGCTATATAAATAAATTTGATTTGATTTGATTATCTTGGCTGTGTGCTTAGGGTCGTTGTCCTGTTGGAAAGTGAACCTTCACCCCAGTCTGAAGTCCTGAGCGCTCTGGAGCAGATTTTCATCAAGGATATCTCTGTACTTGCTCCGTTCATCTTTCCCTCGATACTGACTAGTCTCCCAGTCCCTGCCACTGAAAAGTCTCCACAGCATGATGCTGCCATCACCATGCTTCACTGTATGGATGGTGTCAGATTTCAGCCAGACGTGATGCTTGGCATTCAGGCCAAAGAGTTCAATCTTGGTTTCATCAGACCAGATAATCTTGTTTATCATGGTCTGAGAGTCCTTTAGGTGTCTTTGGCAAACTCCAAGCGGGCTGTCTGGTGCCTTTCACTGAGAAGTGGCTTCCGTCTGGCCACTCTACCATAGAGACCTGATTGGTGGAGTGCTGGAGAGATCGTCAGAGTGACCATCAGGTTCTTGGTGACCTCCATGACCAATTCCCTTCTACCCCGATTGCTCAGTTTGGCCGGGCAGCCAACTCTAGGAAGAATCTTGGTGGTTCCAACCTTCTTACATTTTAAAATGAATGAGGCCACTGTGTTCTTGGGGACCTTCAATGCTGAATACTTATGTAAACAAGTTATTTCTGTTTTGTTTTTTTAATACATTTGCTAACATTTCTAAAAACCTGTTTTCACTTTGTCATTATGGGGTATTGTGTGTTGATTGAATTTAATACATTTTAGAATATGGCTGTAACAACATAATGTGGGAAAATCAAGGGGTCTGAATAGTTTATATTACCTGTAAGTGATGTGTGACATCTTGTAGGCCTACAAGGCCTAGGTTCTTTATAATTTCAAGAAATCAAATAGATATAGATCGATCCCACGAACACATTGCTTTACATTTATTAAAAGGGCTAACACTTTCTGACAGATGGCTGCGTGGGTAAGCGGAGTCAGAGATAATGACAGTGGATTGGATCAGACACCAAAGTGGATGTCCAATTACTTGACGGGTTTATTCTAGGACGTTGATTCGCACCGTTCTTCGTTTTATTATAGTCTACTCTAGCCCAGATACTAGACACTGTTACAGTGCCTTGTGAAAGTATTCGGCCCCCTTGAACTTTGAGACCTTTTGCCACATTTCAGGCTTCAAACATAAAGATATAAAACTGTATTTTTTTGTGAAGAGTCAACAACAAGTGGGATACAATCATGAAGTGGAACGACATTTATTGGATATTTCAAACTTTTTTAACAAATCAAAAACTGAAAAATTGGGCGTGCAAAATTATTCAGCCCCTTTACTTTCAGTGCAGCAAACACTCTCCAGAAGTTCAGTGAGGATCTCTGAATGATCCAATGTTGACCTAAATGACTAATGATGATAAATACAATCCACCTGTGTGTAATCAAGTCTCCGTATAAATGCACCTGCACTGTGATAGTCTCAGAGGACCGTTAAAAGCGCAGAGAGCATCATGAAGAACAAGGAACACACCAGGCAGGTCCGAGATACTGTTGTGAAGAAGTTTAAAGCCGGATTTGGATACAAAAAGATTTCCCAAGCTTTAAACATCCCAAGGAGCACTGTGCAAGCGATAATATTGAAATGGAAGGAGTATCAGACCACTGCAAATCTACCAAGACCTGGCCGTCCCTCTAAACTTTCAGCTCATACAAGGAGAAGACTGATCAGAGATGCAGCCAAGAGGCCCATGATCACTCTGGATGAACTGCAGAGATCTACAGCTGAGGTGGGAGACTCTGTCCATAGGACAACAATCAGTTGTATATTGCACAAATCTGGCCTTTATGGAAGAGTGGCAAGAAGAAAGCCATTTCTTAAAGATATCCATAAAAAGTGTTGTTTAAAGTTTGCCACAAGCCACCTGGGAGACACACCAAACATGTGGAAGAAGGTGCTCTGGTCAGATGAAACCAAAATTGAACTTTTTGGCAACAATGCAAAACGTTATGTTTGGTGTAAAAGCAACACAACTGAACACACCATCCCCACTGTCAAACATGGTGGTGGCAGCATCATGGTTTGGGCCTGCTTTTCTTCAGCAGGGACAGGGAAGATGGTTAAAATTGATGGGAAGATGGATGGAGCCAAATACAGGACCATTCTGGAAGAAAACCTGATGGAGTCTGCAAAAGACCTGAGACTGGGACGGAGATTTGTCTTCCAACAAGACAATGATCCAAAACATAAAGCAAAATCTACAATGGAATGGTTCAAAAATAAACATATCCAGGTATTAGAATGGCCAAGTCAAAGTCCAGACCTGAATCCAATCGAGAATCTGTGGAAAGAACTGAAAACTGAAAATGGTGTGTTGTGCTGTTCACAAATGCTCTCCATCCAACCTCACTGAGCTCGAGCTGTTTTGCAAGGAGGAATGGGGAAAAAATGTCAGTCTCTCGATGTGCAAAACTGATAGACATACCCCAAGCGACTTACAGCTGTAATCGCAGCAAAAGGTGGCGCTACAAAGTATTAACTTAAGGGGGCTGAATAATTTTGCACGCCCAATTTTTCAGTCTTTGATATGTTAAAAAAGTTTGAAATATCCAATAAATGTCGTTCCACTTCATGATTGTGTCCCACTTGTTGTTGATTCTTCACAAAAAAATACAGTTTTATATCTTTATGTTTGAAGCCTGAAATGTGGCAAAAGGTCGCAAAGTTCAAGGGGGCCGAATACTTTCTCAAGGCACTGTATATTTGTTTTTTGTATTACAATGGTTAATTCATTTTATCTTTCATACACTAGTTATTACGGATACAGAATGGACTATATAGCCATCCTCCAACTGAACTTGAATCAGTGGACTACTATGTTCCAAAGATGGCCACTAACCACACTGTCAACTTGTTCACCACCACGCTGTAAAATACATTAACTCACTCGCAATATTATAAACTTGAAGTAAGAAAAATAAGTGCATAATATAAATAAATATAAATCTCAATGGCGCATTTGCAGTAAACCATGTCAATGACATGAACAAATGAATGCGTCTATCGGAAGACAATGGATCACTTACCGAATGTATAACGTACAAAATAATCGGTTGAATGAACGCCTAGTCAGTTTTCCCAATAAAATGTTTCTCATTGAGGTTGTCTAATTGGGAAAAAACGACAGACTAGTGTACAAGAGCCCCATAGAACACCTTAAATATACTGAACACAAATATAAACGCAACATTCAACAATTTCAACGACTTTACTGACTTACAGTTCATACACATTTCTGCTGTCCGGGTGGTCAGTCACAGAGGTGAAGAAGCCGAATGTGGAGGTCCTGGGCTGGCGTGGTTACACAAGGTTTGCGGTTGTATGGCTGGTTGGACATACTGTCAAATTCTCTAAAATGACATTGGAGATGGCTTATGGTAGAGAAATTAACATTACATTTTCTGGCAACAACTCTGGTGGACAATTCTTCAGTCAGCATGCCAATTGAACACTCCCTCAAAACTGAGACAACTGTTGCATTGTGTTGTGACAAAACTGCACATTTTAGAGTTGATTTTTATTGTCCCCAGCACAAGGTGCACCTGTGTAATGATCATGCTGTTTAATCAGCTTCTTGATATGCCACACCTGTCAGATGGAAGGATTGTCTTTGCAAAGGAGAAAAGCTCACTAACAGGGATGTAAACCAATTTGAGCACACAATTTGAGAAAAACAAGCAATTGGTGCGTACGGAACATTTCTGGGATCTTTTATTTCAGCTCATGAAACATCGAACCAACACGTTACATGTTGCGATTATATTTTTGTTCAGTATAGAATCCCAAGCGGGGTACTTGGAGCGCACTGAGACATCTTTATCTTGCATTTAAAGTTGCAATATGTAACTTTTTGGGTGACCGACCAATTCACATAGAAAGTTAATTTATAGATCTGCCATTCTCATTGAATGCAAGACTAAGAAGCGGTAGAACTGTTCTATTTGTGCTATTTCTATGCTTCCCGTTCATAAGTTTAGTTTACTTTCAGTTTTGTACACCAGCTTCAAACAGCTGATAATACAATATTTTGGGTTATTAAAAAATATATTTCACAGCTGTCTAGATGGTACCTTTAAAAGGCGAAATATACAGAAATCACTCTACCATTTCCTGGTTGCTAAAATTCTAATAGTTCGCCTAATATCAGGTTATGTGACAAAACAAGCAACAAGTGTAGAGAATCATTGTACCATTTAAACCATGGTGAAATATATGTTCAATAACCAAACATTTTGTATTTTCAGTTGTTTGAAGCTGGCATACAAAACTGAAAGTAACAGACGGGAAGCATAGAAATAGTACACATAGAATATATCTACCACTTCTTAGACTTTCAATGATAACATATCTATAATACACATTTTTATGTGAATTTGGTGGGGTCACCCAAAAAGGTACATATTGCAGCTTTTAAAGGGCCAGATACTACATTTTCCCCAATTGGAATGAGATCCAATGAGCGGGAACATACACTATAATTGAGGGGATTCTGATTGTTTTGATCCAGGTGCCCAGGTAGGCGTGTTTTGCAACGATTGAAAGTTGATTGCATTTGGAACCAGGCTGCCTCCCGGCATGAGCCAGATGCCCCTTTCAAAGCCCATGGTGAAGTTGTCTCAAAACAAAAGTGATGTAATTAAGCACATGGACTAATGAGTAGGATTCTGTGTTTTCACAAGCAAAACTGATTGCTTTTGATAAAAACGCTTTATATGGCTTCCTAATTAAAACTAATTTGAAAATGTAAAAACATTAATTTTATGGAAAAGAGATATTGAATGTTTCTGGACAATGTAACATAATGCCTTGTTGACATGGCCGGCAACGAATATTACTGTTCGGTTTGAGAAGGGTGCTTCTCCCTCACTACTTTTGCCCATTCATGTCGTGGGCCATAGACTGGTGCCCTGCGGCTCAGCATAATCAAATCCACCCATTGTCATATTATTCTAAGGGTCTCACAAGTCTGAGTGGTCAAGCCCTGGATGGAGTGCAAGCCAGGTAATTGAGGTCCCATGGGATGGTTGTTGGAGGATGCTCAAGTGCATTCAATGTGGCTAAGTCAGGTAGACCTGCTTGCCAAGAAAAAGGGGTGAATTGAAGATTATTTTGCAAGATACCCTTGGGAAAATACCAAAACTCTTTTGAGAAAAAACTTCTTTTTTTTAAAGAAAAAAAGAAACACAGCCTAGCTATATATACTATATATAGGGGCCCTGGGGCCACACTTTATCAATTGTTCACTCTTTGAATATATTGAAATGCTGCATATCTAATATCTATATTGAGAAAATAATTATATTGACATCTGTTGGTGAAAAGAAGTATAGAGTTGTAGGGAGTGGTACTGTAAAGAGCCCTCTAGTGGGAAACAGATCATGGAGACACCAGAGAGCACAGTTAACTCAAGAGTTCAACTATAAAATAATCACAGGCACAACCTTGAAAGGAATACAAAAATATGTTTATTTTTATTATGGCAGATCAGAACAAAAACAACAGTGACACAAAATGCAGTTGTAGAAAAAATACAAAGCTTTCATGCGTGTTTTTCTTGTTCCATAATAAATGACCAACAATAGCTTATCTTTAACTTATCTTCTGGTCAGATGAGCTGTTTGAGTATGAGTATGCCTTGCCTAAGACTATTCTGTCTCTGAGAAGCTTGAAGAAGGCGTAGTAGTTGCTAAAGAGAATTAAAGCCAAGGATATCGTCTGATGCCACTTTTCTGAGCATATCAACGAGTAGAGCTGGTAGAATATCATAGCACCTTCCAAGATGATGAGGATGTTCAATATTCGTAAGGGCTTGTTGAAGAAAAACTAAAGGATAAAAATAGAAGAAAAAAGGAGGCATGTTGTTATTGAACAAACAATGTCTAGAAGTGCAACCAGTCCTGTAGCTGTGGCTGCCTGAGGCTCAAACAAGAACCGTCTTGCAGTTGGTGTTACTTACATAGAAGCGATAGTGGGAGACGTCTGAGGGGACAGCCACATTGTAGTGCCCCATGGCCTTGTAAACATTCTTATTGTGTTTGACCAGGACACCCTGGGGCCACATGTACTCTTCCGTCCATCTGTAGGAGAGAAAGGGTTCAAATACCAGATTAATGATTTATATTCAGTTGTCATAGCATTGTAATAACTGTAGTAATATACAACAATTACTAACATGTTATTACTAGAGTAATTAGTGTTATAATCCCTCCCAAAACACTGAGGAACACATATCATTAGTGCTCCTCGGGCCGTGATAACACCTCACTAGTGGTACTTACATGTGCTGCAGGACGTTGGAGCAGAGAGAAGGGTCTACTTTGTGCCAGCAGCCCAGGTGGGCTGCGGCCTTGTGGAGCAGGTCACAGTAGCGTGGGGGCAGCAGGTGTCTCATGAGGATGACTGAGGTACTGACAGACACCAGGATGAAGAGCTCACAGGACCAGCGCTTGTCCACGTACTGTGTGCTCTTCAGAAGACAGAAAAACACAGCACCTCAGACATACATTACATTATTATTTGTTTAACCTTTATTAAACTAAGTCAGTTAAGAACAAATTCTTATTTACAATGACGACCCACCCCAGCCAAACCCTCCCCTAACCCGGACAACGCTGAGCCAATTGTGCGCCGCCCATTACAACTGCAGGCATTAAGAAATGCAAGTATTCCATCTAATGATGTTGACATAAATCGTTGGCAATATATAACAACGCTGCCCTATGGTGCAAAACAAACAGCTCTGACGACAGACCATAATTTCTTAAATCTCAGTCAGCGCAACACACAACTTCATAGGGAATTGGACTAGCACATCCTGCAACATACATAACATGAGGCTTCTCAGTTATAACAGTGGAAGTCAGTTATAGGTACTCACCTTAACAAACCATACAGGTACGAAGGCCACATAGTAGGCACTGAGCATGGAGCTGACCAGCACCTCCTTCATCCTCCAGTTGAAGTCCATCTTCAGGTACTCCACCTCCTTGCGGATGAGGTCTGGGGAGAGGCAGCAGGCGTGTGTGGGCATGGCCTGGACCCCGTACAGCTGGCTGGTGTGCTGCTTCCACGTCTCCTTTAGCACCGTCAGGTAGTCCCGCCCGCGCCCTACGCTGCCCACCTCCTTCGACCCGATGCTGGTGATGGGTGAGAGCGGCCCCACCCGGCGGAAGTCGCAGTTCAACCGGAAAAAGGGAATGTACATACCGAACCTATGGAAACAGGGGATTTCAGAATTTTCAGGTCCCAATCTATTCCAAACTGACAGGGGTATATAATAGTCTATTCAGATCATAGGAATCTAATCTGGAGTTAGTCGGTACTGTGATGACTAACTTTGAACTGTATAGGGAACATCACATACTGTGGCTCTGAAACATTGTGGAGCTTGACAAATGCTCTGAACTCTAGTGAAGGTTGATACTAGTGATGTGGTTGTTTGGCAAGTAGTACGCTATGTATGACTCTCTGTGTCATTGTGAAGTCTGGCTTGAATGGTTGTGATACTGAGGTCTGACGGCTGACCATACTCACGGGTAACAGAGGAAAAGCAGGCTGAGGACAGAGTAGGTCCTGAATAGGTATATGAGGGAGCGACACAGACTCCAGCCCGTCAGTGTGAGCACAGCGAACCGTGCCATCACTAGGAAGATGGAGTGAGGGAACGAGAGCTTCCCACTCTGGGATGCCTGGAGAGGCAGAGAGAGAGAGGCAGAGTCAGACAGACATGATGTTTGTTATGCCAATAAGGTACTATTCACCTGAGAGACAGAAACAGACCTGAGCGGTTTGAGAAAAACAGAAAGAGATAGAGGTGCAGGAAAAAATCCTACATTGACAAATATCACACAATAACACTTGCATTATTAAAGAGATGCACATTGGTGGAATTGTTTACAACAAATCTATAATATCAAACTTGCCAAGCGGTGTGAATTCCTACCTCTTTTACAATCGCTGCAATCAGCCTGCGAGCCAGTATGATGACTGTGAACACCAGCATGTTATAGTCGATGAGGTGGAAGTTCTGCATTAGACAAAACAAAATATTTTATAATGATGTTGTATTACTTACTGGAAATGAAGTTAGCATGCCATGAGAAGTGAAATCATTTATAACAGTATAGTGACAACATTTGGAAAGGAATCCCTTTTCAGATGTAATTTGTAAGATGTCGAAGTACAAAGAATGGAGACAGCAAATATGCACACCTGGACCTTCTCCTCTCCATTATCAAACCTGATACTATCTCCATTATGTTTTTATTTAACTAGGCACGTCAGTTAAGAACAAATTCTTATTTACAATGACTGTCTTACTCGGCCAAACCCTAACCCGGAAGACGCTGGGCCAATTGTGCGCCACCCTATAGGACTCCCAATCACAGCCGGTTGTGATACAGTCTGGAATCGAACCAGGGTCTGTAGTGACGCCTCTAGCACTGAGATGTAGTGCCTTAGACCGCTGCGCCACTTGGGAGACCAATGTGGTCAAATACAATCAAACCCTCACACAATGGCAATGAAGTCACCACACAACCAAACAAACAAACTCACACAAAATCCAATAACCTCCCGAAGTGAGCCACAAACAAACCCTAACAGACAGATTACAGACAGACAGCAACACAGTCAGATAACATCATCAGTCAGTGACAGTCAGAGTGGGGGGACTCACCAGTGAGGTGTGTGAGGGGGGGTGTGAGGGGGGGTACCACCAGACAGTCTTGTAGATGTTGACATAGTGGACAAAAAGGGCGATGAGGTGGCAGAAGAACAAGTGCAGCTCAAACAGCACATTCCTGTCCATGGATAACTCTGGGATCTTACAGTGCTTCAGAGGAACCACCGTATGGGCTGCCAAGGGGGGGCTAGAGATGCCCGTTCCTGAGCCGTTCCTAGAACACACACATGATCAGGGGCTTACAGAAATACTTTGTGTTACTACACGTTCATATCTAAAGACAGCTACGTTCACGGGTGCCGAAGACATGGAAGCCGATTAAGGCAGCCCTCCACATCAATCTGATTCAGTGGGGTTGGGTTAAACGCGGAAAACACATTTTAGTTAAATGCAATCAGTTGTACAACTAGGTATCCCCCTTATCCTTTCCTTATGCAACATAAACAAATCACTCTCACAACAACATATCATTACAACCACATATCACAGTGCTCTACACAGAACCCAGACACCCCATACTATGCCCTTGTCCTCTCACCTTGTCCGAGACCGCACCCCTGTGACTGGGGAGCTGGTAGAGTGGTTGCCATTGCCGACCGAGCCTGGCTCACTGCTCAGTGGAGACCTGCAGTAAGCAGTGCGGTTCGCCCCTCTTCGTCCGCCTGCCATCGCAGAGACTCCCAACGTTTCTTTGTCTTGTGAGTTTAAGTTTGTCTGAGCGCTCCTCTTTCTCTGATCACAGTGAAGGAAACCACCCTGATGATTTGAAAAGTTGGTTAATTTTCTTAGTTCTATAGGCACCACTGCTCAAAAGTTATGCCAAGTCAGCTAAATGTATGATATACTGCAAACTGGTGATGACATGAACAGTAGTCAATCCAGATTGGGGCTTTATATTTCAATCATAAAAGGTTATTATGCATTTATAATGCTCAAATAACAGATCATGTTTATATATGACACTATTAAGCAAAACATGTACAGTGATAGATCATGAATGAATGTCAGTGACAGAAACAATATCTCCATTTGAAATGTAGATTAGCAATTTATTCATTCCAACCTGACCTGATAATAACGTAGCCTGAGTACAATGTGACCAAAACACTACACAAATCTTGAAATATCTGCTAACCCATGCATCTCCTATAAGACAAGCTAAACTACAGCTAGTTAAACAAATATTTTTGTAGTTGGTAGCTATTGCGATGCATGTTTTGGGTTTTGTATGTAAACAGCTAGTTGATTCCATGTGCTCCTTCCCAATGCAGCTAACTAACTAGTTAAACAAGTTTGCTGAATTGTATTGGCATCAACTAACTAAACACAATTTACTGAGGAAAGACCAACACCTTTTGCGGAAGCTGACATACAAAACAGATAGTTGCATCATTATGAAGTGACAGGTCATAAATATATTTAAAAATGTAATGCATCTTATCGTTGCGTGTACCTGATAAAACGTGTATTTTCCGCCAAGACGGCAAATGCATGCTCGACGAAATACAAAAGACTGCGGCCTAACGTAACCACATAAACAGGCTAGCTGGTAGCTAGCTAGCAACCCAAATCATACAACATTTAGGCTTACCGGAGTTTGGACAGCGATTTTATCTTAGATGCGGTTGCAATATATGAAGTAGCAAGTTACACAACACAGATTTTCTGAGCCTTTGTTGAAAAAAAAGCGCGTTTTCCATTATAATAAACGAGGTTGATCATTGTGTTGACGTGATACTACCGCTGTGTGATAGAGATGGGACGCGGACGTGATTGAGGACATGACGAGGGAGGGGCGTGTTTCTTTACTTTAAAGAGATCATGTAATACCAAAGATTTGTATAGCTCATTGTTCTATCGGTGATAATTCTGCATTTACGTAATACATCCTGATAATTTACATCTGGAGATGCAGGAGTTAACAATTTTACCACAATGCTATGATATAAAAGCTTTTATATTTCAATCAAAATATGTTTTATATAACTATAGAACTTATTGTGTTTTTGCAAGTGGTACCAGAGTAAATTAATTTAATCCATACATTTTACAGTGCAGTATGAACACTGCTTTGCTTTCATGATTAGATCAACATAATATGTAGTCTATATTGTTCAATGCATTAATTCGTACTTTTGCAAAGACCTTACTGTAAATCTCATTCTCATCAATCTAAAGATTCTTCATTGCGTTCCTGCATCCCCTTTCATTTATTTCTGGTAGGACAGGACAGGTGAATGCAATGGGGTGGATGGCTCCTGGAAATTTGTTTTCGCCTGTCAAACTCTTTGACATCTATCAATATGATTGGACAAGAACCCACTATGTGAAAAGCTATGTTATTGTAATTATTTTCTTACCACTAGATGTCAGCATTTAGTTAGCTGTGTTCTAGTAAAAAGTTATAAATAGGAACATGTCTGAAAAACGGGAATTTCTTTGGTAATGGGAAAGGCATAATTTTTTAAAATTTGAATTATGTATTTTATGAATCTCCAGATACATATGCTTTTGATCCGAAGCATAATAAACTAATCCTCAAATGTAATCTTGAAAGATCTAACCTAATCAGCAGCATGTCCCTAGAGCCATTTGTACTTTTACTGAACCCTTCCACTTCTACCTCACATTTTAGGTTGTCAAATTGATTAACTTAAATAATCAGCATTTTGCCATGCATGTGCAATTCTTTGCAGGTAATAAGTATGGTAATGAGTTAACTGCCTGCAGTTTTCTAATAGGGCACATATTGGTGAGAAAAAAGGTATGTGTCATCACTGTGGAAAAAGCAGCATATTGTTTCTGACAATGAGCCTCAGAATATCAAATGGCTGATAATGCCTTCATCCATTCTGAGACAGATATCGTGCATGCTTGCAGTTTTTTTGATGGCTGAGCATGTCACAGGGGGAAAGGGTACAAGGTGTGAGAAATGATAAGAACCTTTGAGAGATATAGCATTATTGTTGATATGCATTTGGAGGCAGGTTGGGCTCAGAGGAAAATATATGTACATATTTTCATTCCTTTCAAAGGTCACAGATGATTCCCCACTATATTTATTCAAAAATGATCTATTATATTTACAAGATAGTCGCGTGAGTCGTTTTTCTGAAAGTTTCCAGAATACCACATGCATTCATTTATGTCAGTACATTTGTAACAGACTACACATTACGAAACTTGTATTAGATAAAATAAACATCAAGTAATTCGGGACTCTCACAAACCATACAAAAAAGGCTTATCTCACGGGGACAGAATTTGGGCAGAGTAAATCCTCTCACTTCCTCTCTGATTTATTTCCATCCAGCTGAAGTGCCCTCCAGTTGAGGAAGGTTTCCATTAGTTACCACAGCCACAAAGAAAATGTGCTTTTTGGTCTTAATTTAAGGTGAGGGTTAGCAGTGTGGTTAAGGTTAGGTTCAAAATCACATTTTAAGAAGATGCATTGTAGAAATAGACGGGGTTTATGACTTTGTGGCTGTGGTAACTAGTGACGACTGTTCAGGCATCTGAGGAACTGCTTAGCCCCAGACAACAGGAGCTTTATAAAACGTTTTTTATTAAACCTTTATTTAACAAGGAAAGTCAGTTAAAAAAAAGTCTTATTTACAATGACGGCCTACCGAAAGGCAAAAGGCCTCCTGCTGGGGCTGGGATTAAAAATACACATCATGACAAGAGAGACACCACAACACTACATAAAGAGAGACCTAAGACAACAATATAACATGGCAGCAACACTTGACGACACAGCATGGTAGCAACACAACATGACAACAACATGGTAACAACACAACATAGCAGCAGCAAAACATGGTAGAAACACAAAACATGGTACAAACATTATTGGGCACAGACAACAGCACAAAAGGTAGAGAGAACAATACATCACGTGAAGCAGCCACAACTGTCAGTAAGAGTGTCCATGATTGAATCTTTGAATGAAAAGATGGAGATAAAACTGTCTACTTTGAGTGTTTTTTGCAGCTCGTTCCAGTCTGCTGCAGCAAACTGAAAAGGGGAGCGACCCAGGGATGTGTGTGCTTTGGGGACCTAAGTGACTGGCAGAACGGGTGTTGTATGTGGAGGATGAGGGCTGCAGTAGGTACCTCAGATAAGGTGGAGTGAGGCCTAAGAGGGTTTTATAAATAAGCATCAACCAGTGGTTCTTGCGACGAGTATATAGAGATCAGTTTACAGAGGAGTATAGAGTGCAGTGATATGTCCTATATGAAGTATTGGTGACAAATCTGATGGCTGAATGGTAATGAACATTTAGCCGCTCGAGAGCACTGTTACTTGCCGATCTATAAATTACGTCTCCGTAATCTAGCATGGCTAGGATGGTGATCTGAATCAGGGTTAGTTTGGCAGCTGGGGGGAAAAAGGAGCGATTACTATAGAGGAAACCAAGCCTAGATTTAACCTTAGGCTGCAGCTTTGATACGTGCTGAGAGAAGGACAGTGTACCATCTAGCCATACTCCCAAGTACTTGTATGAGGTAACTAACATATTTCCTCCAACATTATAATGAAAAGGTGCCTCTCGGTTCCAAAACACATGTTTTCTGGAGACTTGTGGGAGGAGTACTGATGAGGTCGCTCACTGTATGCGCTTTCGGTAGAGTGACTCTGTTCAGACTGAGAAGAAATCTGCACAAAATTGTACATCCCAGACCACCTCCTGAAGTGGTCAGCCAGATCTGAACACAATCAGACCACAAAGTGATCTTTGTATTCTGATAGGGAGTCTCACTTACATGCGACTTCTACTATGTACAAAAGGCTGTGAAGTATTTGTAGTTAATCATATCAGTAATGTTAGCTTATCATATCAGAGCTGTAGCTCCACCCACCCTGTAATTGCCCTGTAATTGTATAAGTAAAGTGGGGCAAAAAAAGTATTTAGTCAGCCACCAATTGTGCAAGTTCTCAGACAAATTGAGAAAAAAAACCCCAGAAAATCACATTGTAGGATTTTTCATTAATTTATTTGTAAATTATGGTGGAAAATAAGTATTTGGTCAATAACAAAAGTTTATCTCAATACTTTGTTATATACCCTTTGTTGGCAATGACAGAGGTCAAATGTTTTCTGTAAGTCTTCACGAGGTTTTCACACACTGTTGCCGGTATTTTGGCCCATTCCTCCATGCAGATCTCCTCTTGAGCAGTGATGTTTTGGGGCTGTTGCTGGGCAACACGGACTTTCAACTCCCTCCAAAGATTTTCTATGGGGTTGAGATCTGGAGACTGGCTAGGCCACTCCAGGACCTTGAAATGCTTGTTACGAAGCCACTCCTTCGTTGCCCGGGCGTTGTGTTTGGGATCATTGTCACGCTGAAAGACCCAGCCACGTTTCATCTTCAATGCCCTTGCTGATGGAAGGAGGTTTTCACTCAAAATCTCACGATACATGGCCCAATTCATTCTTTCCTTTACACGGATCAGTCGTCATGGTCCCTTTGCAGAAAAACAGCCCCAAAGCATGATGTTTCCACCCCCATGCTTCACAGTAGGTATGGTGTTCTTTGGATGCAACTCAGCATTCTTTGTCCTCCAAACACAACGAGTTGAGTTTTTACCAAAAAGTTATATTTTGGTTTCATTCTCCCAATCTTCTTCATGATCATCCAAATGCTCTCTAGCAAACTTCAGACGGGCCTGGACATGTACTGGCTTAAGCAGGGGGACACGTCTGGCACTGCAGGATTTGAGTCCCTGGCGGCGTAGTGTGTTACTGATGGTAGGCTTTGTTACTTTGGTCCCAGCTCTCTGCAGGTCATTCACTAGGTCCCCCTGTGTGGTTCTAGGATTTTTGCTCACCATTGTTGTGATCATTTTGACCCCACGGGGTGAGATCTTGCGTGGAGCCCCAGATCGAGGGAGATTATCAGTGGTCTTGTATGTCTTCCATTTCCTAATAATTGCTCCCACAGTTGATTTCTTCAAACCATGCTGCTTGCCTATTGCAAATTCAGTCTTCCCAGCCTGGTGCAGGTCTACAATTTTGTTTCTGGTGTCCTTTGACAGCTCTTTGGTCTTGGCCATAGTGGAGTTTGGAGTGTGACTGTTTGAGGTTGTGGACAGGTGTCTTTTATACTGATAACAAGTTCAAACAGGTGCCATTAATACAGGTAACGAGTGGAGGACAGAGGAGCCTCTTAAATAAGAAGTTACAGGTCTGTGAGAGCCAGAAATCTTGCTTGTTTGTAGGTGACCAAATACTTATTTTCCACCATAATTTGCAAATAAATTCATTCAAAATGCTACAATGTGATTTTCTGGATTTTTTTTTCTCATTTTGTCTGTCACAGTTTAAGTGTACCTATGATGAAAATTACAGGCTTCTCTCATCTTTTTAAGTGGAAGAACTTGCACAATTGGTGGCTGACTAAATACTTTTTTGCCCCACTATATATGGTACATCATTATATGAGTATTACATCAGTGGCAACCTGTCCTTCAGGACAGGTGGGACCGAGCCACACCTGTTTTGAGACCCACATTTTTAGGTAAAAAACAACAACAGGGTTTATCTGTTTCACATGTTATTTTCGCATTAATACGTTGGCATTTATCATTGAAACGATCTGCAAAAATCACTGAAGTTGGATACTCATATCTCCCTCACTAACTTTAAGCACCAGTTGTCAGAACAGCTCACAGATCCCTGCTCCTGTACATAGCCCATCTGTAAATAGCCCATCCAACTACCTCATCCCACATACTGTTATTTATTTTGCTCCTTTGCACCCCAGTATCTCTACTTGCACACTCATCGTCTGCACATCTATCACTCCAGTGTTTAATTGCTATATTGTAATTATTTTGCCACTAATGGCCTATTTATTTCCTTACCTCCCTCATCCTACCTCATTTGCACATACTGTATATAGACTTTTTAAATTTTATTATTGACTGTATGTTTGTTTATTCCGTGTGTAACTGTGTTGTTGTTTGTGTCGCACTGCTTTGTGTTATCTTGGCCAGGTCGCAGTTGTAAATGAGAACTTGTTCTCCACTAGCTTACCTGGTTAAATAAAGGTTAAATAAAAATAAAATAATAATAATAATATGTAGGTAATAAAGCTGCATACAAACATGGTCTATTTTTTGATTTCTTGAGCAAAGCAGCTCCAAAAGGCAGGTGTTTCAGCCTAGCTCAGTGCTTTATGTGGCGGTGGGACAGCCAGCGGAAAATTCAGAGCGTAGGTGTTGGTAATGTTCTCTAGTTGCGCCATGATTAGCTCAGTGTTCTGTCACTCCTGGCGACAGTAAGTCACTGCCAAGTCTAAGGGTAGACCTCGAAAATTCAAGCCCCTTGGGTGCTGCCATAGAGTTACATTAGAAGTGCCTATCCAATAAGGCTCAAGGTCATTGGCCACAGATAAAATTATGTCATATCACTTTATATCTACAGTAGCTTTGATTGGACTGATCATGTCAAGATCATACTTTCAAAATTCAAAAGCCACTCGCACATCTGAGCTATCTTTTTTGCAGGTGCATGGTAACAGTTGAATAACATGAGAAAAAAGAAAACCGCACACTGCTCTTAATAGTAAAGATCATTCAAGAACAATGATACTATCCGCCACAGGCCTTCGTCAGAGCTTTGTGAGTTTTTTTTAAATGAGCACCTTTATGGAGACATAACCCCACCCACATCCGTTCCACCCATCGAATGGGTTTGGAGTCGAGGGAAAACAAGTGCGACCAAATATAACAATGTGCATTTCATAAATATTCGAATAAAGTGTGTACATAAAACGCATGTAAAACCCCAATGAGTACATCGACCTACCAAATAGGTTTTCATAAAACATTGGGTACAGCGCAAGAAAAACGTGAAATGGGGGCATAATTCATGTTCACATTTACAACATAACATACATAGGCATTTCATCATTAAGGAAATCATGTCTGGAGTGTGAAAATCCCAAAACATTATATTTTGCTCAGAGTATTTTTATATCACCTCTCCTGTCTGATATCTTAACTTTCTCTATGCCACAACATCTAAAGGTAAAATTGTAATGTTTAACTCATTAAAATGCACTGCGACGATAATCCCTGTTGTTTCTCCTGATTGAACTTTTATGTTAACACATTCTCTGTTTGAGAGAACGAGATGTTTTATCTACATAACACAGCCCACGTGGACATTTAATCATGTAGATAACATGGGCGGTGGAGCACGTAATAATGCAATTTATTTGGAACCGTTTTCCTGTATGTGGGTGGCAGAAATATTCACACTTCATCACATTGCACTGTGCGAAATCTCTGCATTTATATCTACCCTTCGGAAGAGGGCGTAAAAGAGCCTGGTTGATTTTCTTTTGTGCCTGGCAGTTCGCTTCGACCAATTTATCGCGTAAATTGCGACCTCTCCTATATACACGTGGTGGATTCTTAAATTCTGCTGGCAAAGCTGGGTCCGATGTTAAGACATGCCAGTGTTTCTTGACAGCATCACTTTTCGCGAGTTCGAAGTATATGTGGTGGCGAACATTACAGTGTTCTTTAGCTCTAATGGGTATTTTGAAGCAGTTCATCTCGTGTTTTCCCCAATGCAGAATTAAGAGCTTCATCCACACATTGTGGAGAATAGTCTCTATTGCGTAGAATAGTCTCTATTGCGTATCTCCGCTGCTTTTCTAGATAGTCCTCTGTGGAGTGGCATATACGACTCACTGAAAAACTGGCTCCTTCAAAGTCCTCAATGTATCGATACCACTTCAGGATTTTATTCAAAAATAGATTTTCGCTTTCATTGTTAACAAAACGTTGTTAAAAAAAGACCCACATAAAGGTCAGCATAGCTCGGAGCGAATCATCATCACACCTGAAATAGTTATAAATCAAATCATATTCAGCCAGCTCTAGAATAAAGTTTGTTGGTAGGTAGGTTCGTCTGTCTCTCAAATAGCGAGCTAGGGCTGCCAACCCCCGTATGGGGAATGCTGGTATATAGACTCTCGACATCTAATGTGACCAAATTGAAGTCTCCTGTTAAATTCCGTTATATTTGAGATCTTGTTTATGAAGTTTATAGAGTCTCTCACATATGATGGTAATTCTTGCCCATGAGATTTAATAAAGGAGTCTACGAAGGTCGACAATGGCTCTAGCACTGGGCCTATTCCTGCAACCACTGGTCTGTCTGGATAATTGCCTTGTTGTGTTCTAGGTTTGTGTAATTTCGGCAGAATGTACAGGCATGGATTTATGGGACATTTGCAGCAAAGGTATTCATATTCAGGTTTTGAGATAGGGTTTTTTAATAGGGTTTGCTCCAGATTAGAGTGTATATCCCTTTGGAACACCTGTGTGGGATCAAAACTCAATTTTCTATAGAAACGTTCATTACTGAGTTGTCTCTGAATCTCTTCTTTGTATTTTTCATAGTCTAAAACGACCACAGCACCCCCCTTATCTGCAGGTTTGATAACCAAAGCTGACTCTTTCATTAGTTCATTAAGTGGCTGTTCTTCTGTCCTAGTGGGGTTCTTCTGAATGAATGGAATGGAATGAATGGTTTGTTTTTCTCCTACATGGCTTCTTGTTCGACTAACCTAATCGAAGAGTTGTTAACTATAAGGCAGAATTAGCTTTTGGGCTTAAAATGGGTACCAGTTCTTTGTTGGGTTTCTAGGACTGAAACAGTGTTTTGATAAAACATGTGCTTACATTTAATCTTGTGAAAGAATTTAAACAGATCTACTTTCATAGCAAATGGTTTGGGCGTCAGTGATCTCTTTTTTTAAAAGTTTCATTACCGCGTCCTGCTGTAGCTTTCAAAGTCTTACGCTTCGAACGGTGTGTTCTGCGTTTTGTTACACCAGGAGTACATTCATTTCCAATGGAACGCTGCGTTTGCCTTTCAGCATTGCGTTGCAGAGGCAGTTGCTGGACGTTCTGTGTGGTGCATATGGTGAATGTACGCATCAAATTGTATGGTAGACTTGACAGAAAGTAGCTAAATGTGAATGTTGAACTTGTGTTGCACACATATCCAGTAAAAAAAATGTGGGATAACGTAATAAAAAAAGTTTGACTGTAGAATTTCTTTACATGTTTTATTCATTTATTTGCCAAGTATATTATTTATTCGATGACATCCACATATTCATTGTGAGAGCCTATAATATAATTTCCCTCCAAAATGCAGTTTTGGTGCGAAATGAAATAAATAGTCAAGATAGCAGAGTAAGCTCTTTCAACAATGAGACCAACGTTGAGGAAGGGGGTCTTGATCGCGCTGTTGGGCCGGGACCAGCCGGGCCGAAAGCGCAGGTCTGTGTGGTTCCAGAGATGGTTAAAGTCACGAAAGCAGACAGGGGAGTTCCACCGTCTCATTCAAGAGCTTCGAATGTTTGGAGAGGAATTCCGAAGTTACTTTCGTCTGGACCGAAGCCAGTTTGATCACCTGCTCCAGATGGTTGGAGCCAGGATCGCCCGGATGGATACCAACTACCGGGAGTCCATCAGCCCAGTTGAACGCCTGGCGATTTGTCTCCGGTAAGCTACGTTCTAGTACATTTTTAAAGCCTTTGATACCATAATTGATTTATATTTTAAATAGTTTTTATGTGTAACCTAGCTAGCTAAAGGGCTCTCTAGTTAATAGTCTCTATTTGATCAGATGTACTTTTACAGAATGTTCATTAGGCCTATAACTTTTCCCAAAGTTGGTTTATAATCCTTTTTCAATTATGCAATGTTACCAAATGAAAAGAAAGGTGCCTTCTGTCCTGGTGAAGGTAGGCCAGTCTTCTCCAGGACCCATTGTTGGTCAAGACAGTTACAGTCATTCATTACATTCTTATTGGACTCACATACACTCTTAGAGAAAAAGGTTCCAAAATTATCCTTCTGCTTTCCCCATAGGATAACCCTTTCTGGTTCCAGGTATAACCCTTTGGGGAAAAGGTTATACATGGAACCCATTAGGGTTCTACTTGGAACCAAAAGGGTTCTACCTGAAACCAAAAAGGACCGGAGAACATTTACAGTGCCTTGCGAAAGTATTCGGCCCCCTTGAACTTTGCAACCATTTTTTTGTGAAGAATCAACAACAAGTGGGACACAATCATGAAGTGGAACGACATTTATTGGATATTTCAAACTTTTTTAACAAATTAAAAACTGAAAAATTGGGCGTGCAAAATTATTCAGCCCCTTTACTTTCAGTGCAGCAAACTCTCTCCAGAAGTTCAGTGAGGATCTCTGAATGATCCAATGTTGACCTAAATGACTAATGATGATAAATACAACCCACCTGTGTGTAATCAAGTCTCCGTATAAATGCACCTGCACTGTGATAGTCTCAGAGGTCCGTTAAACGCGCAGAGAGCATCATGAAGAACAAGGAACACACCAGGCAGGTCCGAGATACTGTTGTGAAGAAGTTTAAAGCCGGATTTGGATACAAAAAGATTTCCCAAGCTTTAAACATCCCAAGGAGCACTGTGCAAGCGATAATATTGAAATGGAAGGAGTATCAGACCACTGCAAATCTACCAAGACCTGGCTGTCCCTCTAAACTTTCAGCTCATACAAGGAGAAGACTGATCAGAGATGCAGCCAAGAGGCCCATGATCACTCTGGATGAACTGCAGAGATCTACAGCTGAGGTGGGAGACTCTGTCCATAGGACAACAATCAGTCGTATATTGCACAAATCTGGCCTTTATGGAAGAGTGGCAAGAAGAAAGCCATTTCTTAAAGATATCCATAAAAAGTGTCGTTTAAAGTTTGCCACAAGCCACCTGGGAGACACACCAAACATGTGGAAGAAGGTGCTCTGGTCAGATGAAACCAAAATTGAACTTTTTGGCAACAATGCAAAACGTTATGTTTGGCGTAAAAGCAACACAGCCCATCACCCTGAACACACCATCCCCACTGTCAAACATGGTGGTGGCAGCATCATGGTTTGGGCCTGCTTTTCTTCAGCAGGGACAGGGAAGATGGTTAAAATTGATGGGAAGATGGATGGAGCCAAATACAGGACCATTCTGGAAGAAAACCTGATGGAGTCTGCAAAAGACCTGAGACTGGGACGGAGATTTGTCTTCCAACAAGACAATGATCCAAAACAAAGCAAAATCTACAATGGAATGGTTCAAAAATAAACATATCCAGGTGTTAGAATGGCCAAGTCAAAGTCCAGACCTGAATCCAATCGAGAATCTGTGGAAAGAACTGAAAACTGCTGTTCACAAATGCTCTCCATCCAACCTCACTGAGCTCGAGCTGTTTTGCATGGAGGAATGGGAAAAAATGTCAGTCTCTCGATGTGCAAAACTGATAGAGACATACCCCAAGCGACTTACAGCTGTAATCGCAGCAAAAGGTGGCGCTACAAAGTATTAACTTAAGGGGGCTGAATAATTTTGCACGCCCAATTTTTCAGGTTTTGATTTGTTAAAAAAGTTTGAAATATCGTTCCACTTCATGATTGTGTCCCACTTGTTGTTGATTCTTCACAAAAAAATACAGTTTTATATCTTTATGTTTGAAGCCTGAAATGTGGCAAAAGGTCGCAAAGTTAAGGGGGCCGAATACTTTCGCAAGGCACTGTATATATATATATGATTAAATATTATCTGATGTTGGCTGTGTGAAGTATCTGCATTTGTGCACTTGAGCATCATCATGAGATTAAACAACTGCTTGCTACATCTACTTGCCTGTTTGTGTGTGTGACAAGAACTGAGTAACATGGTGTAACATGCATGTTGCAAAACTGTAGATAACAGCCCAGCAGATGCTTTGTCCTTGTGTTTGTATGTAACAATACTGAGCACATGGTGTGACTTGCTGTATCTTACAAAGTTGTGGTTAATCAGGTATAGGGAGGGGTGGTCATCACAAGGTTTAACTGAGATGGAAAAATACTGAACAACACAATAGCAGGAACTGAGCAACTGTTATAACTAGGCTGCGATACCAGAACAGTAAGAATCTATACATCGATGGAGGGAGGACTCCAAGAAGCGCCAAGAGGCAGGGACCAGCCTGAGCAAGTCTAAACCACTCTACTGTGATAGGCCAACAGACGGGTTGGAACTATGTCCATCACAGTATAAGAACACTGTTTACATACATCCTGTCAGTACCCTGTTCTGCCCTGCGTGGTATTACAGTGAGCCTGTATATACAAAAGTTGCATTTGCCATTTATTGCTTAGCTAATAAAAAATACATAGTATACAATCGGTGACTCATTGTCATATTTATTCTGATACCAGATTTGAATTTACGCAACTCTTAACAATCTGCAAAGGTGTAGGGAAGAAATAAGCAGATTAATGGACATGTCACCTACTGTACACACAGACACAGACACATTATACCCCTGATAATCTGACCAAATTATCAGGGGTATAATGAAGCTCAAAACAACTTTTAACCCAGAACTGCAGTCTTGAACTCAATGAAGTAAAGTTAACTGGGAATTCTGAAAAAAAACTAGCTCCAACTGAGAAATACATTTTGAATGGTCATCCAACTCAAAATTGTAAAATCGGGAACTCGGGCTTCTTTCTGGAGCTACGACCTGAAGATCAATGACGTAATCGTTATTCAACCTTGTTTTTCCCGAGTTACCAGTTGTCTTGAAAGCACCATAAATCCAGAGAATGCCAGACTTTGATGATCAAATTTGACCACCTTCCTGTTCAAGTGAGCACAGCACAAGGCAAGTGCAAACATGTATTATATGCTGCTGCATAAATTATGTAATATGCCAGGGAGATATGTATACTGTAGCTAAGAAAGTATTACTAAGTTTATGTTGTGTAGTAAGCCGTTAGTATCCCATGTGCCTCACCCTAACAATTTGGTCTATTAACCCCTCTTAATTTCACCTACTGTTCTGATTTAGTGGTGCACATGTAGCCTATAACCTGTTTTAGAGAAATGTACGGTAATCATTGAATATTGTAAAAGCTTTCATTGTCTGCTTATATGTCCCCTTTATTTAACATACAGTTCTGACTTGGTGTACAGGGAGAGCACTTTAAGAACAGCCCATGTTCTGAATTCTGTTGATGTACATTTCAAAAGTGCTAAACAAATAATTATATTGACTATGTCCGTCCTAGCTCACTCATTAGTCTTAATCGAAATTACGGATTGCCTCTTATTCGCTTGTTGTCCCCTCATGCTATAGTTTGTACATCTCAATTGTCATTAGAAACCACATTTGTTTAAGCAAGTCAGCCATATCAGCTGTTTTTTTTTTTTAAGGCAGTAAATGAGACTGAATGAACTGTTCCGCTGCCAGACAAGGCTCCGCTGGTAACGAGGTGCAGCAGTGGTAAGATGTTGGGACAGCTTTATGTAGGCCCTAACAGTTTGTGGGCACTGTTTGTCACTGTTATAGTGCAATTAATGTATTGTTTAGTGGCTCTGCTGGCATGCATCCCACTTATTTTTTTTTTGCCCCTCCACGATTTGCATGCTAAAATCACCACTGTTTTACATCGTATTTCACTGTTTAGAGGTTTTCAAGTTAATTGTGCAATTGTAGCCCTTTACTGAAGATGGTACTATTTTTTGTAGTACACGTGCTGCGGCACCCCTTTGATCTCAGTCAGTCACGTTTTATTGCGCCGTATGGTCCAGTATAGCATTGTCATCATATTCATGTTAAAGCCATGCACATTGTTTATAAGAGATGTGAATTGGAGATTCTATTCTGTCATTCACTATTGTATCTTTCTATCCCTCTTTACTTGCAGACCACACACACAAAAACCTAATTTAAAGAATATACAGCCCGCCAAGTCATCACATAATCCCTATGTGATTACTGACTGTATTAAATAAAACGTCCAATGCCAAACAAATAATTCTGGATTCTGTCATTTATAGACAACGGTAGTTCCCAGTCAGACAATTACTATTAAAAATCTGTTCCTCAGTGCAATGTTTGGTGAATGTATGGTGTTGTTTTGTCCTCAGCCCTCTTGAATGCAGTGTACTGATTCAGTTCTAAATTACCATCAAGTCCATCCTTATCTCTTCCATCACTGCAACGGATTGTCCGGTCTGCTGAGGGTCATTGCCTGCCACCTGCCCTCCATCAAGGTTCTGCACGACTGCAGGGCAAGGAAGCATGCAGGAAAGATCACCGCCGACCCCGTTCACCTCCCCTTCCTTGGCAAACGGTTCAGTTCAATCACGACCAAAACCTACCGTCACCTGAACAGTTTCTTGTGCTGTGGCCCTCACCAACCATCCTCTCCTCCATGGACTTTGCATTCTGCACTATTCATCCACAGACTCTGCAAACTAACAGTGTGGAAAGTGAATAGGGACACACTGAAAATCTTAAATTAAATAAATACAATATTTGCAGAGAGAATTTAACTAGGACTATAAAACAATGAAAGATTTTAAATATGTAATTACTAAGGCCTTTTGGAATCCACAATTTTACACTAAATAAGTTATATTTCCTGGGGACATAAAAGGCACCACTTTGTAGGAATAACTCAGCCATCTTTCACCGTCCCCTTTCATCTCCACTGTCCAAAATCCGATGAGAGCACTCAAGTCGTGATTGGTACAACAAAAAAACGGACCAATCGCGTTTCAGTAGACTGCTACGTTCATTGGCTAGCATTTTCCCTGATAAAATTATCTAGTAAGCAGTTGCGAGCGCAAAATAGATTTGAGAGCAAACTGAAAAATTGGTGAGGTGAAAATGCATTCGTGTGGGGATGCTCCTTATTTGTGAGTGCAATAATTTGAGTCTTAACATGTAGTAAGAACTTCAGGCAAACGCACTTCTACTCTCGAATTAATGCAAGGCTACTGTGTGCAGAAATGCAGCTCTGCTCGATCACAAACTCAAGTTGAATTTTCGCGCACAACGCTGGCCAGCGCTCGCGGCACCCGTCATCTGCTCGCTCGACCACATTTCTTCTCTCGACTCAAGCGCCATTTCGTGCCCGCTCGATTTTTGAATCCTACGGTAAACTACAGCGTATATCCTCAGTGGTCACCAACCGGTCGATGCATTCCTAGTCGATTACCAAACATGTATTTAGAAAAGCCAACGATAAAGGAATACGCTCATTTTTTTCCCCGTGTTGCACATACTAAAGGGAGTGTATACATTTTCATACTGGTCTGCCGTGGGAATCGAACCCATCACCCTAACATTGTAAGCGCCATGCGCTACCAACTGAGCCAGATATCACAAACCACTTGTTTAAAGAACTCAATTACTGTATTGTACATCGTTTCCTCTTCTTGGTGATACATTATACAGGTACAAACCTAATGACCAGCCTACGTACAATACAGTAATAAATGTACATTAAGTGGTTTGTAAGGATACATTAATACTGTACAAAGTGTTGTTTTCCATTTTATATCGTCAAGAAAAATATTACATTTTATATGGAAGTTGCGTCTTTGCCCATAACTTGGCACAGGACTGTGTTCGTTCTTGACTCTATTTGAATGACAACCGCAGAGGGAAACAACTCTTACAATTCAAAGTATTGGATCCTGCAAGATACTGTCCTTAATTATACAACTACCTTTCTTGCCAAAGTGGATGTGTTGGAAAAAAATTGCCTGCTCTAGACGTTTATATCGTTTCGATAATACTAATAAATGCCCAGTGCACAAATTGTGAAAAAAAATATAGCACCCCTACTTCCCACTGCTTTGCCTTTGTCAATATTCAGCCTTCCCATCCTCCTGACAGAATGGGGCCAGACATCTCCCAGCATAAGACAGTGGAGGGAAGTGAGAGCTTGAAAGAGAAACCAGACCAGAGCAGCTGCTCTCACACAATACTGCCATTAGATACCTGGTCCACAGAAAGATGCTGTTTATTTATTTAGAGTGAGAAAATAGATGGGACACGGGCGCATGATACAAGAGATGTGTTGTCAATGTTGAGTAACCAAGTTTATATTTATACTGAACAAAAATAAAACAATGTGTAGTGTTGGTTTCATGAGCTGAAATACAAGATCACAGAATAATCCAGTCACCTGACAGGTGTGGAATATCAAGAAACTGATTAACAGCATGATCATTACACCGGTACACCTTGCACTGGGGACAATAAAAGGCATCGGGCCTCTAAAATGTGCAGTTGTCACAACACAATGCCACGTGTCTCAAGTTGAGGGAGTGTGCAATTGGCATGATGAATGCAGGAATGTCCAACAGAGCTGTTGCCAGCTGTTAATTTCTCTACCATAAGCCTCAAATTATTTTTAAAGAATTTGGCAGTATGTCCAACCGGCCTCAACCCCAGAACACATGTAACCACGGCAGCCCAGGACCTCCACATCCAGCCCTGGCTCCCAAGTGGGTGGGACAATGCACTCCCATGGCTGCGCCTCTACCCCGTCATGTGAAATCCATAGATTAGGGCCTAATGAATATTTCAATTGACTGATTTCCTGTAAGTCAGTAAAAGGGTTGCGTTTATATTTTCTATCAGTATAAATAAGGGAGGCAGCTGAAGGGTTGACCTTATATACAAGCCTCAAAGCAGCAGGTTGAGCCCATTGGCCCAGTGATCTAGTTTCCTGGTTTGAATCTGAGCAGACTGAAAAGTCTGTCAATGTGCCATTGAACAGAGCACTGAACCCTAATTACTCATGTAAATTGCTCTGGATAACTATCTGCTAAATGACTAAAATGTAAAACATAATTTGACAAAAAGATAGCTTAATCAGAATATTGAGATTTATTTAAGAAAGGAAAGTTATTCTGCACAGAAATGATTCAAGACCTTCCTGAGGCAACTACAATTTTACAATCACAAAAAACAAGTAAAACGAGGTAAAAATAAAGTCAAGGAAATGTAGCAATTATAATTTTAGGGGGTAGATACGTTTTGATATTGCAGATTGTGCCTTCTATCAATGTAATTGTCTGCATCACTTCCCAGAATACAACTCAGTTCCTCTTACTCCAAGCTGCTTTGTCAGGAACCAGTGCATTTACTTCATCCTCTCAAGTTGAATGCACTGTAAGCCTCATGTTCTTTCTCTGGAGACTTGCAGACATTAAGCAGCCATATTCCAGGGAGTGCCATTATCCATAAGTGCTGGAGCGAACACACATCCTCATTTATAGCAAACTGATGGGCATATCTTGTGTAAGAAAAGCCTTGTGGCAATCCTGACAGTTAAACCCCAAACAAAACATGGGGCTGCCAGGCTTAAGTTACCTGTGCAGTCTTCAAGGCCTTTCACTGGATTATACCTGTTGAAATGATAAATTCACAAGTCACCCTGTTGAGCAACTAAAAACGGAGCACTTCCCAAAACCTGATTGAGAACAAAATTGGAGATCACCAACATTTCCACCCGCCTTCATCCAGTCTAGCAGTAAGTACTTTGTCACAACACTGGTTTGATCTACTACAGCTGGTAAAGACCCTGACAAAATTCAGCTTGAGGGTCCATTACAAAAACATTTCAGTTAGTTGTGAAGAGGACTAGGAGCTTTCTGGCCAACTTCAACAAGCACACGCAAAATGAGGAATACTCATGTGGATGGCAGACTTTGTTCACTCATCGTTTCATCAGTTTTCCTCAATTTAAGTAATAGTAAAACCTAAAATACTATAGCAGCTTTAGCCAGTCAAATTCCATGACATTGCTGAAGAGTAATGGACGACTTACCCAGAGGACTTTATTCAGCTCAAGTCCGATGCCTTTCTCAAACCCAGAGAGGGACTTACTCGGAATACCTGGGGACAGAAATACAATGAGACCCCTGTGCAAGTGCTGTTGACAACATGTACTTGAAAACGATCATTCATGCAAGACTAATATTTCACTGCAAATGTCATGCAACTCAAGCGGAGGTTGTAAGTCTTTATAACCATGACTTAGACTTATTTTAACATTATTCAAAAAATACCAAACAAAAAAGCCAGGGAGGGCAGTTGAAATGATTGGACCATTAACTGTTTTCAATTTTAGCAAGAGTTGCATTACAATCATTTCTAATAATTTTGTACAGCTATTTTGTTTGAAACAGGTCATCATAGCATATTATGCAGGTATGTATTTTTGGACAACTGGTTTTGGATGACTAGCAGGTTCTAGCATTTTGTGCATAAGACAAAAAAATATCTAACAAATGACAGTTGGGGTTCGTTTTACCTTCTTGACGTGATCTTTAGGCTTTTAGCATCCTCTCCCCTGCGATATTTTTCTTTGATGCAAAGTCATGCTGGCTGGTTTTATTAAAGTCAAGTAAGAATCCTGCAAGCTTGACTTGAAATACTGTTGAAAATCAGTTATTTCAAATGACTAAAAATACATGGATCATTGGGAAGCTTGAGGAAGTGGGCTGTCGTAACAATTGACTTCAAATAATACAAGTCCAGGCACTATCATTGTCAGGCGAAGTATTTGGAAATACATTACCTCAAGGAACCATCGTTATTTTACTTGACATAATGGGTCTCTTCTAGATCCTCTATTAAAGAGAGAGATGAAGAGGATGTGCTCTTTATCAAAATAGAGCAATGTTCTTTTTGGTTGCTTTTGTCTTCTATGTACATGCAATAATCTGGTGATTGTTTTCGAGTTTTGTGAAGAACCTCAAAATGAGGATCAGTTTTATTAGTGGAAGGCATTACTATACAACAAAAGCAAAATACCAGGTTTAGTTGGATAAAAAACAAAAACAAATTAGGCTTTATTGATACAACGCACTGCAGCAAAACATTTGTGGATATATTTAGTATCCTATTTAGGCAAGAGTACACATATAGCACTATGCATTTTGGAGACTGCACAACTGTAGATAGCAATACAATTGTCCTTAGTTTATGTACATAATATTGAGTTGGCTGCAGTTCTTACATAAAGACCATGTCCAAATCTTGGTAGGACACAAAATAGAGTAATTCACCAGAATTACAGTCAGCCCAATAAGATGTAGACTAAAGTAAGCCAATCGCAAAAGATATCTATAGTAGAATGTACTACACAATCAAGTCAAATTGAAATGACTCGAGATATTTTAGGACAGACTGTCTCAAGTGTCTAATAAGGATAGATTTCAAAACTCAATAAGAAAAATAAAAAAATTGAACCTATGGAATTTTAGATTATACAAAAAAATTGTCCAGAAATTTATTTAGGTTCTTCCCCATTCATTCTAAGTTGCCGATGTTACATTGATGTCATTGATCAAGTTTATTAGCTAAAAATACTTTTGAAGTGCAGCCTAAATGAGTCTGCAACTGCCACTGAATCATCTCATGACAGACAAACTGAAATAACATTTTTGAACATTAAACTACACAAGGTATCAAGTTTTTTTTTTTTTTTTTTTTTAAATCTTCAAGCAACCATTAAATTAGATCTTAACTCAAAGATGCAGTGGAAACAAACATTGAATGAAACGTTTTATCAAAATCCTTGAATTTGCTTGCTACGCCTACTCGATGCGATACATCCAATTACCCTGCTCTCAAACCATTAAAAAAAAATTAAAGAAAGAGGGAAATTACTTCAGAGAGTTAAAAGTGATTTACAACGGGAGACAGTTGCCAGGGCAACCCTCTACCAGAGCCGTTCAGTATCTTCCGTATGGATGCTCTCTGTAGGACCCCCGCTTGTCCTGCCTTGCAGGAGGGGCTTTGCCTCCAGTGGTGGGCCACGAACCCTCCCAATCGTCCTGGGCTACGAGAGAAAATGCACACAAAAGTCCCAAACAAAGGTCAATGTTTGGATACACGCAGTGTGGCAATAAAGAGCGATGGTCAATTCATTCAGTACAAAACATTGACAGATGACCGGTTTGGCCCAATTATGTCATTTCAATATCTGAGAATGTATGTGACAATAAGAACATTGGTTATACCAACTTTCACCACCATTAATTTACTATCATCTTACCATAGGGTTCAAAGGCCTCCTGAGCCTCTCCATGTCCATAGTCATAGTACTCTGTATCCCTGAGAAGAGAAGATCAAACAGTCTTCCACCATTTTGACACTACATTGAATATTGTGAGAGGAAATGTCTGCGCCCCTACACTGTCCCGAGGATTGGCCACTTCATTGTTTAAAAACTCACAATGAACCATTATACTATGAAATAGAAACTTACGCTTGTGGAGGTTGTTGACTGTAATAACTGTCATAACCTTCATATGCAGGCTCAGCATAGCTTTCTTCATAGGCAGGCTGGGGAAAAGACAACATAAGCAATTAACCACAGAATGACAGGGTACATGTACAACGCTAGAGTAATGTCAGAACAAACACCTCAAGTGTACTAGAAAGGTTCCATTGGGCTGATACCAATGATTTCTATAAACCCTGGATAGCTGATGCTATACATTGGGCATTGAGACTGAAGCAAACGGTCAGCGGCACTCCCCAGTAGGAGCAATCCTCCTTAATAAATGGGATTTTACAGTAGTTCAATAATTTCTCAAGGACACAAGCAGTTTTATTTAAGTTTGTGGGGTCTGTAATATTACTAATCGAAAATTAAAATGTAAGGAAAAATTGTTTATGTAAGCTCACATATGCACCAAGGTGGTACAAAATAACAAGTGTGGCAAAAACAAATGTAGACAATAATTTAATGTATTGCTCCCAAAATATTTTACAATGTTAGGAATGCCAAGATGGAGGCACAGTTGATTCAGTGATCTAGTGTAGAAAAAAATCAAATGGAAGATAACCGTGAATGAAGAGGTGACATGTCCGCCGTGATAAATAGACCTATAATAAATACGACCTTAAACTGACAGCTCCTCTTTAGTTCTGAAAGAGACTTGGTACACAACACAATGACTTAACAATTGAGTGGTTTGACGTACATATTCATCATAGGCCTCAGCCTTGGGTGGTTGCGCATGTTGGTGCTGCTGATGGTGCTGCTGGTGGGAGTGGGCTGGTGATGGGAGCATCCTTTGCGTCCCTTGTGCGGGGGGTCTGGAACGTTGAGCTGTGCCTCCTCTAGCGGGTGTGGAGGGGGGTCCACCCCGACCAGCTGGAGCCCCTCTGGTAGACCCACCCCTGGGTGGCCCTCCTCGGGAAGCTCCACCACGAGGGGCTCCTCCACGAGGTGGCATTCCTCGCCCCCTGAAGAAAAACAAAATATATTTGTACATTTAAAGTAGGAAAGATTGTGGTCTTGTAAAATAAGGGGTTGTCAAAGGCACTGAATCCTACCTGGCTCCTGCAGAGTTGGGTGGGGGTGCTCCCCTGCCCCTGCCTGGGGGCCCCCCTCTTCCCCTGGATTGTGAGTCCTGACCTCCATTTAGGTAGCCAATCTCCATGAACTGATCCTGGCAGATACCATCCATGGTGTCCTGCTTATAAGTAAAGAAAGTAGTAGCTACATTAACATGGCAGGTCCATAATTAGAACATGGCAGCAGAATGGAAAATCTTGGGCCATTGCTAAGCCATCATAAATCAACCCACAGATCACAACTTTAAAATGTCTGTGGCTGAAGCAGGATGCTCTCTGGGATACTTACAGGGATGAGGAACTTCTTGACCTCATCCATTGCATGAGCCATGCGCAGGTATGCCTCAGGTATGGGGGCAAACACCTCTATGAAGACATGCAGTTCCATGCCCAGATGAGCATATTTGGGCTCACCGCCCTTTCTCAGCTCTTCCTCCTGAAATGAACGTTAAAAATTACATAAACTAGGTGGTTCGAGCCCCGAAAGCAGTATACCACGGGTATGACAAAAACTTTTTAATGCTTTAATCACATTGGTAATCAGTTTATAATAGCAATAAGACACCTCAGGGGTTTGTGATGTATGGCCAATATACCACAGCTAAGGACTGTGACAAAGCGCACCGCGTTGCGTCGTGCCTAAGAACAGCCCTTAGCATATTGGTCATATTTCATTCACAACCCCTCGGGCCTTATTGCTTAAATTAAGTCCAAAGCTACTCAGTACATTTCCCAAATACACATTTGATTGCTAAATGTTTGTTTCAAAGGGACTCCACGCATGTACCTGGTCAGCTCCTCCCGACATTCTTACCTTCGCCTTGTCTCTCATGGAACCTTTGCCCAACACAGAAATCTTTGCTCCTGTTTCCTCCTGGAGTCGCTTGATCGTATTCCCCTGGGGTCCAAGAATCTTACCAACAAAGTTGAACTGAAAAAAAAGAATTTGAAAAGAGATGACACAAATAGCCTCTTGATGCAGATTGTTTAATTCAGAGTCATATATCATGTTGCTAGGCTGAGGAAGATATCGTAGCACAGCCTATCCAACCTATAGTGTGATGCACTCCTTTCCCACCCCGGCTAAGGGAGATCAGGGACAGTCAGTCTGCTGCCCGAGACAGTCATTAACATTAATAGATTAATTTGTCACTCAGGCCCTCTAACGTGATAGCTAGGGCCATTTGGTTTCTCCTAACCCCTTTTCCTTACTCAAATGAAAAAGAGGGCGAGAGCCTGCCCAGGAGACTGAGATCGGTCCATGTTTAATGGCGGTAGATATGAGAGCTGTTTCGGCACATCGAAATTAAGATGAATGAATTTCAATTATCAGATGGTCAAACCAATGCCGCTCTTTCTGCAATTGCCCATTTATGTGGGCCATCTTGTATTAATTCATATCTAGACGCCTTAAGCTTTGCACGTGTCAGCCAAATTCTGCTAGGTGAACGAGCGAGCTTGCAAAACAACAATAGTACCACTTGTCCATCTTGAAACGCAATAGCCAGTAAACATCCTCGAAATAGATTAATTCACCATAACTCAAAATCTGTCATTTATTTACATTTTTGCAGAAGAGATCTTAGAAGAGATCTTCAAATTGTACATCCAACTAAGATGTTTGGTATTTCTCTTAAAGTGAAAATTTGCACAAATGACAACACTTCATTGAACAATCCCCATTGTTGACCAATCACCAACAAAGAGACATGTCATAGTCATAATATATGCACGTAGTTCTAGAATGGAATGATGCGGATGTCTTCATTCTGCATGTCTGAATGAGCACTGTGACATACCATTTCAACTTCACTCCCCTGAAATTAAAAAGCATAATTCCACTACATGCAGTCATATCCATTAAAGTTGATCACTGAAAACCCGGAGGGGTGGAAGTTGTTTTCATTCCATGTCAGTGACGAGTCCCTTGACAGTAAAGGAGAGCCAGACGAAGTAGAGCAGGGTTGCCCCACTGGCGGACAATTTTATTTGGCTTTTCAAGTTCTGAGCAACCCCCCCCCCCCCCCCCCCCCCAACGACAACGACATAAAACCAGCGCCAAGTGATTTCAATTTTGGAAATCTGTTCTAAATTATTCCCACGCATAGAGATATACACCAGTTAAGGTACACTAGTGGCCTGTTAAGATACACCACCCAATTCATGAAAACAGTTCACACCTACGGACAGTGAGTCACATGGCCTGCTATATAAAGCAGGCAGACAGGCATCCATCCAGTTACTGTTCTATTGAACGTTAGAATGGGCAAAGCAAGTGACCTAAGCAACTGTGTCGTATAATAGTCAGTGTCATCTGCGCTGGTGCCAACATCTCAGAAAAGTCCAGCCTCCTGCTATTTTCACATACAAGTGTCCAGGGTTTACCGAGAATGGTGAGAAAGCATGCGGCTGACTGAAAAACAGTCCTGTGGGCAAAGACAGCTTGTTGATGGGAGGTTGAAGGAGAATGGCAAGAATCCGCAAGCTAACAGGAGGGCCACAAAGAGCGCAGTACAAAAGTGGTGCGCAGAATGGCATCTCAGAACGCACAACTCATCTGTCCTTGTCTCAGATGGGCTATTGCAGCAGATGACCACACTGGGTTCCACTCCTATCAGCTAAAAGCAAGAAGCGGCTCCAGTGGGCACGCAATCACCAACAGTGGACAATCGAGCATGAGTCTATGGCCCCATCCTGCCTGGTGTCAACAGTACAGGCTGGTGGCAATGGTGTAAGAAATGTTTTCCTGGCACACGTTAGGTCCCTTGACAACTGAGTAACGTATCCATGCCCTGAAGAATTCCAGCTGTTCAGGAGGCAAAGTGCGATCCGACCCGGTACTAGATGGGTGTACCTAGTGAACTGGTCACTGAGTGTATGTAACCACATACAAACAAGGTTTGAGATTATGTTCTAGTACAATATTATATCCGTTTGGGCTTCCTGTAGTCTACAAATGTGTAATTATGCCACCCCCCCCCCCCCAAGTAATCACATTTTAAACACAATGTCCCAAACTGCATGATTCTATCATAAATCTTTCAGATGTTAGGTTAAAGATTGAGGAAAAAAATAAAATTACCAACTTTCGATGGAGACCAAGAAAACTTTACTCACCCTTGGGTACTGCTTGACGGGTATTAGCACACGTTCTTTGACCTTGATGTTCTTTGTGGTAAACAGGTCCAAGTATGTTTCTCTTTCTGCCTCTTTCTTTGACTCTCCTTTCTGAATCCTTTCAATCTCTACAGACAGGAAAACATGGGTTTTTAGTTTGAGTAAATCATTACTGTACCATTGATAATGATTGAACGTATTGCAAGTGCTTCATGAAATGTTCATAATGCACAAGCAATTAGCAGAGCTTGGTCAAATCCAAGTATAAATAACGAAAGTAGCAACATCTGAGCATTGCCCTACTAGAGAACATCCTGGAGTCAAGACAAAAGCCAACTGATCTAGACATTTTAACACCTGCATTTCCTCAAAGACAACTGGCATAGGCCAGTTGTGTGACAATTGGTCTCTAATCCTCTACAACATTATGGGGAAACTGAGCTCCGATCACTAGATAAACACCCGTATAATTATGAAAGCCTCAGAACTGGCAAACAGGCCTCAAAATCCTACTGAAAATGACAAGTTGGCCTTTAGTCTTCAACCCTGATGCTGTAATTGTTACAATGGGGTGTAGTGGGGCTGTTAAGGTGAGTCTCAATCAGAGTCAGAGATCAGAGACACCGTTAATTTGACATAATTAACAAAAAATGGCTGATCAGACTGTAGAATCCAAACTTGTAATGCACACTTGTGTTTAGTTTGAGACAGACAGGTAATGGGGAACTGTCTGGTAGAAATTGGTGCCAGGGGTGAGGCAAGCTGCGATAACGCAGGTTTCACCTGGTCTGACACTTTGCCAGCAATGTCATGGCTGAGGTCCCAACATAGTAACAATTTCCTGCCTAAAGAATTGTACAGTAACTTTGCAGCAGATATCAAATTGCAGATGTGCACACTAGCTGGTGTCTACTATAGATTTCGAATATCTGCCGGAAATTCAGGAATCGAACTGTAAATGCTGTAATTACATAAGTCATTTAGTAGACTCCCTTATTCAAAGCAGCTTACAGTTAAGTGCATTCATTCTAGGTGAGACGACCAGTCATGGTTAACTAAGTCGGGAAAAAAGTGATAGCTACTAAGTTTCGTTAACTACACATTTTTACAGCACTAACAAATAAGCAGCCACATTTCATATAATGTCAGCCAACTAGCTACTGTTCCAAACAAAAACTGCAAGCCACGACCGGTTGTGATACAGCCAGGGTTCGAACCAGAGTGTCTGTAGTGCCGCCTCTAGCGTTGAGATGCAGTGCCTCGGAAGCCCAATTTGCGAGCGGTCGGAAAAAAATGGCAGGGATGTGTACTGTCTTAAAACAATTTCCCCACTATTTTCAGACAATTTAGGATATTGACGGTGATACACGTTTCCCGTTTTTCCCCTGTGGTTCGCCATTAGATGGCCGAGGGAAAGTATGCCTTGCAGTCTGAATGAAGGATGCTTTATGTCTGAGCCGGTCTACACGCGTGTTACCGGGAATGCACAATCCTAGATGTGCAGATCTAGCGCCAACTATATGTTGCCTCAGCAACATTCAATCTGGCCGGCAGATTTGAGTAAAAAAAAAAAGAAGCGCACATTGTTCCGGAAGAATGAGAACATCGGTGCAGCCCTCTGGATATTATTTAATCCCCATGTGGTCCTCTAGACAAAATTATGGCCCAGCCCTGCCATAGAGATGTTCACATGCTGCTACCAAGCTTATATAAAAACAATATCGTTCAATTGTTACTTTACACAGTAAATCACAGGAATCAGTGGTTTTGGGTGGATTATCCCGTTAACGTTAGTTACATCACTACACCCCCCACTTGGTGCCATGCCTCTACCTTAGAACCTCGTGCCGACATGCCTCTTTCCATATCAACCATTGTCCAAGGGAATACTTAAAAAAAAAAAAAAATACTATACAGTACAGAGCGGTGTATGTTTAACCAAAGCCGTTTCATTTATGACAAATATGAACGAGATGTCAACGTTTAACAAATAATTTGTTCAGTAATCAATGGGTTAACGTTACAAACCAGAACGGTTTGACTACTAGCTAACGTAGCTACAGTACGTTAGCTAGCCATCGTCATTCTTTCAACTAACGTTACCCCAGAGATAGCCTACTATAACTAACAAACCAATTCAGGAGTCACTGCGAATGTGCATTTCAACCAAAATATTTGTGATATATTACCTGCAGATATCAGTTTCATTGCGTGAGTAAATGACGAATCCAGGCTGTCTTTTTCTGCCAGAAGCTCGGGGAGATATTTGCTTTCATTCTCCATTTTGCCTTTTTTAGGCTCGGGCTTAGCTTCGGAACTCATGTCGCTCACGTTCTGCAAAGCTTTCATTCACTTAGTTTCAAATCAGTCGGCAGTACCCCAAAACAACACACTGTATGACGTTTACTAGCTTTATGTTATTCCCCGGTAACTAGCTAGATACACGTTGTCCGTATTTTAGCGGTAACCGAGAGCGGGCTGTGAACAAAAGAGGTTGGTAGAACAGACGACGTTCTTCTTGTGCAAAAAAAGAATTACGTCACATGTTTTATACATCGGAAACGAGGCTGCCTAGTGGATTTAAAGAGGCAGTGTTTTTGAGTTGATGGCCAGTGAGTCGGCAAAGTTCACATTTTGCCGAAGATTTATGTCAAGAAAGCAAGAATAGAAGCTACTTATTTTGTTGTTTGTGCCCTAATTTGTGGTTGGCCTGTACAGGGAAAAAAAACGGTTTATTAGCTGATACCTAACTGAACAACTCTTTGCAGAGTTTGTTAGTTTAAAAAAAATCACAGATCTTCTTAGGCAGAATATTAGTTAGTTAACCTCAAACTGACAGTCCCCGAAATCAGGCACTAGAATTACTTAAACATATATGTATATGTTTACATTACTTGTTTTATAGATTTCCCACCGTTTTATAATTCAGAAGACCATCCAGACTTTCCTATGACAATGTCAGCGTCCTCTGTCGAATGAACGGGTATTTGCCTCCCTCTGGTGGTCGGCTGAATCATTAAGTCCCTTTATATCGCGTCACTGCAATGTTACGTCTACGGGAGTTTTTTAAATTTATTTTTATTTATCCAGCTCGAATTCTTCACTGCACAAGACATGTCAAAGCAACTTGCTGAATAGATATTGAGCAGGCGGAAATAGATACACTACTTTCATAGCTCTAAGATAAAGAGAGAGCTCTCTTCTTTCAATCTAAAATAATTAAATAAGTAATTTTGAGTGGAAGTCAAACATTCGTTTTATTTCGGAGGCAGACACATATGGTCATAATGTCAAAAATCAAAACCATTTACATAGCCCTTCTCCCCTTGTATATGGGTAGGATGCAAGCTGTTTAAATGGCCGGATTTGGATACAAAAAGATTTCCCAAGCTTTAAACATCCCAAGGAGCACTGTGCAAGTGATAATATTGAAATGGAAGGAGTATCAGACCACTGCAAATCTACCAAGACCTGGCCGTCCCTCTAAACTTTCAGCTCATACAAGGAGAAGACTGATCAGAGATGCAGCCAAGAGGCCCATGATCACTCTAGATGAACTGCAGAGATCTACAGCTGAGGTGGGAGACTCTGTCCATAGGACAACAATCATTCGTATATTGCACAAATCTGGCCTTTATGGAAGAGTGGCAAGAAGAAAGCCATTTCTTAAAGATATCCATAAAAAGTGTTGTTTAAAGTTTGCCACAAGCCACCTGGGAGACACACCAAACATGTGGAAGAAGGTGCTCTGGTCAGATGAAACCAAAATTGAACTTTTTGGCAACAATGCAAAACGTTATGTTTGGCGTAAAAGCAACACAGCTCATCACCCTGAACACACCATCCCCACTGTCAAACATGGTGGTGGCAGCATCATGGTTTGGGCCTGCTTTTCTTCAACAGGGACAGGGAAGATGGTTAAAATTGATGGGAAGATGGATGGAGCCAAATACAGGACCATTCTGGAAGAAAACCTGATGGAGTCTGCAAAAGACCTGAGACTGGGACGGAGATTTGTCTTCCAACAAGACAATGATCCAAAACATAAAGCAAAATCTACAATGGAATGGTTCAAAAATAAACATATCCAGGTGTTAGAATGGCCAAGTCAAAGTCCAGACCTGAATCCAATCGAGAATCTGTGGAAGGAACTGAAAACTGCTGTTCACAAATGCTCTCCATCCAACCTCACTGAGCTCGAGCTGTTTTGCAAGGAGGAATGGGAAAAAATTTCAGTCTCTCGATGTGCAAAACTGATAGAGACATACCCCAAGCAACTTACAGCTGTAATCGCAGCAAAAGGTGGCGCTACAAAGTATTAACTTAAGGGGGCTGAATAATTTTGCACGCCCAATTTTTCAGTTTTTGATTTGTTAAAAAAGTTTGAAATATCCAATAAATGTCGTTCCACTTCATGATTGTGTCCCACTTGTTGTTGATTCTTCACAAAAAAATACAGTTTTGTATCTTTATGTTTGAAGCCTGAAATGTGGCAAAAGGTCGCAAAGTTCAAGGGGGCCGAATACTTTCGCAAGGCACTGTATGTATGTATGTATGTATATGTGTACGTATGTGTGTGTATGTATGTATGTACAGTGGGGCGAAAAAGTATTTAGTCAGCCACCAATTGTGCAAGTTCTCCCACTTAAAAAGATGAGAGAGACCTGTAATTTTCATCATAGGTACACTTCAACTATGACAGACAAGATGAGGGAAATAAATCCAGAAAATCACATTGTAGGATTTTTTATGAATTTATTTGCAAATTATGGTGGAAAATAAGTATTTGGTCAATAACAAAAGTTTATCTCAATACTTTGTTATATACCCTTTGTTGGCAATGACAGAGGTCAAACATTTTCTGTAAGTCTTCACACACTGTTGCTGGTATTTTGGCCCATTCCTCCATGCAGATCTCCTCTAGAGCAGTGATGTGTTGGGGCTGTTGCTGGGCAACACTGACTTTCAACTCCCTCCAAAGATTTTCTATGGGGTTGAGATCTGGAGACTGGCAAGGCCACTACAGAACCTTGAAATGCTTCTTACGAAGCCAGTCCTTCGTTGCCCGGGCGGTGTGTTTGGGATCATTGTCATGCTGAAAGACCCAGCCACGTTTCATCTTCAATGCCCTTGCTGATGGAAGGAGGTTTTCACTCAAAATCTCACGATACATGGCCCCATTCATTCTTTCCTTTACACGGATCAGTCGTCCTGGTCCCTTTGCAGAAAAACAGGCCCAAAGCATGATGTTTCCACCCCCATGCTTCACAGTAGGTATGGTGTTCTTCGGATGCAACTCAGCATTATTTGTCCTCCAAACACGACGAGTTGAGTTTCATCTGACCATATGACATTCTCCCAATCTTATTCTGGATCATCCAAATGCTCTCTAGCAAACTTCAGACGGGCCTGGACATGTACTGGCTTAAGCAGGGGGACACGTCTGGCACTGCAGTATTTGAGTCCCTGGTGGCGTAGTGTGTTACTGATGGTAGGCTTTGTTACTTTGGTCCCAGCTCTCTGCATGTCATTCACTAGGTCCCCCCGTGTGGTTCTGGGATTTTTGCTCACCGTTCTTGTGATCATTTTGACCCCACGGGGTGAGATCTTGCGTGGAGCCCCAGATTGAGGGAGATTATCAGTGGTCTTGTATGTCTTCCATTTCCTAATAATTGCTCCCACAGTTGATTTTATCAAACCAAGCTGCTTACCTATTGCAGATTCAGTCTTCCCAGCCTGGTGCAGGTTTACAATTTTGTTTCTGGTGTCCTTTGACAGCTCTTTGGTCTTGGCCATAGTGGAGTTTGGAGTGTGACTGTTTGAGATTGTGGACAGGTGTCTTTTATACTGATAACAAACAGGTGCCATTAATACAGGTAACGAGTGGAGGACAGAGGAGCCTCTTAAAGAAGAAGTTACAGGTCTGTCAGAGCCAGAAATATTGCTTGTTTGTAGGTGACCAAATACTTATTTTCCACTATAATTTGCAAATAAATTCATTAAAAATCCTACAATGTGATTTTCTGGATGTTTGGATGATGAAAATTACAGGCCTCTCTCGTCTTTTTAAGTGGGAGAACTTGCACAATTGGTGGCTGACTAAATACTTTTTTGCCCCACTGTATGTGCATATATGTATAGGTATGTGTATGTATGTATGTATGTATGTGTGTGTGTATATATATATATGTACATATGTATGTGTGTGTGTGTGTGTATGTATGTATATATATACGTACGTATGTGTGTGTGTATATATATATATATATATATATATATGTATATATATGTATATGTATATATACACACCAACAAACAAAAAAACTTGTATTATTTTTCTTAATCTTTTATTTTAATTGTATTTTTTTTCTTCTCATTATTATTATATATTTTAACTTCTTTTTTTTCTTCTTTTTTTTAAGCCTGTCACATCTTTGAATATGGAATGTGTTTTGTTGGTTGATTGAAAAACAAGAAAACTTAATAAAACTTTAAATAGAAAAAAATACAAAATAATTCACTGCATTTGACTCTAACAGCCTCAGACACCTAACCCACTGTGTGTGTGCCTCTCTGTGACATAAGCTAAACATCTAGCTGGCTAGCTCATCATGTCTCAGTCTAAACTGTACACTTAAAAATACAGAAAGGAGTGGGAATCGAACCCTGAATTCCAAGGCTGGTTGAAGCCGTTTATTGGAGATGATACACGGGCATGCTGCCTGTATTGTAAGGCTGATTTCTACGCCAAACTTAATGATGTAAAAAAACACATGACCACTCAAAAACATACTCAAAATGCAAAGCCTCATAACAGTTCCACCTAAAACAAGCTGCCATTTATGGTAAAAAAAAATTGACTCTGCAAAAAAGGCTGAGGCCACCATGGCATTAGCTATCGCTGAACACTGTTCTATGCTGCCATGTGATCACATTGGAGAAGCATGCAGAGCTGCTTTCTCAGACTCCACTGCTGCTACCCACTTCAAAATGCACAGAACAGAGTGCACAGAAATGATTAATGCTGTTCTAGCACCATACTTTCTGAAAAAGTTAGTCGCAGATGTGGTTGACCAGCATTTCAGCCTCCTCCCCGATGAGTCCACGGATGTAAGTGTTTTTAAGTACCTGGGGGTTGTGATAAGGTACTTTGGTGACATCAAGCAGACAATTTTATCAGCATTTCTGGGGCTTGTTGAGTTGGAGGGAGGAGATGTCAAATCTATAGCCCGTGCTCTTGTGGCTTTCCTCGAGAAGTGTTGTCTTAAAAAAGAGAATCTCCTGGGGTTAGGGGAATACTGGCTCCTTTTTTTTCTCAAAAGGGTAACATCAGATGTGGGGGAAGAGAAGTTCAGTCTCCTTTTGGATGAGTCCATTGATGTCAGTGTCTCGAAATACCTGGGTGTGTTGATTCGGTATTTCAGTGCTAAAACAATTACCGTTGTGTCTACATTTCTCTGGCTGGTTGAATTGGAATTCTTTACAATTGGCTGACAGTGCAGCATCCAAAAAAAACATCCCTATGAGTGTTGAGTACTTAATCAGGGAAACCTACAACTGGTTTTCGATTTCCCCAAAATGGCACGAGGCGTACAAAGCAGTGTATTCCACCATTAATTGTGGCCAGAAACTCATGCAGATCACCAAAGTGTGTGCCACACGTTGGCTATCAATTGAGCCTTCGGTAACTCGTATATTGAGCCAGTGGGAAGAACTCAAGCTCCACTTTGAGTTGACAAAGGACAGTGAGCATTGATACATGGCGGATGTGCTCCACACCATGTACATGGACAAGACCAACTATGTCTACCTGACATTCTTGAAATCAACCCTGTCCGACGTACAAGTTGCAGTGAAGTCATTTGAGGGAGAGCAAACAGATCTTGTCAAGCTTTTGGACAATCTGGTACACCTCTTAACATCGATTTGCAGCAGAGTAGTCAACCCTATGGCAAAAATTGATGTCCTGAAGGATACCATTGATGGACATTTCAGTCCATCACCATACCTTTGGTATCTTTTAGAGAGCACGGTGGACCAACTCAGTCTTGCGCCAGAGGACTAAAAGGTCATTCATAGACAGTGTATCAACTACATTGTTGCTTTAAGCAAGGAGCTGCAAACAAGGCTACCAGACAACCTAGAAGCCTTAAAAGTAGCTGAGCTACTGAGATACCAGCCCCAAACAATTGATAAAAATTGTGTGGTCCAAATCTAGAGAGAAACCAAATGACAATATGAGTACATAAATAACTCATGTTTTGGCGCCAATGACGTGGATGTCGACACGAACACAAACCGGCTGCGCGTTTTCACCATCGTGCATACATTTATTTTGTCCCCCTACACCAGTGCTTCTCAATTATTTTCTGTTACGCCCCTCCTAGGAAGAAGTAAACATTTCGCGCCCCCCAACTCTCCGCCGTGACTGTAAATAGTATAATTTGTCTATAAAATTGTTATAAGTACACCTCTGCATAACATTGTATACTTATTAACATTAAAGAAAAAGAAAAAAGAAAGAAATATAAATCAACCTACAACAAAGAATAACTTTATTAACATTGTGTTTTAGTCTGTAACAGAAAAGACTTAAAGTGCATCAATTTTCCTTGAAATTAAAAAACTATTCAAACCTTATTTAAACTGTAAAATTTTTTGGGACCATTTGATACTGAAAAATAAAATATAATCAAATAATAATACATTCAAATTCACCAATTACTTTGCAGACAGAGTTCAGTGTGTCAAATCGGAGGGCATGCTGTCCGGTCCTCTGGCAGTCTCTATGGGGGTGCCACAGGGTTCAATTCTCGGGCCGACTCTTTTCTCTGTATACATCAATGATGTTGCTCTTGCTGCGGGCGATTCCCTGATCCACCTCTACGCAGACGACACCATTTTATATACTTTCGGCCCGTCATTGGACACTGTGCTATCTAACCTCCAAACAAGCTTCAATGCCATACAACACTCCTTCCGTGGCCTCCGACTGCTCTTAAACGCTAGTAAAACCAAATGCATGCTTTTCAACCGATCGCTGCCTGCACCCGCATCCCCGCCTAGCATCACCACCCTGGATGGTTCCGACCTAGAATATGTGGACATCTATAAGTACCTAGGTGTCTGGCTAGACTGCAAACTCTCCTTCCAGACTCATATCAAACATCTCCAATCGAAAATCAAATCAAGAGTCGGCTTTCTATTCCGCAACAAAGCCTCCTTCACTCACGCCGCCAAGCTTACCCTAGTAAAACTGACTATCCTACCGATCCTCGACTTCGGCGATGTCATCTACAAAATGGCTTCCAACACTCTACTCAGCAAACTGGATGCAGTCTATCACAGTGCCATCCGTTTTGTCACTAAAGCACCTTATACCACCCACCACTGCGACTTGTATGCTCTAGTCGGCTGGCCCTCGCTACATATTCGTCGCCAGACCCACTGGCTCCAGGTCATCTACAAGTCCATGCTAGGTAAAGCTCCGCCTTATCTCAGCTCACTGGTCACGATGGCAACACCCACCCGTAGCACGCGCTCCAGCAGGTGTATCTCACTGATCATCCCTAAAGCCAACACCTCATTTGGCCGCCTTTCGTTCCAGTACTCTGCTGCCTGTGACTGGAACGAATTGCAAAAATCGCTGAAGTTGGAGACTTTTATCTCCCTCACCAACTTCAAACATCAGCTATCTGAGCAGCTAACCGATCGCTGCCGCTGTACATAGTCTATTGGTAAATAGCCCACCCATTTTCACCTACCTCATCCCATACTGTTTTTATTTATTTATTTTTCTGCTCTTTTGCACACCAATATCTCTACCTGTACATGACCATCTGATCATTTATCACTCCAGTGTTAATCTGCAAAATTGTAATTATTCGCCTACCTCATGCCTTTTGCACACATTGTATATAGACCCCCCCTTTGTTTTCTACTGTGTTATTGACTTGTTAATTGTTTACTCCATGTGTAACTCTGTGTTGTCTGCTCATACTGCTATGCTTTATCTTGGCCAGGTCGCAGTTGCAAATGAGAACTTGTTCTCAACTAGCCTACCTGGTTAAATAAAGGTGAAATAAAAATAAATAAAAAAAATAAATAAAAAATTGATCAGCAACATTAACTCAGGAGCACAATATATGAAAGACTTTGACCTATATAAAACAAAAATGAATAAAACAATTTGTGCTGATATTTTAAAATCAAAATGAGGAAGTCAGGATTAATGGCTACAATGAGCACGTTTTGTAGAGCACAGCTTTTTGAAGCGGAGTTTGAAGCATGATACTGCAACTCTCAGCTCCTGCTCAATGTTTAGCTGGGACGTGTACATGGTCTTCAGTGCAGCAACAGCAGAGAAGCCAGTCTCACAAAGATAAGATGTTGCAAAAGGAAGAAGAATGCCCATGGCCCTCTGCCCTAAGAGTGGATACTGCCTCTCTACACTCAGCCAGAATTCACTCAGTGTCTGTGATGTGAACCTCAGTCTCAATGTGGAGTCAGACGTCATATCAATGAACTGGTCCTCCTCTGCAGAGCTGAAACCAGTTGGAGCTGGTGCATTGAAAGGATCTCTCACCCAGTCATATTGGGAACTGTTTTCAGGGAAGTACTTTTTAAAAAATCCCATCAGTGATGAAATATGCTCCTTAATATATGGAATCACTGAGGTGGCATCATAGTCAGTAGTGTTAACAAGTTCATGCAGGTTCTCGAATTAATCAGTATTTCCTTCATCAAGTCGCCTGCCCCACATTGCAAGCTTTTGAGTGAAAGAGCTGATCTTGTCTGTGACCTGAGGGAGGTGTTTATCTTTCCCTTGAAGCTGTAGATTTAGTTCATTTAGCTTTCCAAATATGTCACTCAGGTAGGCCAGTTTTGCCAGGAAGTTCTCATCACTAAATTTTTATGCGAGGTCATACTTGTGCTCCTGCTCCGAAAACATTCTTATCTGCTCTCTGAGCTCAAAAACTCAGGACAAGACTTTCCCTCGTGACAGCCACCTTGTTTCACTGTGAAACAGCACAGCTTGATGTTCAGCTCCCAACTCCTCACAGATAGCAGAGAAGACTCTTGTTTTTAGTGGTCTGGTCTTTATAAAATTGACTACACCTACAATGTCAGTCATAACCTCACTTAATTCAGAGGAAAGGTGCCTTGATGCCTGTGCTTCTCTGTGTATAACACAGTGTGTCCACTCAGCATTAGGTGAGGCCTTCTTGATGAGTGCCAGAAGTCCTTTTCTCATCCCTGCCATGGTCTGTGCATCACTGCAAACACCAATGCAGTTCTCCCACTTTAGCCCATTCTTAGTCAGGAAGCAGTCCAGCATTTTGAATAGCTCTTCAGCTGTGGCTCTGTCTCTGACATATTTACAAAAAAGTAGATCCTCTCACAGGGAGTTTGTCATGTTAAAACGTACATAAGCGATAAACAAACGGTCTTTGTTGCTCTCAGTTGCTTCATCGAACTGTAAGGCAACACGTTTGTCTTTGAGTTTATCTACCAGCTGTTCTTTAAGATCGTTAGCAATGTCATTTATACGTCTGGCGACAGTGTCATTGGACAGAGGGATAGTTTTTATTTTTGCAGCACTTGCGTCATCCAGCATGACAGAGACCATGTCTAATGCTGCAGGCAGTATCAGCTCCTCTGCTATAGAGTGTTTTTTTTTGCACTGAGCAATTTGGTACGCCACCTTATATGATGCTAACAGTGCTCGCTGGTTTACTGAAGCAGCATTCACAAAGCGGGACGATTGTTGGCAATATTCGGCACGTTTTCGCTGAAAAAACTCAAGGGGCTTATCAGCGTGATTGGGGTGTAATGTCTTTAAGTGATGCCTTAATTTATTTGGCTTCATGCTGTCCGCTGCCAACATTTTTAGACACAGTAAACATACCGGTCTTTCCTCGTCTCCCACCGTAGTCACATTGAAGCCAAGCGCTACATACGCTTCGTCATATTTCCTCGTCTTTCGGGAGACTTACGTTTGTCTCATTATCTCCGTCTCTCTCCGCCTTTTCATCCCTGTTAAATATTTTTCCATGGTGTCTCTTAAGGGTTTGTTATCTGCACTTCATATCTCCTGCTCTGTGCTCTTCTTTCTTTTCTATTTGAAATTCCCCAGGAGTGGATGTAACATCGTGTGTTCTCATGAATTCTGGATAATCATATAGTTAGTTGTCCATCATTATTCAGTAATTCAAGTGAGTGTCTCCTCCGCTAAAGATTCTCTTCCATTGTACGTTTCAACAGAAACCCATTTATGTCGGTGAACAAATCAGACTAACGTTAGCTAGCTAAAGTATAGTTCAATTAACCACCATGCATGTTCTTAACATTAGCTAGCTACACAACTCCCATTCATACTTATTGTTGATCGCCGGGTATTTTGACTTGGTAGCTTTCTATGACTCTGAGATCAAGCTCACGATCATTCATTGTCGACTTATTTAGTTGATTTGATCCCTAAAATACTGAAATGTTAGACTTGCAGGGCTTGAGTCGTATGCCGCGTTCATGTGCTAGTCGGAACTAAGAAACCCGACATGTCCGAGTCGCTAAAAGTGGTTGAACGCGGAATGTGTATAATTACAACTAACTAGCAGGTCGGACATTCCGAGTTTACTAGTTCAGACTAGCACTTGAATGCAGCAACATCACATCGCTGTGTAGTCACGTGGGTCGCGCGTCAGCCAGGCTACTGAAAGGTATGCCGCATTCAAAATAACTGGGAACTCAGAAAACTCAGATTTCAAGGCATTCAAGACCACTGAACTTGGAAAAAAACAGCTCCAACTGTGATAAATCGTTTTGAACATTCATCCAACTCTAAATTTCAAGTCGGAAATTGGGGCATCTTTATAGAGCGCCAACTTTCCGACCTGAAAATCACCGACGTCAGGATTTGACCTAGTTTTTCCCGAGATTCCAGTTGTCTTGAAATCACCACTGTACTTGCTGTTGAAACAACATTGACCGTTTCAGGAAGTAACAAATATATCTTGCGTTTTGCGATAGTCGGATATATATAGATATACAATCTGGAATAATAAAGACATAAAATACAAAAACAAGTCTTTATTTTTCTAGATCTGGTTTGACAACAGCATTATCTGGGTAAAAAAATTACTGAATAATGATGGACAACTATATGATTATCCAGAATTCATGAGAACACAAGATGTTACATCCACTTCTGGGGAGTTTCAAATAGTTGTTAGAGCTGTCTCTTAAGGCGCTATTCTTCTTTTAGGAGAATATAGCAATATTCCAAGTGCAACTGTTGAGGATTTTGTAGCCCCAATTTAGCTAGAAGGAATTTACATTTTAAACTATTAATGTAATAATATATATATATATATATATATATATATAAGAAAACTCTGTCAATATGTTACTATTCCCTCTGCTAGAATATACAAGAATGCAGCCCTAGGACAAGTGAAATGGAGGAAAGTTTTGTTGTCTGGCAAATATTGTATATCTAATAAGATGAAAGAAGTATTACACAACTCATTCTTAGACTGTACCCTGTAAAGACCTTTATTGTACACAGATTCAAAATTTCTATTGATAACAAATGTGTATTTTGTGGTTGTGAGCCAGAGACTTTATTTTTGATCCAAATGACACCAAATGAACTTTTATTGTTAATTTGTTTATTTTTCGTGGAAGATTCTTTATCCATAGAATGAAGTGGGTGGAGAACAAACCCTTCTTCACATTGTTTAAGATAGAATTGAAATATTATTTTGAAATTCTCAGGAAGTGTAAAAACAAAAAAGCAATTTCTCGACATTTAATACCACTGTATATTAGGATAAGTACTCTTGTTTGTATATTTCTGTTTTATTGTTCATAATAATACAAGTAATACAATAATAATAATAATAATAAATAAATAAAACAGTTTTGCAGTCGTCACTAGTTACCACAGCAACAGTCATAAACCCCACGCATTTCTACCATTTATTATTTTCAACCAACCCCTAACTTCAATCTTAATCTTAACCACACTGCTAACCTTATTCCTAACCTTAACCTTCAATTAAGACCAAAAGGCATTTTTTGTTAGCATTTTTACGATATAGCCAATTCTGACTTTATGCTGTGGTCAGCGCAACCTGGGATCCTTGGGACCTACATACCCCCAACTTTACCATAAACCGTCCGTCCCTTCATTATTTTTAAAACGTAGTGTAGGTTAGTGACGTCCCAAGGATCCCATATAGCAATATTTTGGATGACTAGAAGGGATTTGTCATATTCACGTCGGATTTGCCTTTCGTAGCAGGTTAGGATAATTATGTTAAGGTGTTGAAAAGCCTTATGGTTAATGTTAGCTAAAATGCAACATAAAAAAAAAATCAATTTGACAAAAGCTTCAGAATCCAGTTTTTCTTAGAAAAACGCAAATACGACGTTTTCCGGCTTAGTTGACGCTGATTGGCTATTGGATCACTACGGAGTTCCCGCCAAGGTAGTCCAGCTGCCTTGTTTGCTCTCAACAGAACCCTAATCCCGAAAACATACTTTCGTAGTATTATCAACGCCATGGCTGATAAAGAAGGTAATTCGGTGAAACGTTACGTCACAATTTACTTCAACAAGAATAGCGCCCAGACCACTTGGGAAAACTAGCTAGCTACCAAGGTAGGCCAGGGTGGATGGACAGGTTCTCCCGGCGTATCAATTGTGAAGATACTTAATTCATTATTTTATACAAATGAGCTCGCTAGTACTAGTAGCCCACTAACGTTAGCTAGTAAGCAAAATGTAAGCTAGTTAGATACTAACTTTAGATTTGTTCTGTCAGAGACACAACCCCTTTTTGCGGGAGTAATGAGCTAGCTAGCTCGGTTGATCAATGCTAACACAACTGCGAAACCCTGTCAGTGTTAACGGAACGTAGTTACCTAGCTAACTTTACCGAACACTTGCTCAATGTTATTAGGGTTCCCCTTCTCAATCACACCTATATTTCCATACAATGGGTTGCTTCTAATATACTTTACATTTAAACCTCCTGTCTCACATGACTTTCATACTATTTTATAGCAGCGTTTGATGATGCTGTGGAGGAGAGGGTGATAAATGAGGAGTACAAGATATGGAAGAAGAACACACCCTTCCTCTATGACCTGGTGATGACCCACGCCCTGGAGTGGCCCAGCCTCACTGCACAGTGGCTACCCGATGTCAACAGGTGGGGTTCACTGTCTGGGCACCTTTATAGGAATACAAAGCTACAGGAGCAGTGGAAGTAGGTGTGGGGCAGGTGCGGCTGCAGCCCTTGGTTTGCGCACCTTTTGATGTTCAAATTAGTTTAATTGAATAGTAACTGAAGTCTGGAGACTGACTGTAACTCCCACATGTAGTCTTATATAATATAAATTCCTGCAGAATTATTTATTGCTGTAAAAGTATACACCCAATGGAATTATATTTTAAACGTTTTAAATTTAACTAGGCAAGTCAGTCGAACAAATTCTTATTTACAATTACGGCCTACCAGGGGACAGTGGGTTAACTGCCTTTTTCAGGGGCCATTTACTGGCCCAACGCTCTAACCACTAGCCTACCTATCTTGGAAACAGGAATGGAGTAATTATTTATTGCAGACTCTTGAGAGAATGGAATGCGCAATAGGTTGTTTTAACCACAAAAAAAATATGTATCCAAGACAAACTGAAATCATGTTGGATTGTTTTCACAGCTTTTATTTCCTTAACCTTTGAAATGGATGTTAGTTGGACATTTTGCCAGGGAAATATGTCTGCTGTTTTAGGCTATTGCATTTTCTCCCCGGTCTCTACACATCCTCGCTCTGCGAGCAGAAATGAAAGAACTTTACTGATGTCAACTACTAGATTATTGTTGATGCATTCATTCTATCGATTAATGGCTTTCTGCTTTATTTAGTCTTCAAGGGCAACAAGTAATTACAGAAGAGAAGCTGAATGTATCTACTACGTATTAACAAGTTGACAAACAAATAGTCTAACAAATGTCGGAAATTATAAGCAGAAACATATCTAAATTAGGGGTGAAAGTAAGCTGGTTCGGAGTACTGGCAAAATAAATGGTGGGGGTAAAACATGTGCCTATCACAATTAAAACAAAGATGGCAAGAAAACTAGGCTATTACACCACAATGTGTCATTACTGCCTGTCAACCACATGCAAAACATTAACAGATTTACTTAAAAATGGGTGGTATATGCTCCAAAATGGGGTGTGGTTCGACATGAACACTAAATGTTTTACTAATATACTCATCTAACCTGAGCACTAACATTTTGCCATGGCAGAGTTGACTGGACCGTGACGCTCGCAGATCACAGTGGATGCATCAATCAATTCAGGCTGCAAGTGTGCCTAATGACGAATGCTGAATGTCATTACACATATATATATATATTTTTGTCATTACACTATTATATGCATTTTATTTTTTACACCCCATGTCCATTTTTTTTATGGTATCCCAGCATATCTAGCTATAATTCCCAAGAATACCAGATACTTGTGCCGATCAAAGATTAGCCTGCCTTTGCAACATTACTGGGAGTGGTAAGGTTTCTTCAGGAAGATTGTTTTCAGTCTCCATATGTGTTGTTGCAAAGAATAATCCTTGTATGTACCACATTGAGTTTCTAGCTAATGCCCCCTACTACATATGACAAAAGTGTTTATTTAAATGGACCTATTTGTCTTGTAACATATTTCTTTCTATCCTTTTAGACCTGAAGGGAAGGATTTCAGCGTACACAGGTTGGTTCTTGGCACACACACCTCAGATGAACAGAATCACCTGGTCATCGCCAGCGTGCAACTGCCTAATGACGATGCCCAGTTTGATGCCTCTCACTATGACAGTGAGAAAGGTGGTGAGGGACAATGTTTTTGCATCAATTACAACCTTTCTGCATGTTTTCAGTCTTTGGATCATTCAAAATATTTTAACTGGTGATATATGTTGGTCCTTATCCCTGTAGCTAATTTCTCTGCCTCTCTCCCTTCAGAGTTTGGAGGCTTTGGCTCAGTCAGTGGTAAGATAGAGATTGAAATCAAGATCAACCATGAGGGAGAGGTGAACAGAGCCCGCCACATGCCCCAGAACCCCTGCATCATTGCCACCAAAACCCCAACCAGCGACGTGCTCGTCTTTGACTACACCAAACATCCCTCCAAACCAGGTGGGTATTTAGAGGTTGGTCAGGAAGTCCCAGTCTTCCTTTCTCATTTATTTTGAAATAACATGCTATTACCTCTGTATTACAGATCCATCTGGAGAGTGTACCCCAGATCTGCGTTTGAGGGGACACCAGAAAGAGGGCTACGGTCTCTCCTGGAACCCCAACCTGAGTGGCTGCCTCCTCAGTGCTTCTGATGACCATGTCAGTGACTTGTCACTTGACCCAAAGCATGTGCTTGAATAGTCTTCTTCCCTCCATGTCTTTCCTCTCACCTTCCCTTGTTTCCCATCTGTCTGCAGACTATCTGTATGTGGGACATCAGTGCCGTTCCTAAGGAGGGAAAGGTTGTAGATGCAAAGACTATCTTTACTGGACACACAGCTGTAGTGGAGGACGTCTCCTGGCATCTACTGCATGAGTCACTCTTTGGATCTGTAGCTGATGACCAGAAACTCATGATGTAAGGCTCCCTGAGATGAGCAACTCCCGCAGTGGATAATGGATTTGAATAGAAAAACAATTTACTAAGCTCGTGTGACTAAAATTAGTTGCACCATCCGCATTGTTTGGTGTTGCTAATTGAACAATAACATTGTTTACTGTGCAGTTGGGACACGCGATCCAACAACACGTCCAAACCTAGCCATGCTGTGGACGCCCACACTGCAGAGGTCAACTGTCTGTCCTTCAACCCTTACAGCGAGTTCATCCTGGCCTCGGGCTCAGCAGACAAGGTAGTCTGGATCTCTTACTGCTCTTAATTCTTCCAAGATTATCTTTCATAATGTAGTGTTGATCTAACTGGTTGTTGTGGTGGTGGTTGTAATTGATTGGTTCTCCCATTTCAGACTGTAGCCCTTTGGGACCTGAGGAACCTGAAACTGAAGCTGCATTCGTTTGAGTCTCACAAAGATGAGATCTTCCAGGTATGTTAAGTCAATAAGCTGTCAATTATTCCCTATGAAGTTTGTTTTGCAAAAGCTGTATGTTTTGAACCAGATTTTGTATCTATTACTAGGCCTCTTCAAACCCATCTCACCTCCTTTCCTCCCTTTAGGTCCAGTGGTCTCCTCATAATGAAACCATCCTCGCCTCCAGTGGCACAGACAGGCGACTCAATGTGTGGGACCTCAGTAAAATCGGGGAGGAGCAGTCGCCAGAGGATGCTGAGGATGGTCCACCTGAACTGCTGTTCATTCATGGCGGTCACACGGCTAAGATCTCTGACTTCTCATGGAACCCCAACGAACCCTGGGTCATCTGCTCTGTGTCCGAGGACAACATCATGCAAGTTTGGCAGATGGTGAGACCCCAGGACAGACTGGGCTCTGTCATACAGTGGGAGGCTATAGAGAATAGTTAAATGTATTCTGTTCATATTTATTCATTTCATGAGGCATAAGTAAGTTTTGAAAGCTTGGCAGAAGTGTTCTACTGTAATATGTAGAATCACAATGATTTCTAAGGAGGAGTACTAAGAATGTCTTTCCATCTTTTAAGGCTGAGAACATCTACAATGACGAGGACCCAGAGGGAGCAGCAGACACTGAGGTCCAGGCATGAGTGACATCTGTCAATCACACAACACCCCTCCCTTGATCACATCCTCAAAACAACATTCAAATGTCTTTTTTTTTATGCATAAGAGTCAGTTGTTCTTTTGCAGTTTTGTAGAGGGAAACATTAAGTGCTTGTTTCACTATCATGGCATCAAGGTTTTGCATATATTTATATAAGAAAGGATCCTACTGTTTGATATGGTTTACCAGGGGGACAAGCACCACAGTTGAGTAGGCACCCAATTATTATTTCTTTCATGTTAAATTATGCTCATATTCTTAGAAACATGAGTCATTTAAACTAATTTCCAGTTTCATTTTATAAGAAATTGTACATAGATTTTATTCCCATGATATCTGAATTGTAGATTTCCACAATCAGCTTTCAAGCTGTATGTATATCATCCCTATGTGTCTGTTTTCTTTGTATGCTGCATCGGATTCCCATGTTTTGTAAGTGTATTCATAATAAAAATGTATTTACGGTAGACCTTAAATGTACAGTTAAGACAGGCTGCTCTCATAGTTGAGGTCAACTGTCATAACGCCATTGTTGATGCACTAAGAGCAGATTAAGTATACCAATAGGTGACATTGGCTAAATGCACCATCAAGGATACTCACAAACACAGTAAAACATGTTTGGTCTGAGGGGTTCTGGATATTTTTTCAATTGTTCTACTTCCATTGATAAGTATGGAAAAGTTAGGACTCCCTTTCAGCAGTTGTTTCGCTCACTTCAATACAGCCCCTGTAAAAAAAAAAAACAGCATGTTGAGACTCCCTCGAATATTTATTCTACATGTTTGTCTATATATACTGAACAAAAATATAAATGCAATATGCAACAATTTCAGATTTTACTGTGTTAGTTAATATTAGGAAATTAGTCAATTTAAACCAATTCAGCCTTAATCTATGGATTTCACATGATTAGGCAGGTGTGCCGCCATGGATGGGCCCACCCACTGACCCTCCCTTCAGACAATCCTACAGGTGGAGAAGTTGGATGTGGAGGTCTTGGGCTGGCGTGGTTACACGTGGTCTGCAGTTGTGAGGTCGGTTGGATGTTCTGCCAAATTCTCTAAAATGACGTTGGAGGCAGCTTGTGGTAGAGAAATTAACATATCTCTGGCAACAGCTCTGGGGGGCATTCCTGAGGTCAGCATACCAATTGCACGCTCGCTCAACTTCTGTGGCATTGTGTTGTGTGACAAAACTGCAAATATTAAAGTGACCTTTTATTGTCCCAGCACAAGGGGCACCTGTGTAATGATCATGCTGTTTAATCAGGTTCTTGATATGTCACACCTGTCAGATGGTTGGAATGTCTAGGCGAAGAGAAAGGCTCACTAACGGATGTAAACAAATTTGGGCACAACATTTTTAGAGAAACACACTTTTTGTGCATATGGAACATTTCTGGGATTTTTTATTTCAGTTTATGAAACATGGGATCAACACTACATGTTGCGTATATATTTTTGTTCAGTGTTTAATGGCAATTGTAAGTAGTCCAGACATCAAATATTAATTTAATGTATTCAATGAAAACTGTCAGATTCCTTAGGGTCAAAATGGATGATCTCTACTTCTCATGGCCAGATACAGTGCATTCGGAAAGTATTCAGACCCCTTGATTTTCCCCCCACACTTTGTTACTTTACAGCCTTAATCTAAAATGTATTGAATTGCCCACTCACCAATCTACACACAATACTCCATTATGACAAAGCAAAAACAGGTTTTTAGAAATGTATGAAAAAAAGGTGAAAGACCACAATTTATCTAAGTATTCAGACCCTTTACTCTGTACATTTGAAGCACCTTTGGCAGCGATTACAGCCTTGAGTTTTATTGGGTATGACGATACATGCTTGGCACACCTGTATTTGGGGAGTTTTTCCCATTCTTCTCTGCAGATCCCCTCAAGCTCTGTCAGGTTGGATGGGGAGCGTCGCTGCACAGCTATTTTCACGGTCTCTCCAGAGATGTTCGATCGGGTTGAAGTCCAGGCTTCGGTTGAGCCACTCAAGGACATTCAGACTTGTCCCAAAGCCACTCCTGCGTTGTCTTGGCTGTGAGCTTAGGGTATTTGTCGTGTTGGAAGGTGAACCTTCATCCCAGTCTGAGGTCCCTAGCGCTCTGGAGCAGTTTTTTTTATCAAGGATCGCTCTGTACTTTGCTCCGTTCATCTTTCCCTCGATCCTGCGGGTGAAAAACATCACCACAGCATGTTGCTGCCACCACCTTGCTTCACCGTAGGGATGGTGCCAGGTTTCCTCTAGACGTGATGCTTTGCATTCAGGCCAAAGGGATAAATCTTGGTTTCATCAGACCAGAGAATCTTGTTTCTCATGGTCTGAGAGTCCTTTCGGTGCCTTTTGGCAAACTCAAAGCGGGCTATCATGTGCCTTTTACTGAGGAGTGCTTCTATCTGGCCACTCTACCATAAAGGCCTGATTGGTGGAGTGCTGCAGTGATGGTTGTCCTTATGGAAGGTTCTCCCATCTTCACAGAGGAACTCTGGAACTCTGTCAGAGTGACCATCCGGTTCTTGACCAAGGCCCTTCTCCACCGATTGCTCAGGTTGGCCTGGCGGCCAGCTCTAGGAAGAGTCTTGGTGGTTCCAAACTTCTTCCATCTAAGAATGATGGAGGCCACTGTGTTCTTGGGGACCTTCAATGCAGCAGAAATGTTTTGGTACCCTTCCCCAGATCTGTGCCTTGACACAATCCTGTCTTGGACCTCTACGGATAACTCCTTCGACCTCATGGCTTGGTTTTTGCTCTGATATGCACTGTCAACTGTGGGACCGTATCACTTTTAGAATAAGGCTGTAATGTAACAAAATGTGGAAAAAGGGATGGGGTCTGAATACTTTCCGAATGCACTGTAAGTAGCATACCACACCCTACCTGTCATAGTTCAGCTCACTCAAAAGTCCCTTCTTCAATTCTTCCAATTGTCTGTTTGCCTTTTTCTGAATGCACAGCTCCAACTTCAGATTCCTCATGGTCTCCTCAAGCGAGTCCACAGTCTCCTGATGAGAAGAAATTAGAACAATTACACCACACCTTTACGGGCTACAAAACAGCACATGTTCCTAATCCCCCTGTACCTTATACTGTGCCACTCTCTCCACCCTCTCCCACTCCATCAGAGCAATCCTCTCCTCTAGACAAGCTCTCTGCAGCTCCAGCCTCTGGGTCTGCTCCTTCAGGGGCCCCAGTCTGGCCTTAAGGTCTCGGCCCACATCCCTGCTCCTTCTCAGGGTCTCCTTCCCAGCCTGCCTCCTCCGGAGGAGGGCTAGCAGGCGTGGCTCATACCAGCCTTCTAGATTCCTCATGCTGCCACTGAGGCGCTTCTGCAGGTCCAGGGATGCACGTCGGCAGTGAGTGACATCGCTCATAGCCCGGGGACGGGATGGTTGTCTGGCCCGGTCCTTTAGGGTGTTCAGCTGGTTGTGCTGGGCTTCCTGAAGCTGGGATACCTCCTCGGTAAGATTCTGGACGTGGGCCTGGAGCTCCTCCTACGGGCAGAAAAAGCAATGACAGCGTAGTTGGCCCTCATACTAACACAATAATGTGATTAACTCTGGATGACAGACAGCCATGAATACAGCAATAACAATTATGTGGTAGCACCCATCAACAATATAACATGTCAACACTGAAACATTACAACAAAGGGATGACAAAGAACACACAAAAAAATAGCACAAATCACAGGAAAATGTCAACACCCCTCATACTGTTACCCCTCACTCAGTATGTTAATGGTACATTAACTGCATTCTCACAAAAGCTTATATGCAATGCTGTGGGGTTTCCACTCTACCTTACCTGTGTGATTGCAGCCTGGGCCACCTCATACTGCTGTGCAGCCAGCGCTAGCTGGCTCTGGATACAGTCCCTGGCTGTGACAAACAGCTTACTCTTCACTTGTCCCACCTCTATTTGCAGATGAATAAACTCCAACTGGACACTGGTGAGAACTCTACGTGCCTCTAACAACTGTCCCCTCAAGGCCACAGTAGCTTGCAGCATGGGCTGCTCTAGCTGCAACAGCTCCAGTATCAATTCATCCCTTTGACTTTCTAGATGGCCCACCTTCTTGATGCACTCCTCAAAGAGCAGCCCCACACTGTCCATGTTCCCCTGCACCTGGACAAAGGTATATTCCACACACCTCTCCACGGGGCTTACTACCTCAGTGATGTGTGCTTGGGCCGCAAATCCGGCACCGTACATGCTTCTCTCATGGTGTGTTAGTGCTGCCATTAGGCTGCTCTCCACAGAATGTGCCTCCTCCATGGAGTCCTCTCCAGAGTGCAAGTTCTCTCTAGACTCAACTTCCCTCCTTCTCTGTAGATCCTCAACAGCCATTGGTGTCTCCATCACCTGTCTGAAAAGTTGAAGTAAATAAGTTCAGGGGGGAACGACTGCTCCCAATGATTTCCCCCTCTCAAGGACCTCAACCACGGCCTGTTCATCTGTTGCATCAAAGCTGTGACCGAGAAACTGAGAAACAGCTTCTATCTCCAGGCCATTGGACAATCACCACTCGCCGGCCTCGGACCAGTACCCGGCCCTGAACCTTAGTCATTGTTCTAGCCGGCTACCACCCAGTAGTCTACCCTGCACCTTAGAGACTGCTGACCTACAGTGCATTCGGAAAGTATTCAGGATGAGGATAAAAAAATATATATATATTTTAGATTAAGGCTGTAACATAACACAATGTAAAAAATTCAAGGGGTCTGAATACGTTCCGAACGCACTGTATTGAGTCATTGAACACTCGTCAAATGAATAATGTTTACATACTGTTTCACCCACTTTATATGTCTATACTGTATTCTAGTCATGGCTCATCCTATACACAGTTGAAGTCGGAAGTTTACATACACTTAGGTTGGAGTCATTAAAACTCATTTTTCAACCACTCCACAAATTTTTTGTTAACAAACTATAGTTTTGGCAAGTCGGTTAGGACATCTACTTTGTGCATGACAGAAGTAATTTTTCCAACAATTGTTTACAAACAGATTATTTCACTACTGTATCACAAATCCAGTGGGTCAGAAGTTAAACTAAGTTGACTGTGCCTTTAAACAGCTTGGAAAATTCCAGAAAATTATGTCATGGCTTTAGAAGCTTCTGATAAACTAATTGACATAATTTGAGTCAACTGGAGGTCTACCTGTGGATGTATTTCAAGGCCTACCTTCAAACTCAGTGCCTCTTTGCTTGACATCATGGAAAAATCAAAAGAAATCAGCCAAGAACTCAGAAAAAACATTGTAGACCTTTACAAGTCTGGCTCATCCTTGGGAGCAATTTCCAAACACCTGAAGGTACCACATTCATCTGTACAAACAATAGTATGCAAGTATAAACACCATGGGACCATGCAGCCGTCATACCGCTCAGGAAGGAGACACGTTCTGTCTCCTAGAGATGAACATAATTTGGTGCGAAAAGTGCAAATCAATCCCAGAACAACAGCAAAGGACTTTGTGAAGATGCTGGAGGAAACAGGTACAAAAGTATCTAGATCCACAGTAAAACGAGTCCTATATCGACATAAATTGAAAGGCCGCTCAGGAAGAAGCCACCGCTCTAAAACCGCCATAAAAAAGCCAGACTGGTTTGCAACTGCACATGGAGACAAAGATCATACTTTTTGGAGAAATGTCCTCTGGTCTGATGAAACAAAAATAGAACTGTTTGGACATTATGACCATCGTTATGTTTGGAGGAGAAAGGGGGAGGCTTGCAAGCCGAAGAACACCATCCCAAACGTGAAGCACAGGGGTGGCAGCATCATGTTGTGGGGGTGCTTTGCTGCAGGAAGGACTGATGCACCTCACAAAATAGATGGCATCATGAGGATGGAAAATTATGTAGATATATCGAAGCAACATCTCAAGACATTCGGAAGTTAATGCATCACAAAGCCCTGACCTCAATCCTATAGAAAATGTGTGGGCAGAACTGAAAAACTGTGTGCGAGCAAGGAGGCCTACAAACCTGCCTCAGTTACACCAGTTCTGTCAGGAGGAATGGGCCAACATGCACCCCACTTATTGTGGGAAGCTTGTGGAAGGCAAACTGAAATGTTTGACCCAAGTTAAACAATTTAAAGGCAATGCTACCAAATACTAATTGAGTATATGTAAACTTCTGACCCACTTGGAATGTGATGAAAGAAAAAAAAGCTGAAATAAATAATTCTCTCTACTATTATTATGACATTTCACATTCTTAAAATAAAGTGGTGATCCTAACTGACATAAGACATTTTTACTAGGATTAAATGTCAGGAATTGTGAAAAACTGAGTTTAAATGTATTTGGCTAAGGTGTATGTAAACTTCCGACTTCAACTGTAGAAACGTGTGTGCCTTTCCAAATCATGTCCAAATCAATTGAATTTACCACAGGTAGACAATCAAGTTGTAGAAACATCTCAAGGATGATCAATGGAAACAACATGCGCCTGAGCTCAATTTCGAGTCTCATAGCAAAGGGTCTGAATACTTATGTAAATAAGGTATTTCAGTATTGTTTTTTAAAATGTATTTGTAAAAAATTCTAAAACCTGTTTTCGCTTTGTCATGATGGGGTATTGTGTGTAGCAACAACCTCTCTTTCGTATCGTCTGAGATCCCCAAAGATTGGAAAGCTGCAGAGGTCATCCCTTCTTCAAAGGGGGAGACACCCTAGACCCAAACTGTTACAGACCTATATCTATCCTACCCTGCCTTTCTAAGGTCTTCGAAAGCCAAGTTAACAAACAGATCACTGACCATTACGAATCTCAACATACCTTCTCCGCTATGTAATCTGGTTTCCGAGCTGGTCATGGATGCACCTCAGACACGCTCAAGGTAATAAACGATATCATAATCACCATCGATAAAAGACAATACTGTGCAGCCATATTCATCGACCTGGCCAAGGCTTTCGACTCTGTCAATCACTGCATTCTTATCGGCAGCCTTGGTTTCTCAAATGACTGCCTCGCCTGGTTCACCAACTACTTCTTAGACAGAGTTCAGTGTGTCAAATCAGAGGGCCTGTTGTCCAGACCTCTGGCAGTCTCTATGGGGGTGCCACAGGGTTCAATTCTCGGACCAACTCTTTTCTCTGTATACATCAATGATGTCACTCTTGCTGTTGGTGATTCTCTGATCCACCTCTACGCAGACGACACCATTTTGTATACTGGCCCTTCTTTGGACACTGTGTTAACAAACCTCCAGACGAGCCTCAATGCCATACAACACTCCTTCCGTGGCTTCCAACTGCTCTTAAATGCAAGTAAAACTAAATGCATGCTCTTCAACTCCTCTGCCCGCACCTGCCTACTCGTCTAGCATCACTACTCTGGACTAGAGGTTGACCGATTATGATTTTTCAACGCCAATACCGATTATTGGAGGACCAAAAAAAATCCGATACCGATTAATCTGCCAATTTTTATATATATATTTGGAATAATGACAATTACAACAATACTAACTGAACACTTATTTTAAGTTAATATAATACTAAATTAAATCTATTTAGCCTCAAATAAATAATGAAACATGTTCAATTTGGTTTAAATAATGCAAAAACACAGTGTTGGAGAAGAAAGTAAAAGTGTAATATGTGCCATTTAAAAAAGCTAATGTTTAAGTTCCTTCTTCAGAGCATGAGAACATATGAAAGCTGGTGGTTCCTTTTAACATGGGTCTTCAATATTCCCAGTTAAGAAGTTTAAGGTTGTAGTTATTATAGGACTATTTCTCTCTATACCATTTGTATTTCATAGACCTTTGACTATTGGATGTTCTTATAGGCACTAAAGTATTCCCAGCCTAATCTCGGGGTTGATAGGCTTGAAGTCATAAACAGCGCTGTGCTTCACGCATTGCGAATACCTGCTGTCTGTCAAGGGGTGCGTAACTGGTGGCATGGAAGTCAAGCGCAGGAGAGCAGAACTTGGTAAATAGCCAGAGCCGTTTAATATACATAACTACCGGCATACAAAAGTAACAAAACACATGGACACAACAACCTGTATCGCACCAGTCACATAAAGCGCACGTACTTACAATAAACAAATCCCGACAAGGACATGGGGGAAACAGAGGGAACATATACAACATGTAATTAGGGAATTGAAACCAGGTGAGTGTGACAACCAGACAAAACAAATGGAACATGAAACATAGATCGATGATGGCTAGAAGACCGGTGACGTCGACCGCCGAACACCACCCGAACAAGGAGAGGAACCGACTTCGGCAGAAGTCGTGACACTGGCAAACGGAGGAAAGTGCAGTTCGAATGAATGCTTACCAGCCTGCAGCTGCCTACCACCGCTCAGTCAGACTGCTCTATCAAATATAAAATCATAGACTTAATTATAATAAAAACACAGAAATACGAGCCTTAGGTCATTAATATGGTCAAATGCGGAAACTATAATTTCGAAAACAAAACATTTATTCTTTCAGTGAAATATGGAACCGTTCCTTATTTTATCGAACCGGTGGCAACCCTAAGTCTAAATATTGTTGTTACATTGCACAACCTTCAATGTTATGTCATAATTATGTAAAATTCTGTCAAATTAATTACGGACTTTGTTAGGATGAAATGTTCGCAACGAGCCAGGCGACACAAACTGCTGCATATACCCTGACTCTGCTTACACTGAACACAAGAGAAGTGACACAATTTAGTAATATAACTAGTATATAACTAGTAATATCATCAACCATGTGTAGTTAACTAGTGATTATGTTAAGATTGATTGTTTTTTTGTTTTTTATAAGATAAGTGTAATGCTAGCTAGCAACTTACCATGGCTCCTTGCTGCCTACACTCATGTAACAGGTGTTCAGCCACGCAGGCTCCTCGTGGATTGCAATATTCCAATATAAATCGGTCATAATCGCAATATAAATCGGCCATAATCGGCATCCAAAAATGCCGATTACCGATTGTTATGAAAACTTGAAATCGGTCCTAATTAATTGGCCCTAATTAATGGACGGTTCTGACTTAGAATATGTGGACAACTACAAATACCTAGATGTCTGGTTAGTCTGTAAACTCTCCTTCCAGACTCACATTATGCATCTCGAATCCAAAATTAAATCTAGAATCGGCTTCCTATGTCGCAACAAAGCATCCTTCACTGATGCTGCGAAACATACCCTTGTAAAACTGACTATCCTACCGATCCTTGACTTCGGCGATGTCATTCACAAAATAGCCTCCAACACTTTACTCAGCAAATTGGATGCAGTCTATCACAGTGACATCCGTTTTGTCACCAAAGCCCCATATACTACCCACCACTGCGACCTGTATGCTCTCGTTGGCTGGCCCTCGCTTCATATTCATCGCCAAACCCACTGGCTCCAGGTCATCTATAAGTCTTTGCTAGGTAAAGCTCCGCCTTTTCTCAGCTCACTGGTCACCAATAGCGCACCAATACCCGTAGCACATGCTCCAGCAGGTATATTTCACTGGTCACCCCCAAAGCCAGTTCCTGCTTTGGCCACCTTTCCTTCCAGTTCTCTGCTGCCAATGACTGGAACAATCTGCAAAAATCACTGAAGCTGGAGACTCATATCTCCCTCACTAATTTTAAGCATCAGCTGTCAGAGCAGCTTACAGATCATTGCACCTGTCCATAGCTCATCTGTAAATAGCCCACCCAACTACCTCATCCCCATATTGTTATTTATTTATTTTTGCTATTTTGGAAACCCAGTATCTCTACTTACACATTCATATTCTGCACATCTATCACTCCAGTGTTTAATTGTTACATTTTAATTATTTTGCCACTATGGCCTATTTATTGCCTTACCTCCCTAATCTTACTTAATTTGCACACACTGTACTGTAGATAGACTTTTCTATTGTATTATTGACTGTACGGTTGTTTATTCCATGTGTAACTCTGTGTTGTTGTTTGTGTCGCACTGCTTTGCTTTATCTTGGCCATGTTGCAGTTGTAAATGAGAACTTGTTCTCAACTGGCCTACCTGGTTATAATAAAGTTTAAATAAAAAATAAAAAAGATTGATGAGGAAAATTATTATTATTATTATTATGTATTTAATCCATTTTAGAATATGGGCGTAACGTAACAAAATGTGGAAAAAGTAAAGGGGTCTGAATACTTTCTGAATGTACAGTGCATTCAGAATGTATTCACACCCCTAGATTTTTTCCACATTTGAGATGTTTTTGTCACTGGCCTACACACAATACTCCATAATGCCAAAGTGGAATTATGTTTTTAGATATTTTTTTACAAATGAATTAAAAATGAAAATCTGAAATGTTTTGAGTCAATAAGCATTCAACCCCTTTGTTATGGCAAGCCTTAATAAGGTCAGGAGGTAACATTTGCTTAAGAAGTCACGTCACATAATACGTTGCATGGACTCACTCTGTGGGCAATAATAGTGTTCAATATTACTTTTATGACTACCTCACACATACAATTATCTGTAAGGTCCCTCAGTCGAGGCTTGAATTTCAAACACAGATCCAACCACAAAGACCAGGGATGTTTTCCGGTGTCTCGTAAATAAGGGCACCTATTGGTAGATGGGTAAACAAATATGCTTGTCATGCTTGTATGCTTGTCATCAGCAATAACTAGGGAGTTTTTTCAGATAAAAAACATTAAAGCTTGGTTCAGTCTGCTTTCCAACAGACACTGGGAGACAAGTTCACCTTGCCAAGATTACATTTAATGTTCCTGAGTGGCCTAGTTACAGTGTTGACTTAAGTCGACTTGATAATGTCTGTCTAGCAATGATGAACAACCAACTTGACAGGGCTTGAAGAATGAAAAAAAATAGAATGTGCAAAGCTCTTAGAGACTTACCCAGAAACACTCACAGCTGTAATCACTGCCAAAGGTGATTCTAGCATGTATTGACTCAGGGGCGTGAATAGTTATGTAAATGAGATATTTCTGTATTTCATTTTCAATAAATTAGCAAACATTTATCTAAACATGTTTTCAATTTGTCATTAGGGGTTATTGTGTGTAGATGTGTGAGAAAATAAAATGTATCTAATACATTTTGAATTCAAGCTTTAACACAACAAAATGTGGAGGGGTCAAGGGGTATGAATACTTTCTGAAGGCACTGTATATTTATATGTATATATATATTTATATTCCGGTCTCTGACATTGCTCATTCTGATATTTCTTATTTTCAGTTTTTCGGAATTATGTGTGTATTTTTTTAATGTTATTGGTAGGTATACTGTTATAGCTAGAAACACAAGCATTTCACTGCATCTGCGATAACTTCTGCAAATCTGTGTAAGTCATCAATAAAGTTTGATTTGATTGGGGATGTAAAGTTCAAGGCCGACTGGGGTACTGGAGGTAATGTTTTCAAAAAGCAGGATCCTCCATTACACTGCAGGCAGAAAATTACCCTTAACTTCTGTGTGCAATTTTAATATAATCAGTTCAAGGACATACATCTTGATTGTTGAGTGTGGATCCCACACAGGTGTTCCAAAGGGATATATGCTCTAATCTGGAGCAAACCCTATTAAATAACCTTATCTCAAAACCTGAATATGAATACATTTGCTGCAAATGTCCCATAAATCCATGCCTGTACATTCTGCCGAAATTACACAAACCTAAAAGACAAGGAAATTATCCAGACAGACCAGTGGTTGCAGGAATAGGCCCAGTGCTAGAGCCATTGTCTTTCCTTCGTAGACTCCTTTATTAAATCTCATGGGCAAGAATTACCATCATATGTGAAAGATTCTATAAACTTCATAAACAAGATCTCACCTATAACAGGATTAACAGAATACTGCAATTTGGTCACATTAGATGTCGAGAGTCTATATACTAGCATTCCCCATACGGGGGGTGGCAGCCCTAGCTCGCTATTTGAGAGACAGAGATACTAACGAATACCTACCAACAAACTTTATTCTAGAGCTGGCTGAATATGATTTGACATATAACTATAACTATTTCAGGTTTGATGATGACCTTTATGTGGGTATTTTTTAAGAACGTTTTGTTAACAATGAAAACGAAAATCTATTTGTATACCCACAAATATTGACCATGAAGATGGCCATACTCATTGACTAGTACCCCAGTCGGTCTTCAAGTTGAGATACTCAATGAGATGGGGCAGCACTAAGCTAACCTGCAATGTCACATCCTAGAGTAGCTCAAACATATTATGCTATCCGGGATCCTTGGGATGTCCCTACCCTAAACTCTACCCTCACCTTAACCCTTACCTAACCTTAACCCTTACTGTAATCATTTTAAATGTCAACTTCAATGGGGTAGGGACATCCCAATGATTCTGAATAGCAAGTAATCAAATTGCCCATGAAACAAGATGGCAACACGCTAAAACAACACTTCCTGATCTTCAAATGAGTCATAGGAAACATCGATGGCTTTGTCCATTCTTTTTACAGTCAATGGAAACAGTCTATGGAAAAGCCAGATAATTTTGTGATCCACACAGCCCAGTGAAATTGCAGGACATATTAATGGGAATAGGAACACTATCAAGGCTGACCTTCATTTATAAGATTGCACAAAAATAGACTGAAGAGTAAGATGACCCAGTCAATGTTAGAGATTTTCTTTGTTTGTGTTTTCATTCGGAGCCTCTATCTAGATATATCTAATCATCCCTTATCACTGTATATTCCTGATTGTGCCATCTGTCTATTCTTACCACTATCTGTTCTTGATATGATGACAGTGACATTCTCAGACATTGGTATATTCATGAATTGTACAGGCATGTCACAATTTTACCCATATGTATTTTCAAAGAAAACATAATCCCCTACAATCACGTTTAATCCGTTTAGTACAAGGGTTTTCAAACCTCTTTTCATGAACCCACAGCCATTCCATGTATTTGAACTGTTCCACAGCACACCTGATCCAACTTCTCAACTAATCATCAAGCCCTTCAATATGTGAATCAAGTGAACTAGTTCAGGGCTACAACAAAATGGTGAAACGTCTGGGGGTCCCCAATGAGAGGTTAGAAAACCACTGATTTAGTAAGTACATTTGAGATAAAAAAAAAATATTCTGAACAAGGGTTGTAAAAGTGTCACTCACCTTAAACTTCCAACATAAAAAGAAAATAAAAAAAATGTAAAAGTCATTCAGACATTGCCCAGTCAAGACACAGACCACCAAACTCAGACCAAGGATATAATAATAAAATGTTCCGTTTTTAGAATTACAGTGTTGCAAAATCACCCATCTGAAACGATTAGCATTTCAACTCACTTTCTAGACAACGATGCAGTGAAGTGTAGATAGCAACACAGACAAACAGTTTCCTCTTTAGACCACCTTTTCTGTGGAGCTGCTTGTCTAAACATAAACATATATTCTGTTTGTGTTCATAAATAAGATACGAGGGAGCGGAGAAACACTATCCTTCCCCCGAGGTAGACTTTCTCATCTCCCACATGGTAAACTGAGGTCACTCACTGTGTCAGTGAGAGAGGCCAAGACGTTATTGATGCCATTGCTGACACATATCTGGGCCAGCCTGTGCAGAGCTAGATTATATTTAGGTTTTTTATGGCCTGTCATTTATAAACAACTAAGATAGAGTCTTGATCTCATGGTGGACTCCATGCAGAGCAGTCTTAAAGAATCAGGCACCAATGGGACAAAAGGATGTACTGCTGTTTGATCATTCCCACACATTAGATGAAGAGTATTGGTTCTGAATTATCTGGTCATTGTACGTATATACTAATGTGATGTTAATGATATGAGATAACGTAATTGTCTCTAAATAATTTTTTAATATGTCATCCAGGATAAATAATGCAATATTCTGAGAAATGTAATTGTAATCGTCAAAAAAAGAAGTTACACTTTATTCATTTTTTGTCAGAAGTATATCGTGCCAGTCTAAAAGTCTTATCTACACCAACAAGTGATAATGTAATCTTTGCATTATCACCCTACCCTTAGCTAACCCTAACCTTAACCATTTTAAATAGGACATCCCTTTGGTCAAGATCTGTTTATTGCGTTGCTCTTAGGAAAATGGTGAAAGTGAAAGGAGTGATTTCTGGGGCAGTGTTAAGTGTGGAGGTGGAGCAATTAAAGTTGAAGATTCCCGGTGTGTGACGCCTGCCGTTTGGTGCAACGCAGACCTGTCATTGCCAACAAAGGGTATATAACAAAGTATTGAGATAAACTTTGGTTATTTACCAAATACTTATTTTACACCATAATTTGCAAATAAATTCATTAAAAAATCCTACAATGTGATTTTCTGGATTTATTTTTCTCATTTTGATGGTCATAGTTGAAGTGTAGCTATGAGGAAAATTACAGGCCTCTCTCATCTTTTTAAGTGGGAGAACTTGCACAATTGGTGGCTGACTAAATACTTTTTTGCCCCACTGTACATTGTTTGTCTTCAGGAAGGCAGTGAGTTGCCGTGCAACAGCTTTTTCCATTTTTTTTGAGAGGAATGGAAGATTCAAAATAGGCCGATAGTTTTTATATTTTCTGGGTCAAGGTTTGGCTTTTTCAAGAGAGGCTTTATTACTGCCACTTTTAGTGAGTTTGGTACACATCCGATGGATAGAGAGCCGTTTATTATGTTCAACATAGGAGGGCCAAGCACAGGAAGCATTTTTTTTTTGTAAATTGAAATTTGCTATCGTAAATGTTAGCAACACCTCCGCCTTTGCGGGATGGACGGGGGATATGGTCACTAGTGTAACCAGGAGGTGAGGCATCATTTAACACAGTAAATTAATCTGGTTTAAGCCATGTTTCAGTCAGGCCAATCACATCAAGATTATGATCAGTGATTAGTTAATTGACTATAACTGCCTTCGAAGTGAGGGATCTAACATTTAGTAGCCCTAATTTGAGATGTGAGGTATCACGATCTCTTTCAATAATGGCAGGAATGGAGGTCTTTATCCTAGTGAGATTGCTAAGGCGAACACCGCCATGTTTAGTTTTGCCCAACCTAGGTCGAGGCACAGACAGGGTCTCAATGGGGATAGCTGAGCTGACTACACTGACTGTGCTAGTGGCAGACTCCACGAAGCTGGCAGGCTGGCTAACAGCCTGCTGCCTGGCCTGCACGCTATTTCATTGTGGAGTTAGAGGAGTTAGAGCCCTGTCTATGTTGGTAGATAAGATGAGAGCACCCCTCCAGCTAGGATGGAGTCCGTCACTCCTCAGCAGGCCAGGCTTGGTCCTGTTTGTGGCTGAGTCCCAGAAAGAGGGCCAATTATCTACAAATTCTATCTTTTGGGAGAGGCAGAAAACAGTTTTCAACCAGCGATTGAGTTGTGAGACTCTGCTGTAGAGCTCATCATTCCCCCTAACTGGGAGGGGGCCAGAGACAATTACTTGATGCCGACACATTTTTCTAGCTGCTGATTTACATGCTGAAGCTATGTTGCGCTTGGTGACCTCTGACTATTTCATCCTAACATCGTTGGTGCCGACGTGGATAACAATATCTCTACACTCGCTAGTTTTAGCTTTAGCCAGCACCATCTTCAGATTAGCCTTAACGTCGGTAGCCCTGCCCCTGGTAAACAGTGTATGATTCGTTTTAAGTCTAATACTGCGGATAATGGAGTCGCCAATGACTAGGGTTTTCAATTTGTTAGAGATAATGGTGGGAAGCTTCGGCGTCTCAGACCCCGTAACGAGAGGAGTAGAGACAAGAGAAGGCTCGGCCTCAGACTCCGACTCGCTGCTTAATGGGGAAAACCGGTTGAAAGTTTCTGTCGGCTGAATGAACGACACCGGTTGAGCATTTCTACAGCATTTCCCTCCAGAAGTCATGAGAAAGTTGTCTGGCTGCAGCTATCCTCGCCGTAAGGCGATCGTTCTCCTGTAAATTATGAGTACAGCGACTGCAATTAGAAGGCATCATGTTATTGTTGTTACTTAGCTTCGGCTGTTGGAGGCCCTGACGAACCATGTCCAGATAAAGCATCCGGAGTGAAAAAGGTGAATGAAAAAAAAGGTTGAGTGAGGGAAAAACTAAAAATATAAACGGTAATTAAAAAGTAAAAACTGTAAAGTTGTCAGGTAGCAAAGTAAGGTTGGCAACAAAACGCAAGAAGCCGATTCTAGATTTAATTTTGGATTGGAGATGCTTAATGTGAGTCTGGAAGGAGAGTTACAGTCTAACCAGACACTTAGGTATTTGTAGTTGTCCACATATTCTAAGTCAGAACCGTCCAGAGTAGTGATGCAGGCGGGCAGGTGTGGGCAGCGATTGGTTGACGGAAGGGGAGTTGTATGGCATTGAAGCTCTTCTGGAGGTTTGTTAACACTGTGTCCAAAGAAGGGCCAGAAGTATACAAAATGGTGTCGTCTGCGTAGAGGTGGATCAGAGAATCACCAGCAGCATGAGCGACATCATTGATGTATACAGAGAAAAGAGTCAGCCTGAGAATTGAACCCTGTGGCACCCCCGTAGAGACTGCCAGAGGTCCGGACAACAGGCCCTCTGATTTGACACACTGAACTCTGTCTGAGAAGTAGTTGGTGAACCAGGCGATGGTCGGTGATCTGTTTGTTACCTTGGCTTTCAAAGACAGGCAGGGTAGGATAGATACAGGTCTGTAGCAGTTTGGGTCTAGAGTGTCTCTCCCTTTGAAGAGGGGGATGACCGCGGCAGCTTTCCAATCTTTGGGGATCTCAGACGATACGAAAGAGGGGTTGAACAGACTAGTACTAGGGGTTGCAACAATTTCGGCGGATAATTTTAGAAAGAGAGGGTCCAGATTGTCTAGCCCAGCTGATTTGTAGGGGTCCAGATTTTGCAGCTCTTTCAGAACATCAGCTATCTGGATTTGGGTGAAAGAGAAATGGGGAGGCTTGGGCATGTTGCTGTGGAGGGTGCAGGGCTGTTGACTGGGGTAGGGGTAGCCAGATGGAAAGCAAATGGAAAAATTGATTTATTGGTAGTGACAGTGTTTCCTAGCCTCAGTGCAGTGGGCAGCTGGGAGGAGGTGCTCTTATTCTCCATGGACTTTACATAATGATGGAGCTTCCATGGCTGCTCCTGTACTAAGTGGACCTAATGTGAGGACTGGTATTGCTGCTAGCCCTGGTATGGTTTTGAGACCTGTTCAGAAATCTTGACCTCATGAATGTGCTATGTCAAAGGATACTTTGACTGTGAATAAAGTTAACTTCATAGCTTTCATTAGTAAGGTTATCTACACAACTTGTATTGTGGAAAGCAGAAATGGCAGGTTGAATTTATTATAATACATTTATATATATATATATATATATATATATATATATATATATATATATATATATATATATATATATATATATAAATGTATTATAATAAATTATATATATATATATATATATTTAGTAGTACATAATTAGACAGACCATGATTTCTCGCACACTCCAGCACAGTAGGTGGCGGCATGCACCTTAACGTTTGTTTGCGGACCGCCATGATATCAAGGAAGAAGAAGTGCACATTAATCATTTGTAATGTTCAGCTACGAAGGATATTTTGCCCGCCACCAGGTGGCTGTCACAGCGCGCGGATATCAACATCATAGATCATCCCTATCATTTTTTCACCTGTGCGCGCACTGCAGCCACAGATAGGACAGCACAATACCGATAGGACAGTATTGTGTAATTTGGGGGAAACCATTGGAGCGTTCGTGCGAAAAACCGATTGAGCCAGTTTGTGGAAAACAATTCTTGGAGTGTTTCGGTCAGCAGAAAATACCACTGTAGTCTCCTCCTGTGGCACATTTAGCGGAAATGCTTTACCTGGTGTTTCAGTTCGGACTGTGAACCACTTTGGAGAGCAACGCAGTGGAAGCGCTTCAAATGGAAAGCAGATGAGGCAGAATTTGAACTATCAAATCGGGATTTAAAAGTATTTAATCCAAAGGTAAACATATTCCGAATGAATTATTTTTTGCCGTCGTCTGCAGGCCATTTCTGTATGGCAAGTTTCTAATACTTTATAGTCAGTGTGTTATGTGTAGTGTAGCATGCTGAATTTGGCAGTTGTGTGATGAGGGGAACGTGAACTCACGTGTCATCATAATGTCATAACTTTTTTATGAGCTCTGACATATGCCGCGGTCAAATACTTGTTGGAACTAGGAAACTCTGAAACGTTCTAATGGTTGTAGCCTAGTTATACGCGTGCCGCGTTCAACGAATCAGCAAGTCGGACATTTCTTAGTTCCGACCAGCATATGAACGTGGCAATAATGATAAGTGTCATATATTTCATAACTTTCATCCTAAAGTTGAACTTTCCTACTAAACAATGAGGAAAATAAGATCTCAACGACGTATCAATATCTTGCCTGGACAACCATCGTTGAATTGCATTGAATTCTACATCGGGCAGAAATGATCGTTTGAATCAGGAAAGTTTCCTCTCACGACCTCAACAAGCCAGAATGTTGAATACAATTATATTTTAACATACTTTACAGCTTGGCCTTGTGGTTAGTCCTTTTGATGGTAGGAATGTCGCACAATCGGCTATATCAACAGGGAAGTATAATTACATAAACTTTTCAAAGGGCTGGTGGTGCAGTCATATTTCTATCACCTGAAGCATGTGCTGAACCATGGAAACACGTGCACGAGCTCAGCAAATCCTGCATGTATTTTTATGTTGTGGGCATGCTTCAGTTGATAGAAATCGGAATGCACTACAAGCGCTTCGAAAAGTTGATGTAATTATACTTTCCTGTGGATATATTGTCTCACATTCCTACCGCCAAAAGGACCAAACGGTAAAGTACATTAAAATATAATTTTATTACACTTTCTGGCTTGCAGAGGTCGTGAGAGGAAACGTTCCTGATTCAAATGCTTATTTCTCCCCTTTGTAGAATGCAATGCAATTCAACATAGGGTTTCCAGGCAAATCAAGATCATGCTTTTAGAACTATGTGAGGTAGGCCTAATTTGACATAGGCTACATGATTGGCAATCGGTGGTACAGTACAGGCACAGCCAACTTGGCATGCAGGGTCAGGGTGGTGGATAGCCTTGAGACCCAATGTTGAATTGCATTGGAACTGTCAAACAGACAGGTAAAAATACATATAACCTTAAACATGTTTTACGAAAGAGATATTTACAATGAAAGACATTTAGTTTTCTATTAATTATCTGAGCAGGACTCATGGACACTGACATAGCGCCAACCTACCTTACCATAACATTATCTCTCCCAGTCAATGGCCTCATGGCGGTCTGATACTTGTATTTCCTATTTCCTTTATCTTGAGTGAAGATTATTTATTAACTTGACTGGAGATAACCTGACAGTCTCAGTTCTCGAGAGGGGACTTCTTCTGTTTGTAGACATACTGTACATTGCCTGGCCATGGACTTAGAACTGAAAGCTGCAAACAAAGTTGTTTTGACTGCAGATCAATTGTGAAATGAAACAGGACTCCAATTTATTCACATCTTTCTATGGATAAAGTCCTTTTGGAGACAAATTGGCCAGATTTCAGTCGTTTTAGACGTTGTCACATAATATGTCAGTTGCTTGTTTTGTCTCATTAATTTGATTGTGGACAACTAAAACCTGATAATTACCAGTAATTACCACTGCAGTCTGCTAATAAACATTGGCCTATAGTTTATTTTGACAAAATTGTCCTGATCATTTCAGAACACCCCTCTCTAACCTCTGCCCCTGATGACTTCACCATGACTTCTGAACTGGAGTGGAGACAATATACTTTTGTTTAGGAAGGGTGTGTCCTGCACTGGTGTTTCTTCCTTCTCACTCGGCTGCCTGCCAAGCCAGGGCTTGTACCCACGGAGATAACAGGTGCCTTATGTAACCACAGATCCAGGGGGAGATTCCTTTGCACAACTAGGGCCCTGACCTTTCTTCCAGCATGGGACTTGACCTAGAAAAACTCAGGGCCCTAGGAATAGAGGGATGAGGGCATGACAGATCAAGAGGATCTTAAGAGAGGAAGGATAGCTCAGTCTAGACAGTGGTTAGTGTTTGGGAGAACTCAGGGGGAAATGACCACAGTGACCAGTGGGGAGGAGGGCTAGTCAGTAGAACTTAGTTCACAGCAGTGTGGACAGATAACGTCTCAGTATTATGATGGGCTGTAGACATTCTAGCTTCAGTCTGGAATGGGCGACAGTCCCGTGAGTGTGGTGAAATCAGCAGTGACTCAGGTCTGTAGTGTAGTGAGAAGCCTCCTTTGTGTAGACAGAGTGGTAGACACTGTTTAATCAGTGGGATTGGTTTACTTACTCATCTGTAATCATTGAACCATTGATCAGCACTAATGGGAAATCCAATCAGTCAAAACGTTAGCCACGCTAATGTGTGTGTGAGCGTGTGTCTCATGTTCTCAGGCCAACATTCCTAGGTCGGTGGACTGTGTTTCAGTAGTAGTAGCCAAACGGGACAGGCCTTCTTTTAGTAGCCTATTTAGGCACTCTGAAATGCCAAAACAGTTTACATAGAGAACATTTGCATTTGTCCACTGCTGGATTAGTCTGCTCTGTCTGCATGTCTGCTAACCCTATACCATCTAGTCCTTACTATAAGATTTCCCAGTCCTCTCACCCTACATAGTGCTTAGTGTATGGCAGTCTATGACTAAGTGATTGAGTGTGTGTTATTGTGGTTGGGGCACAGAGGGCTTGTTTTGACTGGAGAGAACAGAGACTTCAGAGATGCCAGTGGCAGGAGAGGATGTTTTTTAAGCCACAGCTGTGTTTATCCCAGCAGGCACTAAGTCACTACTGTCAAAATACTTCACCTCCCCTGGTTTTGTTCCCTCAGACCAGGGTCTTCATCCCCATAGATACAGAGGTCCAGGCTTAGGCCCACGGCAACACTTATATGAGGTCTACAAATGGGCAGATTCAACAGCCCAGTCTGAGAAACTCAAGAGTCTCTCACTATTGGAACATGTGAACAATATGAGAAAGTAATGAGGGGTACCGGTAACTTTAGCCTGTGCATAATTAGTTTTAAAACTTTATCTTACAATGGTATTCTCTTATGGCCCTTGCCATTATGTTTTTATGACTCTGGTTCCTAGGCTACTGTATACGTTCTCTGTCAGGCAGAAAGAGGGAGGTAGGTAGGTGGGTGGGGGAGAACAAGAGGGAGAGAGGGGGTGAAGGATATTTGGAAAGAGGAGTTCCTCAGTAATTATCAATCTCTCAGGAATGCAGGCTCTACTCTTAGACAAGCTGCTGCATGGCTACAGTGGCCCAACAGCACTCAGACTTGAACAGATCTGTCCACAGCTCCACATATTCACCCTTACAGCAACAATGACCCTGATTCACTGTCGACTGACCTCATTTCAGTTGGGTCTTATCCAACTCTTTATGTATGTTTAGTATTGGCATGTATTGTTGTGTTGAATTTATTTCTATCAATATCCTGATCCACATATCCTTTATTATAGCAAACAGAAACGTAGGTAAGGTTTTGCCTCAAGAAAAATGCACATCTATATATTCTTGAAATACTAGCGTTCAAACTCACTGTCTCTTTAGAAGGCCATTTGTGTCTTGGATGTTTTTTAATGTTTTCTCTTTTCCACTAATTTTACAAAAGTCCATGGGAAGACCAGGAATTGTCCAGAGTCATGTGCATAAAATGCTTTTGAAAAAATGCATTGGGAAAAAAATATGATTTGTTAACGCAATGTTCTGACATTTTCCTTGTACAACGTACCTCTGTGTTTTGTGTTCTGAATTTTTTGTAACTTTGAGTGAAATCATCACATCGAAAATAGGCACATTCCTTTGGTCTTACCCGCTGTCATTGCTTATTAATGTGACAATCCTTTTTAGGAGATGGATTTCATTGGGTTGTTCCAGTTTTCCCCTAGTGGTGACTCACATACATCATGTACATACAGTTGAAGTCGGAAGTTTACATACACTTAGGCTGGAGTCATTAAAACTCATTTTTCCAAACACTCCACAAATTTCTTGTTAACAGAACAATAGTTTTGGCAAGTCGGTTAGGACATCTATTTTGTGCATGACATAAGTAATTTTTCCAACAATTGTTTACAGACAGATTATTTCACTTATTCACTGTATTACAATTCCAGTGGGTCAGAAGTTTACATTCACAAAGCTGACTGTGCCTTTTAACCTGCTTTGAAAATTCCAGAAAATGATGTCATGGCTTTAGAAGCTTCTGATAGGCTAATTGACATAATTTGAGTTAATTGGAGGTGTACCTGTGGATATATTTCAAGGCCTACCTTCAAACTCAGTGCCTCTTTGCTTGACATCATAGTATGCAAGAATAAACACCATGGGACCACGCAGCCATCATAACGCTCAGTAAGGAGACGCGTTCTGTCTTCTAGAGATGAACATACTTTGGTGCGAAAAGTGCAAATCAATCCCAGAACAACAGCAAAGGACCTTGTGAAGATGCTGGAGGAAACCGGTACAAAAGTATCTATATCCACAGTAAAACGAGTTCTATATCGACATAACCTGAAAGGGCCCTCAGTAAGGAAGAATCCACTGCTCCAAAACCGCCATAAAAAAGTGGTTTGCAACTGCACATGTCCTCTGGTCTGATGAAACCGTGAAGCACGGGGGTGGCAGCATCATGTTGTGGGGGTGCTTTGCTGCAGGAGGGACTGGTGCACTTCACAAAATAGATGGCTTCATGAGGATGGAAAATGTTGTGGATATAATAAAAAGTATTTATTTATAATAATGACAATTACAACAATACTGAATGAACACTTATTTTAACTTAATATAATACACAAATAAAAATCTATTTAGCCTCAAATAAATAATGACACGTTCAATTTGGTTTAAATAATGCAAAAACAAAGTGTTGGAGAAGTAAAAGTGCAATATGTGCCATGTAAAAAAGCTAACGTTTGAGTTCCTTGCTCAGAACATGAGAACATATGAAAGTTGGTGGTTCCTTTTAACATGAGACTTCAATATTCCAAGGTAAGAGGTTTTAGGTTGTAGTTAGTAGCATTTATAGGACTATTTCTCTCTATACCATTTGTATTTCATATACCTTTGACTATTGGATGTTCTTATAGGCACTATAGTATTGCCAGTGTAACATTATAGCTTCCGTCCCTCTCCTTGCCCCTCCCTGGGCTCAAATCAGGAACACATCGACAACAGCCACACTCGAAGCAGCGTTACCCATCGCTCCACAAAAGCTGTGGCCCGTGCAGAGCAAGGGGAATAACTACTCCAAGTCTCAGAGCGAGGGACGTTTGAAACGCTATTAGCGCGCACCCCGCTAACTAGCTAGCCATTTCACATCGGTTACACCAGCCATTAGGCTGATAGGCTTGAAGTCATAAACAGTGCTGTGCTTGCGAAGAGCTGCTGGCAAAACGCACGAAAGTGCTGTTTGAATGAATGCTTACGAGCCTGCTGCTGCCTACCATCGCTCAGTCAGACTGCTCTATCAAATCATAGACTTAATTATAACATAACACACAGAAATACGAGCCTTTGGTCATTAATATAGTAGAATCCGGAAACTGTCATTTCGAAAACAAAACGTTTATTATTTTAGTGAAATACGGAAACGTTCGGTATTTTATCTAACGGGTGGCATCCCTAAGTCTAAATATTCTTGTTACATTGCACAACCTTCAATATTATGTCATAATTATGTAAAATTCTGGCAAATTAGTTCGCAATGAGCCAGGCTGCCCAAACTGTTGCATATACCCTGACTCTGCGTGCAATGAACACAAGAGAAGTGACACAATTTCACCTGGTTAATATTGCCTGCTCACCTGGATTTCATTTAGCTAAATAAGCAGGTTTAAAAATATATACTTCTGTGTATTGATTTTAAGAAAGGCATTGGTGTTTATGGTTAGGTACAGTCATCCAACGATTGTGCTTTTTTCGCAAATACGCATTTGTTAAATCATCCCCCAGCGTTGCATCGATTATATGCAATGCGGGACACGCTAGATAACTACACACGGTTGATGATATTACTAGTTTAACTAGTGATTGATTGATTGATTTGTTTTTATAAGATAACTTTAATGCTAGCTAACAACTTACCTTGGCTTCTACTGCATTCGCGTAACAGGCAGTCTCCTCGTGGAGTGCAATGTAATCAGATGGTTAGAGCGTTGGACTAGTTAACTGTGCATATAGCGTTATGCAAGATTGCATCCCCCGAGCAGACAAGGTGAAAATCTGTCGTTCTGCCCCTGAACGAGGCAGTTAACCCACCGTTCCTAGGCCGTCATTAAAAATAATAATGTGTTCTTAACTGACTTGCCTAGTTAAATAAAAAATAAAAAAAAATTATCGGCAAAATCGGTGCCCAAAAATACCGATTTCCGATTGTTATGAAAACTTGAAATCGGCCCTAATTAATCGGCCATTCCGATTAATCGGTTGACCTCTGATCAATCAGTACCGTAAAGCCACCTTTCACATGAGTAAAATGTTGACACTTAATCAGTTATTACAGCAGCACGCGCCATTATTTCACATAATGTTCACTCTATTCAAAACTGTACATGGGCAGTTCCATCAAAAGCGGCCCATGAGCACCAACATATGAAGCTCATAGCAGCATATCATATTGGGTGTCAAATTAAAGCTGAGTCTATATTTTTAGGAAATGAAGGCATAGATACATTTTTCAAACATTTTCCATCTAAGGAATATGGCATAACTTAATGCTTTGACAAGTTCACAGAAGTAAAAAAACGTGTGAATCCGTTACCAAATTGGTAACAGAATTACCCCAAAAGTGTAACGGAATTACTGCAACTGAGTTAGCTACAATGGTCACAAACACAGTTGGTTCACTTGCTCCTGTCCTCCCTTCCATGGCATACTGTTATGTTCAGCTCACAACTATTTTCTTTGTCTTTCTGTTGTCTGGTGGTCAAACCAAGAGTGTTAAAACAGCCTAAGTCTTGACAACTCCTCCCTCTCTCTCTCCAGTTAATATCACCTCTCCCAGCTCTTACTGACACCTACCCATAATCCCCCTCTTTCCATTTACTATAATCAACATCCTCACCCACTGAGCACCAACTAACACCAGACCTCCATTGATGTTGAAAATGTGTAAACATTTGGTCAGTTCACCCTGGCCTTGATGTTAACGTCCACAGACAGACCGGACTGGACCTATCATAGACATGTTTCACAAGTTTGCATAGCACAAGTACAGTACATCGAGTAGAATACAGTACTGTACAGTGAGTTGAGCACAGTAGTCCAATACACTAGTACAGTATATCTACTGTACTGAACTGCTGTGCTGTGCTGTGATGTCCAAAGTTGTGAAACATGAGGAGAATAATTATGTATTTCTGTGTCGTAAAGATCAGGGACCCATGATGTAATTCCATTACAGTAATTCCGTTACCGCCTCATAACCAAAATATATATATTTTTAAACTCAAGATGCCATGTCATAGCTGACAACCCATATTTTTTATTTGAATTCTGAGCAGATATTGTAAGAATTTTTGGAGAATGTGGTTGCATAAAACACTGAGGGAGATTTTACCGTAATTCTGTCACCAAAGTTTGCATCTGCACAGTTCTTCCACTAAATTAGTTAAAAAATAACAAAATGTAAAAAATTATTAAATGTAGTCCTTGTGCATAGAGTTTGCTTTGTTAAACTTTGAAATCAATGGTTTTGGTTTGGCATACATTTTCAAGTGAAAAAGTGTAATTCCCTTCTCATGGAATTGCCCACATTATACTACCCTAAGAAGACATTGGGTTTGAGGGGGGATCTATGTCCCACACTGATCTCTGAAGGTGGACTAAATGTTGACTAGAACCTTGAACACTGCTCTGCCACTTTAAATCCCGGTGTCCAGACTTGGAGGTAAATGTGAATGTGCTCTTGTTTAAACTAAGCTATACTCACTCTTTAAACAAAGGTGTCTGTTTCACTGCCACACCCTCCTGTCTTTGACTTGTCCCCACGGGCGCATTTACCAGCCAGGTTTGCTTCCTCACCCTGAGTCACTTTTGCAACAACTCCTGTAGTGTAAACTTATTACAATCTTCACTTGCACAATACTATGACATTAATATACAGATTGTGCTGTTGCATTACAATGGTCTGGATGTGTCTGCCACAGCAGGGAGGGTGTATGATATTTATGCCTCTATCATTCTCACTCAATATTCACGATTTAAATCATAATAAATATTTAATCATGGTAGCATCCACATTAATGAAGTTTTCAGAAACATATTCTATTCTTATTTAAAATAAAATGAACTCTAAAATGACAGAGTACATTATTTACCATTCATTTATATTGGGCACAACAAGGGACTAGATCAAGTGCATGAATTTCTAAATGGTAAAAGAGACATGAAAAACCCTTATACAAAAGGAGGCACTGTACTGCCGCCTCATAAAGCATTTGATCTTAAATCCAATGCTGAAGTATAGAACCAAATTCAAAGTTTTAGCGTCACTGTCCAAATAAATACATAGGGGAGTGTACAAAGTACTGTGTGGGTCTGATGTTTTCTTCAGGCAAAGCAGGTGCCAGTGTCTTAACTCCCCAGGCTTACTCATATAAAACTGGAGACCTACATATCCCATGGAATTTATGCTCTGGCAGCTTCATTAAATAATACCCGCAAAACACACGTCTTAATGTCAACAGTGAAGAGGCGACTCCGGGATGCTGGCCTTCTAGGCGGAGTTCCTCTGTCCAGTGTCATATTAATCTTTTATTTTTTTATCTTTTATTTTTATCGGCAGGTCTGAGATATGGCTTTTTATTTGCAACTCTGCCTAGAAGGCCAGCATCCCGGAGTCACCTTTTCACTGTTGACGTTGAGACTGGTGTTTTGTGGGTACTATTTAATGAAGCTGCCTGTTGAGGACTTGTCTGTCAAACTCTCTCTTGTTTCTCAAACTAGACACTCTAATGTACTTGTCCTCTTGCTCGGTTGTGCACTGGGGCTTCCCACTCCTCTTTCTATTCTGGTTAGGGCCAGTTTGCTCTGTTCTGTGAAGAGAGTAGTATACAGCGTTGTACGAGATCTTCAGTTTCTTAGCAATTTCTTGCATGGAATAGCCGTCCTTTCTCAGAACAAGAATAGACTGACGACTTTCAGAAGAAAGTTCTTTGTTTCTGGCCATTTTGAGCCTATAATCGAACGCACAAATGCTGATGCTCCAGATACTCAACAGATACTACTATTGTAGCTGCAAGTCTCTTGGGATATGTCTCTATAAGCTTGGCACATCTAGCCACAGGGGTTTTTTCCCATTCTTCAAGGCAAAACTGCTCCAGATCCTTCAAGTTGGATGGCTTCTGCTTGTGTACAGCAATCTTTAAGTCATACCACATATACTCAATTGGATTGAGGTCTGGGCTTTGATTAGGCCATTCCAAGACATTTAAATGTTTCCCCTTAAACCACTCGAGTGTTGCTTTAGCAGTATGCTTAGGGCCATTGTCCTGCTGGAAGGTGAACCTCTGTCCCAGTCTCAAATCTCTGGAAGACTGAAACAGGTTTCCCTCAAGAATTTCCCTGTATTTAGCACCATCCATCATTCCCTCAATTCTGACCAGTTTCCCAGTCCCTGCTGATGGAAAAACATCCCCACAGCATGATGCTGCCACCACCATGCATCACTTTGGGGATGGTGTTCTCGGGGTGATGCGAGGTGTTGGGTTTGCACCAGACATAGTGTTTTCCTTGATGGCCAAAAAGCTACATTTTAGTCTCATCTTACCAGAGTACCTTCTTCCATATGTTTGGGGAGTCTCCTACATGCCTTTTGGCGAATGCCAATCATGTTTGATTATTTTTTTCTGGACACTCTTCCGTAAAGCCCTGCTCTGTGGAGTGTACGGCTTAAAGTGGTCCTATGGACAAGATACTCCAATCTCCGCTCTGGAGCTTTGCAGCTTCTTCAGGGTTATCTTTGGTCTATTTGTTGCCTCTCTGATTAATGCCCTCCTTCCCTGGTCCGTGAGTTTTGGTGGGCGGCCCTCTCTTGGCAGGTTTGTTGTGGTGAAATATTGGATTTAATGGTGCTCCGTGGGATGTTCAAAGTTTCTGATATTTTTTTTAACCCAACCCTGATCTGTACTTCTCCACAACTTTGTCCCTGACCTGTTTGGAGAGCTCATTGGTCTTCATAGTGCCGCTTGCTTGGTGGTGCCCCTTACTTGGTGATGTTGCAGACTCTGCGGCCTTTCAGAACAGGGATCATGTGACAGATCATGTGACTCTTAGATTGCACACAGGTGGACTTTATTTAACTAATTATGTGACTTCTGAAGGTAATTGGTTGCACCAGATCTTATTTCGGGGCTTCATAGCAAAGGGGGTAAATACATATGCATGCACCACTTTTCAGTTTTTTATTTTTTAGAATTTTTTAAAACAAGTTATTTTTTTCACTTCACTAATTTGGACTATTTTTGTGTATGCCCATTACATGAAATCCAAATAAAAATCAATTTAAATTACAGGTTGTAATGCAACAAAATAGGAAAAACGCCAAGGGGGGTGAATACTTTTGCAAGGCACTGTATGTATGTATGTACATTTAGTTATTTTGCTGCTGTTTAGTACTGTTCAGGAGATGATTCTCTTGGTTGACGTAAAAGCACCACATCTATTCTGAGGGAAATGTAAACGGCATGTCAGAGCACAGGCCTGCTTCAGTAGCATTGGGCTGGAAAACCACAGCAGAAGCCAATGGTGTGTGTGGCTGCAGTTAAATAAATAGTCCCAATGTTTATACCTTCAAGGAATTCTCAAGGAACTTCTGTCCTTAAACCTCTTTTTGTTGGTATTATTATGTGTGTATTGTTTGTGTTTCAACACCCAGCCACCATTGAGATGTGTGGTTAGGAGTCCTACAATTACCGTGCCAATGAAGCAACTGTGTAATTTTGGTAGGGGAAACTTTGTGAGAATTTTATTTTCCTGATCCTTAATTTGTGTGTGTGTGAGAAAGAGGGTCTCTTAGGCATATTCTGAACAATTTAGTTGGGAAGTTACCACAGTGCTCTGTTGTATGCTTAGGCAAATATTTATTTATCTATGGAAGGCCATGCATCAAATACGAGAAAATCAATCACAGCTACAGCATTGTGCTAGATGCACTGGAATTATATACAATGTTGTCATGAATGTTGTGATTGTTGCTCTGATTTGTAGCACCTTCTCATTTTTAAATGCATGATCCATTGTTGGACCTAACTTAATCTTGTGTAATGTGTGCAAATTAGGGTTGGTTGTATCCAGATTTCCATATCTTCATACCATGCCTGTGCCGTCCCGTAATATAAGGTATTACCGACAGTGTACAAAAGGGGTAGTATTTTTTGCGGAGGAGTATTTCTGTCTGTAAAAAAGCTCTTCTGTGGGGAACAAATAATTCTGATTGGCTGGGCCTGGCTCCCCAGTGAGTGCACCCATGGCTGCACCCCTGCCCAGTCATGTGAAATCCATAGATTACGACCTAATGAATTTATTTAAATTGACTGATTTCCATATATGAACTGTAACTCAGTAAAATCTTTGAAATCGTTGCATGTTGCGTCTATAATTTTGTTCACTATAGACAGCACAGCAGGGATCTTAATCCAGGAGGGGATTATCTCTGCTGCTCTTACCAACGCTAGCAAGTTAGCAAAACCCAATCTTAGTGAATTTAATAGTTATAAGAGATATAGCTGGCAAACAGTAGTGAATTTCGTTCAAGTGTAACTTGATCACCTCAGTTAAGTTGCACTGCAGGAGTGACTCACCTCACGAAGCTTCCGTTTTGCTCATTGTGCTTCTTTGTAAACAAACACATGTGACTGGCTGTTTGTGCCAGTAGACGCAACATGCAACAATAAACGCAACATGCAACAATTTCAAGTACTTTACTGAGTTACAGCGAATAAGGAAATCAGTCAATTTAAATAAATTCATTAGGCCCTAATCTATGGATTTCACATGACTGGGAATACAGATATGCTGCTGTTTGTCCCAGATACTGTTTATTTTACATTTTTAAGTAGGGGTGTGGATCAGAAAACCAGTTGGTATCTGGTGTGACCACCATTTGCCTCATGCAGTGCGACACATCTCTTTTGCATAGAGTTTATTAGGCTGTTGATTGTGGCCTGTGGACTGTTGTCCCACTGATCTTTAATGGCTGTGTGAAGTTGCTGGATATTGGCGGGAACTGGCACAGATCCTTGCGACATTATCATGCTGAAACATGAGGTGATCGCGGCGGATGAATTGCACGACAATGGGCCTCAGGATCGCGTCACGCTATCTCTGTGCAATCAAATTGCCATCGATAAAATGCAATTGTGTTCGTTGCCCGTAGCTTATGCCTGCCCAAACCGCCACCATGGGGCAATGTTCACAATGTTGACATCAGCAAATCGCTCGCCCACTCGACGCCATACGTGGTTTGCAGTTGCGAGGGCAGTTGGATTTACTGCCAAGTTCTCTAAAATTGCATTGGAGGCAGCTTATTGTAGAGAAATGTACATTCAGTTCTCTGGCAATAGAGACCAAATACTTATTTTCCACCATAATTTGCAAATAAATTCATAAAAAATCCTACAATGTGATTTTCTGGAATTTCTTTTCTCATTTTGTCTGTCATAGTTGAAGTGTACCTATGATGAAAATTACAGGCCTCTCTCATCTTTTTAAGTGGGAAAACTTGCACAATTGGTGGCTGACTAAATACTTTTTTGCCCCACTGTATGCAACAGTTTGGGCTGCCTAATTTGCCAGAATATTACGTAATTATGACATAACATTGAAGGTTGTGCAATGTAACAGGAATATTTAGACTTATGGATGCCACCCGTTAGATAAAATACGGAACGGTTCCGTATTTCACTGAAAGAATAAACGTCTTGTTTTCGAGATGATAGTTTCCGGATTCGCCATATTAATGACCTAAGGCTCGTATTTCTGTGTGTTATCAAGTTATAACTAAGTCTATGATTTGACAGAGCAGTCTGACTGAGCGATGGTAGGCACCAGCAGGCTCGTAAGCATTCATTCAAACAGCACTTTTGTGCGTTTGCCAGCAGCTGTTTATGACTTCAAGCCTATCAACTCCCGAGATTAGGCTGGTGTAACCGATGTCAAATGGCTAGCCCGTTAGCGGGGTGCGCGCTAATAGCGTTTCAAACATTGTTCCCCTTGCTCTGCATGGGTAACGCTGCTTCGAGGGTGGCTCTTGTCGTTGTTTTCCTGGTTCGAGCCCAGGTAGGAGTGAGGAGAGGGACGGAAGCTGTTCTGTTACACTGGCAATACTAAAGTGCCTATAAGAACATCCAATAGTCAAAGGTTAATGAAATACAAATGGTATAGAGAGAAATAGTCCTATAATTCATATAATAACTACAACCTAAAACTTCTTACCTGGGAATATTGAAGACTCATGTTAAAAGGAAACACCAGCTTTCATATGTTCTCATGTTCTGAGCAAGGAACTTAAACGTTAGCTTTCTTACATGGCACATATTGCACGTTTACTTTCTTCTCCAACACTTTGTTTTTAGATTATTTAAACCAAATTGAACGTTTCATTATTTATTTGAGGCTAAATAGATTTTATTGATGTATTATATTAAGTTAAAATAAGTGTTCATTCAGTATTGTTGTAATTGTCATTATTACAAATACATTTTTTTTTAAATCGTCTGATTAACCGGTATCGGCTTTTTTGGTCCTCCAATAATCGGTATCGGCGTTGAAAAATCATAATCGGTCGACCTCTAGCCCCAACCCCAGTGAAAATGTGTGTACTTCATTTTGAGAAGCAGGAAGTCATTGGTTTGTTATCAGGTAACCATGGTGTGATGTGAGTCAGTTCCTTGCGACCAGACTGAACCAAACATTGATCAATCAAATTAGACAAATTTACACTCCTGAGCTCTTCTCCAGCCATCCTTTTGATTATGTCACTGAACATCCATGGGAAAGTAAACCATTTCCTATTAAGACATTCATGTGATATGAGCTTGTCTCTCTTGACATTCCTTGTGAAATGCTCTGCTTGGGATAGCAGAGCCAAGCAGTACTGTGGTGTTAGTTCAGTGATGGTCACTGTCTGTCTGGGTGGGTGGGGATGATGTTCCCCATATTCCTCCATTTAAGAGCATTTGGAGATTCCAGTGGTTGAGTGCTGACATTCCTCTAGGAGATTGGAGTGATTAACGGTTAATTTATGACCAGTGTGAGGGGTGTCTGGCAGCCTGCATCTGCTGCAATCATTTAGCTAGTGTTTTAGAGCCAAACCAGGGCCTTAGTTACAGTACACTACATCTCATCCTAAATCTTTCAATACTTTAAAAGCATATTTTGATAATGGAGCTCTGTTAGAGAAGAGCCCATTTATGATAATTTTGAGACCCATCTTAGAGAGGGATTGCAGAGGCCAAAGGCTCCTCCTGGACATTTTGGCATTAGGGATGGATGGCAGTAGAGGGGCATCTTGCCAAGACTCAGTGATTTGGGGATTTTTATGTGTTGGTAGCATGTCTCAAACACACAGATTATCTCTGAAGAATTGACACTTGGCTGATATGCTTTGCATGTACTGTAACTTAGATGGAGTCATATCTTGCTCTATTGAGATACCTGCCTTAGAGGAAATACGTTTGGCAGGGCGGAAGAGGGATGGAAGAGAGGGAGGGTGATGAGCTCATTGTGTCAGGGTGTTGAGATGGAGCCAAATAAAGACAATAAGAGACAGCGGGAAAGAAAGTGAGCTAGTGTTGGAGATCGAGACGGTTAGTTCTCTGGTAATGTGTGTGTGTGTTTCTGGATGTGTGTGTGTGTCTGTGTGTGTGTGGCTTCGGGTGGGGCACTGTGCATTATGACTACATGTTCAGGAATGAAGGGAGCAGTGCCAATTCTTTGCAGAGGCAGTGAAGTTTGGTTGAGAAGCAGGCAAGATGGGTCTGAGTAGGCTGGTTGTGTGGTCTGGGCTCTGCTCCCCCACACCCTAACACAGAGAGGGGCATGATCAAAAGAGTTGAAGTCGATTTAAACCAATGGTGCAATGCTTGGGTACTATTGATGTAGCAATTGGAATGGACAATGGAAAAGTATTTATGCAAATGTTTTCCTTAAATGAGTGGAATAGCTAGGATTTGGTTACATAAATATGTTTCTATAATTGACTCCCTCTCTTTTCTCCTTCTTTCTCCTTCTCTCTCTCTAAGGGAGTAGGTGCAGTGTGAGGTGGGATGTCTGGCCGTGAGTCTGTGGGAGACTTGATCCCCCAGGACGTTGCGGAGGTGTTTGCCCATGAGAGGCAAACCAAAGGGGGCCGTAGGAAGAAGCGTGGGGGCTCCCTGGGTCGGGCCTTCAGCTGGTTCAAGGGAAAGAAAAAGAAGGAGGTCAAAGCTAACGGACAGATCCAGGACTTTCATTCAGTTGGTCCAAAGACTGTCAAGATCTCCCCACAGGGCCACAGCCATGGTAAGAACAACCTAACATGTTATCCACTATGTGGAGCAGGTTGGCGTTTATTGGGATGAGTCTTGTTCTTGAGGAAGAACTGAGCGATTTCCGCTAGATGGGCCAGCTGCAAAGTCCAAAGTTGGCTATATTGTAAAAATGTATGAAAGAAAAAATTTGATTTTTGGTCTTAATTTAGGGTTAGGCATTAGGGTTAGCAATGTGGTTAGGGTTAGGTTTAAAATGGCATTTATGATGTTGTGGCTGTGCCAGCTAGTAACCACTGCAGAGCTGCCTCCAGAACAAGATTCATGATGAAAAACATTAACCCACCTATGTGGATCCTCACTCTCCACTATGTGATTGACTATGTTTTAACATTGTTTAGCAATCAAAATATGTTTACTGATATCGCTCTTTCTAGACTGTATGTGGCTCAGAGGATATGGCACAGACTGTAGCTTGCTGTTTGTGAACCAGGTTGTTTGTTTATTGATATCATTTCAAGTGGGGCTAGGTAGCTATAGACTAGTCTCTGGATTGTGGTGTTGGGTGTTCAGAAACAGTTCAATATATTGGTCTTGCACACCAAAGCATGTTTGCTCTCTGGAGGACAATTTCTGACTCGCCAGCTACCCTTTGACCTCCCCAGACATTGTTTGCCGTGAATAACTCTTGTCAGTCCTGTTCTGTGATACCCAACCAACCTCCAGCAGTGTTCAGGTTGCAGACAGGTCCAGATTCCAAACTGTCAAACATTGACGTAGACTCATAGAAGGGATGAAATATGGCTCACTTACTTACGTTTGGTCATACAGAAATATACATATGTTAAGACATACAGAAATGTACGTATAGACATAGAGAAACTTACACAAGTTAAGACAAAGAAATATACACACATTTAGACATAGAGAAATTAATAGCTTATTCACATAGAATGCTCTTCAATCAGAGGCACTGCGATGAGATTGAAAATTACATAGCTATATATGAGAGAATGTTGAACAATATCAGTAATTCCTTGTTTAGTCAGTGTACTGTATCGCGTGGTATTGCCACGTTTTTGGTTAAGATGTTTTCAATGATTAAGAGTCGCTGTAAGTACCAGCTTGACTTTCATTCCTGCTAAATGTAATGTTTGGAAAATCACCCCAACAATCTAAATGATGCAAGCAGCACAACACAGAAGCACAAACACACACAGGCCAACACTTTTGTTTTCTTTGGGAGCCCATTTGTTAATTGTCATTTATTTCCGCTCTTGCAAGAGCACAATAGCACTGCTCGGTTTAGTAAGAGCTGTTTTATGTTTGTTTATCTGTCGGTTCTAGTGTAGTCTTGGCTAATTGCTCCAAAATAGTGCCTAGGGATTAGTGCTTTTTGAGGTTGCTTCGGTTAGATCATGAAAAAAATAATTGTGTTTATTTAAATGTTTTTTATTTTTATGAAATCCATTATGAAAAAATGACTTAAATTATTTTAGAGCTTTTCTCAGCCATCATCAGTCTTTTTCCTGACACTGACAGTGTGTTGAATAGTGTAACACAGAATGAAACAATTAATAAGAGCCCCATGATGGTAGTGAATATACATTACTGCTTATCCAGTGGCGTAAAGTACTTAAGTAGTACATTAAAGTAATTTTACTTAAGTCATTTTTGGGGGTATCTATAATCTACTATTTATATTTGACAACTTTTACTTTTACTTCACTACATTCTTAAAGAAAATAATGTACTTTTTACTCCATACATTTTACCTGACACCCAAAAGTACTCGTTACATTTTGAATGCTTAGCAGGACAGGAAAATGTACCATTTCACACACTTATCAATACAGCACATTGTCATCCCTTCTCTCTGATCTGGCGGACTCACTAAACACAAATGCATCTTTTGTAAATCATGTCTGAGTGTGGGAGTGCGCCCCTGACCATCCATACATTTTAAAAACAAGAAAATGGTGCCGTCTGCTTTGCTTAATAGAAGGAATTTTAAATGATTTATACTTCTACTTTTACTTTTGATACTTAAGTATATATTAGCAATTACATTTACTTTTGATACTTAAGTATATTTAGAACCAAATACTTTTAGACTTTTACTCAAGTAGTATTTTACTAGGTGACTTTTACTTGAGTAACTTTCAATTAAGGTATCTTTACTTTAACTCAAGTATGACAATTGAGTACTTTTTCTACCACTGTGCTTATCACATATCAACCATAATTGATTCACATTTCTTAGTTTACTTTAAGAAAATATTTAAATTGTGTATATTACTTAGTTTTTATTAGATGTCTATATTATTTGTCCATTCCTTAGTCATCATCTCCTGCTCATGCAGTAGCAGCCAGCCAGACTGGCTGTAATGTTATTTCTGTGCTCCCCATTGAACAAGTCATCCTATATAGCTAAGCTAGTAGCTAGCTGGCTGACAATTATTTTACTAGTTCTTCAAAGTAGATGAGGCATACTTTCAAGACTGCTTATTGCCAACTACCACAACTATCAATTGGGTAGAGCTACCTCACGAGCTGTCTCTATCCCTCTCGTCGTTGTGTAAATTTCCTCTCTCATGAGGTCTCATATATTTTAGGTCGAAAATAACTCAAATGGTATGTGTGTACCCACCCTGGCCTACAACTACAACTTCCAATCAGCCCAGCGTCCCACGTAGTACTTGACAAAAAATGTATTGTGAATCATTTGATTTCTCTCTAGAGAAATGTCGCGTTAAGCTCACAAAAAAACTAAATGGTTTTCAAGTAATTGACCCGACTTCAGTTAATTAGTTGTTTAATTAACCGAAAGCCCCCTGACATTTTGGTTAATCACTCAACACTACTCCTAGACCTTGGTCCGTATCCATAAAGCATCTCAAAAAAGGTCATAGGAATTCTGTTAAAACCTGTTTTAAGACAAAAAAACCTCCCAGCTCAGAGTAGGTTATATTAGGATGTTAAGACACTGTCCAGACAAACTCTGAGCCAGGAGTAAAATCAACTCATAAAAGTTTATCTGAGCTGGTAATCACGACAGTTTGAGGTACCACAAAGGAAAGATAGTGGTGATGCTCATTAACGTTGCAAATGATGGGGAATAACCAATCGCAATGAGGCATCGGCAGGTGTGAACTCTATAACACGGTTCAGACAACCACACTGAATGTGACTGTACATCAAATGTTGCAATGGTAAAACATTTGATATAATTTTCGCCAGACATGATCACTTTGCCTTCTCTTAATTATCGCCTAATATGTTGACATACATAACCTTTTTTTTTTAACCAATTCTGCTGGTTGTTAAAAGCAGAGTTTTGACAATATTACCATTATATCTGCTAAGAGTTCTGTGAGAGAATGTAAACTGTGAGCGGGGGAGATAAGGTATTTCTCCCCTGCCAAGGTCAGCACGGGCTACCTCCCACATTGTGCATAGCAGGGCACAGGCCTCCCCTGGAAGATTTTCCTCCGTTTTCCCTCAGATCTCTTTGAATCCAGTTCAGAGTGCGCGTAGTGTTCCCATTTGGGTTTACCAGTAGGTGGGGCTACTAATTGAATGGACTGCTCTCCAATGGTGTACAACTGTAACACCTGGAAATGTGAAATAATGTTTACCTGTCTGGTGAAGGAGAATTAGAAGTAAATTTGATACATTTACTCACCTTTTGAAACACTTAATTGATTCAGTATGGGTGTGAGTGGCTTACCCACTGATGCAGCCGTAATGAGAGGTAGGCCACAAAGCTTCCCTTCAGGTTATATATATCATCATAAACTAGGAAGTATTCATTATTCTATATTCATTATATTCCAGATGTTATTTTGCAAGCCAAGGCATTGAGCCCTCAGCCATGAACACGTGGTGTGTTCTGTGTTTGCGCTGGCAAGTCACTCCAAAAGGCAGTTTGCTTTTACCAACAGCGTGACTGGCTCAAATAAGAAAGCAACTGACGATTCTATGAGAAAACATCCAGAGGCATAGTACCAGGCATCAGATACTGAAATGCTCCTGGAAAAGCTCACAATAAATTCCTGCAGGTTAACCATATTAAAATGAATGCCAGCTCATTCTGATGGTGATTCACAGTGATACCAGAGAGGATGGGGCCCATCACCCACCCCACCTCAGCCTGGCCTGGGCAGAGGGCTGCTGTTGGTATGCGCCCAGTTAATTAAAGCCACAGCCAGAACAGTTACAGTAAGTAGGAACAAGGGGTTCTGTTTCTTATGACCCAACCTCCCTTCACATAGATCCCTCCCTCCTCACCCTACTATGAATGAGATGAAATAGGTTTCTATCAGAGATCAGTGTCTGGCTGGGGATTGTGCGTGTTGGTGTGTCCAAACAATGCTAATATTATAAACCTCAGTCTGACAGACAGTTGATGTGTGTCTTGAAACAATATCCTCAATGGATGGGGAATGAGAGGGGATCTACGATGGTTGGTTTAGAATTTTTTTTAGGTTGTCACGGGCATATGGCCTCTTGTTCAGAACTTTCGGTGAGAAATTGAGGATGTCTTTTGTTAAACAAATCCTTCGTCCAGTGCAACCCCCTCAGAAGAGTGTTTACCCCACCTTTGCTCTTGGTGGGAATGTATTGGTAAAAATGGACCATGGAGTTTGACCCAGACATCATGTTTGAGTGCACAGTAGCTAGCAGAGATAACGGTATGCTCCTGGACCCGTAACTGTGTTGACACATCCTCCCGTGATGACCTGCGATAACCAGGACAATGACTCACATGGGCCTAGGACACAGAATTACATAGGCTACTGACCCATTGGGTGGTTGCTGGCTGTGTGATTTACCTGTGTGCCCTGTATGCTTCACCTGCGTGTGTCTCAGCACTCCTACAGTGTGTTATTTGCCTGCAGTGCTTTTTAGCCCAGTTGATCCTGTAAGTAACCTAGTCAAGCCAAGCTGTTAGCCCGCCTAATGCTGCTGTAGTCTCTCATATCCTGTGTTCTCTACAGTGGGACTTCCGCAGGCTCACACTAAGCTGAGTGAGAGGGGCATAAGGAGACTGAGGAGATGCCAGAGTTATATGGTGCTGCTGTAAACCTGGCACCTGTAGAAGGTCACCTGGATTCTTGATCTGTAGACTTTTGATCTGTAGACTTTATAGAGATTCCATGCATTCCTCAGCACTATACACACTTTTCCTTAGAGCCCAGGCAATGGTGTTCCTTTGTACGTGTGTGTGAGTGCGGTGTGTGTGTTTGTTTAAGAAAAAGAGGGAAGGTCAAATGTTCTCAGCGATTTGTCCTTCTAAAGATTGCACAGATTTCACCACACCACGGCCATGCCCTGCAGTATTATAATTTTACAGAGGAATGCTGTACAGTATTTAATTTATGACTTTCAATGTCTACACTCAGTCTGTTGTTTTTATGAAATAGTTTTAATTAAATCGTTTTTAATCATAACAACAACAACAACATCTTTAACCTCTCTTGGTTATGGGGCAGTATTTTCACCTCCGGATGAAAAGCGTGCCCAAAGTAAACTGCCTGTTACTCGGACCCAGAAGCTAGGATATGCTTATAATTTTGGATAGAAAACACTCTAAAGTTTCCAAACTGTTAAAATAACGTCTGCGAGTATAACATAACTGATATGGCAGGCAGAACCTGAGAACAATCCATCCAGGAAGTGGAATTGTTTTCATGTGGCTGTTTTTCAACTCAATGCCTATAGAAAATCCAATGGGTTAGGAATCAGATTGCAGTTCCTATGGCTTCCACTAGATGTCAACAGTCTTTAGACATGGTTTCAGGCTTTTATTTTGAAAAATGATGAGTAAACAGCCATTTTGGTCAGAAGACAGGGGAACTTTGCAGACCTGATTGTTATTTTTCCATTCTATTGAAAATGGTATTGTGCGGTTGAAATATCATTGATTATAAAGACAAAAAACAACCTGAGGGTTAATTATAAGTATCGTTTGACATGTTTTGATGAACTTTACTGGTACTTTTAGTATGTATTCGTCTGCCTGCTGTGACCGCATTGGAGCCATTGGATTACTGAACAAAACGTGCCAACAATCCAGAGATACAGACATAAAGAGGGACTTTATCAAACAAAATAAACATTTACTGTGTAACTGGGAGTCTTGTGAGTGCAACCATATGAAGATCATCAAAGGTAAGTGATTCATTTTATCGCTATTTCTGACTTTAGTGACTCCTCTACTTGGCTGGTAAATGTTTGTATGCTTTTTTACATGGGGCGCTGTCCTCAGATAATCACATGGTATGCTTTCGCCGTAAAGCCTTTTTGAAATCTGACACAGCGGCTGGATTAACAAGAAGTAAATGTTTAAGCCGATGTATAGCACTTGTATATTTTATGAATGCTTATTATGTGTATTCCTGTTTTTTGAATTTGGCACTCTGCAATTTTACCGGATGTTGGCAAGGTGGGACGCTAGCATCCCACATACCCTAGAGAGGTTAACCATTAGAAGTTCTGATAGCTAAGGATTCCGCAATGCAGTTAGCTTGTTCGTATCCCGGATTCCTGCAACAAAAAAAACACAATAGTTAGCAGTTAACCATCATGCTACCAGAGCAAGATAACGCTAGCAGTGCTAGAGTCAAAACACCAGTGTTATGTGTCTACGTCTGGGCTCAAATAGGCTAGGTGCGAGATGATATCTGCGCAAGAGGAGGAAAATAAGGTAAAATTGATAAATTAATTTAAATTCTTTGTCTGTTCCAAATGTATCATCATCAAGTAGCTTAGGGAGGAGATTCTCCGACTGCTAGCTTAGCTGCGGGAAAAACAAGACGTCCTTTCTAAGTACTTTGATGCAGCCCAGGCACACAGAATGTCAGTTTTGAATGCCTCCTTCAGCCAAGGGGTCAATGAGTCAGGCGGTACTGACCTGTTCCAATCCACTGGACAGATGGTAAGGTCAACTCCGTGGCCAGAGGGAGACTGAACACTGACAAGGCAAAGGAAGTTGGGTGGGAGGTAGTCTGGTCGGCCTCCATATATCCTAGAAGATCAGATCCAGCTATTAAACAGCTTTGCCCCACTGGAAGCGGACGTACTGGCCCCGGGAGTCAGCTCTGATCCTGGTAGTACACCAACAGCCGTCCAGTGGCACGATCCACAGCTCAGCTGGTTGCTGACCAAAGGAATCAAGGTCTTGGGCCCTCCATCTCCCCGAAGTTTCCGACGCCATCTGCTGCTACTGGTACATGTGCGGTGAGTCAGGCTGGCATGAATCAAAGCACAACTCCTCCTGCCCAAGGCAAACCGTTTTGTTCCCCCTCTTTCTTCCCCATTGGATTCCATCATAACCACCGTCGTGGACAGCTCGATAGTGAGAGACTTTGGCCTGGCTGCGGTCTGTGGTCCGACCAAGGTCCACTGTCACCCAGGCGCCCGTGTCCAAGACATCAACTCTCTCCTGCCCACAGTTTTAGCCAACTACTCTAATATTGGCACTATTGTCACTCATGTTGGATTTAACGACATTCGCTTTCGAAAATCTGAGGAACTGAAGGACTACAACATTCTCTTGAACACCCTTGTTTGCACAGGGAAGAGAACTGTCATCTCTGGCCCCCTGCTGTACTATAGAAGGGGTTAATAACGTTACAGCCGCCTCGCTGCCCTAAATGAGTTCCCGAAGAGAAACGGCAAAGACAGGAATGTCTCCTTTTGTGACAATTTTGACTTGCTGTAGGAGAAACCAACACTAAAAAAAAGCCCAAATGTAGCCTGAGAAATAAGGTTAATGAAATTGACAACTTATTAACATAAAAAAAATATTAATGTTCTAGCCATCTCTGAAACACACTTAGATAATTCCTTTGATGATGCAATAGTAGCTATACATGATTCGAGAATATATCGGACAGATAGAATGCAAATGGAGGAGGTGTTGCCATGTATGTCCAGAGTCGTATTCCTTTTAGTCTGAAAGAGGATCTCATGTCAGATAATGTGACGTCGGTGTCACGCCCTGACCTTAGACAGCTTTTTATGTCTCTATTTTGGTTTGTTCAGGGTGTGATTTGGGTGGGCATTCTATGTTCATTTTTCTATGTTTTGTATTTCTTTGTTTTGGCCGGGTATGGTTCTCAATCAGGGACAGCTGTCTATCGTTGTCTCTGATTGGGAACCATACTTAGGCAGCCCTTTTCCCACCTGTCTTGGTGGGTAGTTAACTTTGGTTGCGGCACATAGCCCTTAAGCTTCGCGGTTGTTTTGTATTGTTTATTGTTTTTGTTGACGACATTTACAAAATAAAAAGTAATGTACGTTCACCACGCTGCGCTTTGGTCCACTTCCTTCAACAATGGCCGTGACAGTCGGTGATCTTCAGGTCGGAAAGTCGGAGCTCTAGAAAGAGGCTTGAGTTCTCAATCTAGAATTCCGAGTTGGATGAATATTCAAAATTAATTTCCCCAGTCGGAGCTCTTTTTTCTTTAAATTTTTTCAAGGTTCCCAGTTTTCTTGAAAGCACTGATGCCCGAAGCAGGAGATTTCCAACTTCTCTATTGTATCAGTAGAGAATGTACAGGAAAAATGTGTGGGGGGAAAAAGAATGGCTGCAGTGTAGCCGTTAATGTTGATGATGATTGAGTACATGATGCACGGAATGTTAAGGCATAAGTGTATGAAAGCTTTTATTCTTATTTTAAATGTATGTAGTTCTGTCCTTGAGCTGTTCTTGTCTTTTAATGTTCTGTATTGTGTTGTGTTTTATGTTTTGTATGGACTGTGGACCCCAAGAAGAATAGTTTCTGCGTTAGCAGTAGCTAATGAAAATCCTAATAATATAGTATGGCGAAGCATGTAATAACATTTACATTTGAATATTTGGGAATATTTGTCAGCACACCCTGATTTTGAGGAGATCAGATTGTGTCTATACAGTGCCAGCATGCATGCCCTCTAGTCCTATCTGTATGATGTGTTGGGGTTGGATTTCATCAATCATTGAGTCTAATGCTTAGTTTAATCATTACCTGGCCAAGCCTCGTGGCGTTCAACAACCGTTATTATTTATGAAATCATACAGCATTTATTGTAATGTTACACAGATACGTTACACTTTCTTCTCACACACTACTGTCACGGCAGGAAATGTATTTAAAACTCCAGTCCACAAACTAGTTTCATGATGATTGCATTATAGGAAGTTGTGAGTCTTCAGTGGACATTGTGGTGGTACTTTAATCTAAAAAGATACACATATTTTTATGCACGACTTCATGCATGGCATGCTAGAGAAATAGAGCAATGCAGCTTTAGTTTATGTCAATCCCACTCTGACAAAATGGTCACTTAAAGTTGAGTTGTTACTGGGGTAATTGTTTTTCCTTCACAGAACGCACAGTTTTTTTCATGCCCTCAAGGCATGAGGTAGGGATAAGCAGCATGTACATGTGCACACAGAGAGAGACCTGCCCAGTGGAACCTCGCCACCCAGCATTCCCACTGTGCTGCAGCTTCTACACCCGTTGCAGGTTACTGAGAATACTGACTTCTGCAGGCATTGTGCATGGAGGAGTAATGGTCCCAGATCAGTTTATTCTGCTTGTCTTAGATACACTTAAACGGAGGTCTAGGGTATCTACCACGTTGTATTACATATCTGTGTTGTACTACACATAGACCTACAATAAACGTAATACATTCAATTATGATCAAGCAGTGTTTGTTTTAGTTTTACTAATAATGAAGTATTTATTTTCCTGAATGTTTTTCTTAAACAGCTTGCCATAGGACTTCTGTAAAGCATGGAAGCTTAACACTTGTCCTTGAGGGCATAGTGTCTCCTGACAGTCTGGAAAGTTCTCCCTGCTGGTCTAGTAATGTAAATGTTGAGCTCCCGAGTGATTGTGTGACCTGTATAGCTGCGCCTTGCTGAAATGTGCGTGCCCTAGCAAGTCTGACTGAATTTTTCACATTCTCCTTCGTTCTCCTGCATTCTTTTTAATGGGCTTTTATCTGGTGCTTATCACTAGCTAAGCCCTTTGCTGTGGTGCTGCCTGGCAGGGATGTGGGGAACACTCCTGACCTTTAAGTGTTTTTAATTAGAGAACGACAGGGAAGTACTCTGGTCTGTTACACAGGATCTCTGGCTTTAATTGATGTAATTACTGTGATTATCACATTTACTGTGTCTGGCTACTAATTCTGAAATTTGTGTGAGCTCAAGTCATTAGGGGTGTGTGTGTAGTTGAATGTGTTTATTCACGGCATGCATGTGTGCTGACATGTTAAAACCTGAGGGATTGTCATGGCCTGTAGTGTCTGAAGATGAAATGGACTGGAACGAGGCAGACCAGACATCTGCAGGTATATCTATTACACAGGCTCATATCTACCTGCCTACCTCGTAAGAGAAGTCTTCTTCATCGTAAGAGGGCACTGTTGAATGTTTGTTCCTAGTTTCACCAGAGGCCAAGTGTTGTGTAAAACTCAGTGGGCCACAAGCTTAGACCTGGACTGATAAATTCTCTCACACAGTAGAGGTCGACCGATTATGATTTTTCCAACGCCGATACCGATTATTGGAGGACCAAAAAAAAGCCGATACCGATTAATCGGCCAATTTTTATATATATACAGTGCCTTGCGAAAGTATTCGGCCCCCTTGAACTTTGCGACCTTTTGCCACATTTCAGGCTTCAAACATAAAGATATAAAACTGTATTTTTTGGGGAAGAATCAACAACAAGTGGGACACAATCATGAAGTGGAACGACATTTATTGGATATTTCAAACTTTTTTATCAAAAACTGAAAAATTGGGCGTGCAAAATTATTCAGCCCCTTTACTTTCAGTGCAGCAAACTCTCTCCAGAAGTTCAGTGAGGATCTCTGAATGATCCAATGTTGACCTAAATAACTAATGATGATAAATACAATCCACCTGTGTGTAATCAAGTCTCCGTATAAATGCACCTGCACTGTGATAGTCTCAGAGGTCCGTTAAAAGCGCAGAGAGCATCATGAAGAACAAGGAACACACCAGGCAGGTCCGAGATACTGTTGTGAAAAAGTTTAAAGCTGGATTTGGATACAAAAAGATTTCCCAAGCTTTAAACATCCCAAGGAGCACTGTGCAGGCGATAATATTGAAATGGAAGGAGTATCAGACCACTGCAAATCTACCAAGACCTGGCCGTCCCTCTAAACTTTCAGCTCATACAAGGAGAAGACTGATCAGAGATGCAGCCAAGAGGCCCAGGATCACTCTGGATGAACTGCAGAGATCTACAGCTGAGGTGGGAGACTCTGTCCATAGGACAACAATCAGTCGTATATTGCACAAATCTGGCCTTTATGGAAGAGTGGCAAGAAGAAAGCCATTTCTTAAAGATATCCATAAAAAGTGTCGTTTAAGTTTGCCACAAGCCACCTGGGAGACACACCAAACATGTGGAAGAAGGTGCTCTGGTCAGATGAAACCAAAATTGAACTTTTTGGCAACAATGCAAAACGTTATGTTTGGCGTAAAAGCAACACAGCTCATCACCCTGAACACACCATACCCACTGTCAAACATGGAGGTGGCAGCATCATGGTTTGGGCCTGCTTTTCTTCAGCAGGGACAGGGAAGATGGTTAAAATTGATGGGAAGATGGATGGAGCCAAATACAGGACCATTCTGGAAGAAAACCTGATGGAGTCTGCAAAAGACCTGAGACTGGGACGGAGATTTGTCTTCCGACAAGACAATGATCCAAAACATAAAGCAAAATCTACAATGGAATGGTTCAAAAATAAACATATCCAGGTGTTAGAATGGCCAAGTCAAAGTCCAGACCTGAATCCAATCGAGAATCTGTGGAAAGAACTGAAAACTGCTGTTCACAAATGCTCTCCATCCAACCTCACTGAGCTTGAGCTGTTTTGCAAGGAGGAATGGGAAAAAATTTCAGTCTCTCGATGTGCAAAACTGATAGAGACATACTCCAAGCGTCTTACAGCTGTAATCGCAGCAAAAGGTGGCGCTACAAAGTATTAACTTAAGGGGGCAGAATAATTTTGCACGCCCAATTTTTCAGTTTTTGATTTGTTAAAAAAGTTTGAAATATCCAATAAATGTCGTTCCACTTCATGATTGTGTCCCACTTGTTGTTGATTCTTCACAAAAAAATACAGTTTTATATCTTTATGTTTGAAGCCTGAAATGTGGCAAAAGGTCGCAAAGTTCAAGGGGGCCGAATACTTTCGCAAGGCACTGTATTTTTAATAATGACAATTGCAACAATACTGAATGTGTCACGTTCTGACCTTTATTTCCTTTGTTTTGTCTTTATTTAGTATGGCCAGGGCGTGAGTTGGGGTGGGCAGTCTATGTTTTGTGTTTCTATGTTAGGTTTCTGTTTCGGCCTAGTATGGTTCTCAATCAGAGGCAGGTGTCGTTAGTTGTCTCTGATTGAGAATCATACTTAGGTAGCCTGGGTTTCACTGTTGGATTGTGGGTGTTTGTTTCCGTGTGAGTGTTTTTCGCCACACGGTACTGTTTCGGTTTGGTTCATTTCACGTTATCTTTTATTGTTTTGTATTTCATAGTGTTCAGTGCTTTTCTTATTAAAATCGCCATGAACATTTACCACGCCGCATCTTGGTCCGATCCTTACTCCTCTTCAGACGAGAAAGAAATCTGCCGTTACAGAAACACCCACCAACAGAGGACCAAGCGGCGTGGTAATGGGCAACAGCGGCCGAAGACACAGGACTCATGGACTTGGGAGGAAATTCTAGACGGGAGAGGACCCTGGGCACAGCCAGGGGAATATCGCCGCCCCAAAGCAGAGCTGGAGGCAGCGAAGGCAGAGAGGCGCTGGTATGAGGAGGCAGCACGGCGGCGCGGTTGGAAGCCCGAGAGTCAGCCCCAAAAATGTCTTGGGGGGGGCACACAGGGAGTGTGGCGAAGCCAAGTAGGAGACCTGCACCAACTTCCTGTGCTTACCGGAGAGAGAGAGGGACCGGGCAGACACCGTGTTATGCGGTGGAGCGCACAGTTTCCCCAGTGCGTGTGCATAGCCCGGTGCGGTACATTCCAGCTCCTCGTATCGGCCGGGCTAGAGTGGGCATCGAGTCAGGTGCCATGAAGCCGGCTTTATGCATCTGGTCTCCAGTGCGTCTCCTTGGGCCGGCATACATGGCACCAGCCTTACGCATGGTGTCCCCGGTTCGCCAGCACAGCCCAGTGCGGCTTATTCCAGACGGGAGTCTCCCGTCTGTCCAGCTCTGCCAGAGTCTCCCGTCTGTCCAGAGCTGCTAGAGTCTCCCGTCTGTCCTGAGCTGCTAGAGTCTCCCGTCTGTCCTGAGCTGCTAGAGTCTCCCGTCTGTCCTGAGCTGCTAGAGTCTCCCGTCTGTTCTGAGCTGCTAGAGTCTCCCTTCTGTCCTGAGCTGCTAGAGCTGCCAGCCTGTCCTGAGCCATCAGACAGCCAGGACCTGCCAGAGCCGTCACTCAGCCAGGACCTGCCAGAGCCGTTAGTCAGCCAGGACCTGCCAGAGCCGCCAGCCAGCCAGGACCTGCCAGAGCCGCCAGCCAGCCAGGACCTGCCAGAGCCGCCAGCAGCCAGCCAGGAGCTGCCGGAGCCGCCAGCCAGCCAGGAGCTGCCGGAGCCGCCAGCCAGCCAGGAGCTGCCGGAGCCGCCAGCCAGCCAGGAGCTGCCGGAGCCGCCAGCCAGCCAGGAGCTGCCGGAGACGCCTTTCACTCTGGAGCTGCCGGAGTCGTCCTTCACTCTGGAGCTGCCGGAGTCTCCCGCCTGTCCAGCGCTGCCGGAATTCTCCGTCCATTCGGGACCCATGTCTGGGGTTCCTAGTCCAAGGTCGGTGGCGAGGGTCGCCGCTTTAAAGAGGCCACGGAGGCGGGCGAAGAGGCGCACTAGACCTTTGGTGAAGTGGGGTCCACGTCCCTCGCCAGAACCGCCACCGCGGACAGACGCCCACCCAGACCCTCCCCTATAGGTTCAGGTTTTGCGGCCGGAGTCCGCTCCTTTGGGGGGGGGGGGGGGGGGGGGGGAATACTGTCACGTTCTGATCTTTATTTCCTTTGTTTTGTCTTTATTTAGTATGGTCAGGGCGTGAGTTGGGGTGGGCAGTCTATGTTTTGTGTTTCTATGTTTGGTTTCTGTTTTGGCCTAGTATGGTTCTCAATCAGAGGGAGGTGTCGTTAGTTGTCTCTGATTGAGAATCATACAGTGGGGCAAAAAAGTATTTAGTCAGCCACCAATTGTGCAAGTTCTCCCACTTAAAAAGATGAGAGAGGCCTGTAATTTTCATCATAAGTACACTTCAACTATGACAGACAAAATGAGGAAAAAAAATCCAGAAAATCACATTGTAGGATTTTTTATGAATTTATTTGCAAATTATGGTGGAAAATAAGTATTTGGTCAATAACAAAAGTTTATCTCAATACTTTGTTATATACCCTTTGTTGGCAATGACAGAGGTCAAACGTTTTCTGTAAGTCTTCACAAGGTTTTCACACACTGTTGCTGGTATTTTGGCCCATTCCTCCATGCAGATTTCCTCTAAAGCAGTGATGTTTGGGGGCTGTTGCTGGGCAACACGGACTTTCAACTCCCTCCAAAGATTTTCTATGGGGTTGAGATCTGGAGACTGGCTAGGCCACTCCAGGACCTTGAAATGCTTCTAACGAAGCCACTCCTTCGTTGCCCGGGCGGTGTGTTTGGGATCATTGTCATGCTGAAAGACCCAGCCACGTTTCATCTTCAATGCCCTTGCTGATGGAAGGAGGTTTTCACTCAAAATCTCACGATACATGGCCCCATTCATTCTTTCCTTTACACGGATCAGTCGTCCTGGTCCCTTTGCAGAAAAACAGCCCCAAAGCATGATGTTTCCACCCCCATGCTTCACAGTAGGTATGGTGTTCTTTGGATGCAACTCAGCATTCTTTGTCCTCCAAACACGACGAATTGAGTTTTTACCAAAAAGTTATATTTTGGTTTCTTCTGACCATATGACATTCTCCCAATCTTCTTCTGGATCATCCAAATGCTCTCTAGCAAACTTCAGACGGGCCTGGACATGTACTGGCTTAAGCAGGGGGACACGTCTGGCACTGCAGGATTTGAGTCCCTGGCAGCGTAGTGTGTTACTGATGGTAGGCTTTGTTACTTTGGTCCCAGCTCTCTGCAGGTCATTCACTAGGTCCCCCCGTGTGGTTCTGGGATTTTTGCTCACCGTTCTTGTGATCATTTTGACCCCACGGGGTGAGATCTTGTGTGGAGCCCCAGATCGAGGGAGATTATCAGTGGTCTTGTATGTCTTCCATTTCCTAATAATTGCTCCCACAGTTGATTTCTTCAAACCAAGCTGCTTACCTATTGCAAATTCAGTCTTCCCAGCCTGGTGCAGGTCTACAATTTTGTTTCTGGTGTCCTTTGACAACTTTTTGGTCTTGGCCATAGTGGAGTTTGGAGTGTGACTGTTTGAGGTTGTGGACAGGTGTCTTTTATACTGATAACAAGTTCAAACAGGTGCCATTAATATAGGTAACGAGTGGAGGACAGAGGAGCCTCTTAAAGAAGAAGTTACAGGTCTGTGAGAGCCAGAAATCTTGCTTGTTTGTAGGTGACCAAATACTTATTTTCCACCATAATTTGCAAATTAATTAATAAAAAATCCTACAATGTGATTTTCTGGATTTTATTTTCTCATTTTGTCTGTCATAGTTGAAGTGTACCTATGATGAAAATTACAGGCCTCTCTCATCTTTTTAAGTGGGAGAACTTGCACAATTGGTGGCTGACTAAATACTTTTTTGCCCCACTGTATGTGGGAACTCCTTCAAGACTGTTGGAAAAACATTCAAGTTGAAGCTGGTTGGGAGAATGCTAAGAGTGTGCAAAGCTATCATCAAGGCAAAGGGTGGCTACTTTGAAGATTCTCCAATATACAATATATTTGGATTTAACAGTTTTTTGGTTACTACATGTTATTTTATAGTTTTGATGTCTTCACTATTATTCTACAATGTAGAAAATAAAGAAAAACCCTTGAATGAGTAGGTGTGTCCAAACTTTTGACTGGTGCTGTGCATAAAAAATAAAATGTCTTGTACACAAACTTGGTGACACACGTGTCCTTCACTAAAAAAAGGTGCAAAAATAGAAATAAGCGAAACTATTTACAAATGGTGTTAGTTTTACATCCCAGGTGTAGAAGGTTAGATGTAACTTTCACCGTTTCACCCCCCCCCCCCCCCCCGCCCCTGTGTTTTGTGCAATGCTTGCACTGCTTCCCTTTGTCTTTTGGCATGTGTGTTGGATAGTGGCACGCACCTTGAGTGGGGGGTCTTGTGGTGGTTGTGAGGTTGCTTTGGGCCCCCAATTTAGCAGTTTCCAACACCAGCTGCACTTGGAAGGCCAACTGGTAGAGAGGGGTTTGACCTTTTGCTTTGGCCATCTGCTTGTGGAGAAAGAAAGCATTTTACTGCATTTTACTGTCCACAAAGTGGAGGGGAGCTGGTAGTAGCCTCATATAGGTTGACACCCCCCATGCTGGCATTGTAGGCCTTCACAGAAACAGGAATGGGGACATTCTTCCTTTTTCACTGTCCTTGACAGACATTGTTGTTATTGAATGCCTTATGCTGTGTGGTGAGCATGGTTACTTCCCTTGTGTCCTTCCATTTCACAAAAAAGCTGATTATTTTAGGACGAATGGTGCCACAGACCCTATTTTCTTTTTGAAGAGGTCTATGAAAGTGGATGTAGAATTATCAGACGGGGTGATTGACATAGCAGCGGGGGGGTGAAGACCTTGATCGGCGGGGGCGCTTACTGGAGAGGGGTGGCTCCCACATGTCATCATCCAAATCCTCTACAACCTCTGCTCTGTGGTGAATAAAATAAAGGGACATATTGTTGTAAGACACACAGAATTACAGTTGACTAAATTTACAAAACAACATTACTGTAATGTAAAAACACCAAGCCTAAACTTTATCTGTACAGTGACTCACATAGGTGTGAAGCACACACACACAATGCAAACAGTAGCACCTTGGAGACAAAGGCAGAGGTGAGAACCACAAATAAACAATGGCTATGAGAGTTTAGTAGCCTCTCCAAAGTTACAAGGGTGAAACTTAGAACAGCAAACAATTAACTAATTTGAAACATTGACAATAACTGGCCAGGTAGCAGTTGTAAATGAGAACTTGTTCTCAACTAGCTTACCTGGTTAAATAAAGGTGAAATAAAAAAACATTTAAAAATTAAAAACTACTTTGGAATTATAAAACGTAGGCCAACATAACAAGTAAATTCTATGTAAACTAAATCCAAAGCCCAAAAAGCAGACAACTTAATATCGTAAATTAGCTAATATAAAGTCATGAAAATAATTTACTTACAGATCTAAAAGTTGATCCAAACCTTCTAGAAAGCATTCTTCATCGGCCGTGTCAAAATACTAGTTCTCCCAAATCGCTCCCCTGTTCCGAACCAGTATTGTATTCAAAGCTTCTATGTCAGTATACTTAATCATAGCTGCCTTTTTTTTAGCTTCCTGTTCAATATTCTTAGTTTTACTATTATTTTCCCCCCCTGAGAAGCAATCTTTTATGCTAAAGCAATGAAATATGCTTACAATGTAGCGTGCTCGGTGCGTCTCGTCTCTTGAGTCAGGTAGCAAAAGTTCGCATTAAAGGTTCTAGGCCTTGCTTTGTCCCACCCAAGTCAACTGCATATCCCTGGAAAGCTTATCTCATTGGCTACAAGACTGTCAAGGTGCCATAGTAGCCAATCCCCTGTGTAATGGATGCCTACGGTAAGTGGGCAACGTCATATTTTTGATGCGCAAAGATATAGTCACTTGGGGGATGTTCGATGTTGCCATTAAGTCATACATCATCAGATAACATTGGTAATAGGCTAGATTTGTTCATACCAACCTAAGGATTAATTTTATAATCTCCATGTAGCTATAGCTCAAACACAGACCAAATGTAAGCTTACCTTGTAAGATCTCAAACTGCTCTTAAACGCTAGTAAAACTAAATGCATGCTTTTCAACCGATCGCTGCCCGCACCCGCCCGCCTGACTAGCATTACTACTCTGGACGGTTCTGACTTAGAATATGTGGACAACTACAAATACCTAGGTGTCTGGTTAGACTGTGAACTCTCCTTCCAGACTTATATTAAACATCTCCAATCCAAAATTAAATCTAGAGTCGGCTTCCTATTTCGCAACAAAGCCTCCTTCACTCACGCTGCCAAACATACCCTCGTAAAACTGACTATCCTACCGATCTTTGACTTCGGCGATGTCATTTACAAAATAGCCTCCAACACTCTACTCAGAAAACTGGATGCAGTCTATCACAGTGCCATCCGTTTTGTCACCAAAGCCCCATATACCACCCACCACTGCGACCTGTATGCTCTCGTCGGCTGGTCCTCGCTACATATTCGTCGCCAAACCCACTGGCTCCAGGTCATCTATAAGTCTTTGCTAGGTAAAGCTCCGCCATATCTCAGCTCACTGGTCACCATAACAACACCCACCCGTAGCACGTGCTCCAGCAGGTATTGGTCACTGGTCATCCCCAAAGCCAACACCTCCTTTGGCCACCTTTCCTTCCAGTTCTCTGCTGCCAATGACTGGAATGAATTTCAAAAATCGCTGAAGTTGGAGACTTATATCTTTCTCACCAACTGTAAACATCAGCTATCTGTGCAGCTTACCGATCGCTGCAGCTGTGCACAGCCCATCTGTAAATAACCCATCCTATCGACTCTTTTGCCACTAGCATTTCCACTTCCACATCATCATCTGCACATCTATCACTCCAGTGTTAATTTACTAAATTGTAATTACTTCGCCACTATGGCCTATTTATTGCCTTACCACCTCACGCCATTTGCACACACTGTATATAGACCTTTTCTATTGTGTTATTGACTGTACGTTCGTTTATTCCATGTGTAACTCTGTGTTGTTGTTGTTTTTGTCGCACTGCTTTGCTTTTTCTTGGCCAGGTCGCAGTTGTGAATGAGAACTTGTTCTCAACTGGCCTACCTGGTTTAAATAAAGGTGGATTATTTTTTTTTGCTGTTTGGTGAAAACGTGTCAAATAAACATTTTCACTCTTGTGGCTGGTGATCAATAACAGTAGGTCAGGCAGACAAATAAGCCATCATCATGATCTGTGGAGTCCTGGCTTTCGGTGTGAATCGACGTGTTCCGTCTTTATTTTGTTTACTCTCCAGAAATCTAAATGGAATTTAGGTTGTAGCCATCTTGAAATGAGGTCCTCGGCTCGGCCTGCTCTTATATATTCGTATGGCCAAATATGGTAGTAAGTCACACCAAAGGTTTTAAGGCATACATCAATAGCCAAGATACTCAGCTTTCCGCAGACACCCTGCTTTTGCAGATAGGGGCTACCGTTCTCATAGCAGACTGAATTGAATAAAACAATCTAATAAAGTCCCCAAATATGGGGACATTACATTTAGGAGGTTAAAAGTCTGTAGGATCTGGCAGACAGCAGCAGATCGAACATTCACAGCAGCAAAGAATGTCTGTCTGTCTGTCCATTGCTTTCTCAAAACACAGAGAGGCATGTTAGGACAGAGTCAGCTGTGTTTGTGTGCACCATATGAAGTCTACCTGTGTCAGAATGTATCAGCGCCAACCTGATAACTGCTAGATCCTGGGTAACAGGCGAGAACTCATTCTGATGATTTCCCTCTCGCCTAATCTGACTCATTAAATAGACTCTGTTACTGGTTGAATAATCATGTCATTGACTTAATTCCTGAAAGACTAATACCTACCCTTCAGAAAGTATTCGTACCAGTTGACTTATTCCACATTTTGTTGTGTTACTGCCTGAATTCAAAATGGATTAAATATTATTGTTTTCTTACCCACCTACTTACCATACCCCATACTGAGTGAAAACTTGTTTTTAGAAATGTTAGCAAATGTATTGATAATGAAATACAGATATAAATATACACACCACTGAGTCAATACTTTGTAGAACAATTTACCAATAGTGTCCCTTCTTTGCAAAGCATTGGAATACCTAGCTGGTCTTTGGTTGAATTTGTCTTTGAAATTCACTGCTCCACTGAGGGACCTTACAGATATTTATTTGTGTGTGTGGGGTACAGAGATGAGGTAGTCATTCACAAATCATGTGCAACACTTATTGCACAGAGAGTGAGTCCATGCAACTTATTATGTGACTTCAGCTCATTTTTACTCCTGAACTTATTTAGGCTTGGCATAACAAAGGGGTTGAATACTTATTGACTCAAGACATTTCAGCTTTCAATTTGTAATTCATTTCAAAATCTTTCTAAAAACATAATTTCACTTTTCCATTATGGGCGATTATGTGTAGGCCAGTGACACAAAATCTACATTTAATCCATTTTATATTCAGGCTGTAACACAACAAAATGTGGAGAAAGTCAAGGGGTGTGAATTATTTTTGAAGGCACTTTACCATTAGTTTGCATTATCGACTAGAGCTGTAACTGTAATGCAAAGGGACATAGTTAAATGCTCAGCATTGTTCTCTACATTCAATTATGTGTAAAATGTAGTGTACATTCATAATATCACACAATCTCACATGTTATTTGTATTTCATTGAGTCTGTAAGCTGATCTTTGATGTCAGAGCATTAAGCTGTTGGGTATCATACATATTAGATTGGGTATTGGCACTGAAATCCCTGGAGTAAACATCAGTTTGGGGGCTCACAGGATCAGCCTCCCTCTTAAATCCTACTGGTGTTCTATTAGACTCCAGTGACAGATGGGTTACTACTGTGATTTAATATGAACTGAATTACAATAGGAACGAACAAAAGGCTGTGAGACATCATCAGACCCCCTCCAAATGCTGTGTCTGTCTGCGTGTTTATTGTATTACTATTTCCTCTGTGTTTCACTGGTGTATTTATATTGTAAATCTATTAGTGATTGTGGCTGTACTTACATTTTTCCATTTCCTCCTCCTGTTCCTGTTTTGTCCCGGTCTACAAAGGGCTCATTTCTCGCTTATCCATGAATGACAATGTCATGATGCTATAATCATAATCAAACAACCAATCTATGCAAAATATGCTGGTAGAGCACAGACAGAGCCACTGATGGTCCACATGATTCATGTTGCCTAAGTTCCATTCATCCTGGTGAAATACCTGGAGCACTGTGTGAAGGTCTGAGTCATACAGCATGATGATAACATGGAAATGTTTTCTGTTTGCTCAGATGTTATACATTCCTTGTCATGTTTGCTCACTGCACAAGGAGGTAAATAGACCATTTTCCCAGGTTGAGATGAAGTTTGTACATTACAGTAGTACACATCTTCAGACATGCCCCATGGGAAGTAAGGGGCAGTTGCAGATTTGCTAAAAGGATGTAAAGTAGTAAGAGATATTAGCCTCACCACATAATTCTTGCCAGCAGTAAATCGCAGGGAATGATGTATTCAGTTTATTACTTCAGTCCAGTTAGATCCCATTGACCGTGTTGATAGATAGAAGTAGTTAGGTACATGATTTCATTGTGTAACATTTATTCTATTGTGTATTCTCTCCCAACAGGATTGATCTTGTTTGATAACTAAAACCTTCATAGTTTCTAGCTCCTTTACTCCACCTTGTGGTTCAGACTTCAAAATGAACTTGTTCTTCAAGGATTACTAGATCTCCTAATCTCTTCTGTCAGTTAGACCAGAGTAGTTTTCAGAAATGGCACAGTAGCTAGTCAATATGATAAGTGGCTGCTTCAAGCAGATAAGAGCTTCAACTGTCTAACCACTTTTCTCTTTCCCTTTGTGTGTGTCTGATCCCAGCATGGTCGGTGTCATAATCACGTTCTGACCAATCCAGGGTCAGCATGTCCACAAACAAGGAGCAATGGGATCAGTTGCCTGGGGTATGAGGAGGGGGGTGTTTGCGTGAGGGATGGGCAGAATTAGGCTGCTGGGATTAGTGTCTGAGCTCTCATTGTCTAGTGATGGAAGTGTAATCACTAGAATTGGGGAATAATAACAACAACATCAAGCAAGATCTTTTCTACCCGGTTCACTGAATTATTTTGTCTGTATTGGATGTTGATCTACCCTGCATTTTTAGTTCTACTCACTGGGATAGTTTTGAATTCCTGTCATTTTTCTAAGGATAAGATCTGTTTTTCTAAATTTAAGGGGGATTATATTACCATGGTGTCTCAGTAGCCATGGTGGTGCTTTTGACTCAGAATGTTTGTCTGCCAGTGCCTTTGCTTTTCAAGAGGAAAGGTGAGTTCCAGTGTATAGGCTAATTCATGGGTTGAGTCCTGGACATTCCCAGACAGGTTTTTCATTGATTATACATACCTTGAATTATTGAAGTTGAAGTTTTATGGTCAAGTGAATGTTCCTTCTCTAGGAGATACGGGCAGGGTTAACTGGTTCAATTGATATGAGTTAGAGTGAATTCATTAGTGAATACCTGTTGTCATAAAATGTATAAAACTGTTTGCTATTGGTGTGATACAGAGGCTTGGTAAGCCCTGAAGAGCCATTCTAAACTATCTCCCCTTATGATGTTAAAATGTTGTCTAAATGTATTTTGGTGACTCTGTCACTGAGAGGTTGTATTTACTTAACTGGAATACTGTAACTGTCTGAAAAACATGTCATTCATCAATCATTCTGACTGAATTTACAGTTTGTGTGAACTTGCTATTGTTAGGAGGATAAAATTAAAAGTGGTCAAAGAGGGTGTATTTCCAGGGTGAACAGCCAGAGATGGTGCTTTATAGCAGGGATCGCTCAGAGCACATGGTCCACATGACTAATTCCAGCATGGTCTTCCTAGCCCCACAGAACACGTCCAGAACATGGCTAAATATAAAGCAGCTTTGATTAACTAAAGATTGCAGGCTTACCACATGGCCACGGCTGCCCCTCACTCTCAACATTACTTAACTGGTTATCACCTCACTGATCCTAGATCTGTTCAGGACTGCTGTCCTCAAGGGACACTATCCTGCTACTGTCCTCATGATAACCCTATGACACTGCTACTCTGGATTATATGAGAGTAGGACTGTTTGGGGAATATACTGGCTGGTTATGTCAATGAAGCCTGCTGGGATTTGTGGTTCATTTATCTTGGTGCAATGTAGTTTTGCCAAATGTATTGTTCATTTGTTTACACATTTCTTTATTTTGTATTATATATCCACTCACATTCTATCTCTTTCTCCTCCCAGCAGTCCCAAAGCAGGAGGATGAGGGTACTCACGTCCCTTCACACGTCCAGGAGAATGTGTTCATCGAGGGCAGCCGGCCCAAGTACCTGGAGGACCTGCACACTGAGGCCCGGGAGGGACTCAAACTTCAGCAGCAAGAAGGTACTAAAGCGCCCTCCAAATCCCTCCAAATACTCACACTTAATCCAACACCTACCCCTGATAAGATTAATGCTTTAAGTGAAGTACTGTGTGGTACTGTATTTGAAATATTTTGACCTTTATTTCAGAAACAAATAATGGGGTAGATTACCAGGATGACCAAAGCATCGCTGTAAGTTTCCCATTCTACATTTCATCAATGGTGCTACATCAAATCACTAAACATTGTCCCATCACAAGTTCACAGCATTCACAGCTGCTTTAATTAAGTGTATACTAATAATTTACTTTGGAATTTTCTGTGATTGCTACAGTCAACAGTGACCCGGCAGCCTGACGAGACTGAGAGTGACAGTTACAGAGAGAGGAGAGGCTCTTTGTCAGACAGCACTATACTAGACACCATGTCCCAGGTCTCAACGCGCTCCGCTGTCTCCACACGGTCCTCACGGTCAGGACTGACCCGCCAAGGTAACATGACATGACCATAACCAGAAAACAATTCATACTGGAACCACTATAAAACCTTTTTCAACCAGTTTGATTTTCTTTGTCTTCAATGTGTTTCAGAGTAAACACTGGAGGGAAAGCGGCTGTTGGTTTTTTGTTGATTTTGACCTAATATTTCTCCTTCTTTTTGTCTTGTTCCACCAGCTTCAACCTTCAGGCCCCTGAAGTCAGAGAAGAAGCCAGAGAAGACCAAGGCCAGGAGGAGACACAGGAGAACCACAGTTATGGGGATACCACAACACATCCAGAGGGAACTGGGTACGCTACTCATTATTTATGCTCTAAAATCATTGAAATGTCAATATAGACCATTGTGAAGATACCTGTGGATAATTTCACCTTCAATAAAAGCTTATGTGCTTGTATTTGCTTGTGTAGCTGTTTATTCTGATTTGTCCTGTTGTTCCTCACTAAAGGGCTGGATAGAGCATCATGGGCAGCTCGTCGGGTTATAGACGAGGATGGGCTCCATAACGGTGAGAGCCTGGACATCCACACCATTGATGGGCCTCACCTAGCTGATTCCCAGGAGGGTGTGAGGATATATCTCCAGTCTGTAGAAGGCCTGCAGCCCGTTAGTGAGGACCAGGTCCAGAAGTTCCCCTCCCGGGCCGGTCACACAGATGACCTGGCTCTCCTCCAGCGCATGGGCCCCCAGCTGTGCGGCCTGAAGAGGCCCAATTCCCTGGCCGTCCCCTGGATGACCACGGTGTCCGGCCTGCCGCACCATCCCCCCAGCCCCGTCATGTCCATGTCCCCCCAGGCCACCTACATGTCTAAGATCATCCCCAATGCCGTGCTGCCACCCTCCATCGACGTAGTGGAGATTAGCCATAACCGCAGCCGGAGCAGTGTCCGTACCGTCAGTAAGAGCAGACTGCTGCTGGCCAGCCCTGCCTCCTCCAGAGCCTCCTCCCACGCCTCCGCCATGTCCTCTGCCTCCCGATACAACCCACCACACTTCTCTGACAGCTCTGGATGGAGCCACTCTGAGTCCTCTGAGACCCTGGTGTCTGACTCCTCCACTGTCTCCTCCAACAGCACAACCAGACAGGGGGGGGGTGGGGAGGGCTCATCCAGGGAGATGGCCCTGGACAGAGAGAGTATCCACTCCTCTGTCAGTAAGGCCTCCAGGACCTCAACCATCAAAGGCAAGGGGAAAGCCAGAGGGGATGATGGCAAACAGGAGGGGCCCTTCATCCGAAGCCTATCTGTGATGAAGTCCAAGAGGGCACCGGCCCCACCCAGCCGCTCCTACTCCTTACACATGGACAAGATGAAGCGGCGCTCACGAGACCTGACTGACATCAGGGTGGCTGCCCCTGCCCAAAGCAGCCCAGTCCGTAGTGGGGAGGCTAAGGCTGTCAGTGCTGGGGAGACCGGCTCTTCTCCCATGCCCTCCAGCAACAAAAGTAGCCCTGGATACACAGCAGACACCAGCTCTCTGGATGAGTCCTCGGGCTCTGTGACCACCAACTCCTTTCACACCCGACAGCAAGCAGCCAGGGAAGAGGAGAGGAATGAGCAGCCAGGCTCCACAGGCTTCTCTCCCCAGAAACAGACCCCCCAGGAAAACATCCTGAAGAAGACTGTTTCCCCCTCCAGCTGCTATCCCAGCCCGGGTAGCATGCCCACCCTCCCCTCCAAACAGACCCATAACTCATCCCCAGGAAACAAGAGGGGCATCCTGGCTAAACTAGCAAGCATTTTCCCCAAGGCACCATCCCCATCACCTGTTATTCAGCCACAGGCCTCTGACAGCAGCAAGACTGTCAGTCCATCCCCTCCAGTCGACACTGTAACTTCCTCACCTTCAGTCATGGCACTCAGAGAGCTGTTCAATATCCCTCCCCCACCCAAAGTGTGTGCCCCCTCTCCTCCTCCCCCGGAGGTATGGGCACACAACAAGCGCACTTTTGAACTGCTGCTAGGTCCCCCGGCCCCCAACAACACGGATACGCTGGTGCGAAAGAACCCAAAGGATCGACGACAGCAGAGGCAGTCTCCTTCCACATCAAGAGAGGCTTCTGAATCTGCACCAGAGCAGGAGGCAGGAGGTGTGCTAGATAGGGTCACTGAGTCTCTGTCTAAAGAGCAGACCAGTAATCCAGCAGCACTAACATCTGTGTCAGGAAATGGTCAGGAGAGTCCAAAGGTCCAGGAAAAAGATGGGTTGAGTCCAGTGGTTATAGAAGTGGGAGATAAAGGACCGACTCAAATAGAGCCTTCTGAAGGTATGAAAAGGAATAGTGAAGTGGCACAGAAAGTTGAACAAGAGAGGGTACAAGGAAGTCAGTTGGTGGTTGAACCAGAGAAGGTCAAGGTAAGTCAGATGATAGGTAAACTAGAGACGGTCCAGGCAAGTCGGTTGGTAAATGAAAAGTCAGTGAACGCCTCAGTAGCTCCAGGAAGGGGCCTAGGAAAAGTAAATACAGAAATACAGACTCCTGCTACAGAGAAAAGGACTGAATCTCAACTTAAAATGGACACGTTGTCTATGCTTAGCCCTGCTCTAGCACGCGTCTTGCCATCTCCTTCTCCTCCCCCAGCACACTATCCTCCCCTTCCCCCTTCCAAACAGACCCCGCCAGTGACCATACTTGGGGTCCCCTCAGATTCTTCACCCGCTCCAGAGCTCCCACTAGTCTACCCCACTGGGGAATCCTTCTGGCCTCCTCCCCCACCTCCCATGGACTTGGCCACCCTTGGTGATGAGCTTGACCTCCCCCTTCCCCCACCACCCAGTGGTTGTGAGGAGGGGGTTATTATGACAGAACCTGTGCCCCCTGTTTCAGAGGGGACAGTGGGTGCTCCAAACCCTGCCCGACCTGCACCACAGGAAGTTTCATCTGCACCCCAGGGAATACCGCAGCCCAGCCCAGGGATCACAGAGTGCCAGAACCAAGAGAAGATGTCCCTCAGCAAGAGCTCTCCCACTCCCCCAGAGGAGGCCCCCACTCCTGTGGTCACCCCCTCCCTTCTGCAGATGGTCAAGCTGAGGTCTGTCAATAATGGTGACCAGGGTCTGAAAAAGGACCAGAGTCAGGGACAGAACCATACAGAGGTCACTTTGAGGGCCAAACAACCCAGTAACGGGGAGGCTCCACAGAAGCCTATTCGAAGGTCTCTGATCATGACAGCTCCCCCTCCCACTGTCACATCCCCACCTACTACTGTTGTCTCACAACTTCCCACAGCCACTGTCCCAGAGGCAGCCCTAACCTCAGCCACTGTCCCGGAGGCAGCCCTAACCTCAGCCACTGTCCCAGAGGCAGCCCTAACCTCAGCCCCAACCACAACCACAGCCAAGTTCCAGCCCAGCATAGTTAATTTACCCTCAAAGTCCTCTACTGTCACCTCTCCTACAAGTAAGTCTCCTTCTGCCTCAGCCACCATGAGAATGCAGGAGGCCATTCGCTTGAGGACAGAGGCCAGAAGTAAAGAGGGGCCTCCCTCTCATCTCAGCCTGCACTCCCCAACTTCCCCAACAGGTCTCAAGTTCCCCTCATCTACCGCCAGTTTCATCTTCGCCAAGAGCACAAAGAAGGTTGTCATAGAAACCCTCTCAACCCCTGAGGCCCAGGCCAATCTCACAAAGAAGCTGGTGGCAGAGCTTTCATCTATGTCCAATCCATCCAAGTCCATAGAAACACAGAAGGAGGTGGCAGTCAAGGTTCCACCACCTGTGGCAAGGAAACCCAGGCTTAAGGTCACAGATGCAGAGCCCAGTGTGGAGACTGAGCATGTGCAAACTGCGGGACAGGAAGCACAGCCAGCAGACAACACTGAGGGTAAGGGATCTGTGATTCTGACACAACCATACTTGCTTCCTTTGTTACAGCTATTATCCATTCATGTTGATCTGATCTGACTTATCTTTCTCTCCTGTCAAAGGTGCTCCAGAGGCTCCAAACGGGACAGCAGTTAGTGTTGAAGTGTCACCATCATCATCATCCACATGAGCAACACTGCCACTTGGCAAGGACTAATCATTCACAAAGACAGACTGACTTTTACCTGTAAATTGAGAAGACCCAATGTGTCAAACACCATATGTCAATCACAAGAGGGAAAGAGATGGATCAAGGGGTGAGTGGATGAGAACTACAGAGCCTTCTGAAGGCAAGGCAACAGGACATAGCTAAATGTTGCCCTGTCAACAACAACAAAAACAATCCTTTGAGTTTATATGAAAATGGTGTTGGTCTTTAATTTCTCTAATACTATTTTTTCTATTTTAGAGTATTTTTCTTTGCCAGAAGGACTTCTTACTGGTCTGATTAACAATAGACAGCCATGGACAGCATTCTGGTCTAGGTACAAGGCTAGGTTGCCCTCTAGTGTCAACTATGGAATGTTACAGCTACTGCCGTTTGGTACACAAAACAATGAAAAGTTTTATAATCCACTTGTCTGGATTATATACCAGAATGTTGTATTTTTATATATTCATATCATTATAAGATCATGCACTATTAAATTGTGTTAAGTTCCCATTTCATCCTTCATGTGTTTGCATTAAACATTATTTACCTAATATAATTTCCTGTAAACATCTTCCATTGCATTTTGGGAGAAAAAAAATAAATGTTTTTTTTCTTTTGTTCTACGTTTCAATAATGTCAATATTTTATGAAGTCATCTGATGTCATCATATTTTCTTATCTCCCTAGCAACTAAAATGATGTCATCAGAACTGGATGATGTCATTTGTTCTGAGGATGAGAATCATATTCATGCTGAGAATCCCAATTTACATGTTCATATTTTGTTTCTCTGTTGTTGATATGAATGTTCATAGATTTGTACTGGAAGCTCATCCTTTGTATAAATCAAATCTCAGTCTTTCACTATGAGTATTTGAACAAATAGGTATTTGTCTTGTTTTTAATTACTTGTCCCTCAGATTTATATACACTTCCTTTCAACCAGATAGGAGCTATATTATACATTGCATTGATGTTGCTAAATTGTCCAGAAATTGGGATATTCCTCAACTGAATGAAATCTGCTTTGGAAGTACTAAATATTATTCAAAGTGATTTCAATGATAAAAGATTATGAAAAATGATTAAGTATAGTTTCACTTATTTCAATATAACCGAATAAATTGATTTATTCACAATGAATGAATTCAGCCATATCATTATTTCTACCCTTTTTCTGAAACATTTTGAGAAAAGTTCTGTCAATATTTTATCAGTCAGTTAGATCCATTTATGTGAGAGACACACACACACACACTTCCTGCTCTCGGGTTTCCCCCAGGTTTGTACCTTTTCTGTCTTATCAGGATGTTGAAACTTCACATTCACATACGTCTGGTTTTCCAGTGTCCATCTTAGACACATCTTTTGACAGTCTGTTGACAGTAATAATTTAGACAAATTATTGAATAGATTGACTGTATATGTAATGCATATTTTAATATTGTTATTATTTAGATTTGACATAATATATTGTTTACGTTTGAATGTTTGATTTGTCTGTCTCCTGGGTAATGTGTCAAACCTTGACAGGGGTAACAAAATAATCTGTTACCTTTGTCGAGGTTTATTTTTAAACCAGATGTTTATTGTATTATTGTTGCTGAGCTGCTATATAAACTCTTATTAGAGGGCATGTCTGAGAGAATCCATGGGGAATAAGGGATTGAATTTATGTGAGTGGATGGATCTCTGTTGGGGCTTAAAACGAAATGCCTTGATATGAATTGGGGTGTATCTTGATTTACAATGACAAATGAATAAGCAGGTCATAGAAGATACTAGAATAACGTCAAAGATTATTTGGCAATGTCCTTGTGTCACTGACGTTGTGTGTCATTTGGCGGACTCTAGCTTCTGTCACAGGCTTTCACCTCATCGAGAGGGAAGCCCGGGCTAGGCGGAGTCAGTGACAAAGAGTTGCAGTAAGTGCATGGAGTATCAGTAGGTCATTCATTCCTCAGCATAAACTGTAAAATACCAGTGCCTTGACTGCTTCTGATTCACTGAAGGACTTATTTTATTGTGTAGCATTGCTGGTTGAATAAAGTCAACTCTGTCATGACCTGGACATCATGAATCACTCAAAGGATGTTTTGTTTCTCTCCAGTTATTTAAGACAGTGGTTCACAAATGTTTTGCTTCGTGACCCACCAATTTAAGTGTCTGTTGAGTCGTGACCCAGCATAAATGGTTGAGTGGTGAAAAAACATACCCAGACCATAGAATAAGTATAGAAAAGGTATTAATAAAACCCTCAAAACATTACTGAATGTAGATTTGAGTATGGGTTCTAGAGACCAAAAAAATTATAATACTATATATTAATGACATTGTAAAAATGCACAAAAAATATCCTCCTGCAAACCAGTTTGTGAACCACTGATTTAAGACTTCCTTCTCTGGTAAGACTCACTTCTATGGTACTCCTGGTTTTACTATCAATGGGACCTAACTACACTGATGTAAGACTGTCTGTGTCCCTGTCGCTGTAGTTGAATTTGAGATATACAGCATTATGTTATTTTGTTATGAGATAACACATCAGTAGTACCAATGATTTACCATATTACTGTTTAAATAATACGTTGTTTACCAGTTAAAACCCACAGTCTTTCTCAAACATTAAGTGTGTGCTGAATTTACCACTATCCAGAGTGGTTAGTAAAACTGTTTGTGTTCCTGTGTCTGTAGATACATTTACTGCAGGAGGTTGGTGATATCTTAATTGGGGAGGACGAGCTTGTGGTAATGCCTGGAGCGGAATTAGTGGAATGGTATCAAACACATGGTTTCCAGCCATTATGAGCCATCCTCCCCTCAGCAGGCTCCACTGGTTTCAGATCTCTGTTCCCAGTCTGTCCAAGCTTGCCATCCATGGTGGAGATAGACTGCAGCTTCCTAGACTGCAGCTTCCCTGACTGACTGAAGTTTGCCGGTGACAACGATATCTTAACTTTAGCAAACACCAGTCTCAACATCAACAGTGAAGAGGCGACTCCGGGATGCTGGCCTTCTAGGCAGAGTTGCAAAGAAAAAGCCATATCTCAGACTGGCCAATAAAAAGAAAAGATTAAGATGGGCAAAAGAACACAGACACTGGACAGAGGAACTTTGCCTAGAAGGCCAGCATCCCGGAGTCGCCTCTTCACTGATGAGACTGGTGTTTTACGGGTACTAAACTCAGGAAGAAAAAAAACCGTCCTCTCACTGTCAACTGCGTTTATTTTCAGCAAACCTAAAATGTGTAAATATTTGTATAAACATAACAAGATTCAACAACTGAGACATAACAGTAACAGTCAGTATCTGGTGTGGCCACCAGCTGCATTAAGTACTGCAGTGCACCTCTTCCTCATGGACTGCACCAGATTTCCCAGTTCTTCAGTTCTTGCTGTGAGATGTTACCCCACTCTTCCATCAAAGCAAGTTCCCGGGCATTTCTGGGGGGAATGGCCCTAGCCCTCACCGTCCGATCCAACAGGTCCCAGACATGCTAAATGTGATTGAGGTCCGGGCTCCTCGCTGGCCATGGCAGAACACTGACATTCATGTCTTGCAGGAAATCACGCACAGAACGAGGAGTATGACTGGTGGCATTGTCATGCTGGAGGCTCATGTCAGAATGAGCCTGCAGGAAGGGTAGCACATGAGGGAGGAGGATGTTTCCTGTAACGCACAGCGTTGAGATTACCTGCAATGACAAGCTCAGTACGATGATGCTGTGACACACCGCCCCAGACCATGACGGACCCTCCACCTCCAAATCGATCTCGCTCCAGAGTACAAGCCTTGGTGCAACGCTCCTTCCTTCGACAATAAACGTGAATCCGACCATCACCCCTGGTGAGACAAAACCGCGACTCGTCAGCGAAGAGCACTTTTTGCCAGTCCTGTCTGGTCCAGCGACGGTGGGTTTGTGCCCATAGGCGACGTTGTTGCCGGCGATGTCTGGTGAGGACCTGCCTTACAACAGGCCTACAAGCCCTCAGTCCTCTCACAGCCTATCGATGACGGTCTGAGCACTGATGGAGGGATTGTACGTTCCTGGTGTAGCTCAGGTAGTTGTTGCCATCCTGTACCTGTCTCGCTGGTGTGATGTTCGGGTGTACCGATCCTGTGCAGGTGTTGTTACACGTGGTCTGCCACTGCGAGGATGATCAGCTGTCCGTCCTGTCTCCCTGTAGCGCTGTCTTAGGCGTCTCACAATACGGACATAGTAATTTATTGCCCAGGCCACAACTGCAGTCCTCATGCCTCCTTGCAGTATGCCTAAGGCACATTCACACAGATGAGCAGGGACCCTGGGCATCTTTCTTTTTGTGTCTTTCAGAGTCAGTAGAAAGGCCTCTTTAGTGTCCTAAGATTTCACAACTGTGACCTTAATTGCCAACTGTCTGCAAGCTGTTAGTGTCTTAACGACCGGCCCACAGGTGCATGTTCATTAATTGTTTATGGTTCATTGAACAAGCATGCGAAAAAGGGACATTTCTTTTTTTTGCCGAGTTTATTTGAATAGACTGACGACTTTCAGAAGAAAGTTCTTTGTTTCTGGCCATTTTGACCCTGTAATCGAACCCACAAATGCTGAAGCTCCAGATACTCAACTAGTCTAAAGAAGGCCCATTTTATCGCTTCTTTAATCAGAACAGTTTTCAGCTGTGGTAACATAATTGCAAAAGGGTTTTCTAATGATCAATTAGCCTTTTAAAATTATAAACTTGGATTAGCTAACACAACATGCCATTGAAACACAGGAGTGATGGTTGCTGATAATGAGATACACCAATGTAGATATTCCATAAAAAAATCTGCTGTTTCCAGCTACAATAGTCATTTATAACATAAAAAATGTCTACACTGTATTTCTGATGAATTTGATGTTATTTTAATGGACACATTTTTTAAAAATTTCTTTAAAAAACAAGGACATTTCTAAGTGACCGCAAACATTTTCATGGTAGTGTATATACTATGATGTATTTTTTATTGGTCCGTGGGCCTACGAAAGGGGTGTGGCCAACGATTGACCATCCCTGATTTAGTGGGCCAAAGCGCTCTGTTGAGCAACAAGTCCAGAGGTTTATTGTTACGAAACTCTCCTATCAGAGGCCGTAAAAAGGAAACATGCTCAGACATGAGCATCTACAGAAGGTCTTCCTTGAGAAATAAGGGATTGGAATGGATTCATGTGGATCTTTGTTGGGGGCTAAAAACTAAATTCCTTTATACGTTCAAATCAGAATGGGTCTGGATCTGGATTTACAATGATAACTTAATAGACAAGTCATGCAATAAACGACTGCCTGCTATGTACCTGAGTGTCATGGAGCCAGTGTCAGAATGAAAGATTAGTGGTTCTTTCATTTTCAAAATACATTGCATGACACCAGTGCCTGGACTGCAGCTAATTCATTGAAGGACTTACTTGAATTTGACAAATACCGATTGAATACAGTAAACTCTGTCATGAGTTGGAAATCCTGGGTCACTCAATTATGTTTTGTTTCAATCCTGTTCTTCAAGGGATCTTATTCTGGTATACACATTTCTATGGTACTCTTCTTTTACTGTCAATGGTAACTACTTAAATGTAAGGAGTAATGTGTATCTGATCAAAAGTGTCACTGTAATCATGATATCTTAGATGGGGTAGTGAGACTGTCTGTGTCCCTGTCTGTCTATAGTTGAATTTGAGATCAAGGTTCCCAGTGAACCCTAGCTTTCCATCGTGGGGCAGCATGTGGTACTAGACTGCACTTTTCCTGTGGGAAAGGTCTGGGACCTGGCCAGCAGTGTGATCACATGGGAGAGAGGGATGGAGGTGATCCACAGCTTCTACTACGGTCAGGACCAACTGGACAGACAGAGCAGACATTATGCCAACAGAACAAGCCTGTACCACTCAGAGATGAAGAGGGGTAATGCCTCTCTCATGCTGGACCATACCAACCTGGGGGACAAAGGGGACTATACCTGCTCTGTGAGCACAGTGCTGGGCAGTCAGAAGACCTTTCCCCTGAAATTAGCAGGTGTGATAGAGTATTAAACATTCTCCGCTTTGTGGACTGAAAATGACTGATGTCCTAGAAAAGCACTGTTCTTTATCACACCAATTTGGGTTTCTTGGGATGTAAAATGCTTACTGAGATAGTTTAATTGCATGAAAGAATATAAAGTGTATCCATGACCTCTATTTCAGCATACAGCTGGACTTCACAGCATCTCCAAGCAATGTGGAGCTAGTCTTGACCTCACAGGGAGGGTATCCCCGACCCTTGGTGCAGTGGCTGGATGACAGCGGTGATGATGTCACTAATAAAACAGTCATACATCTTTTAGAGGACACACATGGACTATACTCGGTCTTCAGTACACTGACCCTACAGGGACCTTTCAACAAGACCTTCACTTTCGTCCTGAAGAACAAGGACCTGAGACAGGAGATCAGAAGAGCGATCACACGTCAGAGGTAAATAGACAATATCCTGGATTTGAAAAACCCTTGACATTGCCTCTCTACTGCACAAATGTTGAGAGAGAGAAATATAGAGGTCAGTTTAGACGTAGAGTATAATCGCAATGTTCAAACATTTTCTTCCCAGGAAATGAGAGGTCAGTGGAAAAAAGCAGAGTTTCTGAAGCCAACAGAAAAAGATGGACAATTCTTGTTCCTATAGTGACATTTGTACTGCTGTTGTTTGTACTATTAATATCAGCACTGAGAAAAACATGTGGGCCAGTGGAAAATAAACGTAAGAATATATATATATATAGATGAATGGAGTCTGATTTTTGAGACTGTTGGCAATGCTGCCCAGAGTACTTTCCCAAGAAGTTACTGCCATATTACTTTATAGTTTACCATGTACATTTGGGTGGTACTTAAGTTCTGACATACCGCCAATATTTGTTGTTTTGTTTATTTATCAGACAATGATGCAATGGATGCTGTTGAAACAATGAAAAATGCCAAGTTTCACTGACTATAATGAGGATTGTAATGGTGGTTGTACTGGAACTGCTGGTAGAGCAGTAACAGTGGCATTGAGATCATGCTAAGTCACAAAAAAGTTATCACAAATATAAAGTATCAAAATCATGTTAAACTCATAAATTATCTGCTTAGTGGATGACTAGATTTACACTAGATAGGTCATGATATACTGAGCATACAGTAATAGTCTGAAAGTGAGTAATACAGTCTCCATGTCATGTTAATGGAATGTAAAAAAAAAATCACCCATAGCTTTCTGTACCAGTCAGTTTATTAGCTCAATCAAGGTGAGGCAATGCAGTCGGTGTGATCTGGAACATTTTCAACCAAAGATTCTCAGTCAGTGCGACAGGGAAACAAACATTAACTTCCTTTATAGCACTTAAGACACACTTAGCGGAGATATTGTGGATACTGCTTGGACAGCAGTGGTTGGTTTGTTATCCCATGTTCACATTTTACAATGACCCTAGTTAGCATGCTCAGAAAAATCATGTAGTATGTACAAACATTGTGGGGCAAATGTATTAATGTAATGTCTGACTGGGAAAACAGTGGGCCTATTGATGTCATTATCAGTATTCTTCACCTACCGTTATGTGCATTTCCTGCTTTGAGATAAAGACAAGGAAAGGATTTGTAATTTTGGCTGAAAAGTTTACTTCCTCAAATGTTTAAGTCAAAGTAAAACAAATCTTGTAGAAAGACTTCCCATTCCATCTGGTGATTAAGAAATTAAGAGTTGCATTATTTATTTCAACTGTATCAGTGGTGTACCGTAGTAGAAGTCTATGGTTAAGATTAGAATGAACCACTGTATGGTCTCAGTCACTGACCCCATCACCACTTGAAATGCCAAACCCTGGGCAAGTCTTTCCCACCGTCAGTCCCGGACTCTACCAGCCCGTCAAAATCACTAATGATCTCCTCACCAGTCTCAGAGAAGAGTGGAAACGTCTTGTCATCCTCATCTGTTTCCCCAGACTCCACTCTTCCTTCCTTCCCCTCATCCTCAGGAATCACAAGTGGTTGCACCTCACCCACCCCAAATCCCCATTCCTTCATGGACTGTGAAACCACCTCTTCCTGTGATACAGACTTTCCCCCCATCTCTGATCCCAGGGAGGACTCCTCCTGTGGATGCATCCATTGCCTTTCAATGGAGCCCTCCTCGGTCAACACTGATCCCTTACTCTCCCATGGATTCCTCTCTCTCAACTCTGCCCTCTCCCATGGAAACTCTAGTCGCAACCCTGTCCCCTCAGCTCTAAACCCTGACCCCTCTCCCCTTATCAACTGTGAATCCCTCACACCTGACCCCTGTGTGCCCTCAAATATCTCCCCCTTTCTAAACACAGTCTGAACCACTGACTCCTCACCCTCCAACGGCACTGATTCATCCTCCTTGGAACGAGTATAACCCTCTTCCTTATCACGATACTTCTCCACGTCAATGGTTTCCAGTAGATCTGGGTTGTCAAACTCATCCATTTTGGTCTCAAACCAGACAGTGTCTTCAACTAGTGAGGGACTGACTGGTGGGAAACCACCCTTTGGTGCGGATGGCTGATCTAAGAGCAGTAGAGGCCCGCTGCTGGCAAACCCTACAGGATATGGAAATCAACAGGTTAGAAGTGTCATCACTACTGGAGGCCTCATCACCATGGCCTATTTGAGCACAAGGGAGATGTCAGTGCTGTATACCCAAACCAGTGATTATGGGTTAGGTTGAGTCACTTACCCTTCACCATGGATCTTCTGGGTTTCGGTGTCACACATTTGGAGTCACAGCAGTCACAGATGGAATCCTCTCCCATGACAGCTTTCCACCTACAGAAGGGGAATCAAAGAGACTACTTATATTTGTAATTTAGCAAACGCTCTGATCCAGAGTGATTTGCAGTTATGATATTCAACTTAAGATTGCTTGGTACAACAACCACATCTCAGACATAGTGTGTAAAACTTCTCAAAGCCGCCATCAGCAAAGTCAGTACAAAAAGGCAAGTGTTAGGGGTGTAAAGGTCTTGAGTGCAAGGAGGAAGTAAGTTCAAGAGCAGACTACATTTCCCACAGTGCAACATCTTACTCCTACCAGCATACCTGTTCTCTTGGTAGGTGCAAGACTTGTGTATGGGGCCGGTTTCCTCTGATGTCACATGCAGTTTACAGTGAAGGAAGACCTAGAGGAGATGAAAAGATGAACTCTGATAAAGGAAATTGAAAAATTAATGTCAATTATTTTATTGCTCAAAGGCCACAATTAGTTTGCTTATTTACAATAAACAGCCCTGTTAATATGCATACATGCAACATAAATGTCCAGAGTGATTGAGATTCAATGATAGGGTACAAGTCTCCCATACTCACCGGTGTGTCTGGGTCAGAGGTGAACTGGAAGGCACTGAGGAAGAACCGGAGGGTGTCATCAGTCCTGGGGGAGACAAACTGAGAGCCACCAGGGTTCTTCTGGCTCTCCAGCATGCAGCTGTGGATCAGAGAACAATGAGTTTACACTCAGGTCAGCGTAATGTGTAGGTTTATATTCCTCCTAACCAAGTCCTTATCAGGTGCAACCCAAAGGAATCTCTGTTCTCCATGCGTACATACCCAAAGTTGTCAATGACAGTGAACTTGAGGGATGTCTTGGAGTCTTTAGATGTTGTGGCATAGCAGTGGTTGATGAAAAGCTTTCCTCCATGGGATAGATTAAGTGCAGAAACCTGGAAATTAATGGTCTGTCCCAGCATGTACACCTGGGACTTGGCTGGCATGGCCCATGCATCTAAAAGACATGAAACAAAAGACATATTGCTGAATATGTAAAAACATGTCACAACTGGTTTGCATTAAAAGTGATTATAAAAATCAATTCAATCTTGATCCACTCATAACCAACCACAACATTATCCTCACCGTCCATCAGCTGGATTCGGAAGTTAACGCGCCCCTTTAGCTTTTTAAGCACGGTGTGTGTTTCCCACGTAGGGCGCACCACCAGCTGATAAACATGATGATACCTGTGCAGAAGGATATGGTTTATCGGTTTATAGTGATATTGTGGATATAGCCGCATCATTAAATTATGAGGCGACTAACCTTTGAAACCGACACTCGACCTGCACGTTAAAGCGATGCGCTCTGCGTGGGAACCAGGTCAGAGGCGTGTAATGGAGCACAAATGTATAGATGAGATAACCCGGTGGCATCTGTCAGTGATGAGATTAAAATGTTATAATTTCATACAAGCAAGAACGTTAACTCCAACAAGACTATCAGTTTAATCACCTTCAACAATCTTACCTGCCGTTTGCCATCACACTCCATCAATGGATACGAGAAGAGCAAGTCACCATAAGGCATGAGAACACCGTTACTCTTGCAGGTGCTTCCCAGCGTCAACTCATCTGTGTCGGCCTCAAAACCATAAAAATTCCGTTTGACCCGGACCACGAAGTCACCACTGGAACACGTAACCGAAACGTCCGGGAGCGTAGCAAAATCAGGTTGAGACTTTGGTACAGTCCTATCGAGAAGCGTAGGGCGCTGGATCTCGGGTGGTGGAGATGAATATATCCTTACAGGCGCTGGTGTGAGTTGGGGTGTTCTGAATGAGATACTGTGAGAGAGTATCCTCGGGCTTGATTTTCTGTTTGCTGTGGATGATAGGTGGGCTGTAAGCAAGTCACCAACGCCTTGTGATGTGCCCAGTTTGAGGATTTTTCTCCTGCCAACTGGACGTGAAACAGACGGAGACCCATAAATACCCGATGTAGATATTGCAATACTAAGTGAAAATACTCTCCATAAAATACAGAGCCACCACTTTATTTTCATCGCAAGAAATGTGATGTTTCGTTTTCCACCTTTCTGTAGACACGGGTGTCCTCTATACCGAACACAGCTTGAGGTGATTTGTCATTAGGTAGGCTGAACTGGGACGATGTTCCAATATGTAAGAAATACACCCTTGCTTGAGTCCTTCCTTCCTTCCTTGATAAATGCCCAATCACTGATCTAACATGATTGTACCTGAAAGTATGAGTTCCATTAAACCAATCCAGTCATGTGAGGTCAGTGATTATTGGAACGAATGATGGAAGGAAGGATGCATCTTTTAGGTATTGGATGTGGGGTCAGCCCTTTCAGAGTTAATTGAGTGCAATTAGCTGAGAAGAAAGGAATGTCTGAAATATTGGCATGTCTTTTCAACTTTTGCAGAAAGAAAAACATTGTTCTGTCAGGACAAGTGACAATATGTCTGAAAATATTACTGTCTTTACATTTCAAACTCTGTCAGAAATAATTCCTGAGTTACACCAATGTAATTTTATTATTGTACATATTTTTTAGCAGCTGTCAGTGCTGTAAACTTTATCCAGTTTCAAACATATTTACAATTTACAAACAATATATACACAAAACATGTACACCAAAACAGCACCATACTGGAGTGAGGAGCACATTGGAGAAAGCTCTTAAAAACCTCTTCATGTAATCTAAAATGTAATCTGCATAATCCCCAAAAGTAATTATTCATCATGCAAGGACCATAAACGATAACTAATAATGCTGCATACTCCAAGAAAATGTTAAAATCTCAACTTTCTGGAAATTTAAAATATATATAAATTAAATGCTGAGGTGTAGTCCCTTTTGAGGACACAAGCTCAAGTACATTTTTGCTGAAAATATGTAATTTTCTGACATTTACTATTCAACAAAACCGTATGAATAAAGCTTGAAATGACATATGCTCTATACAGTATAATCAAATTATAAAACCAAGGACTAAGATTTTACCTTCCTTTTAACTGTAAAATACATATTTGTATGTTTAGTGTGAGAAACTGTGGATATTTTCTAAAGGTCTCTCTGCCCCACAGCTGTGATCACACAGAGCTCTAGCTTGGCTTCCTGAACTCATTAGGAAAGCTCCTTTCATCTTACATCTATGACAGTGTACTGGTTTAAAATCTATGAATTATTTTAGATTAATAGCTATAAATCGATGTCTGGATGTGCTATAGTGATGAAACCACTGTCTCCTGCTGCACTACGATGTAAGGATGGCAGGTATGTGCTTTGTCAGTGGCTGTGATGTAGGGTTCAGGCAGGAGTTGGACACTCAGAAGAGCGAATGAAATGGTAGGAGAGACAGCCCAGCTTCTAGTGGTTTCAGATTTCACATCCTATGTCGCACAGGCCACTGTGTCCCTGGGAACAAGGGCCATCGCTCAATGCAAGTCATTTCGATCTACGGTGTTCACAGATCAATTTACGAGCATAAATGTCCCAGAACCACCACGCAGGTCACCTAAATAGAGGATTTTACATCTAAGAGGTTATGTACCCATTGTAGGCTACTACCCAAAGAAAATACTCTGTTTTTAGATATCTAGATACTGCTTAGGATTTGTCAAGGTTGTTCAATATTACAGTACTTATACTTGAGACATTCAAGAGTAAAGAACATTTGAGTTCTGAATTTTGATTTGTCTGATAAAATAGAAAACTTGGCTTTGGTCTGATCAAAAAGATTCATAACAAGAGTACAGACATTAAAAAACTGATTGTTGGTCACATTGCACACACCATAAGATCAGGACACAGCCTCAACTGACACATTATCTTTAGAAAATACTTCTAAATAATATGAGAAACAAATTAAGCCTATCATGTGTTGACAGTCAACTAATCATTCTGATGATCATACAACGTGTGTGTGGGGGGTTTAGTCATATACTGTGTGCACACACGCAAAATGTAAACATCCATATTCAGACGAGTGTATATAGAATTTGATTATCTGCAATGATTATTACCAAATTAGTACTGTGTGCTTTCATCGAAACATAACTCATTTTAAATAGTTAGTGAAGATTCTGTGCTTTGGGCCAAGATGGCCTCTAAGATGTACAGTTGAAGGCATCAAACATTAAGTTAGGCCTGAGATAAGTTGTTAGTCTCCCCACTAGCCTTTGGACTCACCAAGAAAGACGGCTTTTTAAGGAAAGTCTTAGTATCGTGGGGGAGAAACAACTTTGACCAAATAGAATTTAGTTCAAACTTGTACAGAAAATCTTATTGCGACAACAAGGTTTACAAAGTACAACTCTACAAGCCGCGCTGTTAAGCCAGTAATTATAAAGGTGGAAATCAGCTAGCCTAGCTATAGTAAGTCTGAAATCTAGACACATTATTGGCAATGTTAATGAGTTCATTAAGGTTAGAGTTTCTTTTACAAGGTTCCTTGTTTCTTTTCCCCATGAGACACAAATGTAATTCCAGTGGATAAGATTGTAATAGTTATGTGCTCTCCACATCCCTAAAGAGGAGTACTATCCTCTTGAAATTAGTTTATTTATTTTTTGTTGTTGTAAATAACCATTTAAATCCAGTGCAGTTACTGATATGCCCCAAAAAATGAATGCTGAAATCCTCCCTCTATGAGGACCATCCTGCAGATTGGAAAGTATTGTTTTAGTGCAGAGAAAGCTTTCCCACCCTTTGACCTAATATCCTTGGTTCAGGTAGACAAACATCTCATTAAAAAACATCTTGAATTTGATGGGTAAATGCATGATTAACAATCCCAAACTAATGTTTGTCATGTAAACAAACAACCGATAAACCAGTATCACGAATCACATACATAGTACAGTACAGTAGGTACTCTACAGAGAGCGATGACTCAAAATGTCCACTAGAGGTCTCTGTAACCTGTGGAATCCTGTGGAGACGAGGGCCATTGTGTTCATGTAGCAGTAGTGTGGTCTGTGGTTTCTCCTCCGTTAGTCCAGCTTAACCCAAAACTCACAAACTCTGTCCAGGCTCCCCAGTGGCCTCATCACTCCAGCCTGCCACTGCAAACACGCGAGACAGCGGTGGCCTTTTGGTTGGTCGCCCTTCTCTCCAGGGGGTTCCTATACAACGCTCCCAAGCTCTGTGGACTCAGTCTCGGAATCCTGATCGCTCGCCCTGTTTCAGAATGGGAACACAGCCAAGCGTTAGAAACAAAGGACTTATTCATCGCAGAGTGGCTAAGGATTAAAGTGTGTCCTTTGCATTTAGCTGAAGTATAGAGAAAGATGCCAGAACGGAACTAAGTTTAGTGTCCCCCTGTGAAGAGATTGGTCACTGGATCGCTTAGCTCCCCAGTGCACTCAGTTACTTAATTTAGGAGGAAATAGCTTGGGTCCTGCATGAACCCTGTTCTATTACAATGAGTGTCTGGCTTAGATAGCCTCAATCAGCCCTAATCGTGTGTGCGTGTTTGGTCTAACTCACCGCATCTCCTGCAGTAGTTTCCGGTTGCCTTGCCTCCTCTCCTCGTCGATGGGGTAGGTCTTGAATATAAACAGCCCCAGGAATATCAGAACAACAGGAGCAGGAGAGACCAGCACCTTCAGCGTTAAATTCACTGCATCGGGTTGCGAGCAGCCTCTGGTCACATAGCCGGCAAAGCTGCAAAAACATTTCCAGGGAGAGAAGAAAATAAAAATAACATCAAAAAGATGCAGTTTGGTTTGATTATGAATGTGGATTGTGTTATTGTTCACCACAGGACTGCACCGGTGAATTGAGAAAATTAAGCTAGGTCATCTTTAAAAACGCAGTTATCATAGGCCCTTTCATAAAAAATACACACAAAAGTATGTGTACACCCCTTCAAATTATTGGATTCGGCTATTTCAGTCACACCCGTCACTGACTGGTGTGTAAAATCGAGGACACAGCCATACAACCTCCATAGACAAACATTGGCAGTAGAATTGCCTTACTGAAGAGCTCAGTGACTTTCAACATGGCAAGGTTGGCAAGGCCACCTTTCCAACAAGTCAGTTCGTCAAATTTCTGCCCTGCCCCGATCAACTGTAAGTGCTGTTATTGTGAAGTGGAAACATCTAGGATCAACAACGGCTCTGGCGCGAAGTGGTAGGCGCACAAATCGTCTGTCCTCAGTTGCAACACTCACTACAGAGTTCCAAACAGCCTCTGGAAGCAACGTCAGCACAAGAACTGTTCGTTGGGAGCTTCATGAATGGGTTTCCATGGCCGAACAGCCGCACACAAGCCTAAGATCACTTTACACAATGCCAAGCATTGTCTGGAGTGGTGTAAAGCTCGCCGCCATTAGACTCTTGAGCAGTGGAAACGGGTTCTCTGGCGTGATGAATCACGCTTCAAATCAATCAAATCAAATTTGTCTCATACACATGTTTAGCAGATGTTATTGCGGGTGTAGCTCCAACAGTGCAGTAATACCTAACAATACACACAATCTAAAGTAAAGGAATGGAATTAAGAATACATAAATGTTTGGACGAGCAATGTCAGAGCGGCATAGACTAAGATACAGTAGAATACAGTATATACACATATGAGATGAGTAATGCAAAATATGTAAACATTACTAAAGTGACTAGTGTTCCAATTATTAAAGTGGCCAGTGTTTTCAAGTCTATGTATATGGGGCAGCAGTCTATGTGGGGCTAGTGTTGGCGATTTAACAATCTGATGGCTTGAGATAAAAGCTGTTTTTCTAGTCTCTCTGTCCCAGCTTTGATGCACCTGTACTGACCTCGCCTTCTGCAGGGTGAACAGGCAGTGGCTCAGGTGGTTGTTGTCCTTGATTATATTTTTGGCCTTTGTAACATCGGGTGCTGTAGGTGCCCTGGAGGGCAGGTAGTTTTCCCCCGGTGATGCGTTGGGCAGACTGCACCACCCTTTGGGCCAGCAACCTTGCGAGGGTTAACATGCTTAAACGTCTTATTCACGCCGGCAACGGAGAAGGAGAGCCCACAGTCCTTGGTGGCGGGCCACGTCAGTGGCACTGTGTTATCCTCAAAGCGGGTGAAGGTGTTTAGCTTGTTCGGAAGCATGTCGGTGTCCGCGACGTGGCTGGTTTTCCCTTTGTGGTCCGTGATCGTCTGCAGACCCTGCCATATACACGTCACCTGTCTGAGCCGTTGAATTGCATCTCAATTTCGTCTCTATACTGACGTTTTGCCTGTTTGATTGCCTTACAGAGGAATAACTACACTGTTTGTATTCAGCCATATTCCCAGTCACCTTGCCGCTTTCAGTTTTGCGCGAATGCTGCCATCTATCCACAGTTTCTGGTTAGGGTAGGTTTTAATAGTCACAGTGGATACAACATCTCCTATACACTTCCTGATAAACTCAGTCACCGTATTAGTGTATTCCTCTGTTGATCTCGGAGGCTACCCAGAACATATCCCAGTCCACGTGATCAAAACAATCTTGAAGTGTGGATTCCGATTGGTCAGACCAGCGTTGAATAGTCCTTAGCACAGGAGGAGCAAAATGAGGTTGTGATCAGATTTCCCGAAGGGAGTGCAGGGGAGGGCCTTGTAGGCATCCCAGAAGTTGGAGTAGCAGTGGTCAAGTGTTTTAGCAGCGCGGGTACTAGAGTCAATGTGTTGATAGAACTTCAGTAATGTTTTTCTCAAATTTGCTTTGTTAGAATCCCCAGGTACAATAAATGCGGCCTCGGGATATGCATTTTCCAGTTTGCATAAAGTCCAGTGAAGTTCTTTGAGGGCCGTTGTGGTATTGGCTTGAGGGGGAATATACACAGCTGTGACTATAACCGAAGATATTATCTCCCAAGAGAATTACGGTTGGCATTTGATTGTGAGGTGTTTTACGTCGGGTGAACAAATGGACTTGAGTTCAAGTATGTTGTTACAATTACACCGTGAGTAGTTAATCATGAACATACACCCCCGCCCTAATTCTTCCCGGAGTGATATTTATTATTGTCTGCATGATGAACTGAGAACCCAGCTGGCTGACCGGACTCAGACAGTATATCCCGAGAGTGCCATGTTTCTGTATAACAGAGTATGTTACATCCCTGATGTCTCTTTGAAGGAAATCCTTGCCCTGTGCCCGTTAGCTTTATTATCCAGAGACTGAACATTAGCAAGTAATATACTCTGAAGCGGTGGGTGGTGTGCGTGCCTCCTGAGTCGTACGATAAGTCCACTCCGAGTACCTTTATCGCACCAGCAGTGTTTTGGAACCGATTTTGGAAAAAGATCAGATTTCGGAAAAGTTATATTCCTGGTTGTAATGCTGGTGAGTTACTGCCGCTCTGATATCCAAAAGTTCTTCCCGGTTGTAATAACACAAAACATTTCCTGGGCTAATAATATAAGAAATAACACATAAAAAAAAAATACTGCAAAGTTTCCTAAGAGCTAGAAGCACAGCAGCCCAATCCGTTGGCGCCATCTTCACCATCTGGCAGTCCACAGCCAAATCTGGGTTTGGCAGATGCCAGGAGAACGCTACCGGCCCGAATGCTGTGCTAACTGTAAAGTTTGGTGGATGAGGAATAATGGTCTGGGGCTGATTCGGAGCTAGGCCCCTTAGTTCCAGTGAAGGGAAATCTTAACGCTACCGCATACAATGACATTCTAGACAATTATGTGCTTCCAACTTTGTGGCAACAGTTTGGGGAAGGCTCTTTCATGTTTCAGCATGACAATGCCCCCATGTGCAAAGCGAGGTCCATACAGAAATGGTTTGTCGAGATCGGTGTGGAAGAACTTGACTTGCCTGCACAGAGCCTTGACCCATCAAATACTTTTGAGATGAATTGTAAAGCCGACTGCAAGCCAGGCCTAATCACCCAACATCAGTGCCTGACCTCACTAATGCTCTTGTGGCTGAATGGAAGCAAGTCCCCTCAGCAATGTTCCAGCATCTAGTGGAAAGCCTTCCCAGAAGAGTGGAGGCTGTTACGGCAGCAAAGGGGGGGACCAACTCCATACTAGAGAGAGGGGCAGCTGAACACCGTATGCTGGAAAACACCCAGTTTGTTATTTTTTATTAAAACAAAACCGCTATTAATTAAGAATACGAAACTTGTTTTGCATTCCGCAACATGTTTAGCTTTTAACAGTTAGGAAACACCGCTAACCAAACAGTGCTAGATGGCTGTACTACAGACACCTGTCGTCGTCGTGTGAAAGACGCATTGTTAAAAAAATTTGAAAAACAACTGGCTGCAGTAAAGAGCCAACATGGATACTAAAGAGATCCTGAGGGAAATCGAGAAGTACCAACAGCTTTACGCTATGGAGGAACAACATACTCCATCACGGAAAGAGCCGACTACCTCAAAAAAGAACTCGAACCAGACACGGACGATTTACTTACCGTTGAAGTAGAGGCTAGTGCTCTGGCTGGAATCCATGCAACATTGGAAAAGTTGTGTGAGGAGGTAGCAGGGCTGAGGGGGAGTTTGGAGTTTAGCCAGAGTGAAATTATCATGCTCCAAGGAAAGAACAAGGCACTCACAGCCAAGGTAAAAATCCACGATTCCAAAATGGATTGTCTACTCAGGAAAAACAGAGTGATGAAGGAGTTGCTGCTAGACATACAAAGTCGTAGCATGCGTAAAAATCTAATATTTTCTGGAATTCCTGAGGACGCATCCAATAATCCAGAGGGCGTGATCAGACAATTCATGCAATCCGCCTTGAAACTTCCTCTAGAGACTAAACAAGGTGGCGTTCCACTATGTTAACAGACTTGAAGCGACAAGACCAAGGGTCCCCGACCGATCATCGCAAAATTTGAACACTACCAACAAAAGGAACTGATCAAAAGCAGGGGAAGGGAGCTCAAAGGGACCAGGAGATAAACCCGGGAGATAAACAAACGTCGCAAGACACTGTATCCTGTACAGAGGCAACAGAAGGAGAGGGGTACACGTTGTGGACAAACTCTTTATAGATGGACAGCTATTCCGAGACAGCTCCATAACACCATGGCTGTACTAAATTCTGCAGGGATTTCAGGTTACAAAAAAAAGAAAGTATGGGAACTGTAAAAATATAAAAACTGTAAAAACACTATGAAGTGGATATGAACACACACATACTCAATTACATGTTCACTTACACACTTGATCCCGCTCTCTACTCTCCCTCTCTATTGTCGAGAACTGTTGTATAATTTAATATATATAAAATGTCATATATATATGTAATATAATATGTAATATATATATGTAATATAATATGTCATATAATATATATATATATATATATATAATATTATATATACACATACACACGTATATACATACACACATACATATATTTAAGAAAAGCAATAACTTACTGTAGACTGTTTACAGGAAACTCATTCTACATCCTTTAGATGAAGCGTGGAAAAACGAATGGGGTGGCGAAATAATTTTCTGTCATAGACAAAGGAACTCAAAAGGTGTGATGATATTAATTAACAAAAATTTTGATCTGAATGTGAAAATAGTTAGGAATGATTTGCAAGGAAGGGGGATATTTTGAAGATGGAAGTGGACGAAAAAGTGATTTGGCTCATTAATCTATATGGTCCAAATCAGGATGATCCATACTTCTTAGAAAATATTTATTGAACTTACAGACAACAAATGATCAAATCATTATGGTAGGAGACTATAACAGTGTTAAGTAGCTCAAAGGACCGTAAAGGAAATCACCCTACAAACTATCATCACCGTGCCCTTAAGGAAATCACAAATATTATGGAAACATTAGAAATAGAGGATATTTGGAGACTAAAAAAACCCAGACCTAGTGAGATATACATGGAGACTTAATCAAGCTGGTCGTCTTGACTACTTTCTTGTCTCTTTCTCTCTTGCATCAAAGGTTAAAAAAGACAGAATGCGATCAGATCATCATCTAATTGGCCTTCACATAACTCTTTTCTACGTTGACAGAGATATTGGAAATTTAATCAAAGTTTACTGGAGGACATCTTATTTTTAACTAAGACAAAATAATGTATTACTTAATTTTTCCAGTATAATATAGGAACAGCAAATCCACTTATTGTTGGGATACCTTTAAATGTACCTTCAGGAGGACATTCAATTCAATATTCATCAATAATAAAAAAGCCGTTTCTGGCTAAAGACACAAGACTAACATTAACTAATAGTACAGGTAGATAGCAATAAAATGATACTACAGAGATAAAATAAGTTAGAGGAAAAACAAAAATAACTTGAGCAACTTATTCAAGACCAATCTAATGCAATCTATTACAAAAAATAAAGCAAACTGGATGGAATATGAAGAAAACTGCACAAAATTCATCAACACAGGAACGCTAACAGAAATTATTTGCAGAAACTCGTTACTGATTCTCCGAATGATATTTTAAAAGAGGAAGGTAAATATTTTAAGTAGATGTTCTCTTTTCCGTCTGATCCTCTCCCACTGAATGAAGATTATGGTAAAGAATTCTTTCCAAATAAAAGAAAAAATTGAAAATTAACAAATGTACAGAAAGATCAGTGCGAAGGTCAAATTGCCGAGGCAGAACTTTGAGGCTATTAAATCCGTTCAGTCTGAAAAAACCGAGGGCTTGATGGCATACCGGTAGAGGAAAATCAAGTATTATTTGATATACTAAAAGCTCCATTGTTAGATTGTTTTAACTACTCCTATAGAAATGGTAGTCTCTCAGGTACTCAGCAGGAAGGTCTGATTTCTCTATTATTAAAAGAAGACCCAGATGGCAAATATAAAGATTCCATGTAAAATAAACTGGAGGCCTCTTACACTTCAATGTTGTGATGCAAAAATACTAGCGAAATGAATAGCACTCAGAATGAAAAGGGTTTTCCAGGTATTGTTTATCCTGACAGGACAATAATAGAACTTCATGAAACATCTAAGAAGCCAGGTCTGGTATTTTCAATTTTGGTGAATCCCTTATAAAATGGGTAAATGTAATGTATAGCAACCCCAGGTGTAAAATAGTAAATAACGGCTACTTCTCAGAGAGTTTTGAATTGTCAAGAGGAGTTAAACAAGGGTGTCCGCTGTCACCATATCTATTCGTTATGGCCATTGAAATGCTAGCTATTAAAATCAGATCCAATAACAACAGAGGATTAGAAATCCAAGGCTTAAAAACAAAGGTGTCCATGTATGCCGATGACTCAAGTTTTATATTCAGTCCGTAAACTAGATCCCTGCATGTCTCATTGAAGACCGAGATAACTTTTCTGTACTCTCTGGACTAAAACCTAATTATGATAAGTGTACAATATTACATATTGGATCTTTTAAAATACGTTTTATTACCCTGCAGTTTACCTATAAAATGGACTGACGGTGAAGTGGACATACTTGGTATTCATATCACAAAAGATATATGCTCTCCACAATGAATTTCAATAGAAAACTAGTAAAAATAGACAAGATCCTGCAACCATAGGGAAGTAAATACCGGTCTATTTATGGAAATATTGCCCTGATTAACTCCTTAGTCATATCTCAGTTCTCACTTATGGCGCTGCCTACTCCTGATGATTCGTTTTTCAAATTATATGGGTAAGAAATATTTTGCTTTATCTGGGACGCTAAACCAGACAAAATAAAGTGTGCCTATCTCTATAATGAATTGGGTGGATTGAGATTATTAAATATAAAAGCACTAAACTGCTCTAAAAGTTTCACTTATTCAAAAGTTACTTGAACCCTAAATGGTTCTCAGGTAGACTACTAAGAAAAGCTCATCCATTGCTTAAAAATGGCCTTTTTGCCTTTGTGCAGATTGCCATGTCTCATTTTCGATTAATTGAAAATGATACTTTTTCAAAGTGTCTCTCTTTTTCAAACAATTTTACCTTTATTTAACTAGGCAAGTCAGTTAAGAACAAATTCTTATTTTCAATGACGGCCTAGGAACAGTGGGTTAACTGCCTGTTCAGGGGCAGAACGACAGATTTGTATCTTGTCAGCTTGCGGATTTGAAGTTGCAACCTTCTGGTTACTAGTCCAACGCTCCAACCACTAGGCTACCCTGCCGCCCCAAACAAGCATTGCACAGCTGGCTACAATTTCAATTTCATCCCCTTGAAAAGATAGAACAAATATTATGGCTGAACTCAAATGTGCTGGTTGATAAAATAGCTGTATTTATGGGAAAGATTTTTGAAAAGGGTATTTTGTTCTTAAATGAAATTGTAAATTGTAATGGTAGAGTTGCATATTTCATGGAGTTATCAGAATTGTATGGGAAGGTCTGCTCAATCCAAGAGTACAACCAATTGATTACAGCTTTACCCCAAAAATGAAGTAGGCAGGTGGCAGCGGGAGGAGGTAGGGGACAGGTCTGTCTGCCCAATGTAGCGGATCAAAACTTGCAGAGGAATAAAAATAGCAGAAATAGGAAAGTGTACCTTTTCAGCTAAAGTTATTATATAGAATTCTCGTCACCGACATGTTGAGCATTTGGGGCATGAAATCATCGAAACTCAGCAGATTTTGTTGTGAGGATACAGAATCAATAGACCATATGTTTTGGTATTGCCCTCAGGTAGCCTGTTTCTGGTCTCAGGTTCAGGAATGGTTGAAAATGCATAACAGTGATCTAAAATTGACCCTAGAAATAGTACTGTTCGGAGATCTGGAGAGACTACACAAGTCAGTCAATTATTAATATTCTAATACTCTTAGTAAAAGTATTTATCTTCAACTCGCAATCTGTGGATTCTATTTGATTAGATACAATTTGAATCTATGTTAAACATCACTGCATAGTTGAAAGATACAGTTGAAATCGGAAGTTTACATACACTTAGGTTGGAGTCATTTAAACTCATTTTTCAACCACTACACTAATTTCTTGTTAACAAACTATAGTTTTGGCAAGTCGGTTAGAACATCTACTTTGTGCATGACACAAGTCATTTTTCCAACAAAAATGCCAGTGCCTCTTTAGTTAACATCATGGGAAAATCAATAGAAGTCATCCAAGACCTCAGAAAAAAGTCTGGTTCATCCTTGGGAGCAATTTCCAAATGCCTGAAGGTACCACGTTCATCTGACAAACAATAGTATGCAAGTATAAACACCATGGGACCACGCAGTGTCATACCGCTCAGGAAGGGGACGCGTTCTGTCTCCTAGAGATAAACGTAATTTGGTGGGAAAAGTGCAAATCAATCCCAGAACAACAGCAAAGGACCTTGTGAAGATGCTGGAGGAAACAGGACCAAAATAATCTATATCCACAGTAAAACGAGTCCTATATCGACATAACATGAAAGGCCGCTCAGCAAGGAAGAAGCCACTGCTCCAAAACCACCATAAAAAAGCCAGACTGGTTTGCAACTGCACATGGGGACAAATATCGTACTTTTTGGAGAAATGTCCTCTGGTCTGATGAAACAAACATAGAACTGTTTGGACATAATGACTATCGTTATGTTTGGAGGGAAAAGAGGTGGATATATTGAAGCAAAATTTCAAGACATCAGTTAGGAAGTTCAAGCTTGGTCGCAAATGGGTCTTCCAAATGGACAATGACCCCAAGCATACTTCCAAAGTTGTGGCAAAATGGCTCAAGGACAACAAAGTCAAGGTATTGGAGTGGCCATCACAAAGCCCTGACCTCAAGCCTATAGAAAATTTGTGGGCAGAACTGAAAAAGTGTGTGCGAGCAAGGAGGCCTACAAACCTGCCTCAGTTACCCCAGCTCTGTCAGGAGGAATGGGCCAACATTCACCCAACTTATTGTTGGAAGCTTTTGGAAGGCTACCTAAAATGTTTGACACAGGTTAAACAATTTAAAGAAAAAGCTACCAAATACACTCAATTAGTATGTCAACTTCTGACACACTGGGAAAGCGATGAAAGAAATAAAAGCTGAAATAAATCATTCTCTACTATTATTCTGACATTTCACATTCTTAAAACAAAGTGGTAATCCTAACTGACCTAAGACAGGGAATTTTTACTAGGATTAAACGTCAGGAATTGTGAAAAACTGAGTTAAATGTATTTGGCTAAGGTGTATGTAAACGTCCAACTTAAACTGTGTATGTATGTATGTAAGATTTTTTATTTTTTAATGCCCATAATTTTGGAATGAGATGTTCGAGGAGAAGTTGTCCACATACGTTTGGTGATGTAGTGTGTTTCAAACTTTTAGGAAATGCAAAATACAGTTAGATTTCAAACTAAGCTCATTAATTTGTCAACATGCTAAGTTTTTACAACGTCAGTTTGTCATGTACAATACCTGCAAGAGAGAAAAACAAACTCACTCTAGACTGAGAGTAGAGATGCCGAGGGATATTCCTGAGGCAAACTTGGTGAAGAAGACATAGAAGGAGTAGAAAATGGCCTCGTGGCCACTAGAGTCTGGATTCTTCACTTTGAAATCATCCACCACATCTGGAAGCATTGACCTGAGAAACAAGGAAATATGTGAAAGGCAAGCCGCACCACAGACTGGATAAAAGTAAAGAGACACAGGAGATAATCTATAGGTGGGTGTGCTGAGGTACATTCAGTAGTCTGTTTACCAAGGTAGGAGAAAAGCTGCAGCCACACTGACTCCTGCAGCCACAGAGACCACATAGGCCACAATCAGACTGCTTTCTATGCAGACGATCAGGATCATGAAGGGCACTGCCCACTGCAGAGAGAGAGAGACGCATAGGATAGACATGAAATGAGGCATGAGAGAGAGTTCCATAACACAGCATGAAACTCCACACCAACACACACTACTCACCGTGATGCCAATGTAGACGGCAGTCTTCTTCCCGAATCGGATCAGGAACCACTGCCAGAATGGAATGGACAAAGTCCCAGAGAGCTAGAAATAAAACACCAAAGAAGAGCATGAAGATATTTAACTTTTAAACAATTTCCATAAAAATGAATAGAAATACTTCTCTGCGCAATGTGGGAACAGAATAGGTCAGACTGACCGATGGGCTAAAAGGTCATGGGAGAAGGACAATGTGAAAGGGCCCTTTATTTAACCCTGCTGGGGGTACATGACCCCTGAACTCTTATAGAGGTGTGGTCAACCGGTGTGTCAAATGATCACACAAGGATTAGCGAGTGGCTGAGCAACTATCACTATGGGAAATATCAAATAATTAATCAGTGCTGACCAAAACCAGCAGCATCTAAGGACCTAGTCTTGCATGTATGGCAGTTTGAGGATTTGGCTAAGACACAAACAGATCTGGTGACATCTCCTGCTCCAGTAGCCGAGCCAGGGCAGGGCAGGGCAGCTCTAGATCCTACTCAGGCAGATAGAGGCGACGGTGCAGAATAGAAAAGCGAGGGTTCCCATGGTGGTGCTGACAGATCGCCTGGGCAACAAAGACCCCTCTGTGCTCCTTTCTCTCACCGATGGAGTGTGTGAGAGGGGGACAGGTTCCCAGGGGCCACAACAACAACACCTCTAACCCCAAAAATGTGGGGTGGGGGGGTTCTCAGAGAATAATAGACTACACTCACCATAATGACCAGCAGAATGTTCTGGAAGTCATTTCTAAAGCCCAGGGTGTAGGTGATGAACAGGGCAAAGTTCCCCTCCAGGAGCTGCCAGGAAGAGATCAATATAATACACCTCAAACTGAATGAACAGGAAGTAGGTCTAATATACATAAAGAAAACTAAACACCAAGGTTACACACCCTATAGCTAGTCATAAAGAATTGTTTGTTTGGTTGTTTATGTGTGTGCTTAACTGTAGCCCATCTCTGAGTGTGACTCACCATGAAAGCCAGCGAGGTGAAGAGGAATCCCATGACCAGTTTGACATACGGCCCATATCCCATCACCATCCTCACGCCCTCAAAGAACGACATGGGTTCTGTCTTCAGACGCCCACACTCTAGGACCAAAACAAAGCTGGCGATTAAATCTGATTAGGTGCACTGTGCCAAACATCAGCTGAAGAAGACTTATCTGACATTATTTCTTATCCCTCATCCATGGCATTTACAGACTGCCAAAACATGTCCCTCTTCTAGTTACTTATAACAAAATAATTCTTGGAACATTTGCGGTTTGAGAGAAAGTGGAAAAGTTTGCTTGTGGATAACAAACAGAATTCTTTCCTACTCTAAATATGAGAAGAAAAAAAAACTATGTTTGAAGTACGTCATTGTAAAGATATTCTGATAAGAGACAAAAATGTAAAATAAAATCAATTAATCAATTCCCACCTTCCTGCTCTCTGACTCCCAGGAACAGGACTGCAGCACAGAGAACGTACATGGTACAGATGACTGCTGAAGCGATGAGGTAGGCTTGTTTCTGTTAGGGGGACAGGAGGAGCAGGGGTAGGGGCACATTCCACGTCTAACGTTACTATAACAGTGTTATGCCATGTTATACAACATGACATCCCTAGGGTCCCCCACTCACCGTTTCATCTAGGGAGATGTGGGTGATGTTGAAGTCTGACCCCAGCAGTGTGGAGTTACCGTTGTCAAGGACATCCAGGTCACCTGGGAGACAGGGGGCGATCGCCCCGCCCACAATCTGCCCCTGGATTGCTGTGCCAACCACTGTTCCCAGCACCTCCACTGTCATACCTGAACAAGAGAGTGGGATGGGGAGAGTGAGAAAGAGCAGAATGAAGACCTTACATTACAACTACATGAGATGCTACATAACCGTAAAGATGTCCAGGTTGACATACGGTAGGCAGTGGCAGAGTCCCTCTCTTTCTGGTCCATGCTGATGAACATGGTGAGCGCTGAGTACGGCACATGGAAGCACTGCACACAGAAAAAAAACATCAGCATTGCTGGCACAATAACCATGAAACCACATTACAGTAACAATCAATAGGGATTGAGTAACAATGTATTGTAACATGTGCCCCTTCTTATCAATAAAACAAGAGACTGTGTAGAGGCGAGACTGACCGTCTGCAGAGACTGGAAGAGGCAGTAGAAGACAAGGTACCACAGGACCTTCCCCTGCTCCACCGGAGGGACATACCAGATCAGGAAGTAGGTGAGCACTGCAAACGGAGTGGAGATGAGGATCCTGAGGGAAAAACAGGAGAGTATCAATACAATGTAATGATGGATGAGCATTTAAAATGGGTGGGTTTCTGAGTAGGTCTATTTCATCTCTGTGACCAGAAATGTATAGTGAAATATTATACAAACACAATTTACTACGGTATTGAAGAAGTGAATATTTCTTCTCACAATTATGATTTCCATGAGTCCCTGCCAGATGACGTAAATTAGTGACACTTGTGTGACACTTGGTAGTGATGGCAGTAGTGGTAGCAGAGTTTGGGTCACTAACTTACATCATCTGCACAGGGTTGAGATTTTTAAACTCTGTAAAGTAACTAACTTGAACTCTTTCTTTCTTTCTTTCTTTCTTTCTTTCTTTCTTTCTTTCTTTCTTTCTATTGAAAGCAGGTTTTTGTGAATAATCCCTTAATTATCTGTTGTTTGGGGCTGTGTGTAGAGAATGGGCTCAGAATGGGCTCAGTGGGGCCTTTCTCTGTTCACTGTGTCAACAGGGAGACTGTGGTGGGCTGTACTTATGGGGGCACCATACTGACCCTGCCTCACCCCACTCTACAACCACAATACACCTGAAAAGCAGACCAATCCATTCCAGCTAGAGTAGCAGAACAACCATAGAGAACTATGGATCCACTACTGGGTTTCCAGAAGACAAGTCAGCTCAAAAAATAGACTTTGGGGGCATTGCTGGAATGGTATTTTGGAGACAAGTATCTACTGACTAAGACATTTCTATGCCAGCAGGGCAGTGGGTGTTCGTCTCAGCCCCTCACTGGTCTCAGCAAAATACACAGTTGAGAACAGCAGTCACTGTAACATTACATGCTCATCTGCCAAGTGTATTAATTACTACAACATTAATACTGTACAACAATATCTTTGTAATAGGTCATGTTTCTTTCCATCAGTCCTCTGTGTTTGAGCCTACAGTCCCCAGGGGGACTATCATCTCATTGAACTGAAAATGCGTGTTTGTTTATGTTACACGACACATGTCGACCCCACTCACGCATGGCCAGTCAATGGGAGTGGCAATCCTCTGTAGCCAACATCCACTGAACTGGGGAAGCACCATATAAGCACCCTCTGTCTGCTTCCTTAGCGTACATGGGCTGACTGAATGGGGTTAATAAGAGTCAATAGACTGATGACTGGAAATAGAGGTCAGATATCTCCTAGATTGTCTGTGTTTTGTACACTGTCACTATGGTTGAATACACAAAGCTCACAGCAAGAGCACGACGGCAGCCCCACACCAATGACCTTGAGGTGACGCCCTAGCTACACAACTACGTAGGCAGGACAAGAGGAAAAGGCTCAAGGTTTTATTCTGCAAACAGACTTGATCACCACCTGTCTGTGAGAAACATTACTGTGCTTCTTCAAGTTAGGTCAACATTGACTTATCAAGCTCCTAATACTTCAGGGAGAGAGACTATTAAAGTACTTATCAGAGTCCATTAAGAGAACTATGTTTTCTCTATTACAACAATTTGATGTTATTTGTGACATCCGATCTGATAAATGAATTACTCAGCTATCCGTCTGTCTGGCAGGCGGCTACATGGAAGTAAGAGGAAGGCTGTCTATTTTCACTGTGTATGACAACAATATTCACATTCTAGAGAGGTCTAGAATTCCACAGGCTGTTTATGACTCGGTAATACAATTCTGGGAAAAACCTATTCCACTAATAGCTCTAATTAGGCATTCAGAAGGGGAAATAGCTTTAGTCAAGGTTTAGTTAAGTGATGCATCTCCTTGTCTGTGTTCAGGCTCTGATAAGAATTCGCTGGGGGATTTGTAGTGGTTTATACAGACCAGAAACCTAACAATGACCTCATTGACATTCAGCCAATAATCTCCCCTCTACTTGACCTGCGGTAACCTCTCTCTGAATCAGCCAGCCCACTCCCCAACTGCCATCTCACACACACACAGACACACACCCATTGGCCTAAATCTAGTGGTGTGTTGAGGGCTGGACCAATCAGAGAGGGTGATGCCGGTTTTCTCCCTCTACACTTGCAGCTCAGGCACACCAGGCAGACTATTGTACGTCACATGCCCAGGGTCTTAAGATATCAAGTAAATCCAGTTGTTACCACCATGAATAAACCTCCTTTATCGATGCCATTCCTAGCAAGTCACAGTATTATGCCAAATATGAATTGCAACCACAAAAGGTCAATATCTCCTTGTATCAGAGTGTGTGCCTTCTTAAAAGTTAATTTGTGGAATTGCTTTCCATCTCAATGCGTTTGAGCCAATCAGTTGTGTTGTGAAAAGGTAAGGGGGTATACAGAAGATAGCCCTATTTGGTAAAAGACCAAGTCCATATTATGGCAAGAACAGCTCAAATAAGCAAAGAGAAATGACAGTCCATTAAGAGATGAAGGTCAGTCAATGTGGAATATTTCAAGAACTTTGAAAGTTTCTTCAAGTGCAATTGCTAAAACCATCAAGTGCTATGACAAAACTGGCTCTCATGAGGACCGCCACAGGAAAGGAAGACCCAGAATGACCTCTGCTGCAGACAATAAGTTCATTAGAGTTACCAGCCTAAGAAATTGCAGCCCAAATAAATGCTTCACAGAGTTCAAGTAACGGACACATCTCAAAATCAACTCTTCAGAGGAGACTGCGTGAATCAGGCCTTCATGGTCAAATTGCTGCAAAGAAACCACTACTAAAGGACACCAATAATAAGAAGAGACTTGATTGGGCCAAGAAACACGAGCAATGGACATTAGACTGGTGGAAATCTGTCCCTTGGTCTGATGAGTCCAAATTTGAGATTTTTGGTTCTAACCGCCATGTCTTTGTGAGAAGCAGAGTAGGTGAATGGATGATCTCTGCATGTGTGGTTCCCACCGTGAAGCATGGAGGAGGAGGTGTGATGGTGTGGGGTGCTTTGCTGGTGACACTGTCTGTGATATATTTAGAATTCAAGGCACACTTAACCAGCATGGCTACCACAACATTCTGTAGTGATACGCTATCCCATCTGGTTTGAGCTTAGTGGGACTATAATTTGTTTTACAAAAGGACAATGACCCAACACACCTCCAGCCTGTGTAAGGGCTATTTGACCAAGAAGGAGAGTAATAGAGTGCTTCATTAGATGACCTGGCCTCCACAATCACCCAACCTCAACCCAATTGAGATGGTTTGGGATGAGTTGGACCGCAGAGTGAAAGAAAATCAGCCAACAAGTGCTCAGCATCTGTGGGAACTCCTTCAAGACCGTTGAGGAATCTAAAAGATCAAATATATTTTGATTTGTTGAACACCTTTTTGGTTACTACATGATTCCATATGTGGTATTTCATAATTTTGATGTCTTCACTATTATTCTACAATGTAGAAAATAGTAAAAATAAAGAAAAACCCTTGAATGTGTAGGTGTGTCCAAACTTTTGACTGGTAGTGTATGTCACCCACCACTAGGCTTAGTCTCGCTTAAGGCATCTGGGGCACAAGCAAAGAATTAGAAATCTATTTCTATGGGCACAGGCTTCAAAGTACTCAGAGCCTTTGGTGGAAACATCCAGTGCCAGCACAGAACAACAAAGCAAAAAGCACCTGGGCATTCCAGAACTAAATGAGGTCCTCTGGAGCTAAATAAGACAGCCTTGTTCCAGTCTGTCCTGGTTTGCACCCAGATGAGAAGGTAAAAGCTACAACAACCTAAGACGGACAATGGCCAACAGCAGATAAAGATAGAGTAATAGAGTTGGTAGCGACTGATGTAAAATAGAGAGCAAATTAGGCATATCACTGCGATTCAGTGACAGCCTGATCTCTCTACTCAAACTGTTCCACCTCAGCGTCGTTGTCACGATTACCGCCCATATTTCAATTACAACTACTGTTTTCCCTCTAGTCGTGACGAGAGGTTTTGCGTAAAAAAAATCTAATTTCCTCTCCTCTTTCATTCCTGCCTACTGTAATATGTCCGCTGGGTGACCGAGGCAGAGGCACCTACCAGGGCATCATCCGGCCACACCTGGTCCATCTGCTCCGACTAACCAGGAAGCCCACCGTTGGGTCCGTCACTGCATCCCAGGCCCGGCCCACAAACAAGATGATAGAGGCATATAATGGGTCCAGCTATGGAGAGACAAAGATAAAGGGAGATAAATAAGGTGTGTGTGTGTGTGTGTGGCTATTGAAACAGAAATAAAACAGAGGCATAACTCAGTTGGATTGCATCTTAGCAACAAGATGACTAAGACAATATTTGAAAAGTTGCCAAGGTCATGTTAAGAAATGATACATGGCCAGGCCACATTGGCAACATTACCATCTGAACAATGTGGTGTTTAAGTCCATTCCAATGAGCTCATTAGCTCACTGGTTGAAAGAGTTGTATTCAGTGAGAGCACTACAGTGAACACAGTGTACAGTCTATCACTTGCTAATTGAATGACAAAGCAAAGCAGTGCGAGTCAGAATTAATTTGCTTCACTAGATGAGTCATGCCAAAGTCTGTTAAAATGATACCAGATCTTTGGCCTTGCCCTTAAAGTCATCTTGAGAAGCTTTTCAAGTATAAATACAGTAAAGTACACACACTAAAGGGTAAAACAAAATAAGTTTTGAGCATGTTTAGACAACTGCAAATTTCAAGGAGTTGGTCTGATGGGGACTTTGTGATGTCATTGGTTCCGTTTGAATCCCATCTTACTCACCTGGGCCACATCCAGCAGGTAGATCTGGAGAAAGAAGCCCAGCGCGCTGCCTGTGATCTGGTAGGGAGCCCCTCCGATTGCATAGCACAACTTACTGCACATTGACAGACGGCCATTGTTGTCCCTCCGCTGGAAAATGGGGAGAGAAGAAGCACATAGCATGACAATAGTACACAATGTTTTGTGATAGACTAAACACAGACTTAAAAAGAAAATCAGAATATTGTGAAAGCATTGGATTAGGGGTTGCTAATGAGGCACAGTTTAGCTGTTGTGATACAGGATCTTTGTAAGTCTTTATCCAACTCTGCCTTTGTATTAAAAACGGACAAAATGTTGGAGGCATCACTTGGGTATATGAGCATCACTTCTTTTATCATGTAGAATTTCTCTGTGCAGGATCTAACTGTACAGGAAGTGGATTTGATCATTGAACTGGGTCTTGATTGCTCAGTCGAGGTAAATACACATCTGGCCAAACTCACCCACTTGACCCTTTGAGTGTCCGGTTTATTTCAGAGACTTCTGGCCCAACAGCGGCTAGTAAAACAACATGTCTCATTGTGAGCCCAAGATTGGCCAACGCTCCTCACCCCACCATTGAATGTCAGATTAGTACTAAATCCCTCTGACTATGCAGTCTGGGCCACTACGAGTTTAGAAAGTGGTGTGAGACTGGGAGGTCACTGTAGTTCAGTCACTGTACAACTCTGCCTGGTGCCGGAGGCAGCGATTGGCTCTGGCTATGGGATGATCAGGCATTCCGAGATTCCTTCAGTGGCCTGAGCGGAGGCCACCAACAGTCAGCAGACAGTCAGGAGTGCACACACCCCCATCCTTCCCATCACAAACACATCCTGCTGGTCAATGAGTAAATACACCCAGGCCAACAGCCAATCATTGTAAAGAGCATCTAGCCAGTCTGACACCATGTGATCTGTCAGTATTGAGAGCAGACACCTGGTTTTACATGCTCCTCCGACCTCTTCATGGTAATTTCCCTGGTGAAATATACCCCCATAGAACAGGAATTATGTCCCATATTGCCTTCAGGAATGTGGCCTAAAGATATCATGTGTAGGACAAATTGTATGGAAAATCCCATATAACAGTGACACCTCTAAAATGGTTTTGAGGTGACACACATGGCACCTCCATGACATGCAGAATGAAGGGTGAATAGCCTTTGAGCTCCTCAGGCAGACCTGACTGACCAGAAGGTTAAACCTGAAGAAGCAAGTCCTGCACTATGGCCAAAACGAAACACTACACACTGGGAATAAACCTGGTACAAAGAAATCCAGACATTTTGTCTGTATGACAGCACATCGGTGAGCCCCATAGAGACATCCAGTACTGACGTCATGTCAGTGAACATCAGTAAAACAGACTTATTATATGCATCTGTTTCTTCTTTTAGGTCATTTAGCAGACGCTTTACCCATAGAGCCTTACAGTAGTGAGTGCTTACATTGTCGTACAGGTCTCCGTGGGAATCGAATCCACAACCCTGGCGTTGCAAGCGCTATGCTTTACCAACTGAGCCACATGGAGGGATATAACAGTTTGTCTACATCAGCCGACATTGGAAACATTATTCTTCAGACAAAATCCCATTCATAGCTAAAATACGGGTTAAATGAAGGCATGTCCCTTTAAAACCGGTAGTTTTTTTCCCCTGAACAGCTGCACCAAGACAGATGGTCTAGCGTGGTGAAAATCAAGCCCCATCGATGAAGCTAGAGAATATTTGGTGTGATGATGTCCAATCATGTAATATATGGTTTAGCCACAGTTAGACCATTATAAGCCACTCATTGTTAATGTCAATCCCATGAAGGCTGTGTGGGGCTTGAAACGGGATTGAAATATAAGTAATTTCAATAGCCTATAATGGCATCGCATGCCTTTCTGCCAATTAGGAAAACTGTCCGATTGGGAAAACCGTTAGTTTCGCTGTTAATAGCGTAACTATATCAAACCCGCATCAACTGTATACTGTTTCATTGTTAAAATATTTTAGTGAATTTGTGTGCGTTGAAAACTCCATTATAATAATGCCTACGGCTACAATAGACTACCCATATCCCTGCATGTGATGCAAATTAATAGATTGCTCGTCAAATAATAATTTGCTGATATCTATAGTCTAAATGAAGATAATTTATTATGCCACAAATGAATAGCCATAAAATTATCGTACTTACCTTGCCAATTTTGATTCCATCTTGACTTATTGGTTTTGTTGGTAATAGACTTGCCGCGGCATATTGCTCCGCGCCCTCTCCTTTTGCCATATCGTTTTAAATCGATACAATTTTAAAAGCCTTTGATGTTTCAATTCTCCTCACTGAATCTTGAAACCGCGCGAGTACCTTAAGTAGCCGTTTGAGCTCTGAGTTCCACACTCAATTTGGTACGCTGGTGTCCTTGGCTTGACGTTGGATACATTCATTTTCAATGATTGCACGCGTGAAATGTGCGGAGGATTGTGGGAACATGGGCGCTGCTAGCAGAGCGGGTTCTAAAAGTTCAGCTCTTGCCAATTTTATGAAAATGTAATGCGGCCACTACTGACTATAAGCAATCAGACGAGGAGTAGATGTTTGCTTGATAATCTTCATGAAACATACCCCATTCAAAACAGAAGATGTGATATGTTACCTGTAAAAAAAAATGTAAGGAAATATTTACCCGACCCCCCTTTCAAATAGACTTAATTGACCACTTATTTGCAGGTATAGGCTACCTTTTAAATAAAACCTAGCGGTCAAACAGGGAAATGGTTCCACTAATTTTTCCACTATTTACTTTCCTCTATAGCGAAGGGTATTTTAGGAACACTTAAAATAAAGGCTGTGTTTTGTGTAGGATTACCCTGGTGTGACTATTTGATAACCCTGTAAATCATTCTAGGACAAGCTGACTTTTATTAATATATTCGCCTGTTTTACCCGCAAAAATGAAATGCTAATTAGCTGCTAATGTGGCATTCATAAAGAACAAATGCCATGTTGCTCCGGACGAGACTGCCGAATCAAGGCAAAGGTAAACATCTCTGGGTTAACTATCTAATGTTATCTAAATGTAGTAATAAATAAATTGGCTACATTTCTTTAAATTGACAATTCTGTAAACTGTCTTGTGCAAGTTTTAAATTGACTCAATACCTGTAAGCAAATGTGTCAGCCAGAGATGGCATGCAGGAGCTTGCGGACATTTGCAGTTTTGCATCATGTCTACTTTGATGCTAATTAGCATTTTCAAATCTGAGAGTAAATAGAGCCGAATATATTGATAAAAGTCACGTTGTCCAAGAGAGATTTACATGGTTGTCAAACTTCACTTCAGGGTAAGCCTGCACGACCCACAGCCCTTATTTGAAGTGTTCCTAAAATCCTCTATGGGGAAAATTAATGTTGGAAAAACGGTTGGAACCGTTTCCCTGTTTGACTGCAATGTTGTATGGGTATTATGACACCACTGCTGGGTTCTATAGGGGAGATGTTGTTAAAACATGGGGGCTGTTTGCAGTTCAAATTAGGGAGGTGTTAAACAATGGAAGTGTTAATGAATTTACCTGCAAAAAAAGCCATTCACACAGACCCAATACCTAGATTTTGGTTACAGGGCTTGCGAAAATGCAGAAATCATGACTAGGTCTTTAGTAGGCTACACCTTCCAACCCAATACTTTTTCCAGGCAACTTTGGCATCCCGCCAACTTTTTGCTGACTTTTCTTTAGGTATGAAAGGTATTGCCAGCGACAGAGCCTCTACTTTTATTTCCGCCAACCGACCTAGTCATGATTGCGGTTAAGTTCTGCTAAATATGAAATGTAGCTGTAATGCTGAGGCGCCATTGGCAATCACTACGCTCATAAGCGCTTGATGATTGCTCGGCAGCACCTGTTACTACTGTTCTCCTGGCAGTTCTAAACTTTGGAGGCATGTCACTTCACCCATCTCTTTGCATAGCTCACCACATGCAGTGTTTTCTTAAGCACAACTGGATGGATCCATAAAGAATTACTGTGGGAATAAATATCACTCCTTTGATGAAATGATTGTAATAAAGTAGGCTAATGAGTGCCGCAGTAGTCTAAAACGGTGCATGTCAGTGTAATCGCAGTTACTGCAGTCACCGCCTGGTATAGAGGTCCTGGATGGCAGGAGGTTTGGCCCCAGTGAAGTACTGGGACATACGCACTACCCTCTGTAGTGCCTTGCGGTCGGAGGCCGAGTAGTTGCCATACCAGGCGGTGATACAACCAGTCATGATGCAGCTGTAGAACTTTTTGAGGATCTGAGGACCCATGTCAAATATTTTTATTCTCCTGACTGACTGAAAATACTTTTCAGCCTAAGTGTATCTTGTCTGTTTAATGAACAAAATAACTATTGATTTTGTGTGCATGGTGCAGACCAGTAACATAATTAAAATATGATAATAAAAAAATACATTTGATTAGTCTTATGTAATGTTTAAGAACCTGCCTAAAACAAATTAATAGTGGATTTCTTTGTGATGGTGCATATTCAATGGATGTTTTAAACAGTTAAATGCAACTAAATGTCATTAAAAATGTAATCTATGTAATCCCTAAAAGTAATTACGACAGGTCAAGGCAGGCAGGGGTCCATAATCTAGAGTAGTGGGGCAAAGGTACAGGACGGCAAGCAAACTCAGGTCAGGCAGAGGCCAGTAATCCAGAGGTGGAGAAAAGGTACAGGATGGCAGGCAGAGTGGTCAGGCAGTCGGGCTCAGAGACAACACAGGCAAGGGTCAAAACCATTAGGTCGAGAAAAGAGAGACTGGGGGAAAAGCAGGAACTGAGACAAAACGCTGGTTGACTTGACAAACTGTCAACAGACAAACAGAGAACACAGGTATAAATAAATACACAGGGGATAATGGGGAAGATGGGTGACACCTGGAGGGGGGTGGAGACAATCACAAAGACAGGTGAAACAGATCAGGGTGTGACAATCATGAGAGGGACAGAAACAATAACTTGAAATGCTGCATACTCAAAGAAATGTTCTAATCTCACCTTTCTGGTAAAGATAATTATAAATTGCTGAGGTGTAGTCACTTTTGAGGACACAAGCTCAAGTCCACAGTACAAATATAATAAAATATGAAATATTTTGTATGATGTATTTCCTATTCAACAAAACTGTATGAATAAGGCTTGAAATTACTTAATTGCTTTCTAAATATAGCATCATCAAATAATCAAATGACTAACTATGAGATTTCACCTTCCTCATGACTGTAAAAGGCATATTTGTATGTTTAGTGTTAGAGAAAATGTGCATATTTTCTAAAGGTCTCTCTTAATTAAAACTTCTGCCCCCATTGCTGTGAACTTCTCACATAGCTCTAGATTGGCTTCCTGAACTCCTTAGGAAGTCTCCGTTCATCTCATATTAATCTATGACAAACAGAAAGTGTTTTTTTTGTGTTTAAAATCTATGAATTATTTTAGATTAATCTCTGAATGTGCTACTGTGATGAAACCACTCTCACCTGTTGCGCTACGATGTAATAATTGCAGGTATCTGCTTTGTCAGTGGCTGTGATGTAGGGTTCAGTCAGGAGTTGATGGACGGTCGGAGGAAGAGCAAATTAAATGGTAAGAGATCCATCCCAGCTTCAAGTGGTTTCAGATTTCACATCCTACGTCGCACAGGTGCAAAACATATACTACTGTGTCCGTGGGAACAAGGGCTATTGCTTAATGCATGCCATTTCGATCTATGGTATCTACAGATTGATTTATAAACGAAAATGTTGGCCAGAACCAATACCAGAACTAGAACCACACAGGTCCCTTACATCGAAGAGTTATTAACTCAGTGAGTCGCACCGGTAACACCGGCACATTTGGGACTTCTAACCCATTTTAAACTTTGTGTGTTTGAGCTATTTCTGGGTTGCAACATTTGATTTATCTATGTACTCTGCATCTGTAGATACCAACCAGTAGTCTGTGTGAATAATGGGGGCTGAGCCAGAGTGGTGTTTGTGAGACAAGGGCGAATCCCGAAGTGGTCCTAAGCTGGATCTTTTTACAAAAACGCCCGTAGAGTCTGAATGGTTAGAGCTACAAATACTATTAAAAGCTATCTATGAAAAGCTGAGACTCCCACGAACAAGCACATGTAACAAACTGCACAAGAGTCATTAGAAGGTACTGTGTCTATAATGCTGTAAGCTCACATAGTTGCTGTCACAAACTCAAAACTCCACACAGTTGGCAATGACTAGTTGGAAAATAATTCCCAACTGAGCAAACCATTTCAGTACGTACAGCATTCATATAAATGAGTGTGTTTTTGGTCTGTGTATGAAAGGGATAATAGGTCTGCCTGTAATTTGTTCCAGGCAAGCAAAACCAAAAAACATGTCGCAAAGCCAATCATCGCTGTGTCTGGTTTTCCAATTCTATTTGATGATGTTTCTTTGCTAGAATACAGAGACAAAATCAGAAGGTCAATGGCATGGAGAAGAATTGCAGATATTGTTGGTGAAGATGGTGGGTGAAGAGATATTTCCCAATGTTTTCTTGTGCTGCTAGCTAGCTATGAACCTCAATCAACCTAAACCTAAACTTCAAAACTGTTATCAAAGCCACCATTTGTGAATGTGTTCACTAAATTAAATTGTGAAATTTGAACACCAAAGGATAGAATTCACCAGTAACACACATTATAACATTGTAAATGAAACACCTAAGGATGAAATTCCCATGTAGTGTGCTGCTATATTATCCATTATGATTGTCATATATTATAGCTCATGGCTCTTTCATTATACCTGTGTCATGACATTGATGATTATAGCTCACGTCCTGTAAAATACACTACCGGTCAAAAGTTCTAGAACACCTACTCATTCAAGGTTTATTTTTAATTTTTTACTATTTTCTACATTGAAGAATAATAGTGAAGACATCAACAAATGCCAGGAGTGTGCAAAGCTGTCATCAAGGCAAAAGGTGGCTTTTGAAGAATCTCAAATATAAAACATATTTGTTTAATACTTTTTTTGGTTACTACATGATTCCATATCTGTTATTTCATAGTTTTGATGTCTTAACTATTATTCTACAATGTAGAAAATAGTAAAAAATAAAGAAAAACCCTTGAATGATATCCATACTGAAGACAAATATAAACGAAACATGTAAAGTGTTGGTCCCATGATTCATGAAATAAAATATCCCCGAAATGTTCCATACACACAAAATGTACATCCATTTTAGTGAGCATTTCTCCTTTGCATTATAATCCATCCATCTGACAGGTGTGTCATATCAAGAAGATGATTAAACAGCATGATCATTACACAAATACACCTTGTGCTAAAAATTTGCAGTTTTATCACACAACACAATGCCGCAGATGTCTCAAGTTTTGAGGGAGCATACAATTGGGATGCTGACTGCAGGAATGTCCACCAGAGTTATTGCCAGATAATTTACTGTTTATTTCTCTACCATAGGACGCCTCCAACGTCATTTTAGAGAATTTGGCAGTAGGTCCAACCGGCCTCACAACCACAGACCACGTGTAACCACGCCAGCCCATGACCTCCACATCTGGCTTCTTCACCTGTGGGATAGTCTGAGATCAGCCATCCTGACAGCTGATGAAGCTGTGGGTTAGCACGACCAAATCATTTCTGCACAAACTGTCCGAACCCGTCTCAGGGAAGTTCATCTGCCTGCTCATCATCCTCAACAGGGCCTTGACCTGACTGCAGTTTGGCATCGTAACCGACTTCAGTGGACAAATGCTCACCTTCGATGGCCACTAGCACGCTGGAGAATTGTGCTCTTCACGGATAAATCCCGGTTTCATCTGTATGGGGCAGATGGCAGACACTGTGTATCTCAGTTGCTTGCAACTCCAGGGTTGTGGGTTTGATTCCCATGGGGGATAAGTTACAAAAAAGTATGAAAATGTATCCACTCACTACTGTAAGTCGTGCTGGATAAGAGCGTCTACTAAAATCAGTGGTTTGCTGACGTCAACGTTGTGAACAGAGTGTCCCGTGGGATTATGGTATGGGCAGGCATAAATTACGGACACAATTCCTGTGATGAGATCCTGAGGCCCATTGTCGTGCCATTCATCTGCTGCCATCACCTCATGATAATGCAAGGATCTGTACTAGAGGTCGGCCGATTAATTAGGGCCGATTGGAAGTTTTCATAACAATCAGAAATCAGTGTTTTTGGGCGCCGATATGCCGATATAATATATATATATATTTTTTCATACCTTTATTTAACTAGGCAAGTCAGTTAAAAACACGTTCTTATTTTCAATGACGGCCTAGGAACGGTGGGTTAACTGCCTCGTTCAGGGGCAGAACGACAGATTTGTACCTTGTCAGCTCGGGGGATCCAATCTTGCAACCTTACAGTTAACTAGTCCAACGCAATAACGACCTGCCTCTCTCTCGTTTTCTTGTGGAGACTGCCTGTTACCGAATGCAGTAAGCCAAGGTAAGTTCCTAGCTAGCATTAAACTTATCTTATAAAAGACAATCAATCATAATCACTAGTTAACTACACATGGTTGATGATATTACTAGTTATTATCTAGCGTGTCCTGCGTTGTATATAATCTGACTGAGCATACAAGCATACAAGTATCTAAGTATCTGACTGAGCGGTGGTAGGCAGAAGCAGGTGCGTAAACATTCATTCAAACAGCACCTTCGTGCGCTTTGCCAGCAGCTTTTGTTGTGCGTCAAGCATTGCGCTATTTATGACTTCAATTCCATCAACTCCCGAGATGAGGCAGGTGTAACTGAAGTGAAATGGCTAGCTAGTTAGCGCGCGCTAATAGCATTTCAAACGTCACTCGCTCTGAGCCTTCTAGTAGTTGATCCCCTTGCTCTGCATGGGTAACGCTGCTTCGATGGTGGCTGTTGTCGTTGTATTGCTGGTTCGAGCCCAGGGAGGAGCGAGGAGAGGGACGGAAGCTGTACTGTTACACTGGCAATACTAAAGTGCCTATAAGAACATCCAATAGTCAAAGGTTAATGAAATACAAATGGTATAGAGGGAAATAGTCCTATAATTCCTATAATAACTACAACCTAAAACTTCTTACCTGGGAATATTGAAGACTCATGTTAAAAGGAACCACCAGCTTTCATATGTTCTCATGTTCTGAGCAAGGAACTGAAACCTTAGCTTTCTTACATAGCACATATTGCACTTTTACTTTCTTCTCCAACACTTTGTTTTTGCATTATTTAAACCAAATTGAACATGTTTCATTGTTTACTTGAGGCTAAATTGATTTTATTGATGTCTTATATTAAGTTAAAATAAGTGTTCATTCAGTATTGTTGTAATTGTCATTAATCGGCCGATTAATCGGTATCGGCTTTTTTGGTCCTCCAATAATCGGTATCGGTAACTGCGTTGAAAAATCATAATCGGTCGACCATTAATCTGTACACTATTCCTGGAAGCTGAAAATGCCCAAATCTTCCATGGGCTGCATACTCACCAGACATGTCATCCATTGAGCATGTTTGGGATGCTGTGGATTGACATGTTTGACACCATGTTCCTGCCAATATCAATCAACTTTGCACAGCCATTGAAGCGGAGTGGGACAACATTCCACAGGTCACAATCAATAGCCTTATCAACTCTATGCGAACAAGATGTGTCGCGCTGCATGAGGAAAATGGTGGTCACACCAGATACTGACTGGTTTTCTGATCCACGCCCCTACTTTTTTTTAAAGATACTATATCTGTGACCAATAGACGCATATCTGTATTCCCAGTCATGTGAAATCCATAGGATAGGACCTAATTTATTTATTTCAATTGACTGATTTCCTTGTATGAACTGTAACTTAGTAAAATCTTAGAAATTGTTTCATGTTGTGTTTATGCCCATTATTGAACTTGTTGACATTTCAATTACCGTACAAATTGTCAGCTCCTTATTTTCATGACTACAAGGTTTGGATATGCACTAAACAATTGTCAGAAAAAGTAATGTAGAAAATCAGGCTTATGGTTTGCTTCATATACATTACCTACTGGTATCCTTTTAAATTGAGAACATATAGCTGGCTCAACAATATGAGAACAATGTGTGACAAGGGCGCATTGCACATGCCCATAAGGCCACTAATGCCATACTGTAGGCCTATGACTGCATTGGTGATGCATGCCATTATGATAAACTGAAAAATAGGTTCACATGCCTGATATAATGAGACAGTGACAATCAAATAAAAACAGATTAGAGAGCTCACAACTGGACAATAAGGTCATGTTCATTTGAGAAAGCAACACAGAAGCAAAGACAAATTAGAAACAGATCCCCTTCACCCCTTTTTATTGAGAAATTGTGATCTTCAATTTCCTGATTAAAAATAGGCTGGCTTGCTTTTTTGAAAATACATTCAACATTCTCTGTAAAACTCAGCTTGTCATTAATTTGTAGGTATTTGAAACACTCAACCACCTCCACTGGTTGGTCGTTCAGAGAGAGTGGTTGGGACATTGGCAAGTTGTTGCCATTGGTAATCAGCTCCTTTGTCTTTTCCACATTGATGTGGAAGGCACTTGATCGGCACCATGCTTGAAGGTTGTTGGCCTGTTTAAAATAGCTGTCCCCATCTGACGTTGCTTCTTTAAAAGAAAGAGTCCCACCAGAGCTATGTCATCCGCGTACTTGAAAAGGCTCCTTGGATCATCATATGATTAGTGTAGATAGAGAACAACAACGGTGAAAGGACACACCCCTGGGGCTCCCCTGGTCAAGGTAGCTTCCTCAGTCCCCTTCTGTGCCTGATAGGCAAACTGTAACGGGTCCAGTTGATCTGCTATGGACAAGGTAAGGTGCTTACTGACAACTCTTTCCATGTATTTTGCCAGAAGGGGAGTGAGAGCCACAGGTCGAAAGTCATTTTTTACATTTTCAAAATGTATGTCACTTACTTAAATAGGTTCACGCCTACGCCAATGACCACGAAACAGACAATCTTTTGGAGCAAAGCATTGTCAAGCGGAGGCACCAGTTCTGGTCAAAAATCCCTGTTAGGCTAAAGCCTCTCTACACAGGCTGAGTAAGGGTTTGAGCTTGGCTAATGGAATTAGTTTTATAGCCTATGTTGATACATACTGACACGCTGAGAGGATTTCACACCAATACATGTTCCTCTTCCGTGTTAGTATATCTTACATATATTACAAGTCTCCACAGTAGTCAATGTGTCAGCAGAAAGATGTAATACCATTGTCCCACATGACTGTGTCTGTAAATAGACCTGAGTGACAGGCAGCACCATTCAGCTAGTTCCACTTTAGTGTTCCCAAGACCCACTGATGAAGGATCTAGAGAATAGCTGTTCACACCTGTGATAAAAGTAGGCCTGGTACATAGTGAATTTACACTGAAATCAATCCTAAACACCATTATATGAGGTCAATAAGAACACCACATGTGGTCACTGCTTATCATCAAGTTGAGTGTCACTATTTGTATTGGTCTGTTGGCCATTGCCTGTGACACAGAAAATGGATCCTCAAAGGTGTAATAAGTAGTGCAGTCCTCATTGGTCAATACCAAACACACCATCTAGATAGATGACCTCAGTGAGGGGATCTGGTCAGTAGATCTCAGTTTGCTTTCTATTCCTGAGTCTGACATTTAGTGACCATCCTGTTCAACCCTTCTCTGCAAGGAGACTGAGGAGCACATGGTGGGTGTGGGGACCTGAAATCATACACCCTCTTTCCCTAAGAACCCTACGCCGCAAAACCGGGACTCATGTTACCGTAATATTTATATAATGGTATAACCCCCGCTGTAACCATGGAGGCTGAAAAGCCTCATACGGTCCAGTGCATCATGATTTCATGAAAAGGATGGCTCCTTGTAGGGGAACATCTTGTGTTCCTATAGCTCCTGTGGTTTTTGTGGTAACATTATTTGCAGAAGGCTCCTTGTTTTTATTTCTTGGACTGGCTCAGACTCAGACTCCTATTCAAAACGGATTATAGTTTTTACATTGGCCTAGTTGCACATTGGCCTAGTCTGTAAGGTGCTTGTCAACACAAAGCCTATGACTTCCGAGCACCAATGTCAACTATACACATGCACATATTCTACTTCCTCCTCCTGTGATCATGTTTTATTAGGAAACTCAAGCTGTATGGAAACTATGTAAGTGAGTGAATGAGTTAGTGAGTGATAGGCATGCTGTATGATCTATGTGCCACGTGATAAGTCTTTCCGTATGGAGAGGGGAGGCATGCTGTTATTGTGGCGTGAGGTCCGGCCCCGTCTCCCGTCACACCACCGATGCAACACTTCTATTTCAGACATCAGCTGATCTAGAGGACAGAAGGGAGAGAGGGAAACATCGGAGGTAACCACACATGGACGGAGGGGGTGTGGACAGTGGGACTGAAATTTGGTTATAGAGGTGGGGCTGTTATCACAAAACAGACTAATGCAGTGTGTGTGTTTGTGCGTGAGCTTGCATGTGTGCCTCCGTGTGTGTGTTTTAGTGTGTCAGACAGAAATCAACCCTGAGAATAACTGTTAAGAACGCCCACAGTCTCAGTGAAGAAAATATCTTAATGTCTGTTGGACATTGATGGCATTTCTAAAATACATCCTGGCTGAGAGAGTGGGCAGTTTTACAGTGATTGCAGTTTTACTTTACACAATCCAATATGCCGATGTCTAAGAAAATAATGAGGAAAACATCTCATTCATCTTAATAGGTGTACTTGTCTACGCAAAGGGAATGAAATGCCATGCATGTCATTTTCTCTTCCTACATTCATATTTTTTAAATCGTTTTTGGACTATTTTCACAAGTATGTGGTACATTTTCACAACTCTTAGTATAAAACTCAAAACTTGTCACACGCAGCCAGTTTTTCATTCAAAACCTGTTACTGTGCATTCATTTGGATTGTAAAAATCTCTCACCACATAACCATTGATTCAACATATGTTTATTGTGAAATGTAATGAGAACATTGGTTTAATCACCAAAACACAACATAATATCTTTTCAATTTAGTCATTTTAACTACCAGTTAATCCAATTGCAAACAATGCGAGATATGTGTTTCAAATCGCCCTTAGAAGTGCTGAAAGTTACTGTATATGTTACAGTACTGTAAATAACAGTAGATTACAGTTTACACATTAGGCAATACACTTACACTACACAACAAAATAGACAGAAAATCTATAATTTCCATAATATCTATCTAATGTATAATCAAAGGTGTGATCAATGAAGACATCCTCTACAATCATTCATGCTAAAAATATTTTTCAGATATAATTGCAACATAGGTCTGTAATCAAATGTAAAACATTATATGAAACAAATTAAATGAATGAAAATAAAACATAACAGGCATTAAAGCCTGTCTTGAGCATTTGTACATACATTCTTACCCACATCACAGTGAATGTTCCCATTGTTCATGCACAACAGGAAAAACCTTTTGGCGTGGTGAATCGAAGTTTTACATTGGTCTGCAATGATGTTGTTGCATGCCTCATCCTGAGTGACGCTGTCATGTATTGTCATGTTGTGTCTTGTTTCTGTCCTTTCCCTTCACCCTGTCTCCCTCTGCTGGTCGTTATTAGGTTACCTTTTCTCCCCCTCTTTCCCCCAGCTGTTCCTTGTCTCCTCCTAACTACCTCGTCACCCCTTTTCCCACCTGTTCCCTTTTTCCCTCTGATTAGTCCTCTATATCTCTCTCTGTTTTTGCTCCTGTCTTTGTCGGATTCTTGTTTGTGTTATTCATGCCTGAACCAGACTATCGTCATGTTTGCTGCAACCTTGTCCTGTCCTGTCGGAATCTGCCGGTCCATCTGAGCCTACCTATGTTTTGTCATTAAAGAAGCTCTGTTTACGTTAATTCGCTTTTGGGTCCTCATTCACGCACCGTAACAGAAGAATCCGACCAAGAATGGACCCAGCGACTTCGGATCCTCTCCACTCAGCCGTCGAGATCCAGGGAGCGATGCTAGGCAGACACGAGCAGGAATTGTCTGCTGCTCGACATGCCGTTGAGACCCTGGCCACCCAAGTCTCCAACCTCACAGAACAGGTTCACCATCTCCGCCTCGATCCACCGGCCACTTCCAGGGCTTTCGAATCTCCGGAGCCCAGAATCAATAACCCCCCGCGTTACTCTGGGGAGCCCACTGAATGCCGCTCGTTCCTCACCCAGTGTGATATTGTGTTTTCTCTCCAGCCCAACACTTACTCCAGGAGCACTGCTCGTGTCGCCTACGTCATATCTCTCCTTACTGGACGGGCTCGTGAGTGGGGCACGGCAATCTGGGAGGCAAGGGCTGAGTGTACTAACCAGTATCAGGACTTTAAGGAGGAGATGATACGGGTTTTTGATCGATCTGTTTTTGGGGAGGAGGCTTCCAGGGCCCTGTCTTCCCTATGTCAAGGTAATCGATCCATAACAGACTACTCTATTGAGTTTCGCACTCTTGCTGCCTCCAGTGGCTGGAACGAGCCGGCTTTGCTCGCTCGTTTTCTGGAGGGTCTCCGCGCAGAGGTAAAGGATGAGATTCTCTCCCGGGAGGTTCCTTCCAGCGTGGATTCCTTGATTGAACTCGCTATTCGCATTGAGCGACGGGTTGATCTTCGTCACCGAGCTCGTGGAAAGGAGCTCGCGTTCTCCGTTGCCCCCCTCTCCGCATCACTACCATCTTCCTCTGCCGGCTCGGGTGCTGAGCCTATGCAGCTGGGAGGTATCCGCATCTCGACTAAGGAGAGGGAACGGAGAATCACCAACCGCCTCTGTCTCTATTGCGGTTCTGCTGGTCATTTTGTCACTTCATGTCCAGTAAAAGCCAGAGCTCATCAGTAAGCGGAGGGCTACTGGTGAGCGCTACTACTCCTGTCTCTCCTTCAAGATCCTGCACTACCTTGTCGGTCCATCTACGCTGGACCGGTTCGTCAGCTTCCTGCAGTGCCTTAATAGACTCTGGGGCGGAGGGCTGTTTTATGGACGAGACCTGGGCTCGGGAACATGACATTCCTCTCAGACAGTTAAGGGAGTCCACGGCCTTGTTCGCCCTGGATGGTAGTCCTCTCCCCAGGATTCAGCGTGAGACGCTACCTTTAACCCTCACTGTTTCTGGTAATCATAGCGAAACCATTTCTTTTTTAATTTTTCGTTCACCTTTTACACCTGTTGTTTTGGGCCATCCCTGGCTAGTTTGTCATAATCCTTCCATTAATTGGTCTAGTAATTCTATCCTCTCCTGGAACGTCTCTTGTCATGTGAAATGTTTAATGTCTGCTATCCCTCCTGTTTCCTCTGTCTCTTCTTCACAGGAGGAGCCTGGTGATTTGACAGGGGTGCCGGAGGAATATCACGATCTGCGCACGGTGTTCAGTCGGTCCAGGGCCACCTCTCTTCCTCCACACCGGTCGTATGATTGTAGTATTGATCTCCTTCCGGGAACCACTCCCCCCCGGGGTAGACTATACTCTCTGTCGGCTCCCGAACGTAAGGCTCTCGAAGATTATTTGTCTGTAGCTCTTGCCGCCGGTACCATAGTCCCCTCCTCCTCTCCCGCCGGAGCGGGGTTTTTTTTTGTTAAGAAGAAGGACGGGTCCCTGCGCCCCTGCATAGATTATCGAGGGCTGAATGACATAACAGTGAAGAATCGTTATCCGCTTCCTCTTATGTCTTCAGCCTTCGAGATCCTGCAGGGAGCCAGGTTTTTCACTAAGTTGGACCTTCGTAACGCTTACCATCTCGTGCGCATCAGGGAGGGGGACGAGTGGAAGACGGCGTTTAACACTCCGTTAGGGCACTTTGAATACCGGGTTCTTCCTTTCGGCCTCGCTAACGCTCCAGCTGTCTTTCAGGCATTAGTCAATGATGTCCTGAGAGACATGCTGAACATCTTTGTTTTCGTTTACCTTGACGATATCCTGATTTTTTCACCGTCACTCCAGATTCATGTTCAGCACGTTCGACGTGTCCTCCAGCGCCTTTTAGAGAATTGTCTTTTTGTGAAGGCTGAGAAGTGCTCTTTTCATGCCTCCTCCGTCACATTTCTCGGTTCTGTTATTTCCGCTGAAGGCATTAAGATGGATCCCGCTAAGGTCCAAGCTGTCATTGATTGGCCCGTCCCTAAGTCACGCGTCGAGCTGCAGCGCTTTCTCGGCTTCGCGAACTTCTATCGTCGTTTCATCCGTAATTTCGGTCAGGTGGCAGCTCCTCTCACAGCCCTTACTTCTGTCAAGACGTGCTTTAAGTGGTCCGTTTCCGCCCAGGGAGCTTTTGATCTCCTCAAGAATCGTTTTACATCCGCACCTATCCTTGTTACACCTGACGTCACTAGACAGTTCGTTGTCGAGGTTGACGCGTCAGAGGTGGGCGTGGGAGCCATTCTTTCTCAGCGCTCCCTCTCTGACGACAAGGTCCACCCTTGCGCGCATTTTTCTCATCGCCTGTCGCCGTCGGAACGTAACTATGATGTGGGAAACCGCGAACTGCTCGCCATCCGCTTAGCCCTAGGCGAATGGCGACAGTGGTTGGAGGGGGCGACCGTTCCTTTTGTCGTTTGGACTGACCATAGGAACCTTGAGTACATCCGTTCTGCCAAACGACTTAATGCGCGTCAGGCGCGCTGGGCGCTGTTTTTCGCTCGTTTCGAGTTCGTGATTTCTTATCGTCCGGGCTCTAAGAACACCAAGCCTGATGCTTTATCTCGTCTCTTCAGTTCTTCAGTAGCCTCCACTGACCCCGAGGGGATTCTCCCTGAGGGGCGTGTTGTCGGGTTGACTGTCTGGGGAATTGAGAGGCAGGTAAAGCAAGCACTCACTCAAACTCCGTCGCCGCGCGCTTGTCCTAGGAACCCTCTTTTCGTTCCCGTTCCTACTCGTCTGGCCGTTCTTCAGTGGGCTCACTCTGCCAAGTTAGCCGGCCACCCTGGCGTTCGGGGTACGCTTGCTTCCATTCGCCAGCGTTTTTGGTGGCCCACCCGGGAGCATGACACGCGTCGCTTCGTGGCTGCTTGTTCGGTCTGCGCGCAGACTAAGTCCGGTAACTCCCCTCCTGCCGGCCGTCTCAGGCCGCTTCCCATTCCCTCTCGACCGTGGTCTCACATCGCCTTAGATTTTGTCACCGGACTGCCTTCGTCAGCGGGGAAGACTGTTATTCTTACGGTTGTCGACAGGTTCTCTAAGGCGGCTCATTTTATTCCCCTTGCTAAGCTTCCTTCTGCTAAAGAGACGGCACAAATCATCATCGAGAATGTTTTCAGAATTCATGGCCTTCCGTCAGACGTCGTTTCGGACAGAGGTCCGCAATTCACGTCTCAATTTTGGAGGGAGTTTTGCCGTTTGATTGGGGCTTCCGTCAGTCTCTCTTCCGGCTTTCACCCCCAGTCTAACGGTCAAGCAGAACGGGCCAATCAGACTATTGGTCGCATCTTACGCAGTCTTTCTTTTCGCAACCCTGCGTCTTGGTCAGAACAGCTCCCCTGGGCAGAATACGCCCACAACTCGCTTCCTTCGTCTGCGACCGGGCTATCTCCTTTTCAGAGTAGCCTCGGGTACCAGCCTCCGCTGTTCTCATCTCAGTTCGCCGAGTCCAGCGTCCCCTCCGCTCAGGCTTTTGTCCAACGTTGCGAGCGCACCTGGAAGAGGGTCAGGTCTGCACTTTGCCGTTATAGGGCGCAGACTGTGAGAGCTGCTAATAAGCGTAGAACTAAGAGTCCTAGATATTGTCGCGGTCAGAGAGTTTGGCTCTCCACTCAGAACCTTCCCCTTAAGACCGCTTCTCGCAAGTTGACCCCACGGTTCATTGGTCCGTTCCGTATTTCTCAGATCATTAATCCTGTCGCAGTTCGACTTCTTCTTCCGCGATATCTTCGTCGCGTCCACCCGGTCTTCCATGTCTCCTGTATCAAGCCCGTTCTTCGCGCCCCCGCTCGTCTTTCCCCCCCCCCCCCCCCATCCTTGTCGAGGGCGCACCCATCTACAGGGTCCGTAGGATTTTGGACATGCGTCCTCGGGGCCGTGGTCATCAGTACCTAGTAGATTGGGAGGGGTACGGTCCTGAGGAGAGGAGTTAGGTTCCCTCTCGGGACCGTGCGCTGATCGAGGATTTCCTCCGTTGCCGCCAGGTTTCCTCCTCGAGTGCGCCAGGAGGCGCTCGGTGAGTGGGGGGGTACTGTCATGTATTGTCATGTTGTGTCTTGTTTCTGTCCTTTCCCTTCACCCTGTCTCCCTCTGCTGGTCGTTATTAGGTTACCTTTTCTCCCCCTCTTTCCCCCAGCTGTTCCTTGTCTCCTCCTAACTACCTCGTCACCCCTTTTCCCACCTGTTCCCTTTTTCCCTCTGATTAGTCCTCTATATCTCTCTCTGTTTTTGCTCCTGTCTTTGTCGGATTCTTGTTTGTGTTATTCATGCCTGAACCAGACTATCGTCATGTTTGCTGCAACCTTGTCCTGTCCTGTCGGAATCTGCCGGTCCATCTGAGCCTACCTATGTTTTGTCATTAAAGAAGCTCTGTTTACGTTAATTCGCTTTTGGGTCCTCATTCACGCACCGTAACAGAAGAATCCGACCAAGAATGGACCCAGCGACTTCGGATCCTCTCCACTCAGCCGTCGAGATCCAGGGAGCGATGCTAGGCAGACACGAGCAGGAATTGTCTGCTGCTCGACATGCCGTTGAGACCCTGGCCACCCAAGTCTCCAACCTCACAGAACAGGTTCACCATCTCCGCCTCGATCCACCGGCCACTTCCAGGGCTTTCGAATCTCCGGAGCCCATAATCAATAACCCCCCGCGTTACTCTGGGGAGCCCACTGAATGCCGCTCGTTCCTCACCCAGTGTGATATTGTGTTTTCTCTCCAGCCCAACACTTACTCCAGGAGCACTGCTCGTGTCGCCTACGTCATATCTCTCCTTACTGGACGGGCTCGTGAGTGGGGCACGGCAATCTGGGAGGCAAGGGCTGAGTGTACTAACCAGTATCAGGACTTTAAGGAGGAGATGATACGGGTTTTTGATCGATCTGTTTTTGGGGAGGAGGCTTCCAGGGCCCTGTCTTCCCTATGTCAAGGTAATCGATCCATAACAGACTACTCTATTGAGTTTCGCACTCTTGCTGCCTCCAGTGGCTGGAACGAGCCGGCTTTGCTCGCTCATTTTCTGGAGGGTCTCCGCGCAGAGGTAAAGGATGAGATTCTCTCCCGGGAGGTTCCTTCCAGCGTGGATTCCTTGATTGAACTCGCTATTCGCATTGAGCGACGGGTTGATCTTCGTCACCGAGCTCGTGGAAAGGAGCTCGCGTTCTCCGTTGCCCCCCTCTCCGCATCACTACCATCTTCCTCTGCCGGCTCGGGTGCTGAGCCTATGCAGCTGGGAGGTATCCGCATCTCGACTAAGGAGAGGGAACGGAGAATCACCAACCGCCTCTGTCTCTATTGCGGTTCTGCTGGTCATTTTGTCACTTCATGTCCAGTAAAAGCCAGAGCTCATCAGTAAGCGGAGGGCTACTGGTGAGCGCTACTACTCCTGTCTCTCCTTCAAGATCCTGCACTACCTTGTCGGTCCATCTACGCTGGACCGGTTCGTCAGCTTCCTGCAGTGCCTTAATAGACTCTGGGGCGGAGGGCTGTTTTATGGACGAGACCTGGGCTCGGGAACATGACATTCCTCTCAGACAGTTAAGGGAGTCCACGACCTTGTTCGCCCTGGATGGTAGTCCTCTCCCCAGGATTCAGCGTGAGACGCTACCTTTAACCCTCACTGTTTCTGGTAATCATAGCGAAACCATTTCTTTTTTAATTTTTCGTTCACCTTTTACACCTGTTGTTTTGGGCCATCCCTGGCTAGTTTGTCATAATCCTTCCATTAATTGGTCTAGTAATTCTATCCTCTCCTGGAACGTCTCTTGTCATGTGAAATGTTTAATGTCTGCTATCCCTCCTGTTTCCTCTGTCTCTTCTTCACAGGAGGAGCCTGGTGATTTGACAGGGGTGCCGGAGGAATATCACGATCTGCGCACGGTGTTCAGTCGGTCCAGGGCCACCTCTCTTCCTCCACACCGGTCGTATGATTGTAGTATTGATCTCCTTCCGGGAACCACTCCCCCCCGGGGTAGACTATACTCTCTGTCGGCTCCCGAACGTAAGGCTCTCGAAGATTATTTGTCTGTAGCTCTTGCCGCCGGTACCATAGTCCCCTCCTCCTCTCCCGCCGGAGCGGGGTTTTTTTTTGTTAAGAAGAAGGACGGGTCCCTGCGCCCCTGCATAGATTATCGAGGGCTGAATGACATAACAGTGAAGAATCGTTATCCGCTTCCTCTTATGTCTTCAGCCTTCGAGATCCTGCAGGGAGCCAGGTTTTTCACTAAGTTGGACCTTCGTAACGCTTACCATCTCGTGCGCATCAGGGAGGGGGACGAGTGGAAGACGGCGTTTAACACTCCGTTAGGGCACTTTGAATACCGGGTTCTTCCTTTCGGCCTCGCTAACGCTCCAGCTGTCTTTCAGGCATTAGTCAATGATGTCCTGAGAGACATGCTGAACATCTTTGTTTTCGTTTACCTTGACGATATCCTGATTTTTTCACCGTCACTCCAGATTCATGTTCAGCACGTTCGACGTGTCCTCCAGCGCCTTTTAGAGAATTGTCTTTTTGTGAAGGCTGAGAAGTGCTCTTTTCATGCCTCCTCCGTCACATTTCTCGGTTCTGTTATTTCCGCTGAAGGCATTAAGATGGATCCCGCTAAGGTCCAAGCTGTCATTGATTGGCCCGTCCCTAAGTCACGCGTCGAGCTGCAGCGCTTTCTCGGCTTCGCGAACTTCTATCGTCGTTTCATCCGTAATTTCGGTCAGGTGGCAGCTCCTCTCACAGCCCTTACTTCTGTCAAGACGTGCTTTAAGTGGTCCGTTTCCGCCCAGGGAGCTTTTGATCTCCTCAAGAATCGTTTTACATCCGCACCTATCCTTGTTACACCTGACGTCACTAGACAGTTCGTTGTCGAGGTTGACGCGTCAGAGGTGGGCGTGGGAGCCATTCTTTCTCAGCGCTCCCTCTCTGACGACAAGGTCCACCCTTGCGCGTATTTTTCTCATCGCCTGTCGCCGTCGGAACGTAACTATGATGTGGGAAACCGCGAACTGCTCGCCCTCCGCTTAGCCCTAGGCAAATGGCGACAGTGGTTGGAGGGGGCGACCGTTCCTTTTGTCGTTTGGACTGACCATAGGAACCTTGAGTACATCCGTTCTGCCAAACGACTTAATGCGCGTCAGGCGCGCTGGGCGCTGTTTTTCGCTCGTTTCGAGTTCGTGATTTCTTATCGTCCGGGCTCTAAGAACACCAAGCCTGATGCTTTATCTCGTCTCTTCAGTTCTTCAGTAGCCTCCACTGACCCCGAGGGGATTCTCCCTGAGGGGCGTGTTGTCGGGTTGACTGTCTGGGGAATTGAGAGGCAGGTAAAGCAAGCACTCACTCAAACTCTGTCGCCGCGCGCTTGTCCTAGGAACCCTCTTTTCGTTCCCGTTCCTACTCGTCTGGCCGTTCTTCAGTGGGCTCACTCTGCCAAGTTAGCCGGCCACCCTGGCGTTCGGGGTACGCTTGCTTCCATTCGCCAGCGTTTTTGGTGGCCCACCCGGGAGCATGACACGCGTCGCTTCGTGGCTGCTTGTTCGGTCTGCGCGCAGACTAAGTCCGGTAACTCCCCTCCTGCCGGCCGTCTCAGGCCGCTTCCCATTCCCTCTCGACCGTGGTCTCACATCGCCTTAGATTTTGTCACCGGACTGCCTTCGTCAGCGGGGAAGACTGTTATTCTTACGGTTGTCGACAGGTTCTCTAAGGCGGCTCATTTTATTCCCCTTGCTAAGCTTCCTTCTGCTAAAGAGACGGCACAAATCATCATCGAGAATGTTTTCAGAATTCATGGCCTTCCGTCAGACGTCGTTTCGGACAGAGGTCCGCAATTCACGTCTCAATTTTGGAGGGAGTTTTGCCGTTTGATTGGGGCTTCCGTCAGTCTCTCTTCCGGCTTTCACCCCCAGTCTAACGGTCAAGCAGAACGGGCCAATCAGACTATTGGTCGCATCTTACGCAGTCTTTCTTTTCGCAACCCTGCGTCTTGGTCAGAACAGCTCCCCTGGGCAGAATACGCCCACAACTCGCTTCCTTCGTCTGCGACCGGGCTATCTCCTTTTCAGAGTAGCCTCGGGTACCAGCCTCCGCTGTTCTCATCTCAGTTCGCCGAGTCCAGCGTCCCCTCCGCTCAGGCTTTTGTCCAACGTTGCGAGCGCACCTGGAAGAGGGTCAGGTCTGCACTTTGCCGTTATAGGGCGCAGACTGTGAGAGCTGCTAATAAGCGTAGAACTAAGAGTCCTAGATATTGTCGCGGTCAGAGAGTTTGGCTCTCCACTCAGAACCTTCCCCTTAAGACCGCTTCTCGCAAGTTGACCCCACGGTTCATTGGTCCGTTCCGTATTTCTCAGATCATTAATCCTGTCGCAGTTCGACTTCTTCTTCCGCGATATCTTCGTCGCGTCCACCCGGTCTTCCATGTCTCCTGTATCAAGCCCGTTCTTCGCGCCCCCGCTCGTCTTTCCCCCCCCCCCCCATCCTTGTCGAGGGCGCACCCATCTACAGGGTCCGTAGGATTTTGGACATGCGTCCTCGGGGCCGTGGTCATCAGTACCTAGTAGATTGGGAGGGGTACGGTCCTGAGGAGAGGAGTTGGGTTCCCTCTCGGGACGTGCTGGACCGTGCGCTGATCGAGGATTTCCTCCGTTGCCGCCAGGTTTCCTCCTCGAGTGCGCCAGGAGGCGCTCGGTGAGTGGGGGGGTACTGTCATGTATTGTCATGTTGTGTCTTGTTTCTGTCCTTTCCCTTCACCCTGTCTCCCTCTGCTGGTCGTTATTAGGTTACCTTTTCTCCCCCTCTTTCCCCCAGCTGTTCCTTGTCTCCTCCTAACTACCTCGTCACCCCTTTTCCCACCTGTTCCCTTTTTCCCTCTGATTAGTCCTCTATATCTCTCTCTGTTTTTGCTCCTGTCTTTTTCGGATTCTTGTTTGTGTTATTCATGCCTGAACCAGACTATCGTCATGTTTGCTGCAACCTTGTCCTGTCCTGTCGGAATCTGCCGGTCCATCTGAGCCTACCTATGTTTTGTCATTAAAGAAGCTCTGTTTACGTTAATTCGCTTTTGGGTCCTCATTCACGCACCGTAACAGACGCAGCGGTTCAAGACACTGCATCTCAATGCAAGAGGCGTCACTACAGTCCCTGGTTCGAATCCAGGCTGTATCATGTCTGGGCATGATTGGGAGTCCCATAGGGCGGCGCACAATTGGCCCAGCGTCGTCCGGGTTTGTCCAGGGTAGGCAGTCATTGTAAATAACAATTTGTTCTTACTTGCCTAGTAAAATAAAGGTTCAATAAATACAAAAAATCCATGGCCAGGAGGAGGGTGGCACACTCATGGGGATGGTGATCATTCACCTTCCACCTCCATGCTGAAAAAAAATTACTCACTAGGGTTGAGTAAGGAAGAGTATAGTGTGGAAGGACCACCAGAGGGCAGGCTGGGCTCATGGATAGTAGCCCAACAAGGCATGGGAGACAAGGTAACCAGAGGCAATTAAGCACAGCTGATGGTACTAATGACATACTCTCCTTCCTCTATAAGAGAGAGAATGGAACCAGCAGAGAGGGAGGGGAAAACTATCTCTGGAAGATGGCCACCGAGAGAGAGGAGCTATCCAGGAAGAACCACTAAGACGGTGACAATCCCCTGACTTTTTGTTGTAGTTTAAAGATAATCCTATTATGTTCTTGTTTCATCTGGAGAAGAAGATGTATGTTTTTCCTTGGAAGATTTTCATGCATTATGTTGGAGTGCTTGTGTTGACCAAATGCCCTCAATAGAGAACTGTGATCAATCAAGAAAACCTACTCCTGACTCGTTTATTCCACCTTCCCGCTTTAGAGTGACGCCCAATTACTTGGTCCGCTCACATTGGTGGAGAATGCGGGCACTAGGTGGACGAGTGACACAAGGATAAGTGAGTAAATCAAGATTCTTCCAGTAGACCCGGAGGAACCATTCAAGAACGATGGATAACGCCCTACTACAACAATTGATCACGGCACAGCAGACAACCATAGAACTCCTGCAACAACAGCTGAGCCGACGCGAAGAACCTAGAGTTAAGCCAAGAGCGGCTGCTCACGCCATCTTACCTCGTCTCTCCAAGGAGGATGATATTGAGGCCTTCCTCATGACCTTCGAAAGGACGGCCACCTTGGAAGAGTGGCCGTCCACAGAATGGGCGAGTGCATTAGCCCCTCTTTTGACCGGGGTGGCTCAGGAAGCCTATTTTGACCTGGATTCCCGCGAAGCTGCGGACTATGGGCGACTAAAAACCGAGATCCTGTCCCGGTACCAGCTGACTGCCAGAGATAGGGCTGTAAAGTTCCATCAATGGACTTATACAGCTGATCAACCCGTCCGTGCCCAGATCTTCGCATTAATACGACTGACAAAACAGTGGCTAGAACCTGGAAAGGGAGTAGGACATGTGATAGAGACTCTCGTAGTGGACAAGATATTGAGAGAATTACCCAGTGACTTAAAAAGGGTTGTGGGGCAAGCCAACCGGTTGTCAGCCGACGACATAGCCCAGGCGGTGGAAACATATCGGTCTACAGGGGAGTTGTTAAAAAGTGACAAGGAGGAACGGAAGGAGTCTTCCAATCCCGTACCACGACTCACCCCGGCGCGCCCGCCACCGAAACGTCCAAGCCCCCCTGGAGGTGGGAGGAGTCAGCCACCACACAGCAGGGTCGGTGTTATAAATGTCAGTCTCCCAACCATTATGCCCCACAATGTCCTAGCAAGGATGAGCCCATGGTCACGGAGTCATCACTGCCTACCCCCACACATCCCGTTGTGAGGGGGCAGGATCAACACTGTTGGTTAGCAGAGATAGCCCCAGCCTCAGAGATTCCGGTTAGAGTCGAAGGACAAGATGTGGTAGCTATTCTCGACTCGGGAAGTATGGTTACGTTAGTAGAGGAGCGGACACCTCCGCGACACTGCTACCAGACAAAGTAGCCGTATCCTGTATCCATGGAGACACCCACTGTCACCCCACTGTGAATCTGCCTATTCTCACTCCAAAAGGAAGGTGTACAGTCAGGGCAGGGAAAGTGCCCCAGCTGAAGGTGCCATTATTGATCGGGAGAGACTGTCCCCTATATAAGGAGCTTCGGCAGATGACGTTATGCACGGGAAGAAGGGGGACAGGTAAGAAGAGAAAATCCAAGCCCGAGGTAGTAGTCCTACAAGGAGACGTAGCCGCGTCCTCGTCCTCTGCAGCAGAGGAAGAAATAGCGACCCAACGTTTACGACAGATATTCCAGGAAACCACCGATGAAGACACATGTGAAGGGTTATACACAACGCAGGAAGGAAGGAGCAACCAGGCGCTAAGGGATATATTTGAAGCTCCATCCGAGGAGGGAACCTGGAAGGGATTCTCCTCGGTCACACCTGATGGGGATGTGGAACATCCTCCACATCCCTCTACCGAGGTCGACCTGCCCCAGGAATTAAAGGGACAGTTCGGCACCTCGCAGCATAGAGACCCAGACCTAAGGGAGGCCATGAGGAAGGTGAAGGTGATCGACGGGAGGAACGTCGACGGATCAGGTGTGCCCCCTCATCCTTACTATGCAATCAGGCGGGGTCTCTTATACTGGGTCGTACGACGAAGGGGGGAAAACCAGGAATTACTAATGGTGCCTAGGCCATACAGGGATACAGTTCTACAGTTAGCCCATTCCCACGTCCTAGGAGGACACCTGGCACGAGACAAGACTATTGACAGAATCATGCAGAGATTCTATTGGCCCCGGGTCACCCGGGATGTGGCCAGGTATTGTAAGACGTGTGATCAATGTCAACGTACAGCCCCACGGTCACACCTACGTAACCCTTTGATTCCTCTCCCCATCATAGAGACTCCCTTTGAACGCATAGCTATGGACCTCGTAGGACCCCTCCCAAAATCCGCCAGAGGACACGAGTACATCTTAGTGGTTATAGATTACGCTACCAAGTTCCCAGAGGCCATACCCCTGCGTAACATGTCGTCAAAGGGAATTGCCAAGGAGTTATTCTTGATGTTCTCTCGTGTGGGCCTCCCCAAGACTATCTTAACTGATCAAGGAACCCCATTCATGTCGCGCTTGATGAAGGACTTGTGTCAGTTATATCAGGTTCAACAGATACGTACAAGCATATTCCACCCTCAAACAGACGGGTTGTGTGAACGCTTGAACAAAACGATTAAAAGCATGTTGAGAAGAGTGGTGTCCCGAGACGGGAAAAACTGGGACATGCTTCTCCCACACTTAATGTTTGCCCTGCGAGAAGTACCCCAGGCGTCCACTGGATTCTCTCCGTTTGAATTGCTCTATGGCAGACCCTGTCGAGGAATCCTCGACTTAGCCAAGGAGACCTGGGAGACCCAACCATGCCCCTTTCGATCCACAATAGAACACGTCACCCTGATGAGAGACCGCCTGTCAGCAGTGTGGCCCATAGTCAAGGAGCATATGGAGAAGGCCCAAAGGACCCAAGGCCGGGCCTATGATAAGTCCGCGACCCCACGTGAGTTCACTGTGGGAGAGAAAGTGATGGTGCTGGTGCCCACGGCTGAACATCGCTTCCTGCGCAGTGGAGGGGGCCCTACGAGGTAATGAAAAGGGCCTCACCGGTCAATTAGCTCATCAAGCAACCTGACAGGAGGAAGAAGGTCCAACTCTATCACATAAACCTGCTGAAGACGTACCAGGGACGAGAGGAGGAGGTGGCTTTGATGGCCCTGGAGGGCAAAGGAAAAGAGGAGGCTCTACCACAGGTGCGCCGTGGCCAAACTCTCCTACCGGAGCAGTCAAGACAGCTAGACAAGCTGATTATGAACTTCGGTCGAATATTCTCTCCATTCCCAGGACAAACAGATGTCCTGTTCCACCATATCCACACTGAACCCGGCAAGAAGGTGCATATCCGCCCTTACAGGATTCCTGAGGCTCGCCGAGTCATCGCTAAGAAAGAGGTGAGGGAGATGTTGAGGATGGGCGTGATCGAGCCCTCAACGAGTGAGTGGTCCAGTCCCATAGTCCTGGTCCCCAAATCCGATGGTAGTATGAGACTCTGCAACGACTTTAGGGGCGTGAATGCCATCTCTACATTCGATGCGTATCCCATGCCCCGCGTGGATGAACTCTTGGAGCGCTTAGGAAAGGCCAAGTTCATCACTACCCTGGATTTGACGAAGGGATATTGGCAAGTGCCGGTGGCTCCGGAGGATCGCCCAAAGACTGCCTTCGCCACCCCAGAAGGGCTGTTCCAGTATGTGAGGATGCCCTTCGGACTGCACGGTGCCGTTGCAACTTTCCAACGCCTCATGGATGCCATTCTACGGCCCCATCAAGAGTATGCCGCGGCGTACATAGACGATGTGGTCATCCACAGCGAGGACTGGGATAGTCACCTCCTGCGATTACGGGCGGTGCTCGTGAGTTTGGAAGCCACAGGGTTGACAGCCAATCCAAATAAATGCTGCCTGGGCCTGTCCGAAGCGGAATACCTGGGGTACACCGTGGGGAATGGGAAAATACGCCCACAGGCAGAGAAGACCAGGGCAATTCGTGACTGGCCTCGACCCCGGACCAAGCGAGACGTTCGGGCCTTCTTAGGGATAACAGGATATTATCGCCGTTTTATCCCGGGATATGCAACCATTGCCAACCCCCTCACAAACCTCATCAGGAAAAACCTGCCAAACCAAGTAGAGTGGAAAGACGAGACGGAAGAGGCCTTTCAATTGCTAAAAGATGGCCTGTGTTCGGATCCCGTTCTACAGGCTCCGGACTTCTCACAAGTGTTCATTGTGCAGGTCGACGCCTCGGATACAGGGCTCGGGGCCGTACTAGCTCAGGGTAAAGGTGAAGCAGAGAAGCCGATTCTCTTCATTAGTAGGAAGCTCAGCGATCGGGAACAGAGGTATGCGACCGTAGAGAAAGAGGCCTTAGCCACCAAGTGGGCCCTCGATTATCTCCGGTACTACCTACTGGGTCGGAGGTTTGCATTAGTTACTGACCATGCGCCCCTCACATGGATGGCTGGTAAGAGAAACAATAACAACAGAATAGCCAGATGGTTTTTGTCTTTACAACCGTTCTCTTTCCATGTCATCCACAGGGCCGGATCGAGGAACGGGAATGCAGACGCGCTGTCCCGACGCGACCAAGACGGTGCGTCTGGCGCCCGAACCTCCGGTTCGGTCCTGGGGGGGAAGGTATGTGGAAGGACCACCAGAGGGCAGGCTGGGCTCATGGATAGTAGCCCAACAAGGCATGGGAGACAAGGTAACCAGAGGCAATTAAGCACAGCTGACGGTACTAATGACATACTCTCCTTACCCCATAAGAGAGAGAATGGAACCAGTAGAGAGGGAGGGGAAAACTATCTCTGGAAGATGGCCACCGAGAGAGAGGAGCTATCCAGGAAGAACCACTAAGACGGTGACAGTCCCGTGACTTTTTGTTGTAGTTTAAAGATAATCCTATTATGTTCTTGTTTCATCTGGAGAAGAAGATGTATGTTTTTCCTTGGAAGATTTTCATGCATTATGTTGGAGTGCTTGTGTTGACCAAATGCCCTCAATAGAGAACTGTGATCAATCAAGAAAACCTACTCCTGACTCGTTTATTCCACCTTCCCGCTTTAGAGTGACGCCCAATTACTTGGTCCGCTCACAATAGGGTCACGAATTGGGGATGGGCCCGAAACCATGCCTGAACCACCTCTGAATGGTGGAACCTGACATTGCCCACACAATGACATAGGTGACCCCTTCACCTTGACAGGCCTGCAAAATTTCATTGAGAAACAATGAGGTGTGTACCGTTGCAGGATCCAAGTAATGGCCTATGTCCTACAACACCTTTTTCAGAGATCGCTGCACACATGGATATGTTGTCCAGGCACTTGGCCGATGAGGTTCCTCCCACGGCATCGAGTATTGGCCAGGTTGAAGCCCGCTTTTTCAACAAAGATATACTTGTGATGGTTCACAGCAGCATCAAGAACCATCACCCTCTAAAAAATATATTTTGGTTACTTATTTTTACAGTATAGTTCCAATATGATATTGTGAAGTAGCATGTGCATTAATAGTAACAGTAATACGGTATATAGTGCTGTACCTGAACACTCGGCCCGCAGTTGTTTCACCCAGTCGTTGTTTCTCTCTAAATGTGTTTCATAGATACCTGGTGCCTCTTCGAAAGGCGGTTGATTGTTGTTAGGATGATGGATGCCACATTACCAAAGGTGTAATCGTTCTCCTCAATGGCCTGCTTTATTTCGGACAGCCGTATGTCATTCCTGGCCCTCACCACCACTGCCCACTCCTGCTGGTCGGTCAGCACACCAGCACGGCAACCACCTTGGGGTCTTCTGTCAATTCTGAGGGTAGAACAGAGTATACTGTCAATAGATCATACTGTAACATGTTTTGTGAATTTACATGCCTTACAATATGTAATTTACTGTAAATGTAATGGTAAAGCATAGCGCTTATCCTGCAGACTGACTGGTTTTCTTGGCTAAATGTTCTCGTGATCGAATTGACAGTTGATCGTTTCAGATTGGGGTGAACTAATCTGTCAGCCTCTGCCATGGTAAGACCTCTGTTTACCACATGGCCAACGACGATGGCCTGGACTTCATTAGACACAACAGTTCCCTGCTGTCTGCCTCCCTCTCTCTGATGTCTTTGACAGGGCCCATGTCCACCTCTTTGACCTGTTTGATGGGGCCCATGCCCACCTATCGGACAGGCCCCTTGTCCACGAGCTCTTTGATTTCTTTCTTTCCCTTGCTGCCTATCCTGTTGAAATCATGTTGAAATCTATTAGCAATAACCGGTAGTCATTATGAATGGCTATCATGTTTCATACATGTAATTTTGATGTTTATACTTTACAAAGACACATTTTTATTTCTGTAGTTCTCAAAATCCATATATAGGGGGCAAACTACCTGCCCTCCAGGACACCAACAGCACCCGATGTCACAGGAAGGCCAAACAAGATCAAGGACAGCAACCACCGAGCCACTGCCTGTTCACCCTGCTATCATCCAGAAGGCGAGGTCAGTACAGGTGCATCAAAGCTGGGACCGAGAGACTGAAAACCAGCTTCCATCTCAAGGCCATCAGACTGTTAAACAGCCATCACTAACATAGAGTGGCTGCTGCCAACATACACACTCAAATCTCTTGCCACTTTAATAAATGAAATAAATGGATTTAATAAAGGTATCACCAGTCACTTTAAATAACGCCACTTTAATAATGTCTACATATCCTACATTACTCATCTCATATGTATATACTGTATTCTATACAATCTACTGCATGTTGCCTATGCCGCACGGCCATCGCTCATCCATATACAGTTGAAGTCGGAAGTTTACATACACTTAGGTTGGAGTCATTAAAACTTGTTTTTCAACCACTCCACAAATTTCTTGTTATCAAACTACAGTTTTGGCAAGCCAGTTAGGACATCTACTTTGTGCATGACACAAGTAATTTTTCCAACAATTGTTTACAGACAAGATTATTTCACTTATAATTCACTGTATCACAATTCCAGTGGGTCAGAAGTTTACATACACTAAGCTGACTGTGCCTTTAAACTGTTTGGAAAATTCCAGAAAATTATGTCATGCCTTTAGAAGCTTCTGATAGCCTAACTGACATCATTTGAGTCAATTGGAGGTGTACCTGTGGATGTATTTCAAAGCCTACCTTCAAACTCCATGCCTCTTTGCTTAACATCATGGGAAAATCTAAAGAAATCAGCCAAGACCTCAGATTTTTTTTTTAGACCTTCACAAGTCTGGTTCATCCTTGGGAGCAATTTCCAAACGCCTGAAGGTACCACGTTCATCTGTACAAACAATAGTATGCAAGTATAAACAACATGGGACCTCGCAGAGTCATTCCGCTCAGGAAGGTGATGTGTTCTGTCTCTTAGAGATGAACGTACTTTGGTGCAAAAAGTGCCAATCCCAGAACAACAGCAAAGGACCTTGTGAAGATGCTGGAGGAAACAGGTACAAAAGTAAAAAAGCCAGAATACGGTTTGCAACTACACATTGGGACAAAGATCGTACTTTTTGGAGAAATATCCTCTGGTCTGATGAAACAAAAATAGAACTGTTTGGCCATAATGACCATCGTTATGGTTGGAGGAAAAAGCGGGAGGCTTGCAAGCCGAAGAACACCATCCCAACCATGAAGCAACATCATGTTGTGGGGTTGCTTTGCTGCAGAAGGGACTGGTGCACTTCACAAAATAGATGGAATCATGAGGATGGAAAATTATGTGGATATATTGAAGCAACATCTCAAGACATCAGTCAGGAAGTTAAAGCTTGGTTGCAAATGGGTCTTCCAAAGGGACAATGACCCCAAGCATACTTCCAAAGTTGTGGCAAAATGGCTTAAGGACAACAAAGTCAAGGTATTGGAGTGGCCATCACAAAGCCCTGATCTCAATCCTATAGAAAATGTGTGGGCAGAACTGAAAAAGTGTGTGCGAACAAGGAGGCCTACAAACCTGACTCAGTTACACCAGCTCTGTCAGGAGGAATGGGCCAAAATTCACTCAACTTATTGTGGGAAGCTTGTGGAAGGCTACCCGAAACGTTTGACCCAAGTTAAACAATTTCAAAGCAATGCTACCAAATACTAATTGAGTGTATGTCAACTTCTGACCAACTAGGAATATGATTGAAAGAAATAAAAGCTGAAATAAATAATTCTCTCTACTATTATTCTGACATTTCACATTCATAAAATAAGGTGGTGATCCTAACTGACCTAAGACAGGGAATTTTTACTAAGATTAAATGTCAGGAATTGTGAAAAACTGAGTTTGAATCTATTTGGCTGATGTGTATGTAAACTTCCGACTTCAACTGTATTTATATGTACATATTCTTATTCATCCCTTTACATTTGTGTGTATAAGGTAGTTGTTGTGAATTTGTTAATTACTTGTTAGATATTACTGCACTGTCGGAACTAGAAGCACAAGAATTTCGCTACACTCGCATTAACATATTCTAACCATGTTACAAATAATATTTGATTTGATTTAGTAGATAAACCAGTTAAAATCTATAGGTTAACGGTTAAGTGATTAAGCGCAGTTGGATTAAGTGATGGTCAAATGTTTTTAAACAAATGAGAAGAGACTCATGAAAAGTACTGTGAGCATTGCATTGTGAAAGGCTTTATATGAAAGGTATTTCTAGATGAAACACTGATTAGGTTTGGTGAAAAAGTTACTGTGTGATTTAGTGTGTTCTACTTAGTCAATGGAAAATGTGCTTTAATTTTTGAAAAACAGCCTTTTAGATGTTCTATTTTGAGTGTTGTGCTGACTTGTGAGTACCAAAGCGATTTAAAAAGTTGTGTTAACCAATAATCAACACCAGATGGCAGTCAAACTCAGCCAATGCAGACGTCAAGTTGAAGACATTCTCTACCTTTACATGAACCTTTTCTGTTATTTGTGTTACGATAATTGTCTATAACATGGTGTAAGCTGCAAACAATGACTTCTGACTGACTGAGACTTCAATTACAAATCTCTCTCTAATGTGCAACATTTTCCAAAGGTGCCTTTCTAACTTTGTAAAAAATATGTTTTATAGACACTTTGGAATGACCCCTATATTCAGCTCTTATTTTCTTCTGGTGGAAATGTAAACTGATGTTTGTGTTCTTGTGCAGTACTCTATGAATGATCAACCTAGTGTTCTATTAACACAACAGAAGGATCAGGCAGTAGTTTTCAGTTTGGATAGAAAGATAAAAAAAAAAAAAAAAAACAATGTTACTTATTTATCTATCCAAATATATGATTCCAATCAAATCTTCAAGATTTTTATATTCAGGATTCATACCATTATTATACCGCGCTAGAAATTGTTGCACCATAAGATGTGGATGCCGATTAAGGCAGCCCTCCGCACCTCTCTGATTCAGAGGGTTAAATGCAGAAGACACATTTCAGTTGAAGGCATTCAGTTGTACAACTGACCAGGTATCCCCCTTTTCCTTTCTCATACTGATCAAGATCACACCCCACTTAAAGGGTGTGGCAGAAAATGGTGCAATACCTCCCTTGGGAGCAATACTCGTTTTTTTATCGGGTTTTCTCTATGTAGAGGGTGAAAGGGTACCTTTCAATCTGTGTTCGATGGTATCTATTGGGGTGGGAGGAGAAGGTCAGGGGTCAGGGTGTCAAATGGGTCATGGGGAATGGGAGGGTACAGAACGAAGGGACACTGAATTCCAGCAGTGCATTCTGATGTCTCTGCCACTGTGCCCTACATCTCTTTATGGGTGATTGAGTGTGGGTGTTAAATGTGCACTGCTTGACTTCTCTCCAAAGGTGAGTTTCCTCCCCCACCCCGTTCAGCACCCCCTCCCCATGTCTTCCTCCTCTTCACACACATATGCTACTCTGACCACACGGGACAATGGGAGACACTTGGAGTGAAGCTGGAATTGACTTGGGGAGCTACCCCCATGAGGCTATTGTTAGTGTTAAGCATTGTTACGCCAACAATACCCCTGCTGAGGAAAAATTCTACATTTACATTCCTTATGAAGGAAGAGGAGGAGTAAAGGCCCTTATTGGAATTGTATGGGTCCGTAAGGCTTTTGTTCTTAGTAGTGGGGATGCATTTCTCCAGAAGTAACAGATTGGAGGGTGGTCCTCTTTGAATAGCGTGATGAGACTAGGGAGTAGGGAGTATGAGAGTAGGGTTTGTGTTAGACTGTGGTCCTGGCTCCAATGCAGAAGAGATTAGCTAGTCCACACAATTAGTTCAACATGCAGACTTCATAACTACATTTACATCTTACATTTTAGTGAATTAGCAGACGCTCTTTTCCAAAGCAACTGCATTCATATTAAGATAGCTAGGTGAGACAACCACATATCACGGGCATCAGTGAGTACAACTTTTCCTCTATTAAAGCAGCTATCAACAAACTCAGCGCTAGTAAGAAAAGATAAGTGTGCCTATTAGTGCATAAAGGCAAGGGTGTTACATGTGATACATTCAGGGATACAAGCGGACTCATAGTGAACCACATGACCTGACAGGAGCAGCTCGGGTCCCCGTGGATCTTAATTTGGACAGCAGGAGTGGACAGGAGCCACACTGTGACAGCGACCTGAGGATCCCACTGGGAACGTTGTTCCCTCTGGCTTGGCGTGGTGACACCCCAGGGTAGATGTGTGTTTGACCTCAGGCTCGTCTCTCACAACAGATGTCCATCACTAAACAATGTCATTAACTTGTCCTGGACGGACAGGGCCCATGGGGATCTCCCCTCTAATGCAGAGATATATCATTAAGGAGAAGATGAGGTATGCCAAGGTCTGCTCTGATCAATATGACGGGTAGAGAGGGGTGGACGAGGGATGAGGACAGTGTTTTGTGATGGTGACCTTGTCTTGTCTCCTTGGCAGACGTTGGTGACTTTTGACCTAAACCCTGTGAAAAGCCAGAATCCGAATCAACATTTATCTCCCCTTCACTGACTGCACCCCAGATCAGATCAGCACAGTTTTGGAATAAAATGGGCTTGTCTGTCTACTTCATCATTCCCTGGTAGTGGCTTTACCCTGTGTTCAAACGTTTGTCCTTTTTACAGAATGTTGTGTTTTAATTGTGGCAATGAAGCCAAATGAACCCAGGCTAGTCTGTTGCTACTACAGCCATAGCAGCTCACAGAGCAGCATCTATTTGACCAAAATAATTGGTTTAAAAAGAGGATTATGTTTCAGAAGGGGTTAAACATTAACTTCTAAATAACAAAACCCCTAATGTTTCAGAAGTGGTTCCATTCACTTTTAGAATTCAATTCATCGGAAGCTTGAAACATCCTCCTGTGTCTTTCGCTCATCTTTTCACGGTGGTAACGAGCATTTCAATCTGAAATCCAAACAGAGGAGTCCTATAAAGTGAAAATAGGAAAAGTGACTTAAACATTCTTTCTATCTTTCTGTTGTTTTTGATTGTGTTCTGGTTGGTTATTTTGTGTTCCTAAGCTCCTGTTCATCCTCCAGTCTCAAGGACCCACTTTTTAACAGTCTCAAATCAGAAACAGATGTCAGCTGCACAAATTTGCAACTCCCCCACATCTGAAATCTCCAATATCCACTGCGTGAATGGTTTGCAAATAGATGGATGTTCCTTGCATATACTGCACAACTATTTACATTGTCTTTAGTCAAGTGATGGATCTGCCCAATGTCCTCCCATTGCTTGTCTTGTAGAATGCAAAAAAGGTGATCAACACCACATTCAAACCTTTCTTATCACTTTTCACACATTTTTGGGCAATCAACTGAATAATCCCTTCATCTGGTATGGACACAAAGTACTGTATCTTGATAGATTATGATATTTTTTTTAAAGAGAGAGGTATTTTTTTATTCAACCATCATCAGATAAAAAAATTAAAATGTCAGGACTTCCAGTGAGTGTCGTTTTTTTACTTCTATACTGTACCAGAAAGCTCTGCAGTGTGTAGATCGGTGGGGGTCGTACTGGCATGGCAGATTGGGTGGGTGGGGTAGAGTGCAGGACCAACTAAAATTTGGTATCAGGGTTAGCCCACACCCGTCCTCAGCCCAGGATAACCAATATTGGTTATTGATCATGGGGATTATAAAACAAGAAGGACACTGGGAGCTGTGTAAAGACACACATCCCATCTGGCACTGACTCAAGCTGTTCCACGATATGATTTAGAACACATAAATGGCAAAAAAATAAATAATTATGGATGCAAAGAAAAGTTGTAGGTTTTTCAAAAGCAAGTTAATGACTATTACAGTACTGAATAGCCTAAATATAATTTCCTTGATCGACAGAAGGCATCATCTCATCATCTCATCCATAGGAATTTGCATCTCCAAGTCCTATGAATTGTAGTGGCTTTGCGTGTAGCTTTAACTGGGCGTACCCGTTTATTCTAATGAGCCTAGGGGTTCACCCGGATCTAGCGCCAGTGCAGATATCTACTCCCTACTTTATCGTCTTCACACTGGCGCGAAAAAACGCATTGTGTGGCTACTATTTATCAGACTGTGGGCGGAATCAATTCAACCACTTTTTCACACACCCTGCTGAAAGAAATAGCTACCGAATTTATACTTTAAGTACATTTCGTTCGGCGTGATCTCTTACGGTTTTTACCCATTTTCCTCGATGAGTTCCAACTACTAGTATACCAGCTGATACGGAGAGACTCCAGTGCCAGGAATTGCAGTGTGATCCTTAGATAAAGCGGTGAGTGTTTTAGACAACTAATCTAGCTAGCCTCATGAAGCGATGGCCTACAAACATCTCAGAAGATGGAACTTTATATCTGTATAACTTAATGGCTGCTACTTCGTTCCGTTTTAACATCCAGACAAAGCGAATATAGCCGATTTCAGTGAAGTAGACTAGCCTATTTTGTTTTGTGTCAATGCGCTTTTGGCAATTAATATGGCACGAAGCAGCACACCTACAAAACATTGAGGTTTCTACCCATTGGCTAACCTAGGCTACCGGTGGTGGGCATTGGCCAATTTACGCAATTACCTGTAAGGAGTCTTGTTTTTCTCGATTGTTTTAGAAGGTTAAACCGGGGCATAAAACTAGATTACGTAATAGACTGCATGTGTCCAGACAAGGCCAGATTATCACCGCCCACAGGAAGAAATCAATTATTAATTTAGTCTAATTTGTAGGAGGCACCAGGCTAAGATTAGAATGCACTGTTACAATGTTTAAAGGACCTGGATGGTACTGATGATTGTATAACCGTGTTTAAAGGCGCAGCATTGGATGCGACAAGATTATTTATTGTGTATCTTAAAGACAATGTGTAGATTAGTATTAATTTAGCAGAAATATTCAAAGAATAGGACTGATGCACTACTTTGCTTTTTTTTAGGTTGTGTGAAGATTTTCTCCAATATCGGAGTCGAGTGTGATCATCTATGCTTGGAATAAACTCCAGAGTATCACGTTGTGACAGTTGGGAGATGGAGTACGACCGCTATCAGCACTATTTCTTAGATGACCTTGACAAAGAGGAGGACTTCTACAAGTCAACCGCACCAAGTGAGGACATATGGAAGAAGTTTGAGCTACTGCCCACCCCTCCCATGTCTCCCACCAGGACATTAGGTGGTAACATGCACGTTCCCCCGGGAGACAAGTTCGGCTGGCTGTCCAAGGTCTTGGGTCAGGATGAGGAGTACGAGGGACCTGACACCGAGGAGCTTTTTGGGAACATGAGTTCCATTATTATCCAGGACTGCATGTGGAGTAGTTTCTCGGCCAGTCAGCACTTGGAGAAAGTCAACGAGCGCCTGTCAGCTGCAGCCCAGGCTCGTCTCTCCCCACCAGCACCCCAGAACTTTGCGACTGTGAGCAAAGTGCAGTGCACCCTGCCGACCCAACCTGATGCGACATTGCCCAGCACCGTGGCAGAATGCGTTGACCCAGCGTCTGTGCTCACCTTCCCAGCCATCAGCTGTAGGAAACCGGCATCATCGGGCTCTGAGTCTCGCTCCGATTCCTCTGGTAAGAAACTGGCCATGTAGTAAATAGATTCACCTCTGCTAGATGTTGCCTAATCAATGCGTCAAGCTGAGGCCGCCAGGGGAAAGCCTTCACTAGGCTGGACGTTGACATTTGCTGAGTCAAAGTATTCAGCTTTACTTAAGCCCTTATCTCCTGCACAAACTATAATCTCTCTCACTTTCAGAGAATGTCTCTTTTCCTCGGCCAAGATTTGTAAACGGTTGCTGCAAATGCTTAGGTCACAGATGCAGGAGGCCCAGTAAAAAAACAAACACCTCCCTACAAGCTTTGTGCACCAAGCTTCCCTCCTAGAATTGTATGACAGTGTGGGAGGTGGGGTTCTTGGAGATTTATTATGTGGCGCCAGGCCCCATGACGATAAACTTTCTGCCTGCTGAAATCGGCGTTGGTGCATTAACTTAAAAAAATACAGCATTTTGGCATGACATGAATGACCGAAGCTTGATTAACACTAAACTAAAGCAGGTCTTCTCCTTTGCTCATGAGAATATAGATTGTCCTTTAATAGTTTACCCCAGAACACCTTGCCCAAACAATTTAGGACAAGTACTGCCTCATCCTTCAATAGATAATTTTCCAGTGTTCTCTCCACTAACAGTCTGTCAGAAGTCTGAGGCTTTAAGACTCCTCTTTATGGTAGTGAGGGAACTCCCCTGTGCATGTGTAATGATGTGTGGTTGTTTCTTTTTATGTAACAGATGATGATGACGATGAGATTGATGTGGTTACTGTGGAAAGCAAGCAGAGCCGAGCCCGACTGTTGGGAAGCCGTAAGGCTGTGACCGTCACTGTCCGCGCTGACCCCTGCCCACAGCGTTTCCACATGTCTGTCCACCAGCAGCAGCACAACTATGCAGCCCCTTCCCCTGAAAGTGACCCGGAGGAGGAGGATGAGGAACCACAATGTAAACGGTTCTGTCCAGACTCCAGCCACCACCAGCAACCAGACTCCCCAGCCTCCATCTCCCCCCAAGGGTCCTCTGCAGACAGCCCCCAGAGCTCTGACGCTGAGGACACTGACCGCCGGAAGAACCACAACTTCCTGGAGCGGAAGAGGCGGAACGACCTTCGCTCCCGCTTCTTGGCACTGCGGGATGAGATCCCGGGCCTGGTAGAGTCGGCCAAGACTCCCAAGGTGGCCATCCTGACCCAGGCGACAGAGTACCTTCTCCAGCTGCACAGCAGAGAGAAGCACCAGGCCCAGGAGAGGAAACGCCTCAAAGCGCGCCAGCAGCAGCTCCTCCAGAGGCTAGCCACCCTCAAACGGTCCTTAGGATAGAAACAAACTATGCAGTGGACTCTTAATAAATCAATAGCCTCATTCTAAAAAGCCATGGACTTTTCTCTTTAAGCAAACTGCCACTTTCAAAAGGCTAGGACATTTCCTCAAACTCAATGCCTCATGCAAAAAAAGATGCGTATGAAATGGCCTCACTCATTATGCTTTGGATAAGGTGGATCTCAGCCTGTGAACCAATGGTGGGGAGGCTGGCGTTAAGGACATTTCTGTGTTAGTCATGTTTTCTCATTTTGCACATTGAGTGATGACATGGCGGTAGTTGACATGTGGTGGTGTTGATTCCTGGTGTGCATTGATGGTGATATTTGTAGATTTCACAGGAACAGGTGAGAGGATGCTGTGATTGAACCAGAATGAAACTTACTTCCAAATGTCATAAGTGTCTCGTAGCTTGTCAGTTCATTTTATAGCCTTGTCTTGTGTATCTAGGTTGTAAAAGTCTTTCTTTGATGAATGATCAATGCACACTTGGATTGAAGTTTAGTAGCGACACCTTGTGTACACAGAAAGTGAGTCACTCATTGTTTGTTTTCTTCGTGGCTGGTTTATTTGATGCACAAATTGTTCTGTAAATAATAGCATATTGCTCTGTTAAGGAGACATTAATGTTGTTCTCTAAAACAGCCTTCAGGGAGCTTTTTTTTGTATAAATGTCAAAGTAGCACTGCTGTACTTTATAATTACATGTCACTTTGACGCTATTTTGACTGCTTGTTCCTCTGTTTGAGATGTGATTTCTGTATTCATAAAATTTTGATAACATTTGTGTATAATTGTGATATTTGTCCTTTTGATGGTTCTATCAGATTATATGGCAACATGGTTAACAGGGAATTGAAGCAGTGTATTCTTATTGAAAGAACAATCCAATGTATTAACTGTATGATGACTGATGAATGCATAAACACGCGTTCACTTCTGCAATACAGATCAAGTGTCTCAGAACATTCTGATTTGGCAGCTAGAGTATTCCGTTTTAAATTCTCTTCAGTTTCATCAGTTTCCATAACCTATCAAACAACATTTTCTCAGTCCGTGTCAAAAGTTTCCCATAGGATGATACTATGGGACCCTAAACCGTAGAGACATGCCCTATGGAAAAAGTGCATGTATTTGTTTGAACTTCCATCTTGCCAGATTGCAGCATGCAGAATCTGGATTTAGAGGGAGTGTGTCCTTGAAATGTGTGATACCTTGGGGGATCCTCCTCTCTGCAGTGGCTGCTGCATGCAGGGCACTTGATGTGCTCTCAACTAGGTTACACACAATCTTTAGAACAGTCCCTGGTGTGTGGCGAGGGTCTCTGTGTGATCTCCTATCCTGAGATGGGTTCAGTCATCCTATTATAAACAAGTATGTAGTGACTGAGAAGCCTTGCTCTTAATCTACGTATGCATGCATGGTAGAGAGCGGTTTGAACCTTGACTGCAAAAGGGAAAGGTGCTGTGATGGTCAAGTGGAGAAGCAGATGTAAGAAAGGAGCTCGGTCTCTGCTTTAGTTTCCAATTGGTCATAAATATTCTACACTTCTGGGCAGGGAATCAGAGTGCAGTTGATCTGCAGGTTCCATTTTTTTTTATTTAACTAGGCAAGTCGAGAACAAATCCTGATTTACAATGATGGCCTACCAAAAGGCCTCCTGCGGGGATGGGGGATTCAAAATAATATATAGGACAAACACCACTATATAAAGCGAGACTTAGGACAACATAGCAAGGCAGCAACACCCCCCCCCCCCCCCCCCCCAGCTTGTGTATGTTTTGCGATGAGTCTGTTGGCACATGGTCCTTTGTTCTTCCACCCATAAAGTGTAGCTAGGTGTCATGTGCCATCCCGCCATAATTCACAGCTGGTTCTGTTGTATTATGCTTGAGAAACACATAGAATGAGGCAACACTTAGCTAAGCATCTAAGGCCAATTAGCACTTAGCTGTCCTTAGCATAGCAAGCTGGAACAGCGTGTTGCGTTGATTCTTGATTTAACTATGGCCCACAAAGAATTCTGAAGCAATATTTTACCCTATGTGAGCTTCTTCCTCAGTGAAGTAACCCAGGTTGCCATTGGTGATGTCAGTAACCTGTCTGAACAGGAGCACAGTGAATGTTGGAAATTTGAGGATTAGGATTTTTATTGCACTGTAGCCTGATAGACCAGTCAGCCACACCCTCAACCGTCTCACACCACACAGCCCTTTGTCCCACTGTTGACGGTTGGTAGTTAACCTGCATTCATTGAGCCCTAGGGCATCCTTTTTCTGTCCCCATTCTGTTGTGAATGTGTTCTACACAGTGTACAAAATATTAGCAACACCTGCTCTTTCCATGACATAGACTGACCAGGTGAAAACTATGATTCCTTATTGATGTCACTTATTAAATCCACTTAAAATCAGTGTAGATGAAGGGTAGCAGATGAGTTCAAGGATTCTTAAGACATGGATTGTGTATATGTGCCATTCAGAATATTTAAGTGCCTTTGAACAGCCGCACCGGACCGAGTCTGTCCAGAACTGCAACACTGCTAGGGTTCATGCTCAACAGTTTCCTGTGTGTATCAAGAATGGTCCACCACCCAAAGGACATCCAGCCAACTTGATAAAACTGTGGGAGGCTGTGTAGTCAACATGGGCCAGCATTCCTGTGGAATGCTTTCAACACCATGACGAGTACATACCCCAACTAATTCAGGGTGTTCTGAGGGCAAAGCGGGGTGCAACTAAATATTAGGAAGGTGCTCCTAATGTTTTGTACACTGTGTATATGGACTTTCTCAAAGAAGTAGAACGTTCCAGAACATTTCAGATAGAAATGTGTTGAGTAGAGCTGCTGCAATGCTCTATTTCATACGGTTGTGAGTTAGCCCGATCCAAGATCTTCAGCCAACTCACCTGATTATAATTGTTACAATATATAAAGAATAAAGCACTGTGGCTCCCCTGGCGATGTGACCGAGGAAAGCCACTGTTTGGAGCGTCAGCCATGTCCAACCAGCATTGTAGGCTGCAGCGCTACACCCACACCTGAGACCACTCAGCCTCGTTAGGCTGAAACGCACCTGGGACATTTAAGGTGCTGCAGTAGTTCAGCACAGAGAGCTTTACAGACATTTGTTTGAAGCCCCTGGAAATTGAGTTCTCTACAGGAAGGAGTAACTGGACTACAAGTGAAGCTGGTAAACTTGGTAGCAGCCCAGCTAGTTTCATTAGTCTAACTTTAGGTTCAGTTAAGGACAGTGTTTTGTTTTCAGTTACATTTTGAGAACAGTCTTTGTTAACCTTTTATTTTAAATAAATATGCCTGGTTTAAGCTGTGCTTCTGTGTGTTGGAAGTCTGTCATTGTTTCTTGTTGTTGCCATCCTACCAGACCACACCTAGTGAGTTGGTTACTGGCCCAACGCTCTTAACTGCTAGGCTATCTGCTGCCCTACACTTCATGGGAAAGCAATATATTTTTCTAGAGAACCCACTTTTCTGTTTACAGTTGTGTTTATTTAGTGGTTATGCAATTGCGATTAGGCATAAAGCAACTAATATGGAAAGTACTCATCCCACAGTCTTTACTGAGTCACTGGGGGCGGTTTCCAACTGTTACTGCAGTACCTAATGATAGTAATAACGATGAGTGAAAATGCATGTGCAAACACTGTTAAAAGTCAAGTATACGTCTCGAGTGTCTCCCTCCATAGCGTCAGGATCTTTCCCATGTAGTAAGTGGTGATGTAAGACAATCTGTTTGTCCCGTGAGCTGCTCTGTTGTGTTGGTGGCCCCTGACGGTTAAACTCAACCTACTTGTCCAACTGGCTTTTCTGGTCTGAAGCCACGCCCACACAGCAACCTCTGAAATACTGCATGTGTGATCACTTCCACACATGTTTTTGAGGTGGCCTGGTGTGTGTTAAAGATCAAATATTTTATTCTCACACGTGTTCTACAGTTATCCCTATTACAACCCGGCTCTTAACTGCATGCGTGTCGGTTGTCTTGCATGTGTCTGGTGGTGTGAAGTCATTGTGTCTGTGGGCATATCATGTACTGTATGTGTCATGGAGGCCTGTGTATCCTGAATCTGTGTGTATTCCCCAATAATTGATATTTTGAGCAATCGCAGATCTTCTACCTCTCTGATCTGATTGGACAAAAGGCCAAGTAGATCAGATCTGAATTGTGCTGCCTGTTTAAATGCAGCCTAAGTGAGCTCTAGTGGTGGTCAGACCACAGTGTATGTCTGATCAGGGTGATGATTCGGTCAGTTGGCGGTACAGGGAACTCTGATCTTCCTGATTTATAGATCCTCTCCTCAGAACGCTTTGTTATTCCTCTCCCCTGTTGAAATCTCCCTACACAAGCAAGTATCCTCATTACACCGTCATACTCCTCCTGGACTTTTTTTCTCTCCATTTCTCTCTCCACAAATATGTAATCCACGTAAGTCGCTACACGCTGGTTCTCCTTCACCTCTCCTTCCACTACACTGCTAATCAGCACCACCAACACATCCACTTTAGTCGACATAAACACTTTGACCTGGTGCCATCGATGCCTATTTAAATCAAGAATAGAGGTCTTCCCAGCAAATCAGCTCACATACAATAGGTAATGACTAGGAGGGCTGACTTGATGATCTTAGTGGTTGATTGAATGGCTGGGGATAATTTACTGTGTGGATAATTTGAGAATTGTGGTTAACAGGATGACCAGGGCAAGGGTCAGTGGCCTGATATCAGAGAAGAGACAATGGGAGAGCAGAGCGTCTGTGTATCTGCTCTTTTGTCAATGGGCCAATAGTATCCCAGCTCAGAGAGAGAACAGATAAGTGTGTGTGGGTGTGCACTAGGCTGCAGTGATAGTGTTCTAGGGTAGCAAACAGTCCTCTATGATGTGCTACTCTGTGTGTATGTGTTTATATTTGACTGTGCCAGTGTGTGTTACGGTTCATTTTCACACAATTGATTACCCAAATAGATAGATTCCCTCATCACTGAGCTGAACAATAATCAGTCTGGCTAACACAGTGCATAAACGTTAGCCCAACCTCCTCACAGAACAGCACAGAGAACAGCTCTATGAGGAATGCTGCCAGGTTATCCACCAGCATAAATGCAAATAATATAAAGTACTTCCGGAGCCAGAAAAGGTGGTGTGACGATTGCAACACACCTCAGTAAACATTGAGCAGTAAACATTGAGCAATGTCTGAACAACTGCATCTCTGTTCTTGTCGATGAAAGTTTCGCAACTCAGCTGTCGTGAGACATTCCATACCTTTGCACTTTAACACAGAGAGATATTGGGCAATGTTTTTTCTGCCATGTTAAGTCATTATATTCCCCTGTATTCTTCTCACTGGCTTGGTTATGCGGAGTTTACATAGTGTCTTTACATAGTGATTCAGAGAGGAAGTCGACTAAAAGCACAATAGATCTTGTTGAAACGGTTCCTTATCAGGTCGGAGCCCATCTGACCCAGATGTTGTTAAACATGCGGCTTTCTTTGGTCTTTTGATTATATTGTCTTTACGGTGCTGCAATCACACATTTGACTGCCTCTCCCTTATGCTTTAACTTATGTCTACTTTGAATGTAAGATTGGAGGTCTTCTGGGACATTGTGTTTTGCAGTTTCTTTCCAGTAAAATAGCGATAAAATAATAGAAGTTCAGCTGGAGAATGGAGAGAATATTGCTGGGTGGACCTACTTTCATTTCTGTAGTCTTTAATTTTAAAACATTTTTTTGTATTTTTTAAAAAACATTTATTTAACTAGGCAAGTCAGTTGAGAAAAAATTTGTATTTTGAATGACTGCCTAGGTATTACTTAACATCAACACTTTTTAGAACACACCTTTTCCCTCATTTTATTTTTAAGTGACTGCGATTGCAGTCGAGGGAGAGAGAAGAGGAGATTTTGCCTGTTTTACATGGACACACTTGAAAATAAAAAGGAGAGCCGCACACTAGGAGCTCAGATGCAATAATTTAATAACATAATAACCAATGTTTCGACAGACAAGATGTCTTCATCAGGGTATAAAATGGATATGGACACACTCACATGCACACACACACACTGTCACTCTCTCTAGCTTTATTTATCACTTCGTCTCACCGTCTGTTCGTTTCTCCATCTGTATTCCCATCTCCATGTCTCCCAGTCCCTCTATCTTTCTCTCACCAACAGGTTCTTCCTAGACTCCAGCCCTTCCCTCAGGTCCATATTTCTGTGTTTCTGGTCCTCTGTGATATAGGCCAGAATCATCAGCCCCTTTCTGTTTCTCTCACACTCTGTCTCATCCCAAGGCCAAAGTTACATAACAGGAATGATTCAGTCGGGACACGCTGTCTCTCTACATCTGGCCCTTGCTAATTTGTGACATACATGCATGCATGTTCTGCATTTGAGCTTTGCAACTCTATCATCTTGTTCTATTTAAATACAAAATAAACAGTAATGTGTTCACAGAAGAGTAGGAATTTCACCCTTTATGCAGTGAAATTACAATATCAAGCTCTGACTGTTCTTGGCAAATCTCAATAGAGGAAATAGTGTAGATGCCCATTGTAGAGTAGTGACTTGGTAGTGACTGGGGATGTTATTTTTGAAGCAGCAGTCCTGTGATGGTGGGGAGCTGGCCTCTCAGCTCGCCTGTCTAATATGGAGATAATCCTAATCCCGTTAGTCTAAACACCACGGCCATCTGGCCCCAGACAGACCCCATCACTGAGAATAATGAACTCGTCATAAGGTCCCCTGACCTGGACAACGAGCGCAGCACTACCTAGCCCAGGCCTAGTAGAACCTAGAACCACTCTGAACCAGGGAGCTGTAGCCTGAGACCAGTCTGACAATACGGGGTCAAAGATCAAATTTCCCGCCTAGTTCCATATTCAAAGGGCAAGGTATGGTGGTGGGATAAATGTAAATGAATGTAAGCACAGTAGCATTGTTGGAAGACGGAGGAGTAGGCCTACTGTAGGTTGTCCTATCAGTGATGTAGCAGTAGGTTTAGCATGTGATGTAACCATGGAGCTGGTGAATGGTTGATCAGGGCTACAGGAGAGGAGGAACGGGCCTCAGCTCTTACAGCTGGTCTATTACCCTCACCCTGGCAACGTTCCATACAGAATGTAAGAGTGTGTGTAGTGTGTTCTTGTGCATGTGCAAGTGAACTGTGAAAGACTGATCTCTAGGGCTGTGGTTTGTATTTTGAAACAGAAAGGATTGCACACTGTACTCTCCCATACCACTAATTGGAACTACAATGTGCAAAATAGTGTAAACCTCTTCAACAAGTACCTATGTGTAATATGATGTGCATATGACGTTTTTGACAACAGTTAAATATAGTTCATATTTTAACTCAACGTCTGCCATAAATCTGACCTAACTCATGTTCTTTTCTCTCATATTTTCTCAATTCTTAACCTGTTGCTAGTTTTGAAACCAATCTGAAGCCATTGCGTCCCAGCTGAGAGCCATTGCTGTGTCTGAATGCTTTGTCAGTAAGCAGATGTTCCTTTGTTCGGCTCCGCAGTGCTTCACAGTATAAAGTTGCATCAGTTGTAGTCGGGACACTTGCTGCATCTTTTGAATCTCTTCCCATTGAAGATCTCCCTCCCCCTGCATACCCTCAAGCTACTCAGAGGGGTATTAACCCCTCCCCCACCCCCTTTAATCCCCTGCAGACCCCATAGTTGTCACAGAGGCTCTGTTTGGTTCTCTCCCTGTTCTTTGTCCCTTATGAAGCGACAGCCAAACCCTCACTAATCAGTTTCTCTCTCCACCCCACCACCACCATGCAAACAATGGCTAATTACCACACGGATGGAAATAGAAAAAGAAGGGGGGGCGGGGGGGGGGCTACAGTAGATAGACAGACTGGAGAGACAACAATATAAACATATGTTTCCCATGCCAATACTTCCCTTTGAATTGCAATTTAATTGAGAGAACAAGTGGGTGAGCCCATGTGGAATACCAGATTTTGAACATAAAGCATTTAGATCATTGTGCTCCCAGTCTCTGTCTGTCCTGCCTCCATGGACAACAGTCACCAGTCTCTGTCTGTCCTGCCTCCATGGACAACAGTCACCAGTCTTTTCTTCGAACAGCAGCTGAATGTGTTTGGTGCTGTAGAATCTGGTTATGTAATAATCAATGCCCTCCTTTCACCTCTCTGTCTGTCAGAGAGTTGTAGACTGCATAGGTTGTGGTTCTAGCTCTGGGAAGTGGGAACAAAGAGGCAGCTCACGCTTCCTGATTTTGTATAGGGCTCCTTTCGAGGCAGAACGTGTAGGGAATGGCTGGACTGTGGTCTCTGCTTTGAGGGCCTTCTCTCTCCTGACAGTGGTGGTGTCTCTGGACTAGTCTGTGTTCCATAGAATGGCCTCTCTGAAAGTGGATTTTCAACACTTTTTGAGTCTGAGTCAGCTGTTAATACATGGCTATATAAACATGGAAAAGGTGCGTGTTTATGTGTGTATGGAGGGGGCGGGGTCAATGGATGAATAGACAGACCTGGGCAGTTATTTTGGAGATTGATTACCGTTAAGATAGTAATTTGGCTCCTACCCTCAGAGATGTGTGTGTGTGTGTCTCTATTCTACCCTCTTTGTTCTTCCCCTACACTCATGCCTGCTTAGTCCCCGCCCATCTACTGCTATGACATAGCATTATCACTCTGTCCCTCTCGCGCCAAAACAGGGAGGGTGTGGGGCTGGGGCTGTAAAAGCTATCTCTTTCTCTTCCCCTTCCTCCTAGGTGCTTGCTTCTGGCATGTTGCCAGGGCAACCCGGTGGTAGCAGGTAGAGTAGTAGTAGATACGCTCCTTTTTAGGTTCAGCCACTGCAGTTCTCTCTCTCTCTCTTCAATTCAATTAAAAGGGCTTTATTGGCATGGGAAACATATGTTTTACATGTCTCTGTCTCTCTCGCTCTCTCTCGCACACCAGCATTTCCCGCCACAACAGGGGGAGGAGCTTCCTGCGGTAGGTATTAAGAAGACTTGCTTTCAACTGCCTCCATCCCGTTAACCCCTACACCACCAGAGGGCTGTGAGCTTGTTTAGAGATCACAAAGACTAGGCTTGACTCTAAAATAGATACTCTCCTGTAGCCTATCGGACACAGTGGATAGGGTTTCTCACTCTCTAGCTTCAGAAAACCAGTAAAAACTATGACAGATCATCATCCCTCTGAAAATACTAATTTTATATGGGCATAATAAATCATAAGGAATTTGTCTTGGAGCCACATTATTAAAAATGTTATAATGTTTTCAGGGTCTCAAAATGAATGTGTCATGATTCAAATTTAGGACAGCAGAGCCAGAATTCTGTATTTTTCAGTTCTTACTGCTACATGATACACTAAAAGGCTGTAAATAATTTATATGGCACCGTCGTTTGCAGAAGACACCAGAACACATTGCATGTGATGTAATCATATGTAATTCTAAACCATAAATCCGCAGGTTAAAGTCATTTTAGATGTACTTCTTCAAAATTCCCCCATTGTTCTTTCACATCCTGTGTTTCTGGACATTTTGGGGAAAGGAATTTGACTTGTACAATGCTGCCCTCTAGCGGGGATAATAATAATAAAACGTGAATGTCTCCCCAAAAAAGAGTCCTCTTTAAGTCTTGTTTTAAATAATTAAAGTTGCTACAAGGGCACACAAACACCATGAACTATGTCAAACAGGCTATAAAAATTAAGCTTTGCTAATAAAGTTCCCCCTCTCTGAAATGAAATACTCTATAGAATTTTTTGAAAGCTACAGAGTTAAAAGCCAATTTATGCTTGATCCGAAAATGTGGTCGGAGGCTCCATATGGAGGGTGCAACACCATTGCGGAGCCTATGGGGGCATGCAGAGGTCAAACTGAGCGCTGTACGGAGCTATGACCTCCCAAATTTTGTAACAATGCGGAGGGCTCTGCATTGACATGATTGGTTGATGGTAGGTAGGGGCGGGAGGTCCTGTATAAACACAAACTAATTTCCTTGACAACTTCCTTCACAACAGCTCTGCGCGCGCAAGTAGTATGAATGCCCTGACTTCTGCAGAGGCAGTATCACCTTAAATGGTACACGGCCAATGCAGACGACAGATTGACCATGCAGCGCCATGGCGCCTAGCCTAACGAATGTGCTCGTATACTCCCTTAAAAGACAGTCGCTTAAAAAAATGAGAGAACAGGGCAATAGTACTGTTTGTCCATTTTGAGACGCTGTAGCCAGTATACACTTCCTCAAAATTGTCATAATGAATCTACACTGAACAAAAATATTTATGCAACATGTAAAGTGTTGGTCTCATGTTTCATGAGCTGAAATAAAAACTCAAGAGTATTTCTGTATTTATTTTGAGTATTTCTGTCTGTAATAACAACTTTTTGTGGGGAAAAACGTATTCTAATTGGCTGGGCCTGGCTCCAAGGTGGGTGGGCCTATACCCTCCAAGGCCCACCCATGGCTGCACCCCTGATCAGTCATGTGAGATCCATAGAGTAGGGCCTAATGAATTTATTTAAATTGACCGATTTCCTTATCTGAACTGTAACTCAGTAAAATCTTTGAAATTGTTGCGTTTACATTTTTGTTCAGTATACGATAACTCAAGAAGTCTATAATTCATTTTGATGGTTTTTTTTTGCCAAGGAGATCTTAGTCTTACATCTGACTAAGATGTTTGGTGCAGTATTTCTCAACAAAGATTTTATTGAAGAATCGCTAATGTGGCTCGGAACACCTTGTGTTGTTGTTATTCTGGATGGCCAGATAGCTAGCAACAATGACAAGACGCTGCCATGTGGGGAATAGTAAGTGGCTCGTTTCAGCCCAGTTTATCTTGTTCTTGATACCATGTCTGTTTTGAGGTGTTTTGACTGTCACCTTATGCTAATATGGCTCAAATTCACTAGCTAGCTAGCTAACCAACAACAGTAAAGATGTATTTGAGAGACAACAAGTGCTCATTGTGCAAATGTATTTATGTTTCAATAAACATTGGAGATAAATATTGTTTACATGTTGTCAACAATCTAAGCCAGCCCCATCTGTTTTGCCCCATAGTTGCGCACATGTCGGTTTTGTTGCTACACACCCAACCTGTCTATTAGTCATAATTACATTTGGTTTAATGTTATGGTAATATTCCTGAACGTAATGGCTAGGATCTGTATTATGTCCATTGTCCTTATAGTAATTTATTAAATGACAAGACCAAAAACTATAATATTTAGAATTCAAAGAGCATAACATTTTTATTAAATGGTAAGCAGATACTTTTTGCAATGAAGGAATTATGTCAAGTTTCTCATTTGTTCAACACAAATTAGATCAAAAGCTCTAATTCTTCTATAGTGGTCCTATCCTTTTCAATGCCACAAATGCTTTCCCAACAGGATTGTAAACTCCACCCCAGCCTGTAAATGTCTGAGTTGATCAACAAAGTGCCCTCTGTGTCTATTCCCCAGACAGCCTGGAGGTGATGGTCACAGCTCACAGCAGGTCATATTATCCTGCTACTGCTCACACAGCAAGGATAGAAAATGTAACAAACTTTGCATATTGTATAGATTAGATTTGTAATTTGCCATGGGGAAATGTGTGTTTTTGGCCACCCATTTCAAGGATTTATGTACCAGAGTATGTTAATCATCTGTGATACATCTCATTTAACAGAAACACATGAATAAGATGTAAGTGCATCTGGTAACCCATTTATCAATTTGTGTCTTGATTAAGCCTTTTACAGGATGTCTGTGTAATATCTATTCCAGTCACAAGTAACAGATTTTACAGTAACTGCTTCTGTTGGGGTAAAACCATATAACCAAGGCGGATATGATTTTCCATGTGTGATCTTCAAAGTAAAAGCGACACCTATATCTTATTTTCCTGGGGCGTCTGCCTCTGTTACGTTGTTTATCAGGCTAAATACGGAGCATGGAACACAGCAGCCAATCAGCTTCCAACATGAGGGGTCCCATGGTTGCTAAGCAATTGCTGCTGTACTGTAATTCTACCAGATGAGAGAGCTGCAGGGGTTCGGAAGAAAGGCAATAAGAAATCATCATAAAACCCAGAGGAGACCAATGATCCAGTGGCACCATTTTCCCCGCCCATTAAACAGTGAAAAGGACAATGCTACTAAGCACCCAAGGGGAGTAGAGTGGTGTGAGGGCTGGGCAACCATGGGTAAATAAACTGCCTGTCTTGAACCTAACAATCACAATTAGCTACATTTAAAGTGGAGAACAAGCCTCCGCTTTGGTGATCTCTGAGGGTTGTAGCCATTTACACTCGTACCCGTATACGACTTGAAAATGGCAGATTTGGGTACTGATAAACGCATACATTGGAACGCAATGGCAATAGGCCTAAAGTAACATGTTCAGAGGCGTCATGCACATCTCAGTCTGTATTGTGGGGGAGTTTGCCAAAGGTTCATCCATGTTCAATGTTTGATATGTATCTGTTAGCCTACCTATCAATTCGTTAACTGAATGTACTGTATCTCCTGTCATGTGGTAATTATCATTGACATTTACACCAAATAAGAAACCAGTTACTTCGTTTTTAAAACGTTTGTTATAAAATAGAAGGGCTACTAGATAAGGCTTTCATAATGGATTTTAGCTACCTTGGAAGAGGGTCCATCTGTTAGTTATCATGTCTGTAATGACACTAGCAGCCTACAGTCACCCATTGCGCTTAATTATCGAAGACGGACACATTCATGACTTAAAATGCGCCTGCCTGGGGGTGATGCGGGGAGTTGTTTTAAGCAGCCTAACCGGTCAAATCAACGACTAAAATGACCAAATATTTATCCATGTCCAATATTTTTAATTGCTAGTAGAATATAACATTACGTCATAGAAGTGTAGCCTGACAAAATGCCGTCCTGAATGGTCTGAGGCAAACGCATTGTGACAACCTCAAACTGGTCGAAAAGGATCTGAATAATATTTAGTCCAACTGTTGAAATATCGCAGACAGGGACCAGCAACCCCACAGATACATCTCACCTTCCTAATTTCGGAGAGGACAATGCGTCGAAACGATACCGCTCCCACTACACGCAAGTTGCAGGGAGGGATCTTCTTAGTAAGTGAATTCTTATGATTTTTTATCTCGAAAGTCATCCAACACTTTAGGTGATTGTAGTAGCCTAACCAGGTTCCCATCCACAGTTTTTATGTGAGTAAAGTCAACCGAGGTAAGGACGGTTTCAAGTTGTATATTCGCGCTTTCAAACCACTTGAGCCATAGACTCAAAATTAGTGTCATGATGTTGGAAAAAATTGCGCACAACATTGCACAGGTCTTATTTTCACGATATGGAGACGAATTCACTTTCCAAAGCTAATACACGTGGAAGTGTTATAGCATTTTGTATTCCTAGTTGAATTAGTTATGGAGCATAAAACAAAGTACAAACTTTTTTTTTACATTTTAATTTCAATACCTCCTTGTTCATGTGACCTACTGGACTCAAACATGGTTCAGCATGTCCACTCTGTGGGCCTACACATTGCACATCCTTTAGTTTGTCCATTTTCATTTCACTTGATTTTACATTCATTTTTCAGAATTTATAACTTCAATAGCTCCTTGTTCATGTGACCTACTGGACTCAAACAAACTACAGAATGTCCACAGACTACCCATCTATATTGCACACTCTTGTTTGTGTGCTGTAAAATCACGCAGTGTAATGTACATTTTTCATAGTTTTAAATTTCAATAGCTCCTTGCTCATGTCAATTACACATCTAAGAAGCATGCAGTAGATATACACCCATATTGCATAACCTCTAGTCATGTATCTTCTATATTGTTGTACATTATTATTAGTTTGACAATAAGGGGGTTCAGTCCAGTGTTGTGTTTACCCTTTTCTTTAATATTTATCTATAATAATTGGTAGTTCTAAGTACTTATTTTGCTGTTTTCTATTTTTCCACAGTATTTAGCAGTGGTACACAATAGGAGATAGACAGATAATATCTCCTTTCATCTTTAATATCAACCATAAAGGAAAAGGGCAAAGTACTAGAGTCATGTTATTAATTGTCCAAAGCAGGGATGGAGAGTGAGCTAGTGAGGTGGGCTGCAGTGGGTTTGCTGGTCAATACATATACTGAACATGTAACCACAGTAATGCTGGCCAGTAAATCAATGAATAAAACTGTAATTATGACAAATTAACAGAAATTGTAGACCTTTAATCTTTTCCAACATGTCAACAGACACTTTACTTCAAATAAGTACAAAACATTTGTGTTAACTTTCTCTCTTTATCCCTGGTTTATGTACATTTCAGAGCCTCTTCAGTGTGGATAGGGTATATTGTGGATAGGGTATAGCATACATTTTCAACAACCGACAGCACTTCCAGTTTGTGTTCATCACTCTTTTGTCTTCATTCCTAGGCACAGCACATGGAACCACCATTGGCATGCAAAACATTCAATCTAAAACAAAACAAAGCATAACACGTTGTAAATAATATAAAATATCAATGCAGTATGACGAATTAGCCATCTATTGTGTTATATCATAAATTGTCTTACATGCCGTCACTGTTGTCAAAAGATTATAAACATGTTAAATAAAGTTACTAACCCAGTCAGTCTTTGGGCCACATCCAGGTTCTTTATCAGTGGCACACATGAAGCAGTTGTTGGCTTTGTTGAACTCTGAAATCATAGGCATGAACTGAACATATGGCTGTCCCACACAACTACATAAAAATTAAGAATTTACATTTACTTTGAATTAAAAGTCATTACATACCAGACATTTGTAGGATATCCTCAGCCATTTATTTTTCGCAGTTGCTCCATGTGTTTTTGTGATGGTTCTATGTCAATTTGGGAGGGGATGTTGGAGAACTTCTGTGGAACTTCCTTGGCCATCTACACCAAAAAATAAAATAAAGAGTTTTTGACCTGATTGTCATATAACTGCTAACCATTCATTATTGAAATATAACTATCAAACCTGCATTACAAAGACTGTGCAGCTGAAAGTGTCCTGCTGCATGATGGGAGTTATTTCTCCTCCTTTCCACTTTATGTCCACCCAGTTGTCTTTTCCATGGCAGGATCTTCTCATTTTGAAGTATTCTCTTTTTTATGTGAACATGGAATTCTGATTAGTTATAGGCAAATGAATACACAGGCTAATACTGTATGCTGATTTCCTTATCACTATAATCTAATAGAGGTAATTTACTGCATGCCCCATTCTACACACAGCCTTAATTATAGGCACTGAACCATTTACAGGAGAATAATAAAAGTAGCAGATAGGATCCAACCCTATCACAGAGTGAATAAATGTAGAGCGTTTGTAGACTTTAAGAAAAAAATATTAAGTGACAGTTTCATCAGTACGTGCTTAAAGAAAGTCATATCACAAAGATGACAGGGCCCATTAAGTCTATGACAATAGAGAATGAATTGTAAACACCAAAGTGTGTTAAAGTGTGTTTGTCAAAATAATATCTGAAAATGTCAGTTGTTGAACATAATACTTATATTTGCAATAGCACTTTATGATATATGCAGTTGATGAAGGCATTTTTCAGCTATGATTTTACCACTCAGAATCCAGAATGGATTTGACAATGGGGCCAGCACAGGATGGCCCTTACAACAATCTACTTTTGTTCTTCTTGATTTCTTATCTGGTAAACAGAGAGCCCCAATTAGGGGTTAGTGTACTCCAGTATAAAAAGGCTGGTTTAGATTAAACACTATTGCCCTGTGTCCCCGTTCATAGGGGCATGAGAGACTAGTCAGTGGTAGAATTGAGTTGGCACTTTATTGGCCCAAACTCCCACAGACCCACAAGGTTGGGTTTAGTCATGGACAGTATTTAGTAAAAAAATTGCATTGACGCATTGTGTCTTCTAACTGTTCAAGAATAGAATCCAAAGTGTTAGGAAATATTTGTTCCAATAAATACAAAAGAGGATGTCTCTTCTCATACTTCCGGCACTTTAGTCAGACTGCCAGACTGTGTAAAAACGTTATGATGGGGCCGGCAACGGAGTTCCCATTGACTAAGCACCACAGAGCCAATCAGGAGAGAATACACAGGTCAAGGGTGCCAATTGAAAGTCAAGGTGTGTGTCTGTGCCTTTTGGATTACTCTCTCTTTACAGAGAAGAACCATGTGGTTCAAGTCAAGAGCTACCCTTCCCCTTTCAGTCTGCTCTGCGCATGTCTGAAAGTGACAGAGCCAGCAGCCAAGAGAGTTTTTCACAGTATTTATTACAATTATGAATGTATGTAAAAATGCTTTGAAAAATGTATGTCAAATTCAAAGTTTGAAAAATTCATGTAAAAACGTGTGAGATGAAAATGGACAAACTAAAGTGTGTGCAATACATAGTCAGTGGACATTCTGAACCTTGTTTGAAGTCAGTAGGACACATGACCAAGGAGCTATTGAAATTTGAATGTTTGAAAAATTAATGTAAAATCGAGTGAGAGGAAAATTGGCAAACTAAATGGTGTGCAATGTGTAGGCCCACTGAGTGTACATTCTGAAGCTTGTTTGAAGTCAGTAGGTCATAATGACCAAAGAGCTATTGAAATTCCAAAATGTAAATCGACAACAAAAAAAGTGTGTGCAATGTGTGTCTATGCCATCGGGTTAGCTACAACCAGTTTTGAAAGTTTTAGGAGTAATGGTTAAAGAGCTATTGAAATTTGGAAAAAAAGGTAGCATACATGACACAACGCCCCAGACAATGAAGAACCCTCCACCTCCAACCCGATCTCGCTCCAGAGTGCAGGCCTCGGTGTAACGCTCATTCCTTTGGCGATAAACGTGAATCCGACCATCACCCCTGGTGAGACAAAACCGCGACTCGTCAGTGAAGAGCACTTTTTGCCAGTCCTGTCTGGTCCAGCGACGGTGGGTTTGTGCCCATAGGCAACATTTTGCCGGTGATGTCTGGTGAGGACCTGCCTTACAACAGGCCTACAAGCCCTCAGTCCAGCCTCTCTCAGCCTATTGCGGACAATCTGAGCACTGATGGAGGGATTGTGCGTTCCTGGTGTAACTTGAGCAGTTGTTGTTGCCATCCTGTACCTGTCCCACAGGTGTGATGTTCGGGTGTACCGATCCTGTGCAGGTGTTGTAACACATGGTCTGCCACTGCGAGGACGATCAGTTGTCCGTCCTGTCTCCCTGTAGGACTGTCTTAAGTGTCTCACAGTACGGACATTGCAATGTATTTCCCTGGCCACATCTGCAGTTCTCATGCCCCCTTGCAGCATGCCTAAGGCACGTTCACGCAGATGAGCAGGGAACCTGGGCCTCTTTCTTTTGGTGTTTTTCAGAGTCAGTAGAAAGGTGTCTTCAGTGTCCTAAGTTTTCATAACTGTGACCTTAATTGCCTACCGTCTGTAAGCTGTTAGTGTCTTAATGACCATTCCACAGGTGCATGTTCCTTAATTGTTTACGGTTCATTGAACAGCATGGGAAACAGTGTTTAAACCCTTTACAATGAAGATCTGTGAAATAATTTGGATTTTTACTAATTATCTTTGAAAGATAGGGTCCCGAAAAAGGGACATTTCTTTTTTTGCTGAGTTAATATATAAAACAAAGCACATTAATGTTAAACTGATGTCATTCCAAAACATCCATACAACTGATTCAAAGCAACTAAATGGAGAGAGAAAGTCAAGAACCATTTAAAGATGCACTATGCAAAAATCGCTCTGCCATTTCCTGGTTGCAAAAAATCTAATAGTTCTTCCATTTTCAGTTTACATGTACAGTATCTGACAAAATAAACAAGTATAGTGTAGATAATCATTATATCATCTAAACCGCTGGGAAATGTCTTTTCCATAACCAAAAATAATTCTGCTGTTTGAAGCTGGTGTAAAAATCCGAAAGTAAAAGACACAAAAAAAAACTTAAGAACTGGGAAGCATAGAAGTAGCTTGCCTAGAACATATCCACGGCTTCTTATTCTTGCTTTCAGTGAGAATGACATATCTAACACACATTTCTATGTGCATTTGGTCTGGTCGCACAAAAAGTTACATATTGCAGCTTTAAATGTGGTATTATACTCTGGTTTGAACCCTATACAGGTACTCAAGGGGTTAACAAGTGTTAACAATGTGTTATCAATCTGGCTGTGGGAAGGTAGTCATGTCAAACAGTCACCTCAGCTCTTATCACACAGCTCTCTCACTTTGACTAGTCTGAAACCCATGGGGCGCAACCGACCAGCATTTTAAAGTGGAACCTACTCATGTAATGAGTTTGTTAATGTGCTCTTCAAGGCAGTTTTCTGCTAGCCTGGTCCCAGATCTGTTTGGACTTTTGCCTACTCCATTGTCAAGCCAAATCAATCTGTCAAAAGTTGCCTGGTCAAGTCACTTAATACAAACTGCAATTTCAACCACAACACGTATACGCTTTGATTTAAACATCAAAATACAAGTGCTTGTCTAGCTAACATCTCAATATTTCATGTTGTTGTTAAAAATGTAATTCTAAATTGAGGTTCCAGATTTTGTCATGGAATTATTCAATTTTATATTCAGCAGCTGATCAGTGACCTTGCACAATATTCAGATGCATATTGAATTGTTGAGATTCACAGAAAGGCCCAACTGTTTTGAATATCAATTCCATAACAGACTGGAACCCAGGCTAGATTTCTGCAGTTATGTTTAAAATAAAATTGCTCTCTCCAGCCCACCACCCTAGCCTTAGCCAGTGGTTAAGATACGCTTACATGATATGCAAATACAATAGGTTCTATCTTCGTAAAAATAGTTGGTTCAATCACTGAGGTAGAGCATCTCCTTTGCTGTAAAATATGATCCAATTGAAACTGAGCAAGCCAATTGACAAAGCGAACAAATGTGATTAGACTGCCAAGTACTTTTCCTCCCCCTAATTCCAAGGATGTCCCTTAGTTTATCCTCACAGGTTCCATATTGCTCATAGGAGATGCCTTTTAATCAGCTGGTGTACAGTATTTCACTTTGACACTGTAGCTATAAAACAAGTAGAACTATGGACACCAGTACACCTTCTGTCTCACTCTGGCGCCACAGTACCCTGTTCCTGGCTGGGGGCCACTTAACCTATTTACGCTCCAACTCCATCATCACTACTAAAGAGTCACTGTCTCCGACAGTAGTGGACTGATCCACAGAGCTTCTGGGCGATTCCACACCAGGAAGGCCCAAAACTATTTTTGGTATCTCCGATTGTTCTGGCATAGAAACTTAATTGGGAGGAAGGATGTTTGATATGCTTTTTACATTTGAATCACAAACCATTTCTGAGAAAATCATGATGAACGTGGCCATTTTAGGCCCCTTTTAGACCTATATATGCATCCGGTAAGAACCTATGTTCCGTGAACCGTACATGATACAGACAACATTTGGTCACTATACTCCTTATAGTGTGCTCTAAATATAGAATATTCCTGAAAGTATCCTTTTTGATTTGGACATTTTTTGGAACCATATACTTTTCCAGAGTGGGTGCTCTGCTACTTACTTTTGAAGATGTGAACCATTTTATTCATAGAAATTGACATTATAAGTCATTAACCAATTACATTCATCAAATCACCAGCACTTCCCTTTGAATCCATTTTCCCATTCACTATGTTGGTGGTGCTCCTAAAATGTATCATAACTTCCAAAGTAGCAGAGCACCCACTCTGGAAATGTGATGTACTTGTAGAGTATATTATTTAAAAGAGGGGTTCCCAAACTTTTTGTAAAGTTGCTGTCACAACCCGGCTTGTGGGAAGTGACAAAGAGCTCTTATAGGACCAGGGCACAAATAATAATATAATAATAATAATCAATCATTTTGCTCTTTATTTAGCCATCTTACATATAAAACTTTATTTGTTCATAAAAAAATGTGAATAACTCACCACAGGTTAATGAGAAGGGTGTGCTTGAAAGGATGGATGCACATAATTCTGCAATGTTGGGTTGTATTGGAGAGAGTCTGTCTTTAATAATTTTACAAACACAGTCTGTGCCTGTATTTAGTTTTCATGCTAGTGAGGGCCGAGAATCCACTCTCACATACACTGTAGGTATGTGGTTGCCAAGGGCATCAGTGTCTTAACAGCGCGATTTGCCAAGGCAAGAAACTGAGCGCAGCCCTATCCAGAGATCTAGCATTGGCTTCTGACTAAATTCAATTTTCACAGAACTGCTTGTTGCAATTTCAATGAGGCTCTCTTGTTCAGATATTGGTAAGTGGACTGGAGGCAGGGCATGAAAGGGATAACCAATCCAGTTGTTTGTGTTGTCCATTTCGGGAAAGTACCTGATAAATTGCGCATCCAGCTCACTCAGGTGCTTCGCTGTATCACATAATGACATTGTCCGTAAGCTTGAGTTAATTTGCACACAAAAAATCATAATGATGGAAAGACCTGTGTGTTGTTCTTGTTAATGCAGACAGAAAAGAGTTCCAACTTCTTAAGCATAGCCTCAATTTTGTCCTGCACATTGAATATAGTTGCGGAGAGTCCCTGTAATCCTAGATTCAGGTGAGAAAAAAACATCACCCAGATAGGTCAGTCGTGTGAGAAACTTGTCATCATTCAATCGGTCAGACAAGTGAAAATTAATGTCAGTAATTTTAAAAATGTGCCAATACCTTGCCCCTTGTAAAAGCGTTACATGGTAGCTGCCCATATCATTGCATAATGCAGAAAATACACGAGAGTTCAGGGGCCATGCTTTATAACAAAGTTAACCATTTTCACTCTAGTGACCAAAACGTCTTTCAAGCTGTCAGGCATTCCCTTGGCAGGCAAGAGCCTCTCAGTGGACGTTGCAGCGTACCCAAGTGGCGTCGGGAGCAACTGCTTGCACGCGTGTTACCACTCCACGATGTCTCCCTGTCATGGCTTTTGAGCCATCAGTACAGATACCAACACAGATACCAACCAACACATGTCACAAAGCTGTCCAGTTCTAAAAAATATCCTCTCATGTTGTCCTGGTTTGCAGAAGAGGATGTCTTCCTTAAGAAACAAAGAGAGAGAGAATTAGAGAGAGCATACTTACATTCACACAGGACACCGGATAAGACAGGAGAAATACTCCAGAGATAACAGACTGACCCTAGCCCCCCGACACATAAACTACTGCAGCATAAATACTGGAGGCTGAGACAGGAGGGGTCGGGAGACACTGTGGCCCCATCCGACGACACATCTGGACAGGGCCAAACAGGCAGGATATAACCCCACCCACTTTGCCAAAGCACAGCCCCCACACCACTAGAGGGATATCTTCAACCACCAACTTACCATCCTGAGACAAGGCTGAGTATAGCCCACAAAGATCTCCGCCACGGCACAACCCAAGGGAGGGTGCCAACCCAGAGAGGAAGATCACATCAGTGACTCAACCCACTCAAGTGACGCACCCCTCCTAGGGACGGCATGGAAGAGCACCAGTAAGCCAGTGACTCAGATCCTGTAATAGGGTTAGAGGCAGAGAATCCCAGTGGAGAGAGGGGAACCGTCCAGGCAGCAACAGCAAGGGCGGTTCGTTGCTCCAGTGCCTTTCCGTTCACCTTCACACTCCTGGACCAGACTACACTCAATCATTTGACCTACTGAAGAGATGAGTCTTCAATAAAGACTTGAGACCGAGTCTGAGGTTGAGACCGAGTCTGAGTCTCTCACATTGGTAGGCAGACCATTCCATAGAAATTGAGCTCTATAGAAGAAAGGCCTGCCTCCAACTGTTTGCTTAGAAATTCTAGGGACAGTTAGGAGGCCTGCCTCTTGTGTCGGTATGTATGGCAGGACCAAATCGGAAAGATAAGTAGGAGTAAGCCCATGTAATGCTTTGTAGGTTAGCAGTAAATCCTTTAAATCAGCCCTTGCCTTAACAGGAAGCCACTGTAGAGAGGCTAGCACTGGAGTAATACACTTCTCAAAAAAATAAAGGGAACACTAATTAACACATCCTAGATCTGAATGAATGAAATATTCTTATAATTTTTTTTTTTTTTACATAATTATCAATGGAAATCAAATTTATCAACCCATGGAGGTCTGGATTTGGAGTCACACTCAAAATTAAAGTGGAAAACCCAAATCCAACTTTGATGTAATGTCCTTAAAACAAGTCAAAATTAGGCTCAGTAGTGTGTGTGGCCTCCACGTGCCTGTATGACCTCCCTACAACGCCTGGGCATGCTCCTGATGAGGTGGCGGATGGTCTCCTGAGGGATCTCCTCCCAGACCTGGACTAAAGCATCCGCCAACTCCTGGACAGTCTGTGGTGCAACGTGGCGTTTGTGGATGGAGCGAGACATGATGTCCCAGATGTGCTCAATTGGATTCAGGTCTGGGGAACGGGCGGGCCAGTCCATAGCATCAATGCCTTCCTCTTGCAGGAACTGCTGACACACTCCAGCCACATGAGGTCTAGCATTGTCTTGCATTAGGAGGAACCCAGGGCCAACCACACCAGCAAGGGGTCTGAGGATCTCATCTCGGTAGCTAATGGCAGTCAGGCTACCTCTGGCGAGCACATGGAGGGCTGTGCGGCCCCCCAAAGAAATGCCACTCCACACCATGACTGACCCAACGCCAAACCGGTCATGCTGGAGGATGTTGCAGGCAGCAGAACGTTCTCCACGGCGTCTCCAGACTGTCACGTCTGTCACATGTGCTCAGTGTGAACCTGCTTTCATCTGTGAAGAGCACAGGGCGCCAGTGACGAATTTGCCAATCTTGGTGTTCTCTGGCAAATGCCAAACGTCCTGCACGGTGTTCGGCTGTAAGCCCCCACCTGTGGACTTCGGGCCCTCATACCACCCTCATGGAGTCTGTTTCTTTCAAATGAGCAGACACATGCACATTTGTGGCCTGCTGGAGGTCATTTTGCAGAGCTCTGGCAGTGCTCCTCCTGCTCCTCCTTGCACAAAGGCGGAGGTAGCGGTCCTGCTGCTGGATTGTTGCCCTCCTCCACGTCTCCTGATGTACTGTCCTGTCTCCTGGTAGTGCCTCCATGCTCTGGACACTACGCTGACAGACACAGCAAACCTTCTTGCCACAGTTCGCATTGATGTGCCATCCTAGATGAGCTGCACTACCTGAGCCACTTGTGTGGGTTGTAGACTCCGTCTCATGCTACCACTAGAGTGAAAGCACCGTCAGCATTCAAAAGTGACCAAAACATCAGCCAGGAAGCATAGGAACTGAGAAGTTCTCTGTGGTTATCACCTGCAGAACCACTCCTTTATTGGGGGTGTCTTGCTAATTGCCTATAATTTCCAACTGTTGTCTATTCCATTTGCACAACAGCATGTGAAATGTATTGTCAATCAGTGTTGCTTCCTAAGTGGACAGTTTGATTTCACAGAAGTGTGATTGACTTGGAGTTACAGTGTGTTGTTAAGTGTTCCCTTTATTTTTTTGAGCAGTGTATGATAATTTTTTGGGGTTCTAGTCAAGATTCTAGCAGCCGTGTTTAGCACTAACTGAAGTTTATTTAGTGCTTTATCCGTGTAGCCGGAAAGTAGAGCATTGCAGTAGTCTAACCTAGAAGTGACAAAAGCATGGATTAATTTTTCTGCATCATTTTTGGACAGAAAGTTTCTGATTTTTGTAATGTTACGTAGATGGAAAACAAGCTGTCATTGAAACAGTCTTGATATGTTCGTCAAAACAGAGATCAGGGTCCAGAGTAACGCCGAGGTCCTTCACAATTTTATTTGAGACGACTGTGCAACCATCAAGATTAATTGTCAGATTCAACAGAAGATCTCTTTGTTTCTTGGGACCTAGAACAAGCATCTCATGTCTGAGTTTAAAAGTAGGAAACTTGCAGCCATCCACTTCCTTATGTCTGAAACACAGGCTTCCAGCGAGGGCAATTTGGGAGCTTCACCATGTTTCATTGAAATGTACAGCTGTGTGTCAGCCGCATAGCAGTGAAAGTTAACATTATGTTTCCGAATGACATCACCAAGAGGTAAAATATATGGTGAAAACAATAGTGGTCCTAAAACAGAACCTTGAGGAACACAGAAATTTACAATTGATTTGTCAGAGGACAAGCCATCCACAGAGACAAACTGACATCTTTCCGACAGATCAGATCTAAACCAGGCCAGAACTTGACCATGTACACCAATTCGGGTTTCCAATCTCTCCAAAAGAATTTGGTGATCAATGGTATCAAAAGCAGCACTAAGGTCTAGGAGCACGGGGACAGATAAAGAGCCTCGGTCTGACGCCATTAAAAGGTCATTTACCACCTTCACAAATGCAGTCTCAGTGCTATGATGGGGTCTAAAACCAGACTGAAGCATTTCGTATACATTGTTTGTCTTCAGGAAGGCAGTGAGTTGCTGCGCAACAGCTTTTTCTAAAAGTTTTGAGAGGAATGGGAGATTCGATATAGGCCGATAGTTCTTTATATTTTCTGGGTCAAGGTTTGGCTTTTTCAAGAGAGGCTTTATTACTGCCACTTTTAGTGAGTTTGGTACGCATCCGGTGGATAGAGAAACGTTTATTATGTTCAACATAGGAGGGCCAAGCACAGAAAGCAGCTCTTTCAGTAGTTTAGTTGGTGTAGGGTCCAGTACACTGCTTGAAGGTTTAGAGGTCATGATTGTTTTCATCATTGTGTCAAGAGATATAGTACTAAAACACTTGAGTGTCTCCCTTGATCCTAGGTCCCGGCCAACTGAGCTTTGGAGGAATACACAGATTTAAAGAGGAGTCTGTCATTTGCTTTCTAATGATCATGATCTTTTCCTCAAAGAAGTTCATGAATTTATTACTGCTGAAGTGAAAGCCATCCTCTCTTGGGGAATGCTGCTTTCTAGTTAGCTTTGCGACAGTATCAAAAATACATTTTGGATTGTTCTTATTTTCCTCAATTAAGTTGGAAAAATAGTGATGATGATCGAGCAAGCTTTCCAAGCTAGTCGGAAGACTTCCAGTTTGGTGTGGCGCCATTTCCGTTCCATCTTTCTGGAAGCTTGCTTCAGAGCTCGGGTATTTTCTGTATTAATAAACCTCAATGAGTCATGCACAACCCATGTTCAAATTATTTCAAGCTTGCTTAACCCCGTTGGCGCGCGTTGGAGTTAAAAAAAAAATGACGACACACAAAGTCCCGAAGCACCCCACCGTTGTGGTTACTCACTACTCGTAGATATTCCCTCAGTGTAGTATGGCAGTTCCTGGTAGATTCCCTCACAAGATCCACAGCAAGCACAGCTATCAATGCAGACAGTACTCTTTAGCAGTAACCGATATCCCATGGGAACATGAACTCGTTAATCTTTCCCAAGCAATTCTCTCTCAGTTTCACACGATGCTAGGCTAAGCTCAAGGCTGTCAAATACCTCCACGATGAGACGGTAGCTTCAGTCTTTACTAAGTCTTTCTTAACAAAATTATAACAACTCTCTTATAAAATAAAATCGGTATTTCCCATCAAAACTCGGCATGGGTTTTGTTCTATTTTTATCATCTTCTGTTTCATTTTTCTTCACCAACGGTCATAATGTAATGTCCATCCTTTTCTCAATGTCTCTCTGCCTCTCTTTTCTTCCCAGGCCTACCATTAACCAGGTCAACTTTCCCATTGGCCACAGCTTAACAACCAACCTTATTGGTCAAACTTAAAAGTAAACCAACCTATTCACTTATACATTAAATAAATATTTCTTCAAAAGAAATGCATTAATTAACCACATTACAATTCGGGAGCAATTCAATCCCCTTTTAAATATAATGCCAATTAATTATAACAAAAACTCAGTGCTTGGTTCTAACAAGAATAAACTCAATACTTTGGTTCTAACAAGGGTATGACATATAAACAAAAAAGCATACAAAACATACTTCCTCCCAATTAAGTTTATATGTGAGAATTGCCAGAACAATCTGAGATACCAAAAATATTTGTGCGCTTTCCTGGCGTTGAATCGCCCTTCCTACTTGTATTTATGTATTTCTGTGTGCTAATGTGTGTGTTGTATTGTGTGTTCAGGTATTAAGCATTGTGTCCCCTCATCCAACAGCCAAAGCCTCAGAATGCCATCACCATTGCGGTGTCATCGCGTGTCCTCTTCAACATGGATAAGGAGCAGCAAATCTACGAACAGAAAGGCATGGAGGACTACCTCAAGTACCAGATAGAGCATGAGATGGAGCCCTTCGCCCCCGGCCCTGCTTTTCCTTTCGTTAAGGTCAGGGAAATAAAGACACACAGACAGACAGAAATACACCCAGAGCTTTGACATTGCCGACCATGTTCGTCAATGTGAATGATGTATGTTGAGAGCTTCTGTTTGACATGACCTCAGGCTCTGGAGGCAGTGAATACTCGGCTGAGGGATCTGTACCCTGAGAGTGAGGAGCTCTTTGACGTTGTGCTCATGACCAACAGCCACGCACACGCCGGTCTCCGACTCATAAACACCATCAACCACCATCGTGAGTGCCTAATCACACACAGAGACACACACACCCATAAATACGTGCACACATGTACACAACCTGGCCATTGTGCTGTGAATGAGTACATCTTTCATTCAAATTCATTGTTATGCCCTGATGGTAGGTTGGGCTTAAGGGTACCAGGAGATGAGGGCTGTTCTGGTGCACTGATGATGAAGTTTCAGTTGATTTATTCTTGCTCACAGATAAAACTGAAGAAGTGCAGAATTTTCATGACTAATAATTAGGGATGCACCGGTATGACATTTTTGGCCAAAAAACGATACCGATAACTGATATAAAACATTATTTTTTAAGCATTCTAGTACAGTTAAAGAGTTTAATCAAACACACACACACACACACACACACCCACACACACGCTGACCAAAAAGTTATTTTGTTGGCATTTGCGTATGTCCCCATTACCAGTAAAACATAATCAAAACCTATTTATTTAACTTGCTGTGCTGTTTCGTTGTTAATTTGTCCAGTCTCAACCAGGATTTCATCATACATGTCAAGCAGTGAAGTTTCAGCTCTGTCTGTCCGTGGCCTCTCCTCCTCAGTCCGCACTGTCACTGTGTCCGTTTCCATCTTGTCCAGCTGTATCTGTAACATTTCACGGAAACCCTGTTTCTTGTCTGCATCGAAGTAGCGGTCCTTGTACCTAGCATCGAGCATGGTGGTGACACAGTAAAGGCTCAGAGTGAATGCCAACGAATCGTTTGTTCACAGCCTCTAGTAGAGTACTTTTGTAAGTTTTAACCCCACGGTCTGTGGGCAGTTTTGTTGAGCAGGCGTTTCAATGCCATGACAGAGGGTATCACGTCTGCTGCAGACGCAGTTGATGATCTTATTTCTCGAGTCAGTTGTTCGAATGGAGCTAGGAGTGTGTTCATGTTTCCAAGTTTCAAACATGTTCTCAAATGCCATTGAAATGGCAGCAGCGTTATGAGAACCAGCACTTTCTTGCAGTACGGTTTTCTTCAGTACGAAATCCTCATCGTCCCACTGTGCTGTCAGACTCAGCATGCTCATGGGGCTGACGTCGTTGGTCCAAATGTCAGTCATAAAGCTAATAGCAGTGACGCCCATAGCAAGTAGCTTATGGATATGTGTTTCAACAATACTGTTTTGGGCAACATCTGAAAAATAGTGCCTACTTGGTAGTGTGTACCGGAGCTCGAGGTGCTCGACCAGTTGGCGAAAGCCAACATAATCCTCGACAGAGAACAGTTGATTGTCAAGGGCAATAAATTACATTATCTTGGCGTTAATGGATTTCACCTTTGAGTTGTCTCGCTGAAATTTTCTTACTCTTTCAAATTATTGCTAAACTTGAACTTGTTTAGTTGTTGGAAGTGTGTGCTTAGTATTCTCAGCTTTTGTTCTGTGTAGCTCTGTATTTTTTGTGGCGTCATTATGTCATCTACCTACGTTATATAGGTATGCACGTCATCTACCTACATTATATAGGTATGCAGGTCATCTACCTATGTTACAGTGCCTTGCGAAAGTATTCGGCCCCCTTGAACTTTGCGACCTTTTGCCACATTTCAGGCTTCAAACATAAAGATATAAAACTGTATTTTTTTGTGAAGAATCAACAACAAGTGGGACACAATCATGAAGTGGAACGACATTTATTGGATATTTCAAACTTTTTTAACAAATCAAAAACTGAAAAATTGGGCGTGCAAAATGATTCAGCCCCTTTACTTTCAGTGCAGCAAACTCAAGAGGCCCATGATCACTCTGGATGAACTGCAGAGATCTACAGCTGAGGTGGGAGACTCTGTCCATAGGACAACAATCAGTCGTATATTGCACAAATCTGGCCTTTATGGAAGAGTGGCAAGAAGAAAGCCATTTCTTAAAGATATCCATAAAAAGTGTTGTTTAAAGTTTGCCACAAGCCACCTGGGAGACACACCAAACATGTGGAAGAAGGTGCTCTGGTCAGATGAAACCAAAATTGAACTTTTTGGCAACAATGCAAAACGTTATGTTTGGCGTAAAAGCAACACAGCTGAACACACCATCCCCACTGTCAAACATGGTGGTGGCAGCATCATGGTTTGGGCCTGCTTTTCTTCAGCAGGGACAGGGAAGATGGTTAAAATTGATGGGAAGATGGATGGAGCCAAATATAGGACCATTCTGGAAGAAAACCTGATGGAGTCTGCAAAAGATCTGAGACTGGGACGGAGATTTGTCTTCCAACAAGACAATGATCCAAAACATAAAGCAAAATCTACAATGGAATGGTTCAAAAATAAACATATCCAGGTGTTAGAATGGCCAAGTCAAAGTCCAGACCTGAATCCAATCGAGAATCTGTGGAAAGAACTGAAAACTGCTGTTCACAAATGCTCTCCATCCAACCTCACTGAGCTCGAGCTGTTTTGCAAGGAGGAATGGGAGAAAAAAATTCAGTCTCTCGATGTGCAAAACTGATAGAGACATACCCCAAGCGACTTACAGTTGTAATCGCAGCAAAAGGTGGCGCTACAAAGTATTAACTTAAGGGGGCTGAATAATTTTGCACGCCCAGTTTTTCAGTTTTTGATTTGTTAAAAAAGTTTGAAATATCCAATAAATGTCGTTCCACTTCATGATTGTGTCCCACTTGTTGTTGATTCTTCACAAAAAAATACAGTTTTATATCTTTATGTTTGAAGCCTGAAATGTGGCAAAAGGTCGCAAAGTTCAAGGGGGCCGAATACTTTCGCAAGGCACTGTAGGTATGCACGACATCTACCTACGTTATATAGGTATGCACGGCAGCTTTGACATCTGTTTTGCACATCGGCGTTAAACTAGACATGCCGATGTTGGTATTTTTAGCTAATATCGGCCGATTCCGATATGCTTACCGACTACATCATGCTTCCCTACTAATAATGGCAAAACACTAATTTAAAATACACAATACGTGACATAAATAGAATACAGAACACTTGAAACATCACCGGACATTTTTCATGATGGAAATTGAAATGTTAAAATGTGATTGTAAAAAGAAAATCATTTTTGGGGAAAACATTTAAGAACTAGAGTTATTATACAGTCTGATAGCAGTGGGTAGAGTGGCGTTTCACAGGCGGTTTGTGCAGGCTGTTATACAGGACAGTTTGTGGCTGTTTCTCAGGAGCCTGTTTGTGTTTCTCAGGAGCCTGTTTGTGTTTCTCAGGAGCCTGTTTGTGTTTCTCAGGAGCCTGTTTGTGTTTCTCAGGAGCCTGTTTGTGTTTCTCAGGAGCCTGTTTGTGTTTCTCAGGAGCCTGTTTGTGCAGTTACCTATTTTTGGAGGGAGCAGGTTGTTCAATGCATGGTGTGCACTGTCTTTCACTAGGTGCACTGCAGCCTGCTCTCGCTGCTCTGCAGTGAAGGGAGCTGTGGTTGGACTGCTCCACCTCTGGAGATGATCCTCAAGGCCCTCCTCTGTACCCTGTCTAGTTGGGCCTGCTGCTTTTTACTGCATCCAACTAACAGCACTCCACCGTATCCCAGACAAGGCCTAACCAGTATAGGGTATACTGTGACCAAATCTTCAGTGGGTAGGCCATTTCTGGCAAGAACAGTCAAAGTGCAGGGGTTTTGAGGCTTTCCTCACTGACTGCTAAACATGTGCGTCACTGAGGTTAGAGTCTAGATGAAAACCAAGATACTTGGTTGTTGTTACCACTTGTATTTTCTGTCCTACTATGATTAGTGGTGCAGGTTGTGGATGATCTCTAGAAAAACATATCCACATTTCCACAGACTTTTTCCCATTCAGGAGCATGTTGTTGGATGGGATCCACTCTTCCAGCTGCTTTGCTTTCAAGCCCATAGAAGTGTCCTCTTGGATGCTGGTTAATGGTATGGCTCAGGACAGCCCTACATCGTCTGCATATCCAGTGTCCAGAGTGTCACTGAAGACAACTTTTTTGATGGACATCTGAAGGAGAAACAGATATGGTGAAACCATGCCCCCTTGTGGTACACCAGAGGTGACCTCTGACTAAGGGCTAAATGTGCCATTTGCCATCACCCTCTGCCTTATTCCGGTGGTGTAGCTGTGGAACCAGGCTAGTAACCTTGGATACAGTTCGATGTCAGACAGATGTTGCAGGAGCTTTGCGTGATCTACTCAATCAAAGGCTTTGGACATATCAGCTATTAACACCCTCACTATTGTTGGTTTTCTGGAATATGTAGCTGCCAGCCAGGAGTGTGTGGCTTTCTCAAGGGTGGCAGTAGTGCTGGACTTTAGGAGATAGGCATACTGATTTGTGCACTTTTTTATGATGACGCTCTTCTGGATTTTTCCATGGCATGAAGTTAGAGAGATCCGCCTCCAGTCACTCTTTGGACATGGGTTTGACAATTTAGGTGTGGGGACACACATTGTCAGTTTCCCAGGCAGCAGGAACAGCCCCCTGCCCGTAGGTGGTGTTAACTATGTGTGTGATGACAGGGGCTAGATCTTCTGCATGCTCTTTTAGTAGCCAGGCTGGAATGCCATCAGGCCCACCCGCTGTACGTGGGCTGATCTGGTCAGAGCTTGCTTTATCTAGCCAATGCTGCACAGCTCAACCTGCCTTGTAGGTATGCGCAGGGGGAAGATGTCAAGACGTGTGGTGCTTGTCCATGCCTCAGCAAAGAAGCCATTTAAAACATCAGCCACGTCGTCATCTTCAGTTCCCTCAACCTGTATTCTAACTCCTGATGTTTTCTTTCATCCCAGTCCTTTGTTAATGAAGTCCCACCATTCCTTAGGATTTCTCTTCTTTAGGTCCTGGATTTCAGTTTTGTAGTAGTTTTTCTTTGCTTCCTTGATAAGCAGTTGCAGTGTTTCTGTATTTTCTGCATTTCAATATTTTCCCCCTCCATCTGTTGAAAATCTGTTTTACTGATGGCAGCCTTTATTTTTTTGGTCATCCAGGGCTTGTCCAGTGTTGTTGTTTTCTTATTGGCATGCATACATCAAGTGCAGTTTGAATGCAGGAGTTGAACGTCTACCCCTGTGCATTGATGATCACCACCTCGTATTTGGCAGACCAGTAAGAACTGGCCATACATCGTGCCAAGGCCTCCTTTCTGTTCTGGGCTGGGGAGTCGTCTAGGACGAAGCTGAAGCCACACACACTCAAACTCCTCTTTCTCTAGATCAGTTCTTATCTTTTCCTGCATACTGTGATTCACATACATAGCTACGCCCCCTCCTGTAATCTCCTCTCTGGACCTGTCATTTCTTCTATGAAAAAGAGAGTCATCTGGGATATTTTCGTGGACCCATGTTTCAGTGACACATCCCATGTCTGCATTTACTGATTGAAGTAGCAGTTCAAATGCATCCACTTTGCTTATCGATGATCTTGAATTAGAAACAAGCACATTCAGAGTCTCTGGGGTATTTCTGGACGTATTTGTGACATCACATAATTCAGTTAGATTCCAAAACATTTGGCCAATCCAACGTTATCAGAGCCATGCTTAATCTGTTAAAAGAGCAGGAAAAGTATGCATTGCACCAAAAACACAACTATAAAATACAAACATTTCAAACATTGTAACACATGTTACTCTTGAACAGATGATGGTGCTCTGGGTGCTCCACACAGCTGATCATTCCCATTTCCACACAGACTGTAAGAGCTAGTGTCCCTCAGAACACACGTCTGCTTAATGAAAACTTAATAACTTTAACTGTTTGGGTCCTTTTGTCCAAATGCATCATCATGTTGATGTGGCTGGTGACACTTCAAGGTTACTTTCTAAATGTAATCTGTTACAGTTACTAGCTACCTGTAACGTAACTTTTGGATTACCAGAACGTATATGGATTTGGATTAACCAAATCTGATTACTTTCAGTGACTTTTAGATGACTTTCCCTTTAGGAGGCGCAGATTAGTATCTGGCACATCTACACGGTCATAAAATCTGATTTTAAACCTAACCTTAACCACACTGCTAACCCTAATGCCTAACTCTATCCTTGAATTAAGACTAAAAAACTCATTTATGTTTTCATACATTTTTACAATATAGCAAATTTTGACTTTGCAGCTGACCCATCTATCAGAAATTGCACAGTTCTGCCTCAAGGATAAGACTCATCCCAATAAACATCAACATGCTTAAAACTTCTTAAGGCTAGGGGGTACTATTTTCACGCCTGGATGAAAAGTGTGCCCAAACTAAACTGCCTGCTACTCAGGCCCAGAAGCTAGGATATGCATATAATTGGTAGAAACACTCGAAAGTTTCTAAAACTGTTAAAATTATGTCTGTGAGTATAACAGAACTTATTTGGCAGGCAAAACCCTGAGGACAAACCATCCAGGATTTTTTTTTTGAGGTCACTCTCTTTTCAATGAGTTTTCAATGTGGATCTAGATTTCTAAGGCACTTGCTTGCAGTTCCTATCGCTTCCACTAGATGTCAACAGTCTTTAGAAATTGGTTGATGTTTTTCCTTTGAGAAATGAAGAAGTAGGGCTGTTCAGAACGAGGGTCGAGTCTAGTGTACTGTTGTGGTTGGGGGCGTGCGACCTGAAAGCTCGCTCCACTTTGTTTTCGTCCGGTATTGAACACAGTTCATCCCGTCTTAAATTTGATTGATTATTTACGTTTAAAAATATCTAAAGTTGGATTAGGAAAGTTGTTTGAAATGTTTGGATCAAGTTTACTTTGTAGTCATGTTGCGCGAGTTGGAACCGGTGTTTATCTGGATCTATCGCGCCAAATAAATTGACATTTTGGAGATATAACGACAGAATTTATCAAACAAAAGGACCATTTGTGATATTTAATGGACATATTGGAGTGCCAACAGAAGAAGATCTTCAAAGGTAAGGCACGAATTATATCGTTATTTCTGACTTTTGTGTCGCGCCTGGTGGGTTGAAATGTGATTTTCATGTGTTTGTTTGATGGGGTGCTGTCCTCAGATAATAGCATGGTTTGCTTTCGCCGTAAAGCCTTTTTGAAATCTGACACTGGCTGGATTAACAAGAAGTTCATATTTAAACCAATGTATAACACTTGTATGATTCATTAATTATTATTATGAGTATTTCTGTTTTTGAATTTGGCGCGCTGCTATTTCACTGGGTGTTGTCAAATTGCCGCGCAAAGGGATCACTAAGAAGTTTTAAAAGGCATTAGAATAAGACAATAATGAATATTACCAATTGAACGACATGTATTGCAGGAGAAATCTATGTTAGAGTTGATATAGTTGGCCATAAATGGATGCTGCGCTTTACTTTATGGGTTGGTTATGTAGGCTTCTTCTAAACCATTGCTTTCCACTACAGATAATAATATGATTAGGCTATATCTTTATATTAAAAAAAGGAGTCTGTCAGATTTCCAGTCTTTCCAATTAATTTAATACTCCCTGATCTTCAAGAGTAGGACTTGGAAATATGAAAATATAGTTTAGCCAGATTGTTTTACCTGAGCATAACCCAAAAGTCTAATTATCCTAATCTGTTGTTGTTGTTTTTTGTCATGATGGACTGATGGACTCACTACCAAAAATTGGTACTTGCATGTGAAAAACTAGATGGTAATTTTCTATTAAGAAAATAAAAGCCCCATTCATGGTCTTCATAAATTATACTAGATATGGACCAGATGGAGCACAATACCACAGCGGAGTTTAAGAAGGGAGAAACTAAAACACATTTTTCACTTGCTGTCCACTGGCGCGTGGCGTATTCATTACTCCAATTCTGTTGCAAAATGTTTCTTAAATGGAAGCAAGCGGAACAATGGGGAGGGATCTACCTGAATTTGTCGAAAATAACCTCTCGTTTTTCTCTGTTTGTTTCCGTAATGAATACACCCTGAGGTGTATTCACCTGAGGTTCTGGGCCCTGGGTGTGGAGGGGTGTGGGTAATGGTGGGGTCAGTCCTCTCACCCCCTACCCTCACTAAAATACCCTGGCCAAGTGGAAACATCTGCTCTGCCTGAGCCCCTATCTCAGGCTCTTTCCTTCCATCTCAAACCTCAATCCACTTTTTTCTCTCCCTACTCCTCTCTAGGGATTTTTCTCTCTTTGTATCTCCCTAGCCTTTGGCAACTGGTATCTCATCCCCAGAGTGTAATCAGATATACAGCTGCTCAAACACAGCTCCATTGGCTCTCCTCAGACTCTGCTGGCACTGTTGGTATTAGGCTGCAGCTCATTGATTCAGTGCAACACTGAAGCTTTTATGATCGAACAATACAATCACCACACTCCCTTTTTCTGGGAGTATAATCCATCTGGCCACAGCCTGACGAATTTCTGAATTACAGCCAGAAACCATAACACTGACTCTATGCCCTTCTCTATTTCCTCTGCAGAGCTCTTCATTGAGCGTTTCTGTATGACCGGTGGGAACAGTCCCATTGGGTACCTGAAGGCTTACCACACTAACCTGTACCTGTCTGCTGACCCCATGAAGGTCCGAGAGGCCCTGGAGGAGGGTAAGTGGACAGAGAGCATAGTCTTATTAGTTACACTCTTAGAAAAAAGGTGCTATCTAGAACCTAAAAGGGTTCTTTAGCTGTTCCCATAGGAGAACCTTTTGAAGAAACCTTTTTGGTTCCAGATAGAACCATTTTGGGTTCCATGTAGAACCCTTTCCTCAGAGAGTTCTACATGAAACCCAAAAGGGTTATATCTGGAACCAAATAGGGTTCTCCTATGGGGACAGCCGAATAACCTTTTTCTCAAAGAATGTACTGTCAGTCTTATCGATGGACACGTAAGACAGTTATCTAGTTGTTTAATACAGCAAAATAAGCTTACCTTGATCAAGTGATACTGAGTAATCTCCCACTGTCTGTCTCTCTCACTCTCTCTCCCTTTATCTCTGCCTCTCTATCTCTCTCTCTCAGGGATCGCAGCAGCCACCATGTTTAATCCACCAGAGAAGAGAACAGAAGTGTCAGAGACTCAGCTGCGGGTGGCCTTCGATGGGGACGCAGTGCTCTTCTCTGACGAGTCAGAGCGCATCTTTAAGGCCCACGGACTGGACAAGTTCTTTGAGCATGAGAAGACACACGAAAACACGCTTCTTGATCATGTATGTTCACGTATCATTCTATAACACAATAGTTTGTAAATTGACAAAGCAATATCCCTCTGTACTTCATATGGATTAAGGAATCTAGTGCGGGCAGAAGAGGTTTGGTGTCTCTGTCGATTTTAAGTGACACATGTTCAGTGTTTGGGCCCATCGTGCAGCAACTCCCTCTCTCTTCTTCTCTCTTCCTCTCAGGGACCACTGAAAGGGTTCCTGGAGTCTCTGGGGAAGCTGCAAAAGAAGTTCTATGCCAAGGATCAGCGTCTGGACTGCCCCATCCGTACCTACCTGGTGACGGCACGCAGCGCAGCCAGCTCAGGCACCCGGGCCCTGAAGACACTGCGATCCTGGGGCCTGGAGACAGACGAGGCCCTCTTCCTTGCTGGGGCCCCTAAGGGGCCAATGCTGGAGAAGATCCGGCCTCACATATTCTTTGACGATCAGATGTTCCATGTGGAGGGAGCTTCGCAGCTGGGGACCGTGGCAGCTCATGTGCCATATGGTGTGGCTCAGAAACTGCCCCAGCAGAAGCCTGCTAAGGAGAACACGAAAGACTTTAACGCTGCCACCAAGTAGTCTGGATTTCACTCTCTTCCCTAACCCAAGGGACAATAAAACAACATTGTGTATTTGAATGAGACAGTCCTTTTCAGTGCCCTCAGTTTTCTGGGGAGAGAATCACATGACAATGGGAGAAGCATAGAGGGAGGGCATGCCATTTTCACCCGTGTCATGTGTCATCACAAGAGACAGTGCCAGTAGATGTAAAACAAAACGTCAAATATCGTATGCCCAAAAAGTGCTGTACGTACATATCCAGATCTTGACCTACCAAGGTAAAAGAACTGGAATTGTATCTAATTAACTCTGTCAGACCAGGAAAAATACAATTTTACAGCAATTCCTCAAATAGAATCTGCACACAATTGCAAGGTCTATCGCCAGTCCTGCAATGATGTAATAATGCTGTGAAATTGTGAAAATTTTAATACCATTTTAGTGTTAGAAATGTTTGAATATAAATGTCTCTTTGCTAATAAGCTATTTTTGTTTCATTTTAATTGAATACAATCACCGTAAGGTACTTAATTGTTACCCAGAAATGATTTAATATTTAGATGGAAACAGCTCCATTGGAACTTTACCATAGCATTAACGTTCCGAAAACCATCCTTTACATCCAAAAATCCACCCAAATATAGACTATACAATAGTTGTGGAGTTTACAGATCTGTGAATTGTAGCAACATCATGATGAAACTCCAGAACCCCAAAATGTATAAATGCATTATCTCAGTCTATACAGATATTTGGCAATACAGTATTTGTAACATTGAGGGGGAGGGGTGTTTATAAACCTACAGTAGACTGTACCTGTATCATTTCAGCATATCACATTTATCTTAGGTTGAAAACATGTTTACGGAATATGTATGGCATGTTATTGACGTCATTGTTTGTTCTATTATTTTGTTTCTAATCTAGGAAACTTTATTTAGTACCTTTGGTGTACTTTTGTTTGCTCCTCATGCAAGTTACTATATGTGCTGTATGGCTGCGTTTACAAAGACAACCCAATTCTGATCTATTTCCAATAATTGGTCTTTTGACCAAGATATTAGATATTTTTCAGAGCTGAAGACCAATTAGTGATAAAAAAAGATCAGAACTGGGCAGCCTGTGTAAACATTTAGTGCAATCTTAGCTCCTTTGGACGTCCCTAGCCTAAACCCTAACCTTAACAATTCTAAATGTCCATTTAAATGGTGTAGGGACGTCCTAAGAATCTTGGATACCCTGTCTAAACGCAGCCTATGCAATGTTAACTTAAAGTGCAAAAATGGACAACCTCCTCTCACTTTATAAACATGGGCACTGAGCCATTCTGTAAAAACATGGCTTCTGTGAGGAGATGGCATAATGTGTAAATTATATGGCTTTTATATTTGTTTATTGACATTTATTCCATTCAATCATCCCATATCCTGTGTTATGATACTGGTGGTTTGTACGGTTGTGGCTGTCAGTACAGCTTCATTTAGTCACATCAAGAAAAACTACAGTTTGTAGCCATGAACTACTACTGGTAGGGCCAGTCATGTATAGCCATAAGGGACATTTTGGTGACCTGCATGAGAGCATCAGCTGTTCCGGACGACTGTGTGATCATGCTGTAAGACCTTTAAACAGGTCCACATTCACAAGGCCGCAGAGCCAGATGTATTACCAGAACGTGTACTCTGAACATCCGCTGACCAACTGGCAAGTGTCTTCACTGACATTTTCAACCTCTCCCTGTCTGAGTCTGTAATACCAGCATGTTTCAAGCAGACCACCATAGTCCCTGTGCCTAAGAACACTAAGGTAACCTGCCTAAATGACTACAGACCCGTGGCACTCACGTCTGTAGCCATGAAATGCTGGTCATGGCTCACATCAGCACCATTATCCCAGAAACCCTAGACCCACTCCAATTTGCATACCTCCCCAACAGATCCACAAATGATGCAATCTCTATAGCACTCCACACTGCCCTTTCAGACCTGGACAAAAGGAACACCAATGTGAGAATGCTAATCATTGACTACAGCTCAGCGTTCAACACCATAGTGCCCTCAAAGCTCATCACTAAGCTAAGGATCCTGGGACTAAACACCTCCCTCTGCAACTGGATCCTGGACTTCCTGACGGGCCGCCCCCTGGTGGTGAGGGTAGGTAGCAACACATCTGCCACGCTGGTTGCGTGCTCAGTCCCCTCCTGTACTCCCTATTCACCCACGACTGCATGGCCAGGCATTACTCCAACACCATCATTAAGTTTGCAGATGACACAACAGTGGTAGGCCTGATCACCGACAACGACGAGACTATAGGGAGGAAGTCAGAGACCTGGCCGGGTGGTGCCAGAATAACAACCTATCCCTCAACGTAACCAAGACTAAGGAGATTATTGTGGACTACAGGAAAAGGAGGACCGAGCACGCCCCCATTCTCATCGACGGGCTGTAGTGGAGCAGGTTGAGAGCTTCAAGTTCCTTGGTGTCCACATCAACAACAAACTAGAATGGTCCAAACACACCAAGACAGTCGTGAAGAGGGCACGACAAAGCCTATTCCCCCTCAGTAAACTAAAAAGATTTGGCATGGGTCCTGAGATCCTCAAAAGGTTCTACAGCTGCAACATCGAGAGCATCACTGCCTGGTACGGCAATTGCTCGGCCTCTGACCGCAAGGCACTACAGAGGGTAGTGCGTACGGCCCAGCATATCACTGGGGCTAAGCTGCCTGCCATCCAGGACCTCTACACCAGGCGGTGTCAGAGGAAGGCCCTAAAAATGATCAAAGACACCAGCCACCCCAGTCATAAACTGTTCTCTCTACTACCACGTGGCAAGCGGTACCGGAGTGCCAAGTCTAGGACATAAAGGCTTCTCAACAGTTTTTACCCCCAAGCCATAAGACTCCTGAACAGGTAACCAAATGGCTATTCGGACTATTTGCATTGTGTGCCCCCCAAACCCTCTTTTTACGCTGCTGCTACTCTTTGTTTATCATATATGCATAGTCACTTTAACTATACAAATCAAATCAAATGTTATTTGTCACATACACATGGTTAGCAGATGTTAATGCGAGTGTAGCGAAATGCTTGTGCTTCTAGTTCCGACAATGCAGTAATAACCAACGAGTAATCTAGCTAACAATTCCAAAACTACTACCTTATAGACACAAGTGTAAAGGGATAAAGAATATGTACATAAAGATATTTGAATGAGTGATGGTACAGAGCGGCATAGGCAAGATACAGTAGATGGTATCGAGTACAGTATATACATATGAGATGAGTATGTAAACAAAGTGGCATAGTTTAAAGTGGCTAGTGATACATGTATTACATAAAGATGCAGTCGATGATATAGAGTACAGTATATACGTATACATACGAGATAAATAATGTAGGGTATGTAAACATTATATTAAGTAGCATTGTTTAAAGTGGCTAGTGATATATTTTACATCAATTCCCATTATTAAAGTGGCTGGAGTTGAGTTGACTCAATGTTAGTGGTGGCTGTTTAACAGTCTGATGGCCTTGAGATAGAAGCTGTTTTTCAGTCTCTCGGTCCCAGCTTTGATGCACCTGTACTGACCTCACCTTCTGGATGATAGCGGGGTGAACAGGCAGTGGCTCGGGTGGTTGTTGTCCTTGATGATCTTTATGGCCTTCCTGTGACATCGGGTGGTGTAGGTGTCCTGGAGGGCAGGTAGTTTGCCCCCGGTGATGCGTTGTGCAGACCTCACTACCCTCTGGAGAGCCTTACGGTTGTGGGCGGAGCAGTTGCCGTACCAGGCGGTGATACAGCCCGACAGGATGCTCTCGATTGTGCATCTGTAGAAGTTTGTGAGTGCTTTTGGTGACAAGCCGAATTTCTTCAGCCTCCTGAGGTTGAAGAGGCGCTGCTGCGCCTTCTTCACGATGCTGTCTGTGTGGGTGGACCAATTCAGTTTGTCTGTGATGTGTACGCCGAGGAACTTAAAACTTACTACCCTCTCCACTACTGTTCCATCGATGTACATTCATGTACATACTACCTCAATTGGGCCGACCAACCAGTACTCCCGCACATTGGCTAACCGGGCTATCTGCATTGTGTCCCACCACCCACCAACCCCTCTTTTACGCTACTGCTCCTCTCTGTTCATCATGTATGTAAAATCACTTTAACCATATCTACATGTACATACTACCTCAATCAGCCTAACTAATCGTTGTCTGTATGTAGCCTCGCTACTTCTATAGCCTCGCTACTGTATATAGCCTGTTTTTTTTACTGTTGTTTTATTTCTTTACCTACCCTGTTCACCTAATACTTTTTTTGCACTGTTGTTTAGAGCCTGTAAATAAGCATTTCACTGTAAGATCTACACATGTTGTATTCAGCACACGTGACAAAAAAACTTTGATTTGACAATCCTCAAACAAAATGGAGCATACATAAAATAAACAATGTATTTACATTGGGTCTAATGTGTGTGTGAGAGGGAGGCATGTTTTTAAAAAGCACACAGAATTTCCTCAAACTATACAAATTAAGCAAGTATTTTACAATATCAATAACACTTTGATTTGATAGATATTTAGAGTAATTATGTAGATATTGAGAATGGATATGTAGGAATAGATATCTCAAATCCTAAAATCAAATTGAGCAAACATAAAATAAACAAGTAAATACAACTCATTTACACTGGGAATAATGTGTGTGAGTGTGTATGACAGAGAGAGAGAGTGTGTGTTGTGTTTTATTTTTCCTTGTCAGCCACCCATCTCTGTTTTCTCAGAGATGAGTCTGTCAGGCACTGGTGGAGTGCATGGCAGATCTGAAAGAGAGATGCACAAAGTGAGAGTAAGTATACAGCTCAACAACATGTTTGTGTACACATCTGTTGGTGTGAGTGAGCATATGCAACATAATTCTGAATGACCTGTATCCATCTGGGTCTCCTCAATAGTATCTCCCTTCATGGCCAGTGTAGTAGGAACTGGTGCAGCCGGTAAATGAAATACCACAGCAGAGGACTGCTGTGACTGCAGCTGAACTGCTGGGGGTGGCAGATCTAAAAGAGAGAGGCACAATTTTCTTAACTGACAATAATCATACAACTAAACAGACTGAATGAGTGTAAGGCCTAGATTCAATCAGATGAAGAGTTAACCAGCGATAGCCGATGTTTTGGCGGTGTCTGAGGTGTAAGTGTATTGATCTGTCAAATCGGTAAGCAGCAGCTCTTGATCATTGTCACGTAAATACACCGTCCTACTCGCGTTACATGTTCAGAACTAGAAAGTGTAGGTTATATAGTATAAATAACGACGCTCAAATTCAAAATCATTAAACTAAATAATGAGGATTTCTATCAGCCTAATTGAGGTGTAGATTACATCTCAAATTCCAGTGTTCTAACTTGTAAACAGGGCTGCATGAGATTTCTATTTTATTTTATTTGTTTATTTTTTTTTATTTCACCTTTATTTAACCAGGTAGGCTAGTTGAGAACAAGTTCTCATTTGCTACTGCGACCTGGCCAAGATAAAGCATAGCAGTATGAGCAGACAACACAGAGTTACACATGGAGTAAACAATTAACAAGTCAATAACACAGTAGAAAACAAAGGGGGAGTCTATATACAATGTGTGCAAAAGGCATGAGGTAGGCGAATAATTACAATTTTGCAGATTAACACTGGAGTGATAAATGATCAGATGGTCATGTACAGGTAGAGATATTGGTGTGCAAAAGAGCAGAAAAGTAAATAAATAAAAACAGTATGGGGATGAGGTAGGTGAAAATGGGTGGGCTATTTACCAATAGACTATGTACAGCTGCAGCGATCGGTTAGCTGCTCAGATAGCTGATGTTTGAAGTTGGTGAGGGAGATAAAAGTCTCCAACTTCAGCGATTTTTGCAATTCGTTCCAGTCACAGGCAGCAGAGTACTAGAACGAAAGGCGGCCAAATGAGGTGTTGGCTTTAGGGATGATCAGTGAGATACACCTGCTGGAGCGCGTGCTACGGATGGGTATTGCCATCGTGACCAGTGAGCTGAGATAAGGCGGAGCTTTACCTAGCATGGACTTGTAGATGACCTGGAGCTAGTGGGTCTGGCGACGAATATGTAGCGAGGGCCAGCCGACTAGAGCATACAAGTCGCAGTGGTGGGTGGTATAAGGTGCTTTAGTGACAAAACGGATGGCACTGTGATAGACTGCATCCAGTTTGCTGAGTAGAGTGTTGGAAGCCATTTTGTAGATGACATCGCCGAAGTCGAGGATCGGTAGGATAGTCAGTTTTACTAGGGTAAGCTTGGCGGCGTGAGTGAAGGAGGCTTTGTTGCGGAATAGAAAGCCGACTCTTGATTTGATTTTCGATTGGAGATGTTTGATATGAGTCTGGAAGGAGAGTTTGCAGTCTAGCCAGACACCTAGGTACTTATAGATGTCCACATATTCTAGGTCGGAACCATCCAGGGTGGTGATGCTAGGCGGGCATGCGGGTGCAGGCAGCGATCGGTTGAAAAGCATGCATTTGGTTTTACTAGCGTTTAAGAGCAGTCGGAGGCCACGGAAGGAGTGTTGTATGGCATTGAAGCTTGTTTGGAGGTTAGATAGCACAGTGTCCAATGACGGGCCGAAAGTATATAGAATGGTGTCGTCTGCGTAGAGGTGGATCAGGGAATCGCCCGCAGCAAGAGCAACATCATTGATGTATACAGAGAAAAGAGTCGGCCCGAGAATTGAACCCTGTGGCACCCCCATAGAGACTGCCAGAGGACCGGACAGCATGCCCTCCGATTTGACACACTGAACTCTGTCTGCAAAGTAATTGGTGAACCAGGCAAGGCAGTCATCCGAAAAACCGAGGCTACTGAGTCTGCCGATAAGAATATGGTGATTGACAGAGTCGAAAGCCTTGGCAAGGTCGATGAAGACGGCTGCACAGTACTGTCTTTTATCGATGGCGGTTATGATATCGTTTAGTACCTTGAGTGTGGCTGAGGTGCACCCGTGACCCGCTCGGAAACCAGATTGCACAGCAGCGAAGGTACAGTGGGATTCGAGATGGTCAGTGACCTGTTTGTTGACTTGGCTTTCGAAGACCTTAGATAGGCAGGGCAGGATGGATATAGGTCTGTAACAGTTTGGGTCCAGGGTGTCTCCCCCTTTGAAGAGGGGGATGACTGCGGCAGCTTTCCAATCCTTGGGGATCTCAGACGATATGAAAGAGAGGTTGAACAGGCTGGTAATAGGGGTTGCGACAATGGTGGCGGATAGTTTCAGAAATAGAGGGTCCAGATTGTCAAGCCCAGCTGATTTGTACGGGTCCAGGTTTTGCAGCTCTTTCAGAACATCTGCTATCTGGATTTGGGTAAAAGAGAACCTGGAGAGGCTTGGGCGAGGAGCAGCGGGGGGGGCGGGGCTGTTGGCCGAGGTTGAAGTAGCCAGGCGGAAGGCATGGCCAGCCGTTGAGAAATGCTTATTGAAGTTTTCGATAATCATGGATTTATCGGTGGTGACCGTGTTACCTAGCCTCAGTGCAGTGGGCAGCTGGGAGGAGGTGCTCTTGTTCTCCATTGACTTCACAGTGTCCCAGAACTTTTTGGAGTTGGAGCTACAGGATGAAAACTTCTGCCTGAAGAAGCTGGCCTTAGCTTTCCTGACTGACTGCGTGTATTGGTTCCGGACTTCCCTGAACAGTTGCATATCACGGGGACTATTCGATGCTATTGCAGTCCGCCACAGGATGTTTTTGTGCTGGTCGAGGGCAGTCAGGTCTGGGGTGAACCAAGGGCTGTATCTGTTCTTAGTTCTGCATTTTTTGAACGGAGCATGCTTATCTAAAATGGTGAGGAAGTTACTTTTAAAGAATGACCAGGCATCCTCAACTGACGGGATGAGGTCAATGTCCTTCCAGGATACCCGGGCCAGGTCGATTAGAAAGGCCTGCTCACAGAAGTGTTTTAGGGAGCGTTTGACAGTGATGAGGGGTGGTCGTTTGACTGCGGCTCCGTAGCGGATACAGGCAATGAGGCAGTGATCGCTGAGATCCTGGTTGAAGACAGCGGAGGTGTATTTGGAGGGCCAGTTGGTCAGGATGACGTCTATGAGGGTGCCCTTGTTTACAGAGTTAGGGTTGTACCTGGTGGGTTCCTTGATGATTTGTGTGAGATTGAGGGCATCTAGCTTAGATTGTAGGACTGCCGGGGTGTTAAGCATATCCCAGTTTAGGTCACCTAACAGAACAAACTCTGAAGCTAGATGGGGGGCGATCAATTCACAAATGGTGTCCAGGGCACAGCTGGGAGCTGAGGGAGGTCGGTAGCAGGCGGCAACAGTGAGAGACTTATTTCTGGAGAGAGTAATTTTCAAGATTAGTAGTTCGAACTGTTTGGGTATGGACCTGGAAAGTATGACATTACTTTGCAGGCTATCTCTGCAGTAGACTGCAACTCCTCCCCCTTTGGCAGTTCTATCTTGCGACTCCGTGCAGGCAATGTCCTCTTTAGGTATAAAGCCAGGAGACGCTTGTGAATTTGACAGCTCTAACACAGTTACACCTCACACACCGCCAAAACAACCGCTATGTGGATGTCGGCTAAAGCAGATGTGATTGAATAGAGCCCCAAGTGAGGGAGAGTGTGCATGGGTGTATACATGCATGTGATGATTACCTGTATCACCTGTCGTGGCTGGTGTAGCAGGTGCAGGGGCAGACGACTTAAGCTGTGAGGACTGTGGTTGAGGTAATAGGGATGTCAGATCTAAAAGAGAGAGTAAGAATTTTCTTAAGTTAAAATAATTATACAACAAAACAGAATGAGTGATTGAGTGAGTGAGTATACGTGTGTGTGATAATTACCTGGATCACATCACACTGCTTCAGGTCTACAAGCCTCTGGAAGTTCCAGCGTGCCACTCCAGGCCTGGAACAGCTTGGTTGAATCATTGTTACCGGTCACCCACCGAGCCTGGTTGGCAGATTTGAAAGATAGGCACAATATTTCTTTAATGACAAAGCCTTGACTTCACACTAACCTAAACAGAACAGACTATGGGAGGCACACAGTAGTACATAGAGCCTTGACTACATGGAACTCTATTCCACATCAAGTAACTCATGCAAGCAGTAAAATTAGATTAAAAAAAAAACAGATAAAAATACATCTTAAGGAACAGCGGGGACTGTGAAGGGAAACACAGGCATACACACAATAACATATGCACTGTACACACACGTACACATGGAATTAGTAGAGTAGTAGAGTAAAGGCCTGAGGGCACACAATGTGTTGTGAATGTATTGTAATGTTTTTAAAAATGTATAACTGCCTTAATTTAGCTGGACCCCAGGAAGAGTAAGCTAATGGGGATCCATGATAAATACAATACAAAAAATGTATTAAGTTTGTGTGTACCTGGCAACCACGCAGCAGACTTCATTTTATTAATTTTTGTACCTTTATTTAAACTAAGCAAGTCAGTTAAGAACAAATTCTTATTTACAATTACGGCCTACACCGGCCAAACCTGGACAACGCTGGGTGAATTGCGTGCCGCCCTATGGGACTCCCAATCCCGGCCGGTTGTGATACAGCCTAGAATTGAACCAGGGTGTCTGTAGTGACGCCTCAAGCACCGAGATGCGGTACCTTAGACCGCTGTGCCACTCGGTGTTATTATGACTTAAAGTGTCAACCTGACCACATCCTTGAAGTAGGACATTCAGTGATTAGCTTCAGAAAAAATTACTATCAACAGTGTATAATAAAAAGGATATTAAATATTCAGATCTGGATTGACAAGTAGGCTAAATCATGTGAAGCTACAAACCTCTAGGGCTTAGTCTACACTCAGGTTAAATAAAGGATGCAAGGCATGAGCTCTAGGACCATGCCTCAGAACTACCTGGCCTGACGACTTCTGGCTTTCCCTGTCTCCAGTCCACCTGGTCGTGCTGCTGATCCAATCTCTGCTGTTTCTGTCTGCAGCTATGGAACCCTTACCTGCTCTGGACTCACCGAAGGAACTACCTTGTCCCAGACATGCCGGTTGATCCTGTCTCTCTACGGGACCTACTGTCTCAACCTCTAAATGCTCAGCTATGAAGAGCCAACTGGCATTTACTCCTGAGGTGCTGAACTATTGCACCCTCTATAACCACTGTGATTATTATTTGACACTGCTGGTCATCTATGAACGTTAAACGTCTTGAAGAACGATCTGGTCTAAATGGCTGTACTCTTTTATAATCTCCACCAGCACAACCAGAGGAGGTCTGGCCACCGATCAGAGCCTGGTTCCTCTCTAGGTTTCTTTATAGGTTCCTGCCTTTCTAAGGAGTTTTTCCTAGCCACTGTGCTTCTACGTCTGCATTGCTTGCGCTTTGGCGTTTTAGGCTGGGTATCAGTATAATAACTTTGTGACAACTGCTGATGTAAAAGGGGCTTTATAAAATACATTTGATAGATTGCTTGTATATGCTGCTATTCATGTCAGTAACTCTAAATATGACATTGAGTTATCTTACATGTACCTTAAGCCAACACTTTTTCCTGGTCTTTCCTGCTGAGGACAGGGGGCTTCAGGTTTTGGAATGAAGGACCTAGAGAATTGTAATATTAACAATAATTAGTGTCCACATTTATGAATGAATGAAATTCAATTTGGGTTAGCTGTGTATCTCATCTGATTGAGATTTGCTGATGATATACTGTATATTTATATTTTCTTTAAAAAATCTGCCACCAAACCACACAATTCTATCTAGCGAGAGTGCACACAACCGTTAGATTATTTTACCAAGTCAAAAAATAACCTAATTTTGTCAAGGGAGACCTGGAAAAGAAGACAGAGCTCTCAAGTAAAAGGCATATCCATAGCAGCAGCTATGGTATGGATAAGGACAATAGCTGTGTTCGAATACTCATACTAACCGCAATATAGTATGCTAATTGGTCATAGTATGGATATAGTTAGTATGCCAAAAGTTCCCGGATGTCGTACTAAATTTGCAAAAATATGAAGTACACACAGAAGACACTATTTCCTTACTTTAGGGACCATAATGCAATTCTTCAGAAGATGGGCGTGGCTTCACATTGCTTTCAGATTTGAAGAAAATGGCGGAAAATATGCAGCCGATGCTCTGCAAGGCCCGCAGCTTTTGTGGAGCGATGGGTAACGATGCTTCGAGGGTGACTGTTGTTGGTGTGTGCAGAGGGTCCCTGGTTCGCGCCCGGGTATGGGCGAGGGGACGGTCTAAAGTTATACTGTTACACGTTATGTAGCCTGACAATTTTTTTTTAGCTATGCTGTCCTTACGAACCACATAGCATATCATTACAGAATGAACATTATATACCAGTATGTTAGTTGGCTACTTATACATCAAATTTGCCAGTATATTAACTATAGGCTAACCAACGTTTATTGACTTGATTATTCCCGTCACTCTTAGCTAAATGGTATAGTCGTTGTGCGTTCTCAATGGACATTCGGGTGCTTTCGTAAATTCGCTCTGGCTATCTACTCCGACTTCAGAGGACTCTCCTCTGAGTGTACAAGAGCGCAGAATAATGAATTTACTAGCGCTAACACCCATTGAATATGGCATTTGTCAGCAAAAATACGTAATTAAATTGTTGCCAGCAGCAGTTATAGTCATTAACGCTCTTAGAAAACATGAATTTGTGTCTGGAAGTAGCTAACCAACGTTAGCTTGGGTACTTGACTGCTGTTGTATGGTCAGTGCGCTCAAATCGACCCTATTCCTCCGCCCAAGCATACAGAGTGCGCTCTGAATTAACAAACGGATAATCTGACAACGAGCACTCCTGCACTCCAGATTGAATTTAAGAACACACCCGAAGTCGTAAAAATGTCTAACTAGTCATTTGTTATGCTAACTAGAGGTTGCACAACAACAGCATCAACTTCCAGTAGACAGGGGAACAGCTAGTACGCTCAACTGAAAGGATACTGTTAGTTTACAGTATTCTAAAATGAACTATTAGTATGTAAACGGTAATGGAGCCTAATGTACACCACAACCACCTAACTAACGGTGACTAACCCCAATCTGGACACATATTAGGCAACCACGGCATTCAAACTCCCGAGTGGCGCAGCGGTCTAATAAGGCACTGCATATCAGTGCAAGACGCGTCACAACAGTTCAAATCCAGGCTGTATCACATCCGGCCGTGATTGGGAGTCCCATTGGGTGGCGCACAATTGTCCCAGTGTCGTCCGGGGTAGGCCATCATTGTAAATAAGAGTTTGTTCATAACTGACTTGCCTAGTTAAATAACGGTTAAATACATTAATTTTAACGAGGCTGCAATGAAAACTAATGAGACTAACGTCTGTGTTGGCATCAAAATCCGAGGTGTGAACTAACTTTCTGTTTAGCGTTGATTGACATGGTAATCGACCAATAGTATTGGAGAAACGTTGAAGAAACTGACCCCTCTGACGCTGTATTTTAAAGTGTGATGTGTCACGGCGCAACTCATTCTGTGCCGTACAGCCTCTTTCCACCAGGAGCAGCGCCTCTCTCGAAGATTAAAAACAATAAATGATCAAGGGTGAGTGTGAAGACAATTCAATCAGTTGTTCATTTTTCGCACCATCATGACTGAAAAACCGTGACAGCCGCAATTAACTTGAAGTAATTTTGCGCCACCTTAACACTATTGGAATTCGATATAAACCTTTAAATAAGTATGTAATGAGACAGGTTTGAGGTTATAAAATGGAAAAAGGCTGTTTCTCCACATGTTAACCCACTGTCCCTAGGCCGTCATTGAAAATAAGAATTTGTTCTTTAACTGACTTGCCTAGTTAAATAAAGGTAAAATAACAAATGATATCTCTCACTTTCACGCAATAGCTTTCCGCTTCCCCACCCGACATTTAAAAAAAGACATGGTGGAGCTCCTTTGCTATCTTCAATCATGTAGAGGCGGGCAGCATGAAGGTCTCGTCATTGATTTTGCTTGAAAGGGGAGAAATTGTGCTTTACAATGGTATTCATATTACAGTTGATCTGGAAGTATTAAAGCGCTAAAATAAGGTAAAGTGTACGGAATATAGCGATGTACAAAAGTTCGATGTTTAGTTAATGTTAGCTTAGCTAGCTGCAAAGAAACAACCAATGACAACCGTAGGCTGGACACATGACATTACCTTTTTTGTTCTTCTGATAACTAGTTCATTGCCTCCGCCGTGGAGCCCAGTTTCATAATAAGACCATATTCCCGAGCAGTTTGCCGTAGTTTTGAAGTAATCACGAAAAAACAGGCCCTATGAGGTTATTTCCCACCCTGCCAGCTCCTATTAGTTCCATAGATATTTTGTACAACGTCGACTTCCTACCTAATACATAGCGTCCTGTCAGCCTGACTAGTCATACTAGCCTCGAAGTCACTCGTTTTATCATTCTCAGTATATTAATCATATTCCTATAGCTTTTTTTTAATAATTCTTGTTAAATTCAGTTTATCCGTTCAGTTAGTGATTTTTGCAATTCGATTGTGTTCTCTTTTGTCTCTTAGCTAGCTATTAACGCCCTAACTAGTAAGGTGGCTAGCAATTAGCCAACCATGGCAGTGTTATACTCAAGGCGCGTGCAAGAGCTGACAAATATAAGTGAGGGATGTACATCGTCTGGCCAAGACAAGTAGCAAAGTGTTATATAAATATTCATACACATAGCTCATATAAACAAAGACATTCCGTCGCAAGAACACATACACCCAGCCACAAGACTGACCCCCTCTATTGGTCGGATGCTCAGGATAAGGCTCCGCTGTGCACCAATGGGGCTTCTGCTCTGGCTAGAGCAAGGCCCGCCTCCAACCCTCCGACCAGTCAAGAAGACCGAAACGACAAGACTCCACCTACTTTATTCTATGTATAAAAATGAATGTAACCGTTGTATAAGGCCTCTTTTTCACCTGACTCCTTGCCGAGTTATGTGAACTAGGTCCGTGCACGTAAAACTGCGGGACAAGATATCTTTGACTCATTAAAACTGTCTTTTGTTACAACTGAAATCCACTCTGTCCAGCGTCCGTGATTGGGTCTCAACTCTCCAGTATTTAAACACTAACAAAAGCACTGAACTTCAAGTTGGAAAAGGGACTGAAACTTTGTCTCCAGTTACCTTTCCAACTATGAAGGTAAGTTGCCTATCAGACCAGACAAGGACGTTTATTCAAAGCTGTGACGTAGTTTAAGACATGCCTTTTACAGTAGCTAGCTAACATTATGATTGCTCATTATTTTTATTCCAGTTTTGAACAGGGACAGAGTGACAGGAGAGGTCAGCATAAGGGCTTGCTGCGACAGGTCCATGAGGGAAAATGAGAAACCACACAGTTTGTGTAGGGTGACACATAGTTCACCATAAGGAGACCCCACCATTCCCCTCACTGCCCCCGAATAGCTATAGACTGGAGAGCAACTTTCAAGGCTGCACCTTTGTGTTCAGTGAAGAAGACCAGCTTCACATAGACTATTCAGGTGAGAGAATACATAGAGACCCAGTGGTGTTCTCACTAATTAGAGAGAAGGGTGACTGGTACTACTTGTGTACATGCAAAAGTTCTTAGGCAGGAAAAACTCAATAACAAGGGACAGGCTCCTTTATCTTTCAATGAATGAAAGAGAAACAAACCAACAGCTGTCTGTGCAATTAATCATTCAAAAATAATTCAGTTAAATGTTTCTGTTCTCTTGTCACTGTAAATAAAAAACTCTAACATTTTGTTTGGAGTATAACAGAGCTGTTTATTACCAATAAATGGACTACAGGGTGTTAGACAAAGTGAACGGTCAAAGCAAAAAAAGGAAAGATGCATTGCAGTAGTAACTCCTTGGCCCACGCCTTCACAAGAGTCTCACACTGGTAGTTTTGTGAGAAGTCAAGCCACAACCCAGATTCAGTTGATGCTTCCCATTAGTGACATGAGGATCTCTTGGACATGGTAGTTATTCCACTGGAATAGCAAAGGTACTGCTCCCTTCTTCAGATGTCGAAGCCCACGAAGGTATAATGGAATCTTAATTTCCTAACTTTCAATAAAGATGCCGCACCAACTAACGTTAACGTCGTTAGCACTAACGTTAACTAGGTACTGGTAACTAACGTTTGCTAGCTAAAGAGACAAAAAGACAGAACACAATCAAATTACAAAAATCACTAACTGAATGGATAAACAGAATTGAATGAGTGAATAAAATAAGGTTATAGAAATGATTGTTAATATACCGAGTTAATGATAAAACGAGTGACTTCGAGGTTAGTATGGCTACAATCAGGCTGACAACGCGATTGGGACAGGAAGCTATGTATCGGGTAGGAAGCTGAGCTGAAGTGGGCTTTGCTTCGTTGTGCAAAAGGTCAGTGGCACCAACTCGCCTTCCATTCTATAATTTTAGTTATTGCAGAAAAAACAGTATTACATACAAGAAGTATACAAACAGACAATGATAACATATGCTAGGGGGTACCGATTATACAAAGACCTTGAGGCACACATTGTTTTAACAGCTTTCATATTAGAAGAATGTAGAATGGTCTTAATGTACTGTGTGAATTCCTTATAGAAAACAGAGTTTTTATAATGTTTACTGAATTTACATTTATGAATATGACATTTTTCCATTAGTACAATTAGATTTGAGGTAAAATAGTTTTTCTTTATCCTTTTTATAGTTATGGAAACTGAACAGCACATTCTCCCATAAACAAGTCATCAACTATTAACAAGTATAAAACTATGAATATCTTTCCATAATGTATTTACATGTAGACAATGCCAAAATAAATGCAAAACTGTTTCTGAATGCTCAACACAAAAAGTGCAATTAATGTTTTTAGTTTCTTCAAATCAAATGTTCTTTGTCACATGCGCTGAATACAACAGGTGTAGACCTTGCAATGAAATGCTTACTTACAAGCCCTTAACCAACAATGTAGTTAAGAAAATACCCCAAAAAATAGAACAAATAATTAAAGAGCAGCAGGAAATAACAATAGCAGGGCTATATACATGGGCTACCAGTACAGAGTCTATGTGTGGGGGCACCGGTGTCGAGGCAATTGAGGTAATATGTACATGTAGCTAGAGTTATTAAAGTGACTATGCATAGATAAGAGTAGCAGCAGCTTTCCAGATTGGGGGGAGGGGCATTTGATTAGGTGTTTTATGGCTCGCGGGTAGAAGCTATTTAGGAGCCTCTTGGACCTAGACTTGGCGCTCCTGTACCGCTTGCCATGTGGTAGCAGAGAGAACAGTCTATGACTGGGGGACAATGTAAATAGTCCGGGTAGCCATTTCATTAGCTGTTCAGGAGACGGGGCGCTCCAGTACCGCTTGCCGTGCGGTAGCAGAGAGAACAGTCTATGACTATGGTGGCTGGAGTCTTTGACCATTTTTTTGGGCCTTCCTCCAACACCGCCTGGTATACAGGTCCTGGATGGCAAGAAGTCTACAAATACAACAGGTTAGGATAATTAATGTGGCAGGTTAAAAGAATGAGGTTTGGGTTAGGAAAAGGGTTACTGTTAGGCTTAGCTAAGATGCTACATTACACTTTAGTCATTTAGCAGATGCCCTTATCTGTGAATACAGTTTCATACTTTTTATTCATACTGGTCCCGTGGGAATCAAATCCACAACTCTTGCATTACTTCATGCTCTCGCGCGGGGGATTCTTTCGCTAAACAGTTTCCCATGCATTGTCAATAAGGTTTCTAAACTAACCCGGATGTAATAGAATTCCGGCCACTGGTTGGTTTTGTGGCGCTACTCTGATTTCCCCATAAAAAAACGCTATAAACAGGTAGAGGTGCATATTATTCTGGCCACATGTTGCTTGCGGTCCAAACACTTAAAAGACACACCCATCTTATGCCCTTGGGATAATGGTTAGCAGATGTGGTTAGCAGATGTTAATGTGAGTGTAGCGAAATGCTTGTGCTTCTAGTTCTGACCATGCAGTAATATCTAACAAGGAATCTAACCTAAAATTTTCACAACTAAAAACTACAATTATGAATCAGCGATGGCCGAACGGCATAGGCAAGATGCAGTAGATTGTAGAGTACAGTATATGAAATGAGTAATGTAGGGTATGTAAACATGATATAAAGTGGCATTGTTTAACTTCTCTAGGATAGGGGGCAACATTTGGAATTTTGGATGAAAAGCATGCCCAAATTCAACTGCCTGCTACTCATCCCCAGAAGATAAGATATGCATATTATTAGTAGATTTTGATAGAAAACACTGAGGTTTCTAAAACTGTTTGAATCATATCTGTGAGTATAACAGAACTTATGTAGCAGGCGAAACCCAGAGGACAAACCATTCAGATTTATTTTTTTGAGATCACTCTTTTCAATGAGATTTCATTGGGAATCCAGATTTCTAAGGGACTTGCTTGCAGTTCCTATCACTTCCACCGGATGTCACCGGTCTTTAGAAATTGGTTGAGGTTTTTCCTTTGTGTAATGAAGAAGTAGCCCTGTTCAAAACAAGGGTCACTTCATGTGTACTGTTTGATTGAGGCGCATGACCAGAAAGCTAGCGTCAGTTTGTTTTCTTCCTGTATTGAACACAGATCATCCCGTCTTCAATTTTATCGATTATTTACTTTAAAAAATACCTAAAGTTGTATTACAAAAGTAGTTTGAAATGTTTTGGCAAAGTTTACAGGTAACTTTTGAGATATTTTGTAGTCGCGTTGTGCAAGTTGGAACCAGTGTTTTTCTGGATCAAACGCGCCAAATAAATGGACATTTTGGATCTATATGGACGGAATTAATCGAACAAAAGGACCATTTGTGATGTTTATGGGACAACAGAAGAAGCTCGTCAAAGGTAAGGCATGATTTATATTTTTATTTCTGCGTTGTGTGTCGCGCCTGCAGGGTTGAAATATGTTCTCTCTTGTTTACGGAGGTGCTATCCTCAGATAATAGCATCGGTTTTTTCATTATTTTTATTTATTTATTTATTTTACCTTTATTTAACCAGGTAGGCAAGTTGAGAACAAGTTCTCATTTACAATTGCGACCTGGCCAAGATAAAGCAAAGCAGTTCGACAGATACAACGACACAGAGTTACACATGGAGTAAAACAAACATACAGTCAATAATACAGTATAAACAAGTCTATATACAATGTGAGCAAATGAGGTGAGAAGGGAGGTAAAGGCAAAAAAGGCCATGGTGGCAAGGTAAATACAATATAGCAAGTAAAACACTGGAATGGTAGTTTTGCAATGGAAGAATGTGCAAAGTAGAAATAAAAATAATGGGGTGCAAAGGAGCAAAATAAATAAATAAATAAATAAATTAAATACAGTTGGGAAAGAGGTAGTTGTTTGGGCTAAATTATAGGTGGGCTATGAACAGGTGCAGTAATCTGTGAGCTGCTCTGACAGTTGGTGCTTAAAGCTAGTGAGGGAGATAAGTGTTTCCAGTTTCAGAGATTTTTGTAGTTCGTTCCAGTCATTGGCAGCAGAGAACTGGAAGGAGAGGCGGCCAAAGAAAGAATTGGTTTTGGGGGTGACTAGAGAGATATACCTGCTGGAGCGTGTGCTACAGGTGGGAGATGCAATGGTGACCAGCGAGCTGAGATAAGGGGGGACTTTACCTAGCAGAGTCTTGTAGATGACACGGATCCAGTGGGTTTGGCGACGAGTATGAAGCGAGGGCCAGCCAACGAGAGCGTACAGGTCGCAATGGTGGGTAGTATATGGGGCTTTGGTGACAAAACGGATTGCACTCTGATAGACTGCATCGAATTTGTTGAGTAGGGTATTGGAGGCTATTTTGTAAATGACATCGCCAAAGTCGAGGATTGGTAGGATGGTCAGTTTTACAAGGGTATGTTTGGCAGCATGAGTGAAGGATGCTTTGTTGCGAAATAGGAAGCCAATTCTAGATTTAACTTTGGATTTGAGATGTTTGATATGGGTCTGGAAGGAGAGTTTACAGTCTAACCAGACACCTAAGTACAGTGCCTTGCGAAAGTATTCGGCCCCCTTGAACTTTGCGACCTTTTGCCACATTTCAGGCTTCAAACATAAAGATATAAAACTGTATTTTTTTGTGAAGAATCAACAACAAGTGGGACACAATCATGAAGTGGAACGACATTTATTGGATATTTCAAACTTTTTTAACAAATCAAAAACTGAAAAATTGGGCGTGCGAAATTATTTAGCCCCTTTACTTTCAGTGCAGCAAACTCTCTCCAGAAGTTCAGTGAGGATCTCTGAATGATCCAATGTTGACCTAAATGACTAATGATGATAAATACAATCCACCTGTGTGTAATCAAGTCTCCGTATAAATGCACCTGCACTGTGATAGTCTCAGAGGTCCGTTAAAAGCGCAGAGAGCATCATGAAGAACAAGGAACACACCAGGCAGGTCCGAGATACTGTTGTGAAGAAGTTTAAAGCCGGATTTGGATACAAAAAGATTTCCCAAGCTTTAAACGTCCCAAGGAGCACTGTGCAAGCGATAATATTGAAATGGAAGGAGTATCAGACCACTGCAAATCTACCAAGACCTGGCCGTCCCTCTAAACTTTCAGCTCATACAAGGAGAAGACTGATCAGAGATGCAGCCAAGAGGCCCATGATCACTCTGGATGAACTGCAGAGATCTACAGCTGAGGTGGGAGACTCTGTCCATAGGACAACAATCAGTCGTATATTGCACAAATCTGGCCTTTATGGAAGAGTGGCAAGAAGAAAGCCATTTCTTAAAGATATCCATAAAAAGTGTCGTTTAAAGTTTGCCACAAGCCACCTGGGAGACACACCAAACATGTGGAAGAAGGTGCTCTGGTCAGATTAAACCAAAATTGAACTTTTTGGCAACAATGCAAAACGTTATGTTTGGCGTAAAAGCAACACAGCTGAACACACCATCCCCACTGTCAAACATGGTGGTGGCAGCATCATGGTTTGGGCCTGCTTTTCTTCAGCAGGGACAGGGAAGATGGTTAAAATTGATGGGAAGATGGATGGAGCCAAATACAGGACCAGTGTCCCAGAACTTTTTTGAGTTAGTGTTGCAAGAAGCAAATTTCTGCTTGAAAAAGCTAGCCTTGGCTTTTCTAACTGCCTGTGTATAATGGTTTCTAGCTTCCCTGAACAGCTGCATATTACGGGGGCTGTTCGATGCTAATGCAGAACGCCATAGGATGTTTTTGTGTTGGTTAAGGGCAGTCAGGTCTGGGGAGAACCAAGGGCTATATCTGTTCCTGGTGGTTCTAAATTTATTGAATGGGCCATGTTTATTTAAGATGGTTAGGAAGGCATTGGTGGTCTATAGCAGGCGGCAACGGTGAGAGACTTGTTTTTAGAGAGGTGGATTTTTAAAAGTAGAAGTTCAAATTGTTTGGGTACAGACCTGGATAGTAGGACAGAACTGAATTATTAAAGTGGCTAGAGATGAGTCAGTATGTTGGCAGCAGCCACTCAATGTTAGTGACGGCTGTTTAACAGTCTGATGGCCTTGAGATAGAAGCTGGTATTTAGTGTCTCGGTCCCAGCTTTGATGCACCTGTACTGACCTCGCCTTCTGGATTATACCAGGGTGAACAGGTAGTGGCTCAGGTGGTTGTTGTCCTTGATGATCTTTTTGGCCTTCCTGTGACATCAGGTGGTGTAGGTGTCCTGGAGGGCAGGTAGTTTGCCCCCGGTGATGCGTTGTGCAGACCTCACTACCATCTGGAGAGCCTTACGTTTGTGGGCAGAGCAGTTGCCGTAACAGGCGGTGGATACAGCCTGACAGGATGCTCTCGATTGTGCAGTTTGAGTGTTTTTGGTGACAAGCCAAATTTCTTCAGCCTCCTCAGGTTGAAGAGGCGCTGCTGCGTCTTCTTCACCACGCTGTCTGTGTGGGTGGACCATTTCAGTTTGTCCGTGATGTGTACGCCGAGGAACTTAAACCTTTCCACCTTCTCCACTACTGTCCCGTCGATGTGGATAGGGGGCTGCACCCTCTGCTGTTTCCTGAAGTCCACGATCATCTCCTTTGTTTTAGTGATATTGAGTTAGAGGTTATTTTCCTGACACAACACTCCGAGGGCCCTCACCTCCCTGTAGGCCGTCTCGTCGTTGTTGGTAATCAAGCTTTGTTGATTGTTGAAATTGTGGTTGATATGCTGAACAAGGGTGGAGTGTTTCAGCATGATATAGATCAAGTTTAATGGGGTTGGGAAGAGGATGGTGTGGTAGAAGTTGAGGATTTATTTGATTTAGAGTTTTATTTTCATGGTAGTTCAGAATTGGGCATATGATCATTGATCGTACATTCCAACACAGTAGGTGGCAGCATGCACTTTAAATGTTGGTTTGTGGACCGCTATGATATCATAGAGGTGGAGTAATCCCACAGAACAATGACAGATATTTCACCGGAGGTATAAATGTGGATCATCTGCTTGGTGTTTCCACCCACTACCAAATATGAGAAGGTGGAACGAGATGGATTTTGGCTGACATTCTGCACAATTTCTCATCAATGAAATATTTGATCTCAATACAATTTCTCTGTTCTCAAAACTAGATTATGTTATGAACAGAGTGGACAAAGTTTTGTAGCGTTTACCCTTTTGTAAAAGTTGTTAAATTGCGTTGTTTAGGAGTGCAAAGGCGTATTGAGTTATTGCACATGTGCGTTTCAGAGCAGTCTTTCCCTAACGGAAATAAGCAGATAGGATCTCGCTAGCTCGTGCTTGGCTCTGCCCACCCCATTTCTTGTTCTGCCTACTGATTTATTTGTTCCCATTTTAAATGACAGGCTGTGGTTTATCTTGGTTTAGTTGTAGTACATCTTTGGTAATCCTTTTCCCTTTTTGTATCAGTGTAATGGGTTGATATTGTAGTCCAGTTGGGGGCGGTAATGCAACATATTGGATGCCAATGCTGTTAAACTCCGAAGCTTTCCATAAATGTATTTGTCCAGTAGATTAGTTACAGCTCTGACTCACTGTAGGCAAGCACAAAGTTATTGACTGTACTCTGGACTTGATCATAATAAACATTTTGAAACTGAATGTGATCTTACAAGAAGTGGTCTTATTTTGATTTATCTGCTTTTTTGTCATTTATTATAGCCTACCACTGAACAACGCCTACAACGGGAAGGTAAAATGTCCATATTTGATTTATTCTGTTATAATGCTGTATGCCATGTTTTAGCATTGTACCAGCAGTGTTCTTCTGATATAGCCTAAGTGAGAATGCTGGCAGATCTTTTGTCACTAACAACAACATTAACTGAATCTTTATCACACTTTTAGCTATTTGAATCCAAGAAAATGGTGTCTGGTGAGTATATTTAATTGTTTGATGTAAGTTTTGGCAATGAAACTGCTTTGTCTAAGAAAAATATTGCATTAGTTAACCATAATGATGATGACCCATGTATGTTTGTTCCTCTATTTAGTATCTGTGATTGCCATGGCAGTTGGGACTGGTAAAGTATCCTTCAATCAATTCTTCTAAGAATGAACAGTTGCAGATATGACTGTAAAAACGGCTAGCTGGAGCCATCTGTGCGATTGGCTGTACATGCCCTCACCCATTAGTGACTTAATGCTACTTTGGTCTGACACCACCACATAATGCTGACTCTACTTTGGTCTGACCCCACTACAGGCGGTCCGGCAAGAACCAGGCAGATATGTTCATATCCAGAGTTTTAACACACACACACACACTCTTCAGTTATTTAGGAATAGACTTGTTCTAAAATGAAAGAAACATGTATAGATATGACAGTATTCATATATATTTGTATGTAGATATAAACTCAGCAAAAAAATAAACGTCCCTTTTTCAGGACCCTGTCTTTCATAGATAATTTGTCAAAATCCAAATAACTTCACAGATCTTCATTTGTAAAGGGTTACAACACATGCTTGTTCAAAGAACCATAAACAATTAATGAACATGCACCTGTGGAACGGTCGTTAAGACACTTAATTGCCTACCGTCTGTAAGCTGTTAAGGTCACAGTTATGAAAACTTAGGACACTAAAGAGGTCTTTCTACTGACTCTGGAAAAACACCAAAAGAAAGATGCCCAGGGTCCCTGCTTATCTCTGTGAACGTGCCTTGTGCATGCTGCAAGGAGGCATGAGGACTGCAGATGTGGCCAGGGCAATAAATTGCAATGTCTGTACTGTGAGACGCCTAAGACGGCTCTACAGGGAGACAGGACGGACATCTGATCATCCTCGCAGTGGCAGACCACGTGCAACTGCACAGGATCGGTACAGGATGGCAACAACAACTACCTGAGTTACACCAGGAACGCACAATCACTCCATCAGTGCTCAAACTGTCCGCAATAGGCTAAGAGAGGCTGGACTGAGGGCTTGTAGGCCTGTTGTAAGGCAGGTCCTCACCGGCAACAACGTCGCTGGACCAGACAGGACTGGCAAAAACTGCTCTTCACTGACATCGCGGTTTTGTCTCACCGGGGGGATGGTTGGATTCACGTTTATGGTCGAAGGAATGAGCGTTACACGGAACCCAAACCGGCTGCGTGCGTGCCATAAATGTATTTTGTTCCCCCACACCAAACGTGATCATGACACGCAGGTTAGAATATCAAAACAAACTCTGAACCAATTACAGTAATTTGGGGACATGTTGAAAAACATGAAACCTTTATGGCAATTTAGCTAGCTGGCACTTGCTATCTAATTTGTCCTATTTAGCTAGCTTGCTGTTGCTAGCTAATTTGTCCTGGGATATAAACATTGAATTGTTATTTTACTTGAAATGCACAAGGTCCTCTACTCCGACATTTAATCCACACAAACGGTCAACTGAATCGTTTCTAGTCATCTCTCCTCCTAGGCTTTTTCTTCTCTTGACTTTATATTGCAATTGGCAACTTTCATAAATTAGGTGCATTACCGCCACCAACCTTGTTTGTATTTCAGTCACCCACGTGGGTATAACCAATGAGGAGATGAGAGAGGCAGGACTTGCTGTGTGATCTGCGTCAGAAATAGAACTGACTTCTATTTTAGCCCTTGGCAATGTAGACGCTTGTTGGAGTGCGCACAGTGTGGGTGCAATAATTGAATAATATAGATTTCTAAATTTATTTTGCAATGCATGTGACGCGAGCGGTGTAGTCAGCCTGTTACACTGAGTGAGATCGATTTGGAGGTGGAGGGTCCGTCATGGTCTGGGGCGGTGTGTCACAGCATCATCGGACTGAGCTTATTGTCATTGCAGGCAATCTCAACGCTGTGTGTTACAGGGAAGACATCCTCCTCCCTCATGTGGTACTCTTCCTGCAGGCTCATCCTGACATGACCCTCCAGCATGACAATGCCACCGTGCACAGAATGAGCAGTATGGCTGATCTCCTGCAAGACAGGAATGTCAGTTTTCTGCCATGGCCATCGAAGAGCCCGAATTTCAATCCCATTGAGGACGTCTGGGACCTGTTGGATCGGAGGGTGAGGGCTAGGGCCATTCTCCTTCAGATATGTCTGGGAACTTGCAGGTACTTTGGTGGAAGAGTGGGGTAACATCTCACAGCAAGAACTGGCAAGTATGGTGCAGTCCATGAGGAGGAGATGCCCTGCAGCACTTAATGCAGCTGGTGGCCACCAGATACTGACTGTTACTTTTGATTTTGACCCACCTTTTGTTCAGGGACACATTCCGTTTCTGTTAGTCACTTCTGTGAAACTTGCTCAGTTTGTCTCAGTTGATGACTCATGTTCATACAAATATTTACATATGTTAGGTTTGCTGAAAATAAACGCAGGTGACCGTGAGAGGATGTTTCTTTTTTTGCTGAGTTTATATATATCTCATCTCTCTCTCAGGAACAAAGGATATTCACATAGCAGCATATACAAATCAACAAACATATGAACTTTTCTCTAGATAGAGAGAGAGAGAAACTTACTCTGGCAGGCTAGATTTATGCCCCTTTCTCTGGTCTGGTGGAGACCTGATCTTTCTGGTGCAGCAGAGTCAAGTCTTACTCCTCAGAGGACCGTCTATGAGTCTTCTAGCAGGTTCTAGAACTTCCCATGGTTTAACTAACAGTAGTGTGAACTATGAAAGTGCAGCGGTTGTGTGGACTATAAATACTCCATTGTCAAAACAAATGTTTGTTAAAATTTAAACAACCGTGTGGAAAGACCCGTCTGCATTCTGCACTGTAATTTTGCCCTCTTGCACATGACAGTAGTGCCATATCTCCTTATGGGAGGTGTGACCCAGAACTCCTGTGTTTTGGTCTGCAAGTTAAAAGGTTTGTTTGGACCTGACAGGTACGGCGGCAGTGCTCATTGCCCCTGTTGCTTTGGGAGCGATGGGATTCGGTGCTGCTGGGGTTGCAGCTGGATCAACCGCAGCAGGCATGATGTCTTCTGCAGCCGTGGCCAATGGAGGTGGGGTAGCAGCAGGGAGTCTTGTTGCTGCTCTACAGTCAGCAGGTAAAGACAATACATTTTATTTTTCAATGTAATGTAAATAGTTGGAAACTGAATTTATCAGGACTGTCTTGTGGTCATGATTTTAACTAGTGGTTTGGACATAAGTCCAATTTATGTCCAATTTATGTCCAATTTATCTCGTTGTTCCTCTAGGAGCTGCAGGACTCACCGGTGTGGCCACAGCTGTTGTGGGAAGTGTCGGCGCGGCAGCCGGTGGAGCGGTGGGATGGGTGTCCTCTAAGTTCAGGGGGTGACCTCAATATTCAGCCGTATTGACGCTGGGGTCTCATCCTCGCTATGATTACATTGATAATAAATTTGATTATACTTCAAATGTGTCTTTGTCCCATACTGTATGTGCTGAGCTTTAGGATAGAGAAGTTGACTATAGCATAGTGTTGAAGCTACTGAATGTTTCCATTGATTTCTGACCGATAAAGAGGATGTGTTGATTAGTGAATGTGAAAGATCAGTGAGTATTGCAATGCCTTGCTGAAGTAAATATATTTTACATTTGTCAAGGAGGTTGTAGTTATTGGTCAATTCAATTTCTGTATGAAATTACATTTGTGATTGCAGATTTATAAGCTAAAAAATAATGGTAGGCCAACTAATGTGGATGGGGGCCCATTCCTAAGTGGTGCAGTGGTCACTGCATCTCAGTGCAAAAGGTGCCACTACAGTCCCTGGTTCGAATCCAGGCTGTATCACATTTGGCCATGATTGGGAGTTCCATAGTGCGGAGCACAATTGGCCCAGCGTTGGCTGGGGTAGGCTGTCATTATAAATACGAATTTGTTTTTAACTGACTTGCCTCGTTAAATAAATAAATCAGTTCATTGTCTTGATTTGACATTTCTTTGAGATCACTGATTTGGGCATTTACATGTAAAATATCATATTCACTTCCAGTCTTTTTAATAGAAAATGCATGCTCTTTGACAGTGGCTAGGTAAACCAACCCAAAGTGTGGAATGTACTATTTCTGCAAACAGGCCTGCATTTTGTGCATTGTGTGGACTACCCTTTTAAGTAAGCGGGAACCCAGTGGGCAAAATCTGGTTGAAAAGATGTCAATATGATTTATTTTTGTGACGTCTTATTCTGGTCACAAACTGATAAATTCCCTTTAAAATGTTGGTCTTTCTAACGACCAGAATATTACATTTTTCTGACCGTATGACCAGTTGGTCATGAATCTGACCACTATATTATGTAATCTCACGTTCTAAATGAGATGCCCAACTTGGTCATTTGGAAATGGTGACCTAAAGTCCCTGAGATCCTTTCACCAATTTGTGAATTCCTTTACAATGCACCTGCAGCTGTTCCAGATGACTGTATGATCATGCTCTCCATAGCTGATGTAAGACCTTTAAACAGGTTAACATTCACAAGGCCACAGACGGATTACCAGGATGCGTACTCGGAGCATGCACTGACCAGCTGGCAAGTGTCTTCACTGACATTTTCAACCTCTACCTGTCCCAGTCTGTAATACCTACATGTTTTGAGTAAACCACTATAGTCCCTGTGCCCAAGAATGCCAAGGTGTAATCTGTTTAAATGACTACCGCCCCGTAGCACTCATTTGTAGCCATTAAATGTTTTGAAAGGGTGGTCATGGCTCACATCAACACCATCATCCCAAAGACCCTGGACCCACTCCAATTCACATACTGCCGCCACAGATGACATAATCGCTGTCCTTTCCCAACTGGACAAAAGGAACACCTACGTGAGAATGCTGTTCATTGACTACTCAAATTTGCTTTGTTAAAATCCCCAGCTTCAATAAATGCGGACTCAGGAAATGTAGTGTCGTGTCTTTGGCATCATTAAGAGTGAAGACTGTTATTTTCTCAAATACATTCTCGATTAAACTAATCATGTAAATGTGATTAACTAGGAAGTCGGGGCACCATGGAAAATCTTCAGATTACAAAGTTTTAATTTTCCGAATACAACTCTTCAGATACTTTATTATCTGATCAATTAGTCTTCTATTAATTAATTATTCTTTACCTCACGTCAGTCTCATTCCAAACGTCGTAAATTGTTGGTTATCTACACACGAACCCATCCTTTAATATAAATCATCCATACATACACCAATTGGCTTAATCATTTATTTACTAACTAACTAAATAATCACAGATGTGCATAAACAAACCAACAGTCAATATTGGTTACTAACAAAGGATAGGGAAGAATCCCTAGTGGGCTAAGCCGATATGATGGCTTGGTGGACGAATGGAAGTGGGTGTGGACTGAGAATGAAGCGGGAAAGACAAAAGGGATCACAACACACAGTTGTTAAATATATTAATTGAAATTCGAATCCTTTGCACATGAACGCTCACTCATTCGGGAATAATTGCAATCAATATACATTTACGCCCATGTGTCGTTGTGATCTTTCTGTTGGAATCAGGTCCATCTGCTGAAGAGTTCATCCGAGTCTCTCTCTTTCTGTTTCCCTGAAGTCTTTTGTGGTTAGAATGGATACTTCAGAGTACCATTCAGAAATGTTCTCATAGAATAGATGTTTCGGCGGGTGTCGATTATTCTCGTCCCAGGTTTACATCATTTCTAGCTGCAGACTAGTAATTAGTATCTAAGATTTGCTCTTATTCTGTAGGGATCGATAGTCTCAGAGTTGAACCATTAACCATTTCTAGTTTTGGTACTCAAACCTGTGCCACCTCAGCTTACACCAAGGTATGCGTGGTGTAAACTATTCGCAATCACAGCTCACGCTGTGGGTTTGCTCAGTCTAAAGAAGATTTTCTTAGAAGGAGCTTTTATTCGTAACAGTAGAAAAGGCTCTATGACGCCTGATCATGTTTGTGCTCACGGGGGCAGACCAATGACTTAGTTAAACTTTAAAGGGAATACAATTCTCTCACATTAAAGGTTAAACATCAGATTACATCATTTCGAAAATAGTTTCATCTTTACTCATTCATTTTATACAAGAATTAGATGCAAACACCATAATTGAGATGTACACATTCAGATATATAGTTATGTATGTTTCCTGCCCTTCATGAGGTCACCCAATGAAACACACTCTTCATACCAGTCCCTTAAGTGTCCACAGACATTTCCCACATTCTCACAAGTGGACATATAGTTTTTTGTTTTCCCATTTTGGGGATTTAGGAGTTCTGCCACGTGAACTCCTTTATTCACTCTGTGGTCTCTCTTTCTGCATGGCCAGGGGGAGTCTCCGACAGGAATTTACAACCTGAGATAACAGAACCTGGGTTTAGGAGAGTGTGAGAGGGGGATAAAGTCCAGTGAAGTTCTTTGAGGGCCACCATGGTATCTGCTTGAAGGAGGATATACACGGCCGTGACTATAACTGAAGAAAATTCTCTTGGGAGATATTTGGCATTTGATTGTGAGGTATTCTAGGTCAGGTGAACAAAAAGGACTTGAGTTCCTGTATGTCATCACAATTACATTATGAGTCATTAATCATGAAGCATACACCCCTGCCCTTCTTCTTCCCGGAGAGATACTTATTCCTGTCTGCTCGATGAACTGAGAACCCAGCTGACTGGACCGACTCAGACAATATATCCCAGCAGAGCCATGTTTCTGTGAAACAGAGTATGTTTCAATCACTGATGTTGCTCTGGAAAGAAACCCTCACCCTGAGCTCACCAACTTTATTATCCAGGTACTGGACATTAGCGAGTAATATATTCGGAAGCGGTGGGTGGTGTGTGTGCCTCCTAAGTCGGACTATAAGACCACTCCAAGTACCTTTCCATCGCCTGCTTTGTTTTGGGTCGGCCTCTGGAATCAGTTCAATTCAAGTCCCATTCCTGGTGGTAATGCTGGTAGTGGTGGTGATTTACCGCTGCTCTGATATCCAATAGTTCTTGCCGGCTGTATCTAATAACACAAAACATTTTCTGGGATAATAATGTAATAAATAATAAATACATTTAAAAAATGCTTGGGCCGACATTCCGTGGTTGCTAAACTTCTTCTAAAAGTTTGCCTAATTTCAGTTTGGTACAAAACAAGCAGTCATTGTGTAGAGAATTATTGTACAATCTAAACCGCTGTGAAATATATTTTCCATAACTAAAATTATTGTATTTTCTTTCAGCTGTTTGAAGCTGGTGTACAAAACCGAAAGTAAATGATGCAAAAACTAAAACTTAAGAACGGGAAGCAAAAAAATAGCACACATAGAACAGATCTACCACTTCTTAGACTTGCTTTCAATGAGTATTTACAGATCTATAACTTAAATTTCTATGTAAATTTGGTCGGTCGCCCACAAAGTTGCATATTGCAGCTTTAAGTACATTTTGGGAGGAACTAGTACTTTTCTAGTTACTCTCTGTGGGCTGTACTTGTGCTCTTACTCTAGTCATTTCTGAAGGAAGTAACTTGCTTTTTACTCGGTTACATTTTACAAAATGAATTCAGTTACATAGATTTATATTATTATATCATCGCTGTCAGATGACAACCTTGTCACTCCAAATGTTGTGATTTATATATTTTTACTATTGATTCTCCTTTAAGTCTGCAAGAACCTTTCACGACCAATTGACCAATTAAATGTATTCAAATGAGCTTGTCATCAAAACTAACTAAAGTCCTTTGGCTCTCAAAGTTGTCCATCAAACCCTGAATCTTTGGGCTCCCAAGTGGTGCAGCGCTCTAAGGCACTGCATCTCAGTGATAGAGGTGTCACTACACACACCCTGGTTCAATTCCAGGTTGTATCACAACCGGCCATGATTGGGAGTCCCATAGGGCGGTGCACAATTGGCCCAGCATTGCCGGTGTAGGCTGTCATTGTAAATAAGAATTTGTTCTTAACTGACTTGCATAGTTAATAAAGGTTAAATATAAATCTCCACCATGGCTCTTGAATAGAAGTGCATGTCTTCACTCCTAAGGAGAGGGTTCTTAGCCAAACGCGATCAGAGGTTAAGTTGGACATTAATTAATTGGACATTTGTATTATTATATATTTCTGGAGTCAGAGGGGGGCAAATTAAATGGCTAGGTAGCTAGATTGGTTTGGCTAACCGAGAATCTGACAATGTTTAGTCTCTTGTTTTTATTTCCCCATGTGATCTCTACTTGATAGATGAGTTAACCTTGTCATTGGCATGACGAGTGAACAGATTAATCAGATGTGTTTGGCAATAGCTAACTAGTTAGGTAACACATTTGATTGCCACCAGATAAGCTGGCTAAGGGACTGTACATTATTTATAATGAGTGATACCTGTAGAAAATCGGATCTCTCTGAAATGAAAATGGATGGCCCTCCCTTCAATAATATATATTTTTTACCTGACCTACCCTGAACACTTGAAAAAAAAGAAGTGACCCTTCCCTATACCCAAAATAATAACTAAAACAAAGTGAATAGCAGAGAACATGCCTACCATTTACCCTCACTCCTAGGAAAAGACCAGAGCCATAAATGTGCAGTTTTAGAAACTGTTCTTCGTTTTGCAAGCATTACATGGAAAAGTAGCCAGAAGGTTGTGGGTTCGCAGACTACCGGCAGACAAGTGGGGGGTGAAAATATATCCATTATAATAAAAGGACTGCATGAATCAATCATCTTATATTCAGTCCGAGAAAAAATTGCCTTTTATAAAACACATTTCATGCAATTCTATGTCATTTTACATGACTGGAGACAAACAGAATATTTTTTTAAACCACAACAGAGCATGAATGAGTGCATGTTGCAGCACCGGAGAGGTTTTGATTCCTATACAGGCTATTGTTAAAAAAGAGGATATAAAATTAAAGCAGGAAGCACCAGTGACTAGATCATTAAAAAAGTGGTCAAATGAAGCAGATGCTAAGCTACAGGACAGTTTTGCTAGCACACACTGGAATATGTTCCGGGATTCCTCCAATGGCATTGAGGAGTACACCACATCTGTATACCACATCTACACCACATCTATTCATCAATAAGTGCATCAATGACGTACATACTCCAACCAGAAGCCATGGATTACAGGCAGCATCCGCACTGAGCTAAAGGCTAGAGCTGCCGCTTTCAAGGAGCGGGAGTCAAACACGGAAGCTTATAAGAAATACCGCTATGCCTTCCGGCGAACCATCAAACAGGCAAAGCCTCAATACAGTACTAAGATCGAGTCATACTACACCGGCTCTGACGCTCGTCGGATGTGGCAGGGCCTGCAAACCATTACAGACTACAAAGGGAAGCCGAGAGCTGCCCAGTGACACGAGCCTACCGGACGAGCTAAACTACTTCTATGCTCGTTTCGAGGCAAATAACACTGAAACATGCATGAGAGCACCAGCTGTACCGGAAGACCGGTCAACATTCACAAGGCCGCAGGGCCAGACGGATTACCAGGACGTGTACTGCGAGCATGCGCTGACCAACTAGCAAGTGTCTTCACTGACATTTTCAACCTCTCCCTGTCCGAGTCTGTAATACCAACATGTTTTAAGCTGACCACCATAGTGCCTGTGCCCAAGAGCCCTATTGCACACTGCCTGGCAGCCTCAGGAGGCTGAAGAAATTTGGCTTGGCCACTAAGACCCTCACAAACTTCTACAGATGCACCATTGAGAGCATCATGTCGGGCTGTATCACAGCCTGGTACGTCAATTACACCGTCCACTAGCGCAGGGTTATCCAGAGGGTGGTGTGGTCAGCCCAAATCATCGGGAAGGCCAAGAAGATCATCAAGGACCTCAGCCACCCAAACTATGGTCTGTTCACCCTACTGGAGGCAAAATAAACAACACCTGTTTACGCAAGTTGATGGCTAACGGAGTAGAACACTTGAAAAGGAGAGCCTCACAGATGCAATCATTTTATAACCAATGTTTTGACAGACAAGCTGTATTCATCAGGGTATAATGACAAACACTGCAGGCCACTAATTTATAACCTTTGAAAGGAGACACACAGGTGTCTGTAATCATGGTGGCTTGATTTGAACCAAGCTTGATTTCATTGGTTGATTTACAGACATAAATAGAACATATAAAAAAGCATGAATGGATAGCATACATTCATAGATACAATTTGGCTACATAGGCCAACAAACATTTACAATGAATAGCAAAATCACAATAATCCCAAGAATGGCTTCAGAGCAATGTCTACGTTGAGACCGAAGGGAGAAAGGGTCTTTAAATAAAAAATCCAGGCGGCCTCTCGTTTTTAACAATAAATTGTCAAGGTCACCCCCTCTCATAGGGAGGGTGACGTGTTCAATGCCGATATAGCGAAGGGACGAAATAGTGGTTCATTCCACTACCATCTAAAATGCATCAACAGTACAGGTGCATCAAAGCTGGGACCGACAGACTGAAAAACTGCTTAAAAAAATATAAACTGCTTTAAATAGTCACCACTAGCTGGCTTCCGCCCAGTACCCTGCCCTGAACTTAGTCAGTTACTTGCCGGCTACCACCCGGTACTCTACCCTGCACCTTAAAAGACTGCTACCCTATGTACAGGTAGGTAGGTCCAGCCGGCCAGGTAGGTAGGACGGTGAAAAGGAGAAGACATTGTCTGTCCTGCTGAGTTTTGATGCAGTCTTTGTCCGACAAGGTCAAGTTAAGATGTATCAGTTATCACGTGAGAGCTTTTGTTCCAAAAATACTACAGTGTATTAGGTGTGAAGTTTATGGTCATGTTGCAGCAGTGTGTAGGAGGGAGATTGCTAGATATGAGAAGTGTGCAGGAGGGCATGAGATGCAGGAATGTGTAGTATCGGTGGAGAAAGTTGCGTTATCTATGGGGGTGCCCATGGGGCTGGAGATCTGAGGTGTCTGGTGAGAGAAAGGCAGGTGGAGGTTAGCAGGGTCAGAGTAGTACAGAAAGTGTCATACTGAAGCAGTTAAGAGAGTGGTAGAGGAAGATGGGTACAGGATGAGGGATCCTGAGAAGATTCCTGTGAGTAGGCAGAGACCAATAGTGAGTGATGAGAATAATATTTGCTTCAGTAAGGTGAGTTTCTTAGTATTCATAGCCATGGTCATAAACTGTACTGCAGAAATGGAACGTAAGTCACAGAAAATATTGTTTGTGGTGGAATCTGCAGAGAAGTACTTGGGATTGCGAGGTTTTACTGCAGAAGAATAGCAGGGGGTGTTGAGTGTAAGTGTTCTGTCCCCCTGACAGTTGGCCTGGAGTAGGATTAGATAGGGTTAAATGGTGGAAAGGGGTGTTGTTTTTTTTTGTGAGGGCTAATAGTTGGCAGGGTAAATTTCCTTTTCCCCAATTTTGTATTACTGTATCACAAAGTATAATGGATTGTACAGAATGTGACGGCAATTGGTGTAGTCTGCCATTAAAACTTAAAGGAGGATATACCAATGCAACCATAGACACTGTACCGTTGGTGGAAAAGTACTCAATTGTCATACTTGAGCAAAAGTAAAGATACCTTAATAGAAAATGACTCAAGTGAAAGTCAACAAGTAAAATACTACTTGATTAAAAGTCTAAAAGTATTTGGTTTTAAATATAATTAAGTATCAAAAGTAAATGGAATTGCTAAAATGTTACTTAAGTATCAAAAGTAAAAGTAAAAACCATTTCAAATTCCTTATATTAAATTAAGCATTTGTGTTTAGTGAGCCCGCCAGATCAGAGGCAGTAGGGAGTACCAGGGAGGTTCTCTTGATAAGTGTGTGAATTGGGCCATTTTCCTGTCAAAATGTAACGAGTACTTTTGGTATCAGGGAAAATGTAAGGAGTAAAAAGTAAATTATTTTCTTTAGGAATGTAGTGAAGTAAAAGTACAAGTTGGCAAATAGTAAAGTAAAGTACAGATACCCCAAAAAACTTCTTAAGTAGTATTCAAAGTATGTTTACTCAAGTACTTTACACCACTGCAATGTACAACAGACCAGTGAGGTACAGATTTGAAGAAAGCCGCCTACTAATACCCCCAGGATACCTGTATCCGTAACAAGGAATGTAGTGAAGTAAAAGTACAAGTTTGCAAAAATATAAATAGTAAATTACAGATACTCCAAAAAACTTCTTAAGTAGTATTTAAAGTATTTTTACTTAAGTACTTTACACCACTGCACTGTACAACAGACCAGTGAGGTGCAGATTTGAAGAAAGCCGCCTAATCAACTCAATTGGAAAACATCCTGTTGCGAAGACTAAACTAATTTCCATCCCTAGCTGACACATACTGTATGTAGAGACAAAGACACCAGACTAATGTTTACATTATATCTGGCAACACTTGACCTTTGATTGAGATAAAGAAGGTATTAAACTGAAATATGAAAAAGTACGGTATAAAAAAGCCCTGGGCTTGAAAGTGCAGCTGACCAAGATGTCCAAACAGAACAAGTCAGTCATAATTTGCCTTCATTGCACACAATAGAGGATATGAACTTCAATAATATATATTTTTTAACACTAAGCATTCCTTCACCGTCTTATCAAGTGTTTATATGTATCCCTAAATAAAGGATAAAATATATATATATTTAAAGAGGTGATCTTTGTGATTAAAATTGTCTTAGACGAGAGCTGTCCCAAGACAGCTATCAATCATCAATATTTGGATCATCAGATGAGTGCAGCTGCTGTAGCGGTGAGCCATCCCACTGCTCCTCCAACACCAGCCACCACTGCAGTTGTAGACCCAGCTAATCCTGCTGCACCTAGAGGGAAACAACACAACATACTTTGGTCACTGTGGCATTCACAACAGAATGTACCTCAGGCATCAGGGTATCATAGCCTTGTCTTGTCTGAAAATAAGAGGTCTTCAATGTTCTAATATGCAAAATCAAGGTGGAAGAAATCAATCTTAAAGAGAGATGATCAAGGTATAGTTGGGGATTATCACAAGATCATATTCCTATTGATTCTGTGACTAATAGCAATTAATTGACAATATGGTTCTCTGTAAAGTTGCCAATGTATTGAACACAACACAATTATGTAAACTGATTTTTAAATATGATATTTAAACACATGAAAATGTGACTGTAATTACCTGCCGACTGCAGAACGGCAACGATGCTTCCAGCCAACACACCACCGCCACTTGCAGTGGCTGCAGATGCCATCATGCCGGCTGCTGCAGAGTTTGCGGCGATGCCAGCGGCGGTAAACCCTACAGCGCCTAGGGCAACTGGAGCCATGACCACCGCTACCCCTTAAAAGTTCAAATAAACATTTCAATTGTAGCCTACTACAGTTGGCCAAGTAGCAAATTGAAGTTATTGGGTAAAATGTTAACAAAAAATGGAATCTCTCAAAATTAGCTGTGAAAACGGCAAATGATTTAACATGTGTAGTTAGCTATGCTTTTTATTGTGCACTTGTAACATTAACCATGAGTTGAATTGGCATTTTGCTGGTAGCTTAGCCTACTTAATTAAACTAGGCTATCCACAATATTGGTATTTCCATGGAATTTCATATTGTCTTATCAGTTTTTAGTTTGAAATGAAACTGACACAGGGTAATCTGATTATATATATTACCGTTTTAATTATGTCAGTCAATTTTTAAATAGCATGACAAATGGCTCACCTGCTCCTGCTGTGACCGCAATAACAGTAACTGTTTAAAAAAAAATCAAGGATGTACAATGAGCAAATATAATTACATGAAAATTGTATGCCACATTTATGCATTGGTTACTGTAGCCTAGCCTACTTCACACAATTTAGATTTAGCCAGATACATCAGGGGTTTAGGTTACTCACGAAGTTCCATGGTTCCTCAGTGACTGTATCAGTGACTGCAGGAGAAAAGACTGGGTCCGGGTTAAATAACGCAGTGCCTAGATTTGAGGGGGAAACGAAACTTACGTGCGCCAATTTAGGGTGTGTCTGTATCCATCTCGGTGAGCATATTGGACATTACAAGCATTCCGCATTGGAAACTTGATTGACAGGGTGCTGGTTGTCACAACTGGCCGGAACGAGTTCCGTGTCGATTGTCGTCAAGCCCACAAACAGAAACGAAAGTCAACCGTTTCTTGTTCCTGTGAGAAGGATATTAGATAAGGATCTAAGATAGCTCGGCCATCACGTGAAAGGAACATGAAACAGGACAATCGAGCCAATAGTGTAGGCGAATAGGCTTTTGGTTATGTTCAAAGGTAGTAAAGAAAGGCACAATCCTTTATTCGTTTTCCAGCCGAACGGAATCCCCGCCGCTTGGCTTTTTATAAAACTGAGGGATGGGGTTCGAGAAATGTAACCACTTTAAAATTCATAGATGGAACTACAGATGCAAAACGCAGCTATAGTGCGTTGCAATGCAATGACTGCCGTGATATTAAAATTATAGTTTTGAAGTAATGTTTGTCCACGAAGACATTGTTTACAAACAGTGGAGTAAAACAAACGTAATTTTTGACATAAGACAGTTGTACTAAGCTTATATGACACTTTAAGTAATATTCTTCTATGTGGCTTTACAGTAAATACTGTAAGTGACATGACAGTATTTAGATTGTTTTGGCCCATCCCTTGACACTAGGTGGCGCCAAAGGCTTGCATTTGACAATACTGCAACTACAACTATGAGTGAACAGTTACTCTGCAGGTGGCACTGTGGTTTCTTTAACCTTTATTACTGTAAAACAAAAGCTATCTTCTCTTCAGTAAGGGCATTACAATACAAAGCATCACTGTCAAATGAGAGCACTGTAACAAATGTTTGTTTTGGTAAACTGACTGTAACCAGGCCATGGGATTTTGCAGAATAAAGGAACACATTGACCAGAAAGTAAAACATTGACAGGAACCCATTTGAGTGAGTCTTTGAAAATATACAGTTAGCTACAGAAGTATTGGGACAGTGACACATGTTTTGTTGCTGTACTCCAGCACTTGATTCAATGACTATGAGGTTAAAGTGCAGACTGTCAGCTTTAATTTGAATGTATTTTCATAAATATCAGGTGAACCGTTTAGAAATTACAGTACTTTTGTACATCGTCCTATTTTAGGGGACCAAAAGTATTGGGAAAAATTCCCTGATATGTGTAATAAAGTAGTCAAACGTTTAGTATTTTGTGTCATATTCCTAGATCGCAATGATTACATCAATCTTGTGACTCTACAAACTTGTTGGATGTATTTGCTGTTTGAATTTGGTTGTGTTTCACATTATTTTGTGCCCTATAGAAATGAATGGTAAATCATGTATTGTGTCATTTTTGAGTCACTTTTATTGTAAATAAGAATAGAATATGTTTCCAAACACTTCTGTATGAATGTGGATGCTACAATGATTACAGATGGTCCTGAATGAATTGTGAGTAATGATTAGTGAGAAAGTTACAGACACACAAATACCAGGGGGTGTTGAGTGGTAGTGTTCTGTCCTCCCAGACAGCTGGTCTGGGGTAGGATAAGATAGGGTTAAATGGTGGAATGGGGTGGTGAGTTTTTTAGTGAGGGATAATAGTTGGCAGGGTAAATTTCCTTTTCCCTAATTTTGTATTACTGCATCACAAAGTACAATGAATTGTACAGTAGGGGACTGCAATACAGCAATTGGTTCGGTCTGCCATTAAAACTTAAAGAAGAAGGACAAACCAATGCAAAAAGACACTGTACCAGTGGAGGAAAAAGTCCTAAATTGTCATACTTGAGCAAAAGTAAAGATACCTTAATAGAAAATGACTCAAGTGAAAGTCAACAAGTAAAATACTACTTGATTAAAAGTCTAAAAGTATTTGGTTTTAAATATAATTAAGTATCAAAAGTAAATGGAATTGCTAAAATGTTACTTAAGTATCAAAGGTAAAAGTACAAACCATTTCAAATTCCTTATATTAAGCAAACCAGACGGCACAATTTATTTTTTAGTTTTTTATGACTGATAGCCAGAGGCACACTCCAACACTCAGACATAATTTACTGACTAAGCATTTGTGTTTAGTGAGCCCGCCAGATCAGAGGCAGTAGGGAGTACCAGGGAGGTTCTCTTGATAAGTGTGTGAATTGGACCATTTTCCTGTCAAAATGTAATGAGCACTTTTGGTGTCAAGGAATATGTAAGGAGTAAAAAGTAAATTGTTTTCTTTAGGAATGTAGTGAAGTATAAGTACAAGTTGGCAAATAGTAAAGTAAAGATACCCCTAAAAACTTCTTAAGTAGTATTCAAAGCATTTTTTACTTAAGTACTTTACACCACTGCACAACAGACCAATGAGGTACAGATTTGAAGAAAGCCGCCTACTAATACCCCCAGGATACCTGTATCCGTAACAAGGAATTTAGTGAAGTAAAAGTACAAGTTCGCAAAAATATAAATAGTAAATTACAGATACTCCAAAAAACTTCTTAAGTAGTATTTAAAGTATTTTTTACTTAAGTACTTTACACCACTGCAATGTACAACAGACCAGTGAGGTGCAGATTTGAAGACATCAGCCTAATCAACTCAATTGGAAAACATCCTGTTGCGAAGACTAAACTAATTTCCATCCCTAGCTGACACATACTGTATGTAGAGACAAAGACACCAGACAATATTTACATTATATCTGGCAAGGCGATATGGCCAAAATATCATATCATGGTATATGTCAAATTTTTGACAGTATTACGGTATTTTGTTTTTCATTAATAAAAATTCTACATTTGCTTTATTAGTAGTGCTTGACCCTAGGTGTAACGGATTTCCTCCTCTTCTTCCGAAGAAGAGAGGCGAGAAGGATCGGAGGACCAATATGCAGCGTGGTTAAAGTTCATGGTTCTTTAAATCAGAGAAACTATACATGAACAGAAATACAAAACAATAAACGTGAAAACCCGAGGACACGCACCTATGGGCGAGGTGGTACTGGATAGACCGGACCGTGCAGGCGCACTGGAGCTCTTGAACACCGAGCCTGCCCAACCTTACCTGCTTGAATGCTCCCGGTCGCCCTGCCAGTGCGGCGAGGTGGAATAGCCCGCACTGGGCTGTGCAGGCGAACCGGAGACACCATGCGTAAGGCTGGTGCCATGTACGCCGGCCCAAGGAGACGCACTGGAGACCAGATGCGTAGAGCCGGCTTCATGACACCTGGCTCGATGCCCACTCTAGCCCGGCCGATATGAGGAGCTGGTATGTACCGCACCGGGCTATGCACCCGCACCGGGGACACCGTGCGCTTCACAGCATAACATGGTGCCTGCCCGGTCTCTCTAAGCACAGGAAGTTGGCGTAGGTCTCCTGCCTGGCTTCGCCATAATCCCCGTGTGCAACCCCCCAAGACATTTTTGGGGCTGACTCTCGGGCTTCCATCCACGCCGCCGTGCTGCCTCCTCATACCAGCGCCTCTCCGCCTTCGCTGCCTCCAGCTCTTCTTTGGGGCGGCGATACTCCCCTGGCTGTGCCCAGGGTCCTCTCCCGTCGAGGATTTCCTCCCATGTCCAAGAGTCTTGATTCTTCGGCCGCTGTTGCTGCTGCCCGTTACCACGCCGCTTGGTCCTGTTTTGGTGGGTGGTTCTTTAACGGCTTTCCTCCTGGGAAGGAGAGAAATACAAAACAATAAACGTGAAAACCCGAAAACAGTCCCGTGTGGACTGGCTGAAACACAATAAATCACCCATGTCACACCCTGGCCTAACCAAAATAATAAAGAAAACACAGATAACTAAGACCAGGGCGTGACACTAGGGTGGCAACACATATTCTAAATGATTTCAATGGGTCTTTCTCTATCCTGATTGTTATATACTGTTCAATTCAACTTCAACCTAATTTTCTGCATTTCCTGCACTCATTTGAGATAGTATTTGGTCCCATATTCCTAGCATGCAATGATTACATCAATCTTGGGACTCTACAAACTTGTTGGATGCATTTGCTGTTTGTTTTGTTGTGCTTCACATTATTTTATGTTTCAGATCATTTTCGGCCCTTTAGAAATGAATGGTAAATCATGTATTTTATCATTTGAGTCACTTTTATTGTAAATAAGAGTAGAATTTGAATACTTCTGCATATATGTGGATGCTACCATGATTACGGATAGTCCTGAATGAATTGTGAATAACGATTAGGGGGTAAGTTACAGACGCACAAATATCACCCCCCCCCCTCCCCCCAAAAATGCTAACCACCCCTGTTATTGTAATGGTGAGAGGTTAGTATGTCTTGGGGGTATGATATTTGTGCGTATAACTTTCTCACTCCTCATTATTCATGATTCATTCAGGACTATCCGTAATCAAGGTAGCACTATGTACAAAAAAGTGATTTAATTGGTAAGAGGTTCACCCGATATGGAGGAAAATACCTTCAACATCAGTCATTGTATAATTTCAAATCCGAAGTGCTGGAGTACAGAGCCAAAACAACAAAGAATTGTGTCACTGTCCCAATGCTTTTGTAGCTCATTGTATACAGTGCATTCAGAAAGTATTCACACCGCTTTTTCCTCATTTTGTTACATTACAGCCTTATTCTAAAATGTATACAATTATTTTTTCCTTCAATCTACACACAATACCCCATAATAACATAGCGAAAACAGGTTTTTAGAAATGTTTGAAAATGGTATTAAAAATAAAAACAGAAATACCTTATTTACATAAGTATTCAGACCCTTTGCTTTGAAACTCAAAATTGAGCTCAGGTGCATCCTGTTTCCATTGATCATCCTTAAGATTTTATACAACTTGAATGGAGTCCACCTGTGGTAAATTCAATTGATTGGAAATTATTTGGAAAGGCACACACCTGTCTATATAAGGTCCCACAGTTGACAGTGCATGTCAGAGCAAAAACCAAGCCATGAGGTCGACAGAATTGTCCGTAGAGCGCCGAAACAGGATTGTGTCGAGGCACAGATCTGGGGAAAGGTACCAAAACATTTCTGCAGCATTAAAGGTCCCCAAAAACACAGTGGCCTCCATCATTCTTAAATTGAAGAAGTTTGGAACCACCAAGACTCTTCCTAGAGCTGGCTGCCCGGCCAACTGAGCAATCGGGGTAGAAGGGCCTTGGTCAGGGAGGAGACAAAGAACCCAATGGTCACTCTGACAGAGCTCCAGAGTTCCTCTGGGGAGAAACTTCCAGAAGGACAACCATCCCTGCAGCACTCCACCAATCCGGCCTTTATGGTAGAGTGGCAAGACAGCAGCCACTCCTCAGGAAAAAGCACATGACAGCCCGCTTGGAGTTTGCCAAAAGGCACCTAAAGGACTCTGACCATGAGAAACAAGATTCTCTGGTCTGATGAAACCAAGATTGAACTCTTTGGCCTGAATGCCAAGCGTCACATCTGGAGGAAACCTGGCACCATCCCTACAGTGAAGCGTAGTGGTGGCAGAATCATTCTGTGGGGAGGTTTTTCAGGGACTGGGAGACTAGTCAGGATTGAGGGAAAGCAAAACAGAGCAAAGTACAGAGAAATCCTTGATGAAAACCTGCTCCAGAGCGCTCAGGGCTTCAGAGTGGGGTGAAGGTTCATTTTCCAGCAGGACACCGACCCTAAGCACAGAGCCAAGACAACGCAGGAGTGACTTCGGGACAAGTCTCTGAATGTCCTTGATTGGCCCAGCCAGAGCACGGACTTGAACCCGATCAAACATTTCTGGAGACCAAAAAAAGCTGTGCAGCGACACTCCCATCCAACCTGACAGAGCTTGAGAGGATCTGCAGAGAAGAAAAGGAAAAACTCCCCAAATACTGGTGTGCCAAGCATGTAGCATCATACCCAAGAAGACTTGAGGCTGTAATCACTGCCAAAGGTGCTTCAACAAAGTACTGAGTAAAGGGTCTGAATACTTATCTAAATGGGATATTTCAGTTCTTTGTTTTTAATACATTTGCTAACATTTCTAAAACCTGTTTTTGCTTTTTCATTATGTGTAAATTGATGGGGGGGGGGGGGGGGGATCAAGTTTAGAATAAGGCTACAACGTAACAAAATCCTTTCCGAATGCACCGTATATTTTAATATGTAGCATCTAGTAGTGCAACCCCTTCTAGGTTTGGACCTCTTTTGAGTGTAATTGCTAAGGTCTTAAGACTGTCAGATGCAGGGACCCAGATTCCAGTCCCAGTAGGGTTATCACTCTCATTTTCTGCCATATCATCGCTGAGATATATCGGGTTTACACGTACTGTTGTCTTTCTTAAAACTTGCACCTTGTGGTAGAACTGTGTCTCTGAAAGACCTTCAGTCCTTTAATCCACTGGTAGTTTATAGTGTCACCACCTGTAACAAATATGTAGGACATGGTATCATTGGGTTTTTGTGCAGATTTCTTCCACAAAATATAAATGCTGTTTCTTTATTCATGCGTGTGCTGTCCCTCTTATTGAAGATTATACTTGGATACTTCTAAGCAGAATGGTAAATATGACACACCTATGAGAGGGCAAGTTGGAGCTTCTGTCATATTGTTATAGCATTCCATTCACTGAGGGACCTACCTGAATTTGTACTATAGAACGCCTTGTTTTCGTTGGTGTGCAATAATGAATACACCCCAGATCACCCAGTCTTCCACACAACCTAGGGAGATTCTCAATTGAATTGGACACTGTCCACCTTTCCTCCATGACCCAGAAAACAAGTGGTCAAGGAGGTAATTTGTTAGTAGGCGAACAAAGGAGTCTGTTCCCCTCACTTACCTACTTTGGCAGGAGGCACAAGAGTATCCTCATGTTTTAAAATCCACCACACCTCTTGAATCAGGTGTTTTATCAAAAGGGAAAAGCATGCTCAAATGTAAAAATATGCTACTTCACCTTTTATCTAGAAAATGTATTGCACAACTAAGCCACATTTTATTGTCACATTTCGTGATTCCACCCCTGCAAACGCAATTTGTCTGACGCTGACTGGAGTAATTTCACAGACGCGTATGTTTCTTCTCCTCGCTGCCTCTATAACCTTTGACCTTAAAAACAATAGACGAGCAAAACCAATTGAGATTCTCTCCTAATTTCCAACCAAGGCTACTTCATATAGAAAAAACACCAATCTTCAACATAGGCTTCTACCTCACCGGTTACCACTGTTGCAGTTTGGAGGTCTAGGCTCAGTCCTTGTTATGTGCTGTGACACATACTTGAAAATAAATGTCAAATATGAAATTGATTGGTGCCAATTAGTGAAACATCAACAACAAAAAAAATTGCCAAGCTTTCCCTCACATACAGCTTTTGTTATAAAGCTGTAAAGTCATACCGCTGTAATGATTGAAAGTGTAGTCTGCTCTAGTTGAGTGTTTAAGTCAAAAAATTGTGAGAAGAGAACGATCATAGCCAAGTGTGATGTGATATACTGACATGCTGTGGCTCAGCTCATAAGCACAGTACCTTGTCAGTCATTGATTTGTCAGTTGTTTACCTCAAGCATCCTCCTGGAGTTCTGTAAAGGTGAAGATGTACTGGTCGAAAGGTCACAGAGGAAACGAATGTGGTGCATTCAGCCATTTAAGATCTGTGCGTGTAAAAAAACAGTCCACTGATAATCCTATCCCAAGACTAACCGGTCTCCCACAGCCACGTGGCATAGGATGACAGAGGCAAAACACATAGGGGATCAAACATTTATTTACCCTTGTTAAAAGTTACAATAAAACAATTAGCATCTTTAAACGATAGCAAAATAAAGAGAACCAAAAATATTGGCCAAAACATATTTACAGAGACAAATTGCAGATAAAAAGCTCACATTTTTGTACACGACCCCAACATCTGCATCATAAACTCTGAAATGTGAACACCGCAAGACTCAGAAGCTCAAATGTGTTTTAGCCAGAAAATAACCAGAATGCACGAACGAAGACATTTCCTTTCCCCCTCCTTGAATTTTGTTTTTCTATACAGCACAAAACACTTAATTTGGGGGTAAAACATAGTAATGTAGAATATATTTTTTTTAGATGATGATTTGAAAGGTTTGTGTCCATATAACAGTCATTTCGAGAGAAGGAGGTGGTATGCCCTGCTCCATAACCGTTGTCGATTTTTAAATCCCAAGAGATGAGAAAGAAAAATAAAATGTTATAGGACTGCCACGCGTTTAAAAGTATGCTTCTCCATGAATTGGGAAAATAAGTCAGTATTCCTGATTCATTCTACATCCAATCCAATACCTTCCCCACACGCCAGTCCCAGTGTGTACCATGAGGGGGCGCTGTAAGCCAACACTATCGTGAGAGGGCCAGTGAGATTCCGTCAGTAGAGAAATGATAAAGGCAGTGAACTGGTGGCTGAATCAGCAAACGTGATATAGCCTTCTTCATTTGTCTTCGTTTGTAGTTTTGTTTATAAGTTTAAGAACGTGGCACGAGTCTCATATATTTATATACTTTAATCTTGGAAAAACAGTTCAAGTAGCTGCGACGAGTCACGGTCACTCTGTCTTGGGCTCGGTCTCAGATGCTGCGGGTGTCGTGACCTCTGCGGGGGCTGCGGCCTCCTCGGTAGGGGCTTCCTCTGTGGGAGGGGCTTCCTCTGTGGGAGCGGCCTCTGCTGCTGCAGCCTCACCCCCTGGGGCCGGGGTGGCCTCCTTGGCCTCTGCCACAGGCTCGGCGGCTGACGTCTCCTTTGCTGCGTGGCCATTCTCCTCTGGCTTGTCCTCCGCCGTGGGGGAGGCGGCCTCCTCCTCGCTGCTCTTCTTGGTCTTCTTGAGCGAGATGCCCTTGAACTTGAAGGAGTTCTTCAGGGAGAACTTCTTCTTCTTCTTGGCATCCTTGGCGGCCTCTCCGTCGACCTTGGCCACCTCTCCTTCGGCAGCAGGGGCAGCCTCGATGGAGTCTGTCTCGCCCTCTTTGGCTGGCTCGGCTGTGCCATTCCCGTCTACGGGAGCTGTGTCCCCATCGGGCTTGGCAGAGACATCTCCATTGGTTTTAACATGGCCATTCTCCTGTGGACAACAGTGATAGAACAATTTACAGATGTGGAGAACAATAATGAGAATTTTCTAAATAAACTGGTATGGGGAGAAAATTAAGTTAACCATTATAAGCAGCCCATACCAAATTGACTCAATCTACAAGTCACTGTTGATCAAGAAAGTGGCTCAGGAGATAAAAATCAAGACTATTTTAATTCTGTGATAAGGCAGTGTGATATGTCCAACCGACGTATCAGAGGTTTGTCATTGTGGACGATTACTTGACTCGGTCAAATGCATAGCAAAAAGCTTCATATGCACAGCAGGTTTGCATTACTCGCATCGACCACGTGGGGGCAGTCGTACTCCACCACAACCAGTCGAACAGCAAAATGAATTTTGGAACAAAGGAATCCCCATGGAATCTAGGAGATTGCTACATTTGCAGTTCATTGCAAAATGTCAATATCGTTCTATTCTAGCCTTTCGAATAATCCAAACTAACTTCTCTCAATTTGTAATATTAAATTGAAATGATGATGACATGTTCTAGCCTTTTGGCCAAGGATAAAGGAGGAAATTAACCATCTCTGCTAACGTTAGCTAAAGAATGCACCAACTGGTAGACGAGCCGCCTCAATGAGATGGTTGACTGGCAATTGCACCCATTCTAAAACCGTCAGCTGAAGTTAACATAGCGATTTATTGTCCAGGTAACGTGCATACGGGCATGTACAATAAAACACGGTTTGAGTAGATCATTTAATGTTTCCAGCGCTACAAATTACATCGAAAATTGCACAAGTCTGCTTGCTTGCTTTTTTCAACAGAACGCTTTGCTGCCCTGCCCGTGCGCTTTGTTTGCAACGAGCCGTCCTCATTTGCATCCTTTGTCGCCCATCCGAGAGGGCGACCGCTGACGGCATCCAGCACCAACTCATGAGAGAAAGCTAGTTAAAATAAATCCGCTTTCCATTCAGATGATAACTATGTAACTTAGTCCTGGTGTTATAATACGGACAATTAGCCACTGTACTTGATTAGATAGACTAAAAACTAGAGACAAATTTAACAAAAAAGGTGGTGGTTGTAGCGCATGGCACCATCAATTAGCCACTCTACCAAGCACAGCATTAGCTAAACAATTTAATTACAAAATGTAATCACTGCAATCAAAACAGGTTGTTCGACAGCGAATAGTCATTTTTATCATAATAAGCTTTTGCTAATTAGTCAAATGTAATGTAACTGTTAGCCGTGAGGTATCGCTAGCCTGGTATCACGTTGCCCATCCAACTCACGCTGGAGGTGGGCATTGGGTGCCAATGTGGACGCATACAACTGTTTCTCTTACCTGTCCATTAGTTTTAGCGACAGCTGGGTCGTCGACGGCTTTTCCATCAACAGCTACTCCACCCTTGGAAAACTGAGCTCCCATCTTTTATGCTTCCTAAACAAAAAGAAAATCTAAAAGAAAAACCGAGACGATTTACGGTTTTAAATCCAGCCAGAGATAGGTAGATCTTGCCAGATTTTGAAATCCGTGTTGATCCCTTTTACGTTTGGGAAGCAACAAAAGTTTCCCCACTCTGGTCTACTAACCTCACTGCTGCTGAGCACAAATTAAAGAAGGCTAGGGCTACAAGTGTGAGTATTTCAACCGTGCCTCAAAATTGTGGAAGACTCCACCTATGGGCGTGACTACACGGACACACACAATCTGCAACCGTGGATTGGGGTTGGAATCCCCTCCTCACCCCCTATCAGCTGCAACGAGAGTGTTTATTACAGATGTTATGAATATGGCGACGGAGCAAGTAAGAATTGTATCTTTATTATCAGATATTTTTATTGAACATAAATAGTAAATAACACTAGTATCATATCTTAGCACTTTCCAAGCACTTTACTCCAAATTAATCTAATTAGAAAATCCTCCATACAGTGCACTGCAATTCTACACTTTAAAAATGAAAGGTTCCTGGAGGCATTTTAAGGGGTTACTCAGATTGCAACACCAACATAACCCCTAAAGGTGCTTCCAGCCAGGAACCTTTTCCCTGAGGAACCTTTTATAAAAGATCCTCAAAGAACCGTTTAGGGTGTTAAGGTTCCTGTAGGAATCTTTTATGTCCCATGTATTATATTATGAATAATAATATTGAGTGGCAAACTTGTAAAGTCACAAATTAATTTTATTCACATAGAAAAATGCAAATTGTCCAGTATTCACAAATCATCTCAGAGTGCTGATCTAGGATCAGGTCCCCCCCCCCACCTGTCCATACAATCTTATTTTTTTATCTTAAAAACTGATTCGGGTTCAGCGGTTCGACTTTGACACACTGAATATGGGCCATTATTTATATGCAGTTACTTTAACTATTTTGATCGGGTCTTCACTTTTGGTGTCATCTGGGATCATTTTTTCCCCCTTGCCTCCCAAACCTCTTCCGCATTTCCTGTACTTGTGCAATGTGAGCAAGTGGCTGTCGTTATTTTTTTGTATGTATTCTTTATCATGCCATGCCTCCTTAAAGAATAAAATGTGGAGTGGAGAAATGTCATGACGGACTATTGGGGCTTGAGGTCAGAGGAGCAGACTAAAATGACCTTGTTATGCTGCTGTAAATGTGATGGTATAACAATGTGAGAAGAACATATCCAAGCCAGCACATTATGGTCTGGGTAAGCACAATGGTGTATTAAGGTTATTAGTGTGAATTAATGTGAGTAGGAAATGTAAAGAATTCTTACATACAGTTGAAGTCGGATTTTTACATACACTTAGGTTGGAGTCATTAAAACTCGTTTTTCAACCACCACAAATTTCTTGGTAACAAACTATAGTTTTGGCAACAAGTAATTTTTCAATTGTTCACAGACATATTATTTCACTTATAATTCACCTTATCACAATTCCAGTGGTTCAGAAGTTGCTTGGAAAATTCCAGAAAATGATGTCATGGCTTTAGAAGCTTCTGATAGGCTAATTGATATAATTTGAGTCAATTGGAGGTGTACCTGTGGATGTACTTCAAAGCCTACCTTCAAACTCAGTGCCTCTTTGCTTGACATCATGGGGAAAATCAAAAGACCTCAGAAAAAAAATTGTAGACCTCCACAATTCTGGTTCATCCTTGGGAGTTATTTCCAAATGCCTGGAGGTACCACGTTCATCTGTACAAACAATAGTACACAAGTATAAACACCATGGGACCACGCAGCTGTCATGTTGCTCAGAAAGGAGACACATTCTGTCTCCTAGAGATGAACGTACTTTGGAGCGAATAGTGAAAATCAATCCCAGAACAACAGCAAAGGACCTTGTGAAGATGCTGGAGGAAACAGGTACAAAAGTATCTATATCCACAGTAAAACGAGTCCTATATCGACATAACTTGAAAGGCCGCTCAGCAAGGAAGAAGCCACTGCTCCAAAACTGCCATTAAAAAAGCCAGACTACGGTTTGTAACTGCACATGGGGACCAAGATCGTACTTTTTGGAGAAATGTCCTCTGGTCTGATGAAACAAAAATATAACTGTTTGGCCATAATGACCATTGTTATGTTTGGAGGAAAAGGGGGATGCTTGCAAGCCGAAGAACACCATCCCAACCGTGAAGCATGGGGGTGGAAGCATCATGATGTGGAGGTGCTTTGCTGCAGGAGGGACTGGTGCACTTCACAAAATAGATGGCATCATGAGGATGGAAAATTATGTGGATATATTGAAGTAACATCTCAAGACATCAGTCAGGAAGTTAAAGCTTGGTCGCAAATGGGTCTTCCAAATGGACAATGACCCCAAGCATACTTACAAAGTTATTGGCAAAATGGCTTAAGAACAAAGTCAAAGTATTGGAGTGGCTATCAGAAAGCCCTGACCTCAATCCCTTAGAAAATTTGTGGGCAGAACTGAAAAAGCGTGTGCGAGCAAGGAGGCCTACACACCTGACTCAGTTACACCAGCTCTGTCAGGAGGAATGGGCCAAAATTCACCCAACTTATTGTTGGAAGCATGTGGAAGGCTACCTGGCACGTTTGACCCAAGTTAAACAATTTAAAGGCAATGCTACCAAATACTAATTGAGTGTTTGTCAACTTCTGACCCACTGGGAATGTGATGAAAGAAATAAAAGTTGAAATAAATCATTCTTTCAATTATTATTCTGACATTTCACATTCTTAAAATAAAGTGGTGATCCTAACCAACCTAAAACGGGGAATTTTTACTTGGATTAAATGTCAGGAATTGTGAAAAACTGAGTTTAAATGTATTTGGCTAAGGTGTATGTAAACTTCTGACTTCAACTGTATCCCTTCCCTGTCTGTTCTCTCAACGAGGGGTACTTTTGAATGAGCGCTGTGCACACATCCATGTATTGCTGGGTAGTGGAATACCTAAAGCAAATGAGAAACATACAACATTGCATTTGACTAACACTTCTGTTTGTAATACAAATTACATTGATTGAGCCTCTTGAAATATTGGTGTTTCACTTCAAATCAGATGGTGGACTGGTGGATCAAAGGTCCATAGGCAAGTAGCAGGCTAGGGTAGTGGACGAGGAAGTGTGTCTTTGTAACTGTCTTCCCTAGAAACAGCTCCTGGAAGAGAGCTCGAAATTCAGTGATTTGTTCTGCCTCATATGGGATCCAGGATCTTTTTAAAACTGAGGCCAAGATGTCGGATATCTCTCCAAGCAGGAGGTAGAGATCAGGAGCACTGCCATTTGGGGGAGTAAACGGAAAAGTGTACATTTTTCTGATGCACTTCTGAATAGATAGTAGTAGGTAGTGGCACAGGTTTAGAAAACACATCTCGTTTGCCATAAAACAAGTTCTCAATTTCATAGTTAATCTGGGAAAGAGTAATTTGCCTCTCTTGATCTAGTTGTTGCAGCACTAGTCTGAGCACTGTGGGTATGATGCCCTCATGAAGTTCATGCATGACATCTGGTGGAAACAGATAGGTAATTGGAGATGGCACATGATTCAGAGAGAAGCAACAGGCTTTTGTGATGCCATACATTGATGCATTGTCTAGATTATCTTCCACGGCCTGCAGATGGTACTTGTAGTTGTTTGGGTCATGCATAGTGAATTCCTCTTCAGTGATTTCTGAGCAAATGTCCTCCTTGGTAGCCAAGCAGAAGCAACACATTTTTTTGCTCAACCCTATAACTGCATGTGCAGAGAGATTATCTGCTGAGATTGTTGTGATTGTGCCTTGGAAGGTTTTGTTTTCACCATTGCATGATAACTTCATAGCCTTTGTTTTCAATTCCTGGATGTCATGTATCAAAGGCTTGAATACTTCTTCATAGGTGTTGACTTGTTTTTGAATGACGCAGTGATGAATCAGTGTGGAGAGGTATATATTTTGGAGTCGGGAAGTATCCTTGTGGTCAAGATTTCCTAATCTTAAATACACTGTGGTCATTTTGTAAGTGCCTTTTTTTGAACCCAGTGGATTGACTACTTCAAATTCATCAACATAGAACTGCAGACATTGGCTCTGCTTTGTTAGCTTGGGATTTGATTTGAACAATTCACTGTCAGTCAAGTCTTCCGGAATTTCATCATTATGTGGGTTTTGGTCTTGATTCAAGGTGACCCAGTCCTCTTTATTACTTGCTATTTTTGTAGTGTGCTGACAAGGGAGTAAACGGAAAAGTGTACATTTTTCTGATGTACGTCCGGATAGATGGCCATACTTCAATTGGCCTGACCATACCCAATTATTTCACACAGTAATGCTCCAGCATCCTCTCAGAGCTTATGCATCTAATGCATTCCTCAAATACTGCAGCGTTGTTGAGCAAGTCCCTGAGATTGCCATCTTCATCCACATTTATTTGCTTATTTGTAAGGTGAAACCTGAGGGCATCACTGTAGTGTGTCATAAATGCACCAAAAATGGTTCTGAGGTCCTTAACAATGCTACTCTGTACCGTAGCTGGGGTGCAGTGTTCCTCCCTAATTTTCAAAGTAAAAAGACAGATATTATTTTTGAGTACTTCAATTAGCTGCTCAGTGTTGATCTCTGTGGCCTGAACATGTTCAGCCTCTGGTAGACTCTCTACATCGCTCACGTCATCTTCAATGGGATCAGTCCCAGTCTCAAATTCATAATGAGGGCAATTCTCTTCTATGTTGGCGTTTAAAAGCTCTCTGTGGTTTCGATAGATGTGTGACCGATAGGCGCTGAAACATCTATTTGTTTTCCAACGTTCATTAAGTCCACAGATAAATAGAAAACATGGTTCATGCTGGTGATAGAGGCCAATATGTGTGAGTAGTCTTGATGTTTGTTGCAAAGTGGACAATTGAATAGAGTTGGCATTCTTCAGACAGATTGTGAACCTTGGAATCATGGAGATTATTAGTACTCAGCCACTTGCAGACATCATCAAGGGACCAGTCTTTCACAGCCACTCTGAAATTGAAGTTGACACTAATAGCAAAGGTTATTGTTGAGGCTAAAACAAAACATATGCCACTCTTTCGAGACAACCACCTGTCCTCCTAATTTGTATTTATGGTTGTTCCATAACGAAGCAGAGCTTGTCAGGAAAGGTAAAGATGTCTCTCTCTTATTTATCTGACACCATATTTCTTAGTATGGAACATTATAGGATTCTGCAGTCCCACAAGTGTTGACTCAGCTAATATGATGCTCCAAATGGGGCAATAAGTTCTTCTTCCATGTCAACCCAAATTGGCCTATTAGAGTTGTCAATAAAGAGAGCCTATTTGGGCAGTTATAAAGGCTTTTTGATATAATGACATGTTAGGGAGCTTTAATCCTCCCTTCCAAGTTTTTCCTGTAATCTAGGTGAATCCTTGCCATTTTAATAGTCCAAATAAACTGAGTAATCAATCAAATGTATTTATATAGCCCTTCATACATCAGCTGATATCTCAAAGTGCTGTATAGAAACCTGCAATGCAGGTGTAGAAGCACAGTGCCTAGGACAAACTCCCTAGAAAGGCCAAAACCTAGAGAGGAACCAGGCTATGAGGGGTGGCCAGTCCTCTTCTGGCTGTGCCGGGTGGAGATTATAACAGAAACTGGCCAAGATGTTCAAATGTTCATAAATGACCAGCATGGTCAAATAATAATAATCACAGTAGTCGTCGAGGGTGCAACAGGTCAACACCTCAGGAGTAAATGTCAGTTGGCTTTTCATAGCCGATCATTGAGAGTATCTCTACCACTCCTGCGGTCTCTAGAGAGTTGAAAACAGCAGGTCTGGGACAGGTAGCATGTCTGGTGAACAGGTCAGAATTCCATAGCCGCAGGCAGAACTGTTGAAACTGGAGCAGCAGCACGGCCAGGTGGACTGCGAACAGCAAGGAGTCATCATGCCAGGTAGTCCTGAGGCATGGTCCTAGTGCTTAGGTCCTCCGAGAGAGAGAAAGAGAGAATTAGAGAGAGCATACTTAAATTCACACAGGACACTGGATAAGACAGGAGAAATACTCCAGATATAACAGACTGACCCAAGCTCCCCGACACATAAACTACTGCAGCATAAATACTGGAGGCTGAGACAGGAGGGGCCAGGAGACACTGTGGCCCCATCCGATGATACCCCCGGACAGGGCCAAACAGGCAGGATATAACCCCACCCACTTTGCCAAAGCACAGCCCCACACCACTAGAGGGATATCTTCAACCACCAACTTACTATCCTGAGACAAGGCCGAGTATAGCCCACAAAGATCTCCGCCACGGCACAACCCAAGGGGGGACACCAACCCAGACAAGAAGACCACGTTAGTGACTCAACCCACTCAAGTGACGCACCCCTTCTTGGCACGGCATGGAAGAGCACCTGTAAGCCAGTGACTCAGCCCCTGTAATAGGGTTAGAGGCAGAGAATCCCAGTGGAGAGAGGGGAACTGTCCAGAAAGAGACAGCAAGTGCAGTTCGTTGCTCCAGTGCCTTTCCGTTCACTTTCACACTCCTGGGCCAGACTACACTCAATCATAGGACCTACTGAAGAGATGAGTCTTCAATAAAGACTTAAAGATTGAGACTGAGTCTGCATCTCTCACATGGGTAGGCAGACTATTCCATAAAAATGGAGCTCTATAGGAGAAAGCCATGCCTCCAGCTGTTTGCTTAGAAATTCTAGGGACAGTAACGAGGCCTGCTTCTTGTGACCATTGCGTACGTGTAGGTATGTACGGCAGGACCAAATCAGAAAGATAGGTAGGAGCAGGTCCATGTAATGCTTTGTAGGTTAGCAGTAAAACCTTGAAATCAGCCCTTGCCTTAACAGGAAGCCAGTGTAGAGAGGCTAGCACTGGAGTACTATGATCAAATATTTTGGTTTTAGTCAGGATTCTAGCAGCCGTATTTAGCACTAACTGAAGTTTATTTAGTGCTTTATCCGGGTAGCCGGAAAGTAGAGCATTGCAGTAATCTAACCTAGAAGTTACAAAAGCATGGATTAATTTTTCGGTTCATTTTTGGACAGAAAATTTCAGATTTTTGCAATGTTACGTAGATGGAAAACAGCTGTCCTTGAAACAGTCTTGATATGTTTGTCAAAAGAGAGATCAGGGTCCAGAGTAATGCCGAGGTCCTTCACAATTTTATTTGGGACGACTGTACAACCATCAAGATTAATTGTCAGATTCAACAGAATATCTCTTTGTTTCTTGGGACCGAGTTTAAAAGTAGAACATTTGCAGCCATCCACTTCCTTATGTCTGAAACAGGCTTCCAGGGAGGGCAATTTTGGAGCTTCACCATGTTTCATCGAAATGTACAGCTGTGTGTCATCTGCATAGCAGTGAAAGTTAACATTATGTTTCCGAATGACATCCCCAAGAGGTAAAATATATAGTAAAAACAATAGTGGTCCTAAAACGGAACCTTGAGGAAGACCGAAATTTACAGTTGATTTGTCAGAGGACAAACCATCCACAGAGACAAACAGATAAGATCTAAACCAGGCCAGAACTTGTCCGTGTAGACCAATTTGCGTTTCCAATCTCTCCAAAAGAATGTGGTGATCGATGGTATCAAAAGCAGCACTAAGGTCTAGGAGCACGAGGACAGATGCAGAGTCTTGGTCTGATGCCACTAAAGGGTAATTTACCACCTTCACAAGTGCAGTCTCAGTGCTATGATGGGGTCTAAAACCAGACTGAAGCATTTCGTATACATTGTTTGTCCTCGGGAAGACAGTGAGTTGCTGCGCAACAGCTTTTTCAATTTTTTTGAGAGGAATGGGAGATTCGATATAGGCCGATAGTTTTTAAAATATTTTCTGGGTCAAGGTTTGGCTTCTTCAAGAGAGGCTTTATTACTGCCACTTTTAGTGAGTTTGGTACACATCCGGTGGATAGAGAGCCGTTTATTATGTTCAACATAGGAGGGCCAAGCACAGGAAGAAGCTCTTTCAGTAGTTTAGTTGGAATAGGGTCCAGTATGCAGCTTGAAGGTTTAGAGGCCATGATCATTTTCATCATTGTGTCAAGAGATATGGTACTAAAACACTTGAGTCCCTTGATCCTAGGTCCTGGCAGAGTTGTGCAGACTCAGGACAGATTTAAAGAGTCATAATTTTGTCTATGGTTGTCACGTTCTGACCTTAGTTCCTTTGTTATGTCTTTGTTTTAGTATGTTCAGGGCGTGAGTTGGGTGGGTTGTCTATGTTCCGTTTTCAATGTTGTGTTTTTGTGTTTGGCCTGGTATGGTTCCCAATCAGAGGCAGGTGTTGTTAGTTGTCTCTGATTGAGAATCATACTTAGGTAGCCTTTTCCCACTTGTGTTTCGTGGGTGTTTTTTTTCTGTCTTTGTGTATGTCACCATCACTGTTTTGTTTCGTATCATTGTCGTTTGTTATTTTTGTTTTAGTGTTCTGAGTTGAATAAATATCGTCATGAACACGTACCACGCTGCGCTTTGGTCCGATCCTTGCGACTCCTCGTCAGAAGAAGAGGACGAGCGTTACAATGGTGTTAAAGGTGTAGGCAGGTATGGACAGTGGAAACATGCAGATGACGTAATCTTTGTAACATGAGGACTACCCCACAATGAGATTTGTAGCTTATCCTAGTTCTTACATTGGTGTTGAATTTTGTTCAAATTTACAGAATTCAAAATAAACATTTCCCTTCCCCTAAGAAACAACTTCTCTTCTCACATACAGAAAGAAGACACAATGACACCAGACATTCACCATCCAGTTAGGATTGGAACATACAAAGGAATTACACAGAACACACAATAGTCACACTGTATTGATTGATTGACTGTAAATACATTCATTCACCATTCAGTTGGTATTTAAAAAGACAAAGACATCAGACTACCAGAACAAACAATAATACATTCATTCACCATTTAGTTAATATTGGAAAAGGTAAAGAACTAACACAGAACACACTGCAAATACATCCAAAGACTTTATAGAGGCAAACCTGTTTGTAGATCCATAGTGAGCTATTGAAAATATACATATACATATTTTACTCCCCTTTTTTCAATCTTGTCTCATCACTGCAACAGGCTCGGGGAGAGCAACCCACTTAACTGCGCTCCTTAACACCTCCCAGCCATCCTCACCAATGTGAAGAAACACCATTCAACTGGTGACCTGCAGGTACCTGGCCCACCACAAGGAGTCACTAGAGCACGATGAGCCCCCCTCGGCCAATCCCTCCCCTAACCCGGACGACACTGGGCCAATTGTGCTCCGTTCTACGGGACTCCCTGACACGGCTGGTTGTGGCACAGCCCGGGAATGAACCCGGGTCCGTAGTAACTCCTCTAGCGGTGTGATGCAGTGCCTTAGACCGCTGCACCACTCTGAAGGCCCCCATAGTGAGCTTTAAACTTCGTCTTGCTTTGGTCTGAAATACAGAGGACAGAACAGGCCGCCCCAATACACCAACCTGAAAGACATTAATTAGACACAAACACAACATACCCAACATGAGTATTCGATATCAAATGCATCTAACTAATCTGATCAGTCTTATGTATTCTTCTTTTTGTCAAGTTTAATAGCCTACATTGGGTCGTGTGTGTGTGTGTGTGTGTGTGTGTCTTACCTGTTCGTGGAGGTTTATACATTTCTCTATCAGAACTCATAACTCCCAAACACTAAACCAACTGGACAGGGGCAGGATAATCCAGGTACTAAAGGGAGGAGATGGTGAGAGAGTGTATCATGGGTTAAAATGAGGACAAAAATGTGTCAATATTGAATCTAGCTCGCTAAAGTTAGCTGATGTTACAGTAACTAACTAGCTAGCTAAGTTCGCTAAAACACTTATACAACAATTACCAGCTAACATTACAGGCTATGCAGCTTGGCTAGCTGATGAAAAACGAAAAGTACAGTACATTATGTATTGTTTTTTTGTTATTTCATAGTAGTTTGATTAATTATTATCTTAGCTAGAGAAGTTAACGAAGGTTCACTCACCTTTTACGTTGATCCGTTTCAAGTCATCTCTTATCTGTCGCGTCTCTCCATCCATCTGCGAGCTTCCCGCTTCCAGTTGTCTTTTAACCAACGTTCTCCATTTGAATTATATGTATGATTCTTTAAGGCACCCCTTAAGTCTACAAAAGTTCAAAACGAACTGATGGCAGAATATAGGTTCTTAAATTAACCTTAAGGTTATTTTTTTAAAACCTTGTATTATCCTGAAGGATCCTCCACAGACCTTTTCTTGTTAGAGTAGATTTCAGAAGCCATCGTGAATATATCCCCTTAGTAAGGTGCAGCTTTCTCAGCTACCCTAATAGTCACCTCCTTCATGGAAATACGCCACACAAGACACCCACACCCAGTATATTCACTACAGGGCTTAGGCCTACTACTTGAAAAGCACATTCATTAATGCTGTTTTGTATTCTAGGCCATTGCATTTAAATCTATTATCTTCACATCAATCCTTCTTTACTTTAAATATAACGCCTGGAGAAACATTAATATAGTGTGTGGCCCTCCCACCCCTAAGGGAGGGCAGCTCCCTCTCAGCCCAGTCAAAGCTCTTCTCTCTCATGGCACACCAATGATGGAACAAGCTTCCCCCTAATGTCAGGACAGTGGAGTACTTTCTATGATTGTGATGTGTTGTTGTCTCATCTAGCTGTTTTAAGATGAATGTAAGTCTCTCTGGATAAGAGTGTCTGCTAAATAACTCAAATCTACATGTAAAATGTCGTTCTAATTTTCAGCTGTGGATCTGCTCTTTATAGGCAAGTGCAAACTTTGAGAGAGTGGTGGAGAATCTGAACATAGCCCCTGACAGACAGATACACGAAAAAACAAATCCAATCATGGCCAGATTATGACGACACGTCTCAGCTAGGCCTTTACCTACCTACTAGGCCTGCTGTTCAGCCTGGACGCTTGGAGACCAGTTTTACCTCCATGTCACCTCACTTTTTGTCACATTCACTCTGCCGTTATCTAGTAGCAAAGCTACAAGGTGAGTATGGTCAGTCACCATTGTCAATACTAGGCTAGGCCAGACCCATTTGGGAACAACAACCATGAATTCATGAATTCTTATTTTGTTGGGACTTCAAATGAGATGAGAGCATAACGTCTTGTTACTGCTGAGGGTGTCAAAGGTCAAGGTCAAGATGTATGGGAAGTTATTATACTGGTCATGGGATAGGTGTATGTGTGTAAATGCCTGTGTGTGGGTTTACACATGAACAAATTGTCTCTTATCCTAATCGAGACAATTCTTGACCCCCCAAATACTGCCTGTGCCCTTTCTTTCCTCTCTGTTATCTACAAGCATGTCTAAGAGATGAATCCTTGTGTGTGCAAAACAAAGGGCTTTCTGTGTACTGCTGCCATGTTTCTAGGACTTTATTAAGTGGAATGTATGATTTCCTTCCATTAAAAGGGTAAGCTTTTCTGAAGCTCCCTATTTGGGCTGCCAGGCAACCTAGTGGTTAGAGCGTTGGGCCAGTAACCAAAAGTTTGGTAGATCAACTCCCTGAGCTGACAAGGTAAAAATCTGTCGTTCTGCCCCTGAACAATGCAGTTAAGCCACTGTTCCTAAGCAGTCATTGTAAATAAGAATTAGTTCTTAATTGACTTGCCTAGTTAAATAAAGCAATTCTAATGGAACCCCTTTTTTTGGTTCCATAATCCTCCCCTTTTTCCCCACCCCCCTTGGGTCAGCTGATGATACATAGACCACCCTCCTCCAGTTCGCTGCAGTGGAATGACTGGCATGCATACGCCACCCAGAGAACGATCTGCCCCCTTTGAGTGGGCTAAGCCTCCCAGAGCGGAATAGACCCTTAGGGGTAAAAAATTCTCCACACCAAAGAAAGAAAGAGAACAAATGCTTGAAAGTTGTTAAAAAATGGCCTGTCCTCATTTAACCCCCTCCTTCCTCACCCAGCATAACACAATCATCCCATTGGAATTCCTCACTGCTTTCTGATGTTGGGGGATGTGAATCAAGGATTTAATATGAAGAGTAATACATTTTCTCCAATGTCAGATATTGAAGGTGCCTTTTTGCTCGCTTAGCACAGATGTCCCTACAGTACATGTCCTCACACGGAAGTGGACAACACAATGGATCCAGAAAACACGCAGGAAATTCACATTCCCATCCTTAAGGATCCTTTTTGAAGATGTCTCTGTCTGTTTGGCACAATATAGATATAGGGTAGTGAGGAAAGATAGAGTAGGTGGAAGGTTGGAGGGAGATAATGTCGGATGGTGTGGTTGAGAGATACGGAGAGAAGGAGAAGACTGGTTGGAGAGCGGACCTGTCAAATATGCTGACCACACATTGCTACTTTTGCAAAGCATGTGCACAGATCATGCCATTAAAGCCCTTTGAATTGAGTTTAATTCTGGTGATAGCATTTTTTTAGTTGACAGGTTGAACAGAATGCCTTAAATGACAGTACACAGACTCATGCAGTAGTTTGGGCTGTAAACTGTAGATAGACATTTGGATTGGCGGTTCTGCACTGTCACCACCACCACAATGTGACACAGAGGCCCAACGTAAAATATGTTTGAATTTCTTTATTGATAAGTGTTTATACAGTTATTTTCATTCAACATGGCATAGTGTCAGAAGAAATCTAATTGCAATGTCCTTTACGGTTTCTGACACACACACACACACACACACACACACACACACACACACACACACACACACCCACCCACACACACACACACACACACACACACGGTGCTCCTTTTCCTTCTCTTCCTGGAGTTCTGTTTTTTACACAGTCAATGCATCTGTTTGTGTGGATGCCCATATTTCATCCCCTGACACATGATGAGCTCTCCTTGCAAAAATACTCCATTGTTCCTCTCTCAGCCAGCCAACTGATGAGCATCACAAGTAGAGGGGGAGCGGGAGGAGAGGGCGGGCGGGGCGGTGGGAGAGACGGGGGGGATGAGAGCGTAATCATAAATACTTTTTCTGAGTCACCTTGAATAGATCGGTTGAGCATATCTGCTCAATGAATATGTAATTTCCCACGATTCTCTATTTTGTCAACTATTCACATGAATACAAGTCAACACTTAGACAAGAATGCCCTTTGTATTTCTAATAGAATTTATCAAGTGACTTATTGACTGACAAAAGTACTAAACACCAAGCTAAACATTTCAACAGTCCTGACAGGGTTGGTAGAAATACAGCCTCTCTTTCTGAGAATGATGATGGGATGCTAGTTGTATGTCCGATGTTCATCCAGGCAGGGCTCCATCCCAGAGAGGCCTGTGCTGACATGTTTCTTGCATCATTGATAAAAATGCTTTTGCAAGGGGGCTGCAAGCACAACAGGAACCCTTAAGAGATGGGAACGTGCAGAGACCTTGAGCAGCAATCAGTCTAGTACGTGCAGAATGGCCTGCTCTCTCCTCTCTCCATGTCTCTCTCCCTCTCTCTCTCTCTCTCTCTCTCTCTCTCTCTCTCTCTCTCTCTCTCTCTCTCTCTCTCTCTCTCTCTCTCTCATGTAGCTAGCAGTCTTTTTACATGTGCTAAGTAAAAGGCTCAACTCGCGCATGAGGCCGACATTGTAAATAAGAATTTGTTCTTAACGGACTTGCCTAGTTAAATAAAGGTTAAAATATATATATATATATTTTAAATGAACCTTTTACTTTTGGTTTTGGTCCACCAGCTTCAAACAGCTGTTAAAACATTTGTTGTTTGTTATTGAAAATATATTTCACAGCGATTTAGATGGTACAGTGATTCCTTACACTATTCAGTGCTTGTTTTCTTACATTTCTTACATTTTTGCAACCAGGAGATGACAGAGTGATTTCTACTAGATATAACACAGCCACAAAGTCAGAACAGCTTTCCCATTTTGACAACAGATGCCGCTCTGGCGGGAGAAATCGATAGGCGAATATCCTTTATCTCTCTCTCTCTCTGGCTGCCTCTGTATCTCCCTCTCCGTCTGTCTACCTCTGTCTCAGCCCCAGGTATGGTGGCGTGGTTTATTGAATACAAATGAAACCAATTGTCCCTCATTTGAATCTGTTGTCATAACATTGCATTTGAGGTCAATCAGTTGATGTCCAAGGACATATAACACTCCATCGCCATACACACACAAATCTCACCTCTTATTTGCACTGTGAGGGAGCAAAATTATAATACAGATGGTGAGAGAAATGGAGAGAGTTGGAGTAGAGAAAGACAGAGGTAGAGATAGGTACATAGAGAGACAGGGAGAGAGAGGGAGAGAGGAAATAGAGATCGATAGAGAAGTAGAAATCCATAGAGTCAGGGAGGGAGAGGAGGTGGTGTTTCTGTGTAAACGGTGTACGTACAGTGGTAGGGCAGCTCATCCCCACTGGCAGTGGAGCTGCAGCGTTAGTGGGTCAGTGTGCCATCATCTCATTCATCAACACTACAGCTAGCTCTGCTTGCTATTCTCTCGCTCCATCTCTCTCTTTCCACCCCTCCCTCCCATACATACTAATACATGTAAGATGGCGCCGGAGAAGACGGCAGACGTTTTACGTGCCTTCAGCCGATTTGTGTTTTTGTTCGTATATTTGCGTTGTTTGTAACTTGTTTTTGTACTTATTTCATACATAATGTTGCCGCTACCGTCTCTTATGCCCGAAAATAACTTCTAGACATCAGGACTGCTATTACTCACCATGGACTAGCAGAATCGTTTTTTTCCTTTCATAACGATGATGAGCCAGACGAGAAGGATATACTGATTCCTCGGGAACAGGCCCTGATCCCCGTTATCTGCATGAAGAGGAAGCGGATAAAGAGAGGCCGGAGAGCAGGCTGCCTTCTGAGAATTTGGAGGCGATCGATTAAACCCCCACTTCCCTTCATTCTGCTAGAAAACGTGCAATCCTTGGAGAATAAAATTGCCAAGTTACGCGGAAGATTAAACTACCAACGGGACATTAAAAACTGTAACATCTTATGCTTCACAGAGTTGTGGTTGAACGATGACAATATCAACATACAGCTGGCTGGTTATACAATGTACCGGCAGGATAGAACAGCGGCGTCTGGTAAGACAAGGGGCGGCAGACTATGTATTTTTGAAAATAACAGCTGGTGCACGATATTTAAGGAAGTTTCGAGCTATTGCTCGCCAGAGGTAGAGTATCTCATGTTAAGCTATAGACCACACTACATACTGAGAGAGTTTTCATCTGTATTCTCCGTAGCTGTTTACATACCAGTACAGACTGAGGCTGGCACTAAAACAGCATTGAATGAGCTGTATTCCGCAATAAGCAAACAAGAAAATGCTCACCCAGAGGCAGCACTCTTAGTAGCCACAGAATTGAATGCAGGGAAAATTAAATCCGTTTTACCAATTTCTATCGGAATGTTAAATGTGCAACCAGAGGAAAAATAACTCTGGACCACCTATACTCCACACACAGAGAAGCATACAAAGCTCTCCCTCGTCCTCCATTTGGTAAATCTGACCATAATTATATCCTCCTGATTCCTGCTTAGAAGCAAAAATTAAAGCAGGAAGCATCAGTGACTAGATCAATAAAAAAGTGGTCAGATGAAGCAGATGCTAAACTACAGGACTGTTTTTCTAGCACAGACTGGAATATGTTCCTGGATTATTCCAATGGCATTGAGGACTACACCACATCTGTCATTGGCTTCATCAATTAGTGCATCGTCCCCACAGTGACCGTATATATAGACACCCCAACCAGAAGCCATGGATTACAGGCAGCATCGCACTGAGCTAAAGGCTAGAGCTGCCACTTTCAAGGAGCAGGACTCTAGCCCAGAAGTTTATAAGATATCCCGCTATGCCCTCTGACGAACCGTCAAACAGTCAAAGCCTCAATACAGGACTAAGATCGAATCGTTCTACACCGGCTCTGATGCTCGTCGGATGTGGCAGAGCTTGCAAACCATTACAGACTACAGAGGGAAGCACAGCCGAGAGCTGCCCAGTGACACTAGCCTACCAGACGAGCTAAACTACTTCTATGCTCGCTTCGAGGCAAATAACACTGAAACATGCATGAGAGCACCAGCTGTTCTGGATGACTGTGTGCTCACGCTCTGTCAACATTCACAAGGCCGCAGGGCCAGACGGATTACCAGGACGTGTACTGCAAGCATGCGCTGACCAACTGGCAAGGGTCTTCACTGACATTTTCAACCTCTCCCTGTCCGAGTCTGTAATACCAACATGTTTAAAGCAGACCACCATAGTGCTTGTGCCCAAGAACACTAAGGTAACCTGCCTAAATGACTATTGACTCATAGCACTCACGTCTGTAGTCATGAAGTGCTTTGAATGTCCGGTCATGGCTCAAATCAACACCATCATCCCAGAAACCCTAGACGCACTCCAATTTGCATACAGCCCCAACATACAAAAGGAACACCTATGTGATTGACTACAGCTCAGCGTTCAACACCATAGTGCCCTCATAGCTCATCAATAAGCTTTGGACCCTGGGACTAAACACCTCCCTCTGCAACTGGATCCTGGACTTCCTAGTGGGCCGCCCCCAGGTGGTAAGGATAGGTAACAACACATCCGTTTCGCTGATCCTCAACACCGGGACCACTCAGGGGTGTGTGCTCAGTCCACTCATGACTGCACGGGCCAGGCACGAATCCAACACCATTATTACATTTGCCGATGACCTAAATTTGCAGATGACCCAACAGTGGTAGGCCTGATCACCGACAGTGACGAGACAGCCTATAGGGTGCCAGGACAACAACCTCTCCCTCAACATGATCAAGACAAAGGAGATGATTGAGGACTACAGGAAAAAGAGGACTGAGTACGCCCCCATTCTCATCGACGTGGCTGTAGTGGAGCAGGTTGAGAGATTCAAGTTCCTTGGTGTCCACATCCCCAACAAACTAACATGGTCCAAGCACACCAAGACAGTGGAGAAGAGGGCACGACAAAACCTATTCCCCCTCAGGAGACTGAAAAGCTTTGGCATGGGTCCTCGTACCCTCAAAAGTTTCTACAGCTGCACCATCGAGAGCATCCTGACTGGTTGCATCACTGCCTGGTATGGCAACTGCTCGGCCTCCGACCGCAAGGCACTACAGAGGGTAATGTGAACGGCCCAGTACATCACTGGGACCAAGCTTCCTGCCATCCAGGACCTCTATATCAGGCGGTGTCAGAGGAAGGCCCTAAAAATGGTCAACAATTCCAGCCACCCTAGTCATAAACTGTTCTCTCTGCTACCGCAACCTCAAGCGGTATCGGAGTACCAAGTCTAGATCCAAGAGGCTTCTACTAAACAGCTTCTACCCCCAAGCCATTAGACTCCTGAACATCTAGTCAAATGGCTACCCAGACTATTTGCTTTGCCCTCTCCCACTCTTTACACCACTGCTCTTCTCTGTTGTCATCTATGCATAGTCACTTTAATAACTCCACCTACATGTACATACTACCTCAACTAACCGGTGACCTGCACATTGACTCTGTATCGGTAGCCCCCTGTATATAGTCTCGCTATTGTTATTTTACTGCTGCTCTTTAATTACTTCTTAATTTTATCTCTTATCTCTAACCCTATTACAGGGGCTGAGTCACTGACTTACTGGTGCTCTTTCATGCCGTCCCTAGGAGGGGTGCGTCACTGATGTGATCTTCCTGTCTGGGTTGGCGCCCCCCCTTGGGTTGTGCCGTGGCGGAGATCTTTGTGGGCTATACTCGGCCTTGTCTCAGGATGGTAAGTTGGTGGTTGAAGATATCCCTCTAGTGGTGTGGGGGCTGTGCTTTGGCAAAGTGGGTGGGGTTATATCCTTCCTGTTTGGCCCTGTCTGGGAGTATCATCGGATGGGGCCACAGTGTCTCCTGACCCCTCCTGTCTCAGCCTCCAGTATTTATGCTGCAGTAGTTTATGTGTTGGGGGGCTAGGGTCAATTTGTTATATCTGGAGTACTCCTCCTGTCTTATCCGGTGTACTGTGTGAATTTAAGTATGCTCTCTCTAATTCTCTCTTTCTTTCTTTCTCTCTTTTTTTCTCTCTCTCGAAGGACCTGAGCCCTAGGACCATGCCTCAGGACTACCTGGCATGATGACTCCTTGCTGTTCCCAGTCCACCTGGCCGTGCTGCTGCTCCAGTTTCAACTGTTCTGCCTGAGGCTATGGAATCCTGACCTGTTCACCGGACGTGCTACCTGTCCCAGACCTATTATTTGACCATGCTGGTCATTTATGAACATTTGAACATCTTAGCCATGTTCTGTTATAATCTCCACCCGGCACAGCCAGAAGAGGACTGGCCACCCCTCATAGCCTGATTCCTCTCTAGGTTTCTTCCTAGGTTTTGGCCTATCTAGGGAGTTTTTCCTAGCCAACGTGCTTCAACACCTGCATTGCTTGCTGTTTGGGGTTTTAGGCTGGGTTTCTGTACAGCACTTTGAGATATCAGCTGATGTACGAAGGGCTATATGAATACATTTGATTTGATTTGATTTATTCTTATCCGTATATTTTTCGAAATTGCACTGTCGGTTAGGGGCACGTAAGTAGGCATTGCACTGTAAGGTTGTGTTCGGAGCATGTAACTAATACAATTTGATTTGATTTGACATACTGACTGCACTCTAATTTGGCTATCCACAGAGAGACACTGAGAGAGTTGCAGAGGAAGATGGTGACATGGTAAGCAGAGGTATAGTGATGGTTGTTAATGTAGTAATGATAAAGAGGGTTGAATGTGCTCGCCTGTATTTTCTGCAAGAAAAACAAGAGTGGAAATATTTCCTTTAAAAGGTGTATAGACGATAAAGTGTGATTGGATTGAATCCTTGCCTTTATAAGTGCTATAACAGCAGACATACAATATATGTTGGTTCTTTCTGGGCATATAATCAGGAGAGATGAAGATATGGAGCCATGTGGTGATGAGAGGACATTTGATTAGACATACAGTAACCTTTTGTTATCCCTTGCTATTTTTTTCCCCTCTTGGCCCACCGGGTGTTTTTTGTATTTCTGTGTTGAAGTGACAACGGTTCATGGATCCTGGTACAAAGATACCCTGACAAATATCTCACTGTTGGGGAAGGGCAATAAATCACTGTGTGTTAAATTGCAAAACAGATTTTGTGGAATGGAAGAAAGACTGATATTAGACCACACACCCATGTGTCCGCTAGTAACAGAGAAACAGCATGCAGATCAAGGGCTGCACAGCTGCTTCTAAAACATATAAAACACACACACACACAGCTATGTCTTACTATACTTGAGAGGACTTTTTGGGGACCAACAAATGATTCCCATTCAAAATGCTATTGTCCCTAAACCCTAACACTTAACTTTAACCCATTAACCCTAACTCATAACCTTAATTTGAACCTGTAAAACCTAAGTCCTAACCCTAACCACCAACACTAACCCTAAATCTTACTTAAAACTTCTTATGGCTGGGGGCAGTATTGAGTAGCTTGGATGAATAAGGTGCCCAGAGTAAACTGCTTGCTACTCAGGCCCAGTTGCTAATATATGCATATTATTAGTAGATTTGGATAGAATACACTCAGAAGTTTCTAAAACTGTTTGAATGATGTCTGTGAATATAACAGAACTCATATGGCAGGCAAAAACCTGAGATAAAATCTGAGGTTTGTAGTTTTTCAAGTCATTGCCTATTGAATATACATTGTCTATGGGGTCATATTGCACTTCCTAAGACTTCCACTAGATGTCAACAGTCTTTAGAACCTTGTTTGAGGCTTCTACTGTGAAGGAGGGGGGAATGAGAGCTGATTGAGTCAGGGGTCTGCCAGAGTGGCATGAGCTGATCACGCGCGCTCACTTGAGAGCGACCTGCGTTCCATTGCAATTCTAAAGACAAAGGAATTCTCCGGTTGGAACATTATTGAAGATTAATGTTAAAAACATCATAAAGATTGATTCTATACATCGTTTGACATGTTTCTACGAACTGTACTATAATTTTTAAAAACTTTCTGTCTTAACTTTCGCCTGGACTTGCCCGCGCCTCGTGAGTTTGGATTTGTTTACTAAACGCGTTAACAAAAGGATGTATTTGGACATAAATTATGGAATTTATCGAACAAAACATACATTTATTGTGGAACTGGGATTCCTGGGAGTGCATTCTGATGAAGATCATCAAAGGTAAGTGAATATTTATAAGGCTATTTCTGACTTCTGTTGACTCCACAACATGGCGGGTATCTGTTTGGCTTGTTTTGTTGTCTGAGCGCTGTACTCAGATTATTGCATGGTGTGCTTTTTCCGTAAAGTTTTTTAAAATCTGACACAACGGTTGCATTAAGGAGAAGTGGACCTAAAATTCCATGCCTAACAGTTGTATCTTTTATCAATGCTTGTTATGAGTATTTCTGTAAATTGATGTGGCTCTCTGCAAAATCACCGGATGTTTTGGAAGCAAAACATTACTGAACGTAACGCACCAATGTAAACTGAGATTTTTATATATAAATATGAACTTTATCGAACAAAACATACATGTATTGTGTAACATGAAGTCCTATGAGTGTCATCTGATGAAGATCATCAAAGGTTAGTGATTAATTTTATCTCTATTTCTGATTTTTGTGACTCCTCTCTTTGGCTGGAAAAATGGCTGTGTTTTTCTGTGACTAGGCGGTGACCTAACATAATCGTTTGGTGTGCTTTCCCTGTAAAGCCTTTTTGAAATTGAACACTGTGGCGGGATTAACAACAAGTTTATCTTTAAAATGGTGTAAAATACTTGTATGTTTGAGGAATTTTAATTATGAGATTTCTGTTGTTTGAATTTGGCGCCCTGCACTTTCACTGGCTGTCATATCGATCCCGGTAGCGGGATTTCAGCCATAAGAAGTTAAAGCTAACCCCTATGCCTAAAATAGCCTTTTTACCAGTGAGGACTGGAAAAATGTCCCAACTTCTATGAATTTTAGTTGGTTTACTATTCTTTTGAGCACTTTTGGTACTCACAAGTATAGTAACCCTAACCCATACCCTAAACTTAACCACTTACCCTAACCATAATTGTAACCATAACCCTAAAGCTAACCCCTAAGCTTTAAATAGCCTTTGTCCTCATGGGGATGTGGGAAATGTCCCCAGGAGGGAGAATTTTCCTTGTTTTACTATCAGGATTTTAGGTCCCCCCCAAGGATATAAGTACAACCCCTCTCACACACACACAGTATGAGTGGGGTGTGTTCAGTGCTGGGAGTGTGTTTTTGGCTGGGTAGCTGGCTGTGACCTCTGCTGCAGCATGCATGCCAGAGTTTTGTGTGTCTGTGTTCTGTGATATCATCACTCTGAGCCCCCTTCAGTTGTCCCCTCTTCATTCCCTGCTTTCTGGTTGGCTGAGCTCCTCCGCTCTAGCCCTGCCACTGAGACTCCATTGTGATGCAGATTTGGGGGATTGGGATGGAGGGATAGAGATATGGGGGATGGTAGGACAGGGGGTGGGTAGAGGCGCTCTCTGTGAGTGTTTTCGGGTGGTGTTACTGTTAAGTGTGACCTGGCAACCCTGCTTGGCTGGGTGTCTGGCGTGGCCTGGGGGAGGGGAGAGACGGAGAGGGATATCTAGAATTCTCCTCCTCTCAGCAATCCTTCACTCTGTATGCATGACTCAAACATCAAGCATCTCTCTCAGTCCCTCACCATCACCTCCCCATCTTGGAATTGAGAACAATGTCTTGTTTTTCAATGCATCATACAAGTATTGGTGTAGAAATGGTCTCAAAAGGAGAATAAATTGCATCTTAATAGTATAATTCAATTCTTAAATAATGATCTCAATTCCAGCTCAAAGGTTGTGTTGTTGTTGTTGACTTAAAGTGTAATATCTAATAAAACAGGATTAAAGCAATACATAGCAGAGAGGGTTCTCTCAATGTGATTTCCGTGTAGTTTGAAAGGCTAGAAAAGACTATTGAGAATTTTGTGATCCACTGAGACAGAATTGTTATAAATTCTGGTTGTTTGTGTGTGTGTGTGTGTGTGTGTGTGTGTGTGTGTGTGTGTGTGTGTGTGTGTTTTCTGTCTGTCTAGGTACATGTATGGGTCTGTATATGCATGTGTATGTGTGTGTGTGTTGTGTTGGGGGGTGGGGGGCTGTCTGGTTCTTATAACGTCTGCAGCTTAAACTCTGCCCAAGCTCTTCCCAGCTGTCGGAGAGTAATCCAGTCCCCCTCTACCCCTCTTTCCTTCACTCTATCTCTCTCTCTTCTCTTTCTTCTCTCTCTCTCTTCTCTTTCTTCTCTCTCTCTCAGATTCAGATTTAGATACACTTCATTAACATGAATGAAAAAGCCACTGTTGCTAAAGCAAAGTGAGATAATGGCATCAACAATAACAGTAAAAATTATAATAAGTTATAGTGTTTTATTAGTTGTATGTATGGGATACATATGGTATACGTTGTCCAATAACATGCTTACTTTCAGGTTCCTTCTCGACAATACGAACATAAAGTAAATAACAGTAAATAGCAGTAGAATAGAATAAACATGATGCCGCGTGCCTTCCCCAGGTACCGTTTTTAGATAGAGGATAGATAAATGAGTTTATTAGTCACATGCACAAGGTCACAGATATAATCGCAGGGTACAGTGGAATTGTTATCCTCTGAGCTCCAACAGTACAGGTCAAAAAAATAAAAGTGAATGACAAGTCCGGGGGACAGGAGGGGGGCAGGAGAGGGGCAGGATGGGGACAGGAGGGCAGGAGTGTGGGCAGTAGGGTGGCAGGCGGAGCAGGAGGGGTCAGGAGGAGCAGGAGGGGGACAGGAGCACGGACCACGGAGTCCGTGCGCCATGCCTTCTTCACCACCTGTGTGGTTTGACCATTTCAAACCACACAGAGGATGGCTGACAAATGTATGGAATCGATACATTGCTATTGTGTTTCAATGATGCGTGTGGGGTATGCACACACTCCCTTATCTCACTGAAAAAGACACTGATATATTATTGTCAGCCCAGCTCTCTTGTCCCTCCCTCGTTCATTGTTTCATTGGATCCTTTCGATCAACACACAATGCTAGTGTTGGGGTAACTACTCTGAAAATATAGTTCACCTATCTACGAATTACTTCACACTACAAGAAATTAAGCTATACTAAAGCTAACCTTAAGACAAAAACGGTTTACTTAACTAAAGTAAACAAGTAAGTAATTCACTACATTCAAACTATTTTGTGACTAATTATCATATGCAAATCAGAAATTTCATAGACAAAAAATTGCAAGAACAGATCACTTTGATGTAATTTAGCCTATAAAACACAAAAACTATCTTTCAAGTGAGAATTTGGCAGGCCCCCAAAATTAAATTATTGCCTTCTTCACCCATGTTTTATTAAAATTGTGTGTAGTTCCAGGAGTTAGGTACCTGGCAAAAAGGTAATTAACAGCTGAAAACACTGCTAAGATTCAAATTTAGTTCAATACTACCAAGCTACTGCAAAATGAAGTAAACAAATCCTTTAGAGTCTTTTGACTCACCCTTGCGTCAATCTAAGTAACGTAATAAAAAAATCCCTATCAACATCCGTCAGTTTAATATCAGTTTTTTTATGGGCTGCTGCTTGTCAGCCTTCCACATCTGCAGTGGAAGGTGGCCGAGCTATACAGCGGCATTCTTCTGGCAGGACTCATTTGATGTCGGTATCATCCGAACCGTTTGGCCTACAAATGAATATGAGCCCTTCTTTGAAAGAATAGACTCATGATCCCCACAAGTGTCACTGGACTCGTCTGAAGGTAACCCATACAAATAAATGGAAGTATGGAGGTAGTTTTGTTCCCACACAAATAAGGGGTTAAATATGTGTCCAAAAAACCACAAACATTTCCTGAGCTTTCTTATATCTCCTAGATATAGGACAGAAACTTCAAAACCTTATTCCTTATGAATTATTTTTTGACCTATGTTTAGAGGTTAAACTATCACCTACATTTAGAGGTTAAACTACTCCCCAACACTATGCAATGAACACGCTTGACTTCCAGGAGCAATAATCGTCCCTAGAACAGATCACACTTATTGGGGCCATCAGTGGGTCTTCACTGTCCCAAAAAAGAAAGCATCTTACACAAATAGGATTACAGGGACGGACGGACGGGACTGTGATGTTGATGGTATCCTAAATGAAATGATAAAATATACCACAAATTGGCTATACTTAAACTCTTTAACATCATCCTTAGCTCTGGCACCAAGGACTGATCACCCCAATCCACAAAAGTGTGGACAAATTTGACCCCAATAACTACCGTGGGATATGAGTCGACAGCAACCTTGGGAAAATCCTCTGCATTATCATTAACAGCAGACTCGTACATTTCCTCAGTGAAAATAATGTACTGAGCAAATGTCAAATTGGCTTTTTACCAAGTGACCTCCTTGCAGTTTGCTTACGGCACGTTCACACAGATGAGCAGGGACCCAGGGCATCTTTATTTTGGTATATCTCAGAATCAGTAGAAAGGCCTCTTTAGTGTCCTGTTTTCATAACTGTGACCTTAATTGGCTGCCATCTGTAAGCTGTTAGTGTCTTAACGACCGTTCCACAGGTGCATGTTCATTAATTGTTTATGGTTCATTGAACAAGCATGGGAAACAGTGTTAAAACCCTTTACAATAAAGATCTGTGAAGTTATTTGGATTTTTAGGAATTATCTTTGAAAGACAGGGTCCTGAAAAAGGGACGTTTCTTTTTTTGCTGAGTTTATGTATAAGCTGGAAGTAGAAGCCTAAGCGTTGTTGTTCACTGGTTTACTCCAATTAGGGGAAGGGTGGTAGGGTTAGAAGGTAATAAAGGAAAATATATTTAAACAAATAAATGTGTATATATATATGTATTTATATGAATGTATGTGTATATGTATGTATTTATATGTGAGAGAGAGAAGACAGTGAGAGAGAGAAGACAGTGAGAGAGAGAGAAGACAGTGAGAGAGAGAGAGTGTACAGACAGTGTGGGAGAGAGAGTACAGACAGTGAGAGAGAGAGAGAGAGAGAGAGAGAGAGAGAGAGTACAGACAGTGAGAGAGAGAGTACATACAGTGAGAGAGAGAGAGAGAGTACAGACAGTGAGAGAGAGAGAGAGTACAGACAGTGAGAGAGACTTAATTAACATAATTACAACACTGTGTATAGACATTATATGACTTTAATATTTTGGAGCTTTTGTAAGTGTAATGTTTACTGTTAATTTTTTATTGTTAATTTAACTTTTGTTTATTATCTATTTCACTTGCTTTGACAATGTTAACATATGTTTCCCATTCCAATAAAGCTCTTTAAATTTAATTGAGAGAAAGAGAGAGAGAGAGAGAGAGCGATAGCGCAGAGAGATAGAGAGAGAGAAATAGAGATCGAGAGAGAGGATGAGGTCTACTATACCTCGACCAGCTTTGCTCTCATTCATTATTTGGTTGCCGTTTTGTTCCAATTTAAATGTTTTACCTATCTGCCATTGCATCTGGGTTTGGAGCATCATGGCAGTGTGTTGAGCTCAGTTGACAGTGGCCTATTTTTAACCCTCTATCTTTTGCCCCCAATTCTCTCTCTTGCCTCCTCCAGTTTGTCAAAACATGGTTGCATTTAAAAAGCAGCCCTATAATGTAATTACTCTGCAAAGGACCCAGCATTGGGTTACTCTAAAAGCGATTCAACATTTTCAGTAATTTTCTAAGGAATACAGGGCCATGGTTTTGTGATAGTAACTTGAAGCTTACCATATTTTATACTGTATATAAACATGGCCAAAATGTGCATCAAAGGTTTGTGGAGTGTCTTGTTCTTTAGCTCTTAATATGAGAGACATGCTTTTGTTGATAATGAATGTGTCTATTCATGGATTGCACGTTGCGTCACAACGTGGTTTTGAATGTTCGGTTTAGGACTGATGCCAAACTAAGCATTCTACTCAATGCATCCTCATTGGAGGCGGAAGAAGATTTGGTATAAAGTTTATTACTGTGGCTTGAAAACACAATGGCATTTCTAAAGAAGGCAAATAATAAGTAAGAAAACCTTTTGTCATCCTTTGGATTTTGCCAGATTAACTTTAGATGCAGTATAATGTTAGCTAGCTAGCTAAGATTGAGGGGAGACCTCCCAATTTGAGCAAGCTAACATTAGCATTGCTAGCTATTTTTGACAAACTTTGCTAGCCAATGACAACATTGCCACCTGTCTAAAGTAAATTTGACATGATGATGATGGCAAAAATGTTTCCTACTAAATATGTGCTTACTTTACCAATGTCATCATATTCCCAAGTATAGTGTAATTTAGACGACACAGTCATTAGCCCTGGTTCAAAGTCATTAGCCTCCGTTCTACTAATATGGCTGCGGCGTCATTAGAACATTGATAACAATGGCAACGACAAGACCGAGTGATGGAGGTGCAACCCATGAATTCCATAACACCCAGATACATACTGACAACCTAAAGGCATGGAATATTCATTTTTTGTTAGGTATCAATCCCACCTCCCTCCTGTGAGCTTCTTCTCTCCACTCACAGGTTTAGGCGGTTGCTTGGGTAACTCAGATGTCACTCATGTAAATGAGGTTAGGAGGAGTCTCCAGCCAGGAGGGCTGCTGGGTGCCCTCAACTCTTCTCTCCTCTCCTCTCCTTTCCTCGTTAGATTAATAACACCTCGAGTGGCAGCCTGCGAGCTGGGGCTTGTTCAACGCTCACACATGGTCGGCTAGCATTGACCTCCACTAGCCTGGCATGGCTAGCCATAGCTAGCTAGCTCTGTCTGTCCGCCTCCTGGTGGACTGATTGGAGGTGATTGATTATCCATTGATCAGTAGTAAAGGGGCAGTCTGGAGGTGGTGATGGGGGGACAGGGGTATGTTTACAGGCATGACTCATCAGGGAATAGGTGCCGTCAGACCCCAGAGGATTTACTGTTTCTGCCCATACATTCACTCCTTGTCAGAGCTTGAGGAACAGCCCTGACACACAGACACATAAAAACACAGCCTGTTGAGTATATCTCCGGCTGACAGGTACAATATGAGAGGCACTTGCTAATATAACAGGAAGAGAGACACAGTGGGGCAAAAAAGTATTTAGTCAGCCACCAATTGTGTAAGTTCTCTCACTTAAAAAGATGAAAGAGGCCTGTAATTTTCATCATAGGTACACTTCAACTATGACAGACAAAATGAAAAAAAAAATCCAGAAAATCACATTGTAGGATTTTTAATGAATTTATTTGCAAATTATGGTGGTGAATAAGTATTTGGTCAATAACAAAAGTTTATCTCAATACTTTGTTATATACCCTTTGTTGGCAATGACAGAGGTCAAACGTTTTCTGTAAGTCTTCACAAGGTTTTCACACACTGTTGCTGGTATTTTGGCCCATTCCTCCATGCAGATCTCCTCTAGAGCAGTGATGTTATGGGGCTGTTGCTGGGCAACATGGACTTTCAACTCCCTCCAAAGATTTTCTATGGGGTTGAGATCTGGAGACTGGCTAGGCCACTCTTGGACCTTGAAATGCTTCTTACAAAGCCACTCCTTCATTGCCTGGGCGGTGTGTTTGGGATCATTGTCATGCTGAAAGACCCAGCCACGTTTCATATTCAATGCCCTTGCTGATGGAAGGAGGTTTTCCCTCAAAATCTCACGATACATGGCCCCATTCATTCTTTCCTTTACACGGATCAGTCGTCCTGGTCCCTTTGCAGAAAAACAGCCCCAAAGCATGCTGTTTCCACCCCCATGCTTCACAGTAGGTATGGTGTTCTTTGGATGCAACTTAGCATTCTTTGTCCTCCAAACACAACGAGTTGAATGTTTAGCAAAAAAGTAATATTTTGGTTTCATCTGACCATATGACATTCTCCCAATCTTCTTCTGGATCATCCAAATACTCTCTAGCAAACTTCAGATGGGCCTGGACATGTACTGGCTTAAGCAGGGGGACACGTCTGGCACTGCAGGATTTGAGTCCCTGGTGGCGTAGTGTGTTACTGATGGTAGGCTTTGTTACTTTGGTCCCAGCTCTCTGCAGGTCATTCACTAGGTCCCCCCGTGTGGTTCTGGGATTTTTGCTCACCGTTCTTGTGATCATTTTGACCCCACGGGGTGAGATCTTGCGTGGAGCCCCAGATCGAGGGAGATTATCAGTGGTCTTGTATGTCTTCCATTTCCTAATAATTGCTCCCACAGTTGATTTCTTCAAACCAAGCTGCTTACCTATTGCAGATTCAGTCTTCCCAGACTGGTGCAGGTCTACAATTTTGTTTCTGGTGTCCTTTGACAGCTCTTTGGTCTTGGCCATAGTGGAGTTTGGAGTGTGACTGTTTGAGGTTGTGGACAGGTATCTTTTATACTGATAACAAGTTCAAACATGTGCCATTAATACAGGTAACGAGTTGAGGACAGAGGAGCCTTTTAAAGAAGACGTTACACGTCTGTGAGAGCCAGAAATCTTTCTTGTTTGTAGGTGACCAAATTTGCAAATAAATTCATTAAAAATCCTACAATGTGATTTTCTGGATTTTTTTTCTCATTTTGTCTGTCATAGTTGAAGTGTACCTATGATGAAAATTACAGGCCTCTCTCATCTTTTTAAGTGGGAGAACTTGCACAATTGGTGGCTGACTAAATACTCGTTTGCCCCACTGTTCCAAAGGAACAAAGTGTCACTTTCCTATTCCTTCCTCCAGGGCTGACTTAACAAGGTTATTATGGATTTGATATGATGTGATTGTGTGACTGTGACAGGAGATCAATGGGAGAAAAATTAGGGGACTCCCCATGTGACCAATGGAGGGGGATCAGGATCAAGGGGGGACCTGTCACCTGAGGCCTTGTATTAGGTATGGGGGCAGGGGGGTGTAGGAGTCAACTACTCTCTGGAGGTGGGGGTGGTGGGGTGGGATTTGGGGTTGTGTAACAGCTGGAACATGTGATCTGGTGGTCCTTGAGGACATGCGTAACCCCGGCACCCCTGGGCTGGGCTGGGCTGGGCCAGACAGCAGTAAGCCGATCAGCCTGAGGACCAAGGGTCTGTGGTGGGGCAGATAATCTGATTGAATCCAATGACATTGAATGTGATAAATATAGACGGCCATAATATGATGTGATCTCCTTCCCCATATTGATGCAATGGGAGGATTTAGGTCTATAGATGTGTATGTGTAACAAACATGGCCATGTGACATGCACAAAGTGGAGATGATCAGCTTGGTGTATGTATATGACTGGAGCAATTGGATTTCGTGGCCTGATTTCTGTGACTTGATGCATGAGTTATGAAGGGGTGTATGAAGAGTGGTATAATATCTTGGTTAATAAAATCTGGAATGCAAAGTTAGGTGATCTATGGACGCTATAAGGTCCACCGTGATGTGGAGGTGTTCTGGATGAAAGGGATCTGTCATCTCTGTGTATGATTGATGTTGATGTGGCAGGTTTTGGGGAGAGCTCCGTTTTCCTCCACTGACCTAACAGGAGCTCGTTCCTAAACATTCCAGTGTATCCAATGTTTCCCTAAACTTACAAATGCAGATGTCACCAGATCCACCTTTCTCTTACATGGAGCTACCTTCCACTTCCCTGAGAGAGAAGGACGTACAGTATAGAAGAAATAACCCAGGCTGATAATTATTTTTTTCTTCATTCCACATTTCATTCTCCAAGAGAAGCAGCATCATATGTAGTCACTCAGCTCTGCTCAACACAACCTGCAACACACACACATGCACACATGCTCAGACAAACTAACAGGATAATAAATGTATCACTGGTGGAGGGGCATGTAATAAAGAGAAGGAAAGTGCGTAGCGTCTTATTTAACTAGCCTGTCTGGTTTTATGTTGTGTTTAGAATGCTCAGGAGATTTGTTTACACAGATTGATGGGGCTGTCAGGGAAAGTTGGTTAGGAGGAGTAGGTGAGTTTTCCCTCCTAATGGGCTGGGCGACCCCTGGCTCCTTAAGGCCAGGCTGATCTGTAGTAATTAATGATCAGCCCAGAGGTGCAGCTAGAGGAGCCTTATCTCACATTTTGAGGCTGTCATTAAACACACTGCTCTCTGAAGGGGAGGGGCATGCTCCAAGGTAACACAACTACCTGTCACAGCGGTTTGTGTTTGTTTTCATGCATGCTCATGCACACACTCATATACACACATACACACGAAAGGTTGTCTCGGGGCATCAGCTGGATATAAGTTGAGCCAAGGAATGAAAATGTCACATCAAGGTAAAGATTTGTCAAGGTAACAGTGCTGACTAGATATCCCCTTTCCCTTTTATCTCTCACAATGGTGTGTGTACATTCTCTCAGAGCAGTGTCACACCATACTCCCAGGGTATCTTGGGGCACAACAAGTTGGCTTTACATTGAGTAAAGAGAGTTTATGGGCCGTGTGCCCTTGCACTCAGAGCTGTCAACAAACAAAAACAGGACAGAGAAAGGAGGGCATTCTTACTGCTGGAAACTCAGGATCAAACCCTGTTAGCGGGGCCATCTGACCTGACCAGGAAAAACTCCCCATTTGAGCTTAGCCATTCTCTCTGCTGGTGTGGTCAATCTGAAGAGAGCGAAACCTTATAAAGGCTTAAAGTGGTTGGTGCCAGCCTCACAGTAATCGGCCGGTGTGTGAGACAGTGAGGTTGTGACTGTTTCTGTGATGTATTGCCTTGCTATTCCAAGCAGAGCAAAGGGAAATGTCTCATTGTTAATATGTGCTGAGTGTCAGGGATGCGGTCTAACCTGCAGCAGCTGCATGGGAGCCATGCTTTGGGTGGCCAGCGGAAATCAACATGAATATGCACCTATCAGATGGGGGAAACAGATGGGTGGAGGGCAGTGGCGAGCAAGACAACTACCTACCGCTCCTTACTGCTGATGTGTTACTGAAAAAGTATTGAGCCCAATCTCCCATATTTTATTTTTAATTCAACATTTATTAACATATTCTATCTAACTAGATATTCCAGCTATCCATAAAAATAACTTTGTACCCACTAGAATTTATTGACACACCGGTACGTCAATCTAAGTAACATAGTTTAAAAAATCTCCATCAAAATCCGTCAGTTTAAGTTAGAGACCTCTGTTTGCATTGGATGGGTTTCCATCCACCGCATCCGCCGATGTCGCACTTCCGCATCTCCGGTAAAAGTTGGCAGAGCCAGAGCGGCCTGGCTCTGCCAATGAAAATCGGTCTTCTTACGTCTGTAGCGTCCGAATGGTTTGACCTAGAAACTCTATGGAAAGGGGAAATTCTCACGAACACAATGGTGTTCTACGTTTTGCTCTACAACCCCCATAAGTGTCATGGGACTTGTCTGAAGGTAACCATTTTTTTTTTAATTAAAGAAGTATAGGTAGGTTTGTGCATACCCTAAAAAGGGGTTAAATATGTGTAAAATATATATATATTTCCTGAGCTTTTTAAATTTTTTATATCTCCTAGATAACCTATTTTTTTTTTTTTTTTATTGTCATTTTTGCCATTTATGAATTTTATTCAATGCATTTCTCTGGGCTATAGTAGTAAAGGCCAAATAAAAATAAAAAACATATTCCTAAATGGGTTCTAAAGTTGTAAATCAAATAGCTAAATGTCCATAGTATGACCATCTTAAAACAAAAACGCTTTGAAACCACTCCCTAGCGGCTTAGACTTTTAAGAATGAATAAACAAACTAAAACAACCCATGTAAATTGAGCCAAAATGTTTTCCCCTCCCACCAGCCAGATAAAACGTACCTGCCCAGCCCCAAGCATGCACCCTTGGCAGAGTAGAGCAAACCACACCCCTTGCTGAATCTTCATAACTTTTTCATCAGCTTGCATCATCACATCATCCAGAGATAGATCTGACAGGTGTAACAGTATAATTTTTAAACCGTCCCCTCACCCATACCCGGGCGCGAACCAGGGACCTTCTGCACACATCAACAACTGACGCCTACGAAGCGTCGTTACCCATCGCTCCACAAAAGCCGCGGCCCTTGCAGAGCAAGGGGAACTACTACTTCAAGGTCTCAGAGCAGGTGACGTCACTGATTGAAACGCTATTTAGCGCCCACGCTAACTAAGCTAGCCGTTTCACATCCGTTACACTCACCCCCCTTTTGACCTTCCTCCTTTTTCCGCAGCAACCAGTAATCCGGGTCAACAGCATCAATGTAACAGTACAAATTTAGACCGTCCCTCGCCCATACCCGGGCGCGAACCAGGGACCTTCTGCACACATCAACAGTCACCCTCGAAGCATCGTTACCCATCGCTCCACAAAAGCCGCGGCCCTTGCAGAGCAAGGGGAACTACTACTTCAAGGTCTCAGAGCAAGTGACGTCACTGATTGAAACGCTATTTAGCGCCCACGCTAACTAAGCTAGCCGTTTCACATCCGTTACACTCACCCCCCTTTTGACCTTCCTCCTTTTTCCGCAGCAACCAGTAATCCGGGTCAACAGCATCAATGTACAAATAGCGCCCACGCTAACTAAGCTAGCCGTTTCACATCCGTTACACTGGCACTACTGTCATGTTACAGAGAGATGGAGAGATGGAGAATACAGAATACAACTTACTCTAGACCACTCCACTGCAACATATATTCTGCATTGGTTGTATGTTAGCTAGGTACAGCATGTAAACCAAGGCTAGATTGCTGACCCAGACTATCATTTTCACTGTTTTGTCCATGAATAAAGGCAAGAGATTCTCCATGAATAACATGTCTGAGGATGTTGGTTCACTTTAAGCCTGCAGGTCATATAAGCTCATATTCCTAGAGTGTCTCAGTCTCACAAGAGAGAGAAGAGAGAGAGAGATAGAGAGGTCATGATCAGATGAGCTCCTGCATTTTTCAGCATGTTCTTAAAAAAAAGGTAGATTTAGAGTTAGATAAACTTGGATTTTTTTTCAGGAACATATACAGGAGGCTACCCTCTACAACATAACCTTCACTCCAAATCAAAACTCAAAACCTACAACCTGATTTTGGACGGAATTACGGAATCACCTGGAAGGCTTACAACTACCAAAGATTATTATTCCAAAGCTATACAGCAAATTCTCTGGAAAACAACAGAAACCTGAAAACACCATCCAACCTGGAACTGAGTGAGTAATGTTTTGTCTGAAGCCATATTTTATTTCCGAAAGCCAAGAAGAAAAATACATTACATTACTTTATAAGGACTGAATGCTAAATTAAGGCTGCCAAGCTTGATAAACTTCAATTAGCACTGACGTGTCAAGTCAGAGGTGTCAAAGCCTTTTAGCCCAACAATGGCAAGAGAGTCAAGCAGTCTATTCCAACCAAATGGAGAGGCCTTAGAAGCTGCCTCCCGCTGTTCAAAGATAATTAAAATACAGTACCCTGTGTATTAAAGAATGATAAGGCAAGAAAAGATCACAAAATGAAGCTCCTTATGGAAAATCAAGAGAAACTTTTTGCTGATTATTATAAAAATGGGAACATCAGCAACCTCATCTTCCACACAAACCATCCCCTGGCATGGCACAGTAATGTATTAGCACACTAACCCTCTGTTAAGAGAGGGGGTGTTAACGAGGGGTGGAAACTCAGGATACTAGACAACTAGGACTCTGAGTCAGCTAATATGAATCCCTATAAGTCTGGAACAGTAATGGTACAGGGCAACCTCAAACAGTTTCAGCTGGACTTTCACCTAATTAATAAAAATATAATTTCTCCCAAACACAGGGTGTCTAAACTCTGGTGTCCAAACACCCAACACCTTCTCTCTGAGGACCAACTAGGTTCACCTAGCCACATAAAAATACACACAGGCACAAATGACCTGAGAACAGTACTGAAGGGCCACAGTACTGAAGGGAATGATTGAAAAACCTTCTTCTACTTTCCCTAATGCACAAGATGTTATCTCCACCCTGCTACCACGAAAATACTTCCACCCTGCTACCATACAGGACTTCCACCCTGCTACCATACCACCCTGCTCAAAACCAAATGTATTCCTTGCCCATCACTCCACACTCCACAGCCTCTATGACCAGGTCCACCTATACAAGGCAGCAGTGCCCACCTTCACCTGGACTCTAAAGGACATCGCTCTCAAACGCAGCCCCCAAACGCAGCCCCCAAACGCAGCCCCCAACGAGACACTCTCCCAGACCTGCGGGACCCCCGGACCTACACATAGAGGACCCACGCCGAGAGGACCTGCATCCAGACCACAACACCACCAGCCACATACACACCCCCTCCTCAACCAATCAACACAATCCCAAGTCAACCATGCCACACCTCATTTAGGCCCCCTCAGATCAGACCTAGCCCAAGCCAATGGCATGTACCAGATGCTCAGCAGGTGCTGCTCACACTTGCTGGCCTTAGGCCAAACCACACGACCAACAAAATTGGACACTTTATGGAACACAAAGTCTTCACTATCTCATCCTGGAATATCTAAGGTCTGAGGTCATCTGCCTTTGGCCTAAAGAGCAGGAACCTGGACTTCATCAAAGAAATCGGAAATACAGACATTGTCATCCTACAAGAAACCTGGTACAGAGGAGACAGACCCACTGGTTGCCCTCTAGGTTACATAGAGATGGGTGGTTAGAGTTCATGTTATTTTAATAAGGTAACTCAACATGAACAGAATACAAAACAATAACCGTGAAAACCGAAACAGTCCTAACTGGTGCAGAAAACACAAAGACAGGAAACAATCGCCCACAAACCCCAACACAAAACAAGCTACCTAAATATGGTTCCCAATCAGAGACAATGACTAACACCTGCCTCTGATTGAGAACCATATCAGGCCAACCACAGAAACAGACAAACTAGACACACAATATAGAATGCCCACCCAGCTCACGTCCTGACCAACACTAAAACACACAAGAACTATGGTCAGAACGTGACAAGCAGACCTAACTCACTCCATTAAATTAATCAAAACAGGAACATTTGATATTTGGCTAGAAATTCAAAAGGAAATTATCGTAACAGAGAAAAACGTCCTTCTGTGTGCTACCTATATCACCCCACTAGAATCCCCATACTTTAATGAAGACAGCCTCTTCATCCTGGAGGGGGAAATCAATATTTTCCAGGCCCAGGGACATGTACTAGTCTGGCGACCGAAATCCCAGAACCGGACAAGAACCTGACACCCTCAGCACACAGGGGGAAAAACACCTGTCTGGAGGTGACAGCATTCCCTCCCCAATATGCCCCCCTAGGCACAACTATGACAACATAACCAACAAAAGCGGGTCACAACTCCTGCAGCTCTGTCGCACGCTGGGTATGTAGATAGTCAATGTTAGGCTTCGAGGGAACTCCTATGGTAGGTACACCTACAGCCCATCTCTTGGCAGTAGTACTGTAACTACTTTATCACTGACCTCAACCCAGAGTCTCTCAGAACGTTCACAGTCAGCCCACTGACACCCCTATCAGACCACAGCGAAATTATATAGATGGAAGGAATGTAGTTTGGAAACCTACCAAAAAACAATTAGACAACAACAAATTCAATCCCTTTCAGATAACTACATGGATAAAACATTCTACTGTAATAATGAAGGTGTAAACTTGTCAGTAGAAAATCTTAACAGTATATTTGACCTCTCAGCTTCCCTGTCAAATCTAAAAATCTCAAATAGAAAACCGAAGAAAATGAACAACAATGACAAATGATTTGATGAAGAATGCAAAAATCTAAGAAAGAAATTGAGAAACCTGTCTAACCAAAAACATAGAGACCCGGGAAACCTAAGTCTACGCATTCACTATGTTGAATCACTAAAACAATACAGAAATACACTACGGAAAAAGAAGGAACAGCACGTCAGAAATCAGCTCAATGTAATTGAAGAATCCATAGACTCTAACCACTTCTGGGAAAATTGGAAAACACTAAACAAACAACAGCACGAATAATTATCTATCCAAAATGGAGATGTATGGGTAAACCACTTCTCCAATCTTTTTGGCTCTATAACAAAAAAAACACAGCAGAAACATATACATGATCAAATACAAATCTTAGAATCAACTATTAAAGACTACCAGAACCCACTGGATTCTTCAATTACCTTGACGGAGCTACAGGACAAAATAAAAACCCTCCAATCCCCAAAAAATGTGGTGTTGATGGTATCCTCAATGAAATGATCAAATATACAGACAACAAATTCCAATTGGCTATACTAAAACTCTTAAACATCATCCTTAGCACCGGCATCTTCCCCAATATTTGGAACCAAGGACTGATCACCCCAATCCACAAATGTGGAGACAAATTTGACCCCAATAACTACCGTGGGATATGCGTCAACAGCAACCTTGAGAAAATCCTCTGCATTATCATTCACAGCAGACTCGTCTATTTCCTCAGTGAAAACAATGTACTGAGCAAATGTCAAATTGGCTTTTTACCAAATTATCATACGACACACATTCACCCTGCACACCCTAATTGACAAACAAACAAACCAAAACAAGTCAAAGTCTTCTCATGCTTTGTTGATTTCAAAAAAGCCTTGGACTCAATTTGGCATGAGGGTCTGCTATACAAATTGATGGAAAGTGGTGTTGTAGGAAAAACCTACAACATTATAAAATCCATGTACACAAACAACAAGTGTGCAGTTAAAATAGGCAAAAAAACACACACATTTCTTCCACAGGGCCGTGGGGTGAGACAAGGATGCAGCTTAAGCCCCACCTTATTCAACATATATATCAACGAATTGGCGAGGGACTGCAGCACCTGGCCTCACCCTACTATAATCTGAAGTCAAATGTCTACTGTTTTCTGATGATCTGGTGCTTCTGTCACCAACCAAGGAGGGCCTACAGCAGCACCTAGATCTTCTACACAGATTCTGTCAGACCTGAGCCCTGGCAGTAAATCTCAGTAAGACCAAAATAATGTTATTCCAAAAAAGGTCCAGTCGTCAGGACCACAAATACAAATTCCATCAAGACACCGTTGCCCTAGCGCACACAATAATCTATACATACCTTGGCCTAAACATCAGCGCCACATGTAACTAACACAAAGCTGTGAACGATCTGAGAGACAAGGCAAAAAGGGCATTCTATGGCATCAAAAGGAACATGAAATCTGACATACCAATTAGGATCTGGCTAAAAATACTTGACTCAGTTATTGCCCTTTATGGTTGTGAGGTCACCAACCCAGAATTCACAAAATGGGACAAACACCAAATTGAAACTGCTTGCAGAATTCAGCAAAAAATATCCTCAGTGTACAACATAGAACACCAAATAATGCATGCAGAGCAGAATTAGGCCGATACCCGCTAATGGTCAAAATCTAGAAAAGAGACGTCAAATTCTACAACCAACTAAAAGGAAGTGATTCCCAAACCTTCCATGACAAAGCCATCACCTACAGAGACATGAACCTGGAGGAGAGTCCCCTAAGCAAGCTGGTCCTGGGGCTCTGTTCACAAACACAAACACACCCCACAGAACCCCAGGATAGCAACACAATTAGACCCAATCATGAGAAAACAAAAAGATAATTACTTGACACATTGGAAAGAAACTAGAATGCTATTCGGCCCTAAACAGAGAGTACACAGTGGCAGAATACCTGACCACTCTGACTGACCCAAACTTAAGGAAAGCTTTGACTATGTACAGACTCAGTGAGCATAGCCTTGCTATTGAAAAAGGCCGCCGTAGGCAGACCTGGCTCTCAAGAAAATACAGGCTATGTGCACACTGCCCACAAGATGAGGTGGAAACTGAGCTGTGCTTCCTAACCTCCTGCCAAATGTATGACCATATTAGAGACATATTTCCCTCAGATTACACAGATCCACAAAGAATTTGAAAACAAACCCGATTTTCATAAACTCCCATATCTACTGGGTGAAATACCACAGTGTGCCATCACAGCAAGCTTTGTGACCTGTTGCCACAAGAAAACGTTTATTTCACTTTTGTATATTATCTACTTCACTTGCTTTGGCAATGTTAACATATGTTTCCCATGCCAATAAAGCCCCTTTTGAGAGAGAGAGAGAGAGAGAGAGAGAGAGAGAGAGAGAGAAAGAGAGAGAGAGAATTCAATATGTGCAATGGCTTAGTATGTGTATGAGAGAGAGAGAGAAAGTAAAAATTGTGAGAGGAATGTTTGTGTGCTCTGTAGATTTTTGCCTGCTCAGGCGAAAACGTAAACGCTTCATATGGAGTCTCAAAATAGAGATTAATTAAATTATTAATTAAAACATGGACCTGGACATAACATAATAACATGGACATAATAAAACATGGACCTGCTGTACAACCTCCCTTTCCAACATCCCTGCATGAGAGAGAGAGAGAGACAAAGGGAGGGAGGGAAAGGGAGGGAGAGCAGCCAGACATAAACGAGGATCATGTAAGGCACTGGGTCACTACAAGCCAGTCTATATTTCAGCATGTTTGTAGTGTGTCCTGTTTATTCTACAAAATGTTTGGTCAAATCACATCCCACCGTCTCTTCCTTCTAGCTCTGTGTTTGCAACCCCACCCAACGCTATCTCTCTCACTCCCTCACCTAGATCACTACCCCCCTCTATCTCTCTCACTCCCTCACCTAGATCACTACCCCCCTCTAACTCTCTCACTCCTTCACCTAGATCACTACCCCCCTCTATCTCTCTCACTGCCTCACCTAGATCACTACCCCCCTCTATCTCTCTCACTCCCTCACCTAGATCACTACCCCCCTCTATCTCTCTCACTCCCTCACCTAGATCACTACCCCCCTCTATCTCTCTCACTCCCTCACCTAGATCACTACCCCCCTCTATCTCTCTCACTCCCTCACCTAGATCACTACCCCCCTCTATCTCTCTCACTCCCTCACCTAGATCACTACCCCCCTCTATCTCTCTCACTCCCTCACCTAGACCACTACCCCCCTCAATGAAAACACCTGAGCAATGGAATGTTGGACTGAGGAGGTGGAAAACAAGAATACCCCCACCCCTCCTTCCTCAACTCCACCTCTCTCTGACTTGCCAACATTGTGCATTAAAGTCTGAGAGAGAAGCAGCCGGGGTAAAGGCCAGTGGCGTGCCCTCCCCTAAGGCAAGACTGAATGAGAAAGAAAGAGACACTGTGACAGAGAGAGAGAAACAAGATGAGAGCGAGAAATGAGAGAGAAGGGATAAAGAGAGAGTTCAAGCAAAAATATTGTGAGTGGCTTGATTTGTATGCCAGAAACAGTGTCAACTGAAAAGGAAAACTGCATCCCAACAGCTTAACATCTCCACAAAGTGCAACCAAACACTTACCACAAACTACTCACCACACACACCACAAACTGGCAACACACATGGGCCTCGTAGAGCAGCTGAGGAGTCATGGGAGGTCATAGTGGGCAAGGCTACATTGCGACGTCATATCCATCATGGCGGCCATGGCCCAAGCCGGCACCAGCTGTTGGACATTAAGCAAAGTGCAGGCAGATTTGGCTGAGCCAGTTATGGGGTAACTCAATAACATTACTGTGTTAGGTCGGCCTGAGCTGTTTATTTTATAATGTACCGTGGTTTACCGTGGCCTGCTATCTAATGCCCAGGCGCGGCCACACATTTCTATGCTGATTATTTCCCTTAGGCTAAGTTTTTGGGCCATTACAATAGACCTGGACCTATCCTCTCAATCCACCTCTTTCTAAACCTAGTATGTTGATATGTTGTGATTGTCTTCATTCATTTCTCTAAGTGCTCATCATTAAACTATTCTCAACTTGACCTTCAATAGATGTCTCTAGGACTTCTATTCCTCGCCTGTGAAGTACAGAATACAGGTGCCTTGCCTCTTTTAACATAAACTGATGTAATGTTCCAGGGAAGCAGTTTAAGTGCCAATCAGAGAATGAATACCACAGTGTACCCATCTCAAACTGCTGCTGGACAAGTGTTTCTCAGTAAATCCTCAGACCACACAAGACCTCCCTCTCAAATAAGGAGTCAGAGAGTTGATCTAAATGGGTACGTTTGTAAGAAGACGTGTGGTTATTTTTGTGGATTTGTTTTTATTTTTATGACCTGTCGAGGCCTGAACCAACATCTTTCAGACCCCCCGTTGGTGTACGGCAGCTCTGACAGTGTGTGTGTGTGTGTGTGTGTAGGTGTGTGTGTGGCTGGCGCAGAGCCATTTTGACAGTAATTGGTAGGGATGGAGGTGGCAGCTGTGTGAGAATTCAGGGGCAGAAAGGTTATAGCCTAACCCCCCCACCCGCTGTTCTCTTCACTGTGAGCCTGTGGGGTTAGGACCTCCATTTACCACTCCCTCAACCCCACCTCTACTCTTTCAACCACTCCTTCCAAGATCTAATCTTCCCAACCTGGTCTCTCCAGCAAACGTCTGACATGGAGTCAGTTGTTAGGGAGATTTATCCATTTACATCTTGACATTTTAGAATAGTCATTTTAGTCATTTTCAATCCTGGTCCTGGATTGTCTAAACCCAGTGTTAACATACCTTGGGGTCGGGGGTCCCCGTGGACTAGGATTAAAGTACACCATTTTAGAGTATTGTTCACCTTCCCATGCTGATTCAACATGAACATGGAAGTTAGACCTAAGGTGTGCATATCTGTATACTACAGTTTCTATACTTCATTCACGACACCCTGCTGAGAACCACCTATAAATACCTTCTACAATATATCCCTCTGTACTTCTTCCTGTTCTTCATATCCTTCCCTCGGCTTGATTTTTCTTTCGTCTCTCTTCCTTCCTTTTAAGTTGTTTTTAAGCTAAGGAAGGAGCCTAGGAGCTAACACAAAAGACCATTAAAAGTCAGAGCCAAGAGAAGTGAGATAGTCTGATTATAAACAAACAACATAAATACATATACAGTATATGAGTACAGACAATACACCAAACATATATACAGTATATGAGTACAGACCACACGCCAAATACATATACACTATATGAGCACTGACAATACACCAAACAGACATACTGACTGTAGACGCAAAGACACAAAGCAAGCAAACATACGTGAGCACTGACAATACACCAAACAGACATACTGACTGTAGACGCAAAGACACAAAGGAAGCAAACATACGTGAGCACTGACAATACACCAAACAGACATACTGACTGTAGACGCATAGACACAAAGGAAGCAAACATACGTGAGCACTGACAATACACCAAACAGACATACTGACTGTAGACGCACAGACACAAAGGAAGCAAACATACGTGAGCACTGACAATACACCAAACAGACATACTGACTGTAGACGCACAGACACAAAGGAAGCAAACATACGTGAGAACATGTGCAAACGTCATCCTGTGTTATAGTAACTGGTGGTCAGTAGAATAGCAGAGTGTGACAGTTTCACAATGAAAACCACAGTAGGCATGAATGAATGTGTGCACTATGCAAAGGTTCTCTGTGTGTGTGTGTGTGTGTGTGTGTGTGTGTGTGTGTGTGTGTGTGTGTGTGTGTGTGTGTGTGTGTGTGTGTGTGTGTGTGTGTGTGTGTGTGTGTGTGTGTGTGTGTGTGCGTGTGTGTGTGAGCGTGTGTGTAAGCATGTGTGTGTGTGTGTGTGCAGCTGGGGCTCAGGCCCCACACAGGCCTCTGGGCCACTCTGTCAGCTCAGTGGGGGATGGGGTCTGCTCTGGCCATTACTGCTATCTGGGTCAGTGGATGAGTGGGGAAGCTGGGCCCTGTGACCTCATTGCCCTCACATTATCATTATTTTCCCAGTCACTCACTCCACAGAGATCCCCTCCACACACACACACACACCCCGCACACACACACACACACGCACGCACAGTGGAAAGAAGCTTGGTCACAACCGCCCTGCACGGAGAAGTCGGAGGTCAACATTAAGAGCGGCTCACTCTCACATTGGAGCATCCAACAGCTTCACTAGTCTCACACACATATGCCCCAGCCCAGACAGACTAACCCTCTCCTACAATACATTCAGCGGTAATAACTTTGTGAGGGTTGGCCTCCTGACTAACTCATTCTCACTAGTGGATCTTAAGCTCTCTCCCTTGCAATGCTGGGTAGTATGCTACCAAATAAACTGCAGACTTGCCCTAATCTATTAACAGCACGTCCTTTTAGATGCCTAGTGTGAATCATTAACCCCCCCACCCCACCCCTCGCTCTACTAATCCCCCCTGCCAATGGCCCCCCCTGAACACCTTAACCTCTGTCATTGGCTGTTGGAGGAATCTGATCTCTATTATTACATTAACATTCTCCAGATGTTCTGTGGGAGATATTTGACACCTCTGGTACTGGAACTGCCCATGAGACCACAGAGACACACATTGAAGAAGGGAACATTAGCTTGTAGAGAAAGAGTGAAAATGTGAAGGGGTGTACAGTATGTTCTGGGAAAATGGAGAGGAGAATGAACCTATGAGCTCTGGAAAAAAGAGGTGAGACTTAAAGGACATGCAGTAAAGAAGGCATTAAATCAGACTGGAGGGAGAGGACAGAGAGCGAATCTTGGTTAACAGAGAGAGAAATATGAAAGCAAAAATTAAAGCAGGAAGCACCAGTGACTCGGTTTATAAAAAAGTGGTCAGATGAAGCAGATGCTAAACTACAGGACTGTTTTGCTATCACAGACTGGAATGTGTTCCAGGACTCTTCCGATGGCATTGAGGAGTGCACCACATCAGTCACTGGCTTTATCAATAAGTGCATCGAGGACATCGTCCCCCCTGTGACTGTACTTACATATCCCAACCAGAAGCCATGGATTACAGGCAGCATCCGCACTGAGCTAAAGGCTAGAGCTGCCTCTTTCAAGGACTCAAACCCGGAAGCTTATAAGAAATACCACTATGTCCTCAGACGAAGCATCAAACAGGCAAAGCATCAATACAGGACCAAGATCGAGTCGTACTACGCCAGCTCTGACGCTCGTCGGATGTGGCAGAGCCTGCAAAATATTAGACGAAGGGAAGCATAGTCGAGCATACCAAAAAAGCTAAATAACTTCTATGCTCGCTTCGAGGCAAGTAACACTGAAACATGCAGGAGAGCATCAGCTGTTCCGGACGACTATGTGATCACGCTCTCCGCAGCCGATGTGAGTAAGACCTTTAAACAGGTCAACATTCACAAGGCCGCAGGGTCAGACAGATTACCAGGACGTGGACTCCAAGCATGTGCTGACCAACTGGCAAGTGTCTTCACTGACATTTTCAACCTCTCTCTGTCTGAATCTGAAATACCAGCATGTTTCAAGCAGAGCACCATAGTCCCTGTGCCCAAGAACACTAAGGTAACCTGCCTGAATGACTACCGACCCGTAGCACTCATGTCTGTAGCCATGGAATGCTTTGAAAGGCTGGTCATGGCTCACATCAACACTATTATCTCAGAAACCCTAGACCCACTACAATTTCCATACCACCCCAACAGATCCACAGATGATACAATCTCTATTGCACTCCACACTGCCCTTTCACACCTGGACAAATCAAATCAAATCAAATCAAATTTTATTTGTCACATACACGTGGTTAGCAGATGTTAATGCGAGTGTAGCGAAATGCTTGTGCTTCTAGCTCCGACAATGCAGTAATAACCAACAAGTAATCTAACTAACAATTCCAAAACTACTGTCTTATACACAGTGTAAGGGGATAAAGAATATGTACATAAGGATATATGAATGAGTGATGGTACAGAGCAGCATAGGCAGGATACAGTAGATGGTATTGAGTACAGTATATACATGAGGTGAGTATGTAAACAAAGTGGCATAGTTAAAGTGGCTAGTGATACATGTATTACATAAGGATGCAGTCGATGATATAGAGTACAGTATATACGTATGCATATGAGATGAATAATGTAGGGTAAGTAACATTATATAAGGTAGCATTGTTTAAAGTGGCTAGTGATATATTTACATCATTTCCCATCAGTGTCAGTGTGTTGGCAGCAGCCACTCAATGTTAGTGGTGGCTGTTTAACAGTCTGATGACCTTGAGATAGAAGCTGTTTTTCAGTCTCTCGGTCCCAGCTTTGATGCACCTGTACTGACCTCGCCTTCTGGATGATAGCGGGGTGAACAGGCAGTGGCTCGGGTGGTTGATGTCCTTGATGATCTTTATGGCCTTCCTGTAACATCGGGTGGTGTAGGTGTCCTGGAGGGCAGGTAGTTTGCCCCCGGTGATGCGTTGTGCAGACCTCACTACCCTCTGGAGAGCCTTACGGTTGTGGGCGGAGCAGTTGCCGTACCAGGCGGTGATACAGCCCGCCAGGATGCTCTCGATTGTGCATCTGTAGAAGTTTGTGAGTGCTTTTGGTGACAAACCAAATTTCTTCAGCCTCCTGAGGTTGAAGAGGAGCTGCTGTGCCTTCTTCACGATGCTGTCTGTGTGAGTGGACCAATTCAGTTTGTCTGTGATGTGTATGCCGAGGAACTTGCTACCCTCTCCACTACTGTTCCATCGATGTGGATAGGGGGGTGTTCCCTCTGCTGTTTCCTGAAGTCCACAATCATCTCCTTAGTTTTGTTGACGTTGAGTGTGAGGTTATTTTCCTGACACCACACTCCGAGGGCTCTCACCTCCTCCCTGTAGGCCGTCTCGTCGTTGTTGGTAATCAAGCCTACCACTGTTGTGTCGTCCGCAAACTTGATGAGTGAGTTGGAGGCGTGCGTGGCCACGCAGTCGTGAGTGAACAGGGAGTACAGGAGAGGGCTCAGAACGCACCCTTGTGGGGCCCCAGTGTTGAGGATCAGCGGGGTGGAGATGTTGTTGCCTACCCTCGCCACCTGGGGGCGGCCCGTCAGGAAGTCCAGTACCCAGTTGCACAGGGCGGGGTCGAGACCCAGGGTCTCGAGCTTGATGACGAGCTTGGAGGGTACTATGGTGTTGAATGCCGAGCTGTAGTCGATGAACAGCATTCTCACATAGGTATTCTTCTTGTCCAGATGGGTTAGGGCAGTGTGCAGTGTGGTTGAGATTGCATCGTCTGTGGACCTATTTGGGCGGTAAGCAAATTGGAGTGGGTCTAGGGTGTCGGGTAGGGTGGAGGTGATATGGTCCTTGACTAGTCTCTCAAAGCACTTCATGATGACGGAAGTGAGTGCTACGGGGCGGTAGTCGTTTAGCTCAGTTACCTTAGCTTTCTTGGGAACAGGAACAATGGTGGCCCTCTTGAAGCATGTGGGAACAGCAGACTGGTATAGGGATTGATTGAATATGTCCGTAAACACACCGGCCAGCTGGTCTGCGCATGCTCTGAGGGCGCGGCTGGGGATGCCGTCTGGGCCTGCAGCCTTGCGAGGGTTAACACGTTTAAATGTCTTACTCACCTCGGCTGCAGTGAAGGAGAGTCCGCATGTTTTCGTTGCAGGCCGTGTCAGTGGCACTGTATTTGAACACCTATGTGAGAACAAAAGGAACACCTATGTGAGAATGCTATTCATTGACTACAGTCAGCATTCAACACCATAGTTTCATCAAATCTCATCACTAAGCTAAGGACACTGGGACTAAACACCTCTGCAACTGGATCCTGGACTTCCTGATGGGCCACCCAGGTGGCAAGGGTAGGTAACAACACATCCGCCATGCTGTTCCTCAACACGGGGGCCCCTCAGGGATGCATGCTCAGTCCCCTCCTGTACTCCCTGTTCACTCATGACTGTACGGCCAGGCACAACTCCAACACCATCATTAAGTTTGCTGATGACACAACAGTGGTAGGCCTGATCATCGACAATGATGAGACATCCTATAGGGAGGAGGTCAGAAACCTGACCGTGTGGTGCAAGGACAACAACCTCTCCCTCAACGTGATCAAGAGAAAGGAGATGATTGTGGACTACAGGAAAAGGAAAGCTGAACATGCCCCCATTCTCATTGACGGGGCTGTAGTGGAGCAGGTTGAGAGCTTCAAGTTCCATGGCGTCCACGTCACCAACAAACTAACATGGTCCAAGCACACCAAGACAGTCGTGAATAGGGCACGACAAAACCTATTCCCCCTCAGGAGACTGCAAAGATTTGTCATGGGTCCTCAGATCCTCAAAAAGCTTTACAGCTGCACCATCGAGAGCATCCTGACGGGTTGCATCACTGCCTGGTATGGCAACTGCCCAACCTCCGACCGCAAGGCTCTACAGAGGCTAGTGCAAACGGCCAAGTATATCACCGGGGCCAAGCTTCCTGCCATCCAAGACCTCTATACCAGGCGGTGTCAGAGAAAGGCCCTAAAAATTGTTAAAGACTCCAGCCACCCTAGTCATTGACTGTTCTCTCTGCTCCCGCACGGCAAGCGGTACCCGAGTGCCAAGTCTAGATTCAAGATGCTCCTAAAAAGCCACAAAACTCCCGAACAGCTAGTCAAATGGCTACCCAGACTATTTGCATTGTTAGATTACTTGTTAGATATTACTGCACTGTCGGAACCAAAGGCACAAGCATTTTGCTATACTCGCATTAACATCTGACAAATACAATTAGATTTGATTTGATTACCTCAATTACCTCGACACTGGTGCCCCCGCACATTGACATTGACTCTATGCCTGTACCACCTGTATATTGCCCTGCTATTGTTATTTGCTGCTGATCTTTAATCATTTGTTATTCTTATCTATTACTTTTTTCAGGTATCTTCTTAAAACTGCATTGTTGGTTAAGGGCTTGTAAGTAAGCATTTCACTGTGAAGTCTATGCATGTGACAAATAGAATTTGATTTGATTTGAAAGAAGGTTCAGAGAAAACCGACAGAGGAGGAGAGTGTGTGTGTGTGTATGTGTGTGTGTGTGTGTGTGTGTTTTGTGTGTGATAGGAGCAGTGGAAGTGGCTGGGCCTGGGTGGATGCAGGGTAAGCTATGACCAGCGGAAGGGCTTCACATGTGGGGCTCCAGAGGACCCATCTGTTTGGCCTTGTCTTTATGGCCTGGCCACTAGCTGGCCACAGGAAGCAGCAAAGCCCCTGGGTCTTCAGACGGGAACATGATCCTTTTAATAAGTCCTGTCAAAACCCCAGCCCCACTTAGGTCCTCTGCCAGGCGTGAGAGGGCTGATACCCAACACCACACTATCCCTCTTTGCAGTCACGCTAGAGAGACTACACACAGAGCCCCAGGAGCTGGGCCTCAGTAGCACCATGCTACACACAGACCTCAGCCTCGTAAACAGGAGCTGGGCCTCAGTAGCACCACGCTACACACGGACCTCAGTCTCGTAAACAGGAGCTGGGCCTTAGTAGCACCATGCTACACACAGACCTCAGCCTCGTAAACAGGAGCTGGGCCTCAGTAGCACCACGCTACACACGGACCTCAGTCTCGTAAACAGGAGCTGGGCTTCAGTAGCACCACGCTACAAACTGAACTCAGTCTCGTAAACAGGAGCTGGGCCTCCGTAGCACCACGCTACACACGGACCTCAGTCTCGTAAACAGGAGCTGGGCCTCAGTAGCACCACGCTACACACGGACCTCAGCCTCGTAAACAGACACTACATTTAGGAGAACATGCAGCTATTAGGTTCATAAATATGGTGGCTATTGCAGGTTATGACTGGCGGTTGTGTAGTCAAACTGTGATGTCTTCCGAAGCGGGTCCTATATAGTCTACACTGATTTGAATGATCAACAGTGAATGCTGAAGACAAATATTGCGTGGTAACATTTTACATTTTGATAATTTAGTAGACAAATCAAATCAAATTTTATTTGTCACACACACATGGTTAGCAATGTTAATGCGAGTGTAGTGAAATGCTTGTGCTTCTAGTTCCGACAATGTAGTAATAACCAACTAGTAATCTAACCTAACAATTTCACAACAACTACCTTATTCACACAAGTGTAGAGGAATGAATAAGAATATGTACATACAAATATATGAATAAGTGATGGTACAGAACGGCATAGGCAAGATGCAGTAGGTGGTATCGAGTACAGTATATATATATATGAGATGAGTAATATAGGGTAGGTAAACATATAAAAGTGGCATTGTTTAAAGTGGCTTGTGATACATGTATTACATCAACTTTTGGTGACAAGCTGAATTTCTTCAACCTCCTTTCTTCAACCTTTCTTCAACCTACTGTCCTGTCAATGTGGATAGGGGGGTGTTCCCTCTGCTGTTTCCTGAAGTCCACGATCATCTCTTTTGTTTTGTTGATGTTGAGTGTGAGGTTATTTTCCTGACACCACACTCTGAGGGCCCTCACATCCTCCTTGTAGGCCGTCTCATCGTTGTTGGTAATCAAGCCTACATCTGTAGTGTCATCTGCAAACTTGCATGGCCACGCAGTCGTCGGTGAACAGGGAGTACAGGAGAGGGCTCAGAACGCACCCTTGTGGAGCCCCAGTGTTGAGGATCAGCAGGGTGGAGATGTTGTTACCTACCCTCACCACCTGGGGGTGAACCGTCAGGAAGTCCAGTGCCCAGTTGCACAGGGCGGGGTCGAGACCCAGGGTCTCAAGCTTGATGACGAGTTTGGAGGGTACTATGGTGTTAAATGCTGAGCTGAGGTCGATGAACAGCATTCTCACATAGGTATTCCTCTTGTCCAGATGGGTTAGGGCAGTGTGCAGTGTGGTTGCGATTGCGTCGTCTGTGGACCTATTGGGGTGGTAAGCAAATTGGAGTGGGTCTAGGGTGTCAGGTAGGGTGGAGGTGATATGGTCCTTGACTCTCAAAGCACTTCATGATGACGGAAGTGAGTGCTTCAGGGTGGTAGTCATTTAGCTCAGTTCCCTTAGCTTTCTTGGGAACAGGAACAATGGTGGCCCTCTTGAAGCATGTGGGAACAGCAGCCTGGGATAAGGATTGATTGAATATGTCCGTAAACACACCAGCCAGCTGGTCTGCGCATGCTCTGAGGGCGCGGCTGGGGATGCCATCTGGGCCTGCAGCCTTGTGAGGTTTAACACGTTTAAATGTTTTACTCACGTCGGCTTCAGTGAAGGAGAGTCCGCAGGTTTTGGTAGCGGGCCATGTCAGTGGCACTGACCAAATAAGTTGTTTAGTCTGTCTAGGAGCAAGACGGGGCGGCAGGGTAGCCTAGTGGTTAGAGCGTTGGACTAGAAACCAGAAGGTTGCAAGTTCAAACCCCCGAGCCGACAAGGTACAAATCTGTTGTTCTGCCCCTGAACAGGCAGTTAACCCACTGTTCCTAGGCCGTTATTGAAAATAAGAATTTGTCCTTAACTGACTTGCCTGGTTAAATAAATCTTTTTTTTTTAAAAGACATCCTGGTCAGCGACGGGGCTTCTTTTTGTAATCCGTGATTGACTGTAGACCCTGCCACATACCTCTTGTGTTTGAGCCGTTGAATTGCGACTCTGCTTTGTCTCTATACTGACGCTTAGCTTGTTTGATTGCCTTGCGGAGGGAATAGCTACACTGTTTGTATTCGGTCATGTTTCTGGTCACCTTGCCCAGATTAAAAGCAGTGGTTCGCACTTTCAGTTTTGCGCGAATGCTGCCATCAATCCACGGTTTCTGGTTTGGGAATGTTTTAATAGTTGCTGTGGGTACGACATCGCCGATGCACTTGCTAATGAACTCGCTCACTGAATCACCGTATTCGTCAATGTTGTTGTTTGACGCAATGCGGAACATATCCCAATCCACGTGATCGAAGCAATCTTGAAGCTTGGAATCAGATTGGTCGGACCAGCGTTGAACAGACCTGAGCGTGGGAGCTTCCTGTTTTAGTCTCTGTCTATAGGCTGGGATCAACAAAATGGAGTCGTGGTCAGCTTTTCTAAAAGGATGGCAGGGGAGGGCCTTATATGCATCGCGGAAGTTAGAATAACAGTGATCCAGGGTTTTTACCAGCCCTGGTAACACAATCGATATGCTGATAGAATTTAGGGAGTCTTGTTTTCAGATTAGCCTTGTTAAAATCCTGAGCTACAATGAATGCAGCCTCAGGATATGTGGTTTACAGTTTACATAGAGTCAAATAAAGTTTGTTCAGGGCCATCGATGTGTCTGCTTGGGGGGGAATATATGCGGCTGTGATTATAACCGAAGGAAATTCTCTTAGTAGATAATGCGGTCGACATTTGATTGTGAGGAATTCTAAGTCAGGTGAACAGAAGGAATTGAGTTCCTGTATGTTGTTATGATCACACCACGTCTCGTTAATCATAAGGCATACCTCCTGCCCTTCTTCTTACCAAAAATATGCTTGTTTCTATCGGCGCGATGCGTGAAGAAACCAGATGGCTGTACCGACTCCAATAGCGTCTCGATTGAGCGATGTTTCCGTGAAGCAAAGAATGTTACAGTCTCTTATGTCTCTCTGGAATGCTACCCTTGCTCTGATTTCATCTACCTTTTTGTCAAGAGACTGGACATTGGGAGTAGTATGCTCAGGAGCTGTCACGACTGCTGCCGAAGTCGTTGCCTCTCCTTGTTCGGGCGGTGCTCGGCGTTCGACGTCACCGGTCTTCTAGCCATCATTGATCCTTTTTTCATTTTCCATTGGTTTTGTCTTGTCTTCCCATACACCTGTTTTCAATCCCATTCATTACCTGTTGTGTATTTAACCCTCTGTTTCCCATCATGTCTTTGTCAGAGATTGTTTTATTGTCAGTGTAGTGTGATTGTTGTATAGGTGTGCGTCGGGTCCTTGTACCCATGTTTATGTACATTTAGTGTTATGGAGCATACTCCGTGGACTTTATTAAAAGACTCCATTTTACACTCCATTTGACTCTCCTGCGCCTGACTTCCCTGCCACCTATTACATCTACTCATGACAGAATCTCTGACCAAATATATGAAGTCAGCAGGAGAGGACACTATGCCCATGGAGCTGGAGGAACGCGTTCAGGAACAAGCTAGGGAGATTGACGTTATCAGCTCCGTCATGGATCACATTGCCATGAAAATGGATCGCTGGGAGAGACAGGGAGTTTCTCCAGCGCCACCACCACCACAACCGGAATCTCCCGTGAACGATTTTTCCTCTCCGGAATCGAGGATCCATTTATCCCTACCTACGGGATACAACGGAGATACTGCCGGCTGCCAGGGTTTCCTCCTTAAACTGAACTTGTATCTAGCCACGGCCTCCCCAGTACCATCTGACCGTGAGAAGAGTTACGCCCTCGTATCATGCCTCACCGGGAAAGCCCTGGAATGGGCCAGCGCTGTGTGTAGCAGGGAGGATGCGGCGCTGGACCATTTTGAGGAGTTCACCCGCCAATTCCGGATAGTATTCGATCACCCACCTGAAGGCAAAGCAGCGGGTGAGCTTCTCTATCATCTGAGGCAGGAGACGAGGAGTGCACAGGATTTTGCCTTGGAGTTTAGGACCTTGGCTGCCGGCGCTGGATGGAGCGACAGGGCCCTGATCGACCATTACCGTTGTAGTCTACGCGAGGACGTCCGTCGGGAGCTGGCCTGTGGAGACACCACCCTCACCTTCGACCAGCTGGTGGATATGTCCATCAGGCTGGACAACATGCTGGCTACTCGTGGACGTCTAGATCGGGGTCTGGTTGTTCCATCCTCCCGCACCCTCTCTCCCGAACCTATGGAATTGGGAGGGATGGTGCGCAGGGAGACCGGAGGGGGTTCCCGCTCGAGCACCATTCAAGGTCGCAGAGAGCACACTGCTGGTCGGTGCCGGGTTGGTTCCTCTGGGAATAGAGAGGGCAGGCAGGGCATTCTGGCGTCACCCCAGGTGAGTAGGCACCATTCTCATCCAGAGCCCTCTGCTGCACTAATGTTTGTCTCTGTCTCTTTTCCTGACTTTTCACTGCATTCCCAGTATAAGGCGCTAGTTGATTCGGGTGCGGCTGGAAATTTCATTAATAAAAGTCTAGCTCATAGTTTAGGGATCCCTATTGTTCCTGTGGATATGCCTTTCCCTATTCATGCCTTAGATAGTCGACCATTAGGGTCAGGGTTTATCAGGGAGGTAACCGCACCTTTGTGTATGATAACGCAGGAGGGTCACAAGGAGAAGATTAGTCTTTTCCTTATTGATTCTCCTGCGTATTCTGTGGTGCTAGGCCTACCCTGGTTAGTTTGTCATAACCCCACTGTTTCTTGGCCACAGAGGGCTCTCACAGGGTGGTCGCGAGAATGCTCAGGTAGGTGTTTAGGGGTTTCCGTTGGTGCTACTACGGTGGAAAGTCCAGACCAGGTCTCCACCGTGCGCATTCCCCCCGAATATGCCGATTTGGCTCTCGCCTTCTGTAAAAAGAAGGCGACTCAATTACCACCCCATCGACGGGGGGATTGTGCGATAGATCTCCTGGTAGACGCTGCATATCCCAAGAGTCATGTTTATCCCCTGTCGCAAGCGGAGACGGAGGCTATGGAGACATATATTTCTGAATCCCTGCATCAGGGGTTCATTCAGCCATCCATTTCACCCGTCTCTTCGAGTTTCTTTTTTGTGAAAAAAAAGGATGGCGGTTTACGCCCGTGCGTTGATTATCGAGGTCTTAATAAAATCACAGTGAAATATAGTTACCCGCTACCTCTGATCAATACGATTATTGAGTTAATGCACGGGGCACGTTTTTTCACAAAATTGGATCTCAGGAGTGCGTACAATCTGGTGCGTATTAAGAAGGGTGATGAGTGGAAGACGGCATTTAGCACCACCTCAGGTCATTATGAGTACCTGGTCATGCCATATGGGTTGATGAATGCTCCATCAGTTTTCCAATCATTTGTAGATGAGATCTTCAGGGACCTGCACGGGCAGGGTGTAGTGGTGTATATAGATGATATTCTGATATACTCTGCTACACGCGCCGAGCATGTGTCCCTGGTGCGCAGGGTGCTTGGTCGCCTGTTGGAGCATGATCTATATGTCAAGTCTGAGAAATGCTTGTTTTTCCAACAATCCATCTCCTTCCTAGGGCATCGGATTTCCACTTCAGGAGTGGAGATGGAGAGCGACCGCATTACAGCCGTGCGTAATTGGCCGACTCCAACCACGGTAAAGGAGTTGCAGCGTTTTTTTGGGGTTTTCCAATTACTACCGGAGGTTTATCCGGGGTTTTGGTCAGGTGGCAGCTCCCATTACCTCACTGCTAAAGGGGGGCCCGGTGCGCTTACAGTGGTCGGCTGAGGCGAACAGGGCTTTTGAGCACCTGAAGACTCTGTTTACTTCTGCGCCTGTGCTGGCTCATCCGGATCCCTCTTTGCCATTCATAGTGGAGGTGGACGCATCCGAAGCTGGGATAGGAGCAGTGCTCTCTCAGCGTTCGGGTACGCCACTGAAGCTTCGCCCCTGTGCTTTCTTTTCTAAGAAGCTCAGCCCGGCGGAGCGAAACTATGATGTGGGGAACCGGGAGCTGTTAGCTGTCGTAGAAGCTTTGAAGGTGTGGAGGCATTGGCTTGAGGGGGCTAAACACCCCTTTCTCATCTGGACTGACCACCGCAATCTGGAGTATATCCGGCAGGCAAAGAGATTGAATCCTCGCCAGGCAAGGTGGGCCATGTTTTTCACTCGTTTTGTGTTTACTCTTTCTTACAGACCAGGCTCCCAGAACGTTAAGGCAGACGCATTGTCTCGGCTGTATGACACAGAGGAGCGGTCCATGGATCCCACTCCCATACTCCCAGCTTCGTGTTTGGTGGCGCCAGTAGTGTGGGAGCTGGACGCGGACATTGAGCGGGCGTCACGTGCAGAGCCTTCTCCCCCTGAGTGTCCAGCTGGTCGTCTGTACGTTCCGTCTGCTGTACGCGACCGATTGATATATTGGGCTCACACGTCACCCTCCTCTGGTCATCCTGGGATAGGTCGGACGATGCGCTGTCTTGACGGGAGATACTGGTGGCCCACTTTAGCTAAGGACGTGAGGATTTATGTTTCTTCCTGCTCGGTGTGCGCCCAGTGCAAGGCTCCTAGACACCTGCCCAGAGGTAAGCTACAACCTCTACCCGTTCCTCAACGGCCGTGGTCACACCTGTCGGTGGATTTTTTGACCGATCTTCCACCTTCACAGGGTTACACCACGATCCTGGTCGTTGTGGATCGGTTTTCTAAGTCCTGTCGTCTCCTCCCTTTGCCCGGTCTCCCTACGGCCTTACAAACTGCAGAGGCCCTGTTTACACACGTTTTCCGGCACTATGGGGTGCCTGAGGATATAGTGTCTGATCGGGGTCCCCAGTTCACATCAAGGGTCTGGAAGGCGTTCATGGAGCGTCTGGGGATCTCGGTTAGTCTTACCTCAGGTTTTCACCCCGAGAGTAATGGGCAGGTGGAGAGAGTTAACCAGGATGTGGGTAGGTTTCTGCGGTCTTATTGCCAGGATCGGCCGGGGGAGTGGGCGAAGTTCGTGCCCTGGGCAGAGATGGCTCAGAACTCGCTACGTCACTCCTCCACTAACCTTACTCCCTTTCAATGTGTATTAGGGTATCAGCCGGTTCTGGCTCCTTGGCATCAGAGCCAGACCGAGGCCCCTGCGGTGGACAATTGGTTTCGGCACGCTGAGGAGACCTGGGAGGCAGCCCACGTCCACCTTCAGCGTGCCATAAGGCGCCAGAAAATTGGCGCAGACCGTCGCCGCAGTGAGGCCCCAGTGTTCGCACCAGGGGACAGGGTCTGGCTCTCGACCCGAAACCTGCCCCTTCGCCTTCTCTGCCGGAAGCTGGGTCCGCGGTTTGTGGGGCCGTTTAAAGTCCTGAGGAGAGTGAACGAGGTATGTTATAGGTTACAACTACCCACTCATTACCGTATTAACCCCTCGTTCCATGTGTCTCTCCTCAGGCCGATGGTGGCTGGCCCGCTCCAGGAGGCTGAAGTGCGTAATGTTCCTCCGCCTCCTCTAGACATCGAGGGGGTTCCGGCGTACTCTGTTCGATCCATTTTGGATTCGAGACGTCGGGCGAGGGGCCTTCAGTACCTCGTGGACTGGGAGGGGTACGGGCCGGAGGAGAGATGCTGGGTTCCGGTGGAGGACGTGTTAGATCCTTCCATGTTATCAGAATTCCACCGTCTCCATCCGGATCGCCCTGCACCTCGCCTTCCGGGTCGTCCCCGAGGCCGGTGTCGACGCGCAGCTGGAGCCGCGCGTCAGGGGGGGGGTACTGTCACGACTGCTGCCGAAGTCGTTGCCTCTCCTTGTTCGGGCGGTGCTCGGCGTTCGACGTCACCGGTCTTCTAGCCATCATTGATCCTTTTTTCATTTTCCATTGGTTTTGTCTTGTCTTCCCATACACCTGTTTTCAATCCCATTCATTACCTGTTGTGTATTTAACCCTCTGTTTCCCATCATGTCTTTGTCAGAGATTGTTTTATTGTCAGTGTAGTGTGATTGTTGTATAGGTGTGCGTCGGGTCCTTGTACCCATGTTTATGTACATTTAGTGTTATGGAGCATACTCCGTGGACTTTATTAAAAGACTCCATTTTACACTCCATTTGACTCTCCTGCGCCTGACTTCCCTGCCACCTATTACATCTACTCATGACAGGAGCGGTGTGCCTGTCTACAGAGCCTGACCAGAAGACCTTTTCGTCCCCCCCTTTTACGGCGTCTTTGTTTTTGTTCGCCTGCTGGGATCCGATCCATTGTCCTGGGTGGTGGGCAAAATAGAAGATCCGCTTCAGGAAAGTCATATTCCTGGTCGTAATGATGGTGAGTTGACGTTGCTCTTATATCCAATAGTTCCTCCCGACTATATGTATTACAACCTAAGATTACCTGGGGTACCAATGTAAGAAATAACACGTAAAAAAATTCTTATCCAGAGCGACTTACAGTTAGTACATTCATCTTAAGATACAATAGCTAGGTGTGACAACCACATATCACGGCATAGTAAGGGGGGTGGGGGGGCAGGTTCAAAGAGGTTTGTGGAAGATGGGGAGAGATAAGCTGCCAAGACTTGAAAATAAAGTGTGATGAACAGAAGCTGTTACATAATCTCAATAGGTTTCCTTTCCAACATTGGGAACCATTGGAAGATTGTTATGCCAACCACACATGCTATACTCACATGCTATAGACGTGTGAGTTTGCAACACATAAGGGAGAACACATGTGTTTAAATGTGTGTGTGTGTGTGTGGGTTGGACACACGTTTTCAGCACTTTCTCTGGTCTGAGAGGTAGGCTCTGAATATTTGAAGTTGTAGTATGCCTTTGCTTATGTTGATACAGGGGTTGCTTGCACCTATATGCATACATTATCTGTGTCATGGGAGGTCAAATTAAAATATTATTACCTTTCTTAAAAAAATAGAAAATAAGAGTATGATAGGAGAGATTGGGGAGAGTGAATGGGCAGACGGCCAGAGGGAGAGGGGGAAAGAGAGGGTGGGAGAGACAGTTTCGGTCCAATCTGAGCCATCCTGTCCAAATGTGAGCTTCCTCAGAGACATTCCGTCTCCTGGGTATTAGGCTGCATGATAACATTCAGGACCATTCAAGACCATTAGTCAACTGATAACACACGAAACAATGACAAAGGAGAACTAGGTTTGTATTTTAGCCGAGGGTGGAATTGGGTTGACACAGTGTTGACCAGTGTAAACCGGCGTTGACCCTCAGAGTTCCACACTATCTAAACACCAACATTCCTTCAGGCTTGTCAAGGAGACGGATGGAGAGGAACTCTTATGCCTGCTGTTTGTAAACATCGACAGCGAAAGGAATCTGAGCTATGAGCTATGGTTTAGGTACTGTTAACCTAACATAGCAGGCGTAAGAGAAACGCCTGAGCAGAGTTCCAACAGCCGAGTTTCAGCGGAAAAGGAAGCTAGGTTGAAAATAGCTGTATTCCTGACAACTGGAACATCAGGTTGGCAACTCTGCTAAGGCACTGTTGACACACAAATTCACATTCACACACACGCACGCACGCACACACACACACACACACACACACACACACACACACACACACACACACACACACACACACACACACACACACACACACACACACACACACACACACACACACACTAATATCCATGACTTACATTCTCGCTAACACTTCTGGAGTGCCAATTTTGGGAGTGAACATGTATGTACCTGACCACATTCTTCTTCATGTTTGTGTCGCAATTCCAATCGGCGTCATCTGTGTAACCTCCTCACTCCATTCTAATCTGTAACCGTACCACACTTCTTAATGGTTTTATTTCACAATGAGAACATAGAACGCCTTCCCTCTCTAGTAGTTATTACACAGGAGCTCTACAGTCTTTGTGGTCGTTGTGACCAGACACTGGTCACGTGTTAAAAGTCCTCTCTATACCCGGAACTTACATGTTGACTACAGCTGTAAAAAGGGCCAGGAAGCCTTTATTTTCCAATCACTAGTATACACAGAGCACACTGCTAAATGTCTCAGAATAAAGCTGAAGTACTGACACGTCTGACTGCCAGCGGAACATTTTCATAGTATAACTATTTACCTAATGAATAATTGGAATCAGTAAACAGTCATGTAATTCGTTAGTTCTGATTGAGGACATAAACTCTTGAGCTCTTGAGTCACTCTGACTGTTTACACTATCACAATCTCTATCTTATCACAGCTACGACAACCCACATTCAGGAATGCACAGGATCCAATTCCACTCATTCTTAAGATGTTGTTCATGTCTTTACCCCATAATCCACCACCCCTGAGGACTCACTCTCCCTTCCCTGTCTCCCCCCCCCCCCCCCCCCCCCCCCAGGCTACAGGAAGTTACATTATCCTGCAGGGTAACTGACTCTGTGCAGGACGCTGACCACTCATCCAACAGGAAGTGCCTTCACATGTTTGCTCCATGCCTCAGCTTCCGATGCCCTGGAGATATGAGCGGCTGACACGCATGTGAAAAAGAGAGCGAGACAGCTGATAAACTCTCCAGGAATTTACAACAGTATGTCTAGAGCAGCTCTGGGAGTCTTGGGAAGAGGATATTGGGTAATAGGGCTGATGTTTAGTCCCTGACTAATGAGACCCTCTAGACCAACCACACCAAATCAACTCACTTCATTTCCAATGACATAGTAAGTTAATTGTCCAGATAAGTCCAGAACATTAAGTGACAGTAATAACTGGGCAGTTCTTACTTGTGGATAAACAGCTTCCCATCCTGAGTCCTGAGAGGAAAAAGGAAATCCTTTCATGGATAATGAGCCCAGCTCAGTGAGTTAGCCACCAGTCCACCTTGACTACAGATTCATCAGCTCAGGACTTCCCGAACCTCAACAATTGTTTTATTTTTATTGTCACATACACCAGATAGGTACAGTGAAATGTGTTGTTTTATAGGAACAGCCATAGTAGTATAGCACCCCTGGAGTGCCTTGCTCAAGGACATATCTTTCACCTTGTTGGCTCGGGTTCTAGAAGCAGCGACCTTTCAGTTACTGGCCCAGCGCTCTAACCGCTAGACTACCTGGCTCTAACCGCTAGACTACCTGCCACCCTTAGGATCTAACTAGCCCTTAGGATTCTATTACAACGCCCTGTAACGATGCCAAGCCTAGTTCTAACCATAGGGCCCTGAGCACAGAGATCCTAATTCTATTGCCTTAAGTTTATTTTGAGCATTTTACCTGACCAAGGAACACTTTGGGAGTTTTCCTGGGTCTGGTCACATGATCAGGAAAAACAGAGCACTTTCATTCCCTTTCACTCTTTTTGTCCTTATCAAGCCACAAGGCGAGACCCAGATGCAGACACAGATGGTTGGAGTCATACAATGTTTATTAATCCATAAAGGGGTAGGCAAGAGAATGGTCATGTACAGGCAAAAGGTCAAAACCAGTTCAGAGTCCAATAGGTACCAAAGGGCAGGCAGATTCAAGGTCAGGGCAGGCAGGATGATCAGGCAGGCAGGAAGGTAAGTCCAGAGTCAGGCAGGGGTCAGAACTGAGAAGACTATCAAAAGAGAATAGAAAAGGAGTAAGGGGGAAAAACACACTGGTTGACTTGACTAATATACAAGACAAACTTGCACAGAGAGACAGGAAACACAGGGATAAATACACTGGGGAAAATAAGTGACACCTGGAGGGGGTGGAGACAATCACAGGTGAAACAGATCAGCGCGTGACAGACCTCCTCTTCCATTTGTGAGGTTGTTTTCTCTTTTACGACACCGTCTCTGTATCGTCCCCACTTGGCGCAACACCTCTTACAAAGCCGCCCTTTCTGCAGTGTTTTAATAGTGCTGTGACATGCTGTCCTCTCAGCTCTGACTGGCCCTACTCATGTTCTGTCTGGTGGCCAGACCCTGGCCTGTTAACCTACCCCCAGGAGAGTTCTGAGTAGCCATCTCACATCGGTTCCATGCGGCCCCATCCCTGCTGACCCCAGAGGCTGGCTCGCAACAATTAGAAGCCCATAAGTAAGATAGAGGAGGAGGGTAAAGCTGGAGGGGTGAGGGGTCAGGGTTGGGCTGGCACCCTGGATACTGGCTGATGGGAATGTTAGATAGGGAGTACAATGGGGGGGGGGAGCTCCAGGGAGGGGTGGGTATAGACTGGTGGAGTGGGATTCCACAGTTCTGGATCTGGGAAGCACTGATTGAGATCTACCTAAAGCCATGCCCATAGAAAACAGTTGCTTGGTTTTGTTTGAGTAATGTGATAAATTCACCTTGCACAAACATATCTGTGTGTGTGAGTTACAGAATACTGAATGACTAGAGAGCCTGAATTTACAGCCATTCAAAAGTCCCCTCCACATTATTGCACAACGCATGTTACACTTCAAGTGTTCAAATAAAGTAAAACATGTGTCTATCACTTAAGCCATCTTACACACACACACACATTGACCTGATGAAACATCAAGATTGTATTGTATCTGATGCTTAACAACATTTTCCATGAGTCAGAGTTCTCTGAGGGCAGAACTTTAAAGGTAAGGGTCAGGGGTCAGCATCATGACTGGGCCAACAGTGATGTTGTGTGGTTGGTACAAAACAACAACATCCACTTAATGTACCTGTAAAACAAGACAATAACAGCCAACCTAATTAAGCTTAATGTATTGTGAGTGCGGACACAATACTAAAACACATGATTTCATTACTGTTTCCCTGATTGAGTTTTTGGGTTGTTACCATCTCTCTCTCTCTCCCCTTCTCTCTCTTTCTTCATGCATTCTATTGGCATGCCTGTAGATCAAATCAAATCCAGCTTTATTTATATAGCACATTTCAGATGGAATGCAACGCAATGTGCTTTTAACAGGAAAAAACACATGAAAAAGAATGAACTATTTACTACACAACACACATAAGATAAAAAACAAAAGAATGACACAAACTGAACTAAAAAGCACCCTAAGGAAAGCAAAGCTAAAAATATGTGTTTCAGCCCCCCTCAGGTTCTCTGGCATGGTATTCCAGAGGCTGGGGGCATAATAACTAAATGCTGCCTCTCTATGCCTCTTGGTTCTAGGCTTTGGGATAGTGAAAAGGCCAGTGCCAGAGGACCTGTGTGGATTGATTTAAAAACCAATAGAATAATCTTCAAATTAATTCTAAAACTCACAGGCAGCCAGTGCAGGGGCCTTAAAACTGGTGTAATGTGTGCTCTTCGTCTGGTCTTGGTCAGTACCCGTGCAGCAGCATTCTGTATGTTTTAACCAATGGCTTTCTTGGGTAGACCAAACAGGAGAGCATTGCAGTAATCAAGCCTGCTTGTGTCACGGTTGTTGAAGGAAGAGGACCAAGGTGCAGTGTGGTGAGCGTACATATTATTTTATTTGAGAATGGCGTCGACAAAAAACAATACAAGCATGTATTATTTTCTCTGTACCAGCCTGAGAGAGAAAGAGGTTGATGACATGTGCTGATAGGAATGTGTGCTAAGCGAGTTAAAGGACTCCTGTGTGTCTCTCACCTTCTTCACCTCCTGGCCTTTTTCCAGCCATGAGGATGTCAGGATTTTTGGAAGTTGGGAAACTTCATGTCTTAAACACCTAAGCTCTAGGGCAGTGTTTCGGATACATGGAACGTGAAATGTTCCAGTTCCATCTTTCCCCCTCATTTCCCAATGACTGTTATCAAAAACTATGCCACATTGATCGCTGATAGAGAGAAGAGTAGAAGGATGTACTGTGGTACACTATGTGACTGTACTGTATGCAGGGTGTGTAGTTAGCAGCTGGACAGCCAACCATTCCTCATTTCCAGGGGTGATTTCCCATGCCCTGCTGCACCAGCTGCGAGAAGACGGGAAGTCAAACATCTTCTGACAGGAAGCTCCAACGACGCACACGCCAGCAGAGTCAGGAAGTGCTGCCATTCAACCCATTGAGTTCATTCATAAATCTTGTACACACACAAACATGCACACACAAAGGAATCCACCAGTAAAGCAGATGAATGTATGTTCGCCACAATTCCATGTTTAAAACCCTTACACACACACTTATGCGCATAAACTGTGGACAGGATATGGAGAGGTCAGAAATCAGCTGTGTGTTGAGTTTAAATCGGGACTCTGTGGGTGGTTGTGCTGCTCAGAGACAGACGGGGAATGGGCTAGTCATTGGCTTTGCGACTGATCCATGTTCTGATAACCAGAGACCAGAAAGGAGAGAGTTCTTACTGAGGAATGCTTTTCCCATCATACTGCTGAGTGGTGTGACAGAATGGGTGTTGGTGTGAGCAACACAGATCAGACAGAATTATTGAAGAGAAACAAGAATCCTGTCATACAGTGTTGTAAAAGTCATGTGGGGACTGGGCAGGCTTTACACTGCTGAACTGAGGTAGGTGACCCTACTGATAGGCATTTAACGAATTCCACTGAGCAAACATGGCAGAGGAATATAATGACAAAGAAAAAGCTGTAATGGGTACGCACTCAAAAAGATGTTGCATAAAGCTTACTTCATTATAAGAATTTTGTAAATGATTTTCACCGCATCAGGGTGAATGTCACCTAAACAATGGTGGCATTCACTACTTTACTTCAGTGAGACGCTTTACGGTCTTTTTCCGTGTGTAGATATAATTTTATTTGAATTCAAAACAGCATTTGTAGGGAACAACCGATGAGCAGCAGGTGCTTCTAAACAGGCTTGCCACTTATCTGCCAATCAGGGATGTGGCTTTTCTGGTCTACCTGTATAGAAGTTAGTCACAAAGAAACCCAGAATTGTACGGTATGGGAGCGTACACGAAGGGCAATTCATGAATCAATTGCCTTAGGTGTCTGCTCACTTGAATACATTATATCAATTCATGAGCTAGCTTACCACATAGGAAACGGCTCAGCCGTTCATAGATATGTGGGGCTAACTCCTGAACAATATGAAAAATCTGATATGGACATTGTTCTTGTATAACAGTCTAAATTTGGCCTGTAGGAAGGAGAAGGAATATACTGAACAAGTGCGTCCTTTCAATTTCCAATTGTATTTTGTGCAGACCACTTACGACAGATATAACGGAAAGGCTCATATAACGTATGTTGAATGTCATTTTGTCAGTAAACTGTAAGCAACTACATGCTCACATTGAACCTCACTGAAGTAAAATAGTATATGGCATCATTGGTTAGATTACATGTTTTCCACAGGAGCAGAAGGAGACAGACCAAGCGGAAGTATCCAGACAAGTACCTGCCTGAGCACGCCCATCACCTGGTCCAAGGTCTTGGGCAATGTATGACTCTGTGTGAGAGAGTTTATGTGTGTGTGAGTGTGTTGTCTTTTCACTATGAACAGCACGGAGGCTGTCCTGACATGACGTGTTGATGTGAAGGGGAAGTTTCTCATCAGTTAAGAGGAAAAATGACAGAGTAGGGGACAGGAAATGGCTGATACATCATCGTTCATGACCTATGACATGTGCTCATACTGGAAGGGTGACACACACCACACCAATCAACCTCCACTCCTATGAGCCTGGTGGGCAGGGCTTGTCACCTGGGGAGAGAGTGGGCAAGGAAGCTGAGCAGACGATGGGAGGATGGTTTGACTTTGATGATTGACGAGAGGAAGGGATGAATAGGGAATGTTGAGAGGGGAGCATTGAATCTATAGTCTATGGCAACACTTCTGAAGTGACCATGATAAAGAGCTTGAACATTGCCCCATAGTAGACACTAGTTTGGCCCTCAATAATACAACTCCTGGTAGTTCATCATACTGCTTGGCCCTCTCTCTCGCTGTCTCCATGTCCAGGGTCACACCCTCCTACCTCTACTGGTCCACCTCATCCTGACCCTGCCTGTGACCCTGCCTGCCCGGGATGCTCATCCTGTTTCCTCTCTCTCCCCATGGACAGGAAACCACTGGAGCTGGAGACCACGTACGGATGGACGGATACACCCAGGGAGCAGGACGTGATCTTACTGCACCTGCAACCAGGAAGCTGGAGCCAGAGACAGACAGAAACAGGGCCCTGAAACCCCCCTAGCCCTCTTGTCGCTCCCCTCCACCACTCTGAAACCCCCATGTCTACTCTGACTTCCCCCCCAGCTGTGGGCACTGGGCCTAAAACACAGGAAACTGGAGAGACGAGCTCCTACACACCAGCTCTCCTCAAAAATATCACACTTAATTCTCTCTTTATCCAGCCTACTGTTTCATCTATACTGTACTGGGATTGAATAGGTCGTAGCAAGCCCATTTCCACCGGCAACAAACTGGTTGACAGATCAGCACTTTTTCCACCTTATTACGATACAAAAACATCCTTGAACTGGGGTCTGTACCAAGCAGACCTGGATATGTGATACAGGTTTGAGTGCTCTCTCTCTCTACCCTCTCACTCTGGTTTATAGGAGAGGAAAAGTCGGGCTAAACAGGCCCCCATTAACATCGATGAGACTGTGTGTAGCTAACTGACCCTCTCTGCCCATTTATCGCCATTTACCCGTTGTTGTTTTCTTAGCTGTTTAGCCGTTGTTGTCTCACAAGTTGTTGTCTTAGCTCTCCCAATCAACACCTGTGATTGCTTTATGCCTCTCTCTAATGTCAATATGCCTTGTATACTGTTGTTTAGGGCAGCTCTCATTGTTTAATTTTACTGCGCAGCCCCTTGTCATGCTCAACATGCCTCAGATAGCCCCGTTGTCCCACCCCCCACACATGTAGAGACCGAACCTAGCTTAACAGGCGATGCAACTTCTCTCATCGTCACTCAATGTCTAGGTTTACTCCCACTGTACTCGCACCCTACCATACCCTTGTCTGTACGCTATGCCCTGAATCTATCCTACCATGCCAAGAAATCTGCTCCTTTTATTCTCTGTTCCCAAAGCACTAGACGACCATAGCCTTTAGCCGTACCCTCATCCTACTCCTCCTCTCTTCCTCTGGTGATATAGAGGGTAACCCAGGCCCTGTGTGTCCCCAGGAGCTCTCCTTTGCTGACTTCTGTAACCGTAAAAGCCTAGGGTTCATGCATGTTAACATCACAAACCTCCTCCCTAAGTTTGCTTTATTCACTGCTTTAGCACACTCCGCCAACCCTGACGTCCTAGCCGTGTCTGAATCCTAGCTTAGGAAGGCCACCAAAAATTCTGAAATTTCCATCCCCAATTACAACATTTTCCTTCAAGACAGAACTGCTAAAGGGGTGAAAATGCAATATATTGTAGAGATAGCCTGCAGAGTTCTGTCATACTATCCAGGTCTATGCCCAAACAGTTCGAGCTTCTACTTTTAAAGATCCATCTCTCCGGAAATAAGTCCCTCAATTTTTCCGCTTTTTATAGACGCCCCTCAGCTCCCAGCTGTGCCCTGGACACCATATGTGAATTGATTGCCCTACATCTATCGTCAGAGTTCGTACTACTAGGTAACCTAAATTGGGATATGCTTAACTCCCCGGCCATCCTACAATCTAAGCTAGATGCCCTCAATCTTACACAAATGATCAAAGAACCTACCAGGTACAACCCCAAATCAGTAAAAATGGGCACCCTCATAGATATCATCCTGACCAATTTGCCCTCCAAAAACACCTCTGTTGTTTTCAATCAGGATTTCAGCGACCACTGCCTCATTGCCTGTGTCCGTCAGTAGAGGATGCCTGGTTGTTCTTTAAAAGGGCTTTCCTCACCATCTTAAATAAGCATGCCCCTTTCAAAAAATGTAGAACTAAGAAGAGATATAGCGCTTGATCCAGATTTGACTGCCCTTGACCAGCACAAAAACATCCTGTGGCATACTGCAATAGCATCGAATAGTCCCCGAGATATGCAACTTTTCAGGGAAGTCAGGAACCAACACAGACAATCAGTTAGGAAAGAAAAGGCTAGTTTTTTTTAAACAGAAATTTGCATCCTGCAGCACTAATTCCCCAAAGTTTTGGGACACTGTAAAGTTCAAGTTCAACTGTTCACTGCACTGAGACTAGGAAACACTGTCACCACTGATAAATCCACGACTATCGAGAATTTCAATAAGCATTTCTCTACGGCTGGCCATGCTTTCCACCTGGCTACCCCAACCCCGGCCAACAGCTCTGCACCCCCCCGCAGCAACTGGCCCAAGCCCCCCCATGCTTCTCCTTCACCCATATCCAGACAGCTGATGTTCTGAAAGAGCTACAAAATCTGGATTCCTACAAATCAGCTGGGCTAGACAATCTGAACCCTCTCTTCCTAAAATTATCCGCCGCCATTGTTGCAACCCCTAGTACTAGTCTGATCAACCTCTTTTTCGTATCGTCTGAGATTCCTAAAGATTGGAATGCGTCCGCGGTCATCCCCTTCTTCAAAGGGGGAGACACTCTAGACCCAAATTGTTACAGACCTATATCCATCCTGCCCTGCCTTTCTAAAGTCTTTGAAAGCAAAGTGAATAAACAGATCCCCGACCATTTTGAATCCCACCGTTCCTTCTCCGCTATGCAATCTGGTTTCAGAGCTGGTCACGGGTGTACCTCAGTCACGCTCAAGGTCCTAAACGATATCATAACTGCCATTGATAAAATACAGTATTGTGTAGCCGTCTTCATCGACCTGGCCAAGGCTTTCTACTCTGTCTATCACCGTATTCTTAACGGCAGACTCAATACCCTTGGCTTCTCAAATAACTGCATCACCTGGTTCACCAACTACTTCTCAGACAGAGTTCAGGGTGTCAAATCGGAGGGCCTGTTGTCCGGACCTCTAGCAGTCTCTATGGGGGTGCCACAGGGTTCAATTCTCGGGCCCACTCTTTTCTCTGTATATATCAAAGATGTCGCTCTTGCTGCGGGTGATTCCCTGATCCACCTCTACGCAGACGACACCATTCTGTAAACATCTGCCTCTTCTTTGGACACTGTCTAACAAACCTCCAAACGAGCTTCAGTGCCATACAACATTCCTTCCGTGGCCTCCAAATGCTCTTAAATGCTAGTAAAACAAAATGCATGCTCTTCAACCGATCGGTGCCCGCACCCGCCCGCCGGCCCGACTAGCATCACTGCTCTGGACGATTCTGACCTAGAATATGTGGACAACTATAAATACCTAGGTGTCTGGTTAGACTGTATACTCTCCTTCCAGACTCACATTAAGCATCTCCAATCCAAAATTAAATCTAGAATCGTCTTCCTATTTCGCAAAAAAGCCTCCTTCACTCATGCTGCCAAACTTACCCTAGTAAAACTGACTATCCTAACGATCCTTGACTTCGGCGATGTCATTTACAAATTAGCCTCCAACACTCAGAAAATTGGATGAGGTCTATCACAGTGCCATCCGTTTTGTCACCAAAGCCCCATATACCACCCACCACTGCGACCTGTATGCTCTCGTTGGCTGGCCAACGCTACACACGCCAAACCCACACGCCAAACCCACTGGCTCCAGGTCATCTATAAGTCTTTGCTAGTTATAGCTCCGCCTTATTTCAGCTAACTGGTCACCATACCAACACCCACCTGCTCCAGCAAGTCTATTTCACTGGTCATCCCCAAAGCCAGCACCTCTTTTGACCGCCTTTCCTTCCAGTTCTCTGCTGCCAATGACTGGAACAAAATGCAAAAATCACTGAAGTTGGAGACTTATATCTCCCTCACTAAATTTAAGCGTCAGCTGTCAGAGCACATCTGTAAATAGCCCATCCAACCAACTACCTACCTCATCCCTTTATTTGTTTTTCTGCTCTTTTGCACACCAGTATTTCTACTTGCACATCCTCATCTGCACATATATTACTCCAGTGTAAATGTAGAAATTGTAATTACTTCGCCACTATTGGCCTATTTATTGCCTTACCTCCTTACTTCATTTGCACACACTGTATACAGATTTTTCTATTGTGTTATTGACTGTACGTTTGTTTATCCCATGTGTAACTCTGTGTTGTTGTTTTTGTCATACTACTTTGCTTTATCTTGGGCAGGTTGCAGTTCTAAATGAGAACTTGTTCTCACCTGACCTACATGGTTAAATTAAAAATTAAAAAGTGAAGCGAGTCGAGAGTTCCTTGTTGTGTACATTGAACCCCCCCTTTGTTTATTCACTGCTGCTACTCTCTGTTTGTTATTTGTGCATAGTCACTTTACAATTAGATCGATTAACCTGTACCCCCACACATTGACTCTGTACCGGTACCCCCTGCATATAGCCTCGTTATTGTTATGTACATTTCTTGTGTTACTTTTTGATTGATAGATTTTTTTACTTTAGTTTATTTAGTAAATATTTTCTTAACTCTATTTCTTGAACTGCATTGTTGGTTCAGGACTTCACGGTAAGGTCTAAATGCTATTTGGCGCATGTGACAAGTAACATTTGGTTTGATTTGATTTGATTAGACCACACTATCTGCCAAGAGAGTTTTCGTAGCTGTCTATTTACCACCACAAACCGACGCTAGCACTAAGACCGCACTCAACGAGCTGTATAAGGCCATAGGCAAATAAGCAAATGCTCATCCAGAAGCGGCGCTCCTAGTGGCCAGGGAATTTAATGCAGGGACACTTAAATCCGTTTGACCTCATTTCTACCAGCAATTTATACTAGTTGTACAACTGAATGCAATTACCTGAAATGTGTCTTCTGCATTTAACCCAAACCTCACACACAGAGGACTCTGTAAATAGTTCATTCATTTACTCTTCAGTTTGATTCTAGTCTTTTTTTCTGGGGAGATTCCCAACACTGGAGAACCATTAATATTTAAATGATATTACTACTCGAGGAAACACGTTCTACGGTCTTATTGATCGGTTAGACAGGAGGATAATTCAGCTTATCAGGGAAATGTGCTTCACCTCTGCTGTGCTGAATACTCTGCATGCCTCTGCATTACTAACCCACCGTCTGAGAGGGGGAGAGGAAGAATATCTACTAATGCTAACCCTTATGTCAAATATCTAACATACATAACAGTTAGGCCAGGGTCTTTTTTCCTCTGTATCACATACCTCTATTGTATGTAACATGGTACTGTGAACACACCTGTAAATATGAAAATATGCCAATGTAAATATGAAATGTGATTGAATTGACTGATTTGAGTCCAACAGTAAGTTTATAGGAAACTCAGATGACATTGTTCCTCATGTGTCTGGATGATTTTCTGCAGTCAATGGGAGCATTTGGTGTGCAGTGCGTGTTTGAATGATTGTGTATGCTTAGTGAATATGAATTTGCTCCATTGGCATGGACTACTGTACTGCAGTGACCCAACCCCAGTGACACGGTACAGATACTATGTAGGCCAGGATACACAGCAGCGGCAGCAGCAGCACTGACACAAATTCTCCAGCTGGAAAAATTGAGATTTACTCTCTCTCTGTCTCTCTGATCATTGTTCTCTGCACTTTGCTCCCTCTGCTCTCTCTCTCTCTCTCAAAAGGATGTGTGTCTGTGTGTTTGTATGTGTGTATATACTTCCTCAGTTATGGTATTTTAAGGGCATCTTCTCATATTATGTGAGTAATCAGAGGATTACTGTCTGTGTCCTGTAAACACAGTTGTTTTGATAAGATCTTATCTGTCACGAATCAAATTAACAGCATGTTTGCTCCTGGACATGAGAACGATTCCTGGGTAATGGATCTATGTTGTTTAGTGTTTGTTTGAGCCTTGGATCATCACGATGGGAAAGGTTTGGTATCAGTATGAACGATTGTAAAGAGTCAGTCGTCACTGGACCAAAGTTACTCTTTCTACTCACTCTTTTCTTCGCTCTCTCTTTCTGTCTTTCTCCTGACCCCTTCCCCTTCTCCATCTCTCTGTTAGAGTTAGGACCCTTATGATTCCTGAGATTCCAGCCTGGTAACTAAGAACCAGTTTTCCACTGGAGCTCTTATATATCTATGTATACATAATAAACATGCAACTGTTGTTTTTATAACCAGGGTGCCGAAAAGTGTGAAACATGTCTCATGCAGCCAAATAAACGCTGTGGAACTAAATCACATAATTGCATGATTGGTCACCTAAAAGGTTTTCTCGACATTGTAACAATACAGGGATGACGGTACAACATGAGGGGAAGGAGATTTACTGTCAGGACACAAAGTTCAGAGCGCAATCCCTCATATCAGTCAGCGTGAGACACCTCGGCCTCTAACGTTCACCTCCTAACTCTCAACCATAACTCTCTACATTTTGCCTGTTCTAACACTATTCCATGGAGACACTCTTGACCTCTGGTGTCCCACCCTCCAAGCCTTAGCCCAGTGGAAGCAGAATGGAGTGAAGGAGTGAGTGCACTCTGGGATCCCTGTAGCCCATGTCATTCTGACAGACTCCAACACCCCTCCCTTCCTCTCTCCACTGATGAGCTGCATTCTACCCTTAAGGGTGCCTCAGCATCCCGTACGCTCGACATCAGATGTTTATTTATCTCCTCCTGTAAACAAACAGAGGTCAATAAAGAGAAGAGTTGAGTTGGAGCTCTCTGATTGGACTCACCACCATACCCACGGATTTATAGGAAAACAATGTATAGGAAGATGGATGACAGTCACTAAAGACAGGGCTTGTGAGAGGGGCTGCATCACATCTTTATACTGAGACTGCCACAGTGTTACCGGAGTCAAAAGAATGGAGATACATAAAAAGATGGAATGGGAAATGCAAGATATTACATTTGTCTTTGTACATTCATTATTGCCATTTATATAAAGTGTTCATAGAATTGTCACTTGTTGTCAGTATTTTGTTGTGGTTGTAGACAATAATGGCAAATGTGATTGGAATTTTGGTCTGAGTTTTGCTGCTGTCCACAGTGACGGACCCCTCTAACTCTTTCTCTCATTCTGTCCATTTTACTCTCTCTCTCTCTCTCCCTCTCTCTCTCTGTGTCTCACTCTGTCTCTCTCTCCCTCTCTCTCACTCTCTCTCTCTCTCTGTCTCTCTGTCTCTCTCTGTGCCAGCTGTCAGCATTGGCAGAGTGCCACACCGGCGCCGGTCGCTCGGGTAATGACAGACACAGCAGCAGCGATGCAAAGAGGAGAAAATAACAGAATGAAAGCGAGACAGAAAGAAAGAACAAGATCGAGGTAAGTGTGAAGTAACAGAATGCTGGCACTCCCCATTGTGTCAAAGGGGACAAGGTGCTGGGCCATGGATAGAAGGGTGGGGATGTAGCGAAAGAGAGAGAAAGAGAGAGATAGAAAAACAAGATAGTACATCATTGAAGTGTTGAGTTTCAACAGTACTTTATTTTGACATTTATATTAACAAAAGTCTAATGTACAGTCAGTACAATATTACATTAAGTTGATAAGACATAAGAGATATTTAATATGGAAGAGAGCCAACACATTTTTCAACAGATTGTATCACTGATACAACTTGAATAACATCTATGTGATGTCATTCAAGTTATTTATGCCTAAATTATTAACTTTCCACAAACCATTCTTCAACACTGATTCACTTGACCAAACCATTGCTATTTCCCAATCTTGTCCCAACATAAAATACATCAATCATTTAATACCCTTATGAGTAGTATGCGCCGGAGGGAATTGCTGCCGTTTTACGGGCTCCTAACCAATTGTGCTATTTTGTGTGTTTTTTCGCATTGCTTGCAACTTATTTTGTACATAATGTTGATGCTACTCTCTCTTATGACGAAAATAGCTTCTGGATATCAGAACAGCGATTACTCACCTCGAACCGGACAGAGATGTTTTCTTTAATGAGTCTGACGTGAAGGATATAGTTTTGCTCCCAGACAAGGCCCAAATACCCGTCAATGAAGGAAATAGAGGGGGTGGAGATCAGGGTGCCTTGTGAGAATTTGTTGGCTAGTGGGTAATCCGCCTCCACCATCCGTTCTATTAGCCAACATGCAATCACTGGAGAATAAACTGGATGATCTCCGTTCGAGACTATACTACCAATGGGACATTAAAAACTCTAATATCTTATGTTTCACAAAGTCGTGGCTGAACGACGACACAGATAATATACAGTTAGCTGGGTTTTCCGTGCATTGGCAAGACAGAACAGCTACGTCCGGTAGGCGAGTGGTGGGGATGAGTGTCTATTTGTCAATAACAGCTGGTGTGTGGTGTCTAATATTAAGGTAGTCCCGAGGTATTGCTCGCCTGAGGTAGAGTACCTCATGATAGCTTATCATGAGGTGGTCGGAGCTGATCGTGGACTATAGGAAAAGGAGGGCTGAACAGGCCCCCAACGCCCCCCCCCCCTTTGTTTACACACTGCTGCTACTTGCTGTTTATTATCTGTGCATAGTCACTTTACAATTACCTCGATTAACCTGTACCCCCACACATTGACTCTGTACCGGTACCCCCTGCATATAGCCTCGTTATTGTTATGTACATTTCTTGTGTTACTTTTTGATTGATTTCAGTTTTTGTTTACTTTAGTTTATTTGGTAAATATTTTCTTAACTCTTATTTCTTGAACTGCATTGTTGATTAAGGGCTTGTAAGTAAGCATTTCACGGTAACCTGTTGTATTCTGTGCATGTGACAAATAACATTTGATTTCGTTAGACCACGCTATCTATCAAGAGAGTTTTCACCTATATTTTTCATAGCTGTCTATTTACCACCACAAACCGATGCTAGCACTAAGACCTCACTCAACGAGCTGTATAAGGCCATAAGCAAACAAGAAAATGCTCATCCAGAAGCGGTGCTCCTAGTGGCCAGGGAATTTAATGCAGGGAAACTTAAATCCGTTTGACCTAATTTCTACCAGCAATTTATACTAGTTGTACAACTGAATGCATTCAACTGAAATGTGTCTTCCGCATTTAATCCAACCCTTCTGAATGAGACAGGTGAGTAGGGCTGCCTTAATCGACATCCAAGGCAATGTGGGTTAACTGCCTTGCTCAGGGACAGAATGACAGAATTTTACCTTGTCAGCTCAGGGATTATATCCAGCAACCTTTCGGTTACTGGCCCAACGCTCTTACCTGCCAGATACCCCCCCTCACACACACACAGCAATGCGTATAAAGATCTCCCTCACCCTCCATTTGGAAAAATTGACCCTAATTATATCCTCCTGATTCCTTCTTACAAGCAAAATCTTATGCAGGAAATACCAGTGACTCGCTCAATACGGAAGTGGTCAGATGACGCGGATGCTAGCACAGACTGGAATATGTTCTGGGAATCATCCAATGGCATTGAGGAGTATACCACCAAAGTCATCGACTTCATCAATAAGTGCATCGACGATGTCGTCCCCACAGTAACAGTACACTAATCCAGACGTTTATAAGAAATCCCATTATGCCCTCATACGAACCATCAAACAGGCAAAGCTTCAATACAGGACTACGATTGAATCCTACTACACCAGCAAGGCTTGCAAACTATTATGGACTACAAAGGTAAATCCAGCCATGAGCTGCCCAGTGACGCGAGCTTACCAGATGGGTTAAATGCCTTTTATGCTCGCTTCGAGGCAAGCAACACTGAAGCATGCATGAGAGCACCAGTTGTTCCGGTTGACTGTGTGATCGTGCTCTCCGTTGCCGATGTGAGCAAGACCTTTAAACTAGAGGTTGACCGATTATGATTTTTCAACGCCGATACCGATACCGATTATTGGAGGACCAAAAAAGCCGATACCGATTAATCGGCCAATTAAAAAATACTGTATTTGTAATAATGACAATTACAACAATACTGAATTAACACTTATTTTAACTTAATATAATACATCAATAAAATCAATTTAGCCTCAAGTAGATAATGAAACATGTTCAATTTGGTTTAAATAATGCAAAAACAGTGTTGGAGAAGAAAGTAAAAGTGCAATATGTGCTATGTAAGAAAGCTAACGTTTCAGTTCTTTGCTCAGAACATGAGAACATATGAAAGCTGGTGGTTCCTTTTAACATGAGTCTTCAATATTCTCAGGTAAGAAGTTTTAGGTTGTAGTTATTATAGGACTATTTCCCTCTATACCGTTTGTATTTCATTAACCTTTGACTATTGGATGTTCTTATAGGCACTTTAATATTGCCAGTGTAACGGTATAGCTTCCGTCCCTCTCCTCGCGCCTCCCTGGGCTCGAACCAGCAATACAACGACCACAGCCACCACATCGAAGCAGCGGTACCCATGCAGAGCAAGGGAAACAACCACCCTTAGGCTCAGAGCGAGTGAAGTTTGAAACGCTATTAGCGCGCGCTAACTAGCCTGCCATTTCACTTCGGTCACACCAGCCTCATCTTGGGAGTTGATAGGTTTGAAGTCATAAACGGCACAATGCCTTGACGCACAACGAAGAGCTGCTGGCAAAACGCACGAAAGTGCTGTTTGAATGAATGTTTACGCACCTGCTTCTGCCTACCACCGCTCAGTCAGATACTTAGATACTTGTATGCTTGTATACTCAGTCATATTATATGCAACACAGGACACGCTAGATAATATCTAGTAATATCATCAACCATGTGTAGTTAACTAGTGATAATGATTGATTGTTTTTTATAAGATAAGTTTAATGCTAGCTAGCAACTTACCTTGGCTTACTGCATTTGCGTAGCAGGCAGTCTCCTTGTGGAGTGCTACGAGAGAGAGGCAGGTCGTTATTGCGTTAGACTAGTTAACTGTAAGGTTGCAAGATTGGATCCCCCGAGCTGACAAGGTGAACATCTGTCTTTCTGCCCCTGAACAAGGCAGTCAATCCAACGTTCCTTGGCCGTCATTGAAAATAAGAATGTGTTCTTAACTGACTTGCCTAGTTAAATAAAGATTAAATAAAGGTGTAAAAAAAACACACAAAAAAAACAGCAAATCGGCACCCAAAATTACCGATTTCAGATTGTTATGAAAACTTGAAATCGGCCCTAATTAATCGGCCATTCCGATTAATCGGTCGACCTCTACTTTAAACAGGTCAACATTCACAAGGCCGCTGGGCCAGACGGATTACTAGGATGTGTACTCAGAGCATGCAAGTGTCTTCACTGACATTTTCAACATCTCCCTGACCGAGTCTGTGATATGATCTAGAAGAAAAAGAAATGCACACCTATTAAGACGAGGTGCTGGCTAGCGGAGTAAAAAATTTGAAAATAAAAGAGAGCCGCACACTCTAGGAGCTCAGATGCAAAAATGTAATTACCAACGTTTCGACAGCCAAGCTGTCTTCATCAGGGTATACCAACAGGGTATACCCTAAGTAATTACATTTTTGCATCTGAGCTCCTAGAGTGTGCGGCTCTCTTTTATTTTTCAAGCAGACCACCATAGTCCCTGTGTCCAAGAAAGCGAAGGTAACCTGTCTAAATCACTACCGCCTGTGGCACTCACGTCAGTAGCAATGAAGTGCTTTGAAAGGCTGGTCATGGCTCACATCAACACCATCATCCCGGAAACCCTAGACCCACTCGAATTCGCATACCGCACCAACAGATCCACAGATGACACAATCTCAATCGCACTCCACACTGCCCTTTTCCACCTGGGTAAAAGGAACTCCAAGGTGAGAATGCTGTTCTTTGACTACAGCTCAGCGTTCAACACCATAGTTAAGGACCCTAGGACTAAACACCTCCCTCTGGAACTGGATCCTGGACCTCCTGACGGGCCGCCCCCAGGTGGTAAGGGTAGGCAACAACACATCTACCACACTGATCCTCAACACGGTGGCCCCTCATGGATGTGTGCTTAGTCCCCTCCTGTACTCCCTGTTCACCCATGACAGCCTGGCCAAGCACAACTCCAACACCATAATTAAGTTTGCTGATGACACAACAGTGGTAGGCCTGATCACCGACAACGATGCTGCTAGGGAGGAGACTATAAGGAGGAGGTCAGAGACCTGGCAGTGTGGTATGAGGACAACAACCTCTCCCACAACGTGAGCAAGACAAAGGAGATGATCATGGACTACAGGAAAAGGAGGGCTGAACATGCCACCATTCACATCGACTGGGTTGTAGTGGAGTGGGTTGAGAGTTTCAAGTTCCTTGATGTCCACATCACCAACAAGCTATCATGGTCCAAACACACCAAGAAAGTGAAGTGGGCACGGCAAAACCTTTTCCCCCCCAGGAGACTGAAAATATTTGGCATGGTTCCTCAGATCCTCAAAAAGTTATACAGCCACACCATAGAGCATCCTGACCGGTTGCATCACCGGTTGCATCACCGCCTGGGATGGCAATGCATCCGACCATAAGGAGGTACAGAGGGTAGTGCGTACAGACCAGTACATCCCTGGGGCCAAGCCTCCGGCCATCCAGGACCTATATATTAGGCGGTGTCAGAGGAAGTCCCCAAAAAAGACTACAAAGGTAAAGACTCCAGTCACCCAAGTCATAGACTGTTCTCTCTGCTACTGCACAGCAAGTGCTACCCGAGCGCCAAGTCTACGTCCAAAAGGCTCTTTAACAGCTTCTACCCCCAGGCCATAAGACTGCTGAACAATTTATCAAAATGCCACCCGGACTATTTGCATTGACCCCCTCCCTTCATTTTTACACTGCTGCTACTCACTTTCTATTGTCTATGCATAATCACTTTACCCCTACCTGTATGTACAAATTACCTTGACTCACCTGTACCCCTACACATTCACTCGGTTCCCCCTGTATATAGCCTCATTATTGTTAATTTATTGTTAATAATTCATTTATAAAAAAAACATTTTACTTTAGTTTCTTTAATAAATATTTTCTTAACTCTATTTTCTTAAAGCTGTATTGTTGTAGTGATGGGTCTTTCACACGGGGAGTTGGCGCAGGTCTCCTACCTGACTTCGCTACACTCCCCGTGTCCCCCCCCCAATACATTTTTTGGGCTGCCTCTCGGGCTTCCAGCCGCGCTGCCGTGCTGCCTCCTCATACCGCCGCCTCTCAGCTTTCGCTGCGTCCAGCTCTGCCTTGGGGCGCCAATATTCCCCAGCCTGTGCCCAGGGTCCTTTGCCGTCCAGGATCTCCTCCCTTGTTCATTAGTCCTGAGATCGCTGCTGCTGCTGCTGCTGCTGCTGCCCACTACCACACTGCTTGGTCCTTTGGTGGTGGGTGATTCTGTAACGGGATTCATCCTCCTCTGACGAGGAGTATGAGAGATCGGACCAATATGCAGCGTGGTACGTGTTCGTCATGTTTTAATGAACAAAATCCCTGAACACGAAAATACAAAATAACAAATCGAAAGACAGAAAGGAAAACCGAAACAGTTCCGTGTGGAACACAGACACAGAAAACAATCACCCACGAAACACTGGTGGGAAAAGGCTACCTAAGTATGATTCTCAATCAGAGACAACTAATGACACCTGCCTCTGATTGAGAACCATACCAGGCCAAACGCAAAATACAACATAGAAAAACAAACATAGACTGCCCACCCCAACTCACGCCCTGACCATACTAAAACAAAGACAAAACAAAGGAACTAAGGTCAGAATGTGACACCCAAGAGGAATGGAAGATGGTGGAAAAGGTGTGCAGAGTCCTGGAACCCTTTGAGCAGGTCATTGTGGAGATCAGTGGAGAGAGGTACAGTAAGCAGCTTGGAAAATTCCAGAAAATGATGTCATGCCTTTAGAAGCTTCTGATAGGCTAATTGACATCATTTGAGTCAATTGGAGGTGTAGCTGTGGATGTATTTCAAGGCCTACCTTCAAACCCAGTGAATCTTTGCTTGACATCATGGGAAAATCAAAAGAAATCAGTCAAGACCTCAGAAAACATTGTAGACCTCTGCAAGTCTGGTTCATCCTTGGGAGCAATTTACAAACGCCTGCAGGTACCACGTTCATCTGTACAAACAATAGTATGCAAGTATAAACACCATGGGACCACGCAGCTGTCATACCGCTCAGGAAGGAGATACGTTCTGTCTCCTAGAGATGAATGTAATTTGGTGCAAAAAGTGCAAATCAATCCCAGAACAACAGCAAAGGACATTGTGAAGATGCTGGAGGAAACAGGTACAAAGTATCTATATCCACAGTAAAACGAGTCCTATATTGACATAACCTAAAAGGCCGCTCAGCAAGGAAGAAGCCACTGCTCCAAAACCGCCATAAAAAAGACAGACTATGGTTTGCACATGGAGACAAAGATCATACTTTTTGGAGAACTGTCCAAAAAAATAACTGTTTGGCCATAATGACCATCGTTATTTTTGGAGGAAAAAGGGGGATGCTTGCAAGCCGAAGAACACCATCACAACCGTGAAGCATGTTGTGATGGTGCTTTGCTGCAGGAGGGACTGGTGCACTTCACAAAATAAATGGCATCATGAGGATGGAAAATTACATGAATATATTCAAGCAACATCTCAAGACATCAGTCAGGAAGTTAAAGCTTGGTCGCAAATGGGTCTTCCAAATGGACAATGATCCCAAGCATACTTCCAAAGTTGGTGCAAAATGGCTTAAGGACAACAAAGTCAATGTATTGGAGTGGCCATCACAATGCCCTGACCTTAGAACATTTGTGGGTTGAACTGAAAAAGCATGTCCGAACAAGGAGGCCTACAAACCTGACTCAGTTACACCCGCTCTGTCAGGAGGAATGGGCCAAAATTCACCCAACTTATTGTGGGAGGCTTGTGGAAGACTACCCGAAACGTTTGACCCAAGTTAAACAATTTAAAGGCAATGCTACAAAATACTAATTGAGTGTATGTAAACTTCTGACCCACTGGGAATGTGATGAAAGAAATAAAAGCTGGTATAAATTATTTTCTCTGATATTTTTCTGACATTTCAAATTCTTAAAATAACGTGGTGATCCTAACTGACCTAAGACAGGGAATTTTTACTAGGATTAAATGTCAGGAATTGTGAAAAACTGAGTTTAAATGTATTTGGCTAAGGTGTATGTAAACTTCAGATTTCAACTGTATGTATATGAGCAGTAGATGAGAATGTAGTATCAGGAGACAAAACATGAACCTGAACTAATAAGTTACTGTTCTCTCTTTTCAGCTTTGTGACAGCCTCAAAAATGATACTCCTGTGTAAGGGTCTGTAGCGGATCACAGCCAGCCGCCAGAGAGAAGAAAATGTAACCACAGGACATGTGACAGAGTTGATGGACACCCTATGTTCATCAATGGACAGAACGTTCCACAGAATGGAATATAATCACGTGCTCTCAGAAACCGCTGCACTTGACCCCAGGTTTAAGAAGTTAGCCTTCAGTGATGCCAGAGCGATTGATGAGGCTCTTCAAAGAATTACCTCAGCAGCAGCAGGGAGGGACAGCCCCAGCAGTCATGGACCAGGGCAACAGGAAGAAGAGGGATCAGATGGAGCAGAAGCCCCAGCAGTAGTGCTACAAACGTCTGCTGTTTGGATGCTGTTTGACGAGAGAGCACCTGGGATGCAGCACAAAGGAATACCTCAGCAGATGCCATAATGGAGGTCCGATCCTATTTGGAGGAGCCCCTCAAGATCCTCTGAGCTGCAGATCCTCTGATCTGCAGATCATCTGAGCTGGTGGAAGAACAAGGCCTCTGTCTACTCACGGCTTACTAAAGTCATGACAGGGAGACTGCATAATGGTCGCATCCGTTCCCTCTGAGAGGGTCTTCTTGAAAACGGGACAAATAATTACTGTGAGAAGAAACTGCATCAGCCCCTTGAAAGTGAGGCAGCTTGCATTTCTGAATGCAAATCCCTCATAAAAGCAAAATATGGTCAGCATTGCTGTGTGCTGCTGGTTATAACACGGCAATAAAGAAGAGAGAGAAAAGAGGGACCAGTTTAATGTTTTAAGTGGGATGCTGCAGTTTTGCACATTGTTATTTATTTTTCTTTGATATGGTGCTATATTCTAGTATTATGTTGTTGAGATTGTATTCGTTTTGAATTGTTACATTTATATGTACTTTGTTTATATACATTAAAAGGTTAGACTTTAAGTGCAAATGTTTAATAGCGTTCTTTTTCATAAATAACCAATGCATTTTTAAATACATTGTGGTTAAGGTAGAGTATGATTTCATTTAATAATTTAATAATAATTGTTTTAACACCAATCATAGTCAAACTATCGCAAACAGTTTGACTTGAAAAAATACAAAACATATATTTTTTTAAAGAGCCGTTTGGGAGCCAAAAGAGCCGTCTCTTTTTGGTGAGCTGAGCCGAACGAGCCGGTTCACTGAAAAGAGCCGGAATGCCCATCACTACATTGTTGGTTAAGGGCTTGTAAGTAAGCATTTCACGGTAAGGTCTACTACACCTGTTGTATTCTGTGCATGTGACAAATAACATTTGATTTGATTAGACCACGCTATATATCAAGAGAGTTTTCACCTATATTTTTCATCTCAATTTTGTCCCGCACATTGAATATAGTTGCAGAGAGTCCCTGTAATACTAGATTCAGATCATTCAGGCAAGAAAAAACATCACCCAGATAGGCCAGTCGTGTAAGAAATGCATCATTATGCAAGTGGTCAGACAAGTGAAAATGGTGGTCAGTAAAGGAAACTTTAAGCTCGTCTCTCAATTTAAAAATACTTGTCAATACTTGCCCCTTGATAACCAGCGCACTTCTGTAAGTTGTAAAAGCATTACATGGTCGCTGCCTATATCATTGCATAGTGCAGAACATACACAAGAGTTCAGGGGCCTTGCTTAACAAAGTTGACCATTTTCACTGTAGTGTCCAAAACGTCTTTCAAGCTGTCAGGCATTCCTTTGGCAGCAAGAGCCTCTCGGTGGATGCTGCAGGAGCAGCTGCTTGCATGCTCGTTACCACTCCACTATGTCTCCCTGTCATGGCTTTTGCGCCATCAGTACAGATACCAACACGAGCAGCAGCTACGTTTGGCTACATACTGACCGTTAGTAGAATTCCCATGAGAGAGTAACGGTTAATGTGATTGGATGTTAAATATTTGACTAGGCTAACAGTACTTGACATTGAGTTTTTATTTCACTGAACACTTAAGGTTTTAATTGTATTTTGGCAGTGAAACGAGGCTACTCAGATGAGAGAAAAACCCACACCCAAATGTTGGAAAATATAAATGGACTGTTTGACTGTTTATTTTTATTTTTAAATGTGCATCAAATTTTTATTTGGCGTACCCCAGTTTGGGAATACCTGCTCTAGAGCAATTCAGACTGCTGATTGAGGACCTTTTTGACAGAAGAATGTGTTTGTTTTCTGTGATTGGGTTTTGTTTCTCTGTTTTTCTTTTTCATATTGCATTGATGTGTATATTTTTTGTAATTACAGGGCTCACCTGTTACACACAGAGGAAAGGAGGGGGGGGGGGTCTCATGCCTCTGAGATCATCCTCTACTCTACAAACAATGAGGACTAATCCATCCGAAAGATACAACACTTTGAAGTTCACCAGAGGGTCTACTTAGCCTCACACCCACACACACCTCGGGAAATATTCAATCACATCTGGTATTCAGGTTTTCAGGATTCCTGCATAAATGCCCATTTGGAATCAACGTGGACCAACAAGAAACCATACTACATCCATTTCATTGAGAGAACGAGAGTTCAGAATCCAGGTTTCTCATCTCGAGTAGCCAAAAGGCCAACGGCAGAACTTCAGTGTATTCTCACGACTGTTCAGGACAAATTTAATTAGATATCATCCCTTTAATCAGCAGAGTTAATTACAAAAGACGTGGTTATTGAGCGTGTCCTGGGCCTTGCTGAGTTGAACTGGGATAATGATGTCAGAACAGCGCCATTTATTTAGCAGGCTAATTAAGTGATTCTCCCCTGCTCTGCCTGGGATCCACACTTTACCTTCATAATATAATGCCAGAGTATAAGCCTCTTCCTGGACATGTGATGAACTACTTATACAATACTTGAACATCTCAGGCAAAGTCATGGAGACATAAGGGGTTATTCATGACCAGGCTTCCACTCACAATCTGGTTTTTAACATATGGAAAAATACAGATAAATACTGATTTAAACTGATAATTAATAGTTGTAGTTTCACTTTTGAATACATTTTGTAATAGGGTTTCCTATTAAGCACTACCATGGCAGAATAGTTTTAGAAGTGACCCACATAAAGAGCGACAAAAAGTTATAACCCAAGTCAAAGTCTTAGTATTTCAGTGCGAGAGCTGTGTGAGAAGTGGACCTGAACGACCTGTATGTTTCCTCTTTCACTTCCAGCCAGATTCATGTGTTTTTCCACTTTGCCTTTTTAGCCTTATGTTTATCCACCCCTGGGCAGAGTTAGATTTCTCCAAAGCTCAACCGTGCCTCCGCCATCTGTGCTTCAGCTTTGACCCTTTTTCAGGATCAGGAAATAAGGGATTTAAGACACCCTGCCGCAGAATTCCACCCTGACTTTCTCCTGACATGACAGCTCGGTGGCCAAACAGTTGTTGGACTTGTAAAGGATCAGCTGTACATTATACTGTAAATGTGGCTGGAATACTAAGAAAGATGTATATATCTTTACAAACGCATGTGTGCGCACACAGACTAGTGCACACACACACAGCAGCACTGTAACAACCTGAGTCCTGCAGCTGTTAACACACAGGCTTAATAACAGGTTGTGTGTGGAGTATTGAGACAGTTAGACAGAGACGGGAGCCGTGCTGGTAGAGTGGGGACAGAATGATGGTCTGCTGAGTATCCATCTGTCAGCGAGCCCTCACCACTGTCATCCCCCGCTGTCCGGAGACTCTGATAACAGCCCCCCACATAGAGGACAACAGGCCTGGACTGTCAATGATGTATTGGCTACTTCAACCGAGCCCCATACTCACTCTAACAATCTCCTACCCCTCTGTGTATCTAGCTCCTGTTAGCTAATCCAAGCTGCTGGGCAGGCCTGATGGTGCTGTAAGATACCAACCTGATTTCCTCTAAAAAGCTTAAGGTTTAGAGGGACGACAGGGTGGAGGTGATTGTATGAGTAGTATTTAATTCACCCAGCCCTTTGGCAGTCAGATGAAGACAAAATAAAATGAATCCCGGCTCACATTTAGTCGAATCAATGTATATGGAGAATCAATCCACAACTAATGCTGCACACTCATTCAACGTCATCCATGTCAGTTATTAAAGCCCCGACCACGCTGGGATTTCTTTCTTAAACCCTGAAAGGATGTGAGGAGAGCTGATTAGCCAACCAGTCAGCAAGGCAGTGATGGTCTGTGTGACATTTACTGCACTGCTGGAGCAAGGAACAAAAGTGTTTTCGCTGCACCTGCTGTGGCAATTTATACTCCTACCTGTATACAGGTTGAAAATGGCAGATTTGGACACAAGCGCCTAAATTGAAATGTAGTAGCTGTGCAGTAGCATTCTAGCATTCTATAAGTGAGTCAGAGGGGTATAATAAGTCAAGAGGTTTCTAAAGGCACTGTATCTCTAGCTTTTTTTATGCCCAGCTCATGAGGCCCATTGATGATTTGAGGCCTGAGACAATTGCCTCTTCTGCCTAATGTTAAATCCGCCAGTGGAGTGGTCAGAGGGCTGGAAGCTCCATAGTGGGAGTCAGGGGAGAGCTAAAGCAGAGATGGGCTCTGTCTGTCAGCCAACCCTGTCTAAAGTGGCCATCACACACGATTGATTGGACCAGGACCATTAACCCCCTGGCTCTCTTCAGCTCGCCTCTCCGGACACTCCGTCTCTTTCTATCCACATCTTTCCCTCTCTCTACCTCTATCCTTGGCTTTCCTTCTCTCCCTCCATCCTTGCCTCCCCCCATGGAGGCTCTTTGTGGCTGGCAGGGGCGAATGGGTCTTAGAGCAGTAGGATCTCTGCTTCATCGGTTTTCATTTCACTCCTACAATCCAATTTTATTTGTCACATGCATCTTAACCTAACAGTGAAATGCTTACTTATGGGCCCTTCCCATCAATGCAGATAGAAAAAAAGAGAAATATTAAAAAAGAACACGAGGAATAAATAGAAATATGGTGAGTGTAACGGTCTGAGTGAAGTGGGTGAGGAGTCAGGCGCAGGAAGCAGAGAGTTCAGGGGAGTGCTATTTTAATGCACTGAATAAACGCTGAACATAAGCCAACCCTCACAAAAACACAGGGCGTACTGAACAAACAAATGCCCCAAACAGGGGGACTTAAACTGTCCAGGGGAAAACCCACAAAATGGGAAACCACAAAACCCAATAGACGTGCACAAAAGTACACCAAACAGACGATCACAATAATTAATCCCGCACAAGGAACCCTGCGGGCCGGCTGACTAATAAAGCCTACTACCTAACTCAAAACAGGTGCACACAATCAACACATAAGGAGGGGGAGGAAATAATCAGTAGCAGCTAGTAGGCCGGCGACGACGACCGCCGAGCGCCACCCGAACGGGAAGGGGAGTGTCCTTCGGTCGGAGTCGTGACAGTACCCCCCCCTTGACGCGTGGCTCCCGCAGCGCGCCGACACCGGCCTCGAGGTCGACCCGGAGGACGAGGCGCAGGGCGATCCGGATGGAGGCGATGGAAATCCCTCAACATTGACGGATCCAAAATGTCCCTGGTGGGTACCCAGCACCTCTCCTCCGGACCGTACCCCTCCCAGTCCACGAGGTACTGCAGGCCCCTCACCCGGCGTCTCGAGTCCAGAATGGCCCGTATCGTATACACCGGGGACCCCTCGATGTCCAGAGGGGGAGGAGGGACCTCCAGCACCTCACCGTCCTGTAGGGGACCAGCTACCACCGGCCTGAGGAGAGACACATGAAACGAGGGGTTAATACGATAATAGGAAGGGAGTTGTAATCGATAACACACCTCGTTTATTCTCCTCAGGACTTTGAACGGCCCTACACACTGCGGCCCAAGCTTCCGGCAGGGCACGCGGAGGGGTAGGTTTCGGGTCGAGAGCCAGACCCTGTCCCCTGGTACAAACACGGGGGCCTCACTGCGGTGGCGGTCAGCACTCCTTTTCTGCCGTCCACTAGCCTGTTGAAGGGATTCCTGGACGGCCCTCCAGGTTTCTTTGGAGCGCTGCACCCATTCCTCCACCGCAGGAGCCTCGGTCTGGCTCGGATGCCACGGTGCCAGGACCGGCTGGTACCCCAACACACACTGAAAGGGGGACACATTAGTAGAGGAGTGGCGTAATGAGTTCTGGGCCATTTCCGCCCAGGGGATGTATCTCGCCCACTCCCCTGGCCGGTCCTGGCAGTACGACCGCAGAAACCTACCCACCTCCTGGTTTACTCTCTCCACCTGCCCATTACTTTCAGGGTGATAACCGGAGGTCAGGCTGACCGAGATCCCCAGACGCTCCATGAACGCCCTCCATACTCGGGACGTGAACTGGGGACCCCGATCAGAAACGATGTCCTCCGGCACCTCGTAGTGCCGGAAGACGTGGGTGAATAATGCCTCCGCAGTCTGTAGGGCTGTTGGGATACCGGGCAACGGGAGGAGACGGCAGGACTTAGAGAACCGATCCACAATCACCAGAACCGTGGTGTTGCCCTGAGACAGGGGAAGGTCGGTCAGGAAATCTACGGATAGATGTGACCATGGCCGTTGTGGAACGGGGAGGGGTTGTAACTTCCCTCTAGGAAGGTGCCTAGGAGCCTTACTCTGGGCGCATACCGAACAGGAGGAGACATAAACCTTAACGTCCCTAGCCAAGGTAGGCCACCAATACCTCCCCCGAAGGCTCCCTACTGTCCTCCTCACCCCAGGGTGACCCGAGGAGGGTAGGACGTGAGCCCACCGAATCAGTTGGTCCCGAACACCAAGCGGCACGTACCTCCGCCCCGCCGGACACTGAGGAGGCGCTGGTTCAGCCCGTAACGCCCGCTCGATGTCCGAGTCCACCTCCCACACCACCGGTGCCATCAGCTTTGAGGCCGGAAGGATGGGAGTAGGTTCGGTGGACCTATCCTCCGTGTCGTAAAAGCGGGACAGTGCGTCCGCCTTCACGTTCTGGGAGCCTGGTCTATATGATAAAGTGAACCGGAATCGGGTGAAGAACATGGCCCACCTTGCCTGCCGCGGGTTCAGTCTCCTAGCTGCCCGAATATACTCCAGATTTTGGTGGTCGGTCCAGATGAGAAAGGGGTGCTTAGCCCCCTCAAGCCAGTGTCTCCACACCTTCAGAGCCCTGACCACCGCTAACAACTCCCGGTCCCCCACATCATAGTTACGCTCCGCTGGGCTGAGCTTACTCGAGAAGAAAGCGCAGGGGCGGAGTTTTGGTGGCGTACCCGAGCGCTGTGATAGCACGGCACCCACCCCAGCCTCGGACGCGTCCACCTCCACTATGAATGCTAGAGAGGGGTCCGGATGCGCCAACACGGGTGCATCCGTGAACAGCACCTTCAACCTGTTGAAAGCTCTGTCCGCCTCTGCTGACCACTGCAACCGCACCGGGCCCCCCTTTAGCAGTGAGGTAATTGGAGCCGCTACCTGGCCAAAACCCCGGATAAACCTCCGGTAGTAGTTGGAAAAACCCAAAAACCGCTGCACCTCTTTTACCGTGGTTGGAGTCGGCCAATTACGCACGGCCTTACTGCGGTCACCCTCCATCTCCACCCCCGAGGTGGAAATGCGATAACCCAGAAAGGAGACGGCTCGTTTGGAGAACACACACTTCTCAGCCTTGACGTAGAGGTCATGCTCCAGCAGTCTACCAAGCACCTTGCGTACCAGAGACACATGCGCGGCGTGAGTGGCTGAGTAGATCAGAATGTCATCGATATAAACAACCACTCCCTGCCCGTGCAGGTCCCTGAGAATATCGTCTACAAAGGATTGAAAAATGGCTGGAGCATTTTTTAACCCATACGGCATGACGCAGTACTCATAGTGGCCCGATGTGGTACTAAATGCGGTTTTCCACTCGTCTCCCTTCCGAATACGCACCAGGCTATACGCGCTCCTGAGATCCAATTTTGTGAAGAACTGCGCTCCCTGAAAGGATTCCACTGCCGTAGCAATGAGAGGTAGTGGGTAGCTGAACCCCACTGTGATGGCATTTAGACCTCTATAATCAATACAAGGACGCAAACCTCCCTCCTTTTTCTTCACAAAAAAGAAACTCGAGGAGACGGGTGAAATGGAGGACCGAATGTACCCCTGTCCCAGAGACTCCGTGATATATGTCTCCATAGCCAACGTCTCCTCTTGGGACAATGGGTACACGTGACTCTTGGGAAGCGCAGCGTTTACCTGGAGATCTATCGCACAATCTCTTCCCGGTCGATGTGGTGGTAATTTAGTCGCCTTCTTTTTACTAAAAGCGATTGCCAAATCGGCATACTCGGGGGGAATGCACACTGTGGGACCCTGATCTGGACTTTCCACCGAGGTGGCACCGACGGAAACTCCCAGACACCTTCCAGAACACTCCTCTGACCACCCCTTGAGAACCCCCTGTCTCCACAAAATTTTAGGATTGTGCCGGGCCAGCCAGGGAATCCCCAACACCACTGGAAACGCAGGCGAATCAATAATGTAGAGACTGATACGCTCCCTATGGTTCCCCTGCGTTACCATGTCCAGTGGGATTGTGGTCTCCCTGACCACCCCTGACCCTAATGGCCGGCTATCTAGGGAGTGCACGGGAAAGGGAGAATCTATCGGCACAAGCGGAACACCTAATTTAATAGCTAGTCCGCGATCCATAAAGTTCCCAGCTGCGCCTGAATCGACTAGCGCCCTATGCTGGGAAGAGGGGAAAAATTTAAGGAAAAAAATCAAGACAAACATGTGACCAACAGGGGGTTCTGGGTGAGTTTGGTGCTGACTCACCTGGGGTGATCGAGAAATGTTCCGCCTACCATCTCGACTCCCAGACGGACCCCCCCAGCACCGATCGGCCGTGTGTCCTCTCCGACCACAGTTGGTGCAGAGGGAGCCTCCTCCTCCGGTACCCCTCGGCAAAGCCCCTCCCAACTCCATCGTAACAGGAGTGGAGGTGCTGGGTGGTGGAACACACAGGACCCTCTCCGAACGCCCGCGGGCAGCCAGCAGATTGTCCAGTCGGATGGACATGTCAATTAGCTCATCCAAGGAAAGAGCGGTGTCCCGACACGCTAGCTCCCTGCGGACGTCCTCCCGGAGACTACACCTGTAGTGGTCGATAAGGGCCCTGTCGTTCCACCCGGATCCTGCTGCCAAGGTACGGAACTCCAACGCGTAATCCTGGGCGCTCCTTTTCTCCTGCCGGAGATGGAATAGTCGTTCTCCCGCCGCTCGGCCATCTGGAGGATGGTCAAACACGGCGCGGAAACGGCGAGAAAACTCGGGGTAGTGCTCCTTCGCTGAGTCTGGGCCGTTCCAAACTGCATTTGCCCACTCCAGAGCACGACCCGTGAGGCAGGAGATGAGGACATTCACCCTCTCCGCTCCCGAGGGAGTAGGTCTGACGGTGGCCAGGTACAGTTCTAGCTGGAGTAAGAACCCCTGGCACCCTGCTGCCGCTCCATCATAGACCCTTGGAAGCGTAAGACGGAGGGTGCTGGAGTCGGGAGATGGGGAGTCCTGAGGAGGGGGGGCCGAAGGTGGAGAGAGGGGGGCCGAAGGTGGAGAGAGGAGACCGCTTCTCTCCCATCCGTCCATTCTCTCCATCACCAGATCCATCGCCGTTCCGATCCGATGGAGAACGGTGGTGTGATGTAGAACCCTCTCTTCCATCGATGGGAGGGGAGTGGCTGTTGCTCCTGCTGACTCCATTCCAGGCGGTGCGGGATTCTGTAACGGTCTGAGTGAAGTGGGTGAGGAGTCAGGCGCAGGAAGCAGAGAGTTCAGGGGAGTGCTATTTTAATGCACTGAATAAACGCTGAACATAAGCCAACCCTCACAAAAACACAGGGCGTACTGAACAAACAAATGCCCCAAACAGGGGGACTTAAACTGTCCAGGGGAAAACCCACAAAATGGGAAACCACAAAACCCAATAGACGTGCACACAAGTACACCAAACAGACGATCACAATAATTAATCCCGCACAAGGAACCCTGCGGGCCGGCTGACTAATAAAGCCTACTACCTAACTCAAAACAGGTGCACACAATCAACACATAAGGAGGGGGAGGAAATAATCAGTAGCAGCTAGTAGGCCGGCGACGACGACCGCCGAGCGCCACCCGAACGGGAAGGGGAGTGTCCTTCGGTCGGAGTCGTGACAGTGAGGAGAGGAATCCCAGTGGCCGGCAGTGGGTGTATGGAGCGAGATGGAACTGGGCCGACATTCAATTCAAATACATGAGCAACAATAACTTGGCTATATACACGGGGTACTAGTACCGAGTTGATGTGCAGGGGTATGAGGTGGTCCTAGTAGATATGTACATATAGGTAGGAATAAAGTGACTAGGCAACAGCCCTGCCATCCTCCTGCAAGGATACGCTTGTTGAATGGAGCAGTAATGAAAGGTCCTGTTAAGTAGTGATGTTCACATCTGTAGCTGGTTGGAAACGGCCCTCATGGTCACTTTGATTGATTTGATTTTGATTTGATTGACCATCCAACCATGGTGACAAAGTGATGCATCAGGAATAGAGACCATTACCGCCCATCCATATAAGTCAATGTGTCCAGGGAGGAGAAAAACGCCCGGGAGGTAATGATAGTGGGTTGGGATGGTGGGAAGGGCAGGGGACGGGGATGTGGGGGTCATGGTGGGGGATGGAGAGGGCGTAGAGGGAGAGCAGGGGCTGTAGATAGGGGTAGTGGTAGTAGTGGTTATAGGAGTAGTAGTGGCACGGTAAGAGTAGGGGGAAGGGGGCCGAGGGTAGAGTGCTCAAAGGGTCAGAATGTGAGTGTCCGCCCTACATGTAGATGACAGACCTAATGGTAAGTCAATGACAAAGTGTGTCCTAGCTGACAGACAGAGTGATAAATGAGAGGCTGTGGGCCTGCTGTGGGCCTCTGGCTTGATAAGGTAGCTGAGTGGTGACTGACACCTGGCCTTTCTGTGATCTCCCTCTCTAGAGCAGTGATGACAACCCAGGCCACTTCATGACAGCTTTCAAGATTTGTGCTCTCAGGAATACGTGTGTACACCCACAAGTACACACCCACAAGTACACACCTACAAGTACACACCCACAAGTACACACCCACAAGTACACACCCACAAGTACACACCTACAAGTACACACCCACAAGTACACACCCACAAGTACACACCCACAAGTACACACACACAAGTACACACACACACACACACACACACACACACACACACACACACACACACACACACACACACACACACACAAGGGTGTGGTGGACACGGCAGAAGCATACGTTCTTGCTGGTAGCCATGTCAGAGAAGCCTGTGTTCCGGGGGAAGACCACCAGCCGCCGATGAGGGTTCTTCCAGGTGGACCCCGAGGGGTGCTACCTCTGGGGGCACTACCAGTACCCCACTCCCTTCTCCCTGATGGGGCAGCAGAAGCTGTCTATCTCCTCGTGCCTGTGACGCTTCAGATACAGGGGCCGTACAGACTGAGGAGAGGTTTTCTGATCCTTGAGGAGAGAAGAGAGGACAATCTATATACAGTATACACTATATGATTCTGTGGACTCATTTCCTTGTCTTGTACTCCTATTGAAACACCACATTCCTGTACATGTGCAGCTCTCTGCCAACAACTTGGCCTTACTTTCATACTGTTCACTACTGTTCTTCGGATGTCCCCATAGGAAAACCCTTTGGAGAACCCTTTTTGGTTCCATGTAGAACTCTTTCCACAGAAGGTTCTACATGGAACCCAAAAGAGTTCTACCTGGAACTAAAAAGGGTTCTCCTACCTTTTTTCTAAGATTGTATCTTAACAACACCAAAGAATGCGTACTATGCATGTGCGTATGTACATGCGTATGACTGGAGGAAGCTTCTGGTATTTCACACTATCAATTAAGCCTGCAAATACTAAGAGTGTCAAACCTTTCCTTATCTCTCCTCCCTCTCTGTCCCTCTCTCTCTCTCGCTCTCTGTCTCTTTGTCTGTACAGTAGTAAACCTGTCCTCACCTACACACAAATATTAGCAGCGTTCTGGCACTGTGCCAACCAGACAGGGTGACACTGGATTTACTCTGGCTCCACAAGTTAACTTAGCTGGGCCCTCCATCAGCAGGCTGGAGGAGAGGAGGGGGTAGGGCACAGTTTGGCCCTGGAGTTTTTCCTGACCACATTGCCTGACCAGGAAAGCCTCCTGGCTCTAAGCATAGTAAAGGGAGGAAGGAGAGGAAGCTATGGGGTGGTGGGCAGGCCTTATTTAGTGTGGGAAGGAAGGAGAAAACATTGCGAGGTAGGGGGAGGAGCGATGCAGGAGGTGGGTGCTATCTCTTGTCTGGAGGCCATAACATGAGTATGTGTGATGTGTCCAGCAGACCGGATCGGACTCTGGCTGAAGATCTCTGGATTCTGCTGGTAGTGCTTTATTGAAGGCTGTGATGTGATGCAGGCAGGCGTCAGTCACTGTCGTGTTGTGACATGATATCACTGAATGAGTATGTCCTTTTGCGACTTCATGTCTTCAATTATAGTTACACTCATTACAGAGCCAACTGAGAGAGAACGTGGCTGGGATTTGAACACATCATCCTCTGAGGAAGACATTTTTCTGATATGTCATAACAATAATCCACAATACAACCATCCACATCATGAAACACACTGTACTGTAGCCTTTCTCAGGACGTAGTTGGCCACACATCCCAATCAGCAGGACTCAATCATTGGCCGTATTGGCTGTACATCTACATTATTTGGGGCCTGTTTTGTTTCAGTTACCTGAGCTGTGTTCTGTATGGTTTAAAAAGTATACGATACTCTTGGAATAATGTATATTTCCATGGTTTTCAATTAAGATGTCAAAAGGTGTACCGAGTCTGAAATCTGAGCGGAACAGAAAACATAAGCTTGTCATACACTACTTTTTTGCCTCATTAAATCTGCAGACGTGCCCTACTTTTTCTCTCTCTGTTTTATTGGACTTCCATGCTAGTGAGCATATTTGGAGGAGGAGGAGGAGGAGGAGGAGGAGGAGGAGGTAGGGGAGAAGGAGAGGGAGGAGTGTTGGGAGGAGGAGTAGGGGAAGGAGGAAAGGAGGAAGAGGAGGGGAGGAGGAGGGTGTTTCATTAATCATCGACACAAACCTCTCTTCCACCGATACAGTACAATACTGTACCTGTTAGTAGGGGAGTGTATCTGTGTGTGATTGTGTGTGTAAGTTTGTTCTTGATTGTGTGTGCATGAATAGGATCCTCTGTGTGTATTCTCCCTCAGCTCACTTCTCTCCTTCCTGTTGTGGCTGAAGCGACTGCTGTTCGTACCGTTATCTTCACACACACCTGCCTCTCCCACCGCCCTTGTAGCAGATTCCTCCCCAGTGTGAAATTGAGCAGTACGGAATTCCTTCCCTGCCAAACCCCTCTGCCTCTCTCTCGCTCGGAACTGAGTCTGTGGAACATACCCAACTGCTCAGAGATGTCTCTGCATGGGGAAGCAAGGGCACATCATGCCAACCAACGAACCACCTCAGGTGGCAGTGAAAAGCCGACAAACACTCATGTATGTATGTATGTACGCACCTGAAAGGGTCCCAAATCAAAGCCTTCATACTCTCTTGAGCGCCAACAGGGGTCCTCAGGCACCTTGAAACCCACCAGTCTAGCTCTCATGCTCTGTGCTTGTGAAGACTCAGGCTCCAGCTTTGGCCACGGTTTCAAACACAAGCTTTTCCCAGATCGGCAGCAACCTACAGAGCTGCAGGCGTTTTTTCACAGTTTGAACAGAAAAACAACCCATCAGCTGACTGAATAGAACACAGCCAACATACTGCAAATGATTCAGCACTGATATAGACAGAGATGACCACAAGTGACTCTACAGAAACAAGGCAGACCAGGTGTGATTAAACCCCCAAAGATGTCTGGAGATGAAGGGACAATGTACTGTACATCCTCATACTTTTCCTGATACCGTCTCCAATGGCTCCTAGACTCCAATCTGACAGTGGGCATACCTACATTTTGAATAAACAAAAACACAATTTAGCCAACTATCAGAGAAGTCATAATTATGACAGCGACCAGGATATTCATATGCACTTGAGAACATTCATAAAGTTATATTTTAATGGCAGTCATGCTCCAACAACACTCCTATTGGTCAGGATACTCCTGGGACCATTTTCCCGGACCCATGTGAAGCTCTTACTCCTGGAATAAAAACACTTTAAACAGGGAGATCCTTTATTGAGAATTATTTTAAATCTAGGACTATAGGCTTAATCTGGGTCTGGGAAACCAGCCCCTAAGACTTACTGTAACACTGCATTAATGAGCCCCATCTCCCTTATCCCCTCAGCACCACCCCATAGCAGTCATCTCATTGATATTATTACGTAACTAAAGGCTTCTGACTGTCAGAGGAGGTCCATTCAGCCTGAAAGCTGAGTCCAAGCGTATTGGCCAGTCAGACAGCTGAGTCAAAGCTTATTGGCCAGCCAAACAGCTGACTCAATGCCTATTGGCCAGGCAGCCAGCAGGCATGGAAGCCCTTCACACAGCGAGCGCTGCCACCCAATCCACACATCCCCAGTCAAACCAGTCTGGTAGGGGGCAGTAGGCTGGGGCTGAGAGTGCCGAGGGCAGGCCAGGGGAGGGATGACATGACAGCACTGTCTGAAGGGATTTGATGCTCTTTCATATACACACACTGTAAACACACACTGTAAACCCCCAGTAATGTCTAATACAAGGCTATTATTCAGCCACTGTCTGTCACCCAGAAATTATGGCATTCCCACATACTTTGCAGCCATGACATTTTAACAGTAGCTTCCCTTATGAAATGTGGGACAAGTTGTCTGTGATATCGGCTAATAAGCAAGGTCTTGTTCTATTTATAGGATAAAAGTTCAAGCTTTGAGAGGTTAAATAGCTTTTAACAGTGATGGAAATAGAAAACAAAAAGCAGAAGCTAGTAGAGTAAGTTTTCTTACTAGTGGAGTAAGACTTTCTGTTGTAGATGCTGGATTCCGCTGGATTGCCTTGTTCTCTGGGAATGCTCAGTGAGACAAAGGCAGCAGTAGAAATCCCCAAACAGACAGAGGTTTACAGACAGTTTAATATGCCCTCCCTGCTCCTGACAGTCTGCTGGTTTACCAAAATCCCCTAATCCCAAATGTCGCTTTTTTTAATGCATTTTTATTTAAAAAAAAGGTTTTATTTTATTTAACCTTTATTTAAGTAGGCAAGTCAGTTAAGAACACATTTTTATTTACATTGACGGCCTACCCCGGCCAAACCCTCCCCTAACCCGGACAACACTGGACCCATTGTGCGCCGCCCTATGGGACTCCCAATCACTGCCGGATGTGATACAGCTTTATAAACACTTGTTTCAAGAAAGAATTATGACACAGACTACTGGAATTATGGATTTCATCACTTTACTTGACAAAAATGGCAAAGTGGTAAGCTCTAGATAGTAATATAAGCTCTAGATTGTAATATAAGATCTAGATAGTAAGACAATATCTAGATAGTAAGATAAGATCTAGATAGTAATATAAGCTCTAGATAGTAACATAAACTCTAGATAGTAACATAAACTCTAGATAGTAAGATAAGCTCTAGCTAGAGAGTAACATAATCTCTAGATAGTAACATAAGCTCTAGATAGTAACATAAACTCTAGATAGTAACATAATCTCTAGATAGTAAGATAAAACTAGATAGTAACATAAGCTCTAGATAGTAACATAAGCTCTAGATAGCAAGATAAACTCCAGATAGTAACATAATCTCTAGATAGTAACATAAGCTCTAGATAGTAACATAAACTCTAGATAGTAACATAATCTCTAGATAGTAAGATAAAACTCTAGATAGTAACATAAGCTCTAGATAGTAACATAAGCTCTAGATAGCAAGATAAACTCCAGATAGTAACATAAGCTCTAGATAGTAAGATAAGCTCTAGATAGTAACATAAGTTTTAGATAGCAAGATAAGCTCTAGATAGTAACATAAACTCTAGATATCAAGATAAACTCTAGATAGTAACATAAGCTCTAGATAGTAAGATAAGCTCTAGATAGTAACATAAGCTCTAGATAGTAACATAAACATGCACATACTCTAGAAGCCATTGATTCTCACAGAACCATGACTATATTCACTTCACAACCACTCTCACGGTTCTAACAGTCTGGGTATATGAGGCGAGAAGAGGAACATGTTGGGGAGTGACCATGGTATCAGGGTCAGGGTGTTAGCATTGTGTAGAAGGTTTAGGAGACATTCTACAAACATTCTGGAACCACTGGGCTAATATTCCAAGCCCCAAGCCCCACTGCGTTTTACTCTCCATCCGCTAAGGATAACCAGGGCCTTAAACCCCCCTCCCTTACCCCCTTCACAACACCACCACACCAGCCCACAACAGGGTAAACATGACCTCCTGCTGTGCACCCAGTGAACCTGTAGGCAGGCCTCTCTAGGGGGCTAATTGGTCAGAGTATATCAGAGTCAGTTTTCAATGAGAGAAAATTCCTTATTGCAATGTAGGAATTCAGACTTTTCAATAGCTAATGGAAATCACCTCTAGAGATTTGAAGAGTGAAGCAGAAACATATTTCCTAAATCAAAAGCTGTTCCAGGAAAGCTGTCAATCAAAGGGGACTCACCGGTAAATGAGTTTATTCACAAAGCTACCGAGTAACAGAGAACAGAGAAGTTTCCTATGAAAAACACAAATGGACACGCAGATGCACACGCTCTCTAGGGGTGGACTGGGAGCCTGCCACGTTATCATATTGTCAACTCAAATCGAATTTTAAAAAATGGTATTTGTCACATGCGCCGAATACAACATTTACCGTGAAATGCTTACTTACCCTTTAACCAACAGTGCAGTTTTAAGAAAATAGAGTTAAGAAAATATCTACTATTTGCTTGCTGTTTGGGGTTTTAGGCTGGGTTTCTGTACAGCACTTTGATACATCAGCTGATGTAAGAAGGACTTTATAAATACATTTGATTGATTGATTGATTGATACAGTTGAAGTTGGAAGTTTACATACACCTTAGCCAAATACATTTAACTTTTTCACAATTTCTGACATTTAATCATAGTAAAATGTCCTGTCTTAGGTCAGTTAGGATCACCACTTTATTTTAAGCATGTGAAATGTCAAAATAATAGTAGAGAGAATGATTTATTTCAGCTTTTATTTCTTTCATCACATTCCCAGTGGGTCAGAAGTTTACTAAAGTACATATTTTTTTAAAGTAACACAATAAAATAACAAAAATGAGGCTATATACAGGGGGTACCGGTACCGAGTCAATGTGCAGGGGTACAGGTTAGTCGAGGTAATTTGTACATATAGGTAGGGGTAAAGTGACTATGCATAGATAATAAACAGGGGAGGGGTCAATGCAAATAGTCGGGGGTAGCCATTTGATTAATAGTTCCGCAGTCTTATGGCCTGGGGGTAGAAGCTTTTAAGGAGTCTTTTGGACCTATACTTGGCACTCCGGTACCGCTTGCTGTGCAGTAGCAGAGAGAAGAGTCTTTGGAGACTGAAGTCTTTGACAATTCTTTGGGCCTTCCTCTGACACCGCCTAGTATATAGGTCCTGGATGGCTTGGCCCCAGTGCTGTACTGGGCTGTACACACTACCCACTATAGAGCCTTATGGTCGGATGCAGAGCATTTGCCATACTAGGCAGTGATGCAGCCGATCAGGATGCTCTCGATGGTGCAGCTGTCAAACGTTTTGAGGATCTGGGGAACCATGTCAAATTTTGCCAAACCCATCACAGACACTAAGGTAAGAGTGACTCCAAGAAAAACAGAGGGCCAAATCATAACCTAAGCACATCTTTTACTTACGAGGAATCCATCTCAGCTGTCTCACATCCTCATAACAGATGGACGAGAGAGGAGAGGAGATGAGGGACACATGGCTGAATGTGTTGTTACTGGAAAGCTCACTGTGCATGGTGTGGGTGTATGCTTTGGGACACTGGGCGTGTGTGTGTCAATGGGATATTGCTTTAGAGCCATTCAGGCATCTCTCAGCCATTGGTTGGCTAAGCTTCACACACTGACGTCACCTCTTGGAAAGACTTTGTGATCTTTGGACCTGATCAGCAGTTCCATTGCAGTCAACCAATGAGTGAGCTCGCAGGGATTTGACCGGGGGTGGTGTGGTGATGTCATACAGTAGGGAATGCAAACAAGTGGAGAGAGGGAGGCGGGGGGGGGGGGGGGGGGGGGGGGGGGTAGCTGCCAAACTTTCACATTGTTTAAAGAGATTGTCTGTTGTAAGGCAATGTAAACATCCAGCCAACTGTGACTGTGTTGATTTTTCACTGGCCAAGTGTGTGTTGGCCAGTCGGTGTGTGAATATGTGTGTTGGTGTGAACATTTAACACGTCCACTACCTTATCCATTCTATATCCATTACATTCAAGTCCTGTTTTGTGATAGACAATGTGTAACGCTTTACCCTTTCAGTTCACTTTATTTCAACAGTGCCTACACAATACCATGGAGACTTTTGGATGAGACAAGACAACATTATAGTAATGCAGGTCTCCCTTGGCTCCCTCATCACAGTTTTACCCAAGTTTTAAGCAATCACACTCAAAAATACCAAGAATTTCAGAAGAGAAGCAACTAAAATGCTTATTCCTGTTAATTTCACAAGAAGGGCAACTCAAGTGTTTGGTATTTTCTTCCTCTCCTTCTTATTTTAGCTTTGCAGAACGTGTCACTTCCTGTCTCTCTTGCCCATGTTAATGCACACACGGCAGTGACTCACCCTCTCAGCACTCATGACAGGCAGCAGATTGTCTCTGTGTCATGGGCTGCGGGCGGGTGACTACTCTATGTGAAACACCTCTAATGTCAGAGGTTGAGTGACTGATGGAGGTTGTATGAGGGTTATGATAAAGATAAGATGGTTTTCCACTGTTGTTCATACCCAGATAGTACCAGAGCCTGTCATTCTGTACTTCACACACTCAGTGTCTCATATTTCACTGTTTATATTATGCCCCATTTACTTCTCATCCTGCCCTTGACTTTCTATCTGCAGGGAAATGGGTGAAATGTAGACAATACAGGTTTAAGATGGTGTGAAAGACGCCTCTACAAATGCTGTGGTAATGAACTGACACCGCAGATACACACAGACACATGGAGGAGGACAAACAGAGAGAGGTTTAGGGAAATACCTACAGTACCTGAGGGGTAAACCCCTACTTCAGAAGACATATGACATGATAGGCACATTAACTATACAGCAGATATGACAATCTCCTCTCAGGAGAAAGTGTGTCCTGAGCTTTCTCTGGAAGTAGGATACCAAGGCATGTGGTCTGTTTGTGAATGATATTCTCTCACAGAAAGAAAATACTCAACTGCCATTTAGCAGAATATTTAGATACCGTTACATTTTAATGAATCACTAACTGTGCATGCCCCCACCCACAGACAGTACAGTTAGCCCTTTCACAAAATGGAATATTCAAATTACACCCCTCTCTGTTGAGAAAAAAACCCCAGGGAGAGGCCAGCATGTGACCAGGTCTAGTAAAACCCCCTGTGGCAATTGTCCTCACAGGAGTTCCCTCGGCACCAGAAATGACACCGTTTAAAAAATACACAGAACGGATAAGAGAGAGCAAGAGAGAGAGAGGAAGCGAGAGAGGGGAAGCGAGCTAACCAAAAGCAAAAGCAGAAGTGTATATAGTCATGGGGAGGTTCCCATTTGCCAATGAAAAGGGATAACAGATATTTCTTAAAATTTAAAAAGATGTCCAATAAGACTGTTTCATGGTTGCCTTATGTCACACAAAGCCCCCAGTCATGACTACACATCCCCATAAAAGTGTAAACATTTGAACTCATTAAACTTATGAGGCTTATCAAATCTGGACTGTGTGGGCTTTATTATCTTCATTTATCACGTCATGCCACACAAGTTACATTTAAATAATCGTTCTCCACCTAACTCTGTAATTCAAAGAGAGGCTATGTTTCTCTCTCTCAAGGTTTAACAGCTAATTAGTTAGTGGTCCACAATACATTTGTTCATTTTAAGCCATTTTTACAATAAGACTCAGTGACCTTGCAATCATCTCTCCACGACTAATTACACAAAGCAGTCATGTCTATATAGGCACTGTTTAAGCCTGATTTAACGGCCATGTAAACCATCACAAGGTTAGAGAAAGGCTCCTTCATATGGATTCATTCAATAGCCCCACACGGACCCTGGAGAATAGGACTCTCTATATGTCGTGGAAAAATGCATGCCAGAGCAGGCAGCACCTGGCAACAGAAATATTAAAAAGACTGTTCACTTTTTATTTGGGCTTATAAAGACGCAGGCTTCCTGTTTTTCAGGAAACTCAGAGATACGTACTGTAAGCCAAGGAGGGCTGTTTTTTGGCTCAGTGTGTTAAAAACGCTGTCAATCGTTAGGATGTGCGGAATGGCAGTAAAGCCATCTGTTTTTATAACCTGTGTTAAAAAGCAGCAGAACTGCACTCTTGTCTTTCTTATGGAGTCCCCTCCACACTTACCAAATGTGGTGCCCACTGGCTTCCAACTGATCATCCACTGAGGATGGATCCACAACAACCAAGAGCTCTATGGTCACATTGAACATATAGAACATATACAATCATCTTCAGGAATCACTAACATGGACATCAGTTACGGTCAGCCTGTGAATACAATTTGCTGGCCAGAGGAGATGTGTCTGGCTCTTTGTTCAGCCTTTCCCTGTCCTATTTACTGTAGGGGATTTCCGTGTAAAAGGATCACAAGCATGTGAAGCTCATTGGAACATGTCAAAGCTAAGTCTATATTGTTGAGAAATTAAAGTTGTACTATGCAGAAATAGCTTCGCCATTTCCTGGTTGAAAAAACTCTAATAGTTGGCCTAATTTCAGTTCATGTGACAAAATAAGCTAGTATTGTGGAGAGAATAATTGTACAATCTAAATCACTGTGGAATATATTTTCTATATCCCAAAATATGTATAATATATACATTATATATACAATACATATACATACACACATAAATACATACATATACACATACATACATATAAAGTTGAAGTCGGAAGTTTATATACACTTAGGTTGGAGTCATTAAAACTTGTTTTTCAACCACTCCACAAATTTCTGGTTTAACAAACTATAGTTTTGGCAAGTCGGTTAGGACATCTACTTTGTGCATGACAATTAATTTTTTCAACAATTGTTTACAGACAGATCATTTCACTTATAATTCACTGTATCACAATTCCAGTGGGTCAGACGTTTACATATACTAAGTTGACTGTGCCTTTAAACAGCTTGGAAAATTCCAGAAAATTATGTCATGGCTTTAGAAGATTCTGACATCATTTGAGTTAATTAGAGGTGTACCTGTGGATGTATTTCAAGACCTTCAAACTCAGTGCCTCTTTGCTTGACATCATGGGAAAATTAAAAGAAATCAGCCAAGACCTCAGAAAAAAATGGTAGACCGCCGCAAGTCTGGTTCATCCTTGGGAGCAATTTCCAAATGCCTGAAGGTACCACGTTCATCTGTACAAACAATAGTACGCAAGGATAAACACCTTCGGACCACGCAGCCGTCACACTGCTCAGGATGGATACGCGTTCTGTCTCCTAGAGATTTGGTGCGAAAAGTCAAATCAATCCCAGAACAACAGCAAAGGACCTTGTGAAGATGCTGGAGGATACAAGTACAAAAGTATCTATGTCCACAGTAAAGCGAGTCCTATATCGACATAACCTGAAAGGCCGCTCAGCAAGGAAGAAGCCACTGCTCCAAAACCGCCATTAAAAAAGCTAAGGTTTGCACATGGGGACAAAGATCGTACTTTTTGGAGAACTGTCCTCTGGTCTGATGAAATAAAAAAATAACTGTTTGAACATAATGACCATCGTTATGTTTGGAGGAAAAAGGGGGAGGCTTGCAAGCCGAAGAACACCATCCCAACCGTGAAGCAAGGGTGGTGGCAGCATCATGTTATGGGCGTGCTTTGCTGCAGGAGGGACTGGTGCACTTCACAAAATAAATGGCATCATGAGGATGGAAAATTACATGAATATATTCAAGCAACATCTCAAGACATCAGTCAGGAAGTTAAAGCTTGGTTGCAAATGGGTCTTCGAAATGGACAATGACACAGAGCATACTTCCAAAGTTTTGGCAAAATGGCTTAAGGACAACAAAGTCAAGGTATTGGAGTGGCCGTCACAAAGCCCTGACCTCAATCCCATAGAAAAGTTGTGGGCAGAACTGATAAAGCGTGTGCGTCCAAGGAGACCTACAAACCTGACTCAGTTACACCAGCTCTGTCAGGAGGAATGGGCCAAAATTCACCCAACTTATTGTGGGAAGGTTGTGGAAGACTACCTGAAACGTTTGACCCAAGTTAAACAATTTAAAGGCAATGCTACAAAATACTAATTGAGTATACGTAAACTTCTGACCCACTGGGAATGTGATGAAAGCAATAAAAGCTGAAATAAATCATTCTCTCTACTATTATTTTGACATTTCACATGTTTAAAATAAAGTGGTGATCCTAACTGACCTAAGACAGGACATTTTTACTATGATTAAATGTCAGAAATTGTGAAAAACTTAGTTAAATGTATTTGGCTAAGGTGTATGTAAACTTCCAACTTCAACTGTATCAATCAATCAATTAATCAATCAATCAAATGTTTTTATAAAGCCCTTCTTACATCAGCTGATGTATCAAAGTGCTGTACAGAAACCCAGCCTAAAACCCCAAATAGCAAGCAATGCAGGGGTGGCTAGGACAAACTCCCTAGAAAGGCCAGAACCTAGGAAGAAACCTAGAGAGGAACCAGGCTATGAGGGGTGGCCAGTCCTCTTCTGGCTGTGCCGGGTGGAGATTATAACAGAACATGGCCAAGATGTTCAAATGTTTATAGATGACCAGCATGGTCAAATAATAATAATCATAGTGGTTGTCAAGGATGCAACAGATCAGCACCTCAAGAATAAATGTCAGTTGGCTTTTCATAGCCGTTCATTGAGAGTATCTCTACCGCTCCTGCTGTCTCTAGAGAGTTGAAAACAGCAGGTCTGGGACAGGTAGCACGTCCGGTGAACAGGTCAGGGTTCCATAGCCGCAGGCAGAACAGTTGAAACTGGAGCAGCAGCACGGCCAGGTGGACTGGGGACAGCAAGGAGTCATCAGGCCAGGTAGTCCTGAGGCATGAAAGAAAGAAAGAAAGAAAGAAAGAAGGAAAGAAAGAAAGAAAGAAAGAAAGAGAGAAAGAGAGAAAGGGAGACAGAAAGAGAGAAAAAGAGAGAGAATAAGATTGAACATACTTAAATTCACACAGGACACCGGATAAGACAGGAGAAATACTCCAGATATAAAAGACTGACCCTAGCCCCCGACCCAAACTACTGCAGCATAAATACTGGAGGCTGAGACAGGAGGGGTCGGGAGACACTGTGGCCCCATCCGACGATACCCCCGGACAGGTCCAAACAGACAGGATATAACCCCACCCACTTTGCCAAAGCACAGCCCCCACACCACTAGAGGGATATCTTCAACCGCCAACTTACCATCCTGAGACAAGGCTGAGTGTAGCCCACAAAGATCTCCGCTACGGCACAACCCAAGGGGGGGTGGGAGCCAACCCAGACAGGAAGACCACGTCAGTGACTCAATCCACTCAAGTGACGCACCCCTCCTAAGGACGGCATGGAAGAGCATCAGTAAGCCAGTGACTCAGCCCTTGTAATAGGGTTTAGAGGCAGATAATCCCAGTGGAGAGAGGGGAACTGTCCATGCAGAAATAGCAAGGGCGGTTCGTTGCTCCAGTGCCTTTCCGTTCACCTTCATACTCCTGGGCTAGACTACACTCAATCATAGGACCTACTGAAGAGATGAGTCTTCAATACAGACTTCAAGGTTGAGACCGGGTCTGCGTCTCTCACATGGGTAGCTAGACCATTCCATATAAATTGAACTCTATTGGAGAAAGTCCTGCCTCCAGCAGTTTGCTTAGAAATTCTAGGGACAGTTAGGAGGCCTGCGTCTTGTGACCGTAGCGTATGTGTAGGTATGTACAGCAGGACCAAATCGGAAAGATAGGTAGGAGCAAGCCCATGTAATGCTTTGTAGGTTAGCAGTAAAACCTTGAAATCAGCCCTTGCCTTAACAGGAAGCCAGTGTAGAGAGGCTAGCACTGGAGTAATATGATATTTTTTTGTTGGTTCTAGTCAAGATTCTAGCAGCCGTGTTTAGCACTGCTTTATCCGGGTAGCTGGAGAGTAGAGCATTGCAGAAGTCTAACCAAGAAGTGACAAAAGCATGGATTAATTTTTCTGCATCCTTATTGGACAGAATATTTCAGATTTTTGCAATGTTACGTGGATGGAAAAAAGCTGTCCTTGAAACAGTCTTGATATGTTCGTCAAAAGAGAGATCAGGGTCCAGAGTAATGCAGAGGTCCTTCACAATTTTATTTGAGACGATACAAAACTTTCAGCCATCCATTTCCTTACGTCTGAAACCCAGGCTTCCAGGGAGGACAATTTTGGGGCTTCACCATGTTTCATCAAAATGTTCAGCTGTGTGTCATCCGCATATCAGTGAATGTTAACATTATGTTTCCGAATGACATCACCAAGAGGTAAAATATATGGTGAAAACAATAGTGGTCCTTTAACGGAACCTTGAGGAACACCGAAATTTACAGTTGATTTGTCAGAGGACAAACTATCCACAGAGACAAACTGATATCTTTCCGACAGATAAGATCTAAACCAGGCCAGAACTTGACCGTGTAGACCAATTTGGGTTGCCAATCTCTCCAAAAGAATGTGGTGGTCGATGGTATCAAAAGCAGCACTAACGTCTAGGACACATATGTCAGAGTCAAGGCCCGCGGGCCACATCCGGCCCGCAAGAAGGTTTTTTACGGCCCCTGGGATGATCTTGATTTATTATTAGAACCGGCCCGCAGCAAGCCGGCAGCCCGCAGATCTTTTACACGCACCAATACTACATTTCCCACAATGCAAAGGTGACGCACCGAGCAGTAGGCTGCTTCATTTCAATATTTATTGGCACAGCAGTCGTCAGCATCACAGTAAAATTAACTTTCAGATACCCATCAAAAATGGCAAAACGGAAGGTGGATACTGAGAACCGGGGGTTTCAAACAAGGTGGGAGTCGGAGTATATGTTCACGAAGGTAGCTGGAAAACCTGTGTGTCTTCTGTGTGGAGAAAGTGTGGCGGTACTGAAAGAGTATAATCTGAGACGACATTATGAAACGAAACACGCGGACAAAAACAAGAATATGGACATGGAACAAAGGCTACAAAAGGCAGAGGAATTAAAACGAGGCCTCAAATCTCGACAGGCTCTGTTCAAAAAAGCCAAATCACAAGGCCAGGCTGCTGTCAAGGCCAGTTTTATTTTGGCAGAAGAGATCGCTAAATCAGCCCGGCCATTTACGGAGGGGGATTTCATCAAAAACTGCATGATTAAAGTTTGTGACGAAGTTTGCCCAGAAAAAAGGCAACTCTTTTTAAATGTGAGTCTGAGCAGAAACACCATTGCCGAGAGAGTAGACCAGTTGTCCATCAATCTAAAAGAGCAGCTTGTGAAAAAGGGAAAAGATTTTATTGCATATTCCTTGGCTGTGGATGAGAGCACCGACATTTCTGACATTGCCCAGTTGTCAATTTTCATCCGCGGAGTGGACTCCAACCTAAGCGTGACAGAGGAGTTTTTGGCTTTACGTCCTATGCATGGCACAACTACGGGGCATGATTTGTATGAAGAGGTGTCAAGATGTGTAAATGAGATGGAGCTGCCTTGGGAAAAACTCGTGGGTTTGACAACCGACGGAGCACCTGCGATGTGTGGACACAGGAGCGGACTGGTGGCGAAGATACGGGAAAAGATGCAAGAGGAAAACGCGACAGGTGAGCTGACAGCTTATCATTGTATCATACACCAGGAAGCGTTGTGCGGTAAAGCCTTGAAAATGGAGCATGTAATGAGCATCATCACGCGCACAGTTAACTTTATCAGAGCCAAAGGTTTGAATCACCGCCAGTTCAAGGCATTTCTGACGGAGTTAGAAACGGAGCATGGTGATTTGCCTTATCACACAGAGGTGCGATGGCTAAGCCAGGGAAAGGTGCTTCAAAGATGTTTCGAGCTTCGTGAGGAGATTTGTCTGTTCTTGGACAGCAAAGGGAAAGACACAACACAACTCCGAGACGAAATGTTTCTGTGTGAAATGGCTTTTCTGTGTGACATTACGAGTCATCTGAATGCAATAAACTTGCAGCTGCAGGGTCGGGATCGTGTCATCTCTGATATGTACAGTACAGTGAAGGCATTTCAAACCAAACTGACTCTGTGGGAGACGCAGATGCGGAAAGAAAATTTGAGCCACTTTCCCAGCTGCCAGACCATGAAAGAGAAGCTCTCTACCAGTGCGTTCCCGAGCACACAGTTGGCTGATAAAATAGGTATGCTTGCCGCTGACTTTCGACGCCGATTTGCTGACTTTGAAGCACAAAAAAGCAGGTTGGAACTGCTCGGTAACCCATTTGCTGTTGACGTGGAAAGCTCACCACCAAACCTCCAAATGGAGTTGATTGACCTCCAATGCAATGATGCACTGAGGGCAAAATATGCGGCAGTGGGTGCTGCGGAGTTCGCCCGTTTCCTCCCCGGCACAATGCCCCAGCTGCGCATCCAGGCTGCTCAAACGTTGTCTATGTTTGGCAGCACATACCTGTGTGAACAACTGTTTTCTTTGATGAACCTGAACAAAACATCACACAGAAGTCGACTTACTGCTGAACACCTCCACTCAATTCTGAGGATTTCTTCAGCTCAGAGCCTTACCCCGAACATTGATGAACTTGTGGAAAAGATGGGACACCACCAAGTATCACCCTCAACCTCAAACAAGTGAACATTACTGTGCAATCACATATTTAGAGTTTTTACTCAGTTCAAGTTTAAAAGTTAAAATTTAATATTTGTTTTCACTGCATGTTACTTCTCCTTAAACAAAGTGTTGTTTTTGATTAATAGATTTTTGCACTTTATTTTTTTGTATTTCAATCCAATTATATTTTAAAAATATTTCAGTTGAGTGGATGATAGAAAATTGCTATTATTGTTTTTTCTTTGAAGTAAATTTAGCCCACTTTTGCTAAAATAGAAAATATAGTCTACTGATGGTGCCTTGAATACCGGTTTCTTTCATTTAATGTTCATGTTATGGGGATATTTATATAAAGGAAATTTGTCTTTTGTGTCTGTTGAAAATTAAAGATTACTGACAGAGCCATAAGAAAATATTGCTTTATTTATCTGATCATATTGTAATATATTTGTTAGGTTTTCAGTAGGTTCAATTAGGTTCACTAGACTATATGCGTCATTTAAAAATGTTTCAATGAACATTCGAACAGTCCGGCCCTCGTCTTGTAGCTGATTTTTTTATTTGGCCCTCCGTCCATTTGACTTTGACACCCCTGGTCTAGGAGCACGAGGACAGATGCAGAGCCTCGGTCTGACGGCATTATAAGGTCATTTACCACCTTCACAAGTCTCAGTGCTATGATGGGGTCTAAAACCAGACTGAAGCATTTCGTATACATTGTTTTTCTTCAGGAAGGCAGTGAGTTTCTGCGCAACAGCTTTTTCAAAAAAAAGTTGAGAGGAATGGGGAATTTGATATAGGCTGATAGAAATAGCACATACATAGAACAGATCTACCGCTTCTTGGACTTACTTTCAAGGTGAATGATAGATTTATAACTCACATATCTATGTGAATTTGGCAGGTCGCCTAAAAAGTAACATATCACCACATTAAGACATATATAGTATACATTTTCAACCATTTTCCATCCTAAAAATTAGAAATAAGCGGAGGCTTTGATTTCTTGTAAAACAGATGCAAAAGACGTTCTAGAAACCATCTACCAGCAAAAGTCTTAAAAGGTATTAGAAATATATCAAAATACAATAATGTTGAAGTTAAGAACCCTATCAACTAATATCAACACATAGATTTCAAATTGTTTTTCTGCCTTCTGTCAGTTTAAGAAATATTGCCTTGTTCCTTGAAATTCTGTTTCAAGGAAAGATATTTTCTAATTTCTAACGATAAAGAAAGTTCACAAATGTAACAAGTAAAGTTAGACCTATCAATGAGTTATAGTGACTTTACTAATATCAATTTTGTTTATGAATTATTAAGTGATTAAAACCAAATCGGTAACAGAATTACGAAATACAAATATGGAATTTGGAACTGTTTTCTTTCTCTTTCTGTTGTAAACTAGTTGATATTTGTTCCAGTCTAGCCTGGCCTTGATTTCAACATCCACAGATGTTTGGACCAACATTCATTTGGCCCAACATAGACATCCATGATTGCTTCCAATTTGGTCTGATCTGGACCAAATCTGAACCAACCATAGACTTCTATGTTTCACAAGTTTGGACAGCACAAACCCTAAGCAGCATTGGCAGAAAGCGGATGTTTCTGCTTCTCAGGGATACAGTATTTTGAACCTAACTTCCATTTCCCTTGAAAAACGGAGGTTGGGACTCCACTCAGGCATCATTCTACTCCTGCTACGTTAGGTTAGACAACACAGTACAATACATTACAGTACAGGAAAGAAAAGTAGACTAAAGTTCAGTACAGTACAGAAAACAAAAGTATAGTATAATTCAGTACAGTACAGTACGGTACAGTCCTGTACTGTACAGTAGAGTAGAATAGAGAGGAGTAGAGTTCAGTGCAGTACACAGTAGAGCACATGAGTTGAGTACACTACAATATATTGTACTGTACTGTACTGAACTATACACTACTTTACTGTACTGTACTGTACTGTACTGAGCTGTACTCTAATGTGCTGTACTTTGATGTTCAAACTTGTGGAACATAGACATCTTTGATTGGTTCAGATTTGGTCCGGTGCGGACCAACCAAATGTGGTTTAGTTTGGTGGTGGAGCTCATTAGAATAATAGCCCGTGTGTACAATAATACCCAAATATGCAAAGGAAGATATTGCATATTTCTACCTTTACATCTGCACAGTTCTTCCAGTAAATGTGTTTTTGGAAAATCATCAGTGTAAATTGTTAAAAGTAGTCCTTTTGCATATAGTTTGGTTTGTTAAACTTTGAAATCAATGGTTTTTGTTTGGCATACATTTAAAGTGAAACAATCTCTTTACCATGGAATTAAACTGAGGGAATCCTCCTCATCTTGATGTAAAGACATGTGAGATGGAACTATAGACTAAACATGTGAAAACAATCCAATAAAAATGGCCATAGACACAGTTATCTCAACAAGGAAGTACCTCTTGGTCCAGTGATAGGGCTCTTGCTGCTTTGTCTGCATGGGACACACACACACACACACACACACACACACCACAAAGGCCTCTACTCTCCACTGCTCTGTGCTCTCGCTCCTTTCCACTCTGCCAGGAAAACCTCTGAGTGTATGGGGAGAGGAGAAGAGGAGAGGACGGACGGTGGGCATTCAATCTAATCACAACTTAAACAGCAGGATTTTCTCCCCACCCACTACCATCAAACTTTTTTCCCTCTTTCATTCATTCTCTCTGTGTGCACAGACAATTGCTTTGAGAGGCGCAAGCTTGCCAGAGCCACACAAAAGAGAAAATGAAGTTCTGCAAGGTCTAACCCAGGGAACTGGAAAAGAGTGTCTGCTGTTCTTTTTTCTCTCTGTCTGTCAGGCGGCCTACTCCTTGATGAAAATGTTGCGCTGGATGAGAACCATTAGACGCCCTGTTCTAATCCCCTGTAATTTCCCACAATCCCCTTTGCCTGCATCCTGCCAAGGAGGCCTTGGGCCTCCTGCTGAGCCCCGACTGCTGGGCTTGGTGTTCCCACACCACTTTGTCCTCCCTACCAGAGAAAACCAAGTCTGTCTCGCAGACTCTTCCTTTCAGTTTTTTTCTCTCTCTTTCTCTCTCTCTCAATGTTGATGAGTGTTTTAGCTCACAAACCCTAGGGCTAAGGTAAGGTGTTTCCATGATCCGAACTCGACATTTAGTTTATGAGCAAGCGGAGAAACGCTGTTTGGAGAAATGTCATGACAGCTGCTGTCCATAAAAATGTAAAGAGGACACACATCTACTCTTTGCCATTGATCGCTTCGGTGATAGTAAAGCCCGCATAGAGGGCTTTCCTGACTAGTGGCAAGTGTGCCCTGTTTACATCTCTATGGGTCCATGTATGTGTGGTCTATAACCGGAAAAGGTAGCTCGAAAGAAAGATTTTTATGAAAATATAGGAAATCTGTACAGATGTTTGGCTTGCAGTATATATATAGATCTAATTAAGCAGCCCATATATAGCGCAACACTTGTAGACTAGAACAGGAAAGCAGCTCCACAGATGAAAAGAGAAACTAGTGTTCAAACCTGACTTAGTAAGTAGCCTATCTTTAGTAGAGCATCGGCGGCTTGCCTTGCTCCCTCCGACAGTCAGGTTGTTTTTAGTGGAAGTAACGCAAACTAACACAAGTTTTATAAACTGGGTTTTTCGAGCCCTGAATGCTGATTGTTTGAAAGATGTGGTATATCAGACCATATACCGCGGGAAAGAAAAAACGTTTTATTTTTACCCTTCTAATTACGTTGGTATCCAGTTTATAATAGCAATAAGGCACATCGGGGGTTTGTGGTATGTGGCCAATATACCACGGCTAACAGCTGTATTCTCAATCTCTTCATTCAAAGACTCAATCATGGACACTCCTATTGACAGTTGTGGCTGCTTTGTGTGATGTATTGTTGCCTCTACCTTCTTGCCCTTTGTGCTGTTGTCTGTGCCATATAATGTTTGCACCATGTTTTGTGCTGCTACCATGTTGTTGCTACCATGTTGTTGTTATGTTCTGTTGCTACCATGCTGTGTTGTCATGTGTTGCTGCCTTGCTATGTTGTCTTAGGTCTCTCTTTATGTAGTGTTGTGTTGTCTCTCTTGTTGTGATGTATGTTTTGTATTTATTTATATTGTATATATTTTTTCTTTAAGTCCCAGGCCCCGTCCCTGCAGGAGGCCTTTCACCTGTTGGTAGGCCGTCATTGTAAATAAGAATTTGTTCTTAACTGATTTGCCTAGTTAAATAAAGGTTGACAAAAAATAAAATAAATGAATAAATATTCAGGAACTCCGCATTGCATCGTACTTAAGAACAGCCCTTAGCTGCGGTATATAAGCCATATACCACACCCCCCCAGGCCTTATTGCTTGAATATAAGATGTTACTTTCCACACAAAGTAACATTGTAAAGTAGCATGTTACTTTAATTAAATGTATATAATATATTACTTTTCAAAATAACTAATCCCAACACTGGTCTTAATCCAGCTCAATTGCCTATTTACGTAAAATGCTTTGTTAACATATTTTTATCAAGAGCCACATCAAGTCAGCTGGGGAAAGGTTGAATGCTGTACGGTCCTCCTTCCCTCATGTCCTAGGCCATTTTAGGAGCGCCTGCCCATAACTGATTCATCTATTATATATGCTATCCCGTGGTGTTCAACAAACCCATGTAGGAGACTGCTAAAGAGCGGGGTATGGATAACTGACTTATTGCATTAAAAAACACATTAGCTGCTTGATAACACTCAATTCATCACACACAGTAGTCTATATTCAACACTAGACATACACAGTAGGTGATTATTACATCAATTAGCTAATACTCTAATTACTCCCTTCTACTGTAAATGGTAACCTTACTTGCCCTTGCCTTATTCCCTGCTGCTAGTAGCTGAGAATGGAGAGACATCAGAGCAGTAAAAACAAGTGCTTGTTTACCCTCTCACATTAAGAGCTGTGAAACACGTGACTCTTAAGAGAAGACACTTCTATGTGAGTGTGTGTTGCATGCCTGCACTTGTCTGCTTCAAATGTGCATATTTTCATTTCCTCTGTTTGTGTGCATGTGTTGTCCATGTCTGTTTGCATGTCTGAATATAGTACGTCTGGTAAACATTTGTGCATGCATTCATTTTTGCAAGCTGACCTGCATGAACTGAAAGGTCCACATAGCTCTGTGTTTGCCTGTATGCGTGCACTCATCTCTGGCCTGTGTCCTATTTGTCGCTTGGGTAAGTTCTGAAAGTCCGCCTTGAGTCTGGCAGCAACACCTCGCCTGGCTCCTGTAAACACAGCCTTGCCTGCTTACTGTCACCAAGGCTAAGAGAGGACACAGGTCAGAGATCTGACATGGTTACCAATGAACACTCAATGCAGCCAGTGGTGCGCACACAAAGCTGGAGCCACGCCAAGGGACCTTCACTGTGAGTGTCGAGCCCGTTATTCAAGGCTTACTATAAACAATTTATAAACGGCTGACTGCCGGCAGAAAAAAAGTGAACTACATGATTGTAGCAAGCTATGCAACATCTTTTGTGCTTTTTCTTCTCTCTTTACAAGTCTCTGTAAAGATATAAATGTGCTCTCCAAGAAGCAGGAAAACTAGCCTGTTAGATCTGTCTCAATAACATTATTTTGCCTTTCATGGTATCCAATTTCAACTTGCAGTCTAGGACAATCCACACGTTTATTTCACTGCAATGAGGCCAGTCAGGTTTAGGAGGCCTTAGTTATAGCTGTAATAAACTCCCAGCCTCTGTTCAGTCTCACCATTAGATTAAGTGTAAATATACTCCAGGAAATAGTTGAAACGACATTGCTGGGATGTGTTGATTTACCAATATCCGGTCCTCCACTTCCCATGAATATGAAGTTTTAATGACAACAATAACTTAACAAACAATAATAAACTGCTGTGAAGAGTTGCCAAGACAGAGACGCTGAGAGAATTTGGGTTTCCGAAATCCCTAGGGATTAAATCAAATCAAAATCATATTTTATTGTTCACATACACATATTTATCAGATGTTATTGCAGGTGTAGTGAAATGCTTAATACTGCACCTTGGCAAATTCAATGGAGAGAAAGGAATTGCCCCTGTGTTTTCCACAGAGATTTTCTAAGAGCAAGACATTCTTCTCATCAGAGAAACAAACAATTATCACCACTGACCACTGTCCAACTCATTCCTTACGGACTTAACACTCCATCTTGAATTTTAATAATTAAGTTATAGGCCTACATCACTGGCCACATAACGGAAATGCCTTTTGAGATATGTAACTTGGTGGAAAAAAAACATTGATTTCACCTGATTTTAACATTCTGTCATAAAGAGCACATGTTGAACTTAATAAAAAAACAGTTTTCCCATCTCGAGGTTACATAAAAAATTACTACAGTAAGTGCCTTCTGTTAAATTGTACCCGAGTGGCGCAGCGGTCTAAGGCACTGCATCTCAGTGCCTACTACTGACCCTGGTTCGATTATATATATATATATATATATATATATATACATACAGTGGGACAAAAAAGTATTTAGTCAGCCACCAACTGTGCAAGTTCTCACACTTAAAAAGATGAGAGAGGCCTGTTTTCATCATAGGTACACTTCAACTATGACAGACAAAATGAGAAAAAAAAATGCAGAAAATCACATTGTAGGATTTTCACAAAATCACATTAATGAATTTATTTGCAAATTATGGTGGAAAATTACAGGCCTCTCTCATCTTTTTAAGTGGGAGAACTTGCAGAATTGGTGGCTGACTAAATACTTTTTTTGCCCCACTGTGTATATATATATACAGTGCATTCGAAAAGTATTCAGACCCCTTGACTTTTTCAAAATTTTGTTACGTTACAGCCTTATTCTAAAATGGGTTAAATAGTTTTTTTCCCCCTCATCAATCTACAAACAATACCCCATAATGACAAAGCAAAAACTGTCTCTGCAAAGCTATTTTCAGGTCTCTCCAGAGATGTTTGATCAGGTTCAAGTCCGGGCTCTGGCTGGGTCACTCAAGGACATTCAAAGACTTGTCCCAAAGCCATTCCTGCGTTGTCTTGACTGTGTGCTTAGGGTTGTTGTCCTGTTGTAAGGTGAACCTTCAACCCAGTCGGAGGTCCTGAGCGCTCTGGAGCAGGTTTTCATCAAGTATTTCTCTATATTCTCTATCCGTTCATCTTTCCCTCGATCCTCACTAGTCTCCCGTCCCTGCCGCTGAAAAACATCCCACATCATGATGCTACCACCACCATGCTTCACCGTAGGGATGGTGCCAGGTTTCCTCCAGATGTGAAACTTGGCATTCAGGCCAAAGAGTTCCATCTTGGTTTCATCAGACCATCTTGTTTCTCATGGTCTGAGAATTATTAGGTGCCTTTTGACAAACGCCAAGCGGGCTGTCATGTGCCTTTTACTGAGCAGTGGCTTCCGTCTCGCCACTCTACCATAAAGGCCCGATTGGTGGGGAGTGCTGCAGAGATGTTTGACTTCTGGAAGGATCTCCCATCTACACAGAGGAACTGTGGAGCTCTGTCAGAGTGACCATCGGGTTTTTGGTCACCTCCCTGACCAAGGCCCTTCTCCCCCGGACCTTCAATGCTGCAGAAATGTTTTGGTACCCTTCCCCAGATCTGTGCCTCAACACAATCCTGTCTCAGAGATCTACGGGACATTTGCATCCACCTCATGGCTTCGTTTTTGCTCTGACACACTGTCAACTGTGGGACCTTATATAGACACGTTGTAGAAACATCTCAATGTAAACAGGATGAACCTGAGCTCTATTTCGAGTCTCATAGAAAAGGGTCTGAATACTTATGTAAATAAGGTATTTCTGTTTTCTAAATGTTTTCAAAATGTTCTAAAAACAGGTTTTTCCTTTGTCATTATGGGGTGTTGGGTGTAGACTGTTGAGATTTTTTTGTATTTAATCTATTTTAGAATAACAGAACAAAATGTGGAAAACGTCAAGAGGTCTGAATACTTTCCGAATGCACTGTATATTTAAAAAACAAACATTTCTATCCTATCTATGGGTAACATTGTCGGCGTGCTTGATCCTCTCAGTTTCCACCACAAAACACCTAAAAAAAGAGAGCCAGCCCACCTGCTTTTACACTATAATTTGACAATTAGTTGTTCAATGTTTCTTTTGAAAAAAATATTTAAAAAGGAATAGTTTCACCATATTAAATTGAGAGTTCACTTCACATAACAGGGTTGACCTCACTAATGACATTAAATAAATAATTATCTTCAGAAATGACTGTTAAAGCAACAAAATAACTAGGGCTTTACAACGGCTAGGTTTCCAGCCAATTGGTAACAAATTTTCATGCAAAATTCTAAAATCCGGAAAAAGAACCAGTGGTGTCTCCACCAAACTGATTTGTTGAAAATAAAAATCAGTGTGTGATGACATGTACGTTTTCGCTTTTGTTTTTATGTACCGAATGAAAATCTAAAGCTTCCACCGCATTTTCAACTCTACCAATAGCGCCTACTCTGCCAAATATGCCTATACTCTGGTCTTGGCACGTGCCTTCTAGCCAACAACTAGCAGATACAGTGTGGTAGGATTTGTGGGTAGGCTCGTCTACATGATGAGATAATTATGGATAAGAGCGAGAATTATTTTATTTGTCAAATGGCAGTCAAGCAAAAAAGACCCCCAATATTTATTGAAAAGGAGTATCAAGATCTTCACTGTGCCTTTTCACCACCCTGTAGCCTAATAAACTGCATGGTTTCCCAAGACGTAGTGGGACTCCAAGTTTACTTCGATATGATGGTTATTCTATCAATATTTGCACATTTCTTCCATAATTAATTTTCCAGACACATAAAGATCCCACCATCTCGAACGAACAAATGATAGTTAGCGTTCATGAAATTTTACTGAGACTTCATTTTGCTATCACAGTTGTCGTGATTTTGTTTTATACGGTATGACTACTTGCATAAAAACTGTGGATAGAGACATGGTTAATTATGATGAAAACCTGGAGAAATGTTGGGGTTAAGTGGGTTCAAATAGTCCTGGAAATCAGAGAATGCACAAAAATATGGTAATTTAGCAAGTCTTTATTCATATTAAAGGTAGACTTAGTGATATGATGTAGATGCAGAAAGTAAACAGCACAGTGGGTCAATTTTCACAACAACTACGAGCGTTGAAGCGCAAGGCTCCACTTCTCCATTTTGGTGTCTTGGCTACCACGCTTTGAACAGTGTGAAGTGAACCAGTGCACATGCACAGATACTATGGGTGACTGTGTGAGAGCGAAGCCTTGCATTGCAGTGCTGCTCGGGCAACGTCATTCCGCTGAGTCAACTTTTAAAAATCAGATTTATTGAATTCTCCATGTGGTGTATATAACAGGCTTTTAAATTCAATATTGGTGCACAATTTCTACCTAAAATATCAAAGGGATGCAAAAGGCCCTCATTTCGTGGAACGACCCACATAACACATACAGAGAAAATGTTTTGCAGTTGTTTACACGTTGTGTTGTTGTTTTTCCCCGGCATAAGGGATTGATTGAGGAAACTGCAGCCTGAGATCGATTACAGGAAAAGTGTTTTCTTTCCAGTATTGACTCAACCATAAACAGACCAACACCACAGACCCAGTCAATAGTGTCTTGATGAAACACAACAGGAAATACACGGTTATTAAAATGTCAGAAGCAGAAGAATGACAGACAAGAAAGTTGACTCTGGAGCAAAGATCACTGTCCTCACTTCCCTTTTTGTCATGAATACACTTTTCTTTATTTTGGGGTAATTTAAGAAAATCGAAACTCAGAAAAAACTAAATATGGTATTCTCATTTCCTCTGAGAGAGATTGGCTCCACCAGTGGAGTGGGATGGGGTCGGTGATACAGTTTGGCTACTGTGACTGTCTTACTGTGATGGAGAGTTCATGAAAAGACACAGTACTGAAGCACTCCCTAGAGGGCAGATGCATAACAAATGTTGTACAGTACAAACACACAGTAGACAGAAATGAACATCTATAATTGGAAACTTGATATTACACCAGAGTTTATTTTATGACTTAAAACCCACCTACCGCTTTCACAGAAATGATTAAGAAAGGAAATGTGAACAATAATAGAGGTTTCATTAGGAGGCCCACTGGCTGCCTTTTCACTTACCAAACCGTGTATGGTGTATGTGGATGCTTATATGGCTGTTTCAGCGGCATTGTGGGAAGTCTTGGTCCTGAAAGGGAGTGAGATGTTGGGGCCAGATGTAATCATACTGCCTTAATGTGTACACCGTGACCATGAATCATTGGAAACAGCTGAGCAATGTGACCATGGAGGGCACAACATATGGATCTCATTCTTTGTGGTGGTGGAGTGTGCAAATGGTCATGTTGGAAGGGGGGGAATTCCATGGGAATTTTCTCACGGTGGGTGGTTGGAAGGGCTGGCAGTGAGGTACCATATGAAAGTGACTCAGTTTGTTTCTCTTCCCTCGGCTGATATCCCTTCCCATCATGCATTGTTGTGGAATGTAAGATGGCGTCTCAGACTGAGCGAGGCCACCAGGGGACTGTCTCTGTGGTCTGCCACAGTGGGAACGAGAAATAAACACACAGACCCATGAGCTGCCTTCATGTTTCTGCTGGGAAGGCTGCTCCCTGCTTAAACACATGGACACATAAACACTCCTATAAAGTAAATAGATTTCCACATAACCAGAACATTTTGGTCAGTGTTTGAAAGGAAGGTAAACCACATTCTATTGGTCAGCATATTACACAATGTACAGTGCATGAGCAGAATATGAACTGTAGTTCATTACAACAAATGTAATAGCATTATGCTCCACAACTCTAAAGCTCCCATGCCCCATTTGATACATCCAATCCAACCCTTGTCTGTCTCCTACGCATCACCATCCTCCTTCTATGTCTCTCCTTCTCATTTTTAATAAAAAAACAAATAAATGATTTCACCTTTATTTAACCAGGTAGGCTAGTTGAGAACAAGTTTTTATTTACAACTGCGACCTGGCCAAGATAAAGCAAAGCAGCGTGACAAAAACAACAACACAGAGTTACACATGGGATAAACAAACGTACAGTCAATAACACAATAGAATCATCTGTATACAGTGTGTGCAAATGTAGTAAGATTAGGGAGGTAAGGCAATAAATAGGCCGTAGATATGAAATAATTACAATTTAGCAGTAATACTGGAGTGATAGATGTGCAGATGATGATGTGCAAGTAGAGATACCGCGGTGCAAAAGAGCAATTTAAAAATATTTATATATATTTATTTATATATATATATGTATAAAAAAATCCATCAGCTACAGGCCACATCGCTTAGGACACAATCAATGCAGGAGTCTCAACCAGAGTCTCCCTGGCACGTACGCAGACTGCATACTCAGGCAGGTCGGCCTCTGATGTCTCCACCACAAATGAGCAGATATGATTCGTCTGACCTCCTTTGGGCTGCAGTTCGTGAGAAAGCGGCGATGTCTCTTGAAACGTTGTTTTGTCCAGCTCCGCCGTCGATATAGACTCGACTCTCTGTCTGTGATGGAATGAATAGCTCTATCTCCGACTGACAGCACGATGAATAGTGCTGCCTCTGAGTGGGGGAGTTTGAGGGAGTCCATTCTGATGACTGAAAGGCGCTGCCCCCGGGCAGGGAGCGAGAATTACTACACAGTTTATTAACGGACACCATAGTCTCTGTCTTAGTTTCTCTGCATGCAACTGTTTAGAAAAAAATATGTAGAAATTGAAAATGAATGGGCAAAATGAATGAATATGGATTTGTTCTGATATTCACACCAAATTAGAGTGCAACATCTATTTGTTGAAATGCTGAGCGTCGGAGACCAACAAACCCCTACACTCTTAGAAAAAAAGGTGCTATCCAGAACCTAAAAGGGTTCTTCGGCTGTCGCCATATGAGAACCCTTTGAAGAACCCTTTTTGGTTTGAGGTACAAACGTTTTGGTTCCAGGTAGAACTCTTTTGAGTTCCATGTAGAACCCTTTACACAGAGGGTTCTACATGGAACCCAAAATAGTTCTACCTGGAACCAAAAAGGGCTCTTCTTCTGGAACCAAAAATTGTTTCACTATGGGGTCAGCTGAAGAACTCTTTTTTTTTTCTCAGTGTATCATATCAATCTAGAGGAGGACAGGACCATATCCCTGGTCCATGGAAATGCATTCTCACAGCTAAGCTTCGGAATGATTTCATTTAGTAGAATATGCCACATTGGAATTCAGACTCTGCTGAGAACAACACGGTAATGTATTCAGAATACTGATATACACCTTCATATTTATGCACAAGCACACACACACAGACACATGCAGAAACAAAGAAATGTAGAGGAAGACATGCAAGCAAGCACACACTAGACAACATCACAGGGTCATTTACAAGGTTTGTGAGGTAATAAATGAAGTGGTAACAGCGCTGGACTTTTTGGTCAGCCAACCACAAAATGAATCTGTAAATGGAGGAAAAGGGACTTCTATCAAGATCCATTTGGAATTGGTTATTGCATAAGCCCAGGAGGCCTGTATGGAAACATGCGGTATGCTATCTTCTTCAATGCCCTCACCACTTTTTATTTATTACAGCCTCTTTAATCTTATTCATTTATCGCAGTGCAGGTCCCCTCAACCAGACTAAAGGTTTGGACATCTTCCATTGTAAGGGCTAATCTTCATTGGAAACCGGTGCAGGGTGTAGAGATTGTGTACAGAGGGCTATGTGAGTGAGACAGAAAGAGAGTAACAGAGAAGAATGACCAGGAGAGATGAGAGAGCTGTTCAGAGAGGAGAGAAGAGATGTCAATGGTCCTAGCTATATCGTAACAACTGGACAGATGCATTTCAGCTCTAAGGGAAAATAACATACCATTGAACATACCATTGACTGGTAATTTATAAAACAGGACTGTTACGATGTCGTTGAGGATAGAGACATTATAATGAGGCCCTAATGGCAGAGGGCTCACTTCCACACTTTGATTATGTAATAATCAGCAGGGTGGATATAGACTAATTACAACAGCTCTATATAGCTCCCATTTCAACAGCTTAACTGTTTAACTCTTCCCCAAAAATATGCACAGCCAACCTTGGACTACATAACAACGGCTGTATTTTTGGGTGACGGATGAGAGGTCAAAGGTTGTTCGGTCACAAAGGTCAGAGGAAGTTCTGCTCACGATATCATGGGGTTGGAACTGCCCGGTGAGATTAGGCAACGCAAAAAGAGATTAGAGACTTGAGACCCCTGGCCTGTCAGCAACAGGCCCGCCAGCACAGACACAGAGACAAACAGGATGCCTGGGAGAGGGGACAGGGGTGTCAAGCGGGATGCAAAGGGATAAAACAGAAGAGGACAGACAGAGAGGACAGACAGAGAGGACAGAGACAGAGACAGAGATAGAGAGACAGACAGACAGACAGACAGACAGACAGACAGACAGACAGACAGACAGACAGACAGACAGACAGACAGAGAGACACGCACAGAGAGAAATAGACAGAGAGACAGACAGAGAGTCAGAGAGAGAGAGAAAGAGTCAGAGAGAGAGAGAGACACGCACAGAGAGAGAGAGAGAGACAGAGAGAGCGAGAGAGAGAGAGAGAGAGAGAGAGAGGGAGAGAGAGAGCAGGAAAGCTTTCAATAGTCATTATCATTGGGAGATGGAGGTCTGGGGTCTTATGTCATGTTTACACCCAGGGCCGGTGTGTGTGTCCAGGTGTGGTCCTCCCTGTTCTGCTTCTCATTACAGCAGTATCTTTATGAGATCACTCCTGGGCTATAGATCCCAGTCTGATCATGAGTGATAGGCTCGCTGCGCATTAATGAAAACAGCACTCGGATCCATGATTTTATATCAAACTATAATGCCGGTATATGAGCCGCTGCTCTCCTTTACGACCAGAGACATACAATCACGCTGACTTAATAATGGGAAATGTGTGTTAGCAAGCACAGCATGCCCCAGTCCTGATAAACACACCACAGGCACATTAGAGTGCTCCTCCAGTCGGCTCTACCTCATTGGTGAAAGCAGCTCACTCACATCTGGTTTGAGTTCCACAAGCTCCAAATGATTAAGCTGGAGCCAGGGCTGGGGGCTAAGGGGGGCTGGGACTGAGGGCTGGAGCCAGGGCTGGGGGCTAAGGGGGGCTGTGGGCTAAGGGGGGCTGGGGCTGAGGGCTAGAGCAGGGGGCTGGGGGTTAAGGGGGGCTGGGACTGAGAGCTGGAGCCAGGGCTGAGGGCTAGGGGTTAAGGGGGGCTGGGACTGAGGACTGGAGCAGGGGGCTGGGGGCTAAGGGAGGCTGGGGCTGAGGGCTGGAGCTGGGGGCTAGGGGCCAAGGGGGGCTAAGGGCTGAAAACTGGGGCTGGGGGCTCATCAGGTTCTAATAGGTGATGAGAGGAACCTGAGCTGCCCTGGAAGCCTGAAGGCCCACAGCCAGATTGGTCACGGAGGGAGACATGCCACCTTCACATAACACTGAGTTATGACTGTTACATGAGGGCTAGGTTACGTAAGGCACATTTTGGAGAGACAATGCTGTGCTGCGATGTGATTCGTAACATCACACCTCATCATGATTGTAAGGCTTCATAATCCCTGGTGTTGTCGGCTTAAGCAACAACATCAGCAAATCACTGGAGTCTTCCATTCGTATCATATTGTCCTCTGCTCATCTCATAAGTGACGAGATTACCACCGGAAACAATACTACTAAAAACATCCACATACTCCAACCATAGGTCTCAGAATAGAAGTGGTAGCTACACTGTCTCTAGACAGGCACTCTACTTGTCCTTCTCATGGGGTGGCAGACCAGTTAACAGGGAGAGGATGGACAACATAATATGTAGAAATATCAACAATGCCAAATCTCCATTATATGTTTAGTTGATGGTTATTGGTCCCAAGTATGTTACGGGATAGGCTAAGTAAGTAAGACATTATATTGTCCAATTTGTTTAGTAATAGCCCAGTGAGAAAGGCCCAGAGTTAGCCATTCAGACAGAAAGGAGTAAAATAAGTGTGTTGTAGTGCAGGGAGGAATACTGCTGAAAGCCTCATCAGTGGCGTATGTCAACCTAAAAGTTCATCTCTATCTGTCTGCATCACAGTGTTGTGCCTGGGTCCATGAAGTAATGGTCCTTAGACACTCATTACCACAGGCAGCCCAGCCTCACCACTCAATACTGGCACAAAGCCACATGGGGAATCAGTAGGAGAAACCACTCTACCTCTCCTCTAGCATCTGTGTGAGAAATGGAGAGACCTCTATCTGAACCTATCAGACCAGGAAGGGGGTATGTTCTGTGACATCCACTAGAGCATTTTTTTTTACCCAAGAGTAGGGTTTACATCAAGCAACAGTTTAAATACCATATGGCTTGTTACATACTTATTGGCATGCCTCTGCCTCTCACGTCTGTCTCTGTGACCTGTCACCATTCTCTCTCTCCTGATGTTTGTCTGGGCGCTGCAGGCCAGGGGGTCACAGAGGTGCCTGTGTGTCGAGCGCTGAGCCTTTCACAGGCTCCACTATCAGCTGCATGACTTGGCCCTGCCCAGTGAGTCCGCAGCTGCTGTCGGCACAAATGGGGAAATATGCATTGGAGGTGAGAGGTCAAACATTCAACTTCCTGCTGTCCGGGTGAGGGGAGTAGAGGGGGGAGTGAAGGGGTAGCTGGGAGAGGGAGGGCTGTTGTTTGGTGCAACGGTGAATGTGCCCTTCCCCTCATTCCCCTCCACCAGCCCCATCCTGACCCTTTTTCCCTCGTGGAACATTAGCTCGTCTCCTCTTTCTGTTTAAGTGTCAGCGATCCCTCTCACCTGTCCATGCAACCCTCACAGGGGCACATAGCATCAATCCCTGCTTCCACCTCCTCTGGGGCTTAGTGTCTGGACCCTAGGCTGTGGGTCTTGGAGCTCTGGAACTTTGGGGCTCTGGGACTGGGCCTGCAGTTTCTCCCAAGCCTCTCAGTGCCATCTTTTCCCCAGTGACCCGCTGCAGATGGAGGTGATTTACTCATTGCCCTTCTGTTTGTTTTCCTTCCCCTGGTGTTGGTTCTGCTAAGTACCCTGCTTAGCTACTTAGCTGCTGAGGGGTGCAACTGGGAAGCTGTGTGTGTTCAGAGGTGTTGCTTATCCCATGAGCAAATCCATAAGGATGGGTGGGTATAGTTGTGTGTGCAGAGGGGTCTGATGGGTACAATTTGAACACGTGACAGAGGGATGACAGAGTCAGTCGATAGAGAGGCGATAACGATGGAAGCCGAAATAACCCCACCTGACAGAGGAAAAACAGTCTTTGACAACATACGTTTAGCCTATAATAGAGTAAGTATGGATTCATGGACTTCCGCATGTCACACCCTGACCATAGTTTGCTTTGTATGTTTCTATGTTTTGTTTGGTCAGGGTGTGATCTGAGTGGGCATTCTATGTTGTATGTCTAGTTTGTCTTTTTCTGTGTTTGGCCTGATATGGTTCTCAATCAGAGGCAGGTGTTAGTCATTGTCTCTGATTGGGAACCATATTTAGGTAGCTTGTTTTGTCATTGTGGGTTGTGGGTGATTGTCTATGTGTAGTGTTTGTGCCAGCACATTTCGTATATAGCTTCACGGTCGTTGTTCATTTACTGTTTTGTTCAGTTTACTTTGTGTTTCGTCATCCATTAAAATGATTCATTCACACCACGCTGCGCTTTGGTCCGCTTCTTACGACGATCGTGACACCGCAGTGATGTTCAGACCCTGTGGACTGCCTGTTGATGCATTCTATCATAGCGTCCTCATTTGACACACAACCCTGAAAACTGTTCATGAGCAGGTGGCAAGGGCCTGGCCCCAATCAACACCCAGATAAACAAACACACAGCCATTACCCAGCAGTCCCTCATTTAGCAGCGAGCCGCGGGGTGGCAGGTTGCCCCTCTATCTCTGGGTGCCTATTACTGGCTCAGTTAAGCACATGGCGTGGCGTGTCCTGGATATTCACTTGTCACAGAGAGAGACAGCCTAATTAAAAGCAGCCGCCTTCATCTGACCCCCTCCACGCTGCCTGCCTGCCTCCATACAGGAACATGTAGAGTCTGATGAACATCCAATAAAGAGTAGATTGTACTGTTCCAAGCACTGTCCTTTCCCAGGTCAGTGTCATTCATATCATCTGAATGGGGATGACATTGGCAATATTTCATGTATCATGTCAAAACAAAACTAGCTATGCATCATGTCAAAACTAAGTCCTGGATGTAATTATGTAAGTGCCTGTGGTGGTTATTTCTCTGAGTGGTTATTCTCTGAGTGGTTATTTCTCAAAGGTGTTATTCTCTGAGTGGTTATTCTCTGAGGGGTTATTCACTGAGTGGTTATTTCTCAGAGGGGTTATTCTCTGAGTGGTTATTATCTGAGTGGTTATTCTCTGAGTGGTTATTTCTCAGAGGGGTTATTCTCTGAGTGGTTATTCTCTGAGTGGTTATTTCTCAGAGGGGTTATTCTCTGAGTGGTTGTTTCTCAGAGGGGTTATTCTCTGAGTGGTTATTCTCTGAGTGGTTATTCTCTGAGTGGTTATTTCTCAGAGGGGTTATTCTCTGAGTGGTTCTTCTCTGAGTGGTTATTCTCTGAGTGGTTATTCTCTGAGTGGTTATTCTCTGAGTGGTTATTTCTCAGAGGGGTTATTCTCTGAGTGGTTCTTCTCTGAGTGGTTATTCTCTGAGTTGTTATTTCTCAGAGGGGTTATTCTCTGAGTGGTTATTCTCTGAGTGGTTATTCTCTGAGTGGTTGTTTCTCAGAGTGGTTATTCTCTGAGTGGTTATTCTCTGAGTGGTTATTTCTCAAAGGGGTTATTCTCTGTGTGGTTATTCTCTGAGTGGTTATTTCTCAGAGGGGTTATTCTCTGAGTGGTTATTCTCTGAGTGGTTATTTCTTTGAGTGGTTATTTCTCTGAGTGGTTATTTCTTTGAGTGGTTATTCTCTGAGTGATTATTCTCTGGTGGTTATTTCTCAGAGTGGTTATTCTCTGAGTGGTTATTTCTCTGAGTGGTTATTTCTCTGAGTGGTTGTTTTCTGAGTAGTTATTCTCTGAGGGATTATACTCTGGTGGTTATTTCTCAGAGTGGTTATTTCTCTGAGTGATTGTTTTCTGAGTAGTTATTCTCTGAGTGGTTATTCTCTATGTATTGACAATGTTTGTAGCTATAGCACTGAGTGTTTGATCTGAATATAAAGCCTATTCATGTTCTCTACAAAGGCAGTGCAGCACTGAGGGGTAAAATGTTTTCCATCATAAAGTTGCACATTCAACTCCTGTAGCATCCGACATAGCCATGACAGGCAGCACATTATATGGGGCCAACAGGTCAAGCAAGCTATGCTACTGCGATGCAACTCTCCTATGAGGACGGACAATTAGCAATGCATGAGTCAGTTTTAAAGGATCACTTTGAAATAACTACAAACATGAAAACCTTTCCCTAGCTCAGTGGAGTGGATAGAATCCACTGGTGCATGTGGGGTAAATTGCTTCTCTGTTTTTGTGTGAGGAGAGCGCTAGGAGAGTCAGGGGCTCGGGCACCCAACCAAGTGTCTAAAACACTGCAACACGCACACACGTGCTGACAATCAAACATACATAGACACATACACACAGCACTGTCTGTACATTTGAACATGTTTGCAGTACAAGCTCCAACGACAGACAAATGTGATGCCCTGATGTATGATTAGGAAGATTTTTATTTTGTTTTTGATTCACTTCACCTTTATTTAACCAGGTAAGCTAGTTGAGAACAAGTTCTCATTTACAACTGCGACCTGGCCAAGATAAAGCAAAGCAGTGCAACACAAACAACAACACAGAGTTACACATGGAATAAACAAGCGTACAGTCAGTAACACAATAGAAAAAAGAAAGTCTATAAACAGTGTGTGCAAATGGTGTGAGGAGGTAAGGCAATAAATAGGCCATAATAGCAATGTAATTACAATTTAGCATTAACACTGGAGTGATAGATGAGCAGATGATGATGTGCAAGTAGAAATACTGTTGTGCAAAAGAGCAGAAAAGTAAAATAAAAACAATATGGGGATGAGGTAGGTAGATTGGGTGGGCTATTTACAGATGGGCTATGTACAGCTGCAGCGATCGGTTAACTGCTCAGATAGCTGATGTTTAAAGTTAGTGAGGGAAATATAAGTCTCCAGCTTCAGCGATTTTTGCAATTCGTTCCAGTCAATGGCAGCAGACAACTGTAAGGAAAGGTGGCCAAAGCATGTGTTGGCTTTGGGGATGACCTGCTGGAGCGAGTGCTACGGGTGGGTGTTGATATCGTGACCAGTTAGCTGAGATAAGGCAGAGCTTTACCAAGCATAGACATATAGATGACCTATAGCCAGTGGGTCTGGCGACGAATATGTTGCGAGGGCCAGCCAACTAGAGCATACAGGTCACAGTGGTGGATGGTATAAGGGGCTTTGGTGATAAAACGGATGGCACTGTGATAGTCTGCATCCAGTTTGCTGAGTAGAGTATTGGAAGCTATTTTGTAAATGACATCGAGGTCGAGCATCGGTAGGATCGTCAGATTTACGCGGGTATGTTTGGCAACGTGAATGAAGGAGGCTTTTATGGCGAAATAGGAAGTAAATTCTAGATTTAATTTTGGATTGGAGATGTTTAATATGAGTCTGTAAGGAGAGTTTACAGTCTAGCCAGACACCTAGGTATTTGTAGTTGTCCACATATTCTGAGTCAGAACCATCCAGAGTAGTGATGCTAGTCGGTCGGGCGAGTGTGGGCTGAGAACTGTTGAAAAGCATGCATTTGGTTTTACTTGCGTTTAAGAGCAGTTGGAGGTCACGGAAGGAGTGTTGTATGGCATTGAAGCTCGTTTGGAGGTTAGTTAATACAGTGTCCAAAGAAAGTCCAGAAGTATACAGAATGGTGTCGTCTGCGCAGAGGTGGATCAGGGAATCACCTGCAGCAAGAGCGACATCGTTAATATATACAGAGAAAAGAGTCGGCCAGAGAATTGAACCCTGTTGTACCCCCATAGAGACTGCCAGAGGTCCGGACAACAGGCCCTCCGATTTGACACACTGAACTTTGTCTGAGAAGTAGTTGGTGAACGAGGCGAGGCAGTCATTTGAGAAACCAAGGCTGTTGAGTCTGCCGATAAGAATACGGTAATTGACAGAGTCGAAACCCCTGGCCAGGTCGATGAAGACAGCTGCACAGTACTGTCGTTCATCGATGCCGGTTATGATATCGTTTAGTACCTTGCGTTTGGCTGAGGTGCACCTGTGACCAGCTCGAAAACCGTATTGCACAGCGGAGAAAGTATGGTGGGATTCGAAATGGTCAGTGATCTGTTTGTTAACTTGGCTTTCGAAGACTTTAGAAAGGCAGGGCAGGATGGACATAGGTCTGTAACAGTTTGGGTCTAGAGTGTCACACCCTTTGAAGAGGGGGATGACTGAGGCAGCTTTCCAATCTTTAGGGATATCGGACGATACGAAAGAGGGTTTGAACAGACTGGTTATAGGGGTTGCAACAATGGCGGCGGATAATTTTAGAAAGAGAGGGTCCAGATTGTCTAGCCCAATGGATTTGTACGGATCCAGGGTTTTCAGCTTTTTCAGAACATCTGCTATCTGTATTTGGGTGAGGTGAAGGAGAAGCTGGGTAGGCTTCGGCAAGTAGCTACGGGGGATGCAGAGCTGTTGACTAGGGTTGGGGTAGCCAGGAGGAAAGCATGGCCAGCCGTAGAGAAATGCTTATTGAAATTCTCAATTATCGTGGATTTATCGGTGGTGACAGTGTTACCTAGCCTGAGTGCAGTGGGCAGCTTGGAGGAGGTGCTCTTATTCTCCATGGACTTTACAGTGTCCCAAGACTTTTGGGATCTAGAGCTACAGGATACAAATTTCTGTTTGAAAAAGCCATCCTTTAATTTCCTGACTGACTGCGTGTACTGGTTCCTGACTTCCCTGAAAAGTTGGGAATATTCGATGCTAGCGCAGTACACCACAGGATGTTTTTGTGCTGGTCGAGGGCAATCAGGTCTGGAGTGAACCAAGGGCTGTATCTGTTCTTAGTTCTTCATTTTTTGAAAGGGGCATGCTTATGGTGAGGAAATTACTTTTAAAGAATGACCAGGCATTCTCGACTGATGGGATGAGGTCAATATCCTTCCAGGAAAGCCGGGCCAGGTCGATGAGAAGGGCCTGCTCGCAGAAGTGTTTTAGGGAGCGTTTGACAGTGATGTGGGGTGGTCATTTGACCGCAGACCCATAGCGGATGCAGGCAATGATCCCTGAGAGCCTGATTGAAAACAGCAGAGGTGTATTTGGTCAGGATAATATCTATGAGGGTGCCCATGTTTACAAATTTAGGGTTGTACCTGGTGGGTTCCTAGATCATTTTTGTGAGATTGAGGGCATCTAGCTTAGATTGTAGAACTGCCGGGGTGTTAAGCATATCCCAGTTTAGGTCACCTAACAGAACAAACTCTGAAGATAGATGGGGGGCAATCAATTCACATATGGTGTAAAGGGCACAGCTGGGAGCTGAGGGGGGTCTATAAATGAGGCGCTGACAGAGATGGCCGCCTCGTTTCGCGTTCCTAGGAAACTATGAGGTATTTTTTTTTTTTTACGTGTTATTTCGTACATTGGTACCCCAGGTAATCTCAGGTTTTATTACATACAGTCGGGAGGCACTACTGGATATAAGAGCAACGTCAACTCACCATCATTACGACCAGAAATATGACTTTCCCAAAGCGGATCCAGTGTTTTGCCCACCACCCAGGACAATGGATCGGATCCCAGCCGGCGGATCAAAACAATGTCGCGGTAAAAAGGGCAGACAAAACGGTCTTCTCGTCAGGCTCTGGAGACGGGCACATCGCGCACCGCTCCCGAGCATACTACTCGCCAATGTTCAGTCTCTTGACAAAACGGTTGATGAATTCCGAGCAAGGGTAGCATTCCAGAGAGACATATGAGACTGTAACGTTCTTTGCTTCACGGAAACATGGCTCACTCGAGACACACTATTGGAGTCGGTACAGCCAGGGGGGGGATGCCTTATGATTAATGAGATGTGGTGTGATCAAGCAGACACATCGACGGCCCTGAACTAACTTTATTTGACTCTATGTAAACTGGAAACCACATATTCTGAGGCTGCATTCATTGTAGCTGGGGATTTTAACAAGGCTAATCTGAAAACAAGACTCCCTAAATTCTATCAGTAATTCGATTGTGCTACCAGGGCTGGTAAAACCTTGGATTGTTGTTATTCTAACTTCCGTGACGCATATAAGGCCCTCCCCCGCCCTCCTTTTGGAAAAGCTGACCACGACTCCATTTTGTTGCTCCCAGCCCATAGACAGAGACTAAAACAGGAAGCTTCCGCGCTCAGGTCTGTTCAACGCTGGGCCGACCAATCTGATTCCACGCTTCCAGATTGCTTCGATCACGTGGATTGGGATATGTTCCGCATTGCGTCAAACAACAACATTGACGAATACGCTGATTCGGTGAGCGAGTCGTACCCACAGCAACTATTAAAACATTCCCAAACCAGAAACCGTGGATTGATGGCAGCCTTTGCGCAAAACTGAATGCGCGAACCACTGCTTTTAACCAGGGCAAGGTGACCGAAAACATGACTGAATACAAACAGTGTAGCTATTCCCCCCGCTACCAAAACCTGTGGACTCTCTTTCGCTACAGCCGACTTGAGTAAAACATTTAAACGTGTTAACCCTCGCAAGGCTGCAGGCCCAGACGGCATCCCGAGCCGCGTCCTCAGAGCATGCGCAAACCAGCTGGCTGGTGTGTTTACGGACATATTCAATCAAATCTTATCCCAGTCTGCTGTTCCCACATGCTTCAAGAGGGCCACCATTGTTCCTCTTCCCAAGAAAGCTAAGGCAACTGAGCTAAACGACTACCATCATCATGAAGTGCCTTGAGAGACTAGTCAAGGACCATATCACCTCCACCCTACCTGACACCCTAGACCCACTCCAATTTGCTTACCGCCCCAATAGGTCCACAGACGATGCAATCGCAACCACACTGCACACTGCCCTAACCCATCTGGACAAGAGGAATACCTATGTGAGAATGCTGTTCATCGACTACAGCTCAGCATTTAACACCATAGTACCCTCCAAACTCGTCATCAAGCTTGAGACCCTGGGTCTCGAACCCGCCCTGTGTAATTGGGTACTGAACTTCCTGACGGGCCGCCACCAGGTGGTGAGGGTAGGTAACAACATCTCCACCCCGCTGATCCTCAACACTGGGTCCCCACAAGGGTGCGTTCTGAGCCCTATCCTGCACTCCCTGTTCACCCACGACTGCGTGGCCATGCACGCCTCCAACTCAATCATCATGTTTGCAGATGACACTACAGTGGTAGGCTTGATTACCAACAACGATGAGACGGCCTACAAGGAGGAGGTGAGGGCCCTCAGTGTGAGATGTTAGGAAAATAACCTCACACTCAACGTCAACAAAACAAAGGAGAGATAATGGACTTCAGGAAACAGCAGAGGGAGCACCCCCCCTATCCATATCGACGGGACAGTAGTGGAGAGTGTAGTAAGTTTTAAGCTCCTCGGCGTACACATCACGAACAAACTGAATTGGTCCACCCACACAGACAGCGTGGTGAAGAAGGTGCAGCAGTGCCTCTTCAACCTCAGGAGGCTGAAGAAATTCTGCTTGTCACCAAAAGCACTCACAAACTATTACATATGCACAATCGAGAGCATCCTGTCGGGCTGTATCACCGCCTGGTACGGCAACTGCTCCGCCCACAACCGTAAGGCTCTCCAGAGGGTAGTGAGGTCTGCACAAAGCATCACCGGGGGCAAACTACCTGCCCTCAAGAACACCTACACCACCCGATGTCACAGGAAGGCCATAAAGATCATCAAGGACAACAACCACCCAGGCAGAGCCACTGCCTGTTCACCCCACTATTATCCGGAAGGCGAAGTCAGTACAGGTACATCAAAGCAGGGACCGAGAGACTGAAAAACAGCTTCTATCTCAAGGCCATCAGACTGTTAAACAGCCACCACTAACATTGAGTGGCTGCTGCCAACATACTGACTCCACTCCAGCCACTTTAATAATGGAAAAATGTACGTAAAAATCAAAACTGGTCGTCTAGTGTGCTGGGGACAGAGAATTAAAGGAGCAGATTTCTGGGCATTATAATGTTCAGACAGGGGTATGGTGGGGTGCGGGTACAGTGGAGGTAAACCTAGGCACCGAGTGATGATAAGAGAGGTTGCATCTCTGGACGTGCTAGCTATGCTGGGTGAGGTCACTATATGTGTGGGAGGTGGGACAAAGGAGGTATCTGAGTTATGTTGAGTGGAACTAAGGGCTCGCAGTAAACTAAAACAATGATAACTATCCTAAACAACAGTGTACAAGGAATATTAACATTTGAGAGAGACATAAAGCGAAGCAGAAAGCAATCACAGGTGTTGATTGGGAGAGAAAACTAAGACAATGGTGGGGAGGGTGTGTTCATCCACCTTTTAGTAGCAGTGGAGGGGAGGGTGGGTTCATCCACCTTTTAGTAGCAGTGGAGGGGAGGGTGGGTTCATCCACCTTTTAGTAGCAGTGGAGGGGAGGGTGGGTTCATCCACCTTTTAGTAGCAGTGTGTGGGGGGGTTCATCTTCCATTTTGTAGCAATGGAGGGGAGGGGGTCACATAACCTTTAGCAGGTTGAGGGAGGGGGGACTTAATCAACCCTTTGGTAGCAGTGGAGGAGTGGGGGGCTCATATATCATTTAGTTCCAGTGGAGGGGAAGTGGGTGGGTTCATCTATCATGTACAGTTATAGGGCTGAGACTAGGGGTGGATCTGTACAGTTATAGGGCTGAGACTTGGGGTGGATCTGTACAGTTATAGGGCTGAGATTAGGGTGGATCTGTACAGTTATAGGACTGAGACTAGGGGTGGATCTGTACAGTTATAGGGCTGAGACTAGGGGTGGATCTGTACAGTTATAGGGCTGAGACTAGGGGTGGATCTGTACAGTTATAGGGCTGAGACTAGGGGTGGATGTGTACAGTTATAGGGCTGAGACTAGGGGTGGATCTGTACAGTTATAGGGCTGAGACTAGGGGTGGATCTGTACAGTTATAGGGTTGAGACTTGGGGTGGATCTGTACAGTTGTAGGGCTGAGACTAGGGGTGGATCTGTACAGTTATAGGGCTGAGACTAGGGGTGTATCTATACAGTTATAGGGCTGACACTATGAGTGGATCTGTACAGTTATAGGGCTGAGACTATGGGTGGATCTGTACAGTTATAGGGCTGAGATTAGGGTGGATCTGTACAGTTATAGGACTGAGACTAGGGGTGGATCTGTACAGTTATAGGGCTGAGACTAGGGGTGGATCTGTACAGTTATAGGGCTGAGACTAGGGGTGGATCTGTACAGTTATAGGGCTGAGACTAGGGGTGGATGTGTACAGTTATAGGGCTGAGACTAGGGGTGGATCTGTACAGTTATAGGGCTGAGACTAGGGGTGGATCTGTACAGTTATAGGGTTGAGACTTGGGGTGGATCTGTACAGTTGTAGGGCTGAGACTAGGGGTGGATCTGTACAGTTATAGGGCTGAGACTAGGGGTGGATCTGTACAGTTCTAGGGCTGAGACTAGGGGTGGATCTGTACAGTTATAGGGCTGAGACTAGGGATGCATCTGTACAGTTTAGACTCAGGATGGGGATAGGGCTGAGTATGAACTGGAGCAGGACGTATGCTGAGGCTGGGACTAGGGCTGGAGTTGGAGCTGAAATGTGGCTGTAATTGCAGCACAACTAGGCCTGAGGATATGTTGGAGCTGGACCTGGAGCAGATTTGGGGTTGTGGCTACAGTCAAAGCTGAAATTTTGGCTCCAAAGTTGGGACAGATACAGAGTCTATAGCTGGGGTGAGGATAAGGCTGGGACAGATACAGCGTCTTGGGCTGGGAAGGGGACAAGGCTGGGACAGATACAGAGTATTGGGCTGGGAAGGGGACAAGGCTGGGACAGATGCAGAGTCTATAGCTGGGATGGGGACAAGGCTGGGTCTGATACAGAGTCTGGGGCTGGGATGGGGATAATGCTGGGACTGATACAGCCTCTGGGGCTGGGATGGGGATAAGGCTGGGACTGTTACAGCGTCTGGGGCTGGGATGGGGATAAGGCTGGGACTGATACAGAGCTGAGTCTGGGATAGGGATAAGGCTGGGACTGATACAGCGTCTGGGGCTGGGATGGGGATAAGGCTGGGACTGATACAGCGTCTGGGGCTGGGATGGGGATAAGGCTGGGACAGATACAGCGTCTGGGGCTGGGATGGGGATAAGGCTGGGACTGATACAGCGTCTGGGGCTGGGATGGGGATAAGGCTGGGACTGATACAGCGTCTGGGGCTGGGATGGGGATAAGGCTGGGACAGATACAGCGTCTGGGGCTGGGATGGGGATAAGGCTGGGACTGATACAGCGTCTGGGGCTGGGATGGGGATAAGGCTGGGACTGATACAGCATCTGAGACTGGGATGGGGATAAGGCTGGGACAGATACAGCGTCTGAGACTGGGATGGGGATAAGGCTGGGACAGATACAGAGCTGAGTCTGGGATGGGGATAAGGCTGGGACTGATACAGCGTCTGGGACTGGGATGGAGATAAGGCTGGGACAGATACAGAGCTGAGTCTGTGATGAGGATAAGGCTGGGACAGATACAGAGCTGAGTCTGGGATGGGGATAAGGCTGGGACAGATACGGAGCTGAGTCTGTGATGAGGATAAGGCTGGGACAGATACAGAGCTGAGTCTGGGATGGGGATAAGGCTGGGACAGATACAGAGCTTAGTCTGGGATGGGGATATGGTTGTGACAGATACAGAGTCTGGGACTGGGATGGGGATAAGGTTGGCACTAATATAGAGCTGGGGCTTTGTTTGGGTGGCATTGGGTTATTGATGAGACTGTCAAAATAGGTTTTCGCCAGACTTTGTGAGGCACTGAGGGGGAAGGGAGGAGGGGGAAGGAAGGGTGAGGGAATTAGGGCCTGGACAATATCAGTAACGCTGCAAGGAAATAAAACAAAGCAGATTTAACTTCTTTAGAAAAACAGCACTAATGTTGCAAACAAACATTATGTTGTCATCCAGATTCTCATTTATATCATGTTGTCATCCAGAGTCACATTTATTTATGTCCAAGTTTTTAAAATACCAAAGAGTGTGGTCTGCTTCGTGTTTTTATTTTTACCTTGGAAAAATGATTCCGATACTGGTATCGTCCTGGCCCTAGAGGGAATGGGAAGGGGGTTTGGCACAGGGGGTGGGGGAGAGGATGAGTTCCGTTTAAGGTCTACTGAGCATAAAATGGTTCTCCAGACACTAGCGAATAATGAACAGAGGGAAAAGGAGAAAAGGAGGGGTAGAGATAGAAGTAGATGTGGAAATTGAAAAAGAGAAACTGAGACAGTGTGGGAGTGACAGACTGAGAAAGAAAGATGTGGAGGGGGAGGGGAAGGGGGGGACAGATCATTCCGATGAAGAGAGAGCGAGAAGGACGGGAGAGCAGAGAGAATGGGCGAAGATGTCTAAACAGAGAGATAACGAAGAGAGTGATTGTCACGGATCCCTCTGGAACTTTTATTGCGCACACCTGTCTCCTATTCTCACTGATTAGTATTTGTATATATGTGCCCTTTGGTTTCCATGATCTGGTCGATTATTGTTACAATGTCCGTTGGTGCGTGTGAGTACCTGTGCTGTGTGTTTTGGGCTTTCGTGCCCTTGTGGATTGTGCAGGTTATTACGGGTCTCATCCTTAACAATAATTTGTGGCCAGCAGCAGACCACCCTGCATATCACTGCTGGCTTGCTTCTGAAGCTAAGCAGGGTTGGTCCTGGTCAGTTCCTGGATAGGAGACCAGATGCTGCTGGAAGCGGTGTTGGAGGGCCAGTAGGAGGCACTCTTTCCTCTGGTCTAAAAAAATATCCCAATGCCCCAGGGCAGTGATTGGGGACACTGCCCTGTGTAGGGTGCCGTCTTTCGGATGGGACGTTAAACGGGTGTCCTGACTCTCTGAGGTCATTAAAAGATCCCATGGCACTTATCGTAAGAGTAGGGGTGTTAATCCTGGTGTCCTGGCTAAATTCCCAATCTGGCCCTCAAACCATCACAGTCACCTAATAATCCCCAGTTTACAATTGGCTCATTCATCCCCCTCCTCTCCCCTGTAACTATCCTCCAGGTTGTTGCTGCAAATGAGAACGTGTTCTCAGTCAACTTACCTGGTAAAATAACAGATAAATAAATTCTGTGTGTTATTCATTGTGTGCGTGTGTATTTATTCGAGGTACTCCTCGCTCTTCGTTTGGGTTTCAACCCTGTGTTTTTGTTACGTGTTTGTTTGGTCTTCGTCCCCGGGCCCTTTACAGGGCACGCCGTAATTTCAGACTTAATTTAAAAAAACTATTACGCATTCCTGTGCTTGTCTCCCGAATCATTGTTACCAACATGACAGTGATGTAGAAAGGGAGGGTATGAAATAAGTTTGTGATGTTTTAATGACATCTGATGTCCTTGTCTCCCGCCTATATACAATATGTACTCAATGTGAACACTGGCTTATGAAAAACTGTCACATGTATACTTCAACCCAGGGAGGCTGGTGGAAGGAGTTATAGGGGGACAGGCTCATTGTAATGACTGGAAAGGAATGAATGTAACGGTTTCCAAACGTTTGATGTGTTTGATACTGTTCCATTTACTCCATTCCAGCCATTACAATGAGCCCGTCCTTCTATAGCTCATCCCACCAGCCACCTCTGCCCTATGTTGACTCGCTAGTGCAGGGATCTCCAACCTTGTTCCTGGAGAGCTACCCTCATATGTAGGTTTTCGCTCCAACCCCAGTTGTAACTAACCTGGTTCAGCTTATCAACCAGCTAATTATTAGAATCAGGTGTGCTAGATTAGGTTTGGAGTGATGATGATGGCTCTCCAGGAACAGGGTTGGAGTGAAAACATACAGGACGATGCCTCTCCAGGAATAGGGTTGGAGTGAAAACCTACAGGACGATGGCTCTCCAGGAACAGGGTTGGAGTGAAAACCTACAGGACGATGGCTTTCCAGGAACAGGGTTGGAGTGAAAACCTACAGGACGATGGCTTTCCAGGAACAGGGTTGTAGATGCCTGCTATAGTGTATGCAGTTATACAAACCCCCATACAGTACATCATTGGACATACTCTCTACTTCAAACTAATGAGTACAACAGCCTCTCGTCTTCACTCCAACACATGAATACCACAAGCCTCTTGTCTTCACTCCAACACATGAATACCACAAGCCTCTCGTCTTCACTCCAACACATGAATACCACAAGCCTCTCGTCTTCACTCCAACACATGAAAACCACAAGCCTCTCTTCTTGACTCCAACACATGAATACCACAAGCCTCTCATCTTCACTTCAACACATGAATACCACAAGCCTCTCGTCTTCACTCCAACACATGAAAACCACAAGCCTCTCTTCTTGACTCCAACACATGAATACCACAAGCCTCTCGTCTTCACTCCAACACATGAATACCACAAGCTTCTCGTCTTCACTCCAACACATGAATACCACAAGCCTCTCGTCTTCACTCCAACACATGAATACCACAAGCCTCTCGTCTTCACTCCAACACATGAATACCACAAGCCTCTCGTCTTCACTCCAACTCATGAATACCACAAGCTTCTCGTCTTCACTCCAACACATGAATACCACAAGCCTCTCGTCTTCACTCCAACACATGAATACCACAAGCCTCTCGTCTTCACTCCAACTCATGAATACCACAAGCCTCTCGTCTTCACTCCAACACATGAATACCACAAGCTTCTCGGCTTCACTCCAACACATGAATACCACAAATGGTTGGGTAGCCTGGCTAAATGCCTCTTTATCACCCCTTTTCTGAAGCTGTCCAGTTCCTTGTGTAAGAATGTGATGTGTCAGGATTGTTCCATACCAGAGACACCATAGAAATCCCAGTTATGCAAACGGCTGCTGCTAGTATGAGATGGTGGACAACGATAGTCCCTCAATCTCCCCGAGCCACGTCAACATGGCCGTCATTATTTCTCTGTGGTGAAATCCAATTCAGTGGCAGGGAAGTGGGAAATCTGTGACCTATTTTTATTATTTTCCCCCTTATTTTGCATGCTATTTAGGTCACAACAAGACAACGTTTCCAGAGAGAGGACAAGGGCTTACTGTACTGCTGGCTCCCCAGCCCCGATATGTAATTGAAAACATACAAATGGATTAGATGGAGAGGGTTCAGAGCCATTGGTCTGGTCACTGCTGGAGAGGTCACACGTTCAGCTCTTTAATAGCAGGGAGGAGAGGAGGGGAGAGAGAGGAGAGATAGAGAGGAGGGAGGGGGATAGGGACGTGGAGATCAATGGATTTAGGGGGAACATGGTGAGACTGGTTTTCAATTCAAACAGGCACATATTCAACATGCACACATACAAACACAACACACACATACACACACAGAGAAACAGGGGAAAGGCAGGCCACACACACAAACACACTCTTATAGCCATTCACTTATGCACACACACAGTAGGGCAGATGCATTATATTTGACAGCACTACAGACTATAGAGTCCTCATTCTGACATAATATTGCGTGAGGAGGACCTGCCTTTCGTCTGGCAGAGAGAGGTCTGGCGTGACATGCACGGTGGAGCCAGCCAGCCAATCAGCCAGCCAGCCAGCCAGCCAACCAGTCAGCCTGGCCATGGTGACACTGGGGACAGGCTCAAGGTCGCCAGTGGTAATGCCAGTGAGCTGTGCATCATTACTAGAACATATTACTTACTGACACTATATTTAACGTCTTAGGTTACACTGACAAAATATTTTTTTGTACTGTGTTCTAGGAGGGTTTGTTTAAGGTTGGGTAATGGGAGTTCATATTTGCCCCCCTGGCTGTCTATTATGGCTGTTGTTGTTGGAGAAGACCATGAAAGAAAAATAGAAAATATTTTGAAGGAAAAGAACAAGAAGTGAAAATAAAAGATACAAAATGGACCTAACAGAGAGAGGAGAGAAGGGAGAGAGGAGCCATAGAGAGAGGAGAAGAGAGAAGGGAGAGGAGCCACAGAGAGAGGAGAAAAGGGAGAGAGGAGCCATAGAGAGAGGAGAGGAGAGAAGGGAGAGAGGAGCCATAGAGAGAGGAGAGGAAGGGAGAGAGGAGCCACAGAGAGAGGAGAGGAAGGGGGAGAGGAGCCACAGAGAGAGGAGAGGAAGGGAGAGAGGAGCCACAGAGAGAGAGGAGAGGAGAGAAGGGAGAGAGGAGCCATAGAGAGAGGAGAGGAGAGAAGGGAGAGGAGCCACAGAGAGAGGAGAGGAAGGGAGAGAGGAGCCATAGAGAGAGGAGAGGAAGGGAGAGAGGAGCCACAGAGAGAGGAGAGGAAGGGAGAGAGGAGCCACAGAGAGAGGAGAGGAAGGGAGAAAGGAGGGGAAGAAGGGGGAGAGGAGCCACAGAGAAAGGGGAGGAAGGGAGAGAGGAGCCACAGAGAAAGGGGAGGAAGGGGGAGAGGAGCCACAGAGAGAGGAGAGAAGGGAGAGAGGAGCCACAGAGAAAGGGGAGGAAGGGGGAGAGGAGCCACAGAGAGAGGAGAGGAAGGGGGAGAGGAGCCACAGAAAGATCAGAGGGCAGAAGATGAGAAGTGAGAAGAGAGGAGGAATACAAATGAAAGGAAGGGGGGGTGAAGAGTGGAGAGGAGAAAGGGGAAAATGAGAAATGAGAGGAAAAGGGGAGGAGATGAGTGGTGAGTGAGAGAACGAAGGAGGGAGAGTAAGCTCTGAAGACAGAGAGAGAGCAAGAGAGAGAGGGAGGGAGAGAGAGAGAAAAAGAGAGAGAGGGAGGGAGAGAGAGAGAAAGAGAGCGAGAGAGTTAGAGAGAGAGAAAGAGAGAGAGGGAGGGAGAGAGTGCGAGAGAGAGATAGAGAGAGAGCGAGAGAGAGAGGGAGGGAGAGGGAGAGAGAGAGAGAGAGAGAGAGAGCAGGAGCAAGAGCGAGGGTGAGAGAGAGCGAGAGAGAGAGAGAGAGAGAGAGAGAGAGAGAGAGAGAGAGAGCGAGAGAGAGAGGGAGAGAGAGAGAGAGAGCAAGAGCGAGGGTGTGAGAGAGAGAGAGAGAGAGAGAGAGAGAGAGAGAGAGAGAGAGCGAGAGAGAGAGAGAGAGAGAGAGAGAGAGAGAGAGGGAGAGAGAGAGAGCGAGAGAGAGAGAGAGAGAGAGAGAGAGAGAGAGAGGGAGAGAGAGAGGCAGAGAGAGGGAGATAGGTAGGGAAGGAAGGAGGGAGGTGTACTCAGCGAAGCATTCTGAGACTCGTCGTCACATCCATGACCTAGATTCCTGCTTTTCCCCAGATTCCACTCTCTCATGAATGTTTGATTACGCCTCTGACAATAGCTGTATTCGAGCCAAACACTTTCTAAATTACAAACCGACCGGAGCAGTGGAACGCAATCCATTCTAGATGGAGTGAAAAAGGAGGAGAAATTGATTTGAGAATTCTCACCTCCAGCGGAGAGCCAAGGCCCTGGTCCCTCTGGACTCTGGAGGAGAGAAAGCAGACAGTGAAGTGATTTAACAGCCACGCCTCTCCTCAGCTGTCTCGCACATACACACTCACATGCACGCACGCACAGGGCTGGATCAGAGGGGTAAAAGTAACTGCTGATAAAACACGTCACTGGGGAAGGAACCAGACACATACCAGTTTGTCGGTGAATAGCTTCTCAATGTGAAAAATTGGCACCACTTGGCACCACACTAGTGGTGCTTGAGATATTTCAACCTAGACAAATAGCTTGTTGGTGGGGACGCTCACTCCACACACCCACACACGTATCCATAAGAGTGTCATTTTAGCTTTACGATTGAAACAATCAGTGTGATCAGTGGTCCACCACTCCCCACTACATTCTACCATTCCTCATGACTCCTCCTCCTCTCTCCCTCTCAGTTCCAAATCACGGCATGGCAAATCTTATAGTGCATCATCCATTGTCATGGGCACAGATAAACCTTTAGTGGTGTTGTCATGGTAACCATTCTGGGGAGTCAAGCTTGACTCTGCAGCCGCCGAGAGGAAGAGACAGAGAGCGCTAAGACAACAGATGACGAAATGGCGGCAAGATTAACAGAGAGGGACATGACTGAATCACATCTATCAGAGGGATGTGACTGAGTCACAAATATCAGAGGGACACGATTGAATCACATCTGTCAGAGGGATGCGACTGAATCATATCAATCAGAGGGACACGACTGAATCACAACTATCAGAGGGACATGACTGAATCACATCTATCAGAGGGACATGACTGAATCACATCTATCAGAGGGATGTGACTGAGTCACAAATATCAGAGGGACACGATTGAATCACATCTGTCAGAGGGATGCGACTGAATCATATCAATCAGAGAGAATTGACTGAATCACATCAATCAGAGGGACACGACTGAATCACAACTATCAGAGGGACACGACTGAATCACATCTATCAGAGGGACACGACTGAATCACATCTATCAGAGGGACACGACTGAATCACATCAATCAGAGAGAATTGACTGAATCACATCAATCAGAGGGACGCGACTGAATCACATCAATCAGAGGGACGCGACAGAATCACATCTATCAGAGGGACGCGACTGAATCACAACAATCAGAGGGACACGACTGAATCACATCAATCAGAGAGAATTGACTGAATCACATCAATCAGAGGGACGCGACTGAATCACATCAATCAGAGGGACGGGACAGAATCACAACAATCAGAGGGACGTGACTGAATCACATCTATCAGAGGGACACGACTGAATCACATCTATCAGAGGGACACGACTGAATCACATCAATCAGAGGGACACGACTGAATCACATCAATCAGAGGGACGAGACAGAATCACATGTATCAGAGGGACACGACTAAATCACATCAATCAGAGGGACGCGACTGAATCACATCTATCAGAGGGACGAGACAGAATCACATGTATCAGAGGGACGTGACTGAATCACATCTATCAGAGGGACACGACTGAATCACATCTATCAGAGGGACACGACTGAATCACATCAATCAGAGGGACGCGACTGAATCACATCAATCAGAGGGACACGACTGAATCACATCTATCAGAGGGACACAACTGAATCACAACTATCAGAGGGACGTGACTGAATCACATCTATCAGAGGGACGCGACTGAATCACATCAATCAGAGAGACACAACTGAATCACATCAATCAGAGAGAATTGACTGAATCACATCTATCAGAGGGACGCGACTTAATCACACCTATCGGAGGGACATGACTGAATCACACCTATCAGAGGGACGCGACTGAATCACATCAATCAGAGGGATGCGACTGAATCACATCTATCAGAGGGACGCGACGGAATCACATCGATCCAAGGGACGTGACTGAATCACATCAATCAGAGGGACACGACTGAATTACATCTATCAGAGGGACACGACTGAATCACACCTATCAGGGGGACACGACTGAATCACATCAATCAGAGAGAATTGACTGAATCACATCTATCAGAGGGACGCGGCTGAATCACACCTATCAGAGGGACGTGACTGAATCACACCTATCCAAGAGATGTGACTGAATCACATCTATTAGAGGGACGTGACTGAATCACATCAATCAGAGGGACACGACTGAATCACATAAATCAGAGGGACACGACTGAATCATATCTATCCAAGAGATGTGACTGAATCACATCTATCAGAGGGACGTGACTGAATCACATCTATCAGAGGGACACGACTGAATCACATCTATCAGAGGGATACGATTGAATCACATCTATCAGAGGGACGTGACTGAATCACATCTATCAGAGGGATACGATTGAATCACATCTATCAGAGGGATACGATTGAATCACATCTATCAGAGGGACGGGACTGAATCACATTTATCAGAGGGACGTGACTGAATCACATCAATCAGAGGGACACGACTGAATCACATATCTGTCAGAGGGACACGACTGAATCAAATCTATCAGAGGGACGCGACTGAATCACATCTATCAGAGGGACGCGACTGAATCACATCTATCAGAGGGACACGATTGAGTCACATCTATCAGAGCGACGTGACTGAAACACACCTATAAGAGTCACGTGACTGAAACACACCTATCAGAGTCACGTGACTGAAACACACCTATCCAAGACATGTGACTGAATCACATCTATCCAAGGGACGTGACTGAATCACATCTATTAGAGGGATACGATTGAATCACATCAATCAGAGGGACGTGACTGAATCACATCAATCAGAGGGACGCGACTGAATCACATCTATCAGAGGGACGTGAATGAATCACATCAATCAGAGGGACACGACTGAATCACATCTATCAGAGGGACGTGACTGAATCACATCAATCAGAGGGACACGACTGAATCACATAAATCAGAGGGACACGACTGAATCATATCTATCCAAGAGATGTGACTGAATCACATCTATCAGAGGGACGTGACTGAATCACATCTATCAGAGGGACGTGACTGAATCACATCTATCAGAGGGATACGATTGAATCACATCTATCAGAGGGATACGATTGAATCACATCTATCAGAGGGACGGGACTGAATCACATCTATCAGAGGGACGTGACTGAATCACATCAATCAGAGGGACACGACTGAATCACATATCTGTCAGAGGGACACGACTGAATCAAATCTATCAGAGGGACGCGACTGAATCACATCTATCAGAGGGACGCGACTGAATCACAATTATCAGAGGGACACGACTGAATCACATCTATCAGAGGGACAAGACTGAATCACATCTATCAGAGGGACACGACTGAATCACATCAATCAGAGGGACACGACTGAATCACATCTATCCAAGAGACGTGACTGAATCACATCTATCAGAGGGACACGACTGAAACACATCTATCAGAGGGACGTGACTGAATCACATCTATCAGAGGGACACGACTGAATCACATCTATCAGAGGGACAAGACTGAATCACATCTATCAGAGGGACACGACTGAATCACATCTATCAGAGGGACACGACTGAATCACATCTATCCAAGAGACGTGACTGAATCACATCTATCAGAGGGACACGACTGAATCACACCTATCAGAGGGACACGGCTGAATAACATCTATCAGAGGGACGTGACTGAATCACACCTATCAGAGGGACACGGCTGAATCACATCTATCAGAGGGACGTGACTGAATCACATCTATCAGAGGGACACGACTGAATTACACCTATCAGAGGGACACGGCTGAATCACATCTATCAGAGGGACGCGACTGAATCACACCTATCAGAGGGATGTGACTGAATCACACCTATCAGAGGGACACGGCTGAATCACATCTATCAGAGGGACGTGACTGAATCACATCTATCAGAGGGACACGACTGAATCACATCTATCAGAGGGACACGGCTGAATCACATCAATCAGAGAGAATTGACTGAATCACATCTATCAGAGGGACGTGACTGAATCACATCTATCAGAGGGACACGACTGAATCACATCTATCAGAGGGACACGACTGAATCACATCTATCAGAGGGACACGACAATCACATCAATCAGAGGGACACGACTGAATCACATCAATCAGAGAGAATTGACTGAATCACATCAATCAGAGCGACACGACTGAATCACATCTATCAGAGTCACGTGACTGAAACACATCTATCAGAGGGACGCGACTGAATCACATCTATCAGAGGGACGCGACTGAATCACATCTATCAGAGGGACGTGACTGAATCACATCTCTCAGAGGGACACGACTGAATCACATCTATCAGAGGGACGTGACTGAATCACATCTATCAGAGGGACGTGACTGAATCACACCTATCAGAGGGACACGGCTGAATCACATCTATCAGAGGGACGTGACTGAATCACACCTATCAGAGGGACACGGCTGAATCACACCTATCAGAGGGACACGGCTGAATCACATCTATCAGAGGGACATGACTGAATCACATTTATCAGAGGGACACGACTGAATCACATCTATCAGAGGGACACGACTGAATCACATCTATCAGAGGGACACGACTGAATCACATCTATCAGAGGAACACGACAATCACATCAATCAGAGGGACACAACTGAATCACATCAATCAGAGAGAATTGACTGAATCACATCAATCAGAGCGACACGACTGAATCACATCTATCAGAGGGACACGACTGAATCACATCTATCAGAGGGACACGACTGAATCACACCTATCAGAAGGACGTGACTGAATCACATCTATCAGAGGGACGGAACTGAATCACATCTATCAGAGGGACACGACTGAAGCACATCTATCAGAGGGACGCGACTGAATCACACCTATCAGAAGGACGCGACTGAATCACATCTATCAGAGGGACGGGACTGAATCACATCTATCAGAGGGACACGACTGAAGCACATCTATCAGAGGGACATGACTGAATCACATCTATCAGAGGGACGCTACTGAATCACATCTATCAGAGCGACGTGACTGAAACACACCTATCAGAGTCACGTGACTGAAACACACCTATCAGAGGGACGTGACTGAAACACACCTATCAGAGGGACGTGACTGAAACACATCTATCAGAGGGACGTGACTGAAACACACCTATCAGATGGACGTGACTGAAACACATCTATCAGAGGGACGTGACTGAAACACACCTATCAGAGGGACGTGACTGAATCACATCTATCAGAGGGACACGACTGAATCACATCTATCAGAGGGCCGTGACTGAATCACATCTATCAGAGGGCAACAAAAGTATCTGGAAACGAGCAAACAAAGTCACTCTCATTTTTTCACACTGTTTTTATTTAATTCGTTCTCTCTCTGGCACACACTGAAAACACACACACACACACACACACACACACACACACACACACACACACACACACACACGCACACACACACACACACACACACACACACACACACACACACACACACACACACACACACATACACACACACAAACACACACACACACTTACATTTACACAGCTGTTAATCCCATTCTAGTAACCAGAGAGAACTGGTTCAGAGGCGGTAATCTCCAAAAATCCCTGTTTTTGGCTGTTGTGTGACAGCTGGCTTCAACTGGTACAATCCAGCCAGCCATTACAGTCCCCCATTTTAAAACTACTGCCCAAATCAAGAGAGCAAGACACTTCCTAAACAAACAGCAACAACATTGTGACAGAAACAAACAGTAAATGGTGTATTACCCATTTTGGAAAGACGGAGGAGTGGTGGAGAGCAGTTCAGTCTACAACAGATGTTCTACCATTATATGGCTCTGTCTATGTGGCTTCCCACCGTGAAATAAGACATTTGTGTCAATATTCATAATGCAGATTTGAATTTTGATAAGTAACACAAAATGATGCATTCTGGAATAATATTTAGCTAATGAATGAACCCTCTCTCTGAGATTCACCAGTGGCGAGAAGAAAATAGGAAGCTACACTCTTCTTCTCTCCTCTCTGGTCCAGTACTCCTCCTTTTCCTCCTCACCCCATCCCCCTCTGATAGACGCCTATTCCCCCACCACGGTCTGGCTTGCGCGATAGACCGAATCATTCTGTCTACCCCCTGCCCTCCAGTTGCTACGGAAACGGTGTGTGTGTGGCGCTGCTGGGGGATTGGTTGCCGGGGCCAAGACGCTTACCAATCAAACCTGTTACTGGGGCGTGGGGCCCCCTCTAAGAGAAGAGAGCGTTTGGGGGATGGTGGAAGGAGTGAGAGTGGGGGTAGAGAGAGAGTGTGGGGTAAGAAAGGGGGGGGGGGGTGTAGAGGAAGAAAAAAGGAGAAAGAGAGAGAGAAGGAAGGAGACACAGAGAGAGAGTGAGAGGGAAGGAGAGAGACAGAGAGAGGGGAGGGAAAAATGGAGAGAGAGAGATGCAGCCTAATGGGGCTGGTTGTAGAACCCCTTTCCATGTATTGGCTTTTATGATATCCATATCTGACCACTGGAGAATGGTGTGGTATGGTATGTAGTCAGAGACAACATTAGGCTACAGTAGCTTTAGAAATGAGAGTGTACTAGTTACCACACAGAGTGAGGTTCAGGTAGCAGGCACATCATGGCTGAATGCGGTCCCTGTGTATCTAGTCCTGTCTTGACGTTGAGAAACTACACCCTAATACGACTAACAGGCTTCCTGCAGTCTTACCTTAACAAGCTGTCCCTCACCTCAGCCTTTCACTGTCTCTCTCCATAGGAGTGTGAATTAGCTTCTTAGGGGGTTGGTGTTGCTCATTGACAAGCTACTGTGGTTCTGTTCAGAAGGCTAAACAGAGCTTCAGACTAATAGTCTCCTGGTAGTGACGCCTGTAGTGATGTGATTGACTGATGATGTCTCATTAATTCCTCTGTGCTTTCATCATCTTTACCTATCCTCTACCAAGGACGGAACTACACCGTCCATTCTCTGCATCTGTCTCCCACACCTCCATGCCAGTCAGTGACACTGCTTCTGTACCAGGAAGGTCCAAGGTTTGATGCTGATGTCATGGGCAGTGGGAACAGTGCTGTCCTGTTACTGCCCAGGCTCTTCGTCTTTGTCTCAGGACTGATGACATCGTGTTGGAGACCAGTCCAGCTACAGTGCAGTGTGCTGCGCCAGACACGTTCCCCAACCGTCTCTCTCTGTTTCACAGACACACAACAGAGACAGAGACTGAACCATTCAGTGCACCAACTCAAGGAGCTCAATAGGGCACAACCAGACCAGTCCAGTTGGATATATATGCCATAGCCCAGTATAACTGTAGAATTGTGTGAAGTATATGCACTGCTTCAACCCAAAACAATTCCCAATAGCTGATAGACATATGTGTACTAGCTGGTGAGAGTTTGCAATCATACAGTGACAAGTTCCCTGATAACTAATAGCTAAATGTTAGTGGAGTGAAAAGACAGTGTCACTGACTGGTACGGAGGAGTGGGAGACAGATGCAAACAACCAAAATGTCAAACTCTCCAGACATTCAACTTTATTGACTGAAACATTTCTGTCCGCATACTTACAGTACCATGGTAAAACCAGCTAATCAGATATCTGTGATATTAGTTAGTGAATCATTCCACCGATTAAGTGCCTTTTGAGTAGTGTAACTTAGTGAAAAAAAATATATATATATATTTCACCTAATTTTAACATTCTCTTATAAAGAGCACATGTAAAAAATTAAATAAAAAATACATTTTCCCATCTCAAGAGGTTCAATTTAAATTTTACAAACTGTCTTGTTGGAATGATGGTGCCACGTTGAAAGTCACTGAGCTCTTCAGTAAGACAGTCTACTGCTAATGTTTGTCTATGGAGATTGCATGGCTGTATGCTTGATTTTATACACCTATCAGCAAGGGATGTGGCTGAAATAGCCGAATCCACTAATCTGAAGGGGTTAAAAGAGATCCTGGGAATTAGATGATGAATGCTGCACAAGAGAACAAAGACAGACCATATTGATTCGCATAGCATGGGATGAGAAAACACCCAACATGAAGTGAGTGAAAGAAGGGAGAGAAAGAAAGAGAGACAGAGATAAAGAATGAGTGATGGATAGAGGAGTCCCAGACCATAAACACATCTTCATCTATGAATGTATCATAATAACGTCTCCTTCAACACTATTGCATTAAGTGTGTACTGTACATAACACATTGATACGTAACACAGACATATCATATAACGGACATACATTTCCATCGCTGTTCATTCTCACATCTTTTTTTTGTGCAAGACAATACAGATGCTGGTGTCATCTTTTCAGCAAATGGCACTACTCTCCATCCATCATAACCAGAAGACAGTGGTCTCTCTCTCTCTCTCTCTCTCTCTCTCTCGCTCTCTCTCTCTCGTCCCACTGCTTTTAGAATGTTCAGGAACATTGTGTTGCTACGGGCAACTAGCAGAGCACAACTGGGGAGGGTGCTGGCTGGCTGGTGGAGGCTTCATCCACTTAGACGCACCCCCACAGCGCTGCGCTAATTATGGTTGAATAATACATCAAATCAAATTGTATTGGTCACGTGCACATATTTTGCAGATGTTATAGCAAGTGCTATTGTGAAAAAATTGTGAAGACATCAAAACTATGAAATAACACATACAGGATCATGTAGTAACAAAAAAAGTGTTCAACAAATCAAAATATATTTTATATTTGATATTCTTCAAATAGCCACCCTTTGCCTCGACAACAGCTGTGCACATTCTTGGCATTCTCTCAACCAGCTTCATGAGGAATGCTTTTCCAACAGTCTTGAAGGAGTTCCCACATATGCTGAGCACTTGTTGGCTGCTTTTCCTTCACTCTGCTGTCCAATTCATCCCAAACCATCTCAATTGGTTTGAGGTCGGTTGATTGTGGCGGCGAATTTCTTAATGTTGAAGAGGTGCAGTTATGCCTTCTTCACCTTCTTCATCGAGAATACAATTGAACAAAGCTGAATAAAATAGGAAGGATATTTTCTCCAAACGATTTGAGATTTGAGGGTGTGTGCTCATGCAACTCTTCTGTGTTGAGCGGTTAACAAAGAAATAGGTACTCTATGCTTAATGTAGAGTTATTAATTTAACTTTAGTTGTTCTACAAATGTTGGGCTATGCGCACATGGTAGTAGGCTATAAGCGGGAATGTTCCATTAGCGGAACATATATATATATATAAATAAATAAATAAGCAGCATGTGAGTTTCAAGTTTGGGGAAGTTCATTTTCATATAATAAAAGCATTACATACATAATTGCATTTGTGGTCACTTTTGATAATGGTGTGTTCTGCTAATGGGCGGTCACGAGTCATTGAAGGTGCGGTGGAGAGAGAGCAGGTCAGAGATAAGGTAGTATGTCCGGTGATCAGGTCAGAGTTCCATAGCCGCAGGCAGAACAGTTGAAACTGGAGCAGCACGGCCAGGTGGGCTGGGGACAGCAAGGAGTCATCGGCTATGAAAAGCCAGCTGACATTTACTCCTGAGGTGCTGACCTGTTGCACCCTCTACAACCACTATGATTATTGTTATTTGACCCTGCTGGTCATCTATGAACGTTTGAACCTCTTGGCCATGTACTGTTATAATCTCCACCCAGCACAGCCAGAAGAGGACTGACCACCCCTCAGAGCATGGTTCCTCTCTAGGTTTCTTCCTAGGTTCCTGCCATTCTAGGGAGTTTTTCCTAGCCACGTGCTTCTACATCTGCATTGCTTACTGTTTGGGGTGTTAGACTAGGTTTCTGTAAGACACGTTGTGGCATCGGGTGATGTAAGAAGGGCTTTATAAATACATTTGATTGATTGATTGAGAGGATAAATTCATTGGAGTTAACTGCCCCTCAGATTGCAGCCCAAATAAAAGCTGTTAGAGGAGACTGCGTGAATCAGGCCATGGTCGATTTGCTGCAAAGAAACCACTACTAATGGACACCAATAAGAAGAAGAGACTTGCTTGGGCCAAGAAACACGAGCAATTGACACTAGGCCGTGGAAATCTGTCCTTTTGGTCTGATGAGTCCACATTTGAGATTGAGATGTCTTTGTGAGATGCAGAGTAGGTGAATGGATGATCGCTGCATGTGTGGTTCCCACCGTGAAGCATGGAGCAGGAGGTGTGATGGTTTGGGGGTGCTTTTCTGGTGACACTGTCTGTAATTTATTTAGAATTCAAGGCACTCAACCAGCATGGCTACCACAGCATTCTGCAGCGATACGCCATCCCATCTGGTTTTCACTTAGTGGGACTGTCATTTGTTTTTCAACAGGACAATGACCCAACTGTCACACCTGCTCACGCTCTTCCCCCCCTGGCGCTCGAGGGCGCCAGGCTGCCCTGCATTACGCACTCCTTCCCCCCGTCATTTACGCACACCTGCCTTCCCTCGTCATGCGCATCAGCAATATTGGACTCACCTGGACTCCCTCATCACCTGTTTATTACCTCCCCTATATTTGTCATTTGCTCTGTTCCCCGCTGCTGCATTGATTGTTATGTGTCTGTGTTACCCGTGTGCTGACGCTGTTCCTGTCTCATTCTATGTCCGTTCCCTATTAAATGTTTGACTCCCCGTACTTGCTTCTCCTCTCCAGCGTCATCCCTTGACACCAACACACCTCCAGAATGTGTAAGGGCTATTTGACCAGGAATGAGAGCGATGGAGTGCTGCATCAGATGAACTGGCCTCCACAATCACCCAACCTCAAACCAATTGAGATGGTTTGGGATGAGTTGGACCGCAGAGTGAAGGAAATACAGCCAACAAGTGCTCAGCATATGTGGGAACTCCTTCAAGACTATTGGAAAAGCATTCCTCATGAAGCTGGTTGAGAGAAAGCCAAGAGTGTGCAAAGCTGTCATTAAAGCAAAGAATCTAAAATCTAAAATATATTTTAATTTGTTTTACACTTTTTTGGTTACTATATGATTCCATATGTGTTACTTCATAGTTTTGAGGTCTTCACTACTATTCTGTAACGTAGAAAATAGTGAAAATAAAGAAAAACCCTTGAATGAGTAGATGTGTCCAAACTTTTGACTGGTACTGTATTCCGGACTCTGACATTGCTTGTTATGATATTTCTTATCTATTTATTTTTTTGCTAGGTATCACTGCACTGTTGGAGCTAGAAACAAACATTTTGCTGCACTTGGGATAACATCTTCAAATCTATGTGACCAATATACTTTGATTTGACAAATGCACGCACGCACGCCCACACACACATGCAAGCACACGCACACATGGATACAGAAACACGGTTGCATCTCATGAAAATATATGTACATTAACCAACTGACACAGTTTGTCGAGCCAACAGATGCCAAACCCATAAATGAACTATGAAGTAAAACAATTGATGTAAAAAAATTATAATCTAAAAGTTTGATCAAATATTTTAGGGTGTTAACTGTACAATGTTAACTGCTAACATGTCAACCTGATTGATGGATCATTAACCAATGACCCTTCAGGGTGTAGAAAGATGACACTCCCTACTTTAAGACAGGCAAAACAAAGGACACCCTGCATGTCTGATAACTGTTCCCGTTGTTAGGCCTGGGGACCTTTTGGGCCACATCAGAGGCTGTGTATGAACTGACCGTCTGTAAGTGAACAGCCCTGTCCTCAGGCACAGTGAGAGTGAAGCCAGGATTTGTTGGGGGTAGATCCGTGTAGGATAACATCAAGTAGGACCAGAATGTGCTGGTTGCTGCTATTTAGGTTTCTATTTCCCCAAATTCCATCCATTGAGAATGTATTGGTAATATTAGCCCTTTGAAGAATTGCTCATATTATATGATATTGCTATTAGTGATAGGGGGAAGAAATCGATACAGCTACATATCGCAATATTATTTTGAAAGATATATTGATTTGTATTATTTAGCATTAGCTAGCGCTCGTCAGCTGTAACGGTGTCAAAACTCCTGTAACGACGTTCGTCTGTAGGAGGAGAAGCGGACCAAAAAGCAGCGTGGTGGTTACTCATGTTCTTTAATGGAAACCTGAACGATACATGAAATAACTTAAATCTACAAAACAACAAACGGAACGTGAAAACCTATACAGCCTATCCTGTGACAACAAACACAGAGACAGGAACAATCACCCACAAACACAGTGAAACCCAGGCTACCTAAGTATGATTCTCAATCAGAGACAACTAATGACACCTGCCTCTGATTGAGAACCATACTAGGCCGAAACATAGAAATACCCAAATCATAGAAAAACAAACATAGACTGCCCACCCAACTCACGCCCTGACCATACTAACTACATACAAAACAAAGGAAATAGAGGTCAGAACGTGACAGTACCCCCCCCCCCAAAGGTGCGGACTCCGGCCGCAAAACCTTGACCTATAGGGGAGGGTCTGGGTGGGCGTCTGTCCGCGGTGGCGGCTCTGGCGCGGGACGCGGACCCCACTTCACCATTGTCTTAGTCCGCCTTATTGTCCGCCTCCGTGGCCTTCTCACCATGGCCACCCCTCTCAATGACCCCACTGGACAGAGGGGCTGCTTGGGACAGAGGGGCAGCTCGGGACAGAGGTGAAGCAGCTGCTCGGGACAGAGGGACAACTGCTCGGGACAGAGGAGCAGCTGCTCGGGACAGAGGGGCGGCAGCAGCTCGGGACAGAGGGGCGATAGCAGCTCGGGACAGAGGGGCGATAGCTGCTCGGGACAGAGGGGCGATAGCTGCTCGGGACAGAGGGGCGATAGCTGCTCGGGACAGAGGGGCGGCAGCTGCTCGGGACAGAGGGGCGGCAGCTGCTCGGGACAGAGGGGCGGCAGCTGCTCGGGACAGAGGGGCGGCAGCTGCTCGGGACAGAGGGGCGGCAGCTGCTCGGGACAGAGGGACAGCTGCTCGGGACAGAGGGACAGCTGCTCGGGACAGAGGGACAGCTGCTCGGGACAGAGGGACAGCTGCTCGGGACAGAGGGACAGCTGCTCGGGACAGAGGGGCGGCAGCAGCTTGGGACAGAGGGGCGACAGCTGCTCTGGACAGAGGGGCAGCTGCTCGGGCGGCCCCTGGCTTACTGGCGGCCCCTGGCTTACTGGCGGCACTGGCGGCCCCTGGCTGACTGGCGGCACTGGCGGCCCCTGGCTGACCGGCAGCACTGGCGGCACCTGGCTGACGGGCGGCACTGGCGGCTCCTGGCAGACGGGCGGCACTGGCGGCTCCTGGCAGACGGGCGGCACTGGCGGCTCCTGGCAGACGGGCGGCACTGGCGGCTCCTGGCAGACGGGCGGCACTGGCGGCTCCTGGCAGACGGGCGGCACTGGGCAGACGGGCGGCGCTGGGCAGACGGACGGCGCTGGCGGCGCTGGGCAGACGGACGGCGCTGGCGCCGCTGGGCAGACGGACGGCGCTGGGCAGACGGGCGGCGCTGGCGGCGCTGGGCAGACGGGCGGCTCAGCTGGCGCTGGGCAGACGGGAAGCTCAGCTGGCGCTGGGCAGACGGGAAGCTCAGCTGGCGCTGGGCAGACGGGAAGCTCCGGCAATGCCGGAGAAAAGGAAGGCCCTGGTAGCGCCGGAGAGGCGGGAGACTCCGGCAGCGGCGCCGGACAGGCGGGAGGCTCCGGCAGCGGCGCCGGACAGGCGGGAGGCTCCGGCAGAGGCGCCGGACAGGCGGGAGGCTCCGGCAGAGGCGCCGGACAGGCGGGAGGCTCCGGCAGCGGCGCCGGACAGGCGGGAGGCTCCGGCAGCGGCGCCGGACAGGCGGGAGGCTCCGGCAGAGGCGCCGGACAGGCGGGAGGCTCCGGCAGAGGCGCCGGACAGGCGGGAGCCTCCGGCAGCGGCGCCGGACAGGCGGGATGCTCCGGCAGCGGCGCCGGACAGGCGAGAGGCTCCGGCAGAGGCGCCGGACAGGTGGGAGGCTCCGGCAGCGCTGGAGAGGAGGAAGCCCCTGTAAGGATGGGCCGGAGAGACAGCCTGGTACGGGGGGCTGCCACCGGAGGGCTGGTGCGTGGAGGTGGTGACGGATAGACCGGGCCGTGAAGGCGTACTGGAGATCTTGAGAGCAGGGCTGGCACCAACCGCCCTGGCTGGATCTTCACCCTAGCCCGGCAGATGTGGGGAGCTGGGATGTAGCGCACCGGGCTAAGCACGCGTACTGGGGACACCGTGCGCACAACTGCATAACACGGTGCCTGACCAGCACCACGCCCGCCACAGTTAGCACTGCTAGGAGCACCGTAGTGCTGAGATGGCACAGGACGTGCAAGGCTAGGGAGATGCACAGGAGGCCTGGTGCGTGAGGCTGGCACAGTCTTCACCAGACCCCTCGCACGCACCTCAGGATGAGTATGGATAGCTGACCCCGGTGCCATTAAATCCCTGACACGCTCCGTCGGGCGAATGTCGTGCCTCATGCACCAAACCAGCAAATCCCTCATATCCCTCTCCTCCAATTTCCCCATTAACTCCTTCACAGTCTCTGCTTCGCTCACCTCCAACACCAGCTCTGGTTCTGAGCTCCTCCTTGGCTCCTCACGATAAACGGGGGGAGTTGGCTCAGGTCTGACTCCTGACTCTGCCACACTCCCCCTGTGCCCCCCCCCAAGAAATTTTTGGGGGTGACTCTCGGGCTTCCATCCGCTCTGCCGTGCTAGTTCCTCATAATGCCGCCTCTCTGCTTTTGCTGCCTCCAGCTCGGCCTTGGGGCGGCAATATTCTCCTGGCTCTGCCCAGGGTCCTTTCCCGTCTAGAATCTCCTCCCAAGTCCATCTCTCCAAGTAGTGCAGCCTCTCCCACTGCTGCTTCTGCTGCTGCTGCTGTTGCTCCTCCTGCTGCTGCCTTTGCTGCTGCTGCTGTTGCTCCTGCTGCACCAGTCGCTTCTCCTGCTGCTGCTGTTGCTGCAGCCTCTGTTTACCACGCCGCTTGATCCTTGGTGGGTGGGTGGGTGATTCTGTAACGACGTTCGTCTGTAGGAGGAGAAGCGGACCAAAAAGCAGCGTGGTGGTTACTCATGTTCTTTAATGGAAACCTGAACGATACATGAAATAACTTAAATCTACAAAACAACAAACGGAACGTGAAAACCTATACAGCCTATCCTGTGACAACAAACACAGAGACAGGAACAATCACCCACAAACACACAGTGAAACCCAGGCTACCTAAGTATGATTCTCAATCAGAGACAACTAATGACACCTGCCTCTGATTGAGAACCATACTAGGCCAAAACATAGAAATACCCAAATCATAGAAAAACAAACATAGACTGCCCACCCAACTCACGCCCTGACCATACTAACTACATACAAAACAAAGGAAATAGAGGTCAGAACGTGACAACTCCTATATTTTTCATCCTATCGCTTGTTTTCCATCTTCTTTTTAAATAGTGGGCCAACATGTTTTCAGCACTTATTTCCATAGCTAATCTAAACTAATTTACTCATGCTTTCTCTTGTCTCTCTGGAGCAGACATACAGTGAGCAATATGTTTGGAACATCAAATCGCAATAAAATAGCACTATTGAATCGCCATACATATAGAATTGTGAGAATCACAATATACATTGTGTCAGTACTGTGATAATATGCTATCGGGATGTCCCTGGCAGTTTCCAGCTGTAATTGTACTGTCTGTTCCTTACAGTCGGTTCTCTCTAGGCTGCATTCACACAGGGAGCCCAATTCTGATATTTGTTTCACTAATTGGTCTTTTGACCAAAGAGATCAGCTCTGAAAACGATCTGATGTGAAAAATAGTAACAATATCAGAATTGGGCTGCCTGTGTAAACGCTGTCTATTTGACTTCAGTATGTACATTAGTTTGGTCAGAACACAACAGATGATACATGTGTTTTTGAATGCAGAACAGTACCTTCCGGTCAACTGAATGTCCTCATAAGAGAATCAACACTTCTGCTTCAATAATTTCAAACCAGTTATCTCTGTCTCGGCTCAAAGCAGTCACAAAATCAGATGATACAGATGAAACTATAATAACAGTTTGGCCAAAATAACATCATTACATCACTTTGTCATTGTAAGAGCAGTGTCGAAAGCCCAACATGCAGCTGTTTTGGAGCTTAAAAACATCCCATAACACAACCCATGTGATTCCATGGCCTTAAACAACGATTTGCAGCTTGCGCCCCACATTAGGCCAGTACTAGAGAAGAAGTGTAAGAGAATGTGCAGATGGTATTTCTTATCATCTGGCAAAGGAATGGGCCAGAAATATAATAACGACTAAAAGAGCCCAGCCATCGTATTGGCTACGCACGCAGAGCAGCCAATCAGGATAATCCAATATAGTGTCACGCTATAACCAAGTGTTATTTGTTTTTCATTGCTCGTGTAATTACTCCCCACCTCCCTGTCGACAGCCAGGATATCTTGGGAGAGGGCCGGGAGGAGAGGACGGGAGGCCAGGAATGGAAGGTGGAAAGAGAGGAAGGAGGAGAAGAGGACAGAAAAGAATAATGGAGGAGAGTAATGGAGGAAAGGAACGGAAAGAGGAGGAGGACGACGAAGACTAGGGGGGAGGAATGAGGAGAGAGAGAAATTAAGAGGATTGCTGAAGCGTTGACATTATCCCCCTGCTCTGCTCTCATCCTCTGTGGTGGACTGACTGTTGAATGTGACAGGCTAGCCAGATGTTCAGTTGACTGGGAGATATTACAGCTGATGAGGTTATGGGGAACAATTGGAGGGAGTCCACAAATCAACAGTGTTTGGAGTTCAGGGACTGGGCCGGGGGAGTTAGGGGAGGGAAGGGAGGGAGGCTTCATGTGCAGATTGGACCTGTTAATAAACCCATCCAAGTCACCTTCTGCACTCTCCCCAGACTCAGCCGCTCAGCTGTATGCATCAGGCCCTGCCAAAGCAGGGTGGGGGTGTGAAGAGCCTCAGAGAGTAATGTCATTCCTTCACCGATAGGCTGGCCCTCTTCCACACGTGTTTTTGTTTGTTCAATATAATACAAATCAGATTTACTGCCACTCGAACTGTGAATGGTGTTAGAGTAGAGCAAACATGATAGTCACTGTGAGTTGGTGGAGAATCTATTCATGGTCAAGGTTGGTAAAGTTAAATAAAACATTTAAAATACATTAAAAAGCAGCAAAAGCAGCACTGAACAGGAGTGGGCCTACAATACAGCAAGGACAAATGATATACAGTATGAAGAGTAGCTTTTCTGAATACATAGTAAGTCAGACTACTAAATCAGACTACTAAGTCAGACTAAGTCAGAAAAATGCCAAACCTGCGCTAACAGTTAATCAATCGCATCAAAACACTGCCGAACTTCATTAACCCTGAGTCAATTATGAGCTCATGGAGATCCTCAGTGATGAATGCCATACAGTCTGTGCTAAGATAGGGATGTACATACTCTGGATGAATAACAGTGAAATGCATAGTTACTGGTTCAACAGGGCTAGGAAAACTGGAACCAAGAGCCTGGGAAAAGGGACTGTGTAATGTTACTTCTGCAAGTCTGGGCCCAAGCTATTTCACCCTCCTGGAAAATCAGATGGTGTTACGATAACTCCCCTCATCCCATGAAAAACAATGAGCACTTTCTTTCATTTAGAGACGGAGGGCAGAATGGAGGTAGAGATAAGTGGAGAATTTCTCTTTTGTTCGTGTATGCCAATAATATGTCTCACTTGAAGGACTTAAAGAGAGAGATGAGCCGGAAACCAGAAAAGGAGAGAAAGGGGAATTCAGGAGAAAGCAAGAGAGTAGATAAACATTGTTTGTTTGTTTGCCAATGGGCTATCCTGAAGTCCTGAAGAGAGAGACTGGGAGAAAGAGTGATATGTAATGCACAACACATGAAAGTCAAGAGACGGGAAATGCGTCTTTACGAGCAGAGCATTCCATCATTTTGCGTGTGTGAAAAAAATCCTGCTTTTCTCCAGCACTCCTCATGTGAGTGGCCTCGAGTAAACACTTGCATTTGTGTGTGTAACCCATAAAGGAATTTAATGTATAGGCTCCATAAAGGAAGCCCACCTCTCTTATGATTATTGACAGCCAGCAAAGCATCTGTGAAATGTAATTTCTAAAACTTCGTTCTGCAGGCAGACACATGGGATGGATACATTGTGAGTGTCTGTGAGAAGGAAAGAGAGAGAGGGGCGCGGAGAAGGGCTGGAATGAAAAGTGTCTTGTCAACAAAGCAAAATATGTGAGGCTTTGTCAGATGCCATAAAACAATAGGGAGGGACAGGCGGCAGGGATTGGGTGGAGGGTTTGTTGTAACATTGTTGTCTGGTGGATTGCTACAGTACAGTATAGTAAACTCAGTAAACTCAGTCTCAGCACTTCTAGATAGAGGAACCTTGGTTTGAGGTTGAGGGCCTGTTGGTTTTAAAGCAATGGAAATGGGAAAGTGGGTATGGAGGTATGGTATGTTGAGGCTGGGACTGGGATAGTGGGTATGGAGGTATGGTATGTTGAGGCTGGGACTGGGATAGTGGGTATGGAGGTATGGTATGTTGAGGCTGGGACTGGGATAGTGGGTACGGAGGTATGGTATGTTGAGGCTGGGACTGGGATAGTGGGTATGGAGGTATGGTATATTGAGGCTGGGACTGGGATAGGGGGTATGGAGGTATGGTATGTTGAGGCTGGGACTGGGATAGTGGGTATGGAGGTTTGGTATGTTGTTGCTGGGACTGGGATAGTGGGTATGGAGGTATGGTATGTTGAGGCTGGGACTGGGATAGTGGGTATGGAGGTATGGTATGTTGAGACTGGGAGTTTGTGGTCTGTTATTAATGTGTGTCTTGGCATGTGAGGGGTGTGTCTGCAAGTGTGTTAGGCTGTGGAACAATGGGTGATGTTCGGTATGTGGGGGCTGTCTGTGAGAGGGGGAATTAGGGTTGAGGGGGCTGAGAGGCAGTGGACAGGGGATGATATATTATATGTGGGACAGTTTGGCACTGTACTTTGTGGATTGTGTGTCGGTGAGTGCGTGTGCGTGTGTGAGTGATATGTGACTCCTGTGGGGAGGATAGTTTAACATCTCTCCTCGTACTTCTCCATGGCTTTATCTCCATCTATGAAACTGCAACATTTTAAGGAGGCCAGCGAGAGGGGGTAAAGATGAGATATGCTCCATATTTTTCTCATGTCTAGAGCAAGAAGGTCTGAGACAGCATAGAGCTCCACACCCTAAAACCCCCTCCTCCTGACTCACATCGTATCTCAGAGAGAAAACATCTAACTTATAACCACCAAGGCCTTCTGGGATGTGATGCAATATGGTTTCACTCAGGACAACCACCCACTACTCTCCCAAACCTACCCCATTCCTCCCTCATCCCCCATACCCCATATACTCACACAGAGCCCCCGCTCCCTCTCTCCCTTCTCTCTCTCCCCTCCTCACAAAAAATGTCCGCAAGGCAAAATCAGCTCAGGCATGCAGGGGTCGGAGGGGAAAGTGGGATCAACAGAAAAATGCAAAAAGAAAGGTCGCATTTCAAGCCATCATCCATCATTTTTATACGTCTGGTTCTAGACTGCACCTTTTTATGGTGGTGGTGGTGGTGGTGGGGGGGGGGGGGGGGGGTGTAAATAAACCGGTCTGGTGGAAGAGGAGCTCTTAGGAAGGAATGGAGGGAGGGAAGGGAAAGAAAGGAGGAGAGAGGAGAAGTGACAGTGAGGCCCAGATTGCCAGAGGTATCATTGGCATTCAATTTCACTTGATGAAACCCATTTGGCTGGATTAGTTTCACACTCCAAATCACGCCCTGAGGTGAGGGCATCCTCTGATCATGTGTAACTGCAGCTGCAGCACGGAGCATGGTATAGAATCTGTCTGTCTGTCTGTCTGTCTGTCTGTCTGTCTGTCTGTCTGTCTGTCTGTCTGTCTGTCTGTCTGTCTGTCTGTCTGTCTGTCTGTCTGTCTGTCTGTCTGTCTGTCTGCCTGCCTGCCTGTCTGTCTGTCTGTCTGTCTGTCTGTCTGTCTGCCTGCCTGTCTGTCTGTCTGTCTGTATGTCTGTCTGTCTGTCTGTCTGCCTGTCTGCAGACACAACCTCTGGAAGACTACTCCCATCCACAGACTGACTAGAGGGAAGAGCCATCTTTTTTAACCATTGAAGAAACCCCTAAACTCGCAGTAGATCAGGGATTGGTAACTCCAGTCATCAGGGGCCGGAGTGTTGTCACACTTTATCCCCATCCCTAGTAAACACAGCTGATTAAACTAATTGCATTCTAAACTAAAGATTAGTTGATTAGTGGTGTCAGGCGTGGGGGGCAAAGGTGTGACACAAATCAGGCCCCGAGAACTGGAGTTGCCCATCCCTGCAGTAGATATGTCCATACTGTATTTGAGTGCTATACTGTATTGGATTGAGCTTGCCAAAAATAATATGCTTGTTCTGATAAATAAGAGTGTGTGTTGTTTCTACAGAGTAATGAAGGAGGGTCTTCTCCGGGTGATGACTACGTTCTTGTCTGTCGGTCCGTCTCGTTGGTATGAATGCGAGTGAGCTGCCAATCTTCCTTTCTGAAAAGCTACGCCACGTCCAATGACATTAGTTTCTTCGCCATAATGAGTCTGGATCTGAGTACCTCAGCAACCCTTCACCGAATGCGAACACATTTGGGGACATCTGATTGGTCCAGAAACAGGTTGGTTGGGCCAATGCCAGAACAAACGTGGTTAAAGCTGCAGTTTGTAAATTCGTCATTGGCTTTGAAAAAGACAATCCAATCGCTGATGACTTTGTTTTGTACAATGGCCCTCATGTCCCTCGTCACCACAAATGACTTATGGCAGTAAAGAATGTAGCGAACGACAGGGCAGCGGAAGAATTTACTGTGAATTGTCAAGCTAAATCTGAGTGACAATAAACGACAACAATTGGACTTAGCCAGATTGGAGGAGGGGATATTAAATCTAGGATGCAAAAGCATTTTATAAGTTTTTTTTTGTGGTTGTGCATCTGTGTGTGTGTGTGTGTGTGTGCGTGTGTGTGTGTGTGTGTGTGTGTGTGTGTGTGCGTGTGTGTGTGTGTGTGTGTGTGTGTGTGTGTGTATGTGTGTGTGTGTGTGTGTGTGTGTGTGTGTGTGTGTGTGTGTGTGTGTGTGTGTGTGTGTGTGTGTGTGTGTGTGTGTGTGTGTGCGCTGGTGGAGGCTCCTTAGAGGTGGAAGGGGAGGACCATCCTCCTCAGTGAAATTTCATAAAAATAAAAATATTTTAAAAAATATTGAAACCCCAAAAGCTCTCCTTTTAAGATAAACCTATACTAAATATACAGTAGAAGTCTGAAGTTTACATACTACTTAGCCAAATACATTTAAACTCAGTTTTTCACAATTCCTGACATTTATTCCTAGTAAAAATGTCTTAGGTCAGTTAGGATCACAACTTCCTTTTCAGAATGTGAAATGTCAGAATAATAGTAGAGAGAATTATTTATTTTTACCTTTTATTTCTTTCATCACATTCCCAGTGGGTCAGAAGTTTACATACACTCAACTAGTGTTTGGTAGCACTGCCTTTAAATTGTTCAACTTGAGTCAAATGTTTCGGGTAGCCTTCCACAAGCTTCCCATAATAAGTTGGGTGAATTTTGGCCCATTCCTCCTGACAGAGCTGGTGTAACTGAGTCAGGTTTGTAGGCCTCCTTGCTCGCACACGCTTTTTCAGTTCTGCCCACAAATTTTCTATAGGATTGAGGTCGGGGCTTTGTAATGGCCACTCCAATACCTTGACTTTGTTGTCCTTAAGCCATTTTGCCACAACTTTGGAAGTATGCTTGGGGTCATTGTCCTTTTGGAAGACCCATTTGCGACCAAGCTTTAACTTCCTGACTGATGTCTTGAGATGTTGCTTCAATATATCCACATAATTTCCCATACTCATGATGCCATCTATTTTGTGACGTGCACGAGTCCCTCCTGCAGCAAAACACCATCACAACATGATGCTGCCACCCCCATGCTTCACGGTTGGGACGGTGTTCTTCGGCTTGCAAGCCTCCCCCTTTTTCCTCCAAACATAACAATGGTAATTATGGCCAAACAGTTATTTTTTTGTTTCATCAGACCAGAGGGCATTTCTCCAAAAAGTACGATCTTGGTCCCCATGTGCAGTTGCAAACCGTAGTCTGGCTTTTTTACGGCGGTTACGGAGCAGCGGCTTCTTCCTTGCTGAGCTGCCTTTGAGGTTATGTCGATATAGAACTTGCTTTGCTGTGGATATTGATACTTTTGTACCTGTTTCCTCAAGCATCTTCACAAGGTCCTTTGCTGTTGTTCTAGGATTGATTTGCACTTTTCGCAACAAAGTACTTTCTTCTTTAGGAGACAGAACGCGTCACCTTCTTGAGCGGTATCACGGCTGCGTGGTCCCATGGTGTTTATACTCGCGTACTATTGTTTGTACAGATTAATGTGGTACTTTCAGGCATTTGGAAATTGCTCCCAAAGATGAACCAGACTTGTGGAAGTCTACAATGTTTTTTCTAAGGTCTTGGTTGATTTCTTTTGATTTTCCCATGATGTCAAGCATAGAGGCACTGAGTTTGAAGGTAGGCCTTGAAATACATCCACAGGTACACCTCCAATTGACTCAAATGATGTCAATTATCCAGAAGTTTATCAGAAGCTTCTATAACCATGACATCATTTTCTGGAATTCTCCAAGCTGTTTAAAGGCACAGTCAACTTAGTGTGTGTAAACTTCTGACCCACTGGAATTGTGATACAGTGAATTATAAGTGAAATAATCTGCGTGTAAACAATTGTTGGAAAAATGACTTGTGTCATGCACAGATAAGGATAAACTCCATGCCCAGGGGCAGAACCCCCCCCCCACACACACACACACTCTGGGAGCTATGGAGCCACCAGTCTCCTTGCAGTTGTAGGTATGTGGATGATCAGGGCATTATTCAGGAATGTTTCTTGGGCTACTTTTATTTATTTATTTTATTTAACCAGGTAGGCCAGTTGAGAACAAGTTCTCATTTACAACTGCGACCTAGCCAAGATAAAGCAAAGCAGTGTGACAAAAACAACAAGACTGAGTTACACATGGGATAAACAAACGTACAGTCAATAACACAATAGAATAATCTGTATACAGTGTGTGCAAATTATCTAAGGAGTTAAGGCAATAAATAGGCCATAGTGGCAAAGTAATTACAATTTATCAATTAACACTGGAGTGATAGATGTGCAGATGAGTATGTGCAAGTAGAAATACTGGTGTGCAAAGAGCAGAAAAAAACAAAAACAAATATGGGATGAGTTAGGTAGTTGGTTGGATGGGCTATTTAGAAATGGGCTGTGTACATAAAGTTAGTGAGGGAGATATAAGTCTCCAACTTCAGTGATTTTTGCAATTCGTTCCAGTCATTGGCAGCAGAGAACTGGAAGGAAAGGCGGTCTAAGGAGGTGTTGGCTTTGGGAATGACCAGTGAAATATACCTGCTGGAGCGCGTGCTACGGGTGGGTGTTGGTATGGTGACCAGTGAGCTGAGATCAGGCTGAGCTTTACCTAGCAAAGACTTATAGATGACCTGGAGACAGTGGGTTTGGCAAAAAATATGTAGCGAGGACCAGCCAACGAGAGCATACAGGTCGCTGTGGTGGGTAGTATATGGGGCTTTGGTGACAAAACGAATGGCACTGTGATAGACTGCATCCAATTTGCTGAGTAGAGTGTTGGAGGCTATTTTGTAAATTACATCGCCGATGTCAAGGATCAGTAGGATAGTCAGTTTTACGAGGGTATGTTTGGCAGCAAGATTGAAGGAGGCTTTGTTGCGAAATAGGAAGCCGATTCTAGATGTAATTTTGGATTGGAGATGCTTAATATGAGTCTGGAAGGAGAGTTTACATTCTAACCAGACACCTAGGTATTTATAGTTGTCCACATATTCTAGGTCAGAACCATCCAGAATAGTTATGCTAGTCTGGCAGGTGGGTGCAGCCACCGATCGGTTGAAGAGCATGTGTTTGGTGTTAGAGGGTTGTATGGCATTGAAGCTCGTTTGGAGGTTTTTAACACAGTGTCCAAAGAAAAGCCAGATGTATACAGAATGGTGTCGTCTGCGGAGAGGTGGATCAAAGAATCACCGGCAGCAAGAGCGACATCATTGATATATACAAAGAAAAGAGTCGGCATGATATATACAAAGAAAAGAGTCGGCACAAGAATTGAACCCTGTGGCACCCCCATAGAGATTGCCAGAGGTCCAGACAAGGCCCTCCGATTTGAAACACTGAACTCTATCTGACAAGTATTAGTGAACCAGGCGAGGCAATCATTAGAGAAACCAAGGCTGTTGAGTCTGCCGTTAAGAATACGGTGATTGAGTCGAAAGCCTTGGCCAGGTCGATGAAGACGGCTGCACGGTACTGTCTTTTATCGATGGCAGTTATGATATCGGTTATGATATCGTTTGATTTGTCAAGTGGGCGAGATACGCAGTCTGTGTTTGAATTCATGGAGAAACTTGTTCAAATCTACGATGGTGTAGCTGTAATGAAATGTATCTGCTATTTGTATTTACAGCCAAGTCCCCTCCTGTTCCCTGATTAAGATGTGATGACCTCTCCACTCCACTACCGTTGTCAACTCTCTCCTGACATGAAATGAAGTCACGTCTCATGTGCCAGCTCATCCACTGCCACATAGAATGCTTCCTCTCCATGCACTGTGAGTACTCCTATCAATGTTCTCTCAGTACTGTATGTCAATCAATCAATCAAATGTATTTATAAAGCCCTTTTTACATCAGCCAATGTCACAAAGTGCTATACAGAAACGCAGGATAAAACCCCAAACAGCAAGCAGTGCAGATGTGGAGTCAATCACATACACAAATCACATTATTACACATCAACGATTTTACTCCTTGCTTGGACTAACTAATTCTTAGCTCTTCTGTTTAACTGTCTAGTGCGTTGTGTCATTGTTTTTCCCAGTCAAATCCTGTCCTGCACTGAAATCAAGTGCAGGACAGGTATGAGGCAACTCATGCCTCATACCCTCAAATTCATTCACTGCTGTGATCCCTTCCAAAAACAGTGTAAGTTGAGCTAAGGTGTAAGTAGCCCTCTCATTCTCATTTCCCATAATACTGTACTATAAATGTTTTTATTAAAATAATTACTCTTTGACATTTTTTGAAACATCTCTGTGCGCTCAATGTTGTGCGTCATGTGGTACCCTCTCTGCAGGCTCATCCTGACATGACCCTCCAGCATGACAATGCCACCAGCCATACTGCTCGTTCTGTGCGTGATATCCTGCAAGACCGGAATGTCTGTGTTCTGCCATGGCCATCGAAGAGCCCGGATCTCAATCCCATTGAGCACGTCTGGGACCTGTTGAATCAGAGGGTGAGGGCTAGAGCCATTCCCCCCCAGAAATGTCCGGGAACTTGCAGGTGCCTTGGTGGAAGAGTGGGGTAACATCTCACAGCAAGATCTGGCAAATCTGGTGCAGTCCACGAGGAGGCGATTTACTGCAGTACTTAATGCAACTGGTGGCCACACCAGAGACTGACTGTTACTTTTGATTTGGACCCCCCCTCCCCCTTGTTCAGGGACAAATTATTCAATTTCTGTTAGTCACATGTCTGTGGAACTTGTTCAGTTTATGTCTCAGTTGTTGAATCTTATACAAATATTTACACATGTTGAGTTTGCTGAAAATTAACGCAGTTGACAATGAGAGGACGTTTCTTTGTTTGCTGTGTTTAATTATCAGCAATGTAAATCTACAGTGGGTGCGTTGCTATGGCAGCCACAGACAGTCTCTGCGATGTCCGATCATTGTGGGAGCGCACCCCAGCTATTTCATTAACCTTTGAAGGACTTGGTATTTATTTTAGTGGCACCACTATGAATATAAATGTGTCATTTTGAAAAAGGAAATGGTCAGGTAATAAAAAGTCTATGGACCTTTTCACAAGTCCCCCCCCCCCCCCCCCCCTCTCCCTCCCTTCCCTCCCCATCTCTGCTTTTGGACCGCTGGAATGAATAATGGAAAATAACTGTTGAATAAACTCGTCCCCTAAAGACACACACACACACATATACACACACACACACACACACACACACACACACACACAGTAGCATACTGTATTGAAAAACAAGAGGTGCAGTTAACTCTACGGAACTTATCTTCTGCAGCAGAGGTCATTCTGGGTCTTCCTTTACTGTGGTGGTCCTCAGGAGAGCCTGTTTCATCATAGCTCTTGACGGTTCTTGAAATGTTCTGGATTGACTGACCTTCATGTCTTAAAAACCTCTTGAAACTAGGGGGCACTATTTTCATTTTTGGAAAAGTAAAAATTCCCAAAGTAAACAGGCTATTTTGTCAGGACAAGATGCTAGAATATGCATATAATTGACAGCTTAGGATAGAAAACACTCTAAAGTTTCTAAAACTGTAAAAATATTGTCTATGAGTATAACAGAACTGATATTGCAGGCGAAAGCCTGAGAACAATCCAATCAGGAAGGGACTCTTATTTAGAAAGCTCTTCATTCCTATGCGTCCCTATTGAGCAGGGAATGAGATATCAACCAGATTCCTTTTTCTATGGCTTCCCTCATGTGTCTAGTGTCACAATACATAGTTTCAGGCTTTTATTTTGAAAAATGAGCCTGAACGACAACATTGCGTCAATGGTCAGCTGGAGGCTCTCAGAGTGTTTTGTGCGTAAAAGACAAATGCGGCCATTGTTTCTCTCTTTCCTACTAAGAAGCCACCTGTCCCGGTTGATATATTATCGAATAGATATTTGAAAAACACTTTGAGGATTGATTATAAAAAACTTTTGCCATGTTTCTGTCGATATTATGGATCTACTTTAGAATATTTTTGGAATATTTTTGGAATATTTTTCCAAAGATTTCTCAACCAAACGTGAAGTACAAACGGAGGTGTTTCGGCTATAAAATAATCTTTATGGGACAAAATGAACATTTGCTGTCTAACTGGGAGTCTCGTGAGTGAAAACATCCGAAGCTCATCAAAGGTAAACGATTTAATTTGATTGCTTTTCTGATTTTTGTGACCAAGCTGCCTGCTGCTTGCTAGGCATAATGCTATGCTAGGCTATCGGTAAACTTACACAAATGCTTGTCTTGCTTTGGCTGTAAAGCACAATTTCAAAATCTGAGATGACAGGGTGATTAACAAAAGGCTAAGCTGTGTTTCAATATATTTCACTTGTGATTTCATGAATATGAATATTTTCTAGTAATATTTTTTGTCCGTTGCGTTATGCTAATTAGTGTCAGTTGATGACAATTCTCCCGGATCCGGGAGAGGGCGTTCCAAGAGGTTTTAAAGTAATGATGGAATGTTGTTTCTATTTTCGCTTATTTGAGCTGTTCTTGCCATAATATGGACTTTTACCAAATCTTCTGCATACCAACCCTACCTTGTCACAACACAACGGATTGGCTCAAACGCATTAAGAAGGAAAGAAATTCCACAAATTAACAAGGCACACCTGATAATTGAAATGCATTCCAGGTGACTACCTCATGATGCTGGTTGAGAGAATGCCAAGAGTGAGCAAAGCTGTCATCAAGGCAAAGTGTGGCTAGTTTGAAGAATTTCAAATATAAAATATATTTTTGTTTAACACCTTTTTTTGTTACTACATGATTCCATATGTGTTATTTCATAGTTTTGATGTCTTCCCTATTATTCTACAATGTATAAAATAGTACAAATAAAGAAAAACACTTGAATGAGTAGGTGTGTCCAAACATTTGACTAGTACTGTATTTATTTTCTCAATGACCATTATAGAGCTCGAAGCTCAGTTTTACAATCAAGGAATCTGAAATACGGCGCATGTGAAAATGCACATTGGCCATTGCAAGTTCACTAGACATTACATTTACTGTTAGACTAATACATGGCTACTAGCAGTAGTTATATTTAGAGTTAGCTTATGTGTTTTGTGTTTTCACTTCCTCAGGTGGTGAATCAGCACCAACTGAATATGGGCTATACATAATATTAGTACACATATAGAAGTCAAATTCATCTCTATCGAACAAAAAAATCTGAAAATTCTGGAGTTCTATTTTGAAAGAAAAGTATAACAAAAATAGCCTAATTGTCAACTCAAAATTAATAACATTCCCTGGATTAGGTTGCATATGAAAATGTTTTAAATCATGCATTCCTGCTTGGACATGTTAGATGTAACAACTTATTTATTCAATACCATCTCGGTAGTCTATTACACGTCTTATTAATGAAGCATTTTGAATGACTTGATAATGACTTTATAAAATGACAAACATATTCTTGTGTATGATGCTAGAATGATTTTTTTTTTTTTTGGGGGGGGGGGGCACCAAAACATACACGGGTGCCAACAACAGAAAAAGTTAGTGGCACCAGCGCCACGAGGGGAAAATGTTAGTCTGGATTCCTGCAATGGAATACACTAACAGGTGTTGTGAGTAGCCTATATCCTAAAGGCCTCTACACACTTCCGTTCCAAAATGTAAGCCACACAAAAGTATGTAGAACTATGTGTGAAAATGACACTGTCACTGCGTCTGCGTGAAGTGTGTAGGACCATTAAAGCTTCCATGATGATGCATTTCCCATCCATCATCCCTCTCAGTGTATTCACTGCCTATTACCATAGGCCTATTGAGGTTGAACTTTTATAAGAGCGACAACTTCAGGGTTAAGGCAGTAGAAAGCTATGCAAGCCAAATAGAGAAGTAGTCTCATAGCTCTAGGACGAACATTACATGAGGAGGACAAAAGGGCCGGTTCACCACAGTGCCTTTGGGGCGATAGGGGAATGGAAAAGGAGCTCTTTGTGTGATGCTATTGGGTGGTTAAAAGGAGCATTCTCCAGATGCCTGGGCGGTAAGTGAGGCCTCTGTTGCCACTGGTAATTCAATTGTGCCACATGATTTCTTGGTGAGTAATCCACAAATGGATCTCAGCAGAGGCTTGGCACCTCAGGCCTAATGAGGGTCTGGGTCCCAGGGGGCCAGGGTGGCAGAGGGGGCTGGAGGAGGGAGGGAGAGAGTGAGTGGAAGGGCAGGGTGAGTGGAAGGGCAGGGAGAGCGAGAGCTAGATCGAGAGCGCGTGAGAGAGCTAGAGCGAGAGAGAGAGAGAGAGAGAGAGATCAAGGGAGAATAAGGTGACAAAGGACATGGAATGGAACCACAACAGTCTACCAACACTTTCACAAAGGGCCCAAACATGCATGATGACAGTGGCCGCACAGAATAGTTTTATTAGAACACATTGTGTATGATGCAACCGATCTGAATGGAGGATCTGACTGATGAGGCACAGGATCCAAATAGGCATGCGATAAATGTGATCAGCTGATGAAAAACAGAGACACACACAGAGACAGACACTACAAGTTCAACAAAGCAGTGAAAACTGGAACAATGTGCGCTAGAACTCGGAGGGGTTTACAGTGATGAATATCTGGACTTCACTACATTAAAGAAAGAAGACTTTCATTCATCCACCAAATCCTCAGCAGTGGGAAGTGTAGCAACAACCAATGCTGTACACTGTGTTCATAGAGAAACTTGTGGCACAAACTATAGTATCTGGAAAAACTGTCTTACGGCATTCATCTTGATTTTAAAACTCATACTATACTAGTGTATAGCTCTGTATACTGTACATGCGAGAGCTAGAAGGTGTGACATCTCTGTCTGAAGGTGTTGTACAGGGAGTGTTTGTACATTCGCTCTGGCTATCTACTCCGATTTCAGAGTACTCTCGTCTGAGAGTACTCTCGTGTACCAGAGCGCAGAAAAACTGATGAATTTACAAACCTGCAACAGGTCAGGAAACGTCAGCACGTTCTGAATTTACAAAAGACCCAGAGCGCACTCTGACACACTGGAGGCAATTTACGAACACACTCTTAGTATCAGTAGTAGTGACCAGAGAATTCTTTGACAACAGTCATCGAATATGACAGTCAGTTCCATTGTTGAGCAGTGGCTCCACAGCAACAGTGTCAGGATTCAAGAATCAGGACCATTCTGAAGCGATCATTCTCAAGTCCATACGGTGGTAGAGAAACAGAGGAGAGGAACAGGGGTGGGTGGTGCTAATTTGTGCACACCGTTAATGGAAAATGAGAGGTGTTAGAGGAAAATAAGTGATGTTACAGGAAAATGAGTGATGTTACAGGAAAACGAGGGATGCCAAACAGCTCGAGGGAGGGAAAAGAAAGGCACAGTTTCCATGGTAACCACTCTCTCACAAAGAGTTGGTCTCTCCAACTGCTTTCTGTTTGATGTTTTTTTCGGTCCTCTTAGTTTTTTGTTACCTGGTGAAAAATCATCCACCAACAAGCTTGGTAAATTAGCATAGGGAGGATTGCATTTATTGAAGTTTAAAGAGAGTAGGGTAGAAGAGCTGTCTAGATTCAAGACAGTATATCTAAACACACACACAAACCAAAATACACACTCAGACTCTAATGTACTAGAAAAACAGAAAGGAAAGTCAGCCTAATAGAATTCCAGACAGTGTCTGATACACCACTGGAGAAAATGGAGAAACAGGGAGGCAGAAATCTAAAGCTAAAGACAGAGAGAGAGAGCGAACGAGAGACTAGGACGCAGCCTTTCCTGCCCTATATTTCATATTTAATCTGGTCTGCTGGAGGATTTCTTGGCCCAGTCCAGTGTAATCTTGTAGAGGGGCAGATGGCATTCTGGTTGTCTCAATCAGATCTCCTGGATGAGGCAGTGTTGCAGTACAGTTCTCCAGGGTTGTCTGGAATCAGCAGGTTGGGATGTTCATCAGCATGAAAACAACCTGTTATTCTTTAACCTTTAGGTGTTCATCCATTGTAGGTCTCCGGGTACACAGGTTTCCCCAGACTCCAGGAATCACCAGAGTTTAGGGATTAAAAAGCATTGGTTGTAGATGAATCACAAAACACACCCACCTGGAAAACACAAGTGTTATCGGCTAAATATAAAGTGAAACCAAATGAATCCTTGTTTATTTTCTCACTTTCAAATGATGAATTGATTAGCCGTAAAGGTGAGCTTGGAAAACGATTCCTCATTAGATGAGTGATCATGCTAATGCCAAGCTCATTTTCCTCTGGGTGTTACATGGAATCACACCCTAATACCAGCCTCTTTACACACACACAGACACACACACACACCACACACACACAAATACCTAAAGAAATAAGAAAGTTGTCACTGGCATTCCAATCGATCCAGCAGATGTCTGTATGATGTGGGTGGGCACTGACCTCTCTCTGAGCCAACTAAAGAGCTCTTGGTGTTAGAGTAAGTGGACCTGCAGAACATGTTCTCTCAGCATCTCATTCACTCTACTTTAGTCAGGTGAGGTGATCCTGGCTGTGAGCACAGACTCATTCAGCTGCTGAGACAAGACAGAAACCAACGGGAGTTCCTGATTCGCTAACATGAATCTATATGTGTAGAGTCTAAGGTGGTCTCTCCTTAACACAAAAAGTCTGGGGCACAATACATATATAATTGCTGGCACATTGTTTGGAGTAACCTCACAGGCAACAAGAGATTCTGATAACAATCCTCCGAGGGTGTTTTCTTTTCAGACAATTTTCGGTTCGCTGAATTCTTTGTGCAGTGGGAACACTCCAAAGGAACTCAGACCCCTCAAAAGAGCCCGTAAAGTGAACTGAACTGAGACCATCTCGAGAGGTGGTTTGAGTTCGATTCGATTGCATTCCGCGGTCCGGAAAACTTTTTTAGGGCAATGTGAACACAAAACTCCCAAGGTTGACTTGTCATTATTACAGCACCACAAACTAGACTACTGCAACACTGTTTCCCCTCCCATAACCCCTCACACTAGACTACTGCAACACTGTTTCCCCTGCATTAACCCCTCACACTAGACTATTGCAACACTGTTTCCCCTGCCATAACCCCTCACACTAGACTACTGCAACACTGTTTCCCCTGCCATAACCCCTCACACTAGACTACTGCAACACTGTTTCCCCTGCATTAACCCCTCACACTAGACTACTGCAATACTGTTTCCCCTGCCATAACCCCTCACACTAGACTACTGCAACACTGTTTCCCCTGCCATAACCCCTCACATTCAACTACTGCAACACTGTTTCTCCTGTCATAAACCCTCACACTAGACTACTGCAACACTGTTTCCCCTGCATTAACCCCTCACATTAGACTACTGCAACACTGTTTCCCCTGCCATAACCCCTCACACTAGACTACTGCAACACTGTTTCCCCTGCATTAACCCCTCACATTAGACTACTGCAATACTGTTTCCCCTGCCATAACCCCTCACACTAGACTACTGCAACACTGTTTCCCCTGCATTAACCCCTCACATTAGACTACTGCAACACTGTTTCCCCTGCCATAACCCCTCACACTAGACTACTGCAACACTGTTTCCCCTGCATTAACCCCTCACATTAGACTACTGATATACTGTTTTCCCTGCCATAACCCCTCACACTAGACTACTGCAACACTGTTTCACCTGCCATAACCCCTCACACTAGACTACTGCAACACTGTTTCCCCTGCCATAACCCCTCACACTAGACTACTGCAACACTGTTTCCCCTGCCATAACCCCTCACACTAGACTACTGCAACACTGTTTCCCCTGCCATAACCCCTCACACTAGACTACTGCAACACTGTTTCCCCTGCCATAACCCCTCACACTAGACTACTGCAACACTGTTTCCCCTGCCATAACCCCTCACACTAGACTACTGCAACACTGTTTCCCCTGCCATAACCCCTCACACTAGACTACTGCAACATTGTTTCCCCTGCCATAACCCCTCACACTAGACTACTGCAACATTGTTTCCCCTGCCATAACCCCTCACACTAGACTACTGCAACACTGTTTCCCCTGCATTAACCCATCACACTAGACTACTGCAACACTGTTTCCCCTGCCATAACCCCTCACACTAGACTACTGCAACACTGTTTCCCCTGCCATAACCCCTCACACTAGACTACTGCAACATTGTTTCCCCTGCCATAACCCCTCACACTAGACTCCTGCAATACTGTTTCCCCTGCATTAACCCCTCACACTAGACTACTGCAACACTGTTTCCCCTGCCATAACCCCTCACACTAGACTACTGCAACACTGTTTCCCCTGCCATAACCCCTCACACTAGACTACTGCAACACTGTTTCCCCTGCCATAACCCCTCACAATAGACTACTGCAACACTGTTTCCCCTGCAATAGCCCCTCACACTAGACTACTGCAACACTGTCTTCCCTGCCATAACCCCTCACACTAAACTACTGCAACACTGTTTCCCCTGCATTAACCCCTCACACTAGACTATTGCAACACTGTTTCCCCTGCCACAACCCCTCACACTAGACTACTGCAACACTGTTTCCCCTGCCATAACCCCTCACATTCAACTACTGCAATACTGTTTCTCCTGTCATAAACCCTCACACTAGACTACTGCAACACTGTTTCCCCTGCATTAACCCCTCACACTAGACTACTGCAATACTGTTTCCCCTGCCATAACCCCTCACACTAGACTACTGCAACACTGTTTCCCCTGCATTAACCCCTCACACTAGACTACTGCAATACTGTTTTCCCTGCCATAACCCCTCACACTAGACTACTGCAACACTGTTTCCCCTGCATTAACCCCTCACACTAGACTACTGCAATACTGTTTTCCCTGCCATAACCCCTCACACTAGACTACTGCAATACTGTTTCCCCTGCCATAACCCCTCACACTAGACTACTGCAACACTGTTTCACCTGCCATAACCCCTCACACTAGACTACTGCAATACTGTTTCCCCTGCCATAACCCCTCACACTAGACTATTGCAACACTGTTTCCCCTGCATTAACCCCTCACACTAGACTACTGCAACACTGTTTCCCCTGCATTAACCCCTCACACTAGACTACTGCAATACTGTTTCCCCTGCCATAACCCCTCACACTAGACTACTGCAACACTGTTTCACCTGCCATAACCCCTCACACTAGACTACTGCAACACTGTTTCCCCTGCCATAACCCCTCACACTAGACTATTGCAACACTGTTTCCCCTGCATTAACCCCTCACACTAGACTACTGCAACACTGTTTCCCCTCCCATAACCCCTCACACTAGTCTACTGCAACACTGTTTCCCCTGCAATAACCCCTCACACTAGACTACTGCAACACTGTTTCCCCTGCCATAACCCCTCACACTAGACTACTGCAACACTGTTTCCCCTGCCATAACCCCTCACACTAGACTACTGCAACACTGTTTCCCCTGCCATAACCCCTCACACTAGACTACTGCAACACTGTTTCCCCTGCCATAACCCCTCACACTAGACTACTGCAACACTGTTTCCCCTGCCATAACCCCTCACACTAGACTACTGCAACATTGTTTCCCCTGCCACAACCCCTCACACTAGACTACTGCAACACTGTTTCCCCTGCATTAACCCCTCACATTAGACTACTGCAACACTGTTTCCCCTGCCATAACCCCTCACACTAGACTACTGCAACACTGTTTCCCCTGCCATAACCCCTCACACTAGACTACTGCAACACTGTTTCCCCTACATTAACCCCTCACACTAGACTACTGCAACACTGTTTCCCCTGCCATAACCCCTCACACTAGACTACTGCAACACTGTTTCCCCTGCCATAACCGCTCACACTAGACTACTGCAACGCTGTTTTCCCTGCCATAACCCCTCACACTAGACTACTGCAACACTGTTTCCCCTGCCATAACCCCTCACACTAGACTACTGCAACACTGTTTCCCCTGCCATAACCCCTCACACTAGACTACTGCAACATTGTTTCCCCTGCCATAACCCCTCACACTAGACTACTGCAACATTGTTTCCCCTTCCATAACCCCTCACACTAGACTCCTGCAACATTGTTTCCCCTGCCATAACCCCTCACACTAGACTACTGCAACATTGTTTTCCCTGCCATAACCCCTCACACTAGACTACTGCAACATTGTTTTCCCTGCCATAACCCCTCACACTAGACTACTGCAACGCTGTTTTCCCTGCCATAACCCCTCACACTAGACTACTGCAACATTGTTTCCCCTGCCATAACCCCTCACACTAGACTACTGCAACATTGTTTCCCCTGCCATAACCCCTCACACTAGACTACTGCAACACTGTTTCCCCTACATTAACCCCTCACACTAGACTACTGCAACACTGTTTCCCCTGCCATAACCCCTCACACTAGACTACTGCAACATTGTTTCCCCTGCCATAACCCCTCACACTAGACTACTGCAACATTGTTTCCCCTGCCATAACCCCTCACACTAGACTCCTGCAACATTGTTTCCCCTGCCATAACCCCTCACACTAGACTACTGCAACATTGTTTTCCCTGCCATAACCCCTCACACTAGACTACTGCAACATTGTTTTCCCTGCCATAACCCCTCACACTAGACTACTGCAACATTGTTTTCCCTGCCATAACCCCTCACACTAGACTACTGCAACGCTGTTTTCCCTGCCATAACCCCTCACACTAGACTACTGCAACACTGTTTCCCCTGCCATAACCCCACACTAGACTACTGCAACACTGTTTCCCCTGCCATAACCCCTCACACTAGACTACTGCAACACTGTTTCCCCTGCCATAACCCCTCACACTAGACTACTGCAACACCGTTCCCCCTGCCATAAACCCTCACACTAGACTACTGCAACACTGTTTCCCCTGCCATAACCCCTCACACTAGACTACTGCAACACTGTTTCCCCTGCCATAACCCCACACTAGACTACTGCAACACTGTTTCCCCTGCCATAACCCCTCACACTAGACTACTGCAACACTGTTTCCCCTGCCATAACCCCTCACACTAGACTACTGCAACACCGTTCCCCCTGCCATAAACCCTCACACTAGACTACTGCAACACTGTTTCCCCTGCCATAACCCCTCACACTAGACTACTGCAACACTGTTTCCCCTGCCATAACCCCTCACACTAGACTACTGCAACACTGTTTCCCCTGCCATAACCCCTCACACTAGACTACTGCAACGCTGTTTTCCCTGCCATAACCCCTCACACTAGACTACTGCAACACTGTTTCCCCTGCCATAACCCCTCACACTAGACTACTGCAACACTGTTTCCCCTGCCATAACCCCTCACATTAGACTACTGCAACACTGTTTCCCCTGCCATAACCCCACACTAGACTACTGCAACATTGTTTCCACTGCATTAACCCCTCACACTAGACTACTGCAACACTGTTTCCCCTGCCATTACCCCTCACACTAGACTACTGCAACATTGTTTCCACTGCATTAACCCCTCACACTAGACTACTGCAACACTGTTTCCCCTGCCATAACCCCTCACACTAGACTACTGCAACATTGTTTCCCCTGCCATAACCCCTCACACTAGACTACTGCAACATTGTTTCCACTGCATTAACCCCTCACACTAGACTACTGCAACACTGTTTCCCCTGCCATAACCCCTCACACTAGACTACTGCAACACTGTTTCCACTGCCATAACCCCTCACACTAGACTACTGCAACATTGTTTCCCCTGCCATAACCCCTCACACTAGACTACTGCAACGCTGTTTTCCCTGCCATAACCCCTCACACTAGACTACTGCAACACTGTTTCCCCTGCCATAACCCCTCACACTAGACTACTGCAACATTGTTTCCCCTGCCATAACCCCTCACACTAGACTCCTGCAACATTGTTTCCCCTGCCATAACCCCTCACACTAGACTACTGCAACATTGTTTTCCCTGCCATAACCCCTCACACTAGACTACTGCAACATTGTTTTCCCTGCCATAACCCCTCACACTAGACTACTGCAACATTGTTTTCCCTGCCATAACCCCTCACACTAGACTACTGCAACGCTGTTTTCCCTGCCATAACCCCTCACACTAGACTACTGCAACACTGTTTCCCCTGCCATAACCCCACACTAGACTACTGCAACACTGTTTCCCCTGCCATAACCCCTCACACTAGACTACTGCAACACTGTTTCCCCTGCCATAACCCCTCACACTAGACTACTGCAACACCGTTCCCCCTGCCATAAACCCTCACACTAGACTACTGCAACACTGTTTCCCCTGCCATAACCCCTCACACTAGACTACTGCAACACTGTTTCCCCTGCCATAACCCCACACTAGACTACTGCAACACTGTTTCCCCTGCCATAACCCCTCACACTAGACTACTGCAACACTGTTTCCCCTGCCATAACCCCTCACACTAGACTACTGCAACATTGTTTTCCCTGCCATAACCCCTCACACTAGACTACTGCAACATTGTTTTCCCTGCCATAACCCCTCACACTAGACTACTGCAACACTGTTTCCCCTGCCATAACCCCTCACACTAGACTACTGCAACGCTGTTTTCCCTGCCATAACCCCTCACACTAGACTACTGCAACACTGTTTCCCCTGCCATAACCCCTCACACTAGACTACTGCAACACTGTTTCCCCTGCCATAACCCCTCACATTAGACTACTGCAACACTGTTTCCCCTGCCATAACCCCACACTAGACTACTGCAACATTGTTTCCACTGCATTAACCCCTCACACTAGACTACTGCAACACTGTTTCCCCTGCCATTACCCCTCACACTAGACTACTGCAACATTGTTTCCACTGCATTAACCCCTCACACTAGACTACTGCAACACTGTTTCCCCTGCCATAACCCCTCACACTAGACTACTGCAACATTGTTTCCCCTGCCATAACCCCTCACACTAGACTACTGCAACATTGTTTCCACTGCATTAACCCCTCACACTAGACTACTGCAACACTGTTTCCCCTGCCATAACCCCTCACACTAGACTACTGCAACACTGTTTCCCCTGCCATAACCCCTCACACTAGACTACTGCAACATTGTTTCCCCTGCCATAACCCCTCACACTAGACTACTGCAACGCTGTTTTCCCTGCCATAACCCCTCACACTAGACTACTGCAACACTGTTTCCCCTGCCATAACCCCTCACACTAGACTACTGCAACATTGTTTCCCCTGCCATAACCCCTCACACTAGACTATTGCAACATTGTTTCCCCTTCCATAACCCCTCACACTAGACTCCTGCAACATTGTTTCCCCTGCCATAACCCCTCACACTAGACTACTGCAACATTGTTTTCCCTGCCATAACCCCTCACACTAGACTACTGCAACATTGTTTCCCCTTCCATAACCCCTCACACTAGACTCCTGCAACATTGTTTCCCCTGCCATAACCCCTCACACTAGACTACTGCAACATTGTTTTCCCTGCCATAACCCCTCACACTAGACTACTGCAACATTGTTTTCCCTGCCATAACCCCTCACACTAGACTACTGCAACATTGTTTCCCCTTCCATAACCCCTCACACTAGACTCCTGCAACATTGTTTCCCCTGCCATAACCCCTCACACTAGACTACTGCAACATTGTTTTCCCTGCCATAACCCCTCACACTAGACTACTGCAACATTGTTTTCCCTGCCATAACCCCTCACACTAGACTACTGCAACACTGTTTCCCCTGCCATAACCCCTCACACTAGACTACTGCAACATTGTTTTCCCTGCCATAACCCCTCACACTAGACTACTGCAACATTGTTTTCCCTGCCATAACCCCTCACACTAGACTACTGCAACACTGTTTCCCCTGCATTAACCCCTCACACTAGACAACTGCAACATTGTTTTCCCTGCCATAACCCCTCACACTAGACTACTGCAACATTGTTTCCCCTGCCATAACCCCTCACACTAGACTACTGCAACACTGTTTCCCCTACATTAACCCCTCACACTAGACTACTGCAACACTGTTTCCCCTACATTAACCCCTCACACTAGACTACTGCAACATTGTTTTCCCTGCCATAACCCCTCACACTAGACTACTGCAACACTGTTTCCCCTGCATTAACCCATCACACTAGACTACTGCAACACTGTTTCCCCTGCCATAACCCCTCACACTAGACTACTGCAACATTGTTTCCACTGCATTAACTCCTCACATTGGTGCCACAAAAGAGAGAAGATGAAAAAAGCGTGTGCTGTTTTTGGATATTGATTAGTGATTGTCAAGGATACACAGATATTCCAAAATATGTGTGGAGTTTTTAGCTCATATTATTTGTTTGCAATATGTTGATCTGTAGGCTAAGACAGATTCATAAGCTGTTTTTTGAATAAAACTTGCCAGCTTGTAGTCCTAAAAAACTAATGATTTACCTCTGGTTCTCTGAGCCATTCTTATGAGTAGAACGAATGAGGAAAGAATAGGGTTTGGGAATAAACACCAAAAATTATCTGAGGTTAACACAGGTTAACACATAAGATGTTATACTTTTTATATGGGATAATAACAGTCAGTTAACATGGCCTTTTATGAATTATGAAGCCTTTATGTGTGTTGTGTTTTTTTAAATTACTTAAATGCTTATAGATGTCATTTTCCCATAGGCTTTGTTCAACGAACCATGGCATAGTTAGTGCCTACAAAAAGACACCATTACTATTACTCCCTATAGTGTGAGAAGACAACAACATATTTGGTAAGAATGACAACACAAGGTGCAAAATCTATGCTAGCTCTTAAAGGGGCAGTAGCCTACAATGGGTGCACAATTTTCAGTTAGGCCTACAGCATTTTTTTATCTGCAGTAATTATTCTGCTATTTCATCTGTTATCAATGATATTTGCATGTTAATATTATCTTATGATTACAATTATTATGTCTAATCTTTTAACTAAATACAATCTAGTAGCTTCCAAAATGTAAGTAGGTATATCTAGCTGTCCGATAACACATTCTGATGAAATGGTTTGTCCTGTACTTTTACCCAGTGTAATTGAGTGAAGTTTGGGAAAAGATCTTGATCCCTTTCTAAACATAGAAATATGAATGGAGTGAGAACTTTTGCTCTTCTTTTTTTTTTACCTCAGAGTTCACTTTAAAGAGGACTGAGATCACATCTTTTAAAGAGGACTATATGTGAAAACACAATTACATACTGCCATTTACAGTCTGTGGTAAATTTATATAATAGCTCCTGTCAGCCTTAATTCGTTGAATAACGGCTGCGATGGTCAAGCTTTTACAGTTTAATCCGCCTGGATGGAACCAGTGAAACAAGGCTAGACAGAGACTGGCCCTCCGCTCCACACTGCAGTTCTACAGCAACACTCTCATACCCACTGTCTGGCTGAGATGGGGACGTGTGTGGTCCTCTGATGAGAGCAGGGAATGAAACAGTGTGTGAGACATAAATGGATCTGCTGGTGTCCCAGAGCAGGAGATAGGAGTCTGGGGATGGTAATGAATGAAGAAGAATGGAGCAAGCAGGAGGGATGGGATGTTTAGAATGGAGGGACAGAGAGAGGAACTGGAACAGGACTAAGATCCCTGGACAGGTCGGTGGGAGAGGGCTGTCTACTCAACTCGCATGCATATGCACACACACACACACACACACACACACACACACACACACACACACACACACACACACACACACACACACACACACAGACACACACACACACACACACACAGACACGCACACAGCACACAGTCATACAAACTGCATATTTTCACACACTCTTTCAAACATGTACAAACATACTCATAAAAAACATGTGAGAATAAGATGTCTAGCCTACATGTTTGCTTACAATAAGAACACACAAACCTGCCGGGAACCATACATCTGAAGGGAGGGGGAGTTATCATTGCTTTCGACCATCCCCTGCCCTCCCCTCCCAACTCAAACCCACATTGCTCTCCAACACCACTTAGCAGAAACAAATTGGCCAGCTCCTTCGCTGAACTTTGGGAAATTCAAAGTTTGTTCATTAAAGGTCCGAAGCATCTCAAGAGCCCTTTAGGAGTCCTGCTCAAAGCCAACAGAGACCTTATTCAATTGGACAGACTGTCTCTCTGCCATGTAGTCTAGTGAGTGGTAACTTGACATATCTCAGATTGCACACATTTTTCATCAAGACAATTGTTAATAGTCAAGTGTCTGTGTGTGTAGCAGAGAGCACACTCCCACATGTACATCACTGTGCACGCACACACACACTCTCACAATCACAGATGTGTGAATTTGGAGGTCTACTCAGTCTCAAAGCCCTGGTTACACATTCCATAGTGCTCCACCACCTCCCCCAATGGGAGTCTTTTGTGCCTGTTGAAAGGCACTGAGGTTACAGGGTTTCTTGTGCCCAGTATAATACTCTCTCTCAAGACAATGACCTCATCGTGATCCCCCACTCTCTCTTTGTGTGTGTGTGTGTGTGTGTGTGTGTGTGTGTGTGTGTGTGTGTGTGTGTGTGTGTGTGTGTGTGTGTGTGTGTGTGTGTGTGTGTGTGTCAGAGAGAAAGGGGGACAGAGTTGGTGAGAAAATGGAGAGGCAGAGCACTTTTGAAGAGTTGGAGGAAAGACCGTACTATGCCACTTTGGAGGGGTGTTAGGGGGCTGACTACCTACAGTAGGTATAGAGGCAACTGTGTTACATATACTTATGTTTAAAATCTTGCAAGCAAATCCATGAATCATCCAAAAAATGGTTATTTTCTTTTAAAGGTGCAGCCAAGCTAAAAACAACTCCGCATTTTGGGTGTGGCCAACAACAGATAGGGAGTGCAGGTTGAGCAGCAGAGAAGATAGGATAGGATAATCTCTCACTGGATGGTACAGTAGGCTATATTACAGTCTTACATTTGTTTTATTACAATCCATCTCTACCATCTTTCTTATGGGGTTACTTATTACTGTAATAGGAGTCTTCTGAGCTTAGCCTCATCTGTCATTAATCTACAGTAGCCTACATTCCATACAGTCAGTAACTACTTCTAAAACAGTCTGCTGTACTTACCATTAACAACTGTGGTACCAATGCCTTGAGAGTTGAGACTATAGTAATGTAAAACACACATACAATCAAGTCAAGGGAGCAGTCATTCCCTACAGGAAATTCCTACAGAACACTTCTGCTGACTAAAGGGCTCAAAGAGTGAATAGTTTAAGAGAATGTTTGATTTGATTTAATTAACCCACTATTATGGGTAACCTGCATGGAACATTATTGCATATTCTACTCTGCAGTCCTTCACAGAATAGTGTTGCATAGACACCATCCTGAAATCTCCTATAATGTCTAAGGACTGTAATACATTCCGCTGAACATAGAGAGCATATACATTACATTCTTAAAGGTTATATCCAGCCCTTTTAGCAATATTTATAGCTGAAGTAATACATCTCACATTTTCTCTACAAGAGATCGAAGTAAGAGAATCAAAAAAAAGAAAAGGTCTGAGCAGAGCTCTCCATCCATTGCCAGTGAACTTGTCTCTTTGTTAAGATATAAGCAAAATGGGAGAGAGACATGCACTACCCAGAGATAGCAAGACAAATCAATGACCGTCTGTCTGTATTTCCCAGTCACTCCCCCTCCACTCCTTCCCCAGAACCACACCCACCAAACAATTCCTATTGTGTCAGGGGCGACCGCAAGTGATATCACAGAGATTATGGGATGGTGTATGCATGATTGTGTGCGCGAGTGAGAGAGAGAGAGACATGTGTATGTGTATTCTTCATGTCTACAACGGCCATTTCTTGACAAGGGCTATGAAAGCATCCATGTTAGAAAACAAGAGGGTAAGAATAACAGGCTCTGCAGGTGTTCTGTGTGACCTAAATTAATCACTCTGTCTCATGCACACACACGCCACGTTTGCCATCATAATCAAACACAAGCCAAGCCCATACACTCTCATGTCAACCAATATAAAATGGGGGAACTAGAGACAAAATACCTCAGATATCAAATGTACTATGATGGGTTCATATTCATCCCTTTCTGGGGAAACCTATAAAATTAAAGCAGCATTTTTCCAATGAAGGATTTCTGCTGTCGCTCCATCCTACTAGTAAAAAAATGAAAGATGGTATCGGCACAAATACCCATTACAGCTTTGGACACAGAGAAAATTGTGATCTATAGTGACAGGGTAAACTGTGAATCATAAATACCAATTCAGAATTAGCTCCAGTGGTTTTGACGGATAAACAACGGTGCTACATCAACCATTGGGAAGAAGTAGAAAGTAGTGTCATGATCTGAATTTTAGGTAAATGGAACAACACTGCCACACGGTGGCTTACTTTGAAATAAACATCCTAAGCATTCTTTAGCCCCCCTTACTCCTGTCGTGTCTTTGGCTATGCCGGATTAAGTGATATGACATGCTATTCTATAAAATAATTTCTCCGTAATTAATATTACCTGATTGAGCTAATCATGTAAATGTAATTAACTAGAGAGTCAGGGCACCACAAAATAATATTTATAGAGCTGTTATCTTCCGAATAAACTCTTAAAGACCTAGTAATATTTTAGATCAATAGCAGTCAATATTAATCGTCACCTTAATTCAGTCTCATCTGAAAGTTGTAAATTCTTGGTTATCTTCACGAACCCTGGCTAACAAGTTGAATCAGCAATACAAAATTGGGTTTCATTATTTATTTACTAAATACCTAACTAATCACACAGAATTACATATACACAGAATGAATCATACCTTGATTACAAATTAAGTCATAAAGGAAAACGTCCCTAGCGGGCAGAACAGATATGACAGCTGGTTACACAAAAGAAAAGGGCTGGGTTTGAGTGAAAGAGCGGGAAGACTGAGGACCAAAGGAAGAAGCTGTGCTATCGTAAATACAGTATTTTATGCATTCTAAATTACCGCCCATTTGGAAAAGGAAAATGCAATACATATTTACTCTGAGCTGCGCTTTGGTAGGTTGGTGGTAGATGGAAGGCCGTGTTGCCAAACCGAGTCCTTTGTCCTTTGAAGAATGTCTCTGGTGGTCAATTTGATACGTTGTAGTAACGTCATTGTGTGATAGATGGGATACTCTTGTCTGTTCCTTCCTAACCCTCGTTTGCAGCTGCTGTTGCTCACTCAACGGCTAGGAGGTATCACTTCTCTAGTGAATAAGAGTTCAAAGATCATACCATTCACAACCAAAGCTCACGCTGATGTTGGCTTCATTCTGTAGTTATTATCTGAACCATTCTGACATCAGACCGTCGTCCTCACATCCTCGGAACAGAAGATTATATTGTCGTCAAGTCTATATAGGAAGGGAGAGGAGGGTGTGTCTGAAAAGTTTTATAACCCATGTCTCTTCACAGGGGCGGGCCACTGATTGAGCAGGGCCCTAACCTTATGAAAACCCAAATCTCTCATTTGGAAGCAAAAATTACATTTCATCGCTTCACCAATAATTTTATATTCAAACATTTAAAATGAACAATAATTCCATGTGAATCTGATAACTACAATATGCAGACTTTCCACTGTAGAGTTTATGTCATCTTATCATTGATGAGAATGTCTCAGATGACAACCGAACTGACATCATATTCATTAAGTACCACCGCATCTGTTAAATTGGTCGGATTACCAGAATATAGTTTATTTCCCCACACCTTCTGATGTTCCCAGAATCTCTATGTTAACCAAGGGGTTTTAAAATTTCACATCAGTAGGGTAGAGAGAGGAAACAGGGGGGAAGAGGTATTTATGACTGTCATAAACCTACCCCCCAGGCCAACGTCATGACACTCCATTGCTCCCCCAAAAAGGAGGTGAGACAGCCATCAGTGTATTTTTTTAATACCTTCATTTAACTAGGCAAGTCAGTTAAGAACAAGTTCTTATTTACAATGACGGCCTACCCCAGCCGGTACTTAGCTATACCAGACAGAAATCAATACAACTACATAAGAAAAAAACTGTTTAACAAAGGATAATAGTTGGTTCGATTTAAAAGCGAATGTCCCCTAATTATACAGTAGCTCTCACATTTGTATCACCTGCAATTGAACTGCTAGGTTCCCTTTATAGGCAAGCTGGTCGGCCTCCCTACTCAGTTCTCGGTGCTTTGCGAGGCCTCGCTCACATTGGGCTCCACACATGCCTCATCACGCCAAATGGCCAGGCAGAGGTGAGAAGAAAAAAAGAAAGAAACTTGCTCTGACATATTTGAATTGTTGAATGTCTGATTTGTGGCCTACTAGGACTGTAGACTATGGAAGCCTAATGACCGAGATGGCGGGACATTGATGTATGTTGATTGGTATGGCTTTGCCGCAAAAAGGAAGTTTAGTACACCTATAGGGCAGCGAACTCTTCCTGCAAACTCTAGTCTGGTAGTGGTCCCTGTTCATGTTGCTGTTGGATATTCTCAATCTCTACAAATCATATGGTTTGTAGGATTTGACATGTTTAGGCTACAACTATGATTAATATGCTAGTTGCTTAGGGTCTACTGATGTACTTACCTTTTTACACGGTAATCAAACTTTATATTTTCCCGCAAAAGGAAATTAAACGGTCAACCAAAATAAACTGTCAACCTTCCATGTGGTGCGTAAAACCAGAATGATGACACCTGTCTAACTGACGACGTTACCTTGGCAAGGTGTGTGCCAACATAATGGCAAAGATGATGCCCTGAACGTTCAGCTCTTGATGAGTTCACATTTCTAGCATTTTCTAGAAACCCAGCGATAGTTGGGAGTCAAACTCCACTTTAGCCATTTTCTTCTAAAAGTGTACCTATTAGGAACATGATCTTTTTTGGAAATCCAACTCACATTGACTACTCATTTACATGAGACTCTTTTTAATGACAATGATCATTTGAAAAATAGAGGAAAATATAATTGCCTAAAATGAACAGCTTTAAACGTATTGTTTAAAGTGCAAATATATGTATTAATGTGAAATACATAGATAACTTGAGACATGCAACATATCAATCAATTCATTATAAACAGGTCATTCCTTTAGCAACTACAAGCTAGTAAGCGACCTTACAACTTAAAACAGTACACCTGCTGTACAACAGTTTGCATAAGTGATTGCACTGACATGCAAAACAATGCTCAGAAAAATAACATTCACATGAAAAGCAGTAATTGTAGAGATCTATACACTAAATCTTTATGCTTTGAGTCTTGGCCACAGTTTACACTGATGAAGACAATTATGACAATAAAATAGCAGAATAGTATGAAGCGATACTGCAGAATGAAGCTAGTCTATACTGTATTGTTAAATAAATCAAGCAGACAAAGCCCTCATTTCCTCTTGGCTCTCTGCAACTCCATACTCAGAGCTATTGTGCAGTATATATATGTCCATACTAAGCAGGCTGTGGGATCTCATTAATTATTTAACATCAGAAATAACATGACAACAGGCCATACCTCCTCAGACATCCAAGCCCAATACTCTGGCACCATGACACCTGAAACATTTTGCAGCCTCTTTATTGCGTCATTATCATCTTCTCTTTTGACAATAAATGAGACCTTTACCCATCCAGAATAATATTAGACGTGGACTGATCGAATAATAGATTATTGTAGCAGAGACAGGAAATAAAGCGGAAACGTGGCCCATGGAGGTCACAGAAGAGCTGATATGTTCATGTCAATTACTTAGCAGGGCAGGGATGAAAACAGACAGAATGGCAAGTGTGTGACAAAACATTTTGGATATCTTGTCCACACTATCGCTCGTCTGTCAAGGTCATATGTATCTAAGGTTGGGAGCGAATCCAAAATGAATGCTCCCTATAAAGGCCAAAATAGGTTCCCTTATGAATATTCACTTGCATAAGATAGACGAGTTAGTTTCTTTTTTTAAAGTTTAAATCAATATATTCACCATTCAATAAATCACATGACGAATTTCATCTCATGAAAGGTGATACGCAGCGTTACAGTTTAATGGCTATTCTTCAGCCTAAAGTGAAGTAATAATTCCCGCCACTCATAACTTTGAAGAAGTTCACTAGCAACAATTTACATGTACTTAATGGCATTTCAGAAGATAGAGGGAGCAGCAGCTTTCAAGAAATAACCAAAAAGACTGAGTAAATCAGCATTGAAACCTATATGCACAAACTGACAGCTGATGGTGCCTTGGCTCTAATCGTATTGTCTTGGATTGCCATTGCTATGCTAGCGCCTTCAGCAACATGGTCCAAACCAAAGGGACATTCCCCTACGAACAAACGTGACACGGTGACGGCGTGGACAGAGGTAAAACACGTTAAGCATGGTTCGTCTGCCGAGAACTCGCTTTAATGGCGGGATAGAAACAGTACGCCACAGCAATCATCAGTTCCAGTTTTCCCAGTCCTCCTCCAGCTGAAAAATAAAACATTTCATTTAGTTCAACATAATTGAACTAACTAGGCATGTTCTTTATTGTTACAGTTTGGGGTTAGAAGAAATGCAACAGGAACATTTTGTATTTATTGCCCACCTCTCCTGTAGCCTCAACTCTAGAGAGCACCATCTGGACCTCGTCTTCTGTCATGTCCAGGTCAAAGTCCTTCTCCCAGTCCTCACTGACATCTGTGCTGGACCCTGCAGGGGTCAGGGTGAAGCACAGGATCAGATGGGACCACTTAACACTCTTCTAGAATACTATTCTTGCACTGGCTCTATACACACTCACTGAACTTTACCCACACATACTACACTGACACTCCAACACACACACGCATGCATATTGATCACACACACACACACACACACACACCTAGTCACTTTTACTCCTACCTACATGTACATATTATCTCAACTACCTCGTACCCCTGCACATTGACTCGGTATCAGTACTTCTTATATATATTCCCTGGTTGTTGTTGTTTTATTGTGTTACCGTTTCCATTTTTTCCTTCTTATTCACTAATTAGAACTGTTTTCTTACTTTTAACTCTGCATTGTTGGGAAAGTGCTCATATGTAAACATTTCATGGTAAAGTCTACACCTGTTGTATTTGGCGCATGTGCCAAATAAAAATGTGTTTGATTTTGATTTGATGAACAGCTTAGGCCCTATTCAATCAAACCCTGTTACCACAGTCACACCAATAACTGAATATAATGTCATTTTACCTTTCTTGCCATTGTTTGAAGGTGTAGACTTCCCGCTGTCAGAGTTGAGCTCAAACACCCTCAGGTCCTGGGGCCCCTCGGTCTCTGGTCTGATGGTGGTAGCTGGGGCCTGAACTGTGGTAGCTGGGGCCTGGACTGTTATTCTCTCAGCTGTAGCCTTCTCTGTGGGCTCAGGCTGGGCTGGGGCCTCTAACTGAACCCTATTCTCCTCCTCCTGCTGCCCCTCTGGCTCTTTCTCCTCCAGGCTGGCCTTGTTGAGTTTCTGGGACAGCTCCACGACTGCAGGCTGTGGCCTGGCTGGTCTCACCTCCACCTGGGTGGGCAGGCTGCCGCTGTCGCTGCTCAGGGAGAGGGGAGAGGAGCGCTCCCCGCTTGGAGACGGGATGGGGCTGAGTGGGGTCGTCGCCATTGTGACTGGTGTAAGTGGGGACAGCTGGGTAGCAGGGTTGTCCAATGGGGGCGTGAAGTCCAGGCGAGATGAAGACGTGGCGCCAAGGAAGTCATCTGGGGTAGAAATAAGGGAGAAAACAGTGAGTCACGAGACAGACCTGACTAGTCTGACTGACTTCTTTCAGGTCACATCTCACAGAAGACATTTCACCATTGTGAAATTCCCTATCCAACATACCTTCATCCTCCTCCTCCCAGCCCAGAGCCTCTGTGTGGGAAGTCTGCTCTGCTCTCTGCTTCAAGGCCACTCGCCTGGCCTCCTCCTGGTGGTCAGTCACATTAGTAACCCATCAGCAGAACACTACCAGCTTTTTAGTGCGTCTATTTATCGGATAAGGTGATTATATGAAGTGGGGACAGGGATTTTAACTGGGAAATTCTCTAATAAACATAGCTTACCTGTGAAATAGTTGCACTGAATACATTGTCTGATACCTCCATTTTGTCAGCATGCAGCACACAAAATATCATAAAAACACATGCACTTTCCAGAAAGGGAGGGAGAGGATTGGAATGAGCTTTGGAAGAGGGGGCCTGGGCTTTGTTAGGACACACAGGAAAGTGTCCGAATCCAAATCAAATAGCGGGGGATTTGGTTCTGGGTGCCAAGATTAGTCTTCCAAGAGTCTACTAAGCGACCAGAGCTCTGAGGTAGAGTCCTGCACAGGCATGAATTGTAAGCCAGAGCCCTACCTATGCACGCTACGTTCAAACCCTTATCCTACCCAGGCCCGATTGACTCTGCCAAATATAAGGCCCTCTCGGCCCGAAATAAGAAATAACTTCCTCTGTTAGTAAATCCATAAGCTACTCATGGAGCTCTGAGTATCCATGGCAACAGCTCCGCTTGGGCTGCTCTGCTCACTGACGAGGCAGAGAGCAGTTAGCTGTTCGTCACTCTAAACTAACAACACTCACGGAATATTATTATTTTCTGTGAAATAATCTCTCCTGTCTTATATTTGATGAGGTTGAAGCACTTCTGACAATGTTATGATCTTAGTCAGATATCATTGTACTGCGCAGCATAGCACTAGCAAATGGCTCAGCTTCAAAATGTTAGTGTTTATTTTATTTGCATTTTATTTAACCTTCATTTAACTAGGCAAGACGGTTAAAAACAAATTCTTATTTACAATGACGGCCTACCCCAACCAAACCCTAACTCGGACGAAGCTGGACCAATTCTGCGCCGCTCTATGAGATTCCCAATCACGGCCAGTTGTGATACAGCCTGGAATCGAACCAGGGTCTGTAGTGACGCCTCTATTACTGAGATGCACCCTGAGCAAGGCAGTTAACCCACTGTTCCCTGGGCAGATGGGTTGGGGTAAATGCAGAAGACACATTTCAGTTGAATACATTCAGTTGGACAACTGACTAGGTAACCCCCTTTGCGTTTCCATTTAAACCGCTGCGCCACTCGGGAGCCTCAAAATCCTCTTTAGTGATACTCAAGCTCTGCCCGTAACCTGGTTATTGATGGAAAAAACAGCCACTATCCAGCCCTAACCCTACGTATAATATCGGGGGCTCGGGTTGGGTAGCAGAGCTCTCTACTCTGTGGTAGGAGCCTCTCTCCAAAATGATCTACAACTGGCCAGCAGGGGCGCAGTTTACATTCTAACATGGGATTCTGATAGAAGAGGGTGCATGATGGTTCATGAGAGCTATACATGCCAGTAACAAAACGTTACAAAAAGTGAGTGAATTACCTGGTCCAACTGAAAGACTTTGTAGAAATACCGCTGCCAGAATTCAGAATGGGCTACAGCTGCGGGCACCTATGGATGAAAATACTTACTCTTACACAACGCACAGAGCATTTTAAAAAGTTATTAACTTCTATCTAACTTCTATGAGATAAGGTCTGAACAGGAGGGTTATAAAGTAGGGTTGGGCGATGTCAACCTTTGTCCTATCGTGATTATGTACTCATAAAACATTGTGATGTATGCTGGTATTGGCCAACAAAAAGATAAACAAATATAAAACATGACTAAAGATAACGCTGAAAGCCTGGGCAGACGCTAAGTGCAGGCAAATCTTTTCTAATATTTCTTTCTGGTGGAGTTTCAGCATGGAACAGGTGTGTGTGTGTGTGTGTGTGTGTGTGACTCGTACACATGACGGAGCAAAGTGACAGTCAACTGAAGATGAACGGGCTGTCTTACTGCATTAAGAGTTAGGTTATAAATCATTGGGTGGATTAGAAATCCAAGGCTTAAAAACAAAGGTGTCCATGTATGCCGATGACTCAAGTTTTATATTCAGTCCGTAAACTAGATCCCTGCAATGTCTCATTGAAGATCTAGATAACTTTTCTGTACTCTCTGGACTAAAACCTAATTATGATAAGTGTACAATATTACGTATTGGATCCTTAAAAAATACAACTTTTACATTACCCTGCAGTTTACCAATAAAATGGGCTGATGGGGAAGTAGACATAGTTGGTATGCATATTACAAAATATATAAATGAGCTCTCCACAATGAATTTCAGTAGAAAACTTAAAAAGTAAAGACAGGAAGTAAATTCCTGTCTATTTCATGGAAAAATTGCCCTGATTAACTCCTTATTCAAATCTCAGTTTACTCACTTATGGCGCTGCCTACTACTGATGATTCGTTTTTCAAATTATATGAGCAAGAAATATTTTGCTTTATCTGGGTTGCTTAATTAACCAGACAAGATAAAGCGTGCCTATCTCTATAATGAATATGAAGTGGGTGGGTTGAGATTATTAAATCGAAAAGAACTAATTAATCAATTGGCCACCCAGACTACATACATTGGCGACCTCCCCCCTTTGTTTTTAACACTGCTGCTACTCGCTGTTTATTATCTATGCATAGTCACTTTATGACTACCTACAAATACAAATTACCTCAACTAACCTGTACACTGACTGGGCACCGGTACCCCCTGTATATAGCCTTGCTATTGTTATTTTATTGCTTATTTTGTGTTTACTTTAGTTTATTTAGTAAATATTTTCTTAAATATATTTATTGAACTGCATTGTTGGTTAAGGGATTGTAAGTAAGCATTTCACAGTAAAGTCTACACCTGTAGTATTTGGAGGAGGTGACAAATACAATTTGATTTGACTTCATGCTTCTCAGCTAAAACTATTGTACAGAATTCTTGCCACCAACAAAATGTTGAATATTTGGAGCATATAGTCATTGCAGATCTACAGATTTTTTGGTGAGGATACAGAATCAATAGACCATTTGTTTTGGTATTGCCCTCAGGTACCCTGTTTCTGGTCTCAGGTTCAGGAATGGCTGAAAATGCATAACATGAATCAAAACTTTACCCAAGAAATAGAATTGTTGGGAGAACTGGTCAGTCAATTACTAATACTCTCATTTAAAGTATTTAACTTTAACTCGCAATTTTGTGGATTCTATTCAATTGTATGTTAAACATCACAGCACAGTTGAAAGATATATGGTGCATAGAAATCCGAAGAGGGCGGCCAGCAGAGATCAGTGGGATGGGCTGAAGGAAGCTGAGGGTTGGGATGTGGAACTGGAGATAGGTGGGAGTGGAGTTGCTGGGAGGGGGATAGAATGACGGACAACGTTTTTACATCTAATGCTTGTTTGCCTAAGGCTGATGCCGTGCAGGTGTCCGTACTCGTATGCACATGCATATACACACTCTCATTCAAACGCACACACATGCACAGACACACATGTAAATAGTGCCATAAAGGGATCCTGGAGGGCTGGTGGCCTGGCGGTTGGGAGCTTGGGCTGGTGGCTGATAGGTTGCTGGTTTGGGTCCCCGTTTTTGACCTTGTGGGAGACCTGTCGACGTGCTTTGTGAAGGGAGTTGACCCTGTTTGCTTCTGTGGGCCCCACACGGATCATTTCTTTCTTAATAAGCTTAAACTTTTCATTCCATTTTTTTATAGTCCATTGATATATTGTTTGTTCTCTCTCATTATTAGTCCACTGGCTACCTTAGGTTTTTAGAATATTCAAACAACTTTGAGATGAAAGTCAATATATATATAAAAAATAAAAAGAGTTCTTAACAGGGTGTTTTTTTTTTACCCTCGCAGGTGTCGTCTCCTTCAGACATGAGCTCGTCGTCAGAGCAGATGTTGAGGACGTTAACCAGATGAATTCATTGTTTGAAAGAGAAAGCTTGCATGCATAAAACGATGAAAGCGTTCTAGCCCAAAGTCAAATTCATAATGAATGGCGAGACAAGGGAATATACCCTATGTTTTTGAAAACAGCTAAACACAATATAGTTAAGGTGTCTGTTATAAATGTTTTATAGATTTTGGCTATAAGGCCCATGCATCTGACAAAGTGAGAGAAACAATTCTTTCTGACTGGACATTTTGCAAAGCTTTGGTGAAATTCCTCACTCTGTCTAGCCTACATTAATTTATTGCGTTCTGAAGGCCTATATAACATAGGCTATTTATTGAATTACTCGGAATGTCACTCATGCGCTGCCCGATTCCGTTAGGCCTACTGCGCGGCACCAGTCAGGTTCAAATAGGATAAACCATTGTCTGTCACATCACGATGTTGTCACCATTGATAACGGCTGTCAATCATTATTGATAAATTAACATATTGTAATTTGGCCCAACCCTATTAGAAAGTGTACCATTCTGGTGTAAAGGGCCCTGATAGAGGGGGTGTTGACCAGGAGGTCAGAGATCTCTCCTTTCCTCTCCTCCAGGCTGAAGCTGGAGAGCCACGCATCAAACTGCTCTAGGGAACCTGGGACAGAACACAGGAAACACAATTACAAACACAAAACAATATTTTCATGACCGTTTAAGAACAGCATGAAAATAAGTGGCATAGCAAACTACCCATGTCTTGTCCTGCCAAGTTATTTGCATTCATTGTAATAGGAGTTGACTTTGACCATGATTTATAAGGTAGTGGAGTGCAGCTGAGGGTAGAGTAGACTGAGTAATTATATGGGTGTAAGTCCCTTGTCATTGCCATTCTGACGGCTTTTTTATGTTTTGAGGGAATGAAGCCGGGTTAGTGACGTTGCATGGCACATGACCTTTTCTTTAATGAGAATAGTGAAGACAGATAGAAAAGAAACGTGTACTGCCTCACCATCAGGCTCATTGCAGTATGTAGCAGGGTCAGCCTGCAGACTGTAGAGACGAGCCTAGGGAACAAAACACACACTAACTCAAATGATCATGTGACATAACATGTGTTCTGATATCTAGTATTGCAACAAAAAGAGACCGTATTTTGTTTGTTTAGTATATTGATAACGTTATGCTAATGCTTTCAATAGCCTAATATGCTGTAAACTATTGTCTTTTAACAGTTACATCTCAATATATACACTACCGTTCAAAAGTTTGGGGTCACTTAGAAATGTCCTTGTTTTTGAAAGAAAATTTAAAAAAAATGTAAATTAAAATAACAGCAAGTTGATCCGAAATACAGTGTAGACATTGTTAATGTTGTAAATCACTATTGTAGCTGGAAACGTTTGATTTTTAATGGAATATCTACATAGGTGTACAGAGACCCATTATCAGCAACTATCACTCCAGTGTTCCAAAGGCACGGTGTGTTAGCTAATCCAAGTTTATCATTTTAACTCAGTAACCCCAAACCTTTGAACGGTAGTGTATATATAAATTCCATGTGTTATTTTATAGTAGGTCGAGATCAGGGGAGAAATAAAGAGATGCAACTCCTCAGTCCCCCTTCAACCCCCTTCTCCATGAGAGCTCTGAATAGAGCTGGACAATAGCCATGCACGGGACACAAAGACCGGGGGAGGCCAAGCTCTCGTGCCTGGGACACAGGCCCCCTCCATTCAATCTACATTTCATCATGGTAACAAGCACTGTTGGTCTTCACTATTATTCTACAATGTAGAAAATAGTCAAAATAAAGAAAAACCCTGCATTGAGTAGGTGTGTCCAAACTTTTGTGAGTATTTATTTTATTTTATATTTTTATTTAAAAAATGTTTTTAAAAGATTTCTTTGATTTGCGTATTTTAGGGCTAAAGCTAAATCCTGTGGATTAACCATCCTCTAGTCTGGACCTCAGTAACACTTCTAAACCTGACCACTCTTACATGTTTGAACAGATTGGGGAAAAATTATAACACATGATGTTAATACATAATTTCTGAGAAACATTCTGGTATATTAGCAGTAAATGTAAAACAGCAAGGTAACTAGTCCTTAATTTGGTAAATCACACTGTCATAGTGATAAGCTTAACACAGTATTAACATACTCACCTTGGTGCTGTCATACACCTCTGTGGTGCCTGCTGGAGTTGCCACTAGCGTGATGACATCACAGTCGATGGTCATGTCCTGGGGAGGAGCGAGGGTGTCTGTTATCACTCCTAAGAAACTGGATAGGCTCTTCTTCACCTTCTCTGTGGTATCAGAGGAGCCCTCCACCTGAAACAAAGTGGGACAGGTGACATACCACAGTCAAATGAACTTATCTAATATGGGTCACTATGACCCATAGCTAACAAAATGGCTACACAGCCTGAGTTGACCCTTGTATTTATTTGTTGGATTGTAGTTGCACTCACAGGGCCCTACACACGCCAACACTCACTCCAACATTTGCTCACACACACACTCATTTATACTGACTCTACACACACCAACTCAAATACAATCATTATATACACTGCTGCTACTCTGTTAACCATATATTCTGATGCCTGGTCACCTTACCCCTATATATACAGTGCCTTGCGAAAGTATTCGGTCCCCTTGAACTTTGCGACCTTTTGCCACATTTCAGGCTTCAAACATAAAGATATAAAACTGTATTTTTTGTGAAGAATCAACAACAAGTGGGACACAATCATGAAGTGGAACGACATTTATTGGATATTTCAAACTTTTTTAACAAATCAAAAACTGAAAAATTGGGCGTGCAAAATTATTCAGCCCCCTTAAGTTAATACTTTGTAGCGCCGCCTTTTGCTGCGATTACAGCTGTAAGTCGCTTGGGGTATGTCTCTATCAGTTTTGCACATCGAGAGACTGACATTTTTCTCATTCCTCCTTGCAAAACAACTCGAGCTCAGTGAGGTTGGATGGAGAGCATTTGTGAACAGCAGTTTTCAGTTCTTTCCACAGATTCTCGATTGGATTCAGGTCTGGACTTTGACTTGGCCATTCTAACACCTGGATATGTTTATTTTTGAACCATTCCATTGTAGATTTTGCTTTATGTTTTGGATCATTGTCTTATTGGAAGACAAATCTCCGTCCCAGTCTCAGGTCTTTTGCAGACTCCATCAGGTTTTCTTCCAGAATGGTCCTGTATTTGGCTCCATCCATCTTCCCATCAATTTTAACCATCTTCCCTGTCCCTGTTGAAGAAAAGCAGGCCCAAACCATGATGCTGCCACCACCATGTTTGACAGTGGGGATGGTGTGTTCAGCTGTGTTGCTTTTACGCCAAACATAACGTTTTGCATTGTTGCCAAAAAGTTCAATTTTGGTTTCATCTGACCAGAGCACCTTCTTCCACATGTTTGGTGTGTCTCCCAGGTGGCTTGTGGCAAACTTTAAACAACACTTTTTATGGATATCTTTAAGAAATGGCTTTCTTCTTGCCACTCTTCCATAAAGGCCAGATTTGTGCAATATACGACTGATTGTTGTCCTACGGACAGAGTCTCCCACCTCAGCTGTAGATCTCTGCAGTTCATCCAGAGTGATCATGGGCCTCTTGCCTGCATCTCTGATCAGTCTTCTCCTTGTATAAGCTGAAAGTTTAGAGGGACGGCCAGGTCTTGGTTGATTTGCAGTGGTCTGATACTCCTTCCATTTCAATATTATCGCTTGCACAGTGCTCCTTGGGAGGTTTAAAGCTTGGGAAATCTTTTTGTATCCAAATCCGGCTTTAAACTTCTTCACAACAGTATCTCGGACCTGCCTGGTGTGTTCCTTGTTCTTCATGATGCTCTCTGCGCTTTTAACGGACCTCTGAGACTATCACAGTGCAGGTGCATTTATACGGAGACTTGATTACACACAGGTGGATTGTATTTATCATCATTAGTCATTTAGGTCAACATTGGATCATTCAGAGATCCTCACTGAACTTCTGGAGAGAGTTTGCTGCACTGAAAGTAAAGGAGCTGAATAATTTTGCACGCCAAATTCTTCAGTTTTTGATTTGTTAAAAAAGTTTGAAATATCCAATAAATGTCATTCCACTTCATGATTGTGTCCCACTTGTTGTTGATTCTTCACAAAAAAATACAGTTTTATATCTTTATGTTTGAAGCCTGAAATGTGGCAAAAGGTCGCAAAGTTCAAGGGGGCCGAATACTTTCGCAAGGCACTGTATCTACCTCTATCACTCCAGTATCCCTGCACATTATAAATATGGTACTGGAACTGACCCTGTATATAGTATGTTTGCTTACTTTCTCATGTTCTAGTTATTTCTATTTCTCGTGTGGTTTTGCTCTACCTTATGTTATCTTTAGAGTTACATTTTTATTGATTACTGCATTGTTGGGTTTAGAACTAGCAAGAAAGACATTTCACTTTACTTATGCACGTGACATTAAAACGTGAAACTAGTAAAGAACCAAATGGCCTACCGCTAGTTTGCTTCTAACGGCGCTTGCTGTGGCCACGATGGAGCACGCAGCGTCATGTTGCACCACGTTGGAGAACTCTGTCAGGTCACGCTTTATAAATTCGTATGCCTCTGATGACTGCAAAAACAATAAAACGTTGGAGTTACATGGACAAGTGCAAACAGAGTACAGTAATATGTATGCATTATCAGTGTACTCGGATGTCACAAGGATATTGATTTTCACCTTGTTTTATAATGAGTCATATTGAAGACATTAAATTAGCCTTTTGATGCACAGAACATAACACAACAGTTTGCGGCTCATTGTGATACTAGAGAGATAATCTGGGGATTCGTGCAGGCTACCTTATCTTTGACGGCCTGGAAGCTTTGTTGAAGCCAGCCTCCCCACCAACCGTCACAGCTTTCTCTGAAGTAAAGAGACATAGTGATGACAGAGTATTAAAACGTGATCAACAGGTACTAATGGTGAAATGCATAGCTTACATTTTAGCTATATAACTATTTAGCTAGGCCATTAACGACCAGGTCAGGCAGGATGACAATGCGCATGGCGCCGACAGAGATGGTCGCCTCGCTTCGCGTTCTTAGGAAACTATGCAGTATTTGATAACAATCTAGCCAACTTAGCTGAATTCCTAACCAACACCAGTGAATTTGCATTAGCTGTTAGCTTGCTAGCTAGATAGCGAACAAAGCTACGGTGGAAACCATGGAACTGTATTTTTCCAATCACTGTTAATATTTACAACACACTATTAATACGTCAGTCTCCGCGAACAGGCAGCAAACAGTTTGCTAGCCACTGCTAGCTAGCCATCGAGCTAAACAGCTGGTGCAATATTTTTGGTAAACAAAACCCGATTGACTCGAGAACAGACAAAGCAACTGATTGCATCGTTTTGAAATAGATGAATGTGGCAATAGCTAAATATGAATGGATGAATATATTACATGAAAGAAAAACATGCTGAGAGTGGGATATATTACGATGGTTAATTTATAAAACAAAAACTATTTTGCGACTTCACACTCACCCTTCAGCCATCTTCAGACCATGACATCACCAATATTTACTGAACTCTGACCCCACTGAATGAGGAAGAAGCTTGTAAAATGCAGTTTTTCAATTTGTATCTTCTTCTAGTAAATACAGTTTTAGGATAGATAGCTGATGTAAAATGTATTATTATTATTTTCCAAATTAATTATGTTAGCTATTAGCTAGCTACGCTCTTGGGCATTTCTTTAGGACTACGGTGTCTGCAAAGGATCAAGCTTCGCGTTGGTAGGCTGCTGCGCTGGCGTTGCTGGTGCAATAACTTTATGAAAACTAAATCTAACATTGCGTTCAAATTCTCCTTACAAAATGTATCATAATTGAACACCAACCTTGCACCCACTTGTATTTATTATCAAGTCCAGCTAAAGTGAAAGTTATCGAAATATTTCAGAATAAGCCTGGCTGAGTCAGTTGTAATAGGTTTGCATATTTGGCTAAGTATGCCCTTTCAAAGTTTGTATCACTAATTTTAATGGGATGCACATTATGCAATTACTTTTTAAATGGTTTATGAAAATGTTCATGGTCTATAGCCTATCCTTTTTAATTAGTTTGAGCTTGTTCAGTATTATAAATAAGGTCAAATCTGGCCTGCCAGTCAATAGCACTCTCTCCTAGAGAGAGGTCTGAAAATGTAGGTAATGTAGGCAACACATTATAAGATTTAACTCACCTAGCCACATGATTAGTAATCAAATCCGCCCGTATGTGACTCGATCTTTAATGGGTCTACATTAATTCCCAGACCAGTGGGTTGTTGACCCTATCCCAGCTGCGTTTCCCCCTCATCAGTATGCAGGGTGAAGGGATCCCGACTTTACTGAACTGATAGTAAAATGGTCAGGCTGCGAGCTTCTGGAGGAGAGCTCTCCCCTAATTGAAGATCCCCTGTATCCAGACGCAGCACAATGTGTGCGTATGTTCTCCAATATGTCTCTCCTGTCCAGACCCTCAATCCCCCTAATTGGCTCCTTCAGTTCCCTAATTAACGCTGTCGATCCTGTCTACTGCTGAGCCCAGGGTAACACACACCCTTCTATTGATTAGCATTCCTTCCTGTTAACTCATCCATCTGTGTCTATGGGGTGGGGGCCATCAGCTATCATGATCATGACTACTGCATACAATAGTGAATATTCGGACCACACAGTCTTTACTCTCCACTCATTTGAAAAAACGTGGGACTTTTATTTTCTCTGATGCTGCAGTGTATTGTGTCGCTTTCAGATATTTTTCTTCCTACTGAAAAAGCTGTTGAATTTTAGAATGTTTTTGCCCTTAATGTTTATATTTTGTTTTTGAGTGTAATTTTTTATGGATAAGTGCCAAATATTGTCAAGCTGTTCGTGGTAATGTAGAAATAGGCCTGCAGTCATTAAACATGACAAAACCTTTATATTTAAAGCCCTTTTACATTCACACATCCTATGTTATATGTGTTTGATGTGGATTGCCCTAAACGTGGGAGCATATTCACAGCATATGCTCCCAACATACTGAATATACTTCAGACAGCACATAACAGGTCAGCATATGGTAAAAGCACTATGATGACAACAGTGGCTGGTCATAATGGCCTAGAAAGGCACTGTCAGTATTGTATGATTTAAGATGCATATCAATTGCACACCACACAGACACACACCCTCACACCCTCACACACTCCCGCACCCTCTCCATCCTGCTGCTGCTGCTCCGTGGGTTAACACCATCTGCTAACGATCAGGAAACACCAGCTTTGCACAAGTCAATGTCCCTAATTATCCACCTAAAGGAGGGAGGACACCAAAGGGAGGCCGACCCCACTAATCCCCACAATGTGTTCTACTTCCCATTCCCACCTGTGCCCAAATAAAGGGGGGCCTAGTGGGAGGACCCAGGATCCAAGTGTCAGGGGACCAGGGACCAGGTGATGCCAGAGCGCCTGTCCCCACCACAGAAGGCCCCTCCCCGGGCTAGGCTGGCAGCTGCCTCCCCCCACTGGGACGTCCCACAGCTGACAGTCCCAGAGTACTGACAGGGGTTCTTTACAGTGTCAATAGCCCCATAAATTAGAGCTAACCGCCTTTGTGGCGGGCGATGTGTCAGGCCTTTTGGCCCAACAGTGCTTGTTACCATGATGAAATGTAGATTGAATGGAGGGGGCCTGTGTCCCAGGCACGAGAGCTTGGCCTCCCCCGGTCTTTGTGTCCCGTGCATGGCTATTGTCCAGCTCTATTCAGAGCTCTCATGGAGAAGGGGGTTGAAGGGGGACTGAGGAGTTACATCTCTTTATTTCTCCCCTGATCTCGACCTCATCCGTCAGCCATGGGAGGATAAGCATGTATTTTACACGCTTGATTTGTTGCTAAGTGAGGGTGAGCCATTGTTGTGGGTTTGAGTAAATACACGTCTGTGTCATCCATCCCACATATGTCATTGTGCTGAAGTGTTTGGTATAGTTAGTCAATCATTGACTATAACGTTTTAAAATATCATTGATTTCATGAAAATATATATTTTTTGATCTTTTAAAAACTGAAAAACAAAAACTTTGATATCCTCTGTTTTGATCTGTTGGTTTTCAAACACTTGAAATTGCAATGGTGCCATATGAGACTTGGTGTGTATTCTTACGTTGAAACATCCTAAGTAAAAACGGCACATATTTACTCTTATTGTTCTGATGTGTCATAGGTATGAATACAGGGACAGTGACAAATCCTCTGGCCCATAGATGAGAGGGCCACAGCCCTGTCCCCTGCCTGTGCCAGACAAAAGTGACGCGCCGTCCTGGCGCCCGCGCTGCCCTTTCATCTCCCACACCCTGTTGAGGTGAAGATGGATGATCCCAGAGCTCAGAGTGCCATATTCAGCCTCCCTCTGCAGCATTGCATTGTCTGGCCCTTCTCTCTCTCTTTAGCTCAGGGTAGACTTCTCCTCTCCCACCCCTCCCCTACCCTGCTCAGCACCACTAACTACTGCACCTCCCTGTGCAGTGCACAGGGATGGTAAACTGATAGGGATATTGTTCTTTGTGTTTTACTGTTGTAGTGCTACGTAGCCTGTTTCAGAATGAGAAAGACAAAAGACATGCTGAAAAACACATGCAAATAATATGGAAACAGATGTAGATAGATTTACAGCAATTTATGTCTCAAGCAAAACAGCAGAACATGTATTTTTTAAAAGGTTTAATTTAGGAAAATAAGACACCTGCAGAAGGACACAGCACTTTCCATCTTTGTCATTTGTTTCAGTAACACTGAATTTCCGATATTGAATAGCAATAGCAGATATTATAGCTGTTACATTCAAAAAAGAGCTTCAAGAACAATAGTATGAAATACAAAGCATAACCAAATTATCTGACTTAAATTATCTAAGTGTTTCTGTGTGTGCATTTAAATGTTTTCAATATAATCAAGGAATGTCATTTAGAAAAATAGCAGCGGAATACTCAATAGAAGATATATACAAAATATGTACAGGTCCTGGGGGCTACCAATGTTTTTTACAGTTCAACCAACAATTTATCTCAGTCCTCAGTCCACTACTTAGTCCTGGGGTGGGCACTGGGCCTCAACTACAGAGCTCAGTCCTGGGTGTCACCTGCTCACTTGCCCATGGAAAAGCTATGCAGGGTGGATGCGGTGGTTGGTAGAGGCTGGCAGAGCGAGCAGGGACAGGGCATACCAGGAAAGTGCCTGTAGGAGCTGGCTAGGTGGAGAGGGTCTTTCAGCAGGCTCTGTACGGGTGCATGGTGGAAGCCCAGGTAGCTTGCAGAGGGTGGTGAGTGTGGGGCTGGAGCCGGGAGAGGCGAAGGGTGGTGGAGAGCCGAGGCCGTGCTACCCACCAGGGAGTGCAGGGACTGGGCCAGGGGGTGTAGGGGGAGGTGAGCTGTGGGGGCCGGAGGGTTGATCCGGCGGTGGCTAGTGCGACTCTGGGAACCACCACCTCCATACACGTCCCCCACCAGCTTCTTCATCTCCTCCAGGGAGCTGGACAGCATGAGGATGTAGTTACGGGCCAACATCAGGGTGGAGATCTTGGAGAGCTTGCGGACGGAGGGCCCCTGAGCATAGGGCATGACCTCCCTCAGGCCGTCCATGGCCTGGTTCAGGTCGTGCATCCTCTTCCTCTCCCTGCCGTTCACCTTCAGCCTCAGGTCCTGCACGTCACCCTCTTTGAGGGTCTTGCTCTTGCCTCCCCCAGCACAGCGGTCAGTCCTGCCCTGCCCAGCGGCCCTGGCTGCCCCCTCCTCCCGGCAGTAGGCTTGGAACATCTTGTTGGAGAAGAAGCTGCCCATGGAGTCATCCACCACCAGATCTGGAGATGAGGAGCGGCTGGAGTTGGAGCCAGCGTCAGAGTCCATCTCAACAAATGATGTTTAGAAAATAAATGTAAAACACGAAAGTGGGAAAAAACAACTAAAACCACAAAGCAACTGAGGTTAGAGCCAAATATGTTTGTGAAAAGTTCTTGAAAACAAAAAACAAAAAGCTGGATCTTTCTTCACTCTCTGTTGTCTGAGTAGGAAAGCTCACAGTTCCCTGAGGGCCGATGCTCTCTCACTGTCACTTCTGTCAGAGTTCAGTAGATAGCTAGATACAGCAGGCGCAGGCTGTGTCTGGTTCTCGTCGGGGGTCTGTCCCCCTGCAGTCCTACAGGAGTGAATTTATACCCCCAACCCCAACAAAGGAACAATGAGGCGCATAATGAGACATTTAGACTCGCAGCCAATTGCAGAAGGGACACAATTTCACCCCTTGCAGCCCCACCCCGCCCTTTTACAGCCCCCACCTCCCTACGCCCACACCCACGTTTAACTCCCCTTCATCTCCTTATCTTCTGATCATCTCATACACAGTAGCCCTTCCCTGCAATCAAATGACCTAGTGGCCTCGTGGGTGGAATGTTATTCATATTTTTCATAATTTCATAATGAATTAACATTATTTTTTTAAAGACGCAGAAAATCCGGTGTGTCTATGTCAAGCGGTTTTGTTATATTTCAGTTTTCTGTGATGTATATAAAGTGTCAAATTGGAATGCAACCTCAAAATGAAAGTCTATAATAACCATGAGTGTGAGGTGTATACTATTGTTCCAAAGTAGATTTGTTTGACTACCAAGAAACACTCTGTGTGACCCTGATTTAGCCCATTGCAGTAAAGGTTTTTAACCAGAGCAAGCAAGTATTCACACGTACGTGTTAAGGCATACACAACACTGTGTTAACTTAACACAAGACATCTCACAGTCCATCAGACAACCCACACATTAGACTGACTCATAATGGTCCTCACGTGTTCGTGTGAAGATATAAAGGGCACAGTTTGTCACCAGGGGTCTACATTTGCAAGTATGTGAAGGCGTTAATGTAATGGTTACGGTGTGATAAACTGTGTTTAAATGACTAATGATTATTCCCCCTTTAGAGTCAGTGCCAGTGGGACACTGAAATATGTGTTGAATTCTGACATTCACCCAAGCAATGCGTAATGTAGTCAACATTAAAATGTATGTGCTGCCAGTGCTGGACATTGATCACCGTGATGTACATTGAGTACATGTAATGTTTGATGTGTTGCATTTCATTTGGAGGGAAATGTAACCAAATATTTAAAAAATACCTCCATCTCAATAAGAATGTGAAAATCAGGTCAGTAATGAACCGGAAATGTTTAGTACTGCCTCTTGTCTTCACTTAAAGGCTAATATAGTATTCTTGACATGGTCATATAAAATACAGTTCTATGAAACCCTGCATGTGGTGCTTAAACCTAGACAAGAACAGTGTTAATGGCAGGCTAAGTACAATTCAACTGTGGATAAAGACAATAGGGTCAGATTCAATAAGACTTAGCCCCCAAACAGTCTGCGAAATCACATCACTATCACTGGAAGGGGGTCCTGGAGAGGGGAGGAGGTAGTTAAAAAGATACTAAAGAGTGGGCGATGCATTGTCGTGCCCTCATTCAGCCGCAAAGCCCTTCAGATTGGGCCGGTTAACTTTCTAAGATCCTGTGTAGCGTGGCTATTCCTCCATGGCTCTGCAGTGGCCATAGAGGCTTCATTAACATCACTATAACACACACTACTGTGTGTGTGCTGGTTCATACGGACTCTGATTACTCACACAACACAGCTTATAACACTTTCCTGAAGTGACACAACACAGAATTTATGTAGATGTTATTTGCCATGGACACTTCTGAAAAGAGTGAGGATATTATCAACATGTATGTACGGTATATATGTACAGTATGTATGCCCACAACATGCTGAATTGCTTGAGAAAATACCACACAGTTGCTATATTCAAAGCCTACTGGGCACACGCTGGGTTTAATCAACATTGTTTCCAAGTAATTTCAATGAAATTACATTGAACCAGCGTAGAATAGACATTGAATTGACATCTGTGCCCAGTGGGAGAGAATCCTTTTCATTTGGTTGGATATTATCATGCATGGCTCCAGCATGCTGTCCAGATGTCTGGCTGTTTCTCTAATCACATGGCTGAGATATGAAGCCCAGCTCGATCTTTTCTCCGAATCACTCATTTTATTTTCACTAGCACATTTTTGTCTCTTGCTCTGGAATTTCCTGTGAAATGATGCCAACGCTAACCTAGGGGAAGTATTGTGGGTGGGAGTGTTGGTGAATACACCAGTGCCTGTGTGTTATGTTGTGTAGTTTCAGTCCTGATGAACAATGTCCCGATGGGCAGAAGTGGGAAGTGTAACTCACTTTTGTAACTATTCCTCCCGCTTGTCTAATGCAATACCAACCACGACTCTGCTACTTAGCTTCTCTGATTGGTGCACTGGTACTTCGGTCTCTCTGACTAAGCCTGACTCTAAGCCTGACTCTAAGCCTGACTCTAAGCCTGACTCTAAGCCTGACTCTAAGAAGTCGACGGTCTTATCGGTGCATACAGCTGTTGTATTTGTGGACACATTTAAATAGTGTTAGTGAAAACGGACCATAATGAAAATATATTGTTGTTGTCATTGTGATTCTTTGTGCTTTGGTTGCAATCACTGAAGAGGTAGGCTACCGCATTTACAGTGTGTGTATTTTGATAGCCTGTGATGATTGACTGTTTGAATGTAGTCTGTTCTGTAGTACAGGGGTGTCAAAGTCATTCAATGGAGGGCCTTGTATGTGCTGGTTTTGGTTTTTCCTTTAAATTAAGACCTAGACAACCAGGTGAGGGGAGTTTCTTACTAGTCAGTGACCTTAATTCATCAATCAAGTACAAGGGAGAAGCAAAAACCCACCGACATTCGGGCCTCCGTGGAATGAGTTTGACACGTGCTGTAATACATACATTTACTCTGTGTGAGTGCATGCATGTGTGTCTGTGTGCTCGTCAAACACACATGCGCAAACATAATTCAAGAGAGAATCAAGTGGGTCTACAGGACCCCCTACCTCTGTTCCTATAGGGGGGCTCTGCAGGGTTCCAAGGCTTGGCCAAGTCTCAGGGATCTTATAATTGGATAAACCTTGAGAGCCAACTTGGGCCATTTGTTCAGAACATATGGATTTGACCATCGTTAGGCTGCTAGCCAAAATGGCTGCAGGGGACTCAGACTCCTAATTGGGTTCGGTCCTAATTAAGTATGTGGGACACAATGGCTCTTATTTCGCTCTTTATTAGTCACACACACTTTATAATGGCTGATTTGACTTTCAAACAGGGACGATGTTCCACACTTCACATCAGGGATATCACTGTTCCATCTACTGTTATTCCTTTCAGGTCTATGGTCTACATATTTCTCTTCTTGAGGGAAGAGCATAAAGGTGACAACATTACCCCTTTTGGTGACAACAAGATTTAGGGAAATTATGAATCATTTCAATAGCTTGTATTTATACAATTAGACCCCTCAAATTCAACTCTGGACCTCGAAGCCAGTGCAACTGCTTTTTTTAATTGTTCCCCTCTAATCAGGGACTGATTTAGATCTGGGACACCAGGTGTCTGCAATTAATTATCAGGTAGAACAGAAAACCAGCAGGCTCTGGACCTTGTAAGAGTTGAATAACCCTGCCATATACTCCAGCCAGTACCGGGACAGGAACTCAGTCACTGTCACTAGCCGAATACCCCCCGGTTATTCAACCCTGCACCTTAGAGGCTGTTGCCGTATGTACATAGATATGGAATCAATGGTCACTTTAATAATGGAACACTTGTAACTTCAATAATGTTTACATACTGTTTAACTAATTTCATATGTACTGTATATACTGTATTCTAGTCAATGCCATCCTAGTCAACTATTGCTATACATATACTGTTGTATTCTACAGATATATTAAATATTCTATCCACATACTGTCCATAAGGTCTATACATCCCAGCACATACACATATATGTGTATGTATATATGTTTATAGTACCAGTCAAAGGTTTGGACACACCTACTCATTCAAGGGTTTTTCTTTATTTTTACTATTTTTGTACACTGTAGAATAATAGTGAAGACATAACAACTATGAAATAACACATATGGAATCATGAAGTAACCCAAAAAGTGTTAAACAAATCAAAATATAATTTATATTTGAGATTCTTCAAAGTAGCCAGCCTTTGCCTTGATGATGGCTTATCCTCTTCAGAAGAGTTAACTCTGGGTCTTCGTTTCCTGTGGCGGTCTTGTGGCGGTCATGAGAGCCAGTTTCTTCATAGCGCTTGATGGTTTTTGTGACTGCACTTGAAGAAACTTTCACTGTTGACGTTGAGACGGGTGTTTTGCGGGTACTATTTATTAAAGCTGCCAATTGAGGACTTGTGAGGTGTCTGTTTCTCAAACTAGATTCTCTAATGTACTTGTCTTCTTGCTCAGTTGTGCAACGGGGCCTCCCACTCCTCTTTCTATTCTGGTTAGAGCCAGTTTGCGCTGTTCTGTGAAGGGAGTAGAACACAGTGTTGTACGAGATCTTCCGTTTCTTGGCAATTTCCCGCATGGAATAGCCTGGATTTCTCAGAACAAGAACAGACTGATGAGTTTCAGAAGAAAGGTCTTTGTTTCTGGCCATTCTGAGCCAGTAATTGAACGCACAAATACTGATGCTCCAGATACTCAACTAGTCTAAAGAAGGCCAGTTTTATTGCTTCTTTAATCAGAACTACAGTTTTCAGCTGTGCTAACATAATTGCAAAAGGGTTTTCTAATGATCAATTAGCCTTTTAAAATGATGAACTTGGATTAGCTAACACAACGTGCCATTGGAACACAGGAGTGATGGTTGCTGATAATGGGCCTCTGTACGCCTATGCAGATATTCCATACTAAACAATCTGCCGTTTCCAGCTACATTAGTCATTTACAACATGAACAATGTCTACACTGTATTTCTGATCAATTTGATGTCATATTAATGGAAAATAATGTGATTTTCTTTTAAAAACAAGGACATTTATAAGTGACCCCAAACAGTTGAACGGTAGTGTACATATATATATATATATATACTGTATATATAATATAATACTCCAGATTCAAACATTGCTCATCCTAATATTTATATATTTCTTAACTGCATTCTTTTACTTTTAGATTTGTGTGTAATGTTGTGATTTGTTAGATATTACTGCACTGTTGGAGCTAGGAACACAAGTATTTCGCTAAACCCGCAATAACAATGGTTAAATATTTGTATTCGACCAAAACAATTTGATTTGATTTGATTAATGAACAACATGTGAAAAACCCATTAACAACATGAGAGTAGGTGAACAGTCCTGCTCTGTCTGCATGTGTAAATGTGAGAGCCTCGTAAAACCCTCTCTCCTTCATTGTTATTCATGTGTTTACAGAAGCGATGGGCCACACACAGAGAGAGAAGGGATGAAAGAGCAGCCAACCTCCGCTCTCTTTTACCCTGAATTGAAGTGTTTGACTTTCCTCTCTGACCGGTGCCTTTAAAGACCTCTCTCTCTATTCAGGGCCTCCGTGAGTTTCCATTTTGAGGTTTAGGGACCCCTTCGGCCACCTCTTGGGGTTCACGTCCTATGAAAGTGCTCAGGTGACCAGAAAATTAGGGCATTATCACAGGCATATGCTTGTAGCGACAGAGGATCAGGCCAGATTAGACCCATCATGGCTCAATAAAGTACTAAACTGAGGAGTAAACACTGGCCTGTGTACCGTGTGGCTCCGCTACTCTCTCTCTGACATTGTTGAACAGGATCAGTAGAGATGCTCTGTACACATCAGGCCTTAATCTGGACCTACGGGTGACAGGACAACACCACAGAAGACAACAGAATCAAAACCAAAGACAACAACAGTAACGACAGAAAGAGAGATAGACTGGCAAGAGACTCTCATCATCTTTCCATCTCAAACCCTCACTTTGTTTTTGAAGTTTGCCGTGGGACAGATTCCCCAAAAGCCGTCCGGCAATGTTATCAGAAAAATATATTTAGGGTTTGATTCATTTGCTCACTTCAACTGTCTGCAAAAGAGTTATCAAGTTGTTTCAGAGTTTAGATGAACAGCCTTACAAGTGTTCTGTGAACAGGGAGCGCAGCCCATTGTCATCACGGAGCACTAGCACAAACAGCACTGTGATTTATTCATTTACACAGTCTGAAACAATTGCATTATCTCAACCATAAAAACAAGACAAGGATGCTATGAAATTCCCCCGGGATGTTTATGAGTCACTTAAGAGTCCAATAACTTTCCCTGCACGCTGTTCTTTAGGTCCCTTAATCTTTAAGCGGCTGTGGCTGGGACCCTGCTGTGGGGACTTGAGGGAGAGGGTCCCTGCCGCTCCCTGGGCCCAGGGACAGAGGCTGATTATGGTGGGATGAAAGGAGCCGTGGCCCTGTCTTCTGGACCTGAATGGAGCTCAGTCAGCAGGCTGTCCCATATACAGCTCTGCTCCATGCTGCTAGCGCTTCATAAATTACACCACAACTACCACAGAGAGCGCAGGGGAGCCCGGCGGGGAATAAAGAGAGAAAGGGAGAAAGGGAGAGAAAAGAGAGAGGGTTGTCAGTGACATTGAGGGGACAAGCCCAGGTCCAGTAGAGGAGCAGACCCTTGTAAGGGTGAGAAGGCCCAGTCCAGCAGCTCTCCATCAGGTGTCAAAGACCACCATCACTACCCCCTCACTGGGTCGCTCACACACATTGCCTGGTGGTCTCTGGCTCAAAATGCCACAAAAAATTAAGGGTACACTACATACCTAATTTTACCTACTTCAGTGGTTTACTTTCTGTTAGGCATACACTATCTGTGGTTGGTTGCCTACAAATGCTACTAGGCTATTTGCAGAGAGACACATACAGTAGTTCTCCCTGCGACACAGTGCAATCTTCTCAACAGTGCATCCGGTGACGTCATCTTCTTTGCCATGTGAATGATGTGACAATACCTTCACCAACACTTGATCCTGGATAGTCTAGTCTGTGAGTAGATTAGGAAACAGATTAAGCCAGTGCAGTATCAATCTAGAATCATAACTACCAATAAAGTCCTGGTACCTATTGATCTATTCTAACAAGGACATTTCTTGCATCAAATAGTGTGAATTCAATTGGCTGATCAAATGATCTCTCCAGCTTTGTATTGGATAAGACATTTATCACAATCTCTTTCATCACAAACAAAAAAAACACACATACACAACACACACACTTCTTTTCGGAGCCCAGTGTATCAGAGTACCATTGTGCCGGTCACACTTTTGAACAGTTGGCTGCTCACTGGTGCGTGGAGAACGCTTTGTGTCCCCAATCTGCACACTTCTGCCACAGTGCAGTCCCTCTGTCCCCTCCACATGCCCCTCGGTGTCATCCTGCCTGACAACAAGGGGACCTGCCACCAAATAATCTCTCCCCCCAACGCCCAGGCACGACTCCTGGCTTTCATCAGCACCATTGTTTCAGCCTGTTACCTCCGCTTGTGCTCCCTCACCAAGGCAACGCACCCCTCTTCCCCCTCACCCCCCTCGTCCCGGTCCCATCTGCGGAGAGAGGCTGCCATGTGTCCATTGAGAGGGCGCTGTCGGTGACGCCACTGTATGTGAAGTACATGATGCGCTCCTATTGTCTGTGGTCAACACAGAGCTACTTAATGCTGACCCCAAGGTCACAGCACACAAAACACAAGTGTTGGTGGTCACTGTGCCTCCTCATTCCCCAATGATTGACAGGATGTGGAGGGTGTGTGTGTTTGTGTGTGCCATCCTCCTCAAGAGGTGCGCAGGCCCTTTCAAATCTACTGTGCTCCTCCTGTCTATCAGCTCTTTGATGGCATCAGCCTGGTTAGAGACACACAACTGGGTTTATTGGCTGATGGTTTGATGAATATAAATTAATAACTGCAATTTATTTCAATGGGCACATGCCTTGTCAGGACATTAAAGGACTGTGAATGCACGGTTTATAGAGCTGTAATGCGTTATGCCTGATTTGCCAAAGACACCCAAAGTGCTTATTCTTGTAGTGAAAAAAACTAAAGCTGTGACATATTTAGGGTAGTAGTTGTAGTTGCTGTTTCATTCACACACAATTTCATTCACACACACACACACACACACAATCTAGCACAGATGGGCTAAGGTGAGAGATTAAGAATATCCATTAAATGCTCATTCACATTCAGGCAGGTCTGAATTCTAATCATGAGATCAGCTCTGCTTGTGCATGTCACAACCCTTGTGAAAACCACAGTATCTGTAACGTTCGTCTTTGGGAGAAAGAGAGGAGGACCAAGGTGCAGCGTGGTAAGTGTTCATCTTGTTTTAATAAAAAAATACTGAACACTGAACAAAACAATAAAACGACAAAACGAACAGTCCTGAACGGTGAAACAAAACACAGAACAGAAAATAATCACCCACAACTCAAAAGTGAAACCAGGCTACCTAAGTATGGTTCTCAATCAGGGATAACGATTGACAGCTGCCTCTGATTGAGAACCATACCAGGCCAAACACAGAAATCCCAAATCATAGAAAAAAGAACATAGACAACCCACCCAACTCACACCCTGACCATACTTAAAACAAAGACATAACAAAAGAACTAAGGTCGGAACGTGACAGTATCCTACAGATGTAACAGTCAAGGACTTACAGATGGTCAGGATATCTCCAAGCAAACACACAAACACAGGCATACCTGCACCCACGTACTCCCACTCCTACAGAAACCCAAATTCTCACTGCCCTCTCCACCTAAATAGGTCCTGTTCCACTCTGATAGCCGGACAATAGAGAGGACACGACCCTGTGGCTCATCGGCCTCCTGTTGTTTAACTAGCGGAACAGGAGTTATTGAACAGGGCTGAGGGGGATGATGTTTCAGACCTGCCCTCTCTATAGGCTCTGGATGGATCAAAGACAATTCATTCAGTATGTCACTGTATCACTACCACGGAAATGCCAATAACATCAATGTCGTGGCCCTTGGTGATAATGTCAACATTGTCATTATGACCATCATGAATTGTCTAATCGTCAATTTTAATCATTAGGAATTCAGCATCAGATGTTAGCCAGCTCATCATTCTTATCATGGGCAAATGGGCACCCTCATAGATATTATGCCCTCCAAATACACCTCTGCTGTTTTCAATCAGGATCTCAGCGATCTTTGCCTCTTTACCTGCATCCTCTATGGGTCTGTCAAACAACTACCCCTCATCACTGTCAAACGCTCCCTAAAACACTAATCGACCTGGCCCGGGTATCCTGGAAGGATATTGACCTCATCCCGTCAGTCGAGGATGCCTGGTCGTTCTTTAAAAGTAATTTCCTCACCATCATAAAAAAGATTGCCCCATTCAAAAAATGTAGAACTAAGAACAGATATAGCCCTTGTTTCACTCCAGACCTGACTGCCCTCGACCAGCACATAAGCATCCTGTGGCGGACTGCACTAGCATCGAATTGTCCCTGTGATATGCAGCTTTTCAGGGAAGTCAGGAACCAATACACGCAGTCAGTCAGGAAAGCAAAGGCTAACATTTTCAAACAGAAATTTGTATCCTGTAGCTCTAACTCCAAAATGTTTTGGGACACTGTAAAGTCCATGGAGAACAAGAGCACCTAGGCTAGGTAACACAGTCACCACCAATAAATCCACGATAATCAAGAATTTCAATAAGCATTTCTCTACGGCTGGCCATGCTTTCATCCTGGCTACTCCAACCCTGGCCAACCCTGGACCCTCTCTTTCTAAAATTATCCACGCCCATTGTTGCAACCCCTATTATCAGTCTGTTCAACCTCTCTTTCGTATCGCCCGAGATCCCTAACGATTGGAAAGCTTCCGTGGTCATCCCCCTCTTCAAAGGGGGTGACACTCTAGACCCAAAGTGTTACAGACCTATATCCATCCTTCCCTGCCTTTCTAAAGTCTTTGAAAGCCAAGTTAATAAACAGATCACTGACCATTTCGAATCCCACCGTACCTTCTCCGCTGTGCAATACGGTTTCCGAGCTGGTCACGGGTGCACCTCAGACACGCTCAAGGTAGTAAACGATATTATAACCGCCATCAATAAAAGACAGTACTGTGCAGCCGTCTTCATCGACCTGGCCAAGGCTTTCGACTCTGTCAATCACCGTATTCTTATCGGCAGACTCAACAGCCTTGGTTTCTCAAATGACTGCCTCGAATGGTTTACCAACTACTTCTCAGACAGAGTTCAGTGTGTCAAATCGGAGGGCCTGTTGTCCGGACCTCTGGCAGTCTCTATGGGGGTACCACAGGGTTCTTTTCTCTGTATATATCAACGATGTCACTCTTGCTGCGGGTGATTCCCTGATCCACCTCTACGCAGACGACACTATTCTGTATACATCTGGCCCTTCTTTGGACACTGTGCTAACAAACCTCCAAACGAGCTTCAATACCATACAACACTCCTTCCGTGGCCTCCAACTGCTCTTAAACACTAGTAAAACTAAATGCATGCTTTTCAACCGTTCGCTGCCCTATTTACAAAATAGCCTCCAACACTCTACTCAGTAGACTGGATGCAGTCTATCACAGTGCCGTCTGTTTTGTCACCAAAGCCCCATATACTACCCACCACTGCGACCTGTATGCTTTTGTTGGCTGCCCCTCGCTACATATTCGTGGCCAGACCCACTGGCTCCAGGTCATCTATAAGTCTTTGCTAGGTAAAGCTCCATCTTATCTCAGCTCACTGGTCACGATAACAACACCCACCCGTAGTACACGCTGCAGCAGGTATATCTCTCTGGTCAACCCCAAAGCCAACACCCCCTTTGGCCGCCTCTCCTTCCAGTTCTCTGCTGCCAATGACTGGAACGAATTGCAAAAATTGCTGAAGATGGAGACTTATATTTCTCTCACTAACTCACTAACTCACTAACTTTAAGTATCAGCTAACCGATTGCTGCAGCTGTACATAGCCCATCTGTAAATAGCCCATCCAATCTACCTACCTCATCCCCATATTGTTTTTTATTTACTTTTCTTCTCTTTTGCACACCAGTATTTCTACTTGCACGTCATCATCTGCACATCTATCACTCCAGTGTTAATTTGCTAAATTTTAATTACTTCGCTACTATGGCCTAGTTATTGCCTTACCTCCTCACGCCATTTGCACACACTGTATATAGAGTTTCTTTTTTTCTATTGTGTTATTGACTGTACGCTTGTTCATTCCATGTGTTGTTGTTTGTGTCGCACTGCTTTGCTTTGTCTTGGCCAGGTCGCAGTTGTCAATGAGGACTTGTTCTCAACTAGCCTACCTGGTTAAATAAAGGTGTTCTCAACTAGCCTACCTGGTTAAATAAAGGTGTTCTCAACTAGCCTACCTGGTTAAATAAAGGTGAAATGAATAAAATAGATAAAAAATCAGGATCATCATTCACTTCTATCAAGATCAAAACTCCCAGTTATCTGATTGTTCTTTCCTTTCTCTAAAATGACCCTCTAGACCAGAGGAATTTTGAGGCTGGTAGATCTGATTAATAGGATGGAGCTAGCTTGCAGCTCTATCTTCTGACTGTTATGTTTTCTCATTAGGCCAAACAGGCACCTGTTCCTCATATGATTCTACAGGTGGAAGTCATATAGATGTGTGCGTAGCACTTTTCTTTTCCTGTTGGAGAGTCGCAGGGCCCTGAGAACCTGCCCTGCTGAGTGTGGCATTAAATATCAATACGCGTCTATGATGGTCATAAATGCAGGGCTTAGAGAGCGAGGGAGCGATGAAAAGAGAGATGCATTGACCTCACCTGCCATTTGTATCAGGAGGTCGGGCGGATGGTGTAGAAGAGACTGTTGTAGACAGGGCAGTCCCCGGTAGGGGGCTCCAAACCCAATTACTTTATTTACTATAAAAAATCTATAAATTGGAACTCAGTCTCCAACAGGAAAAGAAAAGTCTCAACGTACTGCAATTTCGAAATTTGGTTGTGCATCAGCAGTTTGGCCCATGTCAACAAACATTTTCTAAGATTGGTAAGTTAGTCTTGCCAGCTACTGTATCTAAACTTGTAGTAATCATGTTTAAATTACTGACTGGCTACGCAGGGCACTTGCCCAGGGGCCCTGTCCTCCAGGTGTCCTCCATTGATTTTGTTGTCAATCTCACTCAGATATCGGATCAACATGGCATAAGTCATGGCAAAATGTGTAGAATTGCAGCAAACTTGCTTTAAAAATGAAATATTTCCTCTATGCCCCATGGCAAAATGTATAGAATTGCAGAATACTTTTGTCTGTCTGACTGTGATACTGATATTCAATTATCAATCCTTTATCACTGATTGATAAATTGATTGTCGACCTGTAATTGATTTGCAATTTATTTTCTGCAATCTGTATTTCATTATCCTCTTCAAGCCGACTTTCACTAATATGATCTTTGCATTGAGGAAGATTGATTGATTTGTAATCCTTTTATTCAGTATAATGTCAAATAATAACATCCTAAGCAGAGTAAAAACCATTCCAAATTAATGTGCAACACACTTTAGGGATCCACAAGGCATTAATGCGCTGTAGATTTTAAGGCAGAGTACACAGTACTTAAACAAAAAGCCTAATTAAAGTACAGCTCTACTGACTGCACCACAGTATATTCGGGAGACAGTGGGTTGAAGGGGGACGGGCTAAATTCCGGCCCTTAAAACATTAACCGTGTCCCTACAAAGGCCCAGGGAGCTATGGGGCCGAGCTGGGGACGGAATGGTGAGCGAGTGGGCTGGACGCTGGTTAACCATTGCAGGGCCAGGGCTGAGAGGGGTCATGCCTTATTGTTTAGTTAGCAGCTCTGCCCAGGCCACTGTTAGCAGTGTAGAGACAGGTCCTGGCAGCCGGAGTGAGCCAATACAAAAGCCGTCGGTCCCGAAAGACTCAGATGGAGATGTATGGGTCCGAGCTGGGGTAGTCAACACGTGGGATCCCCGGTCATAAAAACCCAAAGAGGGACAGCTTGGACAGGGTGAGCCCCCCTCTAGTCCTCTTATGTGTCTCTGGTGTGTGACAGTGATGGACGGAACATGAGACCTTCCAGACATGGCCTCATTTTCACGATGTGGGCGAAGGCAGGCACAAAGGCGGTGCCAGCCCATTAGGACTTGGGCTCCATGCCGTTCAGGCTGGCTGGAGGGGGCCTCTCACTGCTGCACAGAGGCCACAGGGCTACTCTGCCATGGCCTCTCTACGAGGCCTGGGTTGTTTTGTTTCGCAGAAAAACCTAATAAAAAAATATCCTTAATTGGTGCTCAATAAAATTTGCATCTGCAAGCATATTAGATTTCCTCTCTCCTCTTCTGACATTCTCTCCATCAATGACCCCATTCCAGCCATTCACTTTCAGTCTTTATCCCAGTTTTATTGGGCATCCGAGAAAGAGGAAACTCCTGTAAGATTGCACCATTCCCCCTCCACGTCTCCTCCCACCAATTCTACGATGTCTTAAAGAATTGCCTTCTGCTGCGCTGCTGAAAGGCTCTGAGGAGACTGATAATAATACATAGCCTAAATTGAATGTTGTTATGTTAAACTGAGCAGAAGGGATGGATTCACTAGCAGATTTGAATAGTGGTCACAGTTTTTTATTTTTTTTAATCGTTATTTAACTAGGCAAGTCAGTTAAGAACAAATTCTTATTTTCAATGGGGCAGAACGATTTTTACCTTGTCAGCTCGGGGATTCGATCTTGGAAACTTTCGGTTACTGGCCCAACACTCTAACCACTAGGCTACCTGCCACCCCCCAAAAAATATGTTTTGATGTTTCTAGACAACAAATTAACATGTTTAAATACACACAGACCTAAATATACAGATGTTGTGATAAGAATTACCGTACCATTAGATACCATACCAGAATATCATGCATCTTAATGAATTCACCACAGTTATGACATTCCTAAATTCACATTACAGCCAACAATAACAAACATCTCCCAAAATCTATTTCAGACAAGTTTATAGACATGTCAATGGAGAGCCTGAAATATAATCCCAATAACTTTGAACGGCAAGTCTATTATAGTCTGTCAGGCACCATGGGAAATCATCATCCAAGTGGAAACAGAGGAGGTAAAGGGTTTGGAGACGTCATGACATCTTTATGAATGTAATAATATGGCTGATGGGAGCATCAACTGACGAAAAACGTTTGAATGATCATGATCAACATTTTAACTTTAACCCATCAAAAATGAAATGTAGCTGGTGGTAGAAGCTGTAAGAAGACGGGCTCAGTGTAATGACTGGGATGGAGTTAGTGCTACGATATCAAATGCATCAAACATATGGAAACGGTTCCATTCCATGAACTCCATTCCAGCCATTAGAATGAGCCCGTCGTCCTGTAGCTCCCCCCACCGAACAGATGCCTAACAAAGCACAACGTAATAATAACATGGATAATAATCTCTAAGGAGGGGTCACATTACAGTGTATTCAACTGTCATCCTTAACATTGCACATATCGTTATAAAATGAAGACTAAAGTGGCTTAAACAGTGTTCCGCTCCCAGCCAGGGACGTCCTAACCCCTAAGGATGTGGTTTAGGGCCGAAGATGGCAAAGTTTTAACTAGAGGATGAGAGAAAAGTTGCTGTGCAGTTGTTTCTCCAAGCCCTGTTAACCTAAAAAGTGTACTTCTCAGAGTTACCTAAGAGGAGGGTTTCGGTTGGAGAATAGTTAAGGGCGAATGTTGTTTCTGGTGGGATGCATGAATGGATATATATATATATATTTTTTTTTTCCATTGTGTATCCCCTAACAACAAAATGTTTCAAATGTTGTATTATTAGCAAGGTCATGCATATTTTCCAATGTGACTGACTAATACTGTTATAGACAAATATAGCCATCCATAAAGTTACATGGAATTAATATACAGTGGGGCAAAAAAGTATTTAGTCAAAATGAGAAAAAAAATCCAGAAAATCACATTGTAGGATTTTCAATGAATTTATTTGCAAATTATGGTGGAAAAAAAGTATTTGGTCACCTACAAACAAGCAAGATTTCTGGCTCTCACAGACCTGTAACTTCTTCTCTAAGAGGCTCCTCTGTCCTCCACTCGTTACCTGTATTAATGGCACCTGATTGAACTTGTTATCAGTATAAAAGACACCTGTCCACAACCTCAAACAGTCACACTCCAAACTCCACTATGGCCAAGACCAAAGAGCTGTCAAAGGACACCAGAAACAAAATTGTAGACCTGCACCAGGCTGGGAAGACTGAATCTGCAATAGGTAAGCAGCTTGGTTTGAAGAAATCAACCGTGGGAGCAATTATTAGGAAATGGAAGACATACAAGACCACTGATAATCTCCCTCAATCTGGGGCTCCACGCAAGATCTCAACCCGTGGGGTCAAAATTATCACAAGAATGGTGAGCAAAAATCCCAGAACCACACGGGGGGACCTAGTGAATGACCTGCAGAGAGCTGGGACCAAAGTAACAAAGCCTACCATCAGTAACACACTACGCCGCCAGGGACTCAAATCCTGCAGTGCCAGACGTGTCCCCCTGCTTAAGCCAGTACATGTCCAGGCCCGTCTGATGTTTGCTAGAGAGCATTTGGAAGATCCAGAAGAAGATTGGGAGAATGTCAGATGAAACCAAAATATAACTTTTTGATAAAAACTCAACTCGTCTTGTTTGGAGGACAAAGAATGCTGAGTTGCATCCAAAGAACACCATACCTACTGTGAAGCATGGGGGTGGAAACATCATGCTTTGGGGCTGTTTTTCTGCTAAGGGACCAGGACGACTGATCAGTGTAAAGGAAAGAATGAATGGGGCCATGTATCGTGAGATTTTGAGTGAAAACTTCCTTCCATCAGCAAGGGCATTGAAGATGAAACATGGCTGGGTCTTTCAGCATGACAATGATCCCAAACACACCGCGCGGGCAATGAAGGAGTGGCTTCGTAAGAAGCATTTCAAGGTCATGGAGTGGCCTAGCCAGTCTCCAGATCTCAACCCCATAGAAAATCTTTGGAGGGAGTTGAAAGTCTGTGTTGCCCAGCAACAGCCCCAAAACATCACTGCTCTAGAGGAGATCTGCATGAAGGAATGGGCCAAAATACCAGCAACAGTGTGTGAAAACCTTGTGAAGACTTACAGAAAACATTTGACCTCTGTCATTGCCAACAAAGGGTATATAAGAAAGTATTGAGATAAACTTTTGTTATTTACCAAATACTTATTTTCCACCATAATTTGCTAATAAATTCTTTAAAAATCCTACAATGTGATTTTCTGGATTTTTTTTCATCATTTTGTCTGTCATAGTTGAAGTGTACCTATGAGGAAAATTACAGGCCTCTCTCATCTTTTTAAGTGGGAGAACTTGCACAATTGGTGGCTGACTAAATACTTTTTTACCCCACTGTAATTATTTCTAGGTCAACATTCCTTCTGAATCGGTAGGCTGTAGGGTCAAACCAAACATAGAGAGAGACCCTAGTTTCCAGTTTCGCCGTGAGGTCCAGTGGTTGTGCCCTGAATGTGGCAGTGGGAGAGGGAACTCTTTCAGAGTGGGGATCCATGATATATCACATATTTTGGGAAAGTGAGTGTTAAAGAGCGGGAACTTCCCCTGTCTTTGTGATGTGGGGGTGAGAGGGGAAATGGATCAGGTCACATTCACAAGACCTCAGGATTTGGTTAGATAAAGACAACATGATCCTCAATTGATCCCCTTTCATGATCCCCTTTCACACTGGGTTCTCCCCTGATCACATGCTGTCATACACACACTGGGTTCTTCCCTGATCACATGCTGTCATACACACTGTGGAATGTGGTGAAGTGAACGGGAAAGCTCATATTTACCACAAGGGTTTAAAGGGGGGGGGGGGGGGGGGGGCATTGCAAACAAGAAAGATTTGGGAAAGATTTGTTACCATTTCTGAATCTTCATAGATTATTAGATGTCTTTAAGTTTACAGTCTTGCTTTCAGCTTTCAGCTAGCATTTTATCATTTGTTATCTCTTGTGGTTATTTGGCTGTTCTCTGCTGCTTTTTTGTCCATCAGATAAGATGGGTCTGGACTACCTTCATAAGAGCTTGTGCTCCCCCTAGTGGTACCAATCACACATGCCATCTGTTTATTTGAAGTAATTCTATAGTACTGCAGTGCTGTGCAGTGAATCATACCACCCAGAGGCTGTAGAGTTGTTCTTCCAGCAATCAATTAAACATCATTCCAACTGGTGTAGAAAAACCTAGCACCAAGATATATAGTCACAGTACAGAATATTCTGTATCTATGCAAACACTGTTTTACTGTACTTCTAATGAAATGTAACCTTTTGAAATGACCTGAATTCTGAAAACCATAGTAAGATACTGTATGGGCCAGTCATATGTTTGATTTCAAGGGAAGACGTCATGTCACCACAGCCAACGCCAACATTGCACATCATATTAGGTTCTGTCACACAGGCACAGAGGGCCTTCTTAAAATTCAGACTTGAGGCTTTTAAAAAGGACCTCAGTGCTCCATCACAGAGCAAAAGATTAATCTTGGATGTGTTTTCTGAGAATCACTCATTTCCGCTCGCAGGATGAATAATGCAGTGGAGCCAGCTGATGAGGCACATTTGTGTGGCAGGTTGGCGCAGGGGAGAGTTATGCAAGAGTGAGAGAGAGAGAGAGAGAGAGAAAGAGAGAGAGAGAGAGAGAGAGAGAGAGAGAGAAAGAAAGAAAGAAAGAAAGAAAGAAAGAAAGAAAGAAAGAAAGAAAGAAAGAAAGAAAGAAAGAAAGAAAGAAAGAGAGCTGAGGCTGAGGCTGAGGCTGAGGCTGAGGCTGAGTTTAGCTGGTCTAGTCTTTGAAGTGGCAGCCACCTCACCACCACCACTTCCCTATGGGATCTATACTGCTATACCCTTGGGATTCTACCCATCCTGATGTTGGTTCCATCTGCCCTCAGTTACCTTAGAGAGGGACTCTCAGTATGGATGAGGTGCTGATTTGGTTTTGAAAGTAGGAAGCCATTTACTGATAGAGTTCCCTCAGGATGACACAATCTGGGAGATGAGAAGGCAAGTCCTTATCCATTGGCACATGTAAGTAATGACAAGGTTTGGATGGTAGATCAGGGATTGATTGTCATAGGATATTTATGACGGGCATAGAGTAGTTATCACCATTAACGTTATTCATGCATCATTCATTATTAAGTTTGTGTTATGTCTGAAGATATTATACTAAAAGGCATCAAGGGGAGGAGATACATCTCTGTTTACAAGAGTGTGGGTAAACCTCCTTATCTCTCCATCTCTCCCCTCTCTATCTTTTCTCTCTGTCTCTCCTCTCTCCCCTATCTGTGAGGTGAAGGTGTGCTCTCCATATTTAATGACATCAGGGTGGCTGGAGGAGGGGGACGAACATCCAGGCAGACACGTAGGTTCAAACATTTATGAGCGTAAATGCACAAAGCGAGGCCAAGGAGAACACCTCCTCCCCCAGGAGAACTAAGGCTGCCAGAAAACTATTAACTCATAGCTGCCAACAGAACAGTAGGATGGAGCAGGTGGTAGATATTGCCCTTCACTAATATTTATTTATTTCACCTAATGATTTGGAAGGGAGGTACAATGTATAAGGTAATCTGATCCTAGATCTGTGGTTAGGCCGGAGCGAGTACTGCCTGTGTGCTTGTTACTTTAGTAGGCCTCTGATGTTAGGTCTGTGTTAATCAACCTCCCCTCCATGGACCGGCACAAGCCGGTAGCTAGGAGGCTTAGGATGCTCTACAGTAAAGCACAGGGTTACATTTCACATGTCCTTCTTCTAAATTTGACTAAATCCTACAGATTCCATTTTCTGTTCAAATTTTCACCCAAAAAATGTGTAGTTGCCTGAATATCAATCTCTGCCCGTAAAACTATAATTTTGAATAAAACATCCTATTCTTTTCCAACTGCTGATGCGGAGTAGAAGTGGATTATAGAATCGCACTCACACGCTGCAGATAAACTGTCATATTATTGCCTTTCATTTCTTTCCAAATTTGCAGCTCCAAAGATCCTAGAATTTGGGAGAGGAAGCTGAGATATCCTGGGGCACTGGAAGCCTGTTCTCTTTTCATTATTTCCCCTCCCTCCTCTGTTGCTCTGAAAAGTCATTTAATTCTGCGTCCCGTTTTTAAGTTGTGAGAAAGAGAAGGAGAGGAGAAGAGGAAAAGCTGGAGGGGCTCACGACTCTGTTACCTCCCTCCCTCCTCCTACGATTCCTCTGTCATTGAACATGAGCTGGTTAATGACAGAGATATTGATAGCCTCCCGCCTGCTGGGACAAACATTTAGTTTTCAGTAGGGCATATAACGAACATAGAGAGGGCCTGGTCAACTATCTCATCACTAGGACTTTGAGGAGTCTTTTCAAGTCAGGGACATCAGTTTTATGGGCTGTTTATGGGATAACAAACATTACAAGCCATTTCACTGACCTTCATGAAAAGGGAGAGTATGTGAGAGAGTATGAGTATGAGCTGGAGGTATGGTCACTCTATCAGGTTGACCTCTAAACCCTCTGACCCCACACATGTTTGTGGCCTCACAGAGGAGAGATTAAACATCACAACAGAGATCCCAGCCAGACCTGATGAGTCAGCCCTACACCATGCACACAGCAAACAGCTGAGGCCGAGATAAACTCAGACTCCCTGTTCCTTGTGTGTGTCTGTGTCTGCTTACCAGTAATATTTACTGTGCTCCCTGGTGGCCGTACTGCCTGCTCTGTAACACTCCCACTGCACAGACTGTCAGTGTGACTCAGCTGCAGGTCCACGACTACATGGGGAGTGATCGAAAGAGCTGAACACAGAGAGATCAGAGTACTACCAAGTCTTCCACTGGGGAGAGGGTTTACTATGACTGACAGAGGGCGCTATGGAGCTCTGCACACACCACCAATCCTGGCAGCAAAAGTGTCATTGTGTCTCATGTCAAATAAGAACCGTTTCCTGTAGAAGACAAAGAGCCCTGGTTGGTGGTGTTACATCACTTTACAGGCGTCCTCACCAGGGCCTCTATGGTAAACCTCATGTAACCCAGTCATTGGGTTCATTGGGCTGAGTGTAAAAGTGGGGAGGTTAAGGAACATCCACATTAGGAGAACATATTCTCCGGGGCAGACTGGTTACATAAGTCATAAGGGGATTGGCTAAACTTTGACAACGCTGAAATGATTTAGTAAACCTCTGCCAATAAAATCTAGTAAGACGTTTTCCCATCCACCCTCAGATTACACCCAGACAGTCCAAGCCTAATTCTTGCTTGAGAAATAATATTTAGCTGAAAAGCTATTTTTGTCCATTTTAATAGAAAACTATTACAATAAGGTACTTAATTGTTACCCAGAAATGATTTGAGAAAGAGACAGAAAATAGAGAGAAATAGAGAGACATTCAGAAAGAGAAAGACAGAAATAGAGACAGACAGAGAAAGATAGTTTTAAAAGAGTATGAGATTTTCCCGGCCTGTTGTTCACAGGCATCTCATCTGTGGGGGTATTACATCTCCCAGAAGGCACAGCAGCAGCACAGACAAGTCTTGGTGCGTCTCCAGACACAGCTTCACTCCTCTTACATACACATACACACCACACTGACACACACAGACACACACATTGTCACAGAAAGAGAGAGCACATACTTGAGTCTTAGCCTAGAGAGAGACAGGGAAAACTCATGTGCCTCATCAGGCAGAGAGAGGGACTATGACTCTGCTCTGAGGAATTATAGCTGGCAGACGTGTGGACTCGAGTCACATGACTTGGAGTCGAGTCAGACTCGAATCACAAATATGATGACTTGCAACTTGACTTTGACTTTAACACCAATGACTCAACTTATTGACTTAACTTGGACTTGAGACTTTTGACTCGAACTGACTTGATACCCTCCCCAAGCCCAAATATAAAAAATGATGCTGTTAAAAAAAGTGTGCAGAGCATCAACTCTTCATTTAACAGATTACAGTTTGAATCAGACAGCAGCCAATCAAATTGTGCCAGCTGAGAAAAAGTGGCGCATGGTAGTGCAGAGGAACGTTGGCAGGTGAATTCAGATGGAGCCCTTGGAAAGATGATACCCCACATTATTATTTTCGGATATAGACTACGTTGTATCAACAATAAACGGATTGCAACTTGCAAAACATGCGGGAGGAAAATTACAGACAGAGGCGCAACAACTTCCGACTTTGTTCGACATTTGAAGCTGCACAAAGAATGGTAAGTCGTGGCTAATATAGCCGACAGCTATGTAATTTATAACTTTGCCAGTGTAGCATGTAGGCTATCGTAACATTAAATCAATGAACCTCCACACAGTCAGTCAGTGTAGGAACGTGATCATTGCACCCAAGATTGAGCTACAACTGGCTAGGCAGTTGGTAACCTAAATCCTGCCTGATGTTACTGCTGTTCCTAAAACCATTGACATACGTTAGCTCACTGTAACCACACACAGAGAGAGTGTGTGTGTGTTAAGGTTGGGTGATTGTGTACAAGCCTACAACGCCCGAATGCGCCACATAGCGATCTTCGATAGTCGATCGCTATGGGGGTGGTGGTGGGGTGGGGTGGGGGGGGGGGGGGGGGGGTCTTTCTCATGGCTACCCATGTATTTACATGGAAATATAAAGTTTATTTGGAAAGTAATAAATATATATATTTTTAAAAGCATTCATGATTTTCATACATGTAATTATACTATTACTCTTGTTAAAAATATGAAATGTAACATTAAATCAATGAGTTTTGTGAAGAGCACATTATGACTTGTTTAGGAATCGAAACTCAAAGTTTAGGTCTTGAGACTTGACTTGAGACTTGACTGTCTTGACTAGAGAATTGACTCAGACTTGCCTGTCTTGACTTGAGTGCTAAGACTTGAGACTTACTTGTGACTTGAAAAACAATGACTTGGTCCCACCTCTGGTGGCTGGGTCCTGGGAGAACCACCATGACATCTGACAGACATACAGACTGAGACACTGCTACGGAAATGTGTTCTTTCATGCTACTCTGTCAAACTATTATACTTTCAAATGTACTCTCAATTCATCCTTCGGTTACACACAGCACAGAGCTTTGAAAGATGTTGTTCCACCTCAGTGGGCTTTGGTCAGGGGTTTGTAAGAACTACTTTACTGCTGGTACAGAGTAAACCTTCAGAGTCCTTAGGCCCCAAAACACATTTGTCAATAGGAGTAGACAGGAATGCCAGGGTGATGTGGAGCTAAAGGGGTTATGTGGTTTGTTCTCCTGGTCCAATAGACTTCCGAAGCTCATGACGCTTCCTGGCACGGAACACGTTCTCCTGCTCAACGGAGTCCGGATCCATACCTCATAAAACAACATCCAGCGCGCTCCCCTCCATACTCTCCCGCTCTCCCCTCCATACTCTCCCACTCTCCCCTCCATACAAAACCCTCACACTGTAAACAACCTTGTTAAACACCATGGTTTAATTCTCCTGGAGGACCATAATGTTTCCCAGAGTCCCGCAGGGGCCCGACTATCTCACATTGATGCTGACCGAGAGAGGAGGAACGTTATTTGCAGGGAATAGAGTCATGGATTTATGGAAATATTGATGTTTGGTTGCTATGACTACAGGATAATTATGGCGAGTACCGCTTAGCTTGAGCCTGGAATTTATTCAGCTGAGGCCTGTTGAGTGAATCAGAGGCATCCTTGATGCTAGATTTCAGATTGAATTAAGATTGCTTTGTGTAGCTTCCCATGGTCTTCACCAGCAAGGCAGACACCGCATTGTCCTTCACAGATAAAATATATCTCCTCCAATCTGTTGTTGTTAAGTCACTGTGAAAAGTGTCCGAAATATTTTCTCTGTAAATCATGAACATCCTATAACCACTGCGTTGACTGCTTGGTGAAATAGTAGTGTCATTACCACTAAAGGCTAGCTAAACCCTCATCCTCACAAATATACACACTTTTCTGTTAGAAACAGCTGTTATTAGGTTATGTCAGTGTCTACAATGTTACTAATGACCCTGCTATGAGGTCATGGGGTCAGGGATTAGAGATCAGACTAATCAGACACGATTACTGAATCAACGTAACCTTTAATACAGTGGTCTGCAGCCGATCAAGACATTCACAGTATCCAAGTGTATCATGATCTTTGTCTACGTGCACAGACAAAGATGTGCACAGACAAACCAATCAAATCACATTTTATTGGTTATATACAAATGGTTAGCAGATGTTATTGCAAGTGTAGCGAAATGCTCATGCTTCTAGATCCGACAGTGCAGCAGTAACTCACAGGTAATATCTAACAATTCCACAACAAAACCTAATATCTAACAAATTCCGCAACAAAACCTAACACACACAATCTAGTAAAGGAATGGGATGAGAATATATAAGTATAAAATATGGATGAGCAGTGACAGAGCGGCTAAGATGCAATAGATAGTAAAGAATAGATAGTGAAGGATACAGTATATACATATGAGATGAGTAATGCAAGATATGTAATCATTCTTAAAGTGGCATTAATAAAGTGACTAGTGTTTCATTTATTAAAGTGGCCAATGATATCAAGTCTGTATGTAGGCAGCAACCTCTGTGCTAGTGGTGGATGTTTACCAATCTGATGGCCTTGAGATAGAAGCTTCTCCACTGCTGTCCCATCGATGTGGATAGGGTGGTTCTCCCTTTGCTGTTTCCTGAAGTCCAAGATCATCTCCTCTGTTTTGCTGACATTGAGTGAGAGGTTATTTTCCTGACACCACACTCCGAGGGCCCTCACCTCCTCCCTTAGGCGATCTCACCGTTGTTGGTAATCAAGCCTACCACTGTTGTGTCGTCTGCAAACTTGATGATTGAGTTGGAGGCGTGCATGGCCACACAGTCATGGGTGAACAGGGAGTACAGGAGGGGCCTGAGAACACACCCTTGTGTTGAGGATCAGTGGAGTGGAGATGTTTCCTACCTTCACCACCTGGGGGCAGAAGGCAGGAAGTCCAGGATCCAGTTGCACAGGGCTGGGTAGTCAATTAACCTCTTAGAGCTCTAGGGGCGCTATTTCATTTTTGGATAAAAAACGTTCCCGTTTTAAGCGCGATATTTTGTCACGAAAAGATGCTCGACTATGCATATTCTTGACAGTTTTGGAAAGAAAACACTCTGAAGTTTCAGAATCTGCAAAGATTTTGTCTGTAAGTGCCCCAGAACTCATTCTACAGGCGAAACCAAGATGATGCATCACCCAGGAATTAGCAGAATTTCTGAAGCTCTGTTTTCCATTCTCTCCTTATATGGCTGTGATTGCGCAAGGAATGAGCCTACACTTTCTGTCGTTCGCCCAAGGTCTTAGCAGCATTGTGACGTATTTGTAGGCATATCATTGGAAGATTGGCCATAAGAGACTACATTTTCCAGAGGTCCGCCCGGTGTCCTTTGTCTAAATTTGTGCGTAATCTTCAGGTGCAGGCATTTTCTCCTGGGATTCAGGAGAGAAAGCATGTTTCCAAGAACGATGTATCAATGAAGAGATATGTGAAAAACACCTTGAGGATTGATTCTAAACAACGTTTGCCATGTTTTCAGTCGATATTATGGAGTTAATTTGGAAAAAAGTTTGCGTTTTGAGGACTGAATTTATGGATTTTTTTTGGTAGCCAAATGTGATGTATAAAACGGAGCTATTTCTAATACACAAGGAATCTTTTTGGAAAAACTGAGCATCTGCTATCTAACTGAGAGTATCCTCATTGAAAACATCAGAAGTTCTTCAAAGGTAAATTATTTTATTTGAAGGCTTTTATGTTTTTGTTAATGTTGCGTGCTGGATGCTAACGCTAATGCTAACGCTAAATGCTAACGCGAAATGCTAACTCTAGCTAGCTACTTTTACACAAATGATTGTTTTCCTATGGTTGAGAAGCATATTTTGAAAATCTGAGATGACAGTGTTGTTTACAAAAGGCTAAGCTTGAGAGATGGCATATTTATTTCATTTCATTTGCGATTTTCATAAATAGTTAACGTTGTGTTATGCTAATGAGCTTGCTGATAGATTTACACAATCTTGGATACAGGGGTTTTTTCATAGCTAAACGTGACGCAGAAAACGGAGCGATTTGTCCTAAACAAATAATCTTTCAGGAAAAACTGAACATTTGCTATCTGAGAGTCTCCTCATTGAAAACATCTGAAGTTCTTCAAAGGTAAATGATTTTTTTGAATGCTTTTCTGTTTTTTTGTGTAAATGTTGCCAGCTGAATGCTAATGCTAAATGCTACGTTAGCCATCAATACTGTTACACAAATGCTTGTTTTGCAATGGTTGAGAAGCATATTTTGAAAATCTGAGATGACAGTGTTGTTAACAAAAGGCTAAGCTTGAGAGCTAGCATATTTATTTCATTTCATTTGCGATTTTCATGAATAGTTAACGTTGCGTTATGGTAATGAGCTTGAGTCTGTATTCACGAACCCGGATCCGGGATGGGGAGATCAGAAAGGTTAACAGCATTCTTACATAGGTATTCCTCTTGTCCAGATCGGATATGGCAGTGTGCAGTGTGATGGCAATTGCGTCGTCTGTGGACCTATTGGAGTGGTAAACAATTTGGAGTGGGTCTATGGTGACAGGTAGGGTGGAGGAGATATGATCCTTGACTAGTGTTACGCACACCTCACCTGTTCCCGGGGGGAACGCAACACCCTACTACACTCAATTCCCTGTAGAGTGAAAGAGGTATGTGACTGTAGGTGCTGTTAAGGATGACTGAGCCAGATAATTTTACTGTTAACAGGGAATTTATTCCTTCACACGTTAAATTGTCGGAAAAGGGGCTGGACGGAACCAAAGCAAAGAAAGTTAAAGTTAAAGAGCCCCCTCTCCTACCTACCCACAACTTATCAATTCTCAACGCCACACTCCGTCCTATTGGCACACGCATACATCTGAAGCAGCGGCTACAAAATACAAAACCTGTCTCTGAGCAACAACCAACACAGGATATCAAAGACGCTCTCTCTGAGCAACAACCAACACAGGACATACCAATATGCTCTCTCCTCCTAACAAAGGAACACTGGCTTTTAAAGCTGCAGAAGGAGTCGGTAATTGAAGAGAGGGCGGGGTCAGAGCTCCAATCATCAACGGGGCCGACCAATCAGCTGCTTAGGGGAATCCAGGAAGCCATTTCCTGAAATACATACACATGCATACAAATCCACAACAACACAGAAACTGGGGTACGTAGCAACTAGCTTCTCAAAGCACTTCATGATGACAGATGTGAGTGCTACGGGGCGATAGTGATTTAGTTCAGTTACCTTAGCTTTCTTGGGAACAGGAACAATGGTGGCCATCTTGCAGCATGTGGGGACAGCAGACTGGTATAGTGATTGATTGAATATGTCCGTAAACACACCAGCCAGCTGGTCTGAGCATGCTCTGAGGACGCGGTTTGGGATGCCGTCTGGGCCGGCAGCCCTGTGAGGGTTAACATGTTTAAATGTTTTTCTCAAGTCGGCCATGGAGAAGGAGAGCCCACCGTCTTTGGTAGCGGGCCGCGTTGGTGGCACTGTATTGTCCTCAAAGCGCATAAAGAAGTTTTTTAATTTGTCTGGAAGCAAGACGTCGATGTCGATGACGGGGCTGTTTTTTTTTTGTAAGCAGTCATTGTCTGTAGACCCTGTCACATATGTCTCATGTTTGAGCCGTTGAATTGTGACTCCACTTTGTCTCTATACTGACGCTTTGCTTGTTTGATTGCCTTACGGAGGGAATAACTACATTGTTTGTATTCAGCCATATTTCCAGTCGCCTTGTCATCATTAAATGCGGTGGTACGTGCTTTCAGTTTTGCACGAATGCTGCCATCAATCCACGGTTTCTGGTTAGGGAAGTCACGGTTTCTGGTTTTAATAGTCACACATCTCATATACACTTCCTTATAAACTCGCTCACCGAGTCAGCGTATACGTCAATGTTATTCTCTGAGGCTACCAGGAACATATCCCAGTCCACGTGATCGAAGCAATCGTGAAGCATGGAATCCGATTGGTCAGACCAGCGTTGGATAGACCTAAGCACGGGCACTTCCTGTTTAGTTTCTGCCTGTAGGAGGGGAGCAATAGGATGGCTTCATGGTCAGATTTGCCAAAAGGAGGGTGGGGGAGGGCCTTGTATGCATTGCGGAAGTTTGTTCCTGTCGGCGTGATGCACTGAAAATCCCTTTGTCTGTACGGACTCCGACAGCATGTCCCCAACTAGCCTTGTCTTCGTGAAACAGACTATGTTACAATCCCGGATATCTCTTTGGAAGGCAACTCTTGACTTGATTTCGTCAACTTTGTTAACTAGGGACTGGACATTATTGAGTAATATACTCGGAAGCTGTGGGTGGTGTGTGCGCATCCAAAGCCTCACTAGAAGAACGCTTCGGCACCCTCTCCTCAGACGGCGTTGTTTTGGGTCGGGCTCTGGAATCAGTTCAAATGCCCTGGGAGGTGCATACAAAGGATCCACTTTGGGAAAGTCGTATTCTTGGTCGTATTGCTGATGTGCTGGTAAGTTGACGTCTCTCTGATATCCAATAGTTCTTCCCGGCTGTATGTAATAACACTTAAGGTTTTCTGGGCTAACAATGTAAGAAATAATACATAAAAAAAAAAAAATACTGCACAGTTTCCTAAGGACTAGAAGCAAAGCTGCAATTTCTATCGGCGCCATATAACCATGAACATGAACAAACACACAGACATGTAGCACATGATTATGGATGATATGAATCTACCGGGACACAGTGGTGTTTCTGTACCCATGCTACAGAGGACACATATCAGATAAGAGAGGGAACAGCATGATGAATCAGAGGCACGGCAGAAGTCTTGATCTGAGCTCATTCATCAAGGTGGAGCTTGAACCAAGAGGAGCTCTGGGGAGATTGGGTTAAGTGAAGAAAACAAATCAGCATGTCCTTCAAATTCCTGCCTGTATACCTGCTGGGGGAGGAAGCTGCTCTGCTGAAACTTTGTAGAAGAGTTTTAGTTTTTGTTAAGAATGTAGTGTAGCAGCTCAACCCCAAGCCTCCAAGAACAGAGTGAGACTCTTTATAGACAGGGATCTTCCACTGTGTTTTGTTCTCTGGATGATGAAAGTGAGGAAAGATTAGACAAAACTGTGGAGTTCAAATCAAATGGAGTTCATTTCAGAGGCATGTTTTCCTCAGAGGAGGTACAGATGATGCAATAATGGAACGACACAAACAAGGGGCTCAATATTCCTTTAACTCTAGGGCCCTGAGTTTTCCCTTATCACACCTGAGGAGAAAAACTCCTGGCCTAGTTTAATCCTGGTCACACCATGTGGTCAGTGAAAACTCCTAACCATGACTGTGAGATGTGATGGTATTCTGTGATTGGCCCAACTGTGCTGACAGCAGCTTCCTGTGAACAGATGGCTCACTGGGTCTCCACGGAGATGGAGGGCTGTAACTACGGGGGACGGTGGATGTGTTTGGCTCCCTGGAGAGAGCTGTGGAGGAAGAGGCTAAACTGCTCCTCCATTACTTCACAGCAAGACAGGAGATATATTCTACTCACAAGTCATACCAAGAGGTAAAGAGGATGTGGAGGACAACACACGTGATATTGCACACCTCATCCACAGTGCCTCATGCACCTTGGCATGTGTGTGTGTGTGCCTGTGTGTGCACCAAGGTTGTTAATAAATACTGAACAAAAATATAAATGCAACATGCAACAATTTCAAAGATTTTACAGTTACAGTTCATATAAGGAAATCAGTCAATTGAAATCAATTCATTAGGCCCTATCACATGAAGGGAAATACAGATATGCATCTGTTGGTCACAGATCCCTTTAAAAAAAGGTAGGCGATGGATCAGAAAACCAGTCAGTAGTGTGACCACCATTTGAATCATGCAGTGCGACACATCCACTTCGCATAGAGTTGATCAGACTGTTGATTGTTGCCTGTAGAATGTTGTCCCACGACAATGGGCCTCAGGATCTCGTCACTATATCTCTGTGCATTCAAATTGCCATTGATAAAATACACTTGTGTTCATTGTCCATGGTTTATGCCTGCCCATACCATAATCCCAACACCACCATGGGGCACTCTGTTCACAATGTTGACATCAGCAAACTGTTCACCCACACTATGCCATACACATGGTTTATGGTTGTGAGGCCAGTTGGACGTAGTGACAAATTCTCTAAAACAACGTTGGAGGCAGCTTATGGAAGATAAATTAACATTCAATTCTCTGGCAATAACTCTGGTGGAAATTCCTGCAGTCAGAATGTCAGTTGCACGCTCCCTCAACTTGAGACATCTGTGGCATTGTGTTGTCAGACAAAACTGCACATTTGATTGTCCCCAGCACAAGGTGTACTTGTGTAATGATCATGCTGTTTAATCATTTAATCTTGACATACCACACCTGTCAGGTGGATGGATTATCTTGGCAAAGGAGAAATGCTCACTAACAAGGATGAAAACCAATTTGTGCACGACATTTTTGAAAAATAAGCTTTTTGATTTTTATTTGAAATGTAGGTTAGTTAAATTTAGTTTTCAGATCCACTTAATTCGTCTTTATTTAGTATCAAAATATTTATATTTCGTTTTTATCCGGAATATATATAATACAGTGCATTCGAAAAGCATTCAGACCCTTTTCCTTTTCCCACATTTTGTTACTTTATAGCCTTATTCTAAAATCGATTAATTTCAAAATTTTTCCTCATCAATCTACACACTATAGCCCATAATACATAGCGAAAACAGGTTTTTAGAAATGTTAGAAAATGTACTAACTATAAAAAAACGGCTACTTTATTTTCATAGTAAGTATTCAAACCCTTTGCTATGAGGCTCGAAATTGAGCTCAGGTGCATCCTGTTTCCATTGATCATCCTTGAGATGTTTCTACAGCTTGATTGGAGTCCACCTGTGGTAAATTCAATTGATTGGACATGATTTGGTAAGGCACACATCTGTCTATATAAGGTCCCACAGTTGACAGTAGAGTTGACAGACTCTTCCTGGTGCTGGCCGCCCAGCCAAACTTAGCAATCGGGGGAGAAGACCTTAGTGAGGGAGGTGACTAAGAACCTGATGGTCACTCTGACAGAGCTCCAGTTTTCCTCTGTGGAGATGGGAGAAACTTCCAGAAGGACAACCATCTCTGCAGCACTCCACCAATCAGGCCTTTATGGTAGAGTGGCCAGATGGAAGCCACTCCTCGGTAAACGGCACATGACAGCCCGCTTGGAGTTTGCCAAAAGGCACTTCAGGACTCTCAGACCATGAGAAACAAGATTCTCTGGTCTAATGAAACCAAGATTGAACTCTTTGGCCTGAATGCCAAGCATCACTTCTGGAGGAAACCTTGCACCATCCCTATGGTGAAGCATGGTGGTGGCAGCATCATGCTGTGGGGGTGTTTTTCAGTGGCAGGACTGGGAGACTAGTCAGGATTGAGGGAAAGATGAATGAATTAAAGTACAGAGAAATCCTTAATAAAAACATGCTCCAAAGAACTCAGGACCTCAGACTGGGGGCGAAGGTTCACCTTCCAACAGGATAACGATCCTAAGCACACAGCCAAGACAACCCAGGAGTGGCTTCGGGACAAGCCTCTGAATGTCCTTGAATGCCCTAGCCAGAGGCCGGACTTGAACCCTATTGAAAAATAGCTGAAAGTAGCTGTGCAGCTACGCTCCCCATCCAACCTGACAGAGCTTGAGTGGATCTGCAGAGAAGAGTGGGAGAAACTCCCCAAATACAGGTGTGCCAAGCTTGTAGCATCATACCCAAGAAGACTCGAGGCTGTAATCACTGCCAAATGTGCTTCAACAAAGTACTGATTAAAGGGTCTGAATTTGATGACTATGTACTTAGCGTAGCATTCTCTACTGGCGCTTTTCCACTGCAGGGCCATTCCCGCTTGAGTCCTGGAACAAATTGGGTATAATCAGCCTCGTTTGATTATCTCGTACTGACCTCGAACCAAGTAGGCCAGTGGGTGCTGTTACAAATGGCCATACTCAATGATTGGTCTCACGCAAAGATGTCACAACATATTTTGTTACTTGAGACATTTTTATAAGCGAAGGTAAATCTGTCTACGAACGGTACAACCACAGATAGAACTTGATACAGCTACACTAACCAATAACTCTAAAGCTAAAACTGATAACTGATTTGTCAGTTGGAGATGTCCAGGTGCTTGTGAGCATTTGAGCAGACTCCAGCATGCAGAGGCAACTGGATTCTTCGACCAGGAATGGAAAGGTAAAAAAAGACATTGCATTGCAGGGGAAGAAATAAAAAACTCAAAAAATTATTTTAGAAGGTAAAGTCACATTTGTAGGGTCATTGATTCGTGAGGAATAAATCCATAAAATAAACATTTAAAAAAAGAACAGAAAAAAGTGTATCAGACAGCAATATTAGAAGACATGATGACGCAGAGCAGTGATGATCAGCACGGTAATATATTGTTTTTAGCTAAATTACTATCTAGTTAGCTACTGATGTCTTCAGTGTAGCTAGCTGTAGTGTGTGAAAGTGAGCACTGAGCGAGATGTGAATCTGGGTCAACAATTTGTCATATAAACATCCATGGAAGGCCAATGTCGCGGGCTTAGCTGCATGTTTGATATTAGCCGGAGTATCTAACATTACATTATAAAAACATACTTATACTTTCAGAGGACATTCCTGAACCTAAAGACTCAGAGGAAGCTGCGTGCTCGAATAGTGAAGTCACAACCTCAGAGCCCTGCACCATCAGTCGCCAAATGTCCATTCTTGGATGGTTAACAGTGCACTGTCAATTGATTGTAAAAAGTCACACAATTTATCTAAATTAAACAGGGGTGGCCAAACTCATCCACAGATGATGTTCCTAAACATTATTCAAGGAGATAGTGTGGATCTAGGAATGCATATTTACAACTGTCACACTTATTCAAATAATCATAGTTTGACCCATAGCCTTTATTATTTGCATCATTGGTGCATCTGGTTGGTAGATCTGGTTGGCTCCCCACTGGCCTTTGCTGGATAATATTTAATAAATGTGATGAGACAATACATGGTTGGAGAACAAAACTGCACGGACACTGGCTGCACTCAGGTTTGCTTTGGAGTCTGTACCTTATCATTCCTGAACTGTACATCATTACGTCTGCCTATATATTTTCTCAGAGAAGAGAAAACACACTTCGAGCACAACCAGCGAATACCTGCATTTCATCAGGGAGACCGAGGCCTCATACCAGGAGACACTTGAGGCCCAACGTCAGCAGCAGGATCAGCTAATCAAATCACTTCAGTCAGCTGCGGGAAGATGAGGCAGCAGCCAGTGCAGCAGACAGGACAGCCAGTGCAGCAGACAGGACAGCCAGTGCAGCAGACAGGACAGCCAGTGCAGCAGACAGGGCAGCCAGTGCAGCAGACAGGACAGCCAGGGCAGCAGACAGGACAGCCAGTGCAGCAGACAGGAAAGCCAGGGCAGCAGACAGGACAGCCAGGGCAGCAGACAGGACAGCCAGGGCAGCAGACAGGACAGCCAGTGCAGCAGACAGGACAGCCAGTGCAGCAGACAGGACAGCCAGGGCAGCAGACAGGCAGCCAGTGCAGCAGACAGGACAGCCAGGGCAGCAGACAGGACAGCCAGTGCAGCAGACAGGAAAGCCAGGGCAGCAGACAGGACAGCCAGGGCAGCAGACAGGACAGCCAATGCAGCAGACAGGACAGCCAGGGCAGCAGACAGGACAGCCAGAGCAGCAGACAGGACAGCCAGAGCAGCAGACAGGACAGCCAGAGCAGCAGACAGGACAGCCAGGGCAGCAGACAGGGCAGCAGACAGGACAGCCAGGGCAGCAGACAGGACAGCCAGGGCAGCAGACAGGACAGCCAGGGCAGCAGACAGGACAGCCAGGGCAGCAGACAGGACAGCCAGGGCAGCAGACAGGACAGCCAGAGCAGCAGACAGGACAGCCAGAGCAGCAGACAGGACAGCCAGAGCAGCAGACAGGACAGCCAATGCAGCAGACAGGACAGCCAGAGCAGCAGACAGGACAGCCAATGCAGCAGACAGGACAGCCAGGGCAGCAGACAGGACAGCCAGAGCAGCAGACAGGACAGCCAGAGCAGCAGACAGGACAGCCAGAGCAGCAGACAGGACAGCCAGGGCAGCAGACATGGCAGCAGACAGGACAGCCAGGGCAGCAGACAGGACAGCCAGGGCAGCAGACAGGGCAGCCAGTGCAGCAGACAGGACAGCCAGGGCAGCAGACAGGACAGCCAGGGCAGCAGACAGGACAGCCAGAGCAGCAGACAGGAAAGCCAGGGCAGCAGACAGGACAGCCAGGGCAGCAGACAGGACAGCCAATGCAGCAGACAGGACAGCCAGGGCAGCAGACAGGACAGCCAGAGCAGCAGACAGGACAGCCAGAGCAGCAGACAGGACAGCCAGAGCAGCAGACAGGACAGCCAGGGCAGCAGACAGGGCAGCAGACAGGACAGCCAGGGCAGCAGACAGGACAGCCAGGGCAGCAGACAGGACAGCCAGGGCAGCAGACAGGACAGCCAGGGCAGCAGACAGGACAGCCAGGGCAGCAGACAGGACAGCCAGAGCAGCAGACAGGACAGCCAGAGCAGCAGACAGGACAGCCAGAGCAGCAGACAGGACAGCCAATGCAGCAGACAGGACAGCCAGAGCAGCAGACAGGACAGCCAATGCAGCAGACAGGACAGCCAGGGCAGCAGACAGGACAGCCAGAGCAGCAGACAGGACAGCCAGAGCAGCAGACAGGACAGCCAGAGCAGCAGACAGGACAGCCAGGGCAGCAGACATGGCAGCAGACAGGACAGCCAGGGCAGCAGACAGGACAGCCAGGGCAGCAGACAGGGCAGCCAGTGCAGCAGACAGGACAGCCAGGGCAGCAGACAGGACAGCCAGGGCAGCAGACAGGACAGCCAGTGCAGCAGACAGGACAGCCAGAGCAGCTGAGGCGGCCCAGACCGCTTCGTTAATTAAACAACAGCTGCATAGCTGTATTTGGACAGTTTGCCCAAGCTATAAAAGGACTTTAGACACCAGCAGTCACTAGACTAAACTGGCTGAAGGTCTTTTGCACTACACCAAAAGCATTGGGAATTTGGCTTTCATTTGGTTTTCATTGAATTTAGCCTACTGTTAAACAATGAAAAGGATGTAGATTTAGCAGATTTTGGAGCTATAAACTTCTTCAACATGCTTAGTTGTGTTGATTTTTAAATGTAAGAAATAAAGTGTAGACATAGTGTACTATGATTTACACACTTTTATTAAACAACAATCAAACATTGGTCAAACATAGAAGATACAATTGTGTATGTAGTATGGTATTCGCCGGGGGTAAAATAAAAACTATAGCATAAGAACATGCTGTACAGTACCAGTCAACAGTTTGGACACACCTATTCATTATCTTAAAAAAAAAATTATACATATTTTCTACACTGTAGAATAATAGCGAAGACATCAAAACTATGAAATAACAGATATGGAATCATGTAGTAACCAAAAACTGTTAAACAAATAAAAATGTTTTTGATTTTTGATTTTTCAAAGTATGATGACAGCAGTCGGTTGCTTTAGCCTTACCACCCAGTTGAGCCCAATGTTTGCAGTGCTGATCATGGCAACGTCATCTCACTGAGTCTACCTTTAAATGATAAAGTAAACATCAATGTGATTCAGAAGCTTGAAAACCCCATGAGAAAAAATGCTTGAAAATCTATTTGATGTTTGCCCCCAGCCCCAGCCCCAAAACTAAAACCAAATATAATTAATTCTGGTTTTATTTTATTTTATTTTGTTTTGGAGTTAAAGCCCTTGGTGTGCATGCACACCCACAGAGAGAGATTTGGAGAGAGGGAGATAACACCAACCCTTCTCAACCAACTCACTTTCATCCGTGTCTGCTACTCTGATCCTGTGGAATCTCTGCGTCTGTGTTCCTCGGCTGAGGAGCAGCTCTAATTGGTGCAGGCTGGGGATGGAGATGCTCCATGGGGCTGAGGAGTCATGTGGGTCACCCTTCATTAGTGAGGGACTGGGACTGTTCCTTCTCTCCCTGTCAGATCCACATGCTGCATCTTCCATCTCCACCATCCTTATCTCTTATCATCTAACATTGTGTTTCCCAACCCTGGTCCTCGAGGACTCCCAACAGTACACAGTTTTGTTTTAGCCCTTGACAAACACACCTCATTCAACTCATTGATGCCTTGATGATTAATTGATAAGTTGAATCATGTGTACTTGTCCAGGGCTACAATTAAAATGTGCACTGTTGGGGATACTGCAGGGTTGGGAAACACTGATCTAACATGACTGACAGCAGGGAGCCATCCATACCCTGGGAGCCAACACACACATGTGAATGCACATACATGCACAATGCATAGAGAAGGGCTGCTTAGTGCAGATGCAAATACACCACATCCTATCAATACATTTCATTAGTCTATACTGTCTTCTTGGAAAGACAATAGCAATTAGAAAAGTAAAAACATAAACCGAAAGGTATCAAAGCTCTTTAAAGCAGACAAATCTCATGGATTTTCCATCAATATTTCGAAAAATGTTATTAGCTGTGTCACAGCCTCGCTAGCCATAGTGATTCCTCAATGGGGTTTTTCTGCTCCTCACAATACTCTGAATATTTCATCACACCCACAGCAAATAAAGAGCTTCAATATTCATTTCCTCTGAAGCAAAGATTCTTCATCTCCTCTCCTCTCCACTCCTCCCCTTTCCCTCTCCTCTCCTCTCCTCTCCTTTCCAAAATTTCAAAGAGCCACACAGGCTTAGAAGAGATATGTTTTCCCTACCACTTACTGGACCTTATTATAAAGTGTTACCAAATGCTTGAACTGAAAGTGCACTCAGAGATAGGGAAACAGACTTGTACTTATTGGAGCAGTCAGAGAACTTTCAGCAGAGCCTGTAAGAGGGAATTGTAACACATTTCATCCACAGATTTTAAGCAGCACTCATGACTCAAATAGTGAGAGGAAGATGAAGAAAGAGGAGCCATGGGTGTCTGACACAGAGGACTCAGGTGTTGGGTAGATACCCACTGGGAACAGATGTCTGTTCAACGTATATTTTGGATTTGTTGTCAACTAATGTGACATCAACATCAAATCAATGTCACCATGTCATTGGCTTTAGGTCAAAAGTTGGGTGAAAAAAACATGAAAATTCCCTTGTGGTAATGACTTTTTGCAAACCCAATCAGTTTTTCACGTTGATTAAAATGTAATCACATTGCATTTTTTTTGTTGAAACGACGTGGAAACAACTTTGATTAAACAAGCTTTGCCCAGTGGGTAATGACTGAAATGAATGCCGTGGAACCTGTTCCCAACATTCCTGCACGCTAAACTGCCAGGGAATATTACACAGCTGATCTGAGCCCATTTCAGAACGTCACTTACAAGGTAAGACATTCACCCACACACTCATGTTAAATTAAAACAGCCTTGCCAGCTCTCTGTCTGTCCTTCTATGAGGTGTGCTATTGATCCTATTCCCCCAGGCCTCATAAAGTGATGGTTTCCAATCAGTCAATATTCATCGCTCATAAAAACCTTTCATGGTCTGTCATGTCTCCACCCTCTGCTGCTACAGTATGGTCTGTCATGTCTCCACCCTCTGCTGCTACAGTATGGTCTGTCATGTCTCCACCCTCTGCTGCTACAGTATGGTCTGTCATGTCTCCACCCTCTGCTGCTACAGTATGGTCTGTCATGTCTCCACACTCTGCTGCTACAGTATGGTCTGTCATGTCTCCACCCTCTGCTGCTACAGTATGGTCTGTCATGTCTCCACCCTCTGCTGCTACAGTATGGTCTGTCATGTCTCCACCCTCTGCTGCTACAGTATGTTCTGTCATGTCTCCACCCTCTGCTGCTACAGTATGGTCTGTCATGTCTCCACCCTCTGCTGCTACAGTATGTTCTGTCATGTCTCCACCCTCTGCTGCTACAGTATGGTCTGTCATGTCTCCAGACTCTGCTGCTACAATATGGTCTGTCATGTCTCCACCCTCTGCTGCTACAGTATGGTCTGTCATGTCTCCACCCTCTGCTGCTACAGTATGTTCTGTCATGTCTCCACCCTCTGCTGCTACAGTATGGTCTGTCATGTCTCCACCCTCTGCTGCTACAGTATGTTCTGTCATGTCTCTACCCTCCGCTGCTGCAGTATGGTCTGTCATGTCTCCACCCTCATGCTGCTACAGTATGTTCTGTCATGTCTCCACCCTCTGCTGCTACAGTATGGTCTGTCATGTCTCCACACTCTGCTGCTACACTATAATTATTTTGCATAAGTGCCCAAAATAGGCGGTCCAATGCCGTTAAAGGCTCAGCTATCCTGTAGAAACAGGAAACATTACAAGCTTAGAGAAAAAGGTTCTACCTAAAAGTGACTTGTTAATTGATTCCGTATAGAAGGTAAGCTGTGTGGTGTTGTGTGTTATTGGGGAGCAGTGTTCATAGTCGGCTGTGGTTCTGTTCTGTGTTGTGGTAATGTACTGTGAAGTGGAGGGGCTGGGGAGTTGGTGACACATCTCCGTGGTGGTAACATCGTCTTCTAAAAGGCTCATTATCTCTTCCCTCCTCTGTTTCAGTCCATATCATCTATCAATGTAGACAATAACAGAGACAATCACAGAGACAATGCCAGGATGTTGTAGCGGGGCCCAAGAGCATCCACAGTCGTGGCTGAAAATAGGAAAACAAATAATGTGCCATAGCTGGAAAGAACATTATGGAAAAATGTATTATGCTGTTTAACAAAACGTTTATTGTGTCCTGACCCTGCTTTCACATTAGGTCCAGTTAGGTGTTGAATTTGGACATGGAGCAGCTTGGCATGGTGTGTGGATCAGATGTGGTTACAGTACGTGCAGTGTGTAGAGTACATCAGAGGCCAGGGCTCATCAGAGGCCAGGGCTCAGTCCTCTCATTTGTAAATATTTATTTGTACCTTTATTTTGACATTGAAGTCATACTGAGACAAGGGTCTCTTTTACAGATGATCCCTGCATAAATACAAGTCAGTATACAACATCCATCCATGTCAGAGGACATTGGGAGAGGATGTGGAAACCTGCCACTAGGGGCAATAGTGAACACAGTTACCTTCAAGTAGGTGTTGTGGACGGGGATGGTGAATGGGTGTAAGTGTAACAGTATAGCTTCCATCCCTCTCCTCGCCCCTACCTGGGCTCGAACCAGGGACCCTCTGCACACGTCGACAACAGCCACCCCCGAAGCATCGTGCCACAAAAGCCGCGGCCCTTGCAGAGCATAATGAGATAATGTACAGGACACTGTAATATAATGATTTACAACATCTCATCCATACTCATAGTGTGTAGTGGACACCAGGCATATGCCCACATAATGGGATTGATTGTATGTAATGACTAACATAAACTCGCCATTCACTAATTTACAGGACAGCACATCTCCGCGATGAAGTTATAAACAATGTGTTACAAAACAATCAATTTGGTGATTATACAAAACAGCACACATACATAATTAAATACATACACAACTATTAGGGCACAGGGCGAGACCCAGACGCAGACACGGGAGGCAGATGGTTTGAGTCTCTAATTTTTATTATAATCCAAGGGGCAGGCAAGAGAATGGACAGGCAAAAGATCATAAACTAGGTCAGAGTCCAGGAGGTACAGAGTGGCAGGCAGGCTCGAGGTCAGGGCAGGCAGTATGGTCAGGTAGGCGGCTTCAGAGTAAAGCCAGGCAAGGGTCAAAACTGGGAGAACTAGCAAAAACAGAGAAAAGGAAAAAACAGGAGCACAGACATAACATGCTGGTTGACTTGACAAACCAAAATGACATGGCAACAGACAAACAGGGAACACAGGAATAAGTACCCAGGGGACTAATTAGGAAAACAGGTGACACCTGGAGGTGGGTGGAGACAATCACAAAGACAGGTGAAACAGATCAGGGTGTGACAACAACTCTTTATTCAGTAGTGGATACCACAAAAATGTACTTTCATTGTTTGGCATACACTGTTGTAATTTTTAGCTGCAAGATTGTCTTGGGGTGAGACAAGGACATGTAATGCACACATGCACTCTCTTTCCTGCTCTCTCACACGCACACAAACATACACACACACACACACACACACAAACGTACACACACACACACACACACACACACACACACGCATACAGCATGATGTCTCTGAACTCCTCTGGCTCTTAGATGTGGTGTTGCTGAGCAGCTGGTATATTTCTATACTGATGAAAGAGGGATGGAAAGATTGAAGATTGAAGAGGAGGAGTAGTGAGGGAGAGCAGAGAGGGGCTCAATCAAACAATTGCCTAATCAGCCATCTATCTACAGGGGCTCTGTGTGTACCCTCACATCGTCATCAAACATCAAGTCAGCACAGATCGCTACACACCACCATCAAACATCAAGCCAGCACATCCACACTATCTAGTTTAATCTAGATAGTGTGGATAGTCCTGACCCTAAGTCCTTAGCCTGGGTGCCAGTCAGTTCTACCAAATCTCTATCAACATGTTAAATGTGCAACCAGAGGGAAAAAAATTCTAGATCACCTGTACTCCACACACAGAGACGCGTACAGAGCTCTCCCTCTCCCTCCATTTGGTAAATCCGATCACAACTCTATCCTCCTGATTCCTGCTTACAAGCAAAAATTAAAGCAGGAAGCACCAGTGACTCGGGCTATAAAAAATGGTCAGATGAAACAGGTGCTAAACAACAGGCCTGTTTTGCTATCACAGACTGGAACATGTTCCGGGATTCTTCCGATGACATTGACGAATAGACCACATCAGTCACTGGCTTTATCAATAAGTGCATTGAGGACGTCATCCCCACAGTGACTGTGCATACATACCCCAACCAGAAGCCATGGATTACAGGCAACATTCGCACTGAGCTAAAGGGTAGAACTGCCGCTTTCAAGGTGCGGGAAGCTTACAAGAAATCCCGCTATGCCCTGCGACGAACCATCAAACAGGCAAAGCGTCAATAAAGGGCTAAGATTGAATCATACTACACCGGCCCCCGACGCTCGTCGGCTGTGGCAGGGCTTGCAAACTATTACAGACTACAAAGGGAAGCACAGCCACGAGCTGCCCAGTGACACGAGCCTACCAGACAAGCTAAATCACTTCTATGCTCGCTTCGAGGCAAGCAACACTGAGGCATGCATGAGAGCATCAGCTGTTCCAGATGACTGTGTGATCACGCACTCTGTAGCCGACGTGAGTAAGACCTTTAAACAGGTCAACATTCACAAGGCTGCGGGGCCAGACAGATTACCAGGACGTGTACTCCGAGCATGCACTGACCAACTGGCAAGTGTCTTTACTGCCATTTTCAACCTGTCTGAATCTGCGTTCAACACCATAGTGTCCTCAAAGCTCATCACTTAGCTAAGGATCCTGGGACTTAACACCGCCCTCAGCAACTGAATCATGGACTTCCTGACGGGCCGCCCCCAGGTGGTGAGGGTAGGTAGCAACACATCTTCCATGCTGATCCTCAACACCGGAGGTCCCCAGGGATGCGTGCTCAGTCCCCTCCTGTACTCCCTGTTCACCCACGACTGCATGGCCCGGCACGACTCCAACACCATCATTAAGTTTGCTGACGACACAACAGTGGTCGGCCTGATCACCGACAATGACGAGACAGCCTATAGGGTGGAGGTCAGAGACCTGGCCGGGTGGTGCCAGAATAACAACCTCAATCTCTCAACATAACCAAGACCAAGGAGATGATTGTGGACTACAGGAAAAGGAGCACCGAGCACGTCCTCATTATCATCGATTGGGCTGTAGTGGAGTAGGTTGAGAGCTTCAAATTCATTGGTGTCTACATCAACAACAAACTAGAATGGTCCCAACACACCAAGACAGTCGTGAAGAGGGCACGACAAAGCCTATTCCCCCTCAGGAAACTAAAAAGATTTGGCATGGGTCCTGAGATCCTCAAAAGGTTCTACATCGGCAACATCAAGAACATCCTGACCGGTTGCATCACTGGGGCACTTCAGAGGGTAGTACGTACGGCCCAGTACATCACCGGGGCAAAGCTGCCTGCCATCCAGGACCTCTACACCAGGAGGTGTCAGAGGAAGGCCCTGAAAATTGTCAAAGACCTCAGCCACCCCAGTCATAGACTGTTCTCTCTACTACCGCATGACAAGCGGTACCGGAGTGCCAAGTCTAGGAGAAAAAGGCTTCTCAACAGTTTTTACCCCCAAACCATAAGACTCCTGAACAGTTAACCAAATGGTTACACGGAATATTTGCATTGTGTGCCACCCCCCAAACCCCTCTTTTACGCTGCTGCTACTCTCTGTTTATCTTATATGCAAAGTCACTTTAACTACACATTCATGTACATACTACCTCAATTGGCCCGACCAACCAGTACTCCCGCACATTGGCTAACCGGGCTATCTGCATTGTGTCCCACCACCCACCAACCCCTCTTTTTACGCTACTGCTTGTCTCTGTTCATCATATATATCACTTTAACCATACCCACATGTACATACTACCTCAATAAGCCTGACTAACCGGTGTCTGTGTATAGCCTTGCTACTCTTATTTTCAAATGTCTTTTTACTGTTGTTTTATTTCTTTACTTACCTACACACACATACTTTTTTTCTCTGCACTATTGGTTAGAGCCTGTAAGTAAGCATTTCACTGTTTGGTCTACTACACCTGTTGTATTTGGCGCACGTGACAAATACACTTTGATTTGAGTCTGCTGTCATGCTAAACATGTTTAACAAGGAGTACAAGGACTAAAATGTTCTAAAACTAAACAGACTGGTACCCAGGCTAGTAATTCCTCACATCAGGACACACATCCCAACATGGCTGCTTCTACATATTTACTCTACACTTGCATACCCTCAAATTCTTCTGATTGTTCTCATTAGGTTCACAGTAAGAGAGGAAGCTTAAAAGAGATATGATGAGAGAGAGAGAGAGAGAGAGAGAGAGAGAGAGAGAGAGAGAGAGAGAGAGAGAGAGAGAGAGAGAGAGAGAGAGAGAGAGAGAGAGAGAGAGAGAGAGAGAGAGAGAGAGAGAGAGAGAGAGAGAGAGAGAGAGAGAGAGAGAGAGAGAGAGAGAGAGAGAGAGAGAGAGAGAGAGAGAGAGAGAGAGAGAGAGAGAGAGAGAGAGAGAGAGAGAGAGAGAGAGAGAGAGAGAGAGAGAGAGAGAGAGAGAGAGAGAGAGAGCATAATGGAGAGAGTCAGGATGGAACTGAACTTTGTTCTGTCAGTGAGCAAGTGCAGTTAGTGAGTTAGAGCAGTGGAGATCATTCCTCCATTAGAGTGTTTAACACACCTCAGAGGGTATATGATGGTCAATGGACTCTAAGCACACATTAGGAGCTGAGGGTATATCATGGTGGTCAATCTGTCTGTCTAAGTACACCGCAGGGACTTTGGATATTGCATGCTGGTCAATTCAACCTATCACTTGTGGATATACTCCTGTCAGTGGGATCTGGGCTGTGGGGTGTGTAACTGGTCGGTTCAAATAATTTCTCTTTTCATTTGCTATACCACAATAGCTTATCATAGGTCCAATTTGTAGTAACAGTCCTTGTGCAGTGGTCAGTAATACCTACAGTGCCTTGCGAAAGTATTCGGCCCCCTTGAACTTTGCGACCTTTTGCCACATTTCAGGCTTCAAACATAAAGATATAAAACTGTATTTTTTTGTGAAGAATCGACAACAAGTGGGACACAATCATGAAGTGGAACGACATTTATTGGATATTTCAAACTTTTTTAACAAATCAAAAACTGAAAAATTGGGCGTGCAAAATTATTCAGCCCCCTTAAGTTAATACTTTGTAGCGCCACCTTTTGCTGCGATTACAGCTGTAAGTCGCTTGGGGTATGTCTCTATCAGTTTTGCACATCGAGAGACTGAAATTTTTTCCCATTCCTCCTTGCAAAACAGCTCGAGCTCAGTGAGGTTGGATGGAGAGCATTTGTGAACAGCAGTTTTCAGTTCTTTCCACAGATTCTCGATTGGATTCAGGTCTGGACTTTGACTTGGCCATTCTAACACCTGGATATGTTTATTTTTGAACCATTCCATTGTAGATTTTGCTTTATGTTTTGGATCATTGTCTTGTTGGAAGACAAATCTCCGTCCCAGTCTCAGGTCTTTTGCAGACTCCATCAGGTTTTCTTCCAGAATGGTCTTGTATTTGGCTCCATCCATCTTCCCATCAATTTTAACCATCTTCCCTGTCCCTGCTGAAGAAAAGCAGGCCCAAACCATGATGCTGCCACCACCATGTTTGACAGTGGGGATGGTGTGTTCAAGGTGATGAGCTGTGTTGCTTTTACGCCAAACATAACGTTTTGCATTGTTGCCAAAAAGGTCAATTTTGGTTTCATCTGACCAGAGCACCTTCTTCCACATGTTTGGTGTGTCTCCCAGGTGGCTTGTGGCAAACTTTAAACAACACTTTTTATGGATATCTTTACGAAATGGCTTTCTTCTTGCCACTCTTCCATAAAGGCCAGATTTGTGCAATATACGACTGATTGTTGTCCTATGGACAGAGTCTCCCACCTCAGCTGTAGATCTCTGCAGTTCATCCAGAGTGATCATGGGCCTCTTGGCTGCATCTCTGATCAGTCTTCTCCTTGTATGAGCTGAAAGTTTAGAGGGACGGCCAGGTCTTGGTAGATTTGCAGTGGTCTGATACTCCTTCCATTTCAATATTATCGCTTGCACAGTGCTCCTTGGGATGTTTAAAGCTTGGGAAATCTTTTTGTATCCAAATCCGCTTTAAACTTCTTCACAACAGTATCTCGGACCTGCCTGGTGTGTTCCTTGTTCTTCATGATGCTCTCTGCGCTTTTGATGGACCTCTGAGACTATCACAGTGCAGGTGCATTTATACGGAGACTTGATTACACACAGGTGGATTGTATTTATCATCATTAGTCATTTAGGTCAACATTGGATCATTCAGAGATCCTCACTGAACTTCTGGAGAGAGTTTGCTGCACTGAAAGTAAAGGGGCTGAATAATTTTGCACGCCCAATTTTTCAGTTTTTGATTTGTTAAAAAAGTTTGAAATGTCCAATAAATGTCGTTCCACTTCATGATTGTGCACCACTTGTTGTTGATTCTTCACAAAAAAATACAGTTTTATATCTTTATGTTTGAAGCCTGAAATGTGGCAAAAGTTCGCAAAGTTCAAGGGGGCCGAATACTTTCGCAAGGCACTGTATGAGAACTTAAGAGTGGTATCTGTAAGGATGGGTGGTTAAACAACACACAGTCAGGTCTACAAGAAGTTTGTGGAAGCTATCCCTCATCTCTCAGCTCACAGATGGAGAGAGAGTTGTGCAGCTTCTTGGAGTAGCAGTCCGTGAATAGAGCAGACACCATTTGCTGGAGTAAACCTCTGTCTCCCTGCACAGTCTAGCCCCAATGCTTAACGCCGTCACTTTCAAAGTCTTCCCATTAGTGTCAATAGCCGTGCAGCATTATCCATGGTGCCTATGGATTACAGAACCCAAGCTGCGGGAACTGCGGGATGTAATTCCAGAAAATGTGGCAGAAAAGATTTCCACTGTCATTTTCCTTTCATATGTGGTCAGTAGGAGAGGAAGTGGAGAGGAGGAGGAGGCAGGAAGCTGAGAAAGTTGATTTGTCAAATCGTGGCTGAATGGAGGCTCCAGTGATTGAGGGATTATAATGATTATCAAGCAGAAGCCTGTTGTAATGTTATAGGCACAACCAGCACAGCTTTACCACTTTTTTAGGCCAAATGATTTAGATCTTATACCTGGCTAATGATACCCATCCATCCTCCTCAAATGGCTGGGTAGTAATCTAACACGTCCAGTGTTAAACACACACACACGCTCGCACACACACACACACACGCTCGCACACACACACACGCTCGCACACACACGCTCGCACACACACACACACACACACACACACACACACACACACACATGATCGTACACACACACACACACATGATCGTACACACACACACGCTCGCACACACACGCTCACACACACACACACACACACACACACACATGATCGTACACACGCTCACACACACACACACACACACACACACACACACACACACACTCAAGGGTTGACTTTCTGTTCCTCACCGAGCTCCATCTACATTCACCACATCAAGTATTGCTGATGTTACAATTTGTCTCAGAAAGGGTTTCCTGAAGTTGTGACTCTTCACAGTGAATTATGAGTGATAAGACAGAATGAGGGTAATTTGCTGTTTGGCAAATGTGATTGTGTTTTTAATCAGGCCATGCCTGGCCACCCACTAAAGAGGTGTCTGGCCCGAGACGACATATTGTATGGTCACAGTGAATAGAGTGGAGCTGTAACTCGTTTGGCCTTGTCACTATCGTAGGCTTTATGATTAAACACACATCCTCATTTAACGGCCCTCCTTCAAATGAACCACTCGGCTGTGAAACAGCGTAAGTGCTCCCTAAAGAGGAGTCTGGGTAGAGAGGGGAGGTTCAGGGCCGAGGGGGAGCGAGGCATTGGAGAAATGGCATATTCACCACATTGCTATTCATGGTTTTGTCCTGTCCATTAATTACATTCCAAAGCATTTCTTACAAAGGTGCTCCTGTGAAGAGTGGCTCCTCCACGGAAAAAATGGATAAAAGCACGCCTTGCCACCGTCCACAAAGTAATTTAGATTCATACATGAATAACTCTGGAGAGAAGGAGAAATTAAATTAAACATGGGCAGGATTTATGCTCCATGTTTCCACAACTTTAGTGAGTCTTATCAAACTCTCACACTGTCTACATCTATTTTTCAATTATTGGTATTTTTTTCCAGAAGTGCCCAGACGGCAGGTTATTACTTAGAGGAAGGGCCCCAAACTTCCCTGATCAATAAAGTGCCAGTGGAGGAAAATAATTAATTTATTTGAGGCTCCCTTTGGCGGGATCAATGAATTTTAATTTCACCACTATGGCATCTCTGTCCGGAGCTACGGCCACCACTGAGGGGAAGGCGACACCGGAGTCAAAAACACCAATATTCCTGGAGTTATTCAATCATGAATGACAACCAAATCCGCATTAGCACAATAGCACAGAGTACTGATGAGGGTTAGGAATTGGCTGGTGAATTGATATTCCACAGCCACAATTCCCCTGCTACATGAATCAGGAGGCTGGCCTGTACATTCGTATCTCAGCAGGCCAAGGCCAGGAACAGCACCCGTAATGACCAACAATACCATTCTCCATCTCCACACGGCAATATAAATGACTCTATCGATTCCTCGAACTGCCATTACACTGCTCTACTGCTACCCACATCACTGCCATTACTGACACTCTTATGACTGGAGCGGGGTTGGGGCGGCAGGGTAGCCTAGTGGTTAGAGCGTTGGACTAGTAACCGGAAGGTTGCGAGTTCAAACCCCCGAACTGACAAGGTACAAATCTGTCGTTCTGCCCCTGAACAGGCAGTTAACCCACTGTTCCCAGGCCGTCATTGAAAATAAGAATTTGTTCTTAACTGACTTGCCTGGTTAAATAAAGGTAAAATAAATAAATAAAAATGACTGGAGTTGACTAGTATGATGTGAGTAGCCCCTCCACACACACCCTCTTTCTACAGTAAGCTTGTGTATTGGTCTTCGGGCTCTGTGGTACGTCAGTAGAACAGAGTCCTCTCCATCTTGTCTGAGGGCACAATTAGCATTCTGTTGGCAGGCTGGGAGTGAGGAGGGGGGAGGAGCGGGGTTGCTGACAATGATGAGGGGGTGATGGCATCAGGCATCAGGCTCGTAGGTATGCACACACAAACTCACAAACTCATACAGTACACACACGCACACACTCACCTTGTCTGTTACACATGCAGGGCATACAAAGTCTGTCAAAATTATGGGTAATGATGTCATAACCTCTTTGTCACACCAAGAACGCATTATCATTAATTAAAGAAAGTACATTGGTGCAGAGAACCCCCCCCCCCCCCCCCCCCCCCCTCCCCCATCCCATTGCTCACAGATATGAGTAAATCGCATACATGACCATTCATATCATCTCAGGCATGGCTCAGTAGGCAGGGCTGGAAATTGCCAGAGACCTCACAATACAATATTATCATGATACTTAGGTGGCGATATGATATGTATTGCAATTCTATTTGTATCACGATTCTATATGAATTGCAATTCGATCATTTTGGAGGTAAAATCGCTCAAAACATGTTTGCTCACCATTTAAAACGTTTAAAAATAAGATGGAGCACGAGCTATAGGATGATAAATACCTGAGTTTTGAAGCAGGTATAACGACTAACGCTAGCTAACGTAAACAACCAATAAAAAAAAAAAGTACAGTATTGATATAAAATTTGCTAAAATATTACTGCCATACTCACCTGTATCGATTTTTCCCTCAACCCTATTAGTATTTGCCAATACTGCTTCAGAATATCAAGTTTGATGCAGATACAATCATGATGCAGATACATCTGTTTAATTAGAAGGCATGTGAGAGGCCTCCCACTTGTCCATTCATTCATCTGGCATCGAACTAAACAACAAGCAAAGCTATTTTAATCCTTGTTAAAAACAGGCCTGGTTCATCTCATCATCAGCAACATTTTTGTCCTCCCAACAATGTATTGGCATTGTGTCACCACTCCAGAACTTTTCTCTGGAAAGCAATTAAACAAAGCAGGACCATACCGCAGCACTGATTAAATCATCAAACATGCTCTCCTCTAATTGCCAATATGTCATTTGGCTCTGCCAACTTAATGCTGGGGTGGCATTAGTATTAACCAGTGTGTGGACGGACAAGGGCAGGGGTGTGTGTGTGTGATATAATATATATAATGCAATATAATCTTCATTCGGATCGTCCACCTAGCTGACATTTATTCTGATAAATCATGAGGTTAAAAGATGATCCTTTTCACATCGTTTACAAGTGGCTGCCATTCGATTATGAGCGCTTGCCAAGTCCACTTTTTGAGATTCTCTGACAGGTCATTTTTCTTCTTTATCGATCCATTCCCCTGGTGTGTGGAGCACATCAATAATAAGCCACCCATCAGCTCTCCATATGGTTCAATGGCTTTTTGATGTGAGGAGGGAGGTGACTCGTCACTCAGTGTCACACCTCTCTTTGACACCTGCCATTCTGGCAACACAGGTGGGAGTGTGGGTGTGGGTGTGGGACAATATGGAGGAGGGACACTTTCACTAAAGACAAAATGAGACATCTGTGCATAGGGCTTATCTGTGCATAGGGCTTATCTGTGCATAGGGCTTATCTGTGCATAGGGTTTATCTGCGCATAGGGTTTATCTGCGCATAGGGTTTATCTGCGCATAGGGTTTATCTGCGCATAGGGCTTATCTGCGCATAGGGCTTATCTGCGCATAGGGCTTATCTGCGCATAGGGCTTATCTGCGCATAGGGTTTATCTGCGCATAGGGCTTATCTGCGCATAGGGTTTATCTGCGCATAGGGTTTATCTGCGCATAGGGCTTATCTGCGCATAGGGCTTATCTGCGCATAGGGCTTATCTGCGCATAGGGTTTATCTGCGCATAGGGCTTATCTGCGCATAGGGCTTATCTGCGCATAGGGTTTATCTGCGCATAGGGCTTATCTGCGCATAGGGTTTATCTGCGCATAGGGTTTATCTGCGCATAGGGCTTATCTGCGCATAGGGTTTATCTGCGCATAGGGTTTATCTGCGCATAGGGCTTATCTGCGCATAGGGCTTATCTGCGCATAGGGTTTATCTGCGCATAGGGCTTATCTGCGCATAGGGCTTATCTGCGCATAGGGTTTATCTGCGCATAGGGCTTATCTGCGCATAGGGCTTATCTGCGCATAGGGCTTATCTGCGCATAGGGCTTATCTGCGCATAGGGCTTATCTGCGCATAGGGCTTATCTGCGCATAGGGCTTATCTGCGCATAGGGCTTATCTGCGCATAGGGCTTAGTCCTGATTCGAGATATGTGTCATTTATGCAATCAAGTCTTTTGTGTAGATATTTAACAAAAATAAATGGATGTGGCTATACCATATGCATGTTGCAGCCAGTTGAATTACACCTGACAGATTGTTGTGTTCTTCGGCTGTCGTGGCCTGTCCTCTATATTTTCTCCAATTCAACTGTCCCGATCTCTGCCATTCCATTTCCGAGGCACACTCCCACATCCCCATTCTCCTGTTCTCTGCTCCCATTCCATGAATCATTTTAAATGTGAGAGAATGTCTCATCCGCGCCACAGACAGAGATAGACTGCTCCACCCCCAGCATGTAATCCCTGCAGCAAATGTAACTGCGTTAAGCCTACTATTGTGGCCCATGTCAGATTTGCATAGGAAATGGTCCATGCTGTTACATACGTTCCAGTGTTTCAGTCAGTATATTACTTTACATTAAGCTATTAGACACAGAGATGAGATATAAGACCTTTAACAGGTTTACAGGTCATTGTGAAGAATTACAGAGCTCATCTGTAAACATGTCTCCCATAATCGATCTCTATCAAGTACTGAAGACTAGTGGTATGTGCTGAAGGCTGTTAGCTAGTGAGTGAGGGATTTACATTTTGTTTTGTTTTATTTAACTAGGCAATTCAGTTAAGAACAAATTCTTATTTACAATGACAACCTACCAGGGAACAGTGGGTTAACTGCCTTTTTCAGGGGCAGAAGAACAGATTTTTACCTTGTCAGCTCAGGGATTTGATCCAACAACCTTTCGGTGACTGGCCCAACGCTCTAACCAGCCTTCAGCAGGCTACCTGCCTGCTAGCACTGCCTTATCATCATGGCTAACTGTGAAAAAGACTGCTTCAAGATATGGGATTAAATGGCCCATGTGTAATATATATTATTTGAGACAGAGGTAAGGACTTTGCGCAGGTAACTGTGTGGGGGAGGTCTTTTATATTTGGGATGTAGGTGTATGCATGTTCACAGTGTATGAGGGTGTTGGGTATTTGGGCTGCTGTATTGTAAGTTACAGATAGGGATGGTATTTAGTATTGGGACAGTTTATGCTGTGTTACAGACAGGGATGGTATTTAGTATTGGGACAGTTTATGCTGTGTTACAGACAGGGATGGTATTTAGTATTGGGACAGTTCATGCTGTGTTACAGATAGGGATGGTATTTAGTATTGGGACAGTTCATGCTGTGTTACAGATAGGGATGGTATTTAGTATTGGGACAGTTTATGCTGTGTTACAGACAGGGATGGTATTTAGTATTGGGACAGTTTATGCTGTGTTACAGACAGGGATGGTATTTAGTATTGGATGAGCATATGCTGTATTACAGACATGGATGGTATTTAGTATTGGGACAGTTTATGCTGTGTCACAGACAGGGATGGTATTTAGTATTGGGACAGTTTATGCTGTGTTACAGACAGGGATGGTATTTAGTATTGGGACAGTTTATGCTGTGTCACAGACAGGGATGGTATTTAGTATTGGGACAGTTTATGCTGTGTTACAGACAGGGATGATATTTAGTATTGGGACAGTTTATGCTGTGTCACAGACAGGGATGGTATTTAGTATTGGGACAGTTTATGCTGTGTTACAGACAGGGATGATATTTAGTATTGGGACAGTTTATGCTGTGTCACAGACAGGGATGGTATTTAGTATTGGGACAGTTTATGCTGTGTTACAGACAGGGATGGTATTTAGTATTGGGACAGTTCATGCTGTGTTACAGACAGGGATGGTATTTAGTATTGGGACAGTTTATGCTGTGTTACAGACAGGGATAGTATTTAGTATTGGGACAGTTTATGCTGTGTTACAGACAGGGATGGTATTTAGTATTGGGACAGTTTATGCTGTGTCACAGACAGGGATGGTTTTTAGTATTGGGACAGTTTATGCTGTGTTACAGACAGGGATGGTATTTAGTATTGGGACAGTTTATGCTGTGTTACAGACAGGGATGGTATTTAGTATTGGGACAGTTTATGCTGTGTTACAGACAGGGATGGTTTTTAGTATTGGGACAGTTTATGCTGTGTCACAGACAGGGATGGTATTTAGTATTGGGACAGTTTATGCTGTGTCACAGACAGGGATGGTATTTAGTATTGGGACAGTTTATGCTGTGTCACAGACAGGGATGGTATTTAGTATTGGGACAGTTTATGCTGTGTTACAGACAGGGATGGTATTTAGTATTGGGACAGTTTATGCTGTGTTACAGACAGGGATGGTATTTAGTATTGGGACAGTTTATGCCGTATTACAGACAGGGATGGTATTTAGTATTGGGACAGTTTATGCTGTGTTACAGACAGGGATGGTATTTAGTATTGGGACAGTTTATGCTGTGATACAGACAGGGATGGTTTTTAGTATTGGGACAGTTTATGCTGTGTCACAGACAGGGATGGTATTTAGTATTGGGACAGTTTATGCTGTGTCACAGACAGGGATGGTATTTAGTATTGGGACAGTTTATGCTGTGTCACAGACAGGGATGGTATTTAGTATTGGGACAGTTTATGCTGTGTTACAGACAGGGATGGTATTTAGTATTGGGACAGTTCATGCTGTGTTACAGACAGGGATGGTATTTCGTATTGGGACAGTTTATGCTGTGTTACAGACAGGGATGGTATTTAGTATTGGGACAGTTTATGCTGTGTTACAGACAGGGATGGTATTTAGTATTGGGACAGTTCATGCTGTGTTACAGACAGGGATGGTATTTAGTATTGGGACAGTTCATGCTGTGTTACAGACAGGGATGGTATTTAGTATTGGGACAGTTCATGCTGTGTTACAGACAGGGATGGTATTTAGTATTGGGACAGTTTATGCTGTGTTACAGACAGGGATGGTATTTAGTATTGGGACAGTTTATGCTGTGTTACAGACAGGGATGGTATTTAGTATTGGGACAGTTTATGCTGTGTTACAGACAGGGATGGTATTTAGTATTGGGACAGTTTATGCCGTATTACAGACAGGGATGGTATTTAGTATTGGGACAGTTTATGCTGTGTTACAGACAGGGATGGTATTTAGTATTGGGACAGTTTATGCTGTGTTACAGACAGGGATGGTTTTTAGTATTGGGACAGTTTATGCTGTGTCACAGACAGGGATGGTATTTAGTATTGGGACAGTTTATGCTGTGTCACAGACAGGGATGGTATTTAGTATTGGGACAGTTTATGCTGTGTCACAGACAGGGATGGTATTTAGTATTGGGACAGTTTATGCTGTGTTACAGACAGGGATGGTATTTAGTATTGGGACAGTTCATGCTGTGTTACAGACAGGGATGGTATTTAGTATTGGGACAGTTTATGCTGTGTTACAGACATGGATGGTATTTAGTATTGGGACAGTTTATGCTGTGTTACAGACAGGGATGATATTTAGTATTGGGATAGTTTATGCTGTGTTACAGACATGGATGGTATTTAGTATTGGGACAGTTTATGCTGTGTTACAGACATGGATGGTATTTAGTATTGGGACAGTTTATGCTGTGTTACAGACAGGGATGATATTTAGTATTGGGATAGTTTATGCTGTGTTACAGACATGGATGGTATTTAGTATTGGGACAGTTTATGCTGTGTTACAGACAGGGATGGTATTTAGTATTGGGACAGTTTATGCTGTGTTACAGACAGGGATGGTATTTAGTATTGGGACAGTTTATGCTGTGTTACAGACATGGATGGTATTTAGTATTGGGACAGTTTATGCTGTGTTACAGACAGGGATGATATTTAGTATTGGGATAGTTTATGCTGTGTTACAGACATGGATGGTATTTAGTATTGGGACAGTTTATGCTGTGTTACAGACAGGGATGGTATTTAGTATTGGGACAGTTTATGCTGTGTTACAGACAGGGATGGTATTTAGTATTGGGACAGTTTATGCTGTGTTACAGACAGGGATGGTATTTAGTATTGGGACAGTTTATGCTGTGTTACAGACAGGGATGGTATTTAGTATTGGATGAGCATATGCTGTATTACAGACATGGATGGTATTTAGTATTGGGACAGTTTATGCTGTGTTACAGACAGGGATGGTATTTAGTATTGGGACAGTTTATGTTGTGTTACAGACAGGGATGGTATTTAGTATTGGGACAGTTTATGCTGTGTTACAGACAGGGATGGTATTTAGTATTGGGACAGTTTATGTTGTGTTACAGACAGGGATGGTATTTAGTATTGGGACAGTTTATGCTGTATTACAGACAGGGATGGTATTTAGTATTGGGACAGTGTGTGCTGCATTACAGACAGGGATGGTATTTAGTATTGGGACAGTTTATGCTGTGTTACAGACAGGGATAGTTTTTAGTATTGGGACAGTGTGTGCTGCATTACAGACAGGGATGGTATTTAGTATTGGGACAGTGTGTGCTGCGTTACAGACAGGGATGGTATTTAGTTGCTATACTGTATGTTCAGAGAGATGGCAGACCTATTTAGTATTGGGCCAGTGTCAGTGTGCTGAAGTTGTGGTGAGCAGCAGCAGTAACAGCAGATGGTGGATAACAGGTGGAATGTGTGACCAGTCTGATGGCTAATGAGTGGAGATCAGCCGGAGAGCAGCCAGCGAACAGCCGGAGAGCAGCCGGCGAGCAGCCGGAGAGCAGCCGGCGAGCAGCCGGAGAGCAGCCGGCGAGCAGCCGGAGAGCAGCCGGCGAGCAGCCAAAGAGCTGCCAGAAAGCAGCCAGAGAGCAGCCAGAGAGCAGCCAGAAAGCAGCCAGAGAGCAGCCAGAGAGCAGCCGGAGAGCAGCCGGAGAGCAGCCGGAAAGCAGCCAGAGAGCAGCCAGAGAGCAGCCAGAAAGCAGCCAGAGAGCAGCCAGAGAGCAGCCGGAGAGCAGCCGGAGAGCAGCCGGAAAGCAGCCGGAGAGCAGCCAGAGAGCAGCCAGAGAGCAGCCAGAGAGCAGCCAGAGAGCAGCCAGAGAGCAGCCAGAGACACTGGTAGATGCTGAGCCCCTGGGACACTTCATAAAACCCCTTTTTGGATTGCTACATTTGAACCCCAGCACATGGATACTGTGGAAGAGGGATGGCTGATGTGGGATGAGGTGCTGGAGGTTAAATGAGAACTAATGCCATGTTTCCTTGTTGCCATGTTTTCAAGGCTGCAAGTAACACAGGTGCATTTCTATACAGGCTGTCTGTGCTGAACTGGTCAGTTAGATGTATTCCTTGAACAAAGTGGGACATTGTATCTGCTCATAATACTTAATAAATGAAATGCTTAAGTTTTGATTTATCACACGTTTAACTTTTTTGTATTCAGAGAGAAAAATATCTGAACATACTGTAATCTACAATGTCCATCTCAGATGCAATCTGCAATTTCCCAAACTGAACTCTTCCACTCTCCTTCCATAAAATGAAGTTTGGCATAGCATGCTGTTACTGGGCATAAATCATATGCTTTATCATTCCTGCAGACTCAATAAAACTCCTCTAAATGTAAATGGATTCACACGCGGCTGAATTTAAAAGAATAACCAAGTGTGTTTAAGGGACGTAAACAGCTTTCTCACTATTGTGATGATCAAACATACCAGCTGGTCCCCATAACCTGCCTGGCTTTCCTCTGGCACATATCCATAAAAACACACTATTATCAAGCAGCTTCTATCAGGCACACAAACAAACACAGGCTGGGGAATGTCTTTCAACTAAGAGGAATGAGAAATGTTGGATCATAACATTTTCACAACCACTAGCTACAGCAATGCCACAATCAGCATAGCTAGAGAGGGGGAAAGAGAGAGGAAAAGAGAGCGAGAGAGAGAGATGCCAAATATAGAATCAGATTGTGTGAGTAAGAGCTGGGGCAGAAGAGGTCTTGAATGATTACCACCATCTAGTATAACGCTGACAGCAGGTGGAAATTATAGGCATTTAGCAAGACACCCCAAATAAAGAAGTGGTTCTGCAGGTGGGGACCACAGACCACTTCTCAGTTCCTATGCTTCCTGGCTGATGTTTTGGTCTACCAGGAGACAGGCCAGTACATCAGGAGACGTGGAGGAGGCCATAGGAGGGCAACAACCCAGCAGCAGGACCGCTACCTCCGCCTTTGTGCAAGGAGGAGCAGGAGGAGCACTGCCAGAGCCCTGCAAAATGACCTCCAGCAGGCCACAAATGTGCATGTGTCTGCTCAAACGGTCAGAAACAGACTCCATGAGGGTGGTATGAGGGCCCGACGTCCACAGGTGGGGGACGTGCAGGACGTTTGGCATTTGCCAGAGAACACCAAGATTGGCAAATTCGCCACTGGCGCCCTGTGCTCTTCACAGATGAAAGCAGGTTCACACTGAGCACATGTGGCAGTCTGGAGATGCCGTGGAGAACGTTCTGCTGCCTGCAACATCCTCCAGCATGACCGGTTTGGCAGTGGGTCAGTCATGGTGTGGGGTGGCATTTCTTTGGGGGGCCTCCATGTGCTCGCCAGAGGTAGCCTAACTGCCATTAGGTACCGAGATGAGATCCTCAGACCCCTTGTGAGACCATATGCTGGTGCGGTTGGCCCTGGGTTCCTCCTAATGCAAGACAATGCTAGACCTAATGTGGCTGGAGTGTGTCAGCAGTTCCTGCAAGAGGAAGGCATTGATGCTATGGACTGGCCCGCCCGTTCCCCAGACCTGAATCCAATTGAGCACATCTGGGACATCATGTCTCGCTCCATCCACAGACTGTCCAGGAGTTGGCGGATGCTTTAGTCCAGGTCTGGGAGGAGATCCCTCAGGAGACCATCCGCCACCTCATCAGGAGCATGCCCAGGCGTTGTAGGGAGGTCATACAGGCACGTGGAGGCTACACACACTACTGAGCCTCATTTTTACTTGTTTTAAGGACATTACATCAAAGTTGGATCAGCCTGTAGTGTGGTTTTCCACTTTCATTTTGAGTGTGACTCCAAATCCAGACCTCCATGGGTTGATAAATTTGATTTCCATTGATAATTTTTGAGTGATTTTGTTGTCAGCACATTCAACTATGTAAAGAAAAAAGTTTTTAATAAGAATATTTCATTCATTCAGATCTAGGATGTGTTATTTTAGTGTTCCCTTTATTTTTTTGAGCAGTGTATTTCTATTTCTGAGTCATTTGTCTATTTAATTACGTAAATCTGGTTAGGAGCAAAAAACAATATAAAACATTTTTATTCTACAAAGTATGGTATGTACAAGGTATGGTATGTACAAGGTATGGTATGTACAAAGTATGGTATGTACAAAGTATGGTATGTACAAAGTATGGTATGATGTGCTTCATTAACAAGATTGGACCAGATGGTGGAGACTGGAGTGGTTCATACCGGTGGTGGACAGGTCAGGCGCTTAGAGGTGACTGTCTGCTGCGTGGCCTGTACAGAAACACAACACTTTACCTCAAACTAGTGCTCCATAGAGATGGAGGTGTGACTTGTTGTTGACTCCTATTCTGATATTGTTGAGTTTTTCTTGTCGTCCTATACCGACTACTGTGCTCAATAGGGGGAATAGTTCAAACCTGCAAACCAAATACAAACAGTGAGGCAGCTCTTACATATAATTATATCAGAGAAGATTTCCATCGAACATCCAAGGAAACTCATGAGATGACTCAGCAACCATCTGGCCAGTTAACGATCAAGACCAACTTTATAAATACTGCCAAGTATCAAAGAAACACATCAATGAATCTGAGTGGTAAACATCTGATGACAGGATAATTTCCTGTTTACGACCAGCTATCCTGTCTCATCCAATCACAATAAAGTTTGTGAGTGCTTCTGCAATGAGGCAGTAGTCCTATTCCAGTGGCTGTGCTGACGAGTAGCCAGGGTCAACAACCTGTTCTCTCAGCCAACAACCAGCACAGTTGAGAAAACCAGTGCATCTATGAAAGGAGTCCCCAACATGGTCAACTTGAAATGCTCTTGGTTCCTCCCTAAATGTTTTAGGCCTCCTATTTGGGTAAATGATGATAGTTAAGTAGGTACAGTGCCTTGCGAAAGTATTCGGCCCCCTTGAACTTTGCGACCTTTTGCCACATTTCAGGCTTCAAACATAAAGATATAAAACTGTATTTTTTGTGAAGAATCAACAACAAGTGGGACACAATCATGAAGTGGAACGACATTTATTGGATATTTCAAACTTTTTTAACAAATCAAAAACTGAAAAATTGGGCGTGCAAAATTATTCAGCCCCTTTACTTTCAGTGCAGCAAACTCTCTCCAGAAGTTCAGTGAGGATCTCTGAATGATCCAATGTTGACCTAAATGACTAATGATGATAAATACAATCCACCTGTGTGTAATCAAGTCTCCGTATAAATGCACCTGCACTGTGATAGTCTCAGAGGTCCGTTAAAAGCGCAGAGATCATCATGAAGAACAAGGAACACACCAGGCAGGTCCGAGATACTGTTGTGAAGAAGTTTAAAGACGGATTTGGATACAAAAAGATTTCCCAAGTTTTAAACATCCCAAGGAGCACTGTGCAAGCGATAATATTGAAATGGAAGGAGTATCAGACCACTGCAAATCTACCAAGACCTGGCCGTCCCTCTAAACTTTCAGCTCATACAAGGAGAAGACTGATCAGAGATGCAGCCAAGAGGCCCATGATCACTCTGGATGAACTGCAGAGATCTACAGCTGAGGTGGGAGACTCTGTCCATAGGACAACAATCAGTCGTATATTGCACAAATCTGGTCTTTATGGAAGAGTGGCAAGAAGAAAGCCATTTCTTAAAGATATCCATAAAAAGTGTTGTTTAAAGTTTGCCACAAGCCACCTGGGAGACACACCAAACATGTGGAAGAAGGTGCTCTGGTCAGATGAAACCAAAATTGAACTTTTTGGCAACAATGCAAAACGTTATGTTTGGCGTAAAAGCAACACAGCTCATCACTCTGAACACACCATCCCCACTGTCAAACATGGTGGTGGCAGCATCATGGTTTGGGCCTGCTTTTCTTCAGCAGGGACAAGGAAGATGGTTAAAATTGATGGGAAGATGGATGGAGCCAAATACAGGACCATTCTGGAAGAAAACCTGATGGAGTCTGCAAAAGACCTGAGACTGGGACGGAGATTTGTCTTCCAACAAGACAATGATCCAAAACATAAAGCAAAATCTACAATGGAATGGTTAAAAAATAAACATATCCAGGTGTTAGAATGGCCAAGTCAAAGTCCAGACCTGAATCCAATCGAGAATCTGTGGAAAGAACTGAAAACTGCTGTTCACAAATGCATCCAACCTCACTGAGCTCGAGCTGTTTTGCAAGGAGGAATGGGAAAAAATGTCAGTCTCTCGATGTGCAAAACTGATAGAGACATACCCCAAGCGACTTACAGCTGTAATCGCAGCAAAAGGTGGCGCTACAAAGTATTAACTTAAGGGGGCTGAATAATTTTGCACGCCCAATTTTTCAGTTTTTGATTTGTTAAAAAAGTTTGAAATATCCAATAAATGTCGTTCCACTTCATGATTGTGTCCCACTTGTTGTTGATTCTTCACAAAAAAATACAGTTTTATATCTTTATGTTTGAAGCCTGAAATGTGGCAAAAGGTCGCAAAGTTCAAGGGGGCCGAATACTTTCGCAAGGCACTAGGTGATGAACGCTGCCTTTATAATGTGGTTAGGCTGTTTATGAGTGATATTAAAGTGAGCTGCTTTTATCAATGGGTAATGAACACTTTATACTATTAATATACTGTACTTCCACCCTGCTTCAATCGATCTTCAATACCTGAAAGCTTTAGACAGCACCACTCTTCTCACTTCCTTAATTGCCTCCTTTATTTATTTGCATATTTATGGTGAAGAGTATTGATGTTCTACCTCATAAATGGTTAAGGTGTGTTTGAATTACAAATAATTTGCATATTCAATCTATTTCTCTCTCTCTCGCTTGATAATTATAAAGAAGTATTTAGCTAAGAGACCAAATGAGCCAGAAATGTGAAAGCCAATGACTGAGTCAAACCTCAAATGGATGGGAAGAGAGAGTTCCACCTAGTGTACCAGGTTCTCTCTACAGACTTCCATGGTACGTGACTCTCAAACAGTGGAAAGGCCACAGAACAGACATGTAAATTCACAGCCGCAAGGGCCATCCAGCAGGCGCTGTTGTAAATATCACACCCTGTGTCATGCATCTTCTCATCAACAACCATGTGCTACTGGTTTGCTGCTCAAACCATCTCTCTCTCTCTCTCTCTCTCTCTCTCTCTCTCTCTCTCTCTGCTTCCCCTTCTACTTTCCCTCTCCCCATATCTCTCCATATCTGTTCTCTTCATCTTTCTCTCTTCATCATCTATTTCTTATTCTCTCCCCTGTCCTGCTATTCATCATCTATACAGTAACAATTCAATGCTGCATCCTCTTCCTCTCCCCTGGGGGATAGCTTGATCTCATTGTCTAGTGACCCTCCACTCTGCTGTATAGGCCTTTAGTGCTAAGGGAGACACAGAAACCCCTGTGAGCCAGGAGCGTCAAGCCCTGAGAGCTCCAATAGAGAGACAGACACACTGGTCACAACACAGAGTATATAATAGACTGGCAGGCTGTGTGAGGTGTACACAACACACTGCAGCTGACCCCTACTAAAGTCATGTTCACCTCTGCTGCTTTTCTATTTCTCCCTTCATCCCCCGCTCTGTAGCCATCCTCATCATTATATCACCCCAAGAACAATTCCCTTCCTCTCATTCTTCAACGTCATCTCTCCCTCCTGTACATCCATCACTGTCCGCTCCTCTTCCTATTCCCCTGAACACATGCAATCTTTTTTTAACTCATCCTCAATCTGTCTGTTTGTTGCATTAGAGTACTCTGGCCAAGGCTGGTCCTGTGAACATTGCTCTCTGTCTGTATCAGCATTCAGCAGGTAGGTCTACGTCAGCCCTGAAAGATGGCTAATAGCAATGACCTGCACCGAAGGAGAAGAGAAGGATAAAGAAAGAAAGAGAAAGTGGGTGAGTGAGGAAGAGAGAGAGAGAGAGATCTCAAACCATGGCTTGGGAGTGAGAAGATTGACAGGTGTTTTCCCCATTCCAAACTATTAGGCTGTCTTGGACAGGTCCATCTTCACAGAGTGAAACTAAGTTTGGTATGAATGGTAATTTATATCCTACTCTATACAGTTCATGCTTGGGGAAGGTAATTTAATCATGGGAACACAATTGCGATGTATTCCAATACATTCCTCTCCACACAGAGACAAATCAATAGTGAGAAAGAGACTATGAGGACAGACCTCAGCGATTTATTCACAGATTACAGATAATACAGATCGCCTGCAAATGTGACCTATTAATGAACATACATAGATAACAAAGTCCAATAATACAAGTGTTTTAAAGAATAGCAGGGTCTATTCAATCACAGTGATTAATGACCCCACTTCCTGTATGGGTAGCCATACAACTTACTGACACATTATCATGGACAGGGGTGTGTTTAATTTTGCATTGCATTAATGTTGATATCACTTTCCATGATTTGATGGTGTAAACCAAATTTAACGGGAAAACATTTGCAATCCAAACATACTGTAAAAGCAGAGTTTTCTCCCTATACTCTAACTATGATGAATTTCCACTCAACTTTACAATGAGTACATTTCCATATGTTTTAACTAGTCTGCCTGGAATCTGCTAGTCTCCACATTGAAGCAACATGTTGCTACCATGGTTACCTGACCAAATGGACACACCCTTCTCATGTCAACCACATCAGTAGGAGCATTTCACTGTAAGGTGGGAGACACCTGTTGTATTCGGAGCACGTGACAAATAAACTTTGATTTGGTCAGGACATCATCATATGTTATGCTTAAATCTTGGCGGGTCTGTGGAAGACAAAGAGAGCGTACATACTGTCTGTATACATTACGTCAGTAAGATGTATGTGTCAAAGTACACCATTACATCCATGTGAAGGAAGGACACGTGGGCGTGTAGAAAGACAGCCTCATAATCAGAGGGCAGAGTGAAACTCACACTTTTAAATATGCATTGGTGCGTTGCCCTCCCTGGTGGATTAGTTCCTGGAATATTAGTCTGCTTTCCTCTTACACTCAGATCATGCATTACCAAAACATTACTTGAAGCAGTGCAAAGCCTGTTGCACGAGTGCACATAGAGAACTTATAGTGTGTGAGTGAATGTTTTTTTCTCCATCAAATAAACAGCCAATTCTAAAAGAACATTCATGACAAGACCTGTCATGAACTGGAACCAATATGAATTTCAAAATATCTATTTCTCTGTCATGTTGAAAACAAACACACTGTTTCCCCTGTGCCAGCCAGCCAGAGCTGCACATACCGGCCTTCTCAGAAGACGACAGTCACCGGTAACAGAAACACAAAGTTGTCATAGTGTCACGAAGTCGGTTTCTCTCCTTGTTCGGCGATCGACGTCACCGGTCTTCTAGCCATCGCCGATCCACCTTTCAATTTCCATTTGTTTTGTCTTGTTTTCCCACACACCTGCTTTACATTCCCTCATTACTAGTCGTGTATTTAACCCTCTGTTCCCCCCCATATCATCTGTGTGAAATTGTTTGTTATAAAGTGTTTCTGCACTTTGACTGGTTCGCAACAGGTTATTTTGTACCCATATTTTGTTGTTCTGGGTGCCGTTGGTTTTGCATATTGAACTGCTCTGGTTATTACCCAGTTCTGCTCTCCTGCGCCTGACTTCCCTGTAGCCAGTCACGCACCCCTTACACACAGCCCCATTGTCCTTGTCAATGTCCCCCTGAAATAGAGTTTATTATAGCGGGTGGAAAGGTTTGTCAGCCCCAGCCATTAGCCCCATGGCCGCTGGCAGGGAATCTCTCATTGGATAGTAATAGTTGTGGTTAGTGGGCCATTTCATTGAGATTGACAGTGAGTGGCAGGTAAAGAGGAGGATGGGGAGGCTTCTGTCAAGCTACAGTGGAAATGTGAGTTTCCTGCACTGCATTTACTGGCCTGTCACTGCAAGAACAGACGTTATGCGAAAGAGGAATTAAAAGCCATACACAGGAAGTCTGATGCTCTTGCTTCCATCTCATGAGGAGTGAAATATTATTATGATGTTCTATCTAATGTGTATTGCGTTTTTGACAATTCCCAGCTCCATCATTTTGACATTTACAAAATGTCAAAAACAATTCCACAGTGGTTTCCTGGAGCGATGTATGGAACTTCAATGACATTGCAGCCCTGAACTGTCAGCATCTCAGCATCCTACAGATGCTGCTTGGGATTTTTCCTAACTCAATCACTCTCATTCACATGAACTGATTCATAAGAGGTGGATTTAGAGCTTTCTGCTTTGATGACTGGTGCAGAGAAATAGGAAACTAGTAGAAATAAGGCGTTGGTGTGTGATAGTGAATGAGATCCACTAAACCTGGGCAAAATAAGAAACTGGCTTGAACTGACTGAGCTAGTTTGACAAAAAATACTGTATGACACCATTCCACACATTCTGTCGCCTACAGCAAATTCCTTTGTTTATGGATTTGTGTAATTTCAAGAATTTCAGTGAGGTATTTATTTTAACACAATGCATTCCAGTGCCAGCTTCCCATTCAAATTGCTACATTGTGGATCTAAAAGGAGGTTATTATACGTGAAATCCAAAGAAAATATGTTTAAACAAAACTAAAATAGCATGCACATACTGTAATTGGTCGAGATTATCTGGGCATTTCATGCCAAGCAGCACTGTGCTTTACTGATTTACCTGACTATCAGGTACAAAGAACTGCCTTTCTTTTGGTGTGCAAAATGCATCATTTAAATACTCTCTGATGCTTCATCTAATGATCATTTCCCCTCCTGCATCATTTCATACTTGTTTCATAAAATTAACATTACTTCTTCACAATTGCGTTGGATATTAAACCGTAGATGAATTATGGGACCATTGTAGAGGGAGACCATTTTCCGACTAGGGCTGCAAAACGCACTCATAAAATATATAGTAAAATAACTCTCTGCTATGCAGAACCATTCAGATTAAATTGACTTTTCCACTCAAGTAGCAAATGTCCCCTTGCACTGTAACCATGGAACCGAATGTAAAAAAAAAGGTATTTAAAATATGGATTGAAAATGTTCTCTCCGTTACCCCTGAAAATCACCTATTTGATCATACATTAGAAGACACAGGGCCCACACTGTTATTGACATTGAATAGAACTGCATAGACTACAACTAGAAGCGGTGTCCATGGTCCTGAATGTAGACTAAAACCTTGAGTGCTGTCCATGGTCCAGAATCCCTTCCTTGGCTCATTCATTACCTTATTCATGGGTGTAATTATTTGGATAGACTTGCCTTGCTGAATTAGCTCTGACTGAGGGATAGCCCTAAATATTAAGGCATTGAGACATATCCTATTGTGGCACTAGGCATGGACATCCATACATAACTATTAACTGCGCCTGATATTGTCTAATAGGTACAGTATTTATACACACAGTGGCCAGTTTATTAAGTACCTCATTCACGAAAATGGTTCGCTCCTACAGAGTGAGTCACGTAGTCATGCTTGCTATATAAAGCAGGTAGAGTCTTGCTATATAAAGCAGGTAGACAGGCATCAAGGCATTCAGTTCCGTTTCGATTGAACGTTAGAGTGGGCAAAACGAGTGAGCTAAGCGACTTTGATCATTGTATGATTGTCGGTGCAAGGCGCGCCGGTGTCAGTATCTCAGAAATGGCCGGCCTCCAGGCTTTTCACACACGACAGTGTCTAGAGTTTACCAAGAATGGTGTAACAAACAAAAACATACAGTCAGTGGCAGTCCTGTGGGTGGAAACAGCTCGTTGATGAGAGGTCAAAGGGGAATGGCAAGAATCGTGCAAGCTAACAGGCGGGGCCACAAACTGACAAAGCAAATGACAGTAGAACAGTGTGCAGAACGGAATGACACACACATGTCCCTCTCACCACACACAACTTGTCGGTCCTTGTCACAGACGGGTATTGCAGCAGATGACCACACCGGGTTCCACTCCTATCAGCTAAAAACAAGAAAAAGCAGCTCTTTTCGGCACATGATCACCAACACTAGACAGTTGAAGAGATGAAAAACATGGCCGGCTCCGACAAATCCCGGGTTCCTGATGCGCCATGCTGATGGCAGATTCAGGATTTGGCGTATGCAGCATGAGTCCATGGCCCCATCCTGCCTGGTGTCAATGGTACAAGTTGGTGGCGGTGGTGTAATGGTGTGGGGAATGTTTTTCTGGCACACGTTAGGTCCCTTTATACCAATTGAGCAACATTTCCATGCCCTGAAGAATTCACACACACACAGTAGTGGAGTAGATCCACGACATTAGACATAGACATAATAATTGATTCAATTAAGTGTTCCTCAAGAAACTATTTATCTAAAGCAGTGATCACCATAAGAAGATAGACATTTTCATAAATGGGGACTTTTTGGCACATCTGCTCCTGCTACGCCCTCTGGTGTTCATCTGGTGTCTTCTTGACCTGCAGTTACTCCTGTACACTCTCTCTCTCCCTCTCCCTCTCTGTGTGATTGTGTGGTTGGAGACAGGTGTGCTGGAGTCAGAGCAGATCCCTACCAGCTGCAACTCGTTCCATAATCAAGAACTCTACAAATACTCAGTCCTGCCACTTCCATTCTGCCAGTTTGGAATCTCTGCTCAGTCAGTTCATGAGTCTAGCAATGTATGATTACGCAAGATCCTGTTACGCTGCTGTGCCTGTTTCCCTGCCTGACACGTTTATCCTCTCATTGCAGTTACCGCTGTCTCCTGTTCCACATCTCACCACCCAACTACCTTGCTCTGGATTTTACTCACCACCACTACCTTGGATTCCCTTCAGGACCTGTTTACCCTGTTCTACTTGGCTAACTCCAACCTCAGTCTCCACATCTGACTTTTCTGCAACTCATCTGAGCTTCAACTCGTCTGCACTCCATATCTCTCTGTGTAACAACAAATATTTTGGTTCATTCAGCCCTGTTTCCCCATCTGTCTGCTCTTGGGTTCCCCTGTGTCGCTCCGCTTAACACTTTTGGGGATAAAAATAGCCACCGTGGATCATGAGTTTCGTTGCTAGTCCTTCCGTGACCGTTAAAATTTGTTTTGTTTAATTTATTTCTGAAACGGCATATTTCTCGTGTTAAACCTAAGAGGCTTTGTGGCGGTGTGCCTGTTCAGATTTTCCACTTTTCTGACGGGAGTGTGTCTCAGCACAAAGTGAAGAAATTAACTCTGAATTCAATGGAGCTGTAATGAGATTAGGACCGGGAAGTCAATCATTCAATGGCGAACTCCACATGAGCAGAGTGCTCATCCTCTTCTGCAAAAACAGTGTCGGGGGCAAGAATCCAAGCCACATGAACATTTTAGCGCATGTCATACATTTGCAGGTGTTTGGAAGTTGTTCAGAAATCATAGATTAAAATCCATATTTTTGTGAATTGGTTCAAAGTATGAGACAAGGATTTGAAGTAATTTAGGTTACCTTCCTGTGAGTTCACACCAAAGCCCTGCATCTGTTTTCGTGACTCATAAACTGGTAATCTTCTTCCCTTATTTATTTCCCCTCTCTCTTCCCTTTATACAGTTTAGCAGATACTTTTATCCAGAGCAATTTACAGTAGTGAGCATATACATTTTTGTACTTCTTCATACTGGTCCACCGTGGGAATCAAACCCACAACCCTGGTATTGCAAGTGCCATGCTCTACCAACTGAGCCTCTCCTGTCATGGCCTTATCTTCCAGTCCCTTCCCTCCTGATGCTCTGGCCAGCTAGCCTCACATAACATATTCTGGGTCAGCATTCTAATCAGGTCAGCCTGAGACGGCGAACAAAGGAGTCCTGTCCTGCTGCTACCTCCACTGGACCTCCAACCAGAGTATCACTGCCCTTCAACCAGAGTAGTCCTGCCCTTCCACCAGAGTAGTCCTGCCCTTCCACCAGAGTAGTCCTGCCCTTCCACCAGAGTAGTCCTGCCCTTCCACCAGAGTAGTCCTGCCCTTCCACCAGAGTAGTCCTGCCCTTCCACCAGAGTAGTCCTGCCCTTCCACCAGAGTAGTCCTGCCCTTCCACCAGAGTAGTCCTGCCCTTCCACCAGAGTAGTCCTGCCCTTCCACCAGAGTAGCCCTGCCCTTCCACCAGAGTAGCCCTGCCCTTCAACCAGAGTAGCCCTGCCCTTCAACCAGAGTAGTCCTGCCCTTCAACCAGAGTAGTCCTGCCCTTCCACCAGAGTAGTCCTGCCCTTCCACCAGAGTAGTCCTGCCCTTCCACCAGAGTAGTCCTGCCCTTCCACCAGAGTAGTCCTGCCCTTCCACCAGAGTAGTCCTGCCCTTCCACCAGAGTAGCCCTGCCCTTCCACCAGAGTAGTCCTGCCCTTCCACCAGAGTAGCCCTGCCCTTCCACCAGAGTAGCCCTGCCCTTCCAACAGAGTAGTCCTGCCCTTCAACCAGAGTAGTCCTGCCCTTCCACCAGAGTAGCCCTGCCCTTCCACCAGAGTAGTCCTGCCCTTCCACCAGAGTAGTCCTGCCCTTCCACCAGAGTAGTCCTGCCCTTCCACCAGAGTATCCCTGCCCTTCAACCAGAGTAGTCCTGCCCTTCCACCAGAGTATCCCTGCCCTTCCACCAGAGTATCCCTGCCCTTCCACCAGAGTAGTCCTGCCCTTCCACCAGAGTATCCCTGCCCTTCAACCAGAGTAGTCCTGCCCTTCCACCAGAGTAGTCCTGCCATTCCACCAGAGTAGTCCTGCCCTTCCACCAGAGTAGTCCTGCCCTTCCACCAGAGTAGCCCTGCCTCCCCTCCACCACCAGTCCTCCAATTCCCCCCCCCCCCCCCCCCCAGGACTCCTTGACAAACCCTCACCTCCCCACAACCTCCTGGATTTAAAATTTCACAGCTCCTAATCCAAAACTAATTTTGAATTGAGGGATAGTCCTACGTAAATCAAAATATCAGGAAATATTAATGCTCAGGTAAATTGTCTGCTTTCCCCTCCCTCAAATGCTGATTCAGGCTATGAATTCCAACAAGGTTTGGGATTACATTTTGTTTTCAGTGGGTTATAATCCTTCCCTTAGGCTTGCACATGGTCATCATGTTCATTCAGAACAGATAGATATAACTTTCAGTCCTCCTTGAAAGTCACACAATATGAGTTCTGCCTCAGCAACTGGAAATGGCTGCACGTTTTTACCACTGTAAATGCACACAAAATACATTACAAATGAACCCATCTATCCAAAACCAAGGCCAACCATGTCTGCCTCAAACACCAATGGAATGCATTAAAACCTGTCAGTGTGACCACTGTAGGGCCTCCACAGCCTGATCTACATCCATCTATTAATGATCATCAAAATCAAGCTCTCTGATCAACCCAGAGAAACGCCAAATCAATAGTCCCTCAGCTCTTGTTTTCAATCTCTCCACCATATTGCTAGTCCACCATGAATGACTGGACCAATTAATTGTCTATGCAAACAGAGCCATTGGCTTCAACAGTCTCCACGTGGACATGGCAGATGGGTCCCAGGCAGATTGGGAAACTTCAAAGGGTCGGGAAAACAACTATTTTTCGTATTCTCACTAACTCCAGTCTAATGTTTCTCTTTATGGCTCCCTTTTTACTTTGAGATGATTATAGCAACCATAGAAATGTACACACACACACACACACACACAGCAAAACAAACCCAGACAGAGTGTAAACATTCAGTATCTTCCATCAGTGAGGACCTCCGGGAGAATGGATATACCACAACGTCCATTAAAAACAGCTCTGATTTATTAGTGATTTTTCTGCTTGATCTACGTTTAATATTGTGAACTGTAAGGTATCAGTGAAGCCCTTTCCAAAAGCAAATTACACGCTTGGACTCAGTCCTTTATGTGTTTGCTGAGTGGAGAATTTAAAGCCCATTTATATTCTATAGGCCCTAGACTTAAGAGATCTCTTGCAATTCCTCAATTTGGGTCCGGTCAACAGTCCACTGTGCTGTAGAAAAAAACAAAGAAAGCGCTGCAACATCCGGGACTCGCATTAGCTGCTGGTGGGAAATGGTGATTCATAAAGAAAGTAACCATATTTTTTCTGTTTTTTTCCCCCACCTTTTCCACCTCACCCTTAAAGGAGGAAATTGATGCATTTGCATACTGAATGGAGAATATTACATTTTTGAACACGGTCCACAGGGATAGGAGTTTATAACTGTGCATAGATTCACTTCGGATAGTAAGATGAAACGACTCAATATCGCCATCTGCCGGCCTTTGGGCTCAAATTCTCAGTCGGCTCTATGACTCTGGAGCAGAGTGAAAATCACTTACACAATTACACAAGTGTTGGTATTGGTATTGTTTGAATAGAACACACATGACCAAAGCTGGACGCTACAACTTGGTCTCAGAGCATTTCGTAATAATCTGTATGTAAATCTGACACACTACATTTAGCATGATATGTATGTTTTAATTTGTGGATGTCCATAATATGATATGAATTCCAATTTGTTGTGGCTAGGTGGCTAACGTCAGACTGGGGGTTAAGGTTAGAGTTAGATGTTAGGTTAAAGGGTTAAGGTTAGGAGTTAGGTTAAAGGGTTATGGTTTGCGTTAGGGGAAGGGTTAGTTAACATGCTGAGTAATAGCAATATAGCTCAAAAGTAATAAGTAGTTGCAAATTTGCTAATTAGCAAAAATGCTAAAGTTGAGAATATACTCCTACACATCCACCCCAACCAACCACCCTTCTTTAATTGTTGCCTTAAATAAGTAGCTTTCTGTCTTATGCAACAAAGTCCTGAATTTACATTTACTATGTTATTATGCTAGTCTGAGACCAGCCTGGACTGAGTAGCAGCAGTATACTTCACCTGATGTCCCATTAACCATGCACAAGTGACACACTGAGGGTTTTGCATTTTAATGTTGCAACTCATAAACATGTACAGTAGCTAATTTCTAAGGAGTGTCTTCCTCTTTATCTTAAATGTGTGAGGTAAAATATAATCAACCTATACGGAATTGACTTGGAAACACTTGCTTTTATGACATTGCTGCAAAGAACAATTACACACACACACGCACACACTTGCACACACTCGCAAGCACACCTTCATTCACTTATTCTCTATCACACGCACACACGCCATCACCCAGCCAGATGCTGTAAAGCTGTGTGTAGTGTGAGAGGAAGTGTGGTGTGGTGCCTGTCTTGGGGACACCGAGGACATTCGCTAACGTCGCTTCTCAGTTGGGCAGCCCGACTTCGGACGCGTGCTTTCTCAAAGTGAAGCATGCGCACACATCATTGAGCGGCGACTGATGTAGGCTACAGCTCAGGTAAGATCGGCTTTCATGTAACTTTTCTCTGTAAAATAATTATAGGCAGTTATATATATTGAAATAGAGGAGGTCATGGGTGTGGTGGTTGTGGCTGCTTTAACTATAGTGAATGGACGGATTTGTGCGGTTCAACAGCGTGTCAAATAACTACATAAGTTATTAATCTATGCACAGGCGGCTGTTTTTAGCGTGGGCTTGTACATGCATTATTTGATAATGGTGTAGACTGAAAATAATAATTAGATGCGACGGGGTGTCGGTGACAGAGTGCACTCGATCACATCACTGACATGACAGGCTCAGAATATTTAACTGGTCAATGACAAATGGGACGTCCGCTAGATTGACTTGGTCTTATTGATATCAATCACAGTGATAGATAGCTTCACCCCATGTGTAACTGTATGAAAACTGAAATTATTAAAAGTTTAGACTTAATTGGAATGAATTTTTTATTGTGAAAAAAAGTCCTTACCCCAGGGCTCTTCAACGGATGAAATAGGGAAACATGTTTGTATGTCCTGTCAATAAATGACCAGATCAGAAACAGAGTGCACATTTTTCTTTATTGCATTATTTCTATCCTGCAGGCATAACATTTTGTCAGAGCCATAATACACCATAATAATTGCCTATAGAGCACTAAGTACCCACAGGTTAAATCAACGTTTTTTCCACGTCATTTCAATGAAATTACGTTGAACCAACGTATAATAGACGTTGCACTGACGTCTGTGCCCAGTGGGTAAGCTATACAAACTATGCAAACTTGAAATATGCCCCATATCCTACCCCACTGCTGTATAGCCTACCAAAATGCAAATCTGAAATGTCTGAATATTCAAGCTTCAACACCTGAACTCAAGGCTCTCACAGTCTTTGTCTATAACTGAGAAAAATACAGTGACACTTTAAGCAAAATTCAAAGTTATTGCTGTTTAGTGTAACCAATAGCAATCTGTGAGATGCTTTCATACCTAATTTAATCATAATGAATAAAGTTTACAAGTGGACATTGTGTGCATAGAGGTATAATTGCTGCGCATATTAATAATAACAGGGGCTTAGAGTGTATGCCTGTGTGTTTGTGCTTGATGCATCTCTCCTCTTTAGCCCATGATTACGCACGCGAGAGTCAATGGACAGGCATCTCGAGCCAGTGGCACAGGCAGTGAGAGCAGCGCGAGCACGTTCTGTCTGCGGTAGCCTAGTTGAATGCCACTGAGCACCACCCAACTTCAGTGGCACAGATGTGTCTGGTCTGGTCGTCTCTCGTCTGTACTTCAATGTCTGTAATTATCTCTCGTAGTTGAGGAAGAGCGGTCGTGGGCGACACACAAGAACAAGGTCCGCAGCATGTTTAAGCCTGTTTAGCCACTGTTGAATGCAGGTGGCAGAACGCAGTCGCTGTCCCTGGTGCTGAATGCGCTCGCCAGTCGATCTGCGGCAAGCGTTGCGAGACAGTAAACGTTTTTTGGTCGAGAAAATACCCATGGACTGACGTGAATGCTGAACAACAACCAAGCGGTTAACATAGCGCTGTGCAGAGTAAATTGGATCTCAAGTCCTCTAATGTTTGAAGGATGGAGAGATTTTTCCTGTCAACCGTGCCACTGCTAATTCTCAGCTGTCTAGGTGTCTCTCGCGTTTTAGCGGGTAAGTTAATATTTATGTAGGCTACTTAAAAATATATATTTTTCAGCAATTATTCACCCATGCACCCATGCAGTGAGAACGCTAAGGTTAATGTGTGAGCGTTAGGGGGATTGCATTGGTGTTCGTGCAAATAAACGATGGGAATAAGTGAATGTTTGTCCTAATTTGTTTCTAATAGGCATTTAGGCTAGCCTATTCTGTGCAATGAGTAATGAAGCCTGTGTGTGTAAGATCCTGTATTGATACAATGCAACAGACATTTTACACTGGGACTGGTCTATACTGGTGAAGAAACCAAAGAATTTGGTAATATAATAGGATATCTTTGGGAAAAACACTCGATATGCTATGGAACAAGAGCCGTTACGTTTCTGGACAAATTGATTTGTAACAATTCAGCACCAATCGTTTTTTGTCTACTTTATGTTTCGAGGATGTTTTAATTACTGTAGCCTATTTCATATTTAGTACCAATAAGCAAGAATAGTACTAGACGTTGAGCCAAGCAGTTGCCAAATGGTTACTCTCATAAGATTTAGACTCATATGATGTTAAACTGACTTAACCCGAACATGTTCATAGACAACCAACTGTGTGTGTCTGTGTTCCAAGTAAAGCTGATCTTTGAATTTAATTAAGTAGCACAATGTACAGGTTCAAGCCTAATGTCCCAGGTAATGAAATAGCTTTAATAAAATAATATATTTTTTACTATCCAGAAAAGAAGAAAAACATTTGCTGTGATTCACATGTACTGTTATTACATAATAAAGGAGTAGGATAACAAATCTATGCAGATCTTATTCTAAACACATCACAGTAATATGTCATATCTATACAGCAGGGACCAAAATAACAGTTCATGGACCACTGGCACACGTTGGTATACAATCTGTGGAAGAAAATAACAATTTCACATTGTTCCTTGGAAGGCGTGCTGGCAGATCTATGTGTGGGAGTGAGCACGGGGAATAGACTGGTGAAAAGAACCCCAGCAGAATCCATATTGTGCCTGCCCGAAACACATGAGTGCTCCGGCTTTCACAGCTCATCTTGACGGAGTGCTGCTAATCAAACTGACACACTACTGCAATAAGAATTCACCTCTGGTCCACGCAACCTTGCCCTCTCCAGCATTTACATTTCAGCTGGATTGCATTGCTCCCATCGTCCTCCTCTTTATACCACCTATCTCTCTTTCGCACACACACTCATACATACACACAGATACTTAGACACAGCCTAGACACAGACAATTTCATGCATGCACACACACACACATCCTTCCTGTGTAAGCACATCATGTTTTGCAAAAAGTGGAGTGCACATATGGGTGGCATGGTTCCCCAATCTAGCTTCTCATATCCTCTTCTCTGGTTACCTGTCATGCTTTCCTTTCTCCTCTACATTGACTTTCTGAAGACTTTTGAGAAGAAACACATTCTGAAGAGTATTTTAGACAAGTGCAATGTTCCCTCCAATCCACTCCAATCCAATCTCCATCCAGAAGTGCCCTTGACTCTCTCCACTTAACACTTCTACTAAGGAGATGGAAGAGGATTAATGGTCTCTCTGATTGTCTGAGTGTTCTTCAATCCTGGTCCTGGAGACCCACAGGGTGTTAGAACTGGACTGGAAAAAAGCCTGCACACTCGATGTATCCCTAGGTCCACTGCATTGAAGAACACCATTAGATCTATGAATTAGGGGCTAGCTGCATCGCTATGTGTATTGTCTCTCTAGTACTGTCTTGTGAAATGACATACAATAGGTGAAAGTTACTGTGGCTATAAGGAGTTTGATGTAGATGGAGCAAATTCTCTCTGCACTGCCTGCAGGACTGGCTCAGGAGTCAGTGCTTTATCCAATCGTACAGCACAATCAGAATGTATGAAACAATTAGTGTGAGTAGGACGGACAAATTGAAACAAGCGTGTGGGTGGGCGTCAACACACTGTAAACTTTATAGTTGTGACATCCTTTAATGTGTTTCTATTTATTGTGAGTCATAAAGTGTAAGTCACCCTGGACTACGAATGCAAAGCTAATGTTTCCATTTAAAATTAACCTCACACTCTTTTAACGTGGGTGTAAATTCCATCAGACATTGCACTACTCTGAAACAGGCTCACCATGACACACAATAAATCAGTCAATCAACAAATCAAATCAACCAATCAATCAATCAAATAATTAAACAGTAACCAATTAGTAGAAATGCCCAGCAAGTCCTCCTTTAGGGACCCTTTCATGTTCTGATGAACCGAGTAGCTGTTCTAAAGAAACATGTTTTTTACTATATAATGTAATATGACTATTAAACTCCCCCAATGAGGACTCTAAGTCTTGGCACTCGCTAACCCTGCCACAGATTTTCAGTAGCGGTAGTATATTAACTGTCAAGTGTCAAGTCATCACACCATCCACCTGGAGGAGTTACAGCACCCAGACAGAGTAGCCAAAGGTAGTTAAACACTCATCATCTCCACTCTACTGCCAAATCACTAGCTGTGGAAGTGATGATGTCGCCGGAGGGGATGGCTCCTAACCAACTGTGCTATTTTGTTTGTTTTTTCGCATTGTTTGTAACTTATTTTGTACATAAAGTTGCTGCTACCGTCTCTTATTACCGAAAATAGCTTCTGGACATCAGAACAGCGATAACTCACCTCAAACTGGATGAAGATGTATTCTTTATAGAGTCCGACATGAAGGATACAATGCTTCCCGGAGACCAGGTCCAAATCCCTGTCATTTGCATGAAGAAAAGACAGAGATACAGGGGCGAAGGTCGGGGTGCCTTGTGAGGATTCGTAGGCGAGTGAGTAAATTGCCACTACCATCGGTTCTATAGGCCAATGTGCAATCATTGGAAAACAAACTGGATGATCTACTGTTGAGACTATCCTACCAACGGTACATTAAAAACTGTAATATCTTATGTTTCACGAGTCGTGGCTAAACGACAACATGGATAACACAGAGCTGGCTGGGTTTTCCGTGCATCGGCAGGACAGAGCAGCTACGTCTGGTAAGGGAGGGAGGGGGGGTCTATTTGAGTACCTCATGATAAGCTGTAGACCACACTATCTACCAAGAGAGTTCTCATCTATATTATTTGTAGCCGTCTATTTACCACCACAGTAAGACAGTAAGACCTGCTGGCAGTAAGACCTCACTCAACGAGCTGTATAAGGCCAAAGCAAACAAGAAAATGCTCATCCAGAAGTGGCACTCCTAGTGGCCGGGGACTTTAATGAAGGCAAACTGAAATCAGTTTTACCTAATTTCTACCAGCATGTCACATGTGCAAACAGAGGTAAAAAGAACTCTAGACAACCTTTACTCCACACACAGAGATGCATACAAAGCTCCCTCGCCCTCCATTTGGCAAATCTGATCATTATTCTATCCTCCTGGTTCCTGCTTGCAAGCAAAAACTAAAACAGGAAGTACCAGTGACTTGCTTAATGATGCGGATGCTACGCTACAGGACTGTCTTGCAAGCACAGACTGGAATATGTTCCGTGATTCATCCAACGGCATTGAGGAGTATACCACCTCAGACACTGGCTTCATCAATAAGTGTATTGATGACGTCGTCCCCACAGTGACCGTACATACATATCCCAACCAGAAGCCATGGATTACAGGCAACATCCGCACCGAGCTAAAGGCTAGCGCTACTGCTTTCAATGAGTGGGACACTAATCCGGACGCTTATAAGAAATCCCACTATGCCCTCAGATGAACCATCAAACAAGCAAAGCGTCACTACAGGACTAAGATTGAATCCTACTACACCGGCTCCGACTTTTGTCGGATGTGGCAGGGCTTGCAAACTATTGTTGACTACAAAAGGAAACCCAGCTGCGAGCTGCCTAGTGACGCGAGCCTACCAGACGAGCTAAATGCCTTTTATGTTCGCTTCGAGGCAAGCAACACTGAAGCATGCATGAGAGCACCAGCTGTTCCGGACGACTTGTGTGATCACGCTTTCCGTAGCCGATGCGAGCAAGACCTTTAAACAGGTCAACATTCACAAGGCCGCGGGGCCAGACGGATTACCAGGGCGTGTACTCAGAGCATGCACGGACCAACTGGCAAGTGTCTTCACTGACATTTTCAACCTCTCCCTGACCGAGTCCGTAATACCTACATGTTTCAAGCAGACCGCTATAGTCCCTGTAACCAAGAATATGAAGGTAACCTGCCTAAATGACTACCGCCCTGGAGCACTCACATCAGAAGCCATTAAGTGCTTTGAAAGAATGGTCATAGCTCACATCTACACCATTGTCCCGGAAACCCTAGACCCACTTCAATTTGCCTACTTCCCAACAGATCCACAGATGACGCAATCTCAATCACACTTCACAATGCCCTTTCCCACCTGGACAAAAGGAAAACCTACGTCAGAATGCTGTTCATTGACTACAGTTTAGCGTTCAACACCATAGTACCCACAAAGCTCATCACTAAGCTAAGAACCCTGGGACTAAACCCCTCCCTCTGCAACTGGATCCTGGACTTCCTGACAGGCCGCCCCCAGGTGGTAATGGTAGGCAACAACAAATCTGCCACACTGATCCTCAACACTGGGACCCCTCAGGGGTGCGTGCTTAGTCCCCTCCTGTACTCCCTGTTCATCCACGACTGCGTGGCCAAGCGCGACTCCAACACAATCACCACACAACAGTGGTAGGCCTGATCACCAACAACGATGAGACAGCCTATAGGGAGGAGGTCAGAGACCTGACAGTGTGGTGCCAGGACAACAACCTTTCCCTCAATGTGAGCAAGACAAAAGAGATGATCGTGGACGACAGGAAAAGGAGAGCCGAAAGGCATCCATTAACATCGACAGGGCAGTAGTGGAGCGGGTCGAGAGTTTCAAGTTCCTTGGTGTCCACATAACCAACAAACTATCATAGTCCAAACACAGCAAGACAGTCGTGAAGAGGGCACGACAACACCTTTTTCCCCTTCAGGAGACTGAAAAGATTTGGCATGGGTCCACAGATCCTCAAAAAGTGTTGCAGCTGCACTATTGAGAGCACTCTGACCAGTTGCATCACCGCCTGGTAGGGCAACTGTTCGGCATCCAACCGTAAGGCGCTACAGAGGGTAGTGCGTACTGCCCAATACATCACTCGGGCCAAGGTTCCTGCCATCCAGGACCTATATACTGGGCGGTGTCAGAGGAAGGCCCAAAAAATTGTCAAAGACTCCAGTCACCCAAGTCATAGACTCGTCTCTCTGCTACTGCACGGCAAGCGGTACAGGAGCGACAAGTGTTAGCCTTATTAACAGCTTCTATCCCCAAACCATAAGACTACAGAACAATTAATCAAATGGCCACCCAGACTATTTATATTGACCCCCCCACTGCTGCTACGCTGTTAATTATCTATGCATAGTCACTTTATCCCTAACTACATGTACTGTACAAATTACCTTTACTAACCTGTACCCCCGCACATTGACTTGGTACCGGTACCCCTTGTATATAGCCTTATTATTGTTATGTCATCTTATTGTGTTCATTTTATTTCATTTTTTGCTGGTTGTTATCTAGGCCAACCACTTCTGATTGGGTGAATCATCACAGTTTCAAAAGAGCAGGCTGTTTAAACTCGGACAATACCCAGCAGACAGACACACAACCAAAAGAGGAGGAAACAGAACATGCGTGGGGTTATACAGCAAAGGAAGGGTAGCTTACACGTACGTACTACATGTATGGGGGCTGTTTGGAGGCAGGGCATTTTACGATATGAGTAGAGTGTGTGCCAGTGTCTGCTTGAGTGTGTGTTTATGCATGTGTGTGGTAACAGTTTGATAGTAATCAAATAATAATCATTCATTGGCTGGCTGTATTATTACATGTGTAATGAGTTATCTGGCAGTAGACCTGTAGACAAAAGTAGAGAATTCTCTCAAGAGGGCACTTGCAGCTCAGCATACACATAAATTAAAGCCATTACCAGCACTAACAAGCACTAATAAAGCCATGTTAATCAAACAGAACAGCTTTAATGACACGCTGATGGTATTTTTGAACACAGCAGGCAAACACACTAGAGAGAAGGCAAATGTCAACGAGCACGAGCAGTGCTGCAGCACCAGCCAACAGCAGCAACAGAGACAAGTGGAATCTTAGACCAAAAAAATTAGTCTGGTTGGTATTGCCTTAACTCAGACACTGTAAAGAGAGAGGGGCCTGAGACAGGGCTTAGACCACACACACACACACACACACACACACACACACACACACACACACACACACACACACACACACACACACACACACACATACACACACACACACACACACACACACACACACACACACACACACACACACACACACACACACACACACACACACACACACACACACACACACACACGCACGCACACGCACACGCACACACACACACACACATAGGGATGCTGATGCTCTGCTGCCTGCTCCTGCACATGACTCACAGCCCTAGAATGCGCAGATTAAGACGGATTAAGACAGAGGACTAAACCTTGTTCCAGCTGGCTTCTGAGATAAAATGGCGCCGGAGCAGAAGGAAGAGGTTTTACATGCCCCCAACCAATTATGTTTTTTATTTGTTTATCTGCGTTAATTTGTAAGTAATTTTTTTACTAATTTTGTACATAATGTTGCCGTCTCTTATGACCGAAAATAACTTCTAGAAATCAGGACTGCAATTACTGACAACAGACTAGCAGAATCTATTTTCTTATTTGAAGACTCTCGAATAAGCCAGAAGGGGGAGTATATACGGCTCCCTTGGGAACAGGTCCTGACCCCCGTGATCTGCGTGAAGAGGAGGTGGAGAAAGAGAGGCTGGAGAGTGGGCTGCCTGCTGAGAATTCGAAGGCAATCGAATAAACCCCCACTTCCCTAAATTCTGCTAGCAAACGTGCAATCTTTGGAATAAAATCGGCAAATTACGGGGATTATTAAACTACCAACGGGGCATTAAAAACTGTAACATCTTATGCTTCACGGAGTCGTGGCTGAACGACGACAATATCAACATACAGCTGGCTGGTTATACGATGTACAGGCGGGATAGAACAGCGGTGTCTGGTAAGACAAAGGGTGGTGGACTATGTATTTTTGTAAATAACAGCTGGTGCACTATATCTAAGGAAGCCTCGAGCTATTGCTCACCTAGGTTGAGTATATAATGATAAGCTGTAGACCACACTACCTACAGAGAGAGTTCTCATTTGTATTCTTCGTAGCAGTTTATATACCACCTCAGTCAGAGGCTGGAACTAAGATTGCATTGAATAAGCTGTATTCCGCCATAATCAAACAAGAAAACGCACACCCAGAGGCGACGCTCCTAGTAGCCGGGGACTTTAATGCAGGGAAACTTAAATCAGTTTGACCAAATTTTTATCAGCATGTTAAATGTGCAACCAGAGGGAAAAGAACTCTGGACCACCTATACTCCACATACAGAGACGCTTACAGTACAAAGCTCTCCCTCGCCCTCCATTTGCCAAATCTGACCATAATTCCATGCTCCTGATTCCTGCTTACAAGCAAAAATTAAAGCAGGAAGCATCAGTGACTTGATCGCTAAAAAATTAGCTACAGGACTGTTTTGCTTGCACAGACTGGAATATGTTCCGGGATTCATCCAATGGTATTGAGGAGTACACCACATTTGTCATTGGCTTCATCAATAAGTGCATCGAGGACGTCGTCCCCACTGTGACCGTACGTACATACCCCAATCAGAAGCCATGGATTACAGGCAACATCCACACTGAGCTAAAGGCCAGAGCTGCTGCTTTCAAGGAGCGGGACTCGAACCCGGAAGCGTATAAGAAATCCCGCTATGCCCTTAGACGAGGGAGAGGACCCGACTTCGGCGGAAGCAATTGACTTCCGCCGAAGTCAGGTCCTCTCCTTGTTCGGGCGGCGCTCAGCGGTCGGTGTCGCCGGTCTTCTAGCCATCATCGATCCACTTTTCATTTTCCATGTGTTTTGTCTTGTTTTTCCTCACACCTTGTTTCAATTCCCTCAATCATTTGTTGTGTATTTAACCCTCTGTTCCCCCCCATGTCTTTGTGTGGGAATCTTTTTTGTAAGTGCTTGTGCACGTGTTTTGCTAATAAACTGCTCCGGCTATTACCAAGTTCTGCTCTCCTGCATCTGACTTCCTGCCACCGATTACGCATCCCTTACATTACTGCTGCTCTTTAATTACTTGCCATTTTTATCTCTTATTCTTATCCATCTTTTTTTGAAACTGCACTGTCGGTTAAGGGCTCTGTAAGGTTGTATTCGGCGCATTTGACTAATAAAATTGTATTTTATTTGATTCTGCGAGGGTATGTATTTAGGAACTGTTGAGTAAGGTTAACTGAAATACATCTCAACACAACAGCATCTGTTCAGTGTCTTTTTACAGTGGAACTCATTTCAGCAGCTTATTTTCCAGCACCCCATGTAGTGTACTCCAGCGCACCATGTAATGTACTCCTAGCGCACCATGTAGTGTACTCCAGCGCACCATGTAGTGTACTCCAGCGCACCATGTAATGTACTCCAGCGCACCATGTAGTGTACTCCAGCACACCATGTAATGTACTCCAGCGCACCATGTAGTGTACTCCAGCGCACCATGTAATGTACTCCAGCGCACCATGTAGTGTACTCCAGCGCACCATGTAGTGTACTTCAGCGCACCATGTAGTGTACTCCAGCGCACCAAGCAGTGTACTCCAGCGCACCATGTAATGTACTCCTGCGCACCATGTAGTGTACTCCAGCGCCCCCTTGTAGTGTACTCCAGTGCACCATGTAGTGTACTCCAGCGTACCATGTAATGGACACCAGCACACCATGTAGTTTACTCCAGCACACCATGTAATGTACTCCAGCACACCATGTAGTGTACTCCATGGCACCATGTAGTGTACTCCAGCGCACCATGTAATGTACTCCTAGCGCACCATGTAGTGTACTCCAGCGCACCATGTAGTGTACTCCAGCGCACCATGTAATGTACTCCAGCGCACCATGTAGTGTACTCCAGCGCACCATGTAATGTACTCCAGCGCACCATGTAATGTACTCCTAGCGCACCATGTAATGTACTCCAGCGCACCATGTAGTGTACTCCAGCGCACCATGTAATGTACTCCAGCGCACCATGTAGTGTACTCCAGCGCACCATGTAGTGTACTTCAGCGCACCATGTAGTGTACTCCAGCGCACCAAGCAGTGTACTCCAGCGCACCATGTAATGTACTCCTGCGCACCATGTAGTGTACTCCAGCGCCCCCTTGTAGTGTACTCCAGTGCACCATGTAGTGTACTCCAGCGTACCATGTAATGGACACCAGCACACCATGTAGTTTACTCCAGCACACCATGTAATGTACTCCAGCACACCATGTAGTGTACTCCATGGCACCATGTAGTGTACTCCAGCGCACCATGTAATGTACTCCTAGCGCACCATGTAGTGTACTCCAGCGCACCATGTAGTGTACTCCAGCGCACCATGTAATGTACTCCAGCGCACCATGTAGTGTACTCCAGCGCACCATGTAATGTACTCCAGCGCACCATGTAATGTACTCCAGCGCACCATGTAATGTACTCCAGCGCACCATGTAGTGTACTCCAGCGCACCATGTAGTGTACTCCAGCGCACCATGTAGTGTACTCCAGCTCACCATGTAGTGTACTCCAGTGCACCATGTAGTGTACTCCAGCGTACCATGTAATGGACACCAGCACACCATGTAGTTTACTCCAGCACACCATGTAATGTACTCCAGCACACCATGTAGTGTACTCCATGGCACCATGTAGTGTACTCCAGCGCACCATGTAGTGTACTCCAGCGCACCATGTAGTGTACTCCAGCGCACCATGTAATGTACTCCAGCGCACCATGTAGTGTACTCCAGCGCACCATGTAGTGTACTCCAGCGCCCCATGTAGTGTACTCCAGCGCACCATATAGTGTACTCCAGCGCACCATGTAATGTACTCCTGCGCACCATGTAGTGTACTCCAGTGCACCATGTAGTGTACTCCAGCGTACCATGTAATGGACACCAGCACACCATGTAGTGTACTCCAGCACACCATGTAATGTACTCCAGCACACCATGTAGTGTACTCCATGGCACCATGTAATGTACTCCAGCACACCATGTAATGTACTCCAGCACACCATGTAATGTACTCCAGAACACCATGTAATGTACTCCAGCACACCATGTAGTGTACTCCAGCACACCATGTAGTGTACTCCATGGCACCATGTAGTGTACTCCAGCGCACCATGTAATGTACTCCAGAACACCATGTAATGTACTCCAGCACACCATGTAGTGTACTCCATGGCACCATGTAGTGTACTCCAGCGCATCATGTAGTGTACTCCAGCTCACCATGTAGTGTACTCAATTGCTCACTTTTTGTCTGAGTCCATATTTTCTAAATTTCTGATCTCAAAGAGCTGAGCTAGATGGAAATGAATGGATGTGCTTGTGTTTGTCTGAGACTGAGGGGCATTGTTGCTGTCATTGAGAACACACAGTAGATAGACTTTGAGAGACAGACACTAGCTCCTGGCCATCAGGTCTGCGATGGCCAGGACAGACTGACGTGTCCTTGCCATGTCTCTGACGCAGTCTGGAGTTAGCTCTGTTACCAAGAGTGGGTGGTGAGGAGGGGTTTTGGGTTCAAATTTGCCACTTAGAGCCCATGAATGCAATATTATAATGGAGGGGTGGTTTGCGCCAGTGACTGCTATAGTGCTGTTATAAGTTCCTGTTATACACACACACACGCACACACACACACACACACACACACACACACACACACACACACACACACACACACACACACACACACACACACACACACACACACACACACACACACACACACACACACACACACACACACACACACACACACACACACACTCACAGCCCCCTTGGCAGCTCAGTTTACCTGTATCAGTTTCTCACTCTCTCTCTTCTGTAATAACATGCTGTCTAACTCTGCTGCCAGATCTCTGCTGCGCTAGTTCCAGTGCTAATCCTCTCTGCTGCTGCTGCACAGTCTAAAACTCAAAATTTCCCTAGTCTTCCTGAAAGTTAATGTGTGTGCATGAGATAGACTGGATTGGGTAGCAGGAGAAAGAGTAAGAGCTACAGGCCTGGGGACATTCAGGCCGTTCAGACAGGGAAGAGGGAGAGAAGCATGCCCCCCCCCCCCCCCCCCCCCCCCAGAGGCGGCTCTCAGAGCAGAACAGTCATGCTCACCAGGAGAGAAAGAGAAAGTCAGAGAGAAAAGGAAGAGAGAGGCACAGAGAAAGAGAAAACAAGAGAGGGAGAGAGAGGGAGACCAAGAGTGTGAGAGAGAAAAACGTGAGAGGGAAATACAGCCAGACAGAGAAAGAAAGTGAGAGAGATAGAAAAAAGCAAGGCAAAGAGAGAAAGCCAGAGAGAAAGTCAATGCCGACATCTCTTTCTCTCTCTCGCCACCATCTCCATCGCAGTGCCATCCTTTTAGGCAGGCAGCTAGACATTACCACAACAGCTGCCTCAACAGAGTGGCTTACACTCTACAGAGAGAGAGAGAGAGAGAGAGAGGGAGGGATAAGGAGGAGAGAAAGAAAGAAAATTAGACAGGAAGTGAGGGATGAGGAGAAAGAGGGAAACAGGGACAGGGAGATAGATGATGAGAGAGTGGATAGGAGAAGAGTAGGTTACAGGGAAGTGGAGTGATGAATAGGAGCGAGTGAAAGAAGGAGAAAGGGAGAATAGTGAAAAAATCCTATCATGTTTATGTGCTGTGTGTATTATGTGCCTAGCTCTACTGGGACATTGATTGTGCAGGAGCCTTGATGGGAATTAGATTTAATTTGCAGTTAACAGACGAGCAGATGCAGGTGCTTGTTAAATAATCAGCACCGCCACCCATGCTCTGGTTATGGTTATGTTTCTGGTTTTGTTTCCACTTGCCACTGTAGAAATATGTATTCAATGTTTATGTATTTTTATTGGTTGGTTGAATTTACATAGCAATAAGGTGTTATGCCATTGGTTACGCTTGCAGATAGGAAGAGATTGCGAATGTAAATTATTCTCAGTCTGATATTGACATGCAAGCAATAGGTCACATTCTGAAATACTATATTCTAATTTCATATTTACAGTGTGTATGAGTTCACTGTGTACATGTCCTGATGTATATATATGTGTACGGTACCTGTTAGATATTGGAGGCATCCTGGGATGTGCTTTTGCATGTTATTGATGTAGGAGCAAGTTATTTTTTATTTATGCTTTATTTAACTAGGCAAGTCAGTTAAGAACAAAATCTTATTTACAATGACGGCCTAGGAACAGTGGGATAACGGCCTCGTTCAGGGGTAGAACAACAGATTTTTACCTTGTCACCTCTGGGATTTGATCTAGCAACCTTTTGGTTACTGGCCCAACGGTCTAACCACTAGGTGCGCTCTAGTTGTAATGGCCGCATTAGCTCCCTGCTAATTCACAGTTATTTCCATGCTAACAGACGAATCACAAATCTTCAGCCATGTCCCCCACGTCTGAATGATCGGCTATGAAAAGCCAACTGACATTTACTCCTGAGGTGCTGACCTGTTGCACCCTCTACAACCACTGTGATTATTATTATTTGACCCTGCTGGTCATCTCTGAACGATTGAACTTCTTGGCCATGCATTGTTATAATCTCCACCCGGCACATGTCAAATACGACATAAGAAACTGGAGGTGTTGAGTACCATGAAGGGTTACTCACATTACCAATAACAAAAGCAGCACAGCCATGATGTCTACTTTGATTCTCTTTCAGACCAGATGTGTTAAGACAACTGGTGTCCTTAATCTTTATAGACTTAGGATCAGTTTCATCATGTGTGAAAGTCAATAGCAACCGTTTCCTGAGTTATTCAAACAAACACTATGAAGAAATTACAACAGTTTCCAGAAGAGGACTGGCAACCCCTCAGAGCCTGGTTCCTCTCTAGGTTTCTTCCTAGGTTTTGCCTTTCTATGGAGTTTTTCTAGGGAGTTTTTCCCAGCTAAGATGGGGAGAAGTCTATCCACAAAGAGGGACAGTAAAATTGCAACTGGCTCAGAACAGGGCAGCACAGCTGGCCCTTAGATGTAAACAGAGAGCTAACATTAATAATATGCATTTCAATCTCTCCTGGCTCAAAGTGGAGAGAGATTGACTTCATCACTACTTGTATTTGTGAGAGGTATTGACATGTTGAATCCCCAAGTGCAGAACAGACTATGGGAGGTGCACAGTACTACGTAGAGCCATGACTACATGAAAGTTTATTCCACGTCAAGTAACTCATGCAAGCAAAGAACTTAGATTTAAAAAATAGATAAACATACACCTTATGGAACAGCGTGGACTGTGAAGCAACACAAACATATGCACAGACTAATGCATACAAACACACAATAACATATGCACTATACTCACGTACACATGGTTTTTGTGTTGTATCTATGTGGTAGTTGAGCAGGGGCCTGAGGGCACACAATCTGTTGTGAATGTATTGTAATGTTTTTAAAATTGTATAACTGACTTAATTTAGCTGGATCCCAGGAAGAGTAGCTGCTGCCCTGACAGCATCTAATGGGGATCCATAATAAATACAAATACAAATCTGTCACACTGGTACCGAGACCAGTATTCTTGTCTTCGTGGCACATCTGTTAATTGCGCGAGTGAGGGGGAGTGTGAGTGGGTGAGAGAGTGATAGAGTGAGATGATATTTTGGAGCTCGCCTCTTTGCTGCTCTCTTGGCCGGCGGGTTGGAGAATTCATTTGGTAAAAGTAAATAACTAATTTCTCCTCAAAAGAGGAAAGCCTTGGAGGTATGCTTATCACAACACTCATTTGTGGAGTGGAGCTACTGCATGGAGAGGGAAAAGACAGAGAAAAGACACACTTATGCATACACACACTGGTCTCTATGGTTTTGGGCAAGGGGTTTGAAGCCACACTCTGGTTCACATTCTGAGTTGTACATTTCCACAGTAAACTAGACCATACCATTTTCTATGTTAAACAAGGCCTTAATGAGCTCTTGGTTCGGAGCTGTCTGTGCCCCTGTAACTCTGTATGTACTGTAAACCTGGAGTGTGTCTATTTATCCGTACTTCTTCTGCCAATCACAACCAGAGGGATGCATAGTACAAACCATGTTAACAGTATGCAAGTGAGTCATAGCGTGCTGTATTTTAGAGGCTGTGGATTGATCTGGGGGTGATGCAAGGATGCAGAGATTATGAGGGGGTGGGGAAGTGTTAGGGGTTGGTTATTCTATGCCAAGCCTTAACTTTGACGTTCTATTGTCTGAAGTGGAGGAGGCACTGAGCAGCTCCCACTGAAGTGTCAGTCCTCCTGAGCACTCTTTACATTCAGAAGGACTGCAGTCCACCTGTCAAACTAGGCCCTACTGGAGCACAAACACACCAGCAACATAGATGGAGACAGGTACAGATGAAGAGAGAGAAAGAGAAAGAGGGAGAGTGTTGAGTCAGATAGACAAGGAAAGAGAGAATGGCTGAACGAAAGAGGAGGGAAAGCGAGTATGTATGAGAAAGATGGAGATGAAGAGAAAGAGTGACCAAGAGAACAGGAAACTGTTTTGTTCCCCGGGACCATGCAGCGGCAATAAGCAGCGGCAATAAGCAGTGGAGATAGAGTGAGATTGAAGAGCTAGATTTAATAAAACAGGTGATAGTGCATTCATAATTGAACATGCCATCATGTTATGGCTCCCAGTCTCTCCCTGCGCGCCTATCGCAGACCTTAATTATTCAACAGCTGCTTTAGATGCCAAATGAGACACATTAACTATATTGTTCCAACTCCGCCTCGGCCTTTCCTGCTGTTTCTTTAACTGCTGTGGGTTTGAAAGTGAGTATGTGACTGCGTGCGGGCAGGCAGGAGTGGGCGCCAAGGTCCGTTCTGGTAAACTACAGATCAGCACAAACCACTGATTTCTCTATCATGGCACACTAACTATGAATGAACAAAGAACACACCTGCCAACTGTTTTTGATAATGCAGGGACGTACTGCACAGTACAGTCAGCCTGAAGAAGAGTAGGAATGACTGGGAAGCACAAAAGGAGAAGTGTTTCCTCTTGCAATCTCAATGACACGTTTGGAGGATATTGAAAAGCCACTTGTGATTCCACCAGGGTGCTCGTTAGCAGTAGGCGAGGACGTGTTAATGAACATGTGCTAATTTATCGCCGCTCATATCCCCAGGAGGGCAGACTATGGCTGAGACAGCAACCCAAGGTTCAGTTCATTTGTCTGTTTACGGTCTCTCCCCACTGGGCACAGATGCCAATTCAACGTCTATTAATTTCATTGAAATGACGTGGAAACAACATTGATTCAACCAGAATGTGCCCATTGGGTCATTGCACACACACATTAGTGAGAAGCACCACCGTATGGGTCCACTTTGATATTCTACTCCCCTTAGCTATTACTGCCAGCATGTCTGTCTGTCTGTGTGATATTTACCAATGAAATGAGAAGGGTGTCATTGATTGCTGCAGTAAGAGCTGTATGAGCACAGAGGCGTGAAAGGATGAAATGCTGCCGGACCACACCAGGGTCTAAGATCAGCAAAGCAACTCAGTCAGACTCAGCCTTGGTTCAACACTCAGAGAGTGCATCTCTCTGGGACAGACGGACAGTACAGAGGGAAGGAAGGTCACAGGGGCAGGTGTGCCCACATCTCTGACTGTATTAATGTGTGGCTTGTGTCACAGCAGTGCAGAGAGACAGACAGACCGACAGACAGAGAGAACGGCTGGTCGGAGCTTTGCAAGAAGGGCCTGGGCAGGTCAGAGAAGTACATTCATTAATGAGAATGAGACTAGGTGGGAGACAGCCAGGGTTTGTGTGTGTGTGCGTGCTTACGTGTGTGTGTGTGTGTTTGTGTGTGCAAGTACTTAAAGGTCTAATGCAGCCATTTTATTTATATATCACATCATTTCTGGCTAACAGTTACAACTAGCTCTCACAGTATCACGTCAGAATCAGAAGTTCATCCATGTTTCTCAAACGTCAAATTTCAAAGTTGTTTTAAACGCCAAATGTAAAAGTGTTTAAGGTTAAGTTTAGGCATTACGTCCGCATTTTTAAGGATAGTGTTACGTTTAGGCATTAACTTTGAATGGTTAAGGTTTGGGATAAGTTTTGGGTTAAGGTTTGGGATAAGGTTTGGGTTAAGGTAAGGGATAAGGTTTGGGCTAAGTTTTGGGTTAAGGGTTGGGTTAAGGTTTGGGTTAAGGTAAAGATTAAGGTTTGGGTTAAGGTAAGGGTTAAGGTTTGGGTTAGAGTTTGGTTAAGGTTTGGGTTAAGGGTTTGGGTTAAGGTAAAGATTAAGGTTTGGGTTAAGGTAAGGGTTAAGGTTTGGGTTAGGGTTTGGGTTAAGGTAAGGGTTAAGGTTTGGGTTAAGGGTTTGGGTTAAGGGTTTGGTTAACGTTTGGGTTAAGGTTTGGGTTAAGGTTTGGGTTAAGGTAAGGGTTAAGGTTTGGGTTAAGGTTTGGGATAAGGTTTGGGTTAAGGTTTTGGATAAGGTTTGGGTTAAGGTTTGGGTTAAGGGTTGGGTTAAGGGTTGGGTTAAGATTTGGGTTAAGGTAAGGGATAAGGTTTGGGATAAGGTTTGGGATGAGGTTTGGGTTAAGGTTTGGGTTAAGGGTTAAGGTTTGGGTTAAGGGTTGGGTTAAGGTTTGGGTTAAGGTAAGGGATAAGGTTTGGGATAAGGTTTGGGATAAGGTTTGAGTTAAGACATGAGTTAAGTTTTTGGATAAGGTTTGGGATAATGTTTAAGTTAAGATATGAGTTAAGGTTTGGGATAAGATATGAGTTAAGGTTTGGGATAAGATATGAGTTAAGGTTTGGGATAAGGTTTGAGTTAAGATATGAGTTAAGGTAAGGGATAAGGTTTGGGATAAGGTTTGGGTTAAGGTTTGGGATAAGATATGAGTTAAGGTTTGGGATAAGATATGAGTTAAGGTTTGGGATAAGGTTTGGGATAAGGTTTGAGTTAAGATATGAGTTAAGGTTTGGGTTAAGGGTTGGGTTAAGGGTTGAGTTAAGGTATAAATTAAGATATGAGTTAAGGTTTGGGATAAGGTTTGAGTTAAGATATGAGTTAAGGTTTGGGTTAAGGGTTAAGGTTTGGGTTAAGGGTTGGGTTAAGGGTTGAGTTAAGGTATGAGTTAAGGTTTGGGTTAAGGGTTAAGGTTTGGGTTAAGGGTTGGGTTAAGGGTTGAGTTAAGGTATGAGTTAAGGTATGAGTTAATATATGAGTTAAGGTTTGGGATAAGATATGAGTTAAGGTTTGGGATAAGTTTTGGGATAAGGTTTGAGTTAAGATATGAGTTAAGGTTTGGGTTAAGGGTTAAGGTTTGGGTTAAGGGTTGGGTTAAGGGTTGAGTTAAGGTATGAGTTAAAATATGATTTAAGGTTTGGGATAAGGTTTGAGTTAAGATATGAGTTAAGGTTTGGGTTAAGGGTTAAGGTTTGGGTTAAGGGTTGGGTTAAGGGTTGAGTTAAGGTATGAGTTAATGTTTGGGATAAGGTTTGGGATAAGGTTTGAGTTAAGGTATGAGTTAATGTTTGGGATAGGCTTAACAAAAATCTCAAAGCAACTTTCTATCGCTGGATTGGAACTTTGTATTCAGAGGCAGATGCACATGCCCAAACATACAGCTTTGCTCTTCTACATCCCCCTCGCCTTAGAAGTCTGCAGGACTTCAGCCACCCTCGAGCAGTGCTCTGTAATTAAGGGAGATGTTAGTGAGCTGTCACCCACTGAACACAGTCACCCTCATGACACAGCCCAGCGCTCTACACACTACTGCCTGTCACTCTGATGAATCTAACAAAGACTTGCTAGTGTCTGCTCCCTCACAAGCATGCACACACACACACACACACACACACACACACACACACACACACACACACACACACACACACACACACACACATATACAGGAGCTTCATGCACCCATTACTTTAGAGGAGGCAAGAAGTACGTGAGAATGGAGGGGGGGGGGGGGGGGGGGGCTTTTTCCTGCAATATAGCTTTGTTACCAAAGTACCTTATACCACCCACCACTGCGACCTGTATACTCTAGTGGGCTGGCCCTCTCTACATATTCGTCGCCAGTCCCACTGGCTGCAGGTCATCTATAAGTCTATGCTAGGTAAAGCTCCGCCTTATCTCAGCTACACCCATCCGTAGCACGCGTTCCAGCAGGTATATCTCACTGGTCATCCCAAAAGCCAACACCTCATTTGGCTGCCTTTCCTTCCAGTTCTCTGCTGCCAGTGACTGGAACGAATTGCAAAAATTCCTGAAGCTGGAGACTTATATTTCCCTCACCAACTTTAAACATCAGCTATCTGAGCAGCTAACCGATCGCTGCAGCTGTACGTAGTCCATCTGTAAATAGCCCACCCAATCTACCTACCTCATCCCCATACTGTTTTTAATTACTTTTCTGCTCTTTTGCACACCAGTATCTCTACTTGCACATCATCATCTGCTCATTTATCACTCCAGTGTTAATCTGCTAAATTGTAATTACTTCGCTACTATGTCCTATTTATTGCCTACCTCCTCATGCCTTTTGCACACACTGTATATAGACTTTATTTTTTTCTACTATGTTATTTACTTGTTTATTGTGTTATTGGCTTGTTTATTGTTTATTCCATGTTATTACATGTGTAACTCTGTGTTGTTGTTCTTGTCGCGCTGCTTTGCTTTATCTTGGCCAGGTCGCAGTTGTAAATGAGAACTTGTTCTCAACTAGCCTACCTGGTTAAATAAAGGTGTTCTCAACTAGCCTACCTGGTTAAATAAAGGTGAAATATACAGCACTGCTCTTTACCTGTTCAATTGTCATTTTAATCAGGGTGGCATTCTGACTGTTGTAAATCACACATCTCAATATACTACACTAACATGCCTACCCACTTGGCACAGACATCAGTTCAACATCTCATTTTTATGTGAATTTTAATAAAATAAGTTGGGTGGAAAAAAAATGAAATTCCCTTACATTGATGACAAATCCTATCTGTTTTCCACGTTGATTCAACGTCACCACATATACTTTTTTTGTGGGGGGTATTAGAGCCAAATGGAGAAAAATCAGATCAAACTGACTCAGTGACTGGAAGTACTGGACGTGAGGAGGACTCTTTGCATAGAGGATAAATAGTATATGTCGAACTGGGGAAACATTCAGAGGACATTTCTTCTCACTGCATGGGCCGCTCTCTGTCTTTTTATCTGTCTGTCTCAATATCTGCCTGTCTTTCTATCTCTCTCTCTTTCGCTCTCTCTCTGCCTGTCTTTCTGTCTCTCTGTGTCTCTCTCTGCCGGTCTTTCTGTCTCTCTCTCTCTGCCTGTCTTTCTGTCTCTCTGTTTCTGTCTCTCTGTCTCTCTCTCTCTGCCTGTCTTTCTGTCTCTCTGTCTCTCTCTCTCTCTGCCTGTATTTCTGTCTCTCTGTCTCTCTCTGCCTGTCTTTCTGTCTCTCTGTTTCTCTCTCTCTGCCGGTCTTTCTGTATTTCTGTCTCTCTGTCTCTCTCTCCCTGCCTGTCTTTCTGTCTCTCTGTCTCTCTCTCTGCCTGTCTTTCTGTCTCTCTGTTTCTCTCTCTGCCTGTCTCTCTGTCTCTCTCTCTCTGCCTGTCTTTCAGTCTCTCTGTCTCTCTCTCTGCCTGTCTTTCTGTCTCTCTGTTTCTCTCTCTGCCTGTCTTTCTGTCTCTCTGTTCCTCACTCTCTGGCTGTCTTTCTGTCTCTCTGTTTCTCTATGTTTCTCTCTCTCTGCCTGTCTTTCTGTCTCTCTGTTTCTCGCTCTCTGCCTTTCTGTCTCTCTGTTTCTCGCTCTCTCTCTGCCTGTCTTTCTGTCTCTCTGTTTCTCTATGTCTCTCTCTCTCTGCCTGTCTTTCTGTCTCTCTGTTTCTCGCTCTCTGCCTGTCTTTCTGTCTCTCTGTTTCTCGCTCTCTCTCTGCCTGTCTTTCTGTCTCTCTGTTTCTCTGTTTCTCTCTCTCTGCCTGTCTTTCTGTCTCTATGTTTCTCTCTCTCTGCCTGTCTTTCTGTCTCTTTGTTTCTCTCTCTCTCTCTCTCTCTCTCTCTCTCTCTCTGCCTGTCTTTCTGTCTTTCTCTCTCTCCTGCTCTGTCATAAGCACTCATTCACTAGTTGGGTTATCATGCACAGAACTGGCAATACACAAAGCAAATGTGTGTGTGCGTGCATGTGTATATGCATACATCCATTGGTGCGAATGCACAAACAACTGATTTGTGTCACAGTCACAGAAATTATTGTATCCCCCTGCTGGCGGCGTTGGGAACTAAACACTGTCTGTCACATTTAGACCGGGGACTTGGTTTAGTGGTGGCTGCTGTGTGTCTTCACTGCCATTCCCTGGAGAGCAGGGGGACCAACCCACATGATGATTAATAAAGAGATAATGAGTGTGATTTGTCACCCAGTTTACGATGCCGCCTGCATGCCAGCCGACCAGCCTGCCCCAGTCGCCCTTCCCTGCAGCTTTTTTAGGAATCCCAAACAAACAAACACAAACTCTAGAGTCAAAAGAAACAGCGACCCCAAACCAACATGTAAAAACATCCACCTGAGCTTTGGTGGTTGGTGTTTGGTGCTCTGCACTAGAACAAGGCGCTTCACACTGCATCCACCTCTCAGCTGTTGTTATTCTTTGTGTCAACAGCAGGCCAAATAACACAAGTGGAGTACGTCCCAAATGGCACCCCATTCCCTTTATAGTGCACTACTTTTGGTAATATTTGATATCTATACATATTATACCTCCTATGTGACTCGTGATAAGACTATGCAATTAATATGTTAACAAAGTCTACTGCAGTTGGCTAAATCAGGGTCACACAGTGTTTCTCAGTGGTCTTAAACAAATCTACTGCAGTTGGCTAAATCAGGGTCACACAGTGTTTCTTAGTGGTCTTAAACAAATCTACTGCAGTTGGCTAAATCAGGGTCACACAGTGTTTCTTAGTGGTCTTAAACAAGTCTACTGCAGTTGGCTAAATCAGGGTCACACAGTGTTTCTCAGTGGTCTTAAACAAATCTACTGCAGTTGGCTAAATCAGGGTCACACAGTGTTTCTTAGTGGTCTTAAACAAATCTACTGCAGTTGGCTAAATCAGGGTCACACAGTGTTTCTTAGTGGTCTTAAACAAATCTACTTTGAAACAAAAGTAAACACCTCACACACATGGTTACGGTCTTTAAAAAAAGACACCTGTAGTATGTCAGAAACAGATTTGAAATGTATTAAATTGTTTGTTTGCATCCCAATATTACACTTTATTTACACCACAGAAGAATTAAACATAAAAAAAAAAAAAATTGAGATAGAAACTCCACATTTTTGGCTTTTAATTTGTTTCAATGTTTATTAATAATTAAATTGTAAAAAATATGAATAACATTCCAAGCATGAGGCCACTAGGTAATTTGACTGCAGGAAAGGGCCTCATGAATTATCTGACTCCATAAAGATGATCTAGAAATATGCAAGAGACTATAGTTGAGTTTCAGTAATAGGCCATCAAGAAAGGTCTGAGTATGGAATTACAAATATATTTAAATACAAATAGATTTAATATCATTGTAAAATTAACAGATTCACATACAAGGCAGAGAGATACATGATTACTGTTAAGGTTTTCTTGTGTCGAAGGAGAGGAGGACCAAAATGCAGCGTGGTTATCTCGATACATCTTTAATAAAGAATATAACGTACAATACAAAAACGTAATGTGAAAGGAGAAAAAAAATAAAAAAATAAAAAAAATTAAAAAATAAAAAATAAAAAACAGCCCTATCTGGTGCAAACAAACACAGAGACAGGAACAATCACCCACGAAACACTCAAAGAATATGGCTGCCTAAATATGGTTCCCAATCAGAGACAACGATAAACACCTGCCTCTGATTGAGAACCACTCCAGGCAACCATAGACTTACCTAGACTACTCTACTAAACACAACCCCATTAATCTACAAAAACCCCTAGACAAGACAAACACATAAATCACCCATGTCACACCCTGGCCTAACCACAATAATAAAGAAAACACACAAAATACTAAGACCAGGGCGTGACAATTACAGCACTGCATATAGACATAATATGACATTTGAAATGTCTTTATTCTTTGGGAACTTTTGTGTAATGTTTAATGTACATTTTTTATTGTTTATTTCTCTTTTGTTTATTATCTACTTCACTTGCTTAGGCAATGTAGACATATGTTTCCCATTCCATTGAAATAACATTGAAATTGGAGAGAGAGAGAGAGAGAGAGAGAGAGAGAGAGAGAGAGAGAGAGAGAGAGAGAGAGAGAGAGAGAGAGAGAGAGAGAGAGAGAGAGAGAGAGAGAGAGAGAGAGAGAGAGAGAGAGAGAGAGAGAGAGAGAGAGAGAGAGAGAGAGAGAGAGAGAGAGAGAGAGAGAGAGAGAGAGAGAGAGAGAGAGAGAGAGAGAGAGAGAGAGAGAGAGAGAGAGAGAGAGAGAGAGAGAGAGAGAGCACGGTTACATGCACACGATAACCCGATTATTGTGGATAGTCAGATTAATATAATAATTAATTTAAAACTTTGACATGCTTTGCAAGAAGAACGAGTTCCCTAATAATCCTGTTTACACATCTGAAGTCAGGCTACCTGATGGGACTTAAATAAACTCAACAATCAAAACAAACGTTCTACCACGGTGACTTTTTTGAGAAGCCTGCCTGATTCTGTGTTCAAACAGTTTGTATGTAAAAACTGTTTCTAGAGTGCATACTTTCAGTTTTTTCGAACTCACCATTCGCCTATAAGAGGGAGGCTTGTGTTACCGCTGCTGGCACAAATACACCCTGGAATGTTGAATAAAGCTCTTTACATGTCCTAATGATTCTAAAGATTGCTCAGAAAACCAGGTGTAGATATAATCTGTAGGGGCGGCGCAGAATAGATTTTACCATGTCTCTCCTCAGGTAATAGGACACACACACAACAAAAATGAATTACACAGCAACAAATCATTACTTTGAAGTCATGTATCATATAAGCCCTAATGAAACTGCCAAGGTAAGCAGCACGTACAACGTATCATTACACCGAATAACAAAAAGTGATCCAACTCTATACAGTACCCCATTTTGAGTTGAGTGTAATTTAACTGAATATTCAACTGATGCTAAATGTGAACCTATTCAAAATTCTACCCTTAATTGCAAGGCTATTCAAAATCCAACCCCTTAATAGTAGCTCCACTCTAGATTTGATTGCAGTTGTATTTCTTATGTATCATAATTATGCTGAATGGATGTGAATAATGAATCAGGCCACAGCTCTCCCTCGGTAAGTAGTAGTGAACAATTAAACCACCTCAGGAAGGCTGATGGCCAATCTGTAGCCATACTGTCTAGACTAGCCAAGCTCTGAGATTTTCTGAATTGTTTGAAGTACTCTATTGAGGCAGTGTAAATAATACATGTACCCATGACTGTACCCACTCTACCCAGTACCCACTAGACAGTAAGAAAGTCTACTTAATTTGCTTCATGTGTATCTCCTCTCTCTCTTTTTCTCTTCCTCTGTGTGTTTGCAGACAGCTTGTCGGCTCCTGTCAATGTGACCATCAAGGCTCTGAAGGCCAACTCTGCCGTGGTGACATGGGACATCCCCGAGGGGGACCCCGTCATCGGCTTCTCCATCACACAGCAGGTGAGAGAGACAGAGCGCAACATGGAGGAGGATACACTCACACACACACCACACACACAAACACACTCAAACACACACACACTTGCCAACAGGAGATTAATTAGTACCTGTCACCAATCGTTACCCACCATCTCTCCGCTGCGTCCCCGGCCAGCCACTTGTTTTTCAGAACCGTTGTCACAGGACGTTATGTTGTCGGGACGATCCTACCAGAGCGCCTGTCTCCTCGACGACGGCAGTGGATGATGACAGCTATGTAAAGAGGGAAAAACAATATTATTTATCTTGGCACACACAGTCCCTGCACAGCACACATCTTTGCTTTGCACATCTCTGAACACTCACTCTGTAGTTCAGCATAGTAATGCAGATGGACAGGAGTGTGGTCAATCTGACAGTCAGTGTAGATAACTTGGCCAATGAGACAGCAAAGTGTAGGTTAGGATTAGAGCAGGGGGGTCAAGCCAGATCCGACCCGCGAGGGAACAAACTCAATATCCTTTAAAATGACTAAAACCAAATTGAAACTGTTTAGAAATAATAATAAAAGTTTCTTGAGTTTGTTCAGCTAGATAATTATCACCGAAATTAAAGCTAGACAATCAGGGAGCATTGAAAATTCCATAAACGATAGATAGAGATAAATATTGCTTGCAAATTTTGATGGCGAGGAAATGTAACCAATTTTGAGTTTGGCCCCCTGGACCTCGTTAAAGACCAAATGCAGCCCCCAGATGATTTCCTGGTCCCAGAAGCCCACATGAGAGCCCTGGTCCCAGAAGCCGAGATTATTTCCTGGTCCCAGAAGCCCAGATGAGAGCTCTGGTCCCAGAAGCCCAGATGATTTCCTGGTCCCAGAAGCCCAGATGATTTCCTGGTCCCAGAAGCCCAGATGATTTCCTGGTTCCAGAAGCCCAGATGATTTCCTGGTCCCAGAAGCCCAGATGATTTCCTGGTCCCAGAAGCCCAGATGATTTCCTGGTCCCAGAAGCCCAGATGATTTCCTGGTCCCAGAAGCCCAGATGATTTCCTGGTCCCAGAAGCCCAGATGATTTCCTGGTCCCGGAAGCCCAGATGATTTCCTGGTCCCAGAAGCCCAGATGAGAGCCCTGGTCCAATCCATCTCCTGACTGCTGCTCCCTCTCTCCACTCCTCCACATACAGCTCCTCTCCACACAGTCTATTTCTGTCTACTATTACTGCACAGTACCTGCATGCTTCTACTACTAAGACTTGTTTTTGTTGTTTCTTGCCATCTTTTCAAAATATAACTCTTATTTTTTTATATACATTTAAAAAATGATTATTAGTTATTTAATGTCCTTGTCTATAACTGTTCTGTACTTTGTGATGTACAGTATTTGTATTATGTGGACCCCAGGAAGAGTAGCTTTTGCATGTGCAGTAGCTAATAGGGATCCTAATAAACTGAACTAAACTAAACTTATTGGGAGTGAGTGGGTGATATCTGTGAGAAGTTCACTACGGTGCAATGTTGTGTGTGAGACTTCTCTTCAACATCAGTGGATATGTGTTACACTGCTCGCTAAACGCCCCTCTGTGATGATGTGCCAACAGAAAAAGGATGTGCGCATGCTACGCTTCATCCAGGAAGTGAACACCACCTCCCGCTCCTGTGCATTATGGGACTTGGCGGAGGAGACCGACTACATTGTGCACGTGCAGTCCATCAGCATGAGTGGGCCCATGAGTCCGCACAGCGAACCCCTGCGCTTCCGCACGCCCAAGGAGGCCGAGACACAGGCCTCCAAGAGTAAAGGTAAACACCTCAACAAGCAAATACACACAGTACCTAAGGTAAAAACTAAGTCTAAAGTACTTCTCCGGGTTCCTGTACCTTATTATAATACACGTACAGTGCCAAAAAAGAACGAGGAAACTCTGTGCACAGCAGTGCCTCAACATACCATGTCTAGAGTACAGCTTGCAGTTGGAATCTTTACAACTCTTGACAGATTCCGTAAAGGCCAATTAAAATCAATAGGGACATAAAGCATGAAATTAAGTTCCACAACAGAATGCTCTTAAACATCAAGCACTCTTACCACAATTCCTGAATACAACACCTTCAGGGTGCTCTTCATGATGCATTGATGTGTCTACCCCAACTGCCCACAGGCCCTGCCCTGTGCTGGCACCCCTTACCTCACCCCCCTCGCCCACTCGCTCCTTCACTCACTACTCACCCCCCTCGCCGCCTCGTTCCTTCACTCACTACTCACCCCCTCGCTACTTCGCTCCTTCACTCACTACTCACCCCCTCACCGCCTCGCTCCTTCACTCACTACTCACCCCCTCGCTGCCTTGCTCCTTCACTCACTACTCACCCCCTCGCTGCCTCGCTCCTTCACTCACTACTCACCCCCTCGCCGCCTCGCTCCTTCACTCACTACTCACCCCCCTCGCCGCCTCCCTCCTTCACTCACTACTCACCCCCCTCGCCGCCTCGCTCCTTCACTCACTACTCACCCCCTCGCTGCCTCGCTCCTTCACTCACTACTCACCCCCCTCGCTCCTTCACTCACTACTCACCCCCCTCGCCGCCTTGCTCCTTCACTCACTACTCACCCCCCTCGCCGCCTCCCTCCTTCACTCACTACTCACCCCCCTCGCCGCCTCGCTCCTTCACTCACTACTCACACCCCTCGCTCCTTCACTCACTACTCACCACCCTCGCTGCCTCGCTCCTTCACTCACTACTCCCCCCCCCTCGCTGCCTCACTCCTTCACACTCTCCTCCTCGCTCTTTCACTCACTACTCACCCCCTCGCCACCTTGCTCCTTCACTCACTACTCACCCCCCTCGCTCCTTCACTCACTACTCACCCCCCTCGCTGCCTTGCTCCTTCACTCACTCCTCACTCACACTCACAGGAAGCAGAGGCAAGGACAGCAAGGGGCCTGTGATTCTGGGAACACTTCTGTCACGGGCATAGGCTGTTTGCACACACGGCCGTAGGCGCGCACACATAAACACACACGCGCACACACACACTAACACACATACACTTCTCGCATGTAACTTAGTAGAGACATTCTCATGATTATCAGCTAGGAGAAACTAGCAGAAAATGCTACCAACAGCTCCATCACATTGATGTCCAGTCCCCAGGGGCCCCAACCTTCCCAGAGCTACATCCATATAGGTGGATGAGAGGAGACGAGACCCTGTGCAGTGAAAGTGGTGGTAGTGTATGAGCGATGGCTGGGCTGAGATGAGATGGATCTGGCTGAGGCTGATTTGTGCGTGCCTCTGAGAAGTGTTTGTTTCCCTGTGTAAAGCCAGGCAGACACCTTGAAAAATGACTGTAGTCACACACACACACACACACACACACACACACACACACACACACACACACACACACACACACACACACACAGTTGCTTTGTTGTAATAGTTTGTTGCCGTAGTTGCAATAGCAATGTTCAGTAGTGTTGGCAGCGCAATGGTACTATTACCATTAGTAGAAGCAGGAGTCAAAGTTTATGATGATTTGTATATTCATACGCTACATATACAAACGTATATGGACACCCCTTCAAATTATTGGAATCGGCTATTTCAGCCACACCTGTTGCTGACAGGTAAAATCGAGCACACAGCCATGCAATCTCCATAGACAAACATTGGCAGTAGAATGGCCTTTCTGAAGAGGTCAGTGACTTTCAACGTGGCAATGTCATAGGATGCCACCTTTCCAACAAGTCCGTTAGTAAAATTTCTGACGTGCTAGCTCTAAACCCGGTCAACTTTGAGTGCTGTTACTGTGAAGTGGAAACTTCTAGGAGCAACAACGGCTCAGCTGCAAAGTGGTAGGCCACACAAGCAAATAGAACAGGACCGCCAAGTGCTGTCCTCTGTTGCAACACTCACTACGGAGTTCCAAACAGCCTCTGGAAGCAACATTAGCACAATAACTGTTCATCAGGAGCTTCATGAAATGGGTTTCCATGGCCGAACAGCCGCACACAAGCCTAAGATCACCATACGCAATGCCAAGCGTTGGCTGGAGTGGTGTAAATCTCGTACCCATTGGACTAGCAAGCAGTGGAAACGCGTACTCTGGAGTGATGAATCACGCTTTACCATCTGGCAGTCCGACGGACGAATCTGGGTTTGGCGGATGTCAGGGGAACACTACATGCCCCAATGTGTGCCAAATGTAAAGTTTGGTGGAAGAGGAATAAAGGCCTGGGGCTGTTTTTAATGATTCGGGCTAGACCCCTTAGTTCCAGTGAAAGGAAATCTTAATGCTACAGCATACAATGACATTCTAGACGATTCTGTACTTCCAACTTTGTGGCAACAGTTTGGGGAAGGTTCTTTCCTGTTTCAGCAAGACAACGTTGACAATGCATGACAATGCTGTTCACAAAGCGAGGTGGTTTGTCGAGATCGGTGTGGAAGAACTTGACTGGTCTGAACAGAGCCCTGACCTCAACTCCATTGAACACCTTTGGAATTAATTGGAACGCCGACTGCAAGCCAGGCCTAATAGCCCAACATCAGTGCTGACTTCACTAATGATCTTGTGACTGAAGGGAAGCAATGTTCTAACACCTGGTGGAAAGTCTTTCCGGAAGACTGGAGACTGTTGTAGCAGCAAAGGAGGGACCAACTCCATATTAATGCCCATGATTTTGGAATGAGATGTTCGATGAGCAGGTGTCCATAGACGTTTGGTCATGTAGCGTATATTTATGTGTTGTGAAATCCAATGAGGCCATTTAGAATAGACATCCCACTCAAGGGCACAACATCCCACTCAAGGGCACCACTCTGGGACTCAACAGCCTTCTGGTTCAGCTCAGACATCCATTTCCCAGAACACTGCACCATATCACACAAACACAGAGAGATCTATGTACAAACAATCACACTTTACCATCCCACACAAATACATACACACACTTTTTTATACATACCGGTAAACACTGACTGCACCATTCAACAGACACTGCAGTAAACACTGCAATGAACATCACACACATCCATCCATTTCCCCAAGCACTACACCATCGCACATACCAACCAAGTTCGCCTACACATTGCATCCCAAAAGCACACAGTCATCATACTAAGGGAGAGATGACCTGTGCTAAATGTACCGTCCTCTCAAATGACTCTCTCGGTTTGCTTGTATTGCATAACCTCTCTGGCACTCTCATGTACACAGTGACATGTATTTATGGATCTCAAGGGAAGCCACCAAAAAAAGTGTCAAGGGAAGCCAGTTTGGATTTGGCTTCCCTCCAATCATATCACATTGAGAGTAATTGACAGAAAAACTTTAATAGTTGCATCTCATTGTGTGGTTGTCCGGTGGCTAGCTAGCTAAAATTGGTCCTTTCCTAAATTAGCCATGGATGGAGATAGGGATTTGGACTTGTGGTTTTACTTAATTCTCCATAGTGGCCAATAATTAGAACTGTGATTCTGATCAAACCATAAATTCATACATTGTTCCCCTGGCCTGAGCGGATGGAAGTTCAGTATGTAGCTAGATGTAGAAGGCTAATGTTAACTAGATAACGTTGCCCATGAAAGGAAGTTAGGCTAGCGAGCAATAATTTTCGCCAGGTAGCCTAGGACAGTGGTTCCCAAACTTTTTATAGTCCCGTACCCCTTCAAACACTCAACCTCCAGGTGCGTACCCCCTCTAGCACCAGGTTCAGCACAATCTCAAATGTTGTTTTCTGCCATCATTGTAAGCCTGCCACACAGACAATGTACGATACATTTATTAAACATAAGAATGAGTTTTTGTCACAACCCGGCTCGTGGGACGTGACAAAGAGCTCTTATAGGACCAGGGCACAAGAAATAATATAATAATAATCTTTACTTAACCATCTTACATATAAAACCTTATTTGTTCATCAAAAATTGGGAATAACTCATCACAGGTTAATGAGGAGGGTGCACGACTGAGTCTGGTGCACATTAAATAGTACCCGCAAAACACCAGTCTCAACTTCAACATTGAAAAGGAGACTCGGGGATGCTGGACTTATAGGCAGAGTTGCAAAGAAAAAGCCATATCTCAGACTGGCTAATAAAAATAAAATATTAAGATGGGCAAAAGAACACAGACACTGTAAAGAGGAACTCTGCCTGGAAGGCCAGCATCCCGGAGTCGCCTCTTCACTGTTGACATTGAGAGGTGTTTTGCGGGTACTATTTAATGAAACTGCAAGTTGAGGCCTTGTGAGGCGTCTGTTTCTCAAACTAGACACTCTAATGTACTTGTCCTCTTGCTCAGTTGTGCACCGGGGCCTCCCACTCCTCTTTCTATCCTGGTTAGAGCCAGTTTGCGCGGTTCTGTGAAGGGAGTAGCACACAGCGTTGTACGAGATCTTCAGTTTCTTGGCAATTTCTCGCATGGAATAGCCTTCATTTCTCAGAACAAGAATAGACTTACGAGTTTCAGAAGAAAGTGCTTTGTTTCTAGCCATTTTGAGCCTGTAATCGAACCCACAAATGCTGATGCTCCAGATACTCAACTAGTCTAAAGAAGAACAGTTTTATTGCTTCTTTAATCCGCACAACAATTTTCAGCTGTGCTAACGTAATTGCAAAAGGGTTTTCCAATAATCAATCAGCCTTTCAAAATGAAAAACTTGGATTAGCTAACACAACGTGCCATTGGAATATAGGGGTGATGGTTGCTAATAATGGGCCTCTGTATGTCTATGTAGATATTCCATAAAAAATAAACCGTTTCCAGCTACAATAGTAATTTACAACATTAACAATGTGTACACTATATTCTGATCATTTTGATGTTTTTTTAATATACAAAAAAAGTGCTTGTCTTTCAAAAACAAGGAAATGTCTAAGTGACCCCAAACTTTTGAATGGTTCTGAAGCAATTCCAGCGTTGCTTTGCTGTGTGCTTGGGATCATTGTCCTGTTGGAACGTAAATCTTCTCCCCAGTCTAAGTTCGGTTGCACTCTGAAGCAGGTTCTCTTCAAGGATTTGCCTGTAATTGGCTCCATTCATTGTCCCCTCTATCCTTACCAGTCCCTGTCTCTGAAAAGCATCCCCATAGCATGAAGCTGCCACCACCATGCTTCACGGGAAAGGATGGCGTTATATGGGTGATGAGCTGTGCCAGGTTTTCTCCAGACATAGCGCTTTGCATTCAGGCCAAAATGTTCAAATTTGTCTCATCAGAACACATCATAGTTAGCCTCATGCTCTCTTTCACGTGCCTTATTGCAAACTCCAGGCGTGTTGTCGTGCCTTTTTCTCAGGAGTGGCTTCCGTCTAGCCCTTCCCCCATAAAGCTCCGATTGATGAAGTGCTCTAGAGACTGTTTTCCTTCTGGCAGGATCTCCCATCTCAGCCAAGGAACATTGTAGTTCTATCAGAGTGGTCATTGGGTTCTTGGTCACATGCCTGACCAAGGTCCTTCTTGGCGGGGTTGCTCAATTTGGTTGGACCGCCAGCTCTAGGCAGAGCCTGTATAGTTCCATATTAGTTCAATTTCCCAATGATGGAGACCGCTGTGCTATTGGAAACTTTCAACACTCTGGACATTGTTTTATACCCTTTCCCAGATATGCAGTACCAGTCAAAAGTTTAGACACTCCTACTCATTCAAGGGTTCATCTTTATTTTTACTATTTTCTACATTGTAGAATAATAGGGAAGATATCAAAACTATGAAATAACACATATGGAATCATGTAGTAACCAAAAATGTGTTCAACAAATCAAAATATATTTTATATTTGAGATTCTTCAATGTAGCCACCCTTTGCCTTGATGACAGCTTTGCACACTCTTGGCATTCTCTCAACCAGCTTCATGAACTAGTCACCTGGAATGCATTTCAAGTAACAAGTGTGTCTTGTTAAAAGTTAATTTGTAGAGTTTATTTCCTTCTTTAATGCATTTGAGCCAATCAGTTGTGTTGTGACAAGGTAGGGGTGGTATACAGAAGATAGCCCTATTTGGTAAAAGACCAAGCCCATAATATGGCAAGAACAGCTCAAATAAGCAAAGAGAAATGACAGTCCATCATTACTTTAAGACATGAAGGTCGGTCAATCTGGAAAATTTGAATAACAAAGTTTCTTCAAGTGCAGTCACAAAAACCATCAAGCGCTATGATGAAACTGGCTCTCATGAGGACCGCCACAGGAAAGGAAGACCCAGAGTTACCTCTGCTGCAGAGGATAAGTTCATTAGAGTTACCAGCCTCAGAAACTGCAGCCCAAATTAATGCTTCACAGAGTTCAAGTAACAGATACATGTCAACATCAACTGTTCAGAGGAGACTGCATGAATCAGGCCTTCATGGCCAAATTGCTGCAAAGAAGCCACTACTAAAGGACACCAGAAAAGACTTGCTTGAGCCAAAAAACACGAGCAATGGACATTAGACTGGTGGAATTTTAGATTTTTGGTTCCAACCACCAGGTCTTTGTGAGACGCAGAGTAGGTGAACGGATTATCTCCGCATGTGCGGTTTCCAACGTGAATCATGGAGGAGGAGGCGTGATGGTGTGGGGGTGCTTTGCTGGTGACACTATCAGTGATTTATTTAGAATTCAAGGCACACTTAACTAGCATGGCTACCACAACATTCTGCAGCGATACGCCATCCCATCTGGTTTGCGCTTAGTGGGACTATCATTTGTTTTTCAGCAGAACAATGACCCAAAACACACCTCCAGGCTGTGTAAGGCCCATTTGACCAAGAAGGAGAGTGATGGAGTGCTACATCAGATGACCTGGCCTCCACAATCACCTGACCTCAATCCCATTGAGATGGTTTGGGATGAGTTGGACCGCAGAGTGATGGAAAAGCAGCCAACAAGTGATCAGCGTATGTGGGAACTCCTTCAAGACTGTTGGAAAAACATTCCTCATCAAGGCAAAGGGTGGCTTCTTTGAAGAATATAACATATATTCTGATTTGTTTAATGTGACTAGGGGGCAGTATTTTCATTTTTGGAAATATAACGTTCCCGTAGTAAACAGGATATTTTGTCAGGACAAGATGTTAGAATATGCATATAATTGACAGCTTAGGATAGAAAACACTCTAAAGTTTCCAAAACTGTAAAAATATTGTCTGTGAGTATAACAGAACTGACATTGCAGGCGAAAGCCTGAGAAAAATCCAATCCGGAAGTGCCTCATGTTTTGAAAGCGCTGCGTTCCAATGCGTCCCTATTGAGCAGTGAATGGGCTATGAACCAGATTACTTTTTCTCCGTATTCCCCAAGGTGTCTACAGCATTGTGACGTAGTTTTACGCATTTATGTTGAAGAATACCCGTAAGTGGCTACATTGCGCAACTGGTCACCTGATGGCTCCCAGAGTGATTCTCGAGTAAAATACAGAGGTAGCCATTATTCCAATCGGTCCTACTGAAAAACCAATTGTCCCAGTGGATATATTATCGAATAGATATTTGAAAAACACCTTGAGGATTGATTATAAACAACGTTTGCCATGTTTCTGTCGATATTATGGAGCTAATTTGGAATATTTTTTGGCGTTTTCGTGACTGCAATTTCCGGGCGATTTCTAAGCCAAACGTGAAGAACGAACGGAGCTATTTCGCCTACAAAAATAATATTTTTGGAAAAAAGGAACATTGGCTATCTAACTGGGAGTCTCGTGAGTGAAGACATCCGAAGCTCATCAAAGGTAAACAATTTAATTTGATTGCTTTTCTGATATCCATGACCAAGTTATCTGCTGCTAGCTGGACAAAATGCTAGGCTATCGATAAACTTACACAAATGCTTGTCTAGCTTTGGCTGTAAAGCATATTTTGAAAATCTGAGATGACAGGGTGATTAACAAAAGGCTAATCTGTGTCTCAATATATTTCACTTGTGATTTCCATGAATAGGAATATTTTCTAGGAAGATTTATGTCCGTTGCGTTATGCTAATTAGTGTCAGTCGATGATTATGCTCCCTCATGCGGGATGGGGAGTCATTAGAGGTTAACACTTTTTTGGTTACTACAATATTTTTATATGTGTTATTTCATAGTTTTGATGTCTTCACTATTATTCTACAATGTAGAAAATAGAAAGAATGATGAGAAGGTGTGTCCAAACGTTTGACTGGTACTGTATGCCTCATCACAACTCTATCTCAGAGATCTACAGGCAGTTCCTTGGACTTCATGTATAGTTTCTGCTCTAACATACACTGTCAACTGTGGGACCTTATAGAGACAGGTGTTTCTTTCTAAATAAATCATGTCCAAACAAGTGAATTGGGAGCATTTGGCTGTCCAGCTTTGATTTGTTAATGCCCATCGATTGACTGAATCGCTCATTGGGAGAACATGCAGGAGGGTAGTGGAGCTACCCAGGGCCCTCAGAATGTCAGAGTCACTGCCTTCTTCTGTTTGGTCTTTAAATGGGGTGCACTCAGTATGCTGTTGTGTGGTGAACTTTAGCCAGCAATCTCCTGAAGTTGCAAACAGTCCAATATGTGATGTTGCTTTCAGTTGCTTTGTATGAGTGGACCATGAACACACACAAACATAGGCCACACATGCATGCAAACACACACACACACACACACACACACACACACACACACACACAACTCTGATTCTTTTTGGCGCTTTATTTGTAATAATAATGATTATTGAATTCTGTCTAAGGCCCAGCACAATCATTCCTGGCTGCTGTGATTAACTGTCTCTCTCCAACCCCTTCAGAGTGGGGATCCCCACTGGCCCTGCCTCAACCTTATGTATTCACTTCATGCTCAGCTTCTACTGAATCATTTGACACTATTAGCCTCTCTCAGACAGAGTGATCTAATAGAGGCGTCTGCTGTGAGTTTCCCACATAGCAGCGCTCTTCATTGGGGAGCTACGCTGAACAAAAATATAAACAAAAATATAAACGCAACATGTAAACATGTAAAGTCCCATGTTTCATGAGCTGAAATAGAAGATCACAGAAATGTTCCATATGCACAAAAAGCTGATTTCTCTAAAATGTTGTGCACAAATTTGTTTACATCCCTGTTAGTGAGCATTTCTCTACCTGACAGGTGTGGCATATCAAGAAGATGACTAAATAGCACAATCATTACACAGGTGCACCCCGTGCTGAGGACAATAAAAGGCCACTCTACAATGTGCAATTTTGTCACACAACACAATGCTACAGAAGTCTCAAGTTTTGAGTGAGCGTGAAATTGGCATGCTGACTGCAGGAATGTCCACCAGAGCTGTTGCCAGAGAATGTTGCCACATGTATGGCGTTGTGTGGGTGAGCAGGTTTGCTGATGTAAACATTGTGAACAGTGTGCCACATGGTGGAGGTGGGGTTATGGTATGGGCAGGCAGGCATAAGCTACGGACACCGAACTCAATTGCATTTTATTGATGGCAATTTGAAAGCACAAATATACTTTGATGAGATCCTGAGGCCCATTGTGGGGCCCATTTTATGTATTTATTATCTGTGACCAACAGATGCATATCTGTAGTCACAGAGGCTGAGGCTGTACACAAGTTTTTAGGGTTGTGTCAGAATCACCTGAAATCATGAAAAACCTGGTCTGTTTGAAGCAGTGCTAATTGACAGAGAGACAGTGATAAGTGGTGCCATTCTGGGACTGGAGAGGAATAGCAAGATCAGTCTACACAATACACTGTCAGCAGACAGTTCTATCCAGCTAACAAGGAGCAGAGCAACTACAATGTATATATAGTTACAGTAGAGAGGAGAGGGTATACGGGGCTCACTGAGGTTATGCCCTTCCTATTCAAATGACGACAGTCCCCCATCATTAATCTGGCCTGTTGTGAGCACCAGTGGAGTTGTTTAATAAGATGCCAGTTACCAACAATAACTCTGATGATGGTGTTGCCATGGTGACCAAATGATTGTGCTGCTGTATCTTGACCCTCCAGACGAGGTGACCATGGAGGAAGTGGGAGCTCAGCTGAGGGCGGGGGAGTTCATCATTATCGTGGTGGTGCTGATCATGTGGGCAGGTGAGGGGTGGAATGTTCCAAAGGTCAGAGTGCTACCTACACACTAGGGATACAACATTCCAGTAAGTTTCCCCAAATTCCCAGGTGTTCCAGAAATATTTGGAAGATTCTGGATTTCCTGCTTATTCTGTGAATCTTCCAACCAGGATTATTGGAAATCCTGGAAATTTTGTGAAATTTACCGGAATTTCACAACCCTACCACACACACACACCACAGACCATCACACATACACCCTCAAGAGTGTAGAACAAAGGAAGGGTATATTTTAAACAAATATTGTCCACAATTTGTAGTAATTTGTCCTTGTAAAATTATTTCCGTCTGCTCTTCACTTCGGTAATGTGGTTGTTATTTACGATCTGTCTGTGTGTGCCCTCTTCTCCTCTCTCTGTCAGGTGTGATTGCTCTCTTCTGCCGTCAGTATGACATCATCAAAGACAACGAGCCCAACAACAACAAGGACAAAGCCAAGACCTCATCAGAGTGCAGTACTCCGGAGCACCCAACGGGGGGGCTGTTGCGCAGTAAGGTATAACCCCCCCACCCCGAGTCCCAACCGACACCGGGCAGGTGAATCGTCCCGGCGACTTAAAACCTTCCACTTCCACCAGCACCTAGCACAGTAACACACATAGTACCATCAGGGCAACGCCCACCCTATAACAGAACATGCATTGATTTACTAGCATTTTTGGCAGCACTTCGTCCTAAAAAACACAGTTAAAATGCAAACATGCATCTCTCTCAGGATATAAGCCACAGCAGTGCTATAAAGCCAAAGCCTTTCAGTCAATGCACAAACAGCCCATTTGTTGCTGGCATGATTGTCCCATGTCCATTCGCTCCTCTCCATCTCCCTCAACAACTGGCTGATGCCCTCTGGTCATCTCTGATCAAGCCAACTAGACCAATTCTGACACTAAAATGATCAAATACCCTCTATCTCCCTTCCAGAGAAAAAGCATCATAAGGCCAAGGCATCCTCCCATTTTGTCCAGGTGCTCCGTGCTCATAGCAGAATGACCCTTTATTCAAGGCTTAGAGAGGAGCCTTCATCTTTCTCATCACTGCTGTTCCCCTTCTTCCCCTCTACAGTTCCCCAAGAACAATAACAACAACAACCGTACGCCATCTGTGAACATCATCGAGCTGTGATGACTAGGACCCTCTCTAATCCAAAGGACTGAGTGTCTTCTGAACAGAGCAACCAAAATGCCCGTTATGCCCATCTGCTTGTTAGGGTGAGGCTGGGACTGTGGGCGCGCCCCCTTGGCCGTGCCCAGCCCTTTGGCATGGGGCTTGGATGTGAACTGGGCCCCCAGGACCCCAGGGGTTAGGCCTCAAAGGAGAGGCTCTAGGTGTGATGGCAGGACTGTGGCTGTCACTGCTCTAATCACTGCCACAGGGCCAAGGAGATAAGGGCCAAATGGATTCAGCTGTAAGCTGAGAAACAGACGGGAGATATGAACATGGCCAGGGGACTGCAGAGGTAACCAGGGCCAGAGGCCATCTCTCTATTAGCTTCAGTGCAGGCTGCTGAGGGGAGGACAGCTCATAATAATGGCTAGAACATAGTTTTATTATTATGATCCGTCCTCCTCTCAGCAGCCTCCACTGCTCAGCATGTTATCAATGAACTGAAACACAGTTTCCCTCCTGTTCACCATGCTGCAACCGAGGCTGGAGCACTGAGAACCGTGTGAAAGTGAATTCCACCTGTTTCTCTCTTAAACAGTAACCTTGTTTCTTTATTTATTTGCCTCCTATCAAGCTCTTGCTGTAAGGCACATACTGTCTTTGATATCATTTATCTTGTTTGACATATTATACCTGTTATTCAAACTCAAACTACATCTCTGTATCAAAGTCTGTCTTCTCACAAAAACGTATTTGCAGGATACCAAACAAGGTTAGTTATATAGATCTCCTTATGGTTATCTAGATCTCACTCTTGTTATATACATCTCCCTATGGTTATCTAGATCTCCCTATGGTTATACAGTATAGACCTCCCTATGGTTATATAGACCTCCCTATGGTTATCTAGATCTCCCTATGGTTATACAGTATAGACCTCCCTATGGTCATATAGACCTCCTTATGGTTATCTAGATCTCCCTATGGTTATCTAGATCTCCCTATGGTTATACAGTATAGACCTCCCTATGGTTATATAGACCTCCCTATGGTTATCTAGATCTCCCTATGGTTATCTAGATCTCCCTATGGTTATCTAGATCTCCCTATGGCTATCTAGATCTCCCTATGGTTATCTAGATTTTCCTATGGTTATCTAGATCTCCCTATGGTTATATAAACCTCCCTATGGTTATATAGACCTCCCTATGGTTATCTAGATCTCACTCTAGTTATATAGATCTCCCTATGGTTATCTAGATCTCCCTATAGTTATCTAGATCTCCCTATGGTTATCTAGATCTCCCTATTGTTTTCTAGATCTCACTCTGGTTAAACTCCCTGAAACATCCTCTGAGAGATGTTTTCATTCGATCAAGGAATCCAGACAACACAAGGCTAATTTGGGAGGCCTATCTGACGCAAGGCGATGGCAATGACGTCAGAGCAGGATCAAAAGATTACTCAAGACCTTTGTGCGGCAGAATTCTCAACATATCTGGAGTATTAAAACTCGTTAGCTCTGACAGCAGAAAGAACAATGTAATTGATAAACAAAGTTGGTCTGTGCATACACACACCAAGAAACGTCTTATTCACCATTGATCATCTTAAATATAGAATTTTCCTTGAAAGTTTTTTTTTTTTTTTTACTGATTAGTGTATCCTTTCTCTTATCACCTACTTTTATTAGTGAGCATTCTAGAGAGGAGAAAGCAAATACGATTTAGGCAAGTCTTGTTAAGTTTATGGACTCACCTTTAAGAGGGACTTGACTCATGTGTATAGACTGGATGTATCTCTGAAGAAGGGCTAAACAGGCCTCTCCCATGTCAGCAATAACATCACTGAGTGGTACAGTGGAGCGTCTCACACACCAGCAGGCCATGAAGCACCTGGGAGAGTCACACCTGTCCACGTACTTCCCAACATTCTGAGCTGGGGGGCAACAATACTCAACAGACTTGATGCAGGGTGACTTTAAAAGGTGATGAACATTGTTAGGGTTTTTTGAGGGGTTTAAATACGTTTTATTTTATGAGTATCCTTGTTTATGAAAGACCTTTCTATGAAATGCCTGCCACCTCCAACTTGCCCTGAAAGTTGCCACTAGGGTGCCCAGGCCTAATCAAAGATTTGATCACAAGCTCCATATGTTGGTTCTAAACTTTGACCCCTTTAATTTAGTCCCATCTGACACCATCACTAGTTTCCAGCTTGACAGAAGGGCTTCTACCAAAGAGGAAGAGGCGAAGCGAGAGGGATTACTCCATCAAAATGTGTCTACGATAAGCAGACTAAAAGCAGACTGATAAGCATACCGATAAGCAGACTGCCTGCCCTCCCGCATTTGGGACCACAACTCCCATTGTTAGGGCGGAGACTAACCTAACGTAGCAGGCGTAAAGGAAACGCTTGCCCGGAGTTCCAACATCCGATTTTCAGTGGAAAATTAAGCTACGGTTGACGATAGCGCAATGGTTGAATTCATGTTGTTTCCAGGTGATTTCAATGAAACTAAGTTGAACCAACGTGGAATAGACGTTGAATTAACGTCTGTGCCCAGTGGGCCATACCCCTGAAAACCGGATGCATCTGCTAAGGGTGGGAGGAGACTAGTCCATCTCGTCTTTATATACAGTATCTCTGCTTCTACGGACTCATCTTCTTCACCGTGTGTGAGTCCACCCTTCCCACCCCATGTACTGTGTATCACAGACACAGACAGAAGTATTGTTGACATGCTGTATGAAGAGACTATAATGTGGAGATTCTCAATGGGCCTAACAACCTCCTCCACATCCCCATGAAGGGGACATCGCTGTGGTGAATGAGGTCATGTGTTTTAGGGCTGATTAAAAAAGCACTGCCTTAAATACCTAAATCTTCCATTTTCTTTGATAGGATGGAATGATAAAGGCCCAATTTGTTCCACATGTTTTCCATTTCGCCTTTCCCTGCCTCTTGTCCCGTGGGAAGGCTGCAGTATGGTGGTCTGTATACAACCGTTTGAAGTTGGTTTATGGGAAACATGCTAAGAGAAAAACTATAATTAGATTTCAGAGCACATTCCTAAGGGATGGGTGAACATAATGCTCAATGAAGAGCATGACAGATAAATGTGTACATACATTTTCCTCCATTATCATTATGTGGTTTCTAGAAATGCTACATATAAATATGATTTGAGATTATATTATTATGTTTTCAGGAAATGGTTTGAGAGTCTCAAGGGGAATTTAAATATAATTTCATTGTAGAAAATGTGTTCATGATACTTCTTTGCTTTCAATGTATTTCTATCACATTCTATGGTTGTCTTATAGCCTATATCCATTATTAAACAATCTTGTTAATTGTGAATATAGAGGAATAGAGAAATCTTAATATTTTAATATAATAATATCTTAATATTAGGAGGATGGGCTCATTGAAATTGCTTGAATGGAATGAAATGTGGTTTCCAGTCATTACAAAGAGCCTGTCCTCCTATAGCTCCTCCCACCAGCCTCCGCTGGTTTGTACAGTATCTCATGAATTACTCCAGCTCTGTTACGACTCATCATCTTCTGTGTCAGATTAGCCATTACTGAACTGTGACTGTTGACACATCAAACAGCCTTCCGCTACTCCCCACCTTCCTATCGCACACACACACAGACCTAGACCAACACACACACACAAAAACACTGAGGTAGCACACACTTATGCACGGCGCACGCACACACACGCACGTACTCATGCACACACACACTCTGAGGTAGCACACACAGACTAAGGTAGCACACAGTAATTCCAGCTGTACCCGTTGCGGTGCAGACAGTCCTCCCTGCAGGTGATTAACCTTGGCTGTGGGGGAGAGGCAGACTGTAATGACAGGCATAGCCCAGCAATGTGTACATGGGTTATAGAAGGAGGGAGCTGACTGATAACTAATACAATGGCAGGGTTTTGTCTTTCTCTCTCTCCTCACTTCCACCTTTAATGAGAAAGACGGGAGCAGAACTCAGCTTCCATTTCTCCAATAAACTGTGATTCATGTCAGGGACAAGAGCAGGCTTCAGGCAGAGAGGGAGGAGAGAGAAAAGAAAATGAGGGAGGGAGAACGAAAGGAATGAGAAGGAGAGGGCCAATTTGATTGATTAACACAGACATATGGATGTTCGGAGGACAAACTTGGTGTTCTGCTGCATTACCCAAAGCACTTCTCACAAAAGTTTCTGTGCTGAAGGTTCAAATCAAATCAAATCAAATGTATTTATATAGCCCTTCTTACATCAGCTGATATCTCAAAGTACTGTACAGAAACCCAGCCTAAAACCCCAAACAGCAAGCAATGTAGGTGTAGAAGCACGGTGGCTAGGAAAAACTCCCTAGAAAGGTCAAAACCTAGGAAGAAACCTAGAGAGGAACCAGGCTATGAGGGGTGGCCAGTCCTCTTCTGGCTGTGCCGGGTGGATATTATAACAGAACATGGCCAAGATGTTCAAATGTCCATAAATTACCAGCATGGTCAAATAATAATAATCACAGTAGTTGTCGAGGGTGCAGCAAGTCAGCACCTCAGGAGTAAATGTCAGTTGGCTTTTCATAGCCGATCATCAAGAGTATCTCTACCACTCCTGCTGTCTCTAGAGAGTTGAAAACACACGTCCGGTGAACAGGCCAGTGTTCCATAGCCGCAGGCAGAACAGTTGAAACTGGAGCAGCAGCACGGCCAGGTGGACTGGGGACAGCAAGGAGTCATCATGCCAAGTAGTTCTGAGGCATGGTCCTAGGGCTCAGGTCCTCCGAGAGAGAGAAAAAGAGAAAGAGAATTAGAGAGAGCATACTTAAATTCACACGGGACACCGGATAAGACAGAAGTACTCCAGATATGACAGACTGACCCTAGCCCTCCGACACATAAACTACATAAATACTGGAGGCTGAGACAGGAGGGGTCAGGAGACACTGTGGCCCCATCTGAAACAATGTGAACCCATGTGTCCTTAAGACTGCTGGTACTGATAGCTCATTGCAATCGATAGGCATCCGTCGACTCAGTAACGGATGATGATCATCTCCCTGGATGATTTCCTTTGAACTGGGTCCATGTCTGTTTTTAGTGTACCAGTACTACATCCCACAATGGCACACAGGAATAGCTTCTTTCTCATTCACCTACTTACTTGCAGAGTTGGGTATTTTACTGTCCGCATTGGATTTGGCAACTCTAAACTTTCAGTTATGTTGAGATTCATAGTCAGGACCAAACATAACCAATACAGTGCTCAAATATATATTTTAAAGTTGCTTGAAGTTCATTCTCAAAAAAAGTTATTGAATGAAGTGTACCTTAAGAACTTTTCACTATGGCACACCGTTTGCTCTATGTTGCCAATGTAAATAAAATCATAATGGCATTCCTGTTTCAATAATATTCACACATTTAGGGCTAATGTACTGTAAAGCATTTTTGTTATGTTGCCAAGTTGTGGTCCAACCATGCGGTTTCAGTTCTGCTTTGATGGATTATCTGCTTGACTTTCTCTGTGAGCCAACACATCCTGATGTCATAGTATACAGTGCCTTGCGAAAGTATTCGGCCCCCTTGAACTTTGTGACCTTTTGCCACATTTCAGGCTTCAAACATAAAGATATAAAACTGCTTTTTTTGTGAAGAATCAACAACAAGTGGGACACAATCATGAAGTGGAACGACATTTATTGGATATTTCAAACTTTTTTAACAAATCAAAAACTGAAAATTTGGGCGTGCAAAATTATTCAGCCCCCTTAAGTTAATACTTTGTAGCGCCACCCTTTGCTGCGATTACAGCTGTAAGTCGCTTGGGGTATGTCTCTATCAGTTTTGCACATCGAGAGACTGAATTTTTTTCCCATTCCTCCTTGCAAAACAGCTCGAGCTCAGTGAGGTTGGATGGAGAGCATTTGTGAACAGCAGTTTTCAGTTCTTTCCACAGATTCTCGATTGGATTCAGGTCTGGACTTTGACTTGGCCATTCTAACACCTGGATATGTTTATTTTTGAACCATTCCATTGTAGATTTTGCTTTATGTTTTGGATCATTGTCTTGTTGGAAGACAAATCTCCGTCCCAGTCTCAGGTCTTTTGCAGACTCCATCAGGTTTTCTTCCAGAATGGTCCTGTATTTGGCTCCATCCATCTTCCCTGTCCCTGCTGAAGAAAAGCAGGCCCAAACCATGATGCTGCCACCACCATGTTTGACAGTGGGGATGGTGTGTTCAGGGTGATGAGCTGTGTTGCTTTTACGCCAAACATAACATTTTGCATTGTTGCCAAAAAGTTCAATTTTGGTTTCATCTGACCAGAGCACCTTCTTCCACATGTTTGGTGTGTCTCCCAGGTGGCTTGTGGCAAACTTTAAACAACACTTTTTATGGATATCTTTAAGAAATGGCTTTCTTCTTGCCACTCTTCCATAAAGGCCAGATTTGTGCAATATACGACTGATTGTTGTCCTATGGACAGAGTCTCCCACCTCAGCTGTAGATCTCTGCAGTTCATCCAGAGTGATCATGGGCCTCTTGGCTGCATCTCTGATCAGTCTTCTCCTTGTATGAGCTGAAAGTTTAGAGGGACGGCCAGGTCTTGGTAGATTTGCAGTGGTCTGATACTCCTTCCATTTCAATATTATCGCTTGCACAGTGCTCCTTGGGATGTTTAAAGCTTGGGAAATATTTTTGTATCCAAATCCGGCATTAAACTTCTTCACAACAGTATCTCGGACCTGCCTGGTGTGTTCCTTGTTCTTCATGATGCTCTCTGCGCTTTTAACGGACCTCTGAGACTATCACAGTGCAGGTGCATTTATACGGAGACTTGATTACACACAGGTGGATTGTATTTATCCTCACTAGTCATTTAGGTCAACATTGGATCATTCAGAGATCCTCACTGAACTTCTGGAGAGAGTTTGCTGCACTGAAAGTAAAGGGGCTGAATCATTTTGCACGCCCAATTTTTCAGTTTTTGATTTGTTAAAACAGTTTTAAATACCCAATAAATGTTGTTCCACTTTATGATTGTGTCCCACTTGTTGTTGATTCTTCACAAAAAAAAATACAGTTTTATATCTTTATGTTTGAAGCCTGAAATGTGGCAAAAGGTCGCAAAGTTCAAGGGGGCCGAATACTTTCGCAAGGCACTGTATATACAGTGGGATTGATCAATCATCCATGCAAGGAGGCCAACAGCATCAAAATATAATATTATTTATATGGCCAACAGTTCTCTGCAACCTTGCCATATATGAACTGGTGTCTTTGGATCAAAGTCCCTTGGGAGATATACTCTTTAAAATAACTCAGCTGTCAGAGGTTTCTGATATGACTTGGTGACATTTTCATCCAGTATTCAGATGGGCCTGATCAAGCTTAGGGCCCAGCTGGGGCTTCTGGGGGGATAGGTAGCTTTTTTTAAGACTGTAAGAACTTAACGTTCCACTTCGATCTTGTGGTGGTAACCCACACATTTTATAATGCTGAAAAATGATGTTCGCTAAACAGATTTGTTTGGGATTGTTGATTTGCTCTCCTCGTAGGACAAAAACCAGGGGATGGGACTTGTTTCGTGAGGTTTAGTCCAATGATAATATCAGGCAAATGCAAAGAGATGTTATTCTAAGTTGTACATTTTGCAGAGCCAAAAGAAACTTAAAATGAAAAGCAATGATTTTAGGGTGTGGGACTCTTTACTTTTACTTTGGTACTTGCAAAAAATATTAAAAGCTTTATCAATGTCATCATGTTTATATTCCATGTATAAAATAAACAAGTAATTGCTTAGTGAGGGCTAGCATGGTTCAACTATTATGCACATGGTTACACAATTTCTATAATGAGGAATATGGTTAATGCTTAGGTTACTTCTGGATGGTTAATCAAATAAAAATGATTTAACATTTTCAAATAAAGTATGTTAGTTTTTCTCCTTTTCTCACATTAGTTTTTGAGGTCAAATACTACTGTACATCAAATGATTTTCTTCCACAATTCCAACCATGTAATTGAGAGGGATGAACTCAAGTTTAGTATTCATATCCACATATAGGTACTTCCTAGACATTAGCACCAGTGAGCCACATCTCCTCAGTCACTGACTGCACTTACATATGGTATTCTGACTGGGCTATACATTTATCATTTACAACAGGGTTTCAGGCAACTGCTGTTATTGTAGAGTTTAGAAACCAGTGCTAGAAACGTGCTGAGATTCACAATGTCACAGAAATCAATACCCGAACATAACAGAACCCTACAAATTGGCTTTTATCTCACTTAATTCCCACACTAGATTGTGTTTACAGCTGTCTCTCCAACACGAGCATCAATACAGGGCCAATCCCTATCTGCATCACATCGCAGCACAGAATAGGCTAGATCAGGGGTACTCAACTCTTATCCTACAAGGTCTAGAGCCTGCTCGTTTTCTGTTCTACCTGATAAATAATTTCACCCACCTGGTGTTCCAGGTCTAAATCAGTCCCTGATTAGAGGGGAACAATAAAAAATGCAGCGGAATTGGGTGACTGGGGTGTTTGAAAATGTTTTGGGCCTTCCTCTGACACCACCTAGTATATACAGTGCCTTGTGAAAGTATTCGGCCCCCTTGAACTTTGCGACCTTTTGCCACATTTCAGGCTTCAAACATAAAGATATAAAACTGTATTTTTTTGTGAAGAATCAACAACAAGTGGGACACAATCATGAAGTGGAACGACATTTATTGGATATTTCAAACTTTTTTAACAAATCAAAAACTGAAAAATTGGGCGTGCAAAATTATTCAGCCCCTTTACTTTCAGTGCAGCAAACTCTCTCCAGAAGTTCAGTGAGGATCTCTGAATGATCCAATGTTGACCTAAATGACTAATGATGATAAATACAATCCACATGTGTGTAATCAAGTCTCCGTATAAATGCACCTGCACTGTGATAGTCTCAGAGGTCCGTTAAAAGCGCAGAGAGCATCATGAAGAACAAGGAACACACCAGGCAGGTCCGAGATACTGTTGTGAAGAAGTTTAAAGCCGGATTTGGATACAAAAAGATTTCCCAAGCTTTAAACATCCCAAGGAGCACTGTGCAAGCGATAATATTGAAATGGAAGGAGTATCAGACCACTGCAAATCTACCAAGACCTGGCCGTCCCTCTAAACTTTCAGCTCATACAAGGAGAAGACTGATCAGAGATGCAGCCAAGAGGCCCATGATCACTATGGATGAACTGCAGAGATCTACAGCTGAGGTGGGAGACTCTGTCCATAGGACAACAATCAGTCGTATATTGCACAAATCTGGCCTTTATGGAAGAGTGGCAAGAAGAAAGCCATTTCTTAAAGATATCCATAAAAAGTGTTGTTTAAAGTTTGCCACAAGCCACCTGGGAGACACACCAAACATGTGGAAGAAGGTGCTCTGGTCAGATGAAACCATAATTGAACTTTTTGGCAACAATGCAAAACGTTATGTTTGGCGTAAAAGCAACACAGCTGAACACACCATCCCCACTGTCAAACATGGTGGTGGCAGCATCATGGTTTGGGCCTGCTTTTCTTCAGCAGGGACAGGGAAGATGGTTAAAATTGATGGGAAGATGGATGGAGCCAAATACAGGACCATTCTGGAAGAAAACCTGATGGAGTCTGCAAAAGACCTGAGACTGGGACGGAGATTTGTCTTCCAACAAGACAATGATCCAAAACATAAAGCAAAATCTACAATGGAATGGTTCAAAAATAAACATATCCAGGTGTTAGAATGGCCAAGTCAAAGTCCAGACCTGAATCCAATCGAGACTCTGTGGAAAGAACTGAAAACTGCTGTTCACAAATGCTCTCCATCCAACCTCACTGAGCTCGAGCTGTTTTGCAAGGAGGAATGGGAACAAAATGTCAGTCTCTCGATGTGCAAAACTGATAGAGACACACCCCAAGCGACTTACAGCTGTAATCGCAGCAAAAGGTGGCGCTACAAAGTATCAACTTAAGGGGGCTGAATAATTTTGCACGCCCAATTTTTCAGTTTTTGATTTGTTAAAAAAGTTTGAAATATCCAATAAATGTCGTTCCACTTCATGATTGTGTCCCACTTGTTGTTGATTCTTCACAAAATATATACAGTTTTATATCTTTATGTTTGAAGCCTGAAATGTGGCAAAAGGTCGCAAAGTTCAAGGGGGCCGAATACTTTCGCAAGGCACTGTACTGCAGGTCCTGGGTGGCACGCATACGCATTACCCTCTGTAGCGTCTTACGGTCCGATGCCAAGCAGTGGCCATACCAGGAGGTGATGCAAGCAATAAGGATGCTCTCGATGGTGCATCTGTGTAAGTTTTTGAGGATCTGGGGACCCATGCCAAATCTTTTCTTGGTGATGTGGACATGAAGGAACTTAAAACTCTCGACCCGCTCCACTACAGCCCCGTCAATGTGAATAGAGGCATGTTTGTCCTTCCTTTTCCTGTAGTCCATGATCAGCTCCTTTGCCTTGCTTACGTTGAGGGAGAAGTTGATGTCCTGGCACCACACTTCCAGGTCTCTAACCTCCTCCCTATAGGCTATCTCATCATTGTCGGTGATCAGGCTTGCCATTGTTGTGTCATCAGCAAACTTAATGATGGTGTTGGAGTTGTGCTTGGCCACACTGTCATAGGTGAACAAGGAGTACAAGAGGGGACTAAGCAAGCACCCCTGGGGGGCCCCCGTAATGAGGATCAGCATGGCAGATGTGTTGTTGCCTACCCTTACCACCTCTGGGCGGCCCGTCAGGAAGACCAGGATCCAGTTCTTGAGGGAGATGTTTAGTCCCAGGGTCCTTAGTTTAGTGAATAGCTTTGTGGGCACTAATGTGTTGAACGCTGAGCTGTAGTCAATAAATAGCATTCTCACATAGGTGTTCCTTTTGTCCAGGTGGGAAAGGGCAGTGTGGAGTGCGACTGAGATTGCGTCATCTGTGGATCTGTTGGGGCGGTATGTGAATTGGAGTGGATCTAGGGTTTCCAGGATGATGGTGTTGATGTGAGCCATGACCAGCCTTTCAAAGCACTTCATGGCTACCGACCTGAGTGCTACGGGGCAGTAATCATTTAGGCAGGTTACCTTCGCTTTCCTTGGCACAGGGACTATGGTGGTCTGCTTGAAACATGTTGGTATTACAGACTCGGTCAGTTGGTCCACGCATGCTCTGAGTACACGTCCTGGTAATCCGTCTGGCCCAGGCCACACAGACAGCTTCTGGATGGCTGGCTAGAGACAGACTATCAGAATATGTGTGGAGACGGGCTTACTTTAACTGCCTGCATTATTTCATGGAAGGAGGACATAATGACAGGGCCTACACGGGCTCACTCCTACCGCTCAAATAAATAGCTACACATACAACATTATAGTATACAATAAACGTTAGGAGAAACACCAAAAATGTACACAGACACAAGGCGAAACAAGCTGATGGTATGCCAGAGGCAACCACCCACAAACATAATTATAATCCAACTTTTGGGACTGAGACATTTTACCGGATTCTATAGAGATCCATTACAATACCAAATATTGTCACCACTTCGAAAGCAAACAAACAAACTCAAATGTTACATCAGCGCCTACTGTTCAGTGCTTCTCTACAATTATAAGCATCAACAGGCTTGTTCACAGAGAGACCTCTAGAGGTTTGTGGGCTGTACAGGACTATAAATGTTATACAAGTTAAAGGACTCTGGGCTTATATAACATAATAAATGACCCTCTTCCTTTCCTCCACATTGAACTGACACTTGGCATTTTAGACCATTTCACAGACCAAGTGTGATATCTGCAGCGAAGGCACCTGAACCACATTAACTGTAGCTACAACACGGTTTTAAAAAGGCGTTTCATTCCATTAGGAAGTTCTGGGAAGCAGTACAATGTCACCTGTAAGGCCGAAGGCAGGTGCTCACAAGTCACTGATTCAATCATCTTTAGGCAAGGTTGGCATACATAATTCAGGTGAAATTACTACCCTTTCCCTGAAAATACTCTCAATAAGTATGTCAAGGAGAACTGCTCACCTCCTGTGAATGGTGCTGGGAACCAGAGGGAGGAGTGTCATTAAAATGCCTGGGAAGGAGTCAGATAAGAGGTATCAAAGGTCACTGAACCAGTAGAAAAAAGCATGATATGAAAACTGTCACGTAAAGCCTAGAAAGGCTAGAGACTCATCAAAATTAAGCATAACATGGCCTCAGACAAAATTACCTTAAATTCTGACTAATGCTAATAAACAAATGACAGACCATCTGAGGCAGCAAGTGAAGAGCATGTCTGGACATGTACATATCATATCACACCAGAAATGCGATGGATCAAAAAAGTGATTACTGAAAACAAAAGAAAAACAAACAATGACTGCAATCTCTGGGCTTCAAGCCACACATATTAAATATTGATGCAAATGAATACATTTCAGATAAAAGATCCTTTGTTGCTTGGATTTACAGAACCAGACTTCTCTTGAAGATCTGTGGGACCTTGGCAAAGCACCGGGAGTTCATGTAGTTCTGATCTGAGGGGGACCTGCCTCTGCCTGCCGTTGAGGCTTGGTGCCTGGTCAGCCACATGGTTCATCAGGTTCAGCAGCTTGGTCATCACCCCTGGAGACAAACCTAACCTACCTACCTACACACACATTACAGGCTGAACAAGTTCAAATAAAATGAATAAGAATAAGATGCAGGACAGAAAGAAAGAATATACAATATCAATGGCATGAAAAACCTGGGAATTATCATTCCATTTGAGAGTCATTATGAGTGTCGTTCAGAAAGCGTGAATAAGTGGCTTTGGATAAAACCGTATGCTAAGTGGCTTATATACCATTACTTAATAATACTAATACTTATCAAACTACTATTATTATGATTATATATTATATTAAGCTCGTGTCCATTATCAGGGATGCAATAATTGTATTCGAGATAAAAATGGAAATTATCAACGTAGAAAAATCACATCTGAAACAAGTCTGCTCTAACACGTGGGAAACTCACCAAAAACCATGTGATGTCATAGCTCGCTGAGAAATGGAAATCCAAGAGAGCTTCCTATTGTTACATGTGCGCCACCTGAGGAGGAAGGGCTTGTGGTAATGGCTGGAGCGGAATTAGTGGAATGGTATCAAACACATCAAACACATGTGTTTGATACCATTCCATTTGCGCCGTTCCAGCCATTATTATGAGCCGTCCTCCCCTCAGCAGCCTCCACTGATGTGCGCATGTACTGGTATATGGCGATGGCTTAAGCACTGCACAGATTTGAAAGCAGCTTTAAGATCCCTAGGTAGGTTAGGATTCAAGTTTATTAATACTGGTATGAATTAAAGAGATTGAACAGGATCTTAAGCACTTACACATGTTTTACATATTGTATGAATTGGAATTTGTGACATGTACAAACTGCAAGAGATTTTTTTGCAGGACATAACATATGAAATGGATGATGCTGTACACCAATCCTCCGTGGTTGGCTTATGAGCCCTACTTTCAGAATTACTGCCTGAAGTTATACAAAACCTTTATAACGCATCTTTAAGTCTCACTCCAGACTGGGAGTTCACACACAACCCTGCAGGTCATTACAGCCAACCACGGAGGATTCACGACAACATAAGATAAGGACTTGGTAAACGGATAAACGCTACAAGGATTGTGTGTGTGTGGACTGGGGGGGGGGGGGGGGGAATAAATACAGACTTCAAGAGGAGAATGAGAGGCAAGGCAACAATCAAGAAATAGAGTATATCCTGCTTCCTTATAAGACCTCAGATATGACCTGACAGAGTTGAATAAGTTATGCTATATTGATGCTTTCACCCTTCCAGTCATGTGAAAGCATTGATTAAATAATGATGCATTTGTGAAGTGTTTGAGTGGGAAAATAACCAAACTGGCTGTCTACATTCAGAGTAGAATTTCAGAGAAATAAACCAGTCTCTGGAAATAACACTTGTCAGGTATGAAATGATCAAATTGCTCCCTCTAGAGGAAATAGAGAACTTCACAAGGACTCTTTAAAATGTTCCCTCCTGAAGATTCTTCTCTGGAGAAGATTCAAGCACAGACCTGGTCTCGGATCCTTTCTGCTCAGGCGGCGTTGAGGGTTTGCTGCTGTTGCTCTGTTGCACGCTGGGAACCACCAGTACTGACCTCACCTGGACACGGCAGAAGGTCTTAGAGCAATATGAACAGTGAAAACCACACATGCAGTCACAACCAAATCTTAACAGTTGATACAGGCAAAACAAATAAATAAATATGCATATGGACACAAAATACAGGAAACTTGTTTGTTAATGATGAAATATAGTTAGTTATATCTCACAGCTACATTAAGAGAAACAATATATTTGCATATTACAATGTGTCAGCTTTAGGGGTGTGAACATTTAAACCAAATTGGAATCCTTAACATTAAGAAAAATCCCCAAAGGAAAAACTATACAGCATTCCATTGCGGATAGTTAGGCCTAGTGCACGATTCGGCCTGGTTGCCAACTGCCTATACTGTGTCCCTCCTCTTCTCTCAGTCCCTGGCTAGCTCTCTATGAAAGACGCAAGTGTTCTTGGAAGTATGGCAACTAATCAGTCTCCTCCGTTCCAAAATACTGCATCTTAGGAGTCAATTCCTAGCAGAAGATGTATTTTCTTTCCACTAACAAACTTTCAAGAACTTTCTTTTAAGAGAGAGTGGTCTGCGTCCTGTTTGATTGACAGTTCTGGTAGCCTAGTAATGGACGTTAGACCTGCTTCAGAAGCGGCATTCAGAGACACTTTCAAGGGTATACGACTGCGGTAGATATAACATTATTGCCCGGCCCTAGCGGTCATATATACGTAATAGGACCATTGTTCTGCATTATGAATTGAAGTGGAATTTTATGATTTTACGTTTTAAAGGAAAACCAATTTAAAAATGGCTGTTTTAACGTTAAGCATAATTGTCCATTTGTCACATCTCTGGTCAGCTTAAGGACCTCTTACCTGGACTTGGAGAGGCTATGGAATGAATGAAGCCCCCCTTCCTCCTCCACCTCCAAGCCCTCATCTGCACCCTCCACTGGGACTAGAGGTGCCCCATATAACCCATAAGAAACAACCTCCAGAGTGAATGATTCGATCGGCTGGCAAACCACAGCCTGGCACTCATTAGGCTCAGGGAAACCTGGGGGATACGGTGGCTCCCCCTCCTCTGACGCAGCCACCTGCGGCCTCTGCAATCCTTCCCTTGACCAAAGGGCTGTACGAGATGTGGGGCTGCAGGGGCGTCACAACTTGCGACACATCCTTCCCTGCCCTCAGTGCTTATAGGTAGGACATGGAGAAATAACCCTCATCGCTTACTCTCTCCTCTTCCTCCTGTTGGTTTATCTTTTCCTTTCCCTCTTTTTCTTTCTCCTTCTCCCACCATCTTGTCTCCTTTTCCATCCTCCCCCTCTCCCACCTCATCATTTCCCTACCCTGTGTTGGACTGAGCCAAGAGAGGCTTAGTTTGCTGTTGTCTCCGTCACTGGGGTTACGGACACTGTCCTTGTCGTAAAAGCTGTTACAGCTTTCGACGAAGGCTTCAATGCCCTCATTAAATCCCCCTGTCGCTGTCAATGTGGCTCAGGCACACATCAACCACGTCAAAGTCAAAAACAGGCCTCAGTGTCATTAGATGCTGGGCTGCTTGGAGCCGCAACACCACCCTGTCTAGTGCCTGCTTCTCCTTCTTGCCCACTCTGGACATGATCAAAGTTTGACACACATACAGATTCTGGTGTACCTTTAACTTTATCTTTCACTGTATTTTCCACACTAGATGGAACTTCTTGGGTGTCAGTAGCAGGGGAGACAGTGACTTTATCTGGAAGGGGGTTGTATGAATCTACATCACAAGCCAGGTCTGGGGAGATTGTCTTTGGACTACAGGGCTTTTTGTAAGGAGTCTTGTTCCTGTCATCAATTCAGGAGCCATCTAATTGCCTCTTGTGACTTCTAGGAGTTTTGTTGTTCACAATCTCTATTTTCAAGTTGCAGAATGTCTGAATTGCGTGACTGGTTAGTGCTGCTAGGACTAACCCTACCACTTTTGCAAGTTATCATTCTGGAATACACAGAGTGGTCTCAAGTGGCCAAAAGTACAATTATCATTTACTTTATTCATGGTTTCTCCCTACTAAGCCTATGAAACCAAGCATGCCATGACAATGAAAATGATCCAGAATCACGCAAGGATCCACATTTTAATGTTATTTTTCTAAAGATTGAAATAAGAAAATCTAACATGAAACTAGCTTTACCTCTGTGCCGAACCAAGCCATATACCTACCAGCTCTTTAAAAAGTTGGGTAAACAATACTTTCCTGTGGATATTTTTGTCTCAAATTTAGAGCAGGACAAACAGTACAGCGACCGATAGAGTTTGCATGTAATTTTATTCAACACTCTGACTTGTAAGGAACATTTACACAGGTTCGCACACAAATGTCTCAGGCTGTATATACAGTGCATTCGGAAAATATTCAGACCAGCCCCTTCCCTTTTTCCACATTTTATTACTTTACAGCCTTATTCTAAAATTGATTAAATACATTTTTTCCTCATCAATCTACACATAATACCCCAAGATGACAAATTCAAAACAGGTTTTTTGAATTCTTTGCAAATTCATAAAAAAAACAAAAAACATAAGTATTCAGACCCTTTGCTATGAGACTTGAAATTGAGCTCAGCGCATCCTGTTTCCTCAATTGATTGGACATGATTTGGAAAGGCACACACCTGTCTATTTAAGGTCCCACAGTTGACAGTGCATGTCAGAGAAAAAAAACAAGCCATGAGGTCGAAGGAATTGTCTGTAAAGCTCCGAGACAGGATTGTGTCGAATGCACAGATCTAGGTAAGGGTACCAAAAAATGTCTACAGCATTGAAGGTCTCCAAGAACACAGTGACCTTTATCATTCTTAAATGGAATTAGTTTGGAACCACCAAGACTCTTCCTAGAGCTTGGTGGTTCCAGGACCTCGGCCAGGCACCACTCCAACACCATCATTAAGTTTGCTGATGACACAACAGTGGTAGGCCTGATCACTGACAATGATGAGACAGCCTATAGGGAGTAGGTCAGAGACCTGACCTTGTGGTGCAAGGACAAGAACCTCTCCCTCAACGTGATCAAGACAAATGTGATGGTTGTGGACTACAGGAAAAGGAGGACCGAACACGCCCCCATTCTCATCGACGGGGCTGTAGTGGAGCAGGTTGAGATCTTCAAGTTCCTTGGTGTCCACATCCCCAACAAACTAACACGGTCCAAGCACACCAAGACAGTCGTGAAAAGGGTATGACAAAACCTATTCCCCCTCAGGACACTGAAAAGATTGGGCACGGGTCTTCAGATCCTCAAACGGTTTTACAGCTGCATCATCAAGAGCATCCTGATGGGTTGCATCACTGCCTGGTATGGCAACTGCTCGACCACAAGGCACTACAGAGGGTAGTGCGTACGGACCAGCACATCACCGGGGCCAAGCTTTCTGCCATCCAGGACCTCTATACCAGGCGGTGTCAGAGGAAGGCCCTAAAAATTGTCAAAGACTCCATCCACCCTAGTCAAAGACTGTTCTAACTATAAGATTTCACCTTCCTTATAACTGTATACATCTTTGTATGTTTAATGTTAGAGAACATTTGCATATTTTCTAAAGGTCTCTCTTGATCAAATTGTCTGCCCTTTTAGATGTGCATGTCACAGAGCTCTAGCTTGGCTTCCTGAACTCATTAGGAACTCACCGTTCATCTCATATTAATATTGTCCATATTTGACAAACAAAGTGTTTTCTGTTTAAAGTCCATGAATTATTTTAGATTAATGGCTATGAATCGATCTCTGAACCATGATTAAGTCACTTTCTCCTGCTGCGCTATTATGTAATGATTGCAGTCATGTGCTTTGTCAGTGGCTGTGATGTTGAGTTCAGCCAGGAGTTGATGGACAGTCAGAAGAGTGAATGAAATGGTAGGAGGAACATCCCAGCTTCAAGTGGTTTCAGATTTCACATCATAAAAATATACTATTGTGTCCGTGGGAACCAGGGCTATCGCCCAATGCAAGCCATTTCGATCTACGGTATCCACAGATCAATTTATAAATGAAAATGTCGGTCGGAACCGGTACCAGAACCACACAGGTCCCCTTACATCTAAGAGGTCTTAACTAACAGGGTTTTAGTTTTTTACAAACGTTGATGGGAAAATGAGAGAAATGCTAACGTTTGTGGGCTAGCATAAAGCGGCTTGTCTGATGTTACTAGCTAGCTAGCTAACACATTTGCACTTATTTGCTTCCCTCCCCCATATCATATTTAAAGTATTTACCATTACAAAGAAGCACTGACCTGTATGGGTTTGTACAACTTGTTGGACTGTGTGAGTGAAGTGTCAAATTTAGCTTATGTTCATAAACCATTTCTATTTTGGATAAACCACCAATGGCACGGCAAAAGCTTGGCACCTTCATTTTACATTTGCACGCATGAAACTAGAGGTCAGTGAGTTCATATGACGTCTTCACATTATGGATTTAGCCAGATCTCCGAAGATCTACAATCAGAAATAGGCAAAGATGCATTCAAATATATCTTGCTACAAAATCCAAAATGTCATAATGACCAATCAAATATAACATACTGGTGCCAAACAATGTGATCCTATGACCAACAATGCCATGAACAATACTAATAGGTACCATCTATGACCAATATCCCAGATAATTGGCACAGTTCATAGTGTAAGTCTTCCGAGCTTTGTGGCCACTATTTAGTGAATACATATTACTCAAAAATTCAATGTGTTGGTGTCAGAAATTAGTTTCCATGAGAGTGACATAATCAGAGGTGCATGTGGAGGCACAAAAGGGTTTGAAGTTGAGGCAGGGGACTCGCTTCCCAAATGAGAGTAAGTATAATGATAGTGTGGCAATAACATAGTGTGTTCACTTTCAAAGTTGACTTCAATTCCACCTTTTGGAGCAAATTCACTGCATTGTCCTCAGTCTTGAAGTGCATTCAATGTGCTTCAACTACCAACACCTCTCAAGGCCTCACACTACAGTGGAGCAACATTGGGGTGATAGAGGGCCACAAAATTGTGAACCACTATAAAAAAAGTATTTTGAAAATACAAAATACCATTCTCTGAAGTATCTTGTTACAAATTAAATTGTGATTTTTCCAGGCCTTTGAAATACAAATGACTAATGTAAATCCTCAAAAGTAATTGAAATACGCATTTTAAATACATGTAACAGAAATACTGCCCATCTCTGCCTACAGTGACCTAAACAAACAAGACCTAACATTATTATCCTCATATAACATGAATTTATATTAATGTTTAATATCAATGGCATTAATTACTTGAAAATAACCACAGAGATAGCTATTATTTGATGACGGAGCAGAGCAGTGTGTATTATATACAGGACCAGTCAAAAGTTTGGACACACCTACTCCTTCAAGGGTTTTTCTTTATTTTTACTATTTTCTACATTGTAAAATAGTAGTGAAGACATCAAAACTATGAAATAACACATTTGGAATCATGTAGTAACCAAAAATATATTTTACATTTGAGATTCTTCAAAGTATTCACTTGATGACAGCTTTCAACACTCTTGGCATTCTCTCAACCAGCTTCACCTGGAATGCTTTTCCAACAGTCTTGAAGGAGTACCCACATATGCTGAGCACTTGTTGGCTGCTTTTCCTTCACTCTGCCGTCCAACTCATCCCAAACCATCTCAATTGGGTTGAGGTCGGGTGATCGTGGAGGCCAGGTATTTTGATGTAGCACTCCATCACTCTCCTTCTTGGTCAAATTGCCCGTACACAGCCTGGAGGTGTGTTGGGTCATTGTCCTGTTGAAAAACAAATGATAGTCCCACTAAGAGCAAACCAGATGGGATGGCTTATCGCTGCAGAATGCTGTGGTAGTCATGTTGGTTAAGTTTTCCTTGAATTTGAAATAAATCACTGTCACCAGCAATCGACCCCCACACCTTCTCCTCCATGCTTCATGGTGGGAACCACACATGCAGAGATTATCCGTTCACCTACTCTGCGTCTCACATAGACGAGGCGGTTGGAAACAAAAATCTCCAGTGGTCTAACGTCCATTGCCCGTGTTTCTTGGCCCAAGCAAGTCTCTTTTTATGATTGGTGTCCTTTTGTGGTTTCTTTGCAGCAATTCAACCATGAAGGCCTGATTCACGCAGTCTCCTCTAAACAGTTGATGTTGAGATGTGTCTGTTACATTTATTTGGGGTGTAATCTGAAGCTGGTAACTCTAATGAACTTACCCTCTGAGGCAGAGGTAACTCTGGATATTCCTTTCCCGTGGCGGTCCTCAGGAGAGCCAGTTATCATAGCTCTTGATGGTTTTTGCGAGTGAACTTTTAAAATTTTCCGCATTGACTGACCTCCATGAAAGAAATTCCACAAATTCACTTTTAACAAGGCACACCTGTTAATTGAAATGCATTCCAGGGGACTACCTCATGAAGCTGGTTGAGAGAATGCCAAGAGTGTGCAAAGCTGTCATCAAGGCAAAGAGTGGATACTTTGAAGAATCTCAAATATAAAATTATTTGTTTTGTTGAACACTTTTTTGGTTACTACATGATTCCATATGTGTTATTTTTTGTTTTGATGTCTTCACTATTACTATTCTTCTAATGTAGAAAATAGTACAAATAAAGAAAAACAGTGGAATGAGTAGGTGTCCAAACTTTTGACTGGTACAGTGTGTGTGTATATATATATATATACAGTCTATCACAAAAGTGAGTACACCCCTCACATTTTTGTAAATATTTGAGTATATCTTTTCATGTGACAACACTGAAGGAATGACACTTTGCTACAATGTAAAGTAGTGAGTGTACAGCTTGTATAACAGTGTAAATTTGCTGTCCCCTCAAAATAACTCAACACACAGCCATTATTGTCTAAACCGCTGGCAACAAAAGTGAGTACACCCCTATTCGAAAATGTCCAAATTGGGCCCATTTAGCCATTTTCCCTCCCCGGTGCCATGTGACTCGTTAGTGTTACAAGGTCTCAGGTGTGAATGGGGAGCAGGTGTGTTAAATTTGGTGTCATCGCTCTCACACTCCCTCATACTGACTGGTCACTGGAAGTTCAACATGGCACCTCATGGCAAAGAACTCCCTGAGGATCTGAAAAAAATTATTGTTGCTCTACATAAAGATGGCCTGGGCTATAAGAAGATTGCCAAGACCCTGAAACTGAGCTGCAGCACGGTGGCCAAGACCATACAGCGGTTTAACTGGACAGGTTCCACTCAGAACAGGCCGATCAAAGAAGTTGAGTGCATGTGCTCAGCGTCATATCCAGAGGTTGTCTTTGGGAAATAGACGTATGAGTGCTGCCAGCATTGCTGCAGAGGTTGAAGGGGTGGGGGGGTCAGCCTGTCAGTGCTCAGACCATACGCCGTACACTACATCAAATTGGTCTGCATGGCTGTCGTCACAGAAGGAAGCCTCTTCTAAAGATGATGCACAAGAAAGCCCGCAAACAGTTTGCTGAAGACAAGCAGACTAAGGACATGGATTACTGGAACCATGTCCTGTGGTCTGATGAGACCAAGATAAACTTATTTGGTTCAGATGGTGTCAAGCGTGTGTGGCGGCAACCAGGTGAGGAGTACAAAGACAAGTGTGTCTTGCCTACAGTCAAGCATGGTGGTGGGAGTGTCATGGTCTGGGGCTGCATGAGTGCTGCCGGCACTGGGGAGATACAATTCATTGAGGGAACCATGAATGCCAACATGTACTGCGACATACTGAAGCAGAGCATGATCCCCTCCCTGCGGAGACTGGGCCCCAGGGCAGTATTCCAACATGACAATGACCCCAAACACACCTAAACTCTATTGAACATCTGTGGGGCATCCTCAAACGGAAGGTGGAGGAGTGCAAGGTCTCTAACATCCACCAGCTTCGTGATGTCGTCATGGAGGAGTGGAAGAGGACTCCAGTGGCAACCTGTGAAGCTCTGGTGAACTCCATGCCCAAGAGGGTTAAGTCAGTGCTGGACAATGATGGTGGCCACACAAAATATTGACACTTTGGGCCCAATTTGGACATTTTCACTTAGGGGTGTACTCACTTTTGTTGCCAGCGGTTTAGACATTAATGGCTGTGTTGAGTTAATTTTAGGGGACAGCAAATTTACACTGTTATACAAGCTGTACACTCACTACTTTACATTGTAGCAAAGTGTCATTTCTTCAGTGTTGTCACATGAAAAGATATACTCATATTTACAAAAATGTGAGGGGTGTACTCACTTTTGTGATATATATATATATATATATAGTTGAAGTTGGAAGTTTACATACACATTAGCCAAATACATTTAAACTCAGTTTTTCACAATTCCTGACATGTAATCCTAGTAAAAATTCCCTGTCTTAGGTCAGTTAGGATCACCACTTTATTTTAAGAATGTGAAATGTCAGAATAATAGCTTTTATTTCTTTCATCACATTTCCAGTGGTTCAGAAGTTTACATACTCAATTAGTATTTGGTAGCATTGCCTTTAAATTATATAACTTTGGTCAAACATTTCCGGTAACCTTCCACAAGCTTCCCACAATAAGTTTGGTGAATTTTGGCCCATTCCTCCTGACAGAGCTGGTGTAACTGAGTAAGGTTTGTAGGCCTCCTTGCTCGCACATGCTTTTTCAGTTGTGCTCACAATTTTTCTATGGGATTGAGGTCAGGGTTTTGTGATGGCCACTCCAATACCTTGACTTTGTTGTCCTTAAGCCATTTTGCCACAACTTTGGAAGTATGCTTGGGGTCATTGTCCTGACTGATGTCTTGAGATGTTGCAGGTAGCCTAATGGTTAGAGTGTTGGACTTGCAGTTATCCACATAATTTTCCTTCCTCATGATGCCATCTATTTTGTGACGTGCACCAGTCCCAGCCTGCAGCAAAGCACCCCCAAAACATGATGCTGCCACCCCCGTGCTTCACGGTTGGGATGGTGTTCTTCGGCTTGCAAGCATCCCCCTTTTCCCTCCAAATATAACGATGGTCATTACGGCCAAACAGTTCTATTTTTGTTTCATTAGACCAGAGGACATTTCTCCAAAAAGTACGATCTTTGACCCCATGTGCAGTTGCAAAGCGGCTTTTTTATGGCGGTTTTGGAGCAGTGGCTTCTTCCTTGCTGAGCGGCCTTTCAGGTTATGTCAATATAGGACTCGTTTTACTGTGGATATAGATACTTTTGTACCTGCTTCCTCCAGCATCTTCACAAGGTCCTTTGCTGTTGTTCTGGGATTGATTTGCACTTTTCGCATCGAATTATGTTCATCTCTAGGAGACCGAACACGCCTCCTTCCTGAGCGCTATGACGGCTGTGTCGTCCCATGGTGTTTATATTTGCGTACTATTGTTCGTACAGATGAACGTGGCACCTTCAGGTGTTTGGAAATTGCTCCCTAGGATGAACCAGACTTGTGGAGGTCTACAATTTTTCTTCTGAGGTCTTGACTGATTTCTTTTGATTTTCCCCATGATGTCAAGCAGAGGCACTGCGTTAGAAGGTAGGCCTTGAAATACATCCACAGGTACACCTCCAATTGACTCAAATGATGTCAATTAGCCTATCAGAAGCTTCTAAAGCCATGACATAATTTTCTGGAATTTTCCAAGCTGTTTAAAGGCACAGTCAGCTTTGTGTATGTAAACTTCTGACCCACTGGAATTGTGATACAGTGAATTAATCTGTCTGTAAACAATTGTTGGAAAAAGGACTTGTGTCATGCACAAAGTAGATGTCCTAACCGACTTGCCAAAACTATAGTACATTTCTTTTTAATTTGTGGAGTGGTTGAAAAACAAGTTTTAATGACTCCAACCTAAGTGTATGAACACTTCCGACTGTATATAAATAAAATACAATAGCCTCACACTGATGCATACATTTTATTGAATTCAGAGGTAACATAATACCAGAAATTATAAAAATGTATTTCAAACTGTATCAAAAATGTCAGCGATATTAACACGGAGACTTGAACTTAACTCAAACCCTCATATGATATCTTCAAAATGAAATCTCCAAACTGTCAAGTAAACTATCAAAATGAGCACAAACCAGATTAGACAATATTACAGTGGTACATGTAAGAGCTAGATGGTTATTATAATAACAATCAATGACATGAAAGTATGTGCTTTGTAGAGGGATGAGTGGAGAGTGCAAAAATAGATTTTGCAATAGAATAAAAATAAGATTCTTTATACAAACACAACCCACATATTATGTATGCAAGTAACGCAGGAGGCCGGTGAAACCTTAATTGGGGAGGACAGGCTCATAGTAATGGCTAGAAGGGAATACATGGAATTGAAAACACATCAAACACACGGTTTCCATGTGTTTGATACCGTTCCATTCACTCCATTCCAGCCATTATGCGCCATCCTCCCCTCAGCAGCCTCCTGTGGCAAGTACATTTTGTTAAAGCCCGTTTGCCCAATTATTAGAGCCATTGAGCTCAGAGGTGATGGTCACCCTCACTCTTTATTCTTATATTTGGCATCATGGGCGAAGTTCACTCCAGCTGGTGGCTTTGACTACATCACCAGTAAGTTTCCCCTCTGAGTGAGTTACTCCTCCATCCACTTCTATTAACAAAATGAACATAACTGTGGCATTCACCCAGACTCAAACACTGACCATGGATGTGTTGACCTTAAATATACACATTATTTTCTGCCTCTAACGCTTAAATGTACCTTCACCAAATGCTCAATAAGTGATAAATTATAGCTCCGTTTGTGTCAGATTATGTATACTGTACATTACCCACACATACATACAGTAAAAACCTACCAGTCAGTAGAGACAGAGGCTAAATGAATAATGGGGTATTGAATGTAGCAATCACCAGATGACTGGATGTTTAAAATTAAATTAAAACAAAATGGTTGTATTGCTTTGGTCTTAGTTCTGGAGGCTCTAGACCCCAGTAGGTCCCTCCTGGTTGGTCAGTTAGACACGCTAACAGTCACATCCCTCAAGATGGCAAGACTGAGTGGACTTTCAGGGCGAATCATGTACAAACTCCACTAGGCCTGCTATTATTTCACAGACATCTCACAGTCACTGCCTCTCTACTGCTTTCACCCACATCCCTATCGCTTTCCTTCTCCATCTTTCGCTCTCCCCCTAGGTGCCTTGCTTCCGCAGTGGCTCCACCCTTAGAACCCTAACATATAGTCTTTTCCGGCGTCCTTTTTGTCCCAGTTAGCTGGGGACAGGCACTCTTCAGTGTTGAAGTCCTGAGGGTTTACCCCAATGTCCAGGACCTGGGGGTTATTGCGAGACTCAGCGAGTCTGGAGGGGAAGAAAAGACATTTCACTTATCACATTCATAAGGCAAAATATACCAAATATCAGATGGGATGTGAAAACTCAATACATTGAAATTAACAGACGTGGTAGCTTTAACATTTAAAAGCATTTAAATGACAAATGTGTGTATTGACATGATAGGAAAGATACTATACAAAAATGTGTCAAACTTGAGTAAGCAACTATAAAGACAGTGTGTTGGTCTCGAGTTACAGTATCCAGACCTAAACTGTAGAGGCATGTCTTTTTAAATGATCAAATAGTGAGGTATGGTTATCTAAGTACTTCACACAGCTACAACTCTCAGGCCTGACTCTCAACACCACTTCACTGCTACGACAGCAACACCACTTGGCTCACCATGTCATTTCTCATTCAGTGATGTTGCAATAACGGCAAAATGGCTGTAGATGTGAAGCAGAATAACACACAAATCCAAGACCATGTGGGCATGGACAAAATGAGAATAAATGACAACAATCAACATGTTAGCGGAGAACCCTGCCGTTCATACACAGCACAGCCTTCCCAAACTCTGTGCACTTTGCTGGTGTAATGTTGGAACCTGTAGTCCAAATTTACATCAGACGGGTAACTTCTCTGTCTTGGTTTGAGCCATACGTTTGCTCAGCGTGGTCTCAACATAAGGGAAGTCAATAGGACAGGGTTCTGAGCCATGGTAATGGGATGCTCCTATGGGGACATATGCAACTACAGGCGTTTGTAATGGCAGAATGCTACAGATCCACATCCATGCTCAGACAGATGGGCTGGGTACGGTGAGGATGGAGAGTGACAAAGGGGTCACAGTTGTGGTGAGGGTGGTGAATGGAGTGGGGGTGACTGGGGGAAGTGAGGGTGGGACACTGCACATCCAATGGATGACATCATTACCTGAGTATGATTCAAAGCTATCCAGACTGCGGCTGAGGGGTGCAAAGGAAATGTCAATTGTCAGACAGCTGTTTTACTATTCCCCTATATTTGTATTATGAAGTACACCAGAGCATTCCCAATGAACTTAAAAGTTGCATTAACTTCCTGCAGCCAGAAGATGGCACTGTAATCCTTCTTGAGTTACAGCGATCTTAGTGAGGTCAGTGTCAGTGTTGAGAGTTCCGACTCCTGGGCACAAACTTCCTTCATATCGATGTTTAAAGGAATTTACAAGGAGAGAAGGTTTAGGTGCCCATACAGCTAAACTAAATCACTCACACAGAGAATGAATGCAAGAAATGTCAACTCTGTCTCTTATTTTATAACTCACTAGTAAAAAAACGAAATAACAGGGATGGAGGATTGTCACTAAAACTGTTATTTGCTTCAGAAGAAGTCCCGAAGGAGGAAAACCATTCAGTCTAAAATGACAGGCATCCCTGCACTTCCAGAGTTCTGCTACCCCATTATACCACCCACAGCAAGTTGAGGGAGAAAAGCCCATCTGCCAATAAACTGCCTTTTACTAAGAGTTATTTCCTGAAACTCAGAGGAAAAGTCTGATCTCATTTCACCCCCTTCCCAGAGGTAAAATAAAGGAAAGAACAAGCATTAGCAACAACAACATACCCCTGACTGTCATTATGCAGGGAGTTTATAAACAACCCAGTCAAGAGAATGACTAAAGTCTCACAGACAGAAGCTTCTTTTCTGTCATCGCTGGTTTTGGTCTTTTTAGAAAGTCTATACTCAAAGTGCTCTTAGGAGCTTGTTGAAAATCTCCAGTTGCCACTTCAAAGTCTCCTCAAGTAACTAAAAACGATCCATACTCATATCATATATTGGCTACAGGCAGACAAGGAAAGCAAGTACTGACATCAGTCAGTTACTGAGATCAGTCATGTTTGGTCAGTCCAAGTGACAGTGAATCAGTTCAGCAGCCCTCATATGGAGATACAGAGTGACAGAACTTCCTCTCACTCTTCACCACAGCTCAACACCCACTACTTCAATAATAAGAGTGCAGCTCTGCAATCAGCGCTCTCTGATAGATAAAAGGCTTGAACCGGGGGGACTCATTTATCAATGGTGTGTGCGTAACAAAAATACTCTAAACCTTGGGTGTGCCAGTTTTCCTGCATAGTTGGTATTTATCCATTTTGAACATGGGAAAGTGTGTGTATCAAACAACAGCTCTCACCATGCATACACACAACTTCTAATGGTTGATCAATTGTATTGCAAGCAAATAACGTAATAAAACAGATACCTTTGCCATTGGTAAGGAGATCACAGCATAATGTTTTTGACTTAAGGCCTAAATCATACTATATTTTCTGACATGACTAGCTTATTCCCGCTAGACAACAAATATTAGGCTACCATTTATCCATTAATAATTCAATAGCCAATAAAGCCTGGAAGTATATAGACCAGTAGCCTATTTAAAATATTTGATAGTACGGGTAGGCTACAGTATTGCTGTGGGATAGGAGTGCGACGTCATACCCCATTTAATATTAGAGCCTATACCAAGGCAGGAGATAGAAACCCAATCATCTATTGATTAACAAAATATTGAACAACAATTTGACTTTTGCATAGAAGTGTGGGCTGTAGCATTTACATTTAAATAGTTTGAATAGACAATCAATCTTGCAGAATGCGCGGCCAGTGGTTGGCACTCGCTATAGTCGGCATGCATTTTTAGTTTGAAAAAGTCACTGCAAAATATAAAAAAATATTCTACCCACACCTTTTCAGAAATGTGATAAAATTTGCCATTGCACTTTCTTTTCGAAACAGACATGTCCCAGTTCCAAAATGTCCAAATAGTACAGCAAATGAGGGTGGTTTTGTTACTATGAAAGATTAACGGAAGGCATTTTCCCGACAGGGTTGTATCGCAACAGTTCGATAAATCCCCATAATTTGGAATTTACACTAGAATCTCCACTTAAGACAGAATTTAGTAAGAAATGTACACATGGTTGATAAATAAGGCCCCAAGTCCTCTGCCTACTAAATTTCCCTCAATTAAAGCAATCTCTGGTCAGACTGCCCATCACTACTCCACAGAGTCCCCTGTGGAGAAGTGATGGGCACAGCAGCATAGATTAACGGCCTAGTGAGTAATTACTGTGTGTGCAGACAAATAATTATCTGATAACAGCACTAGAATGGTCTCAATGCTTGATTACCGCCCCTCTGAAGCACACTGTCCCTACCGCCAGACAAAGACTGATAAACAGAGGAGAGGCCACCGTCACTTTCAAATGAAACAAAATGAAAAAAGCCCAGGGGGAAATGAAAGCACTGATAAGACTGGAATTAGACTATCTTAGTGGTAACATAAAAAATACATATTGGGAATTGTGATTCAGCATCCCTAAAGACCTCATCAGGACATGTCATTGAAACAAGATGGACTCCTTTGAGCTCTGCAGGAGGTGGGTTAGTTTAAAATGAGCCCTTGAGCAGGGCTGGGCAGTAACTGATTACAAAACAATCTGTAAATGTAATCAGTTACATTACCAGCCACAATGTTGTAATCAGATTAAAGATACTTTAAAAAAAACTAGATGATTACTTCTTGGATAACATTTACATTTAGAAATTATGTTTGTGACAAAATACATGATGACATCTTTCTGTTATCTCAATGAAATGAATCATTGAAAAAAGGTGCAAGTTTTAGTTTGTTCCACCTCAGAGAGTCAGAGACCGCTATGATGACACACCAAATGCATTTGATAGATCATTTTTGTGTTCTTCTAATGCCTCTTAAAATGAATATTCCACCCAAAAACAATATTTTGGGAAAATGTTTTGCATGTCAGCAATCAAGTTAAGATATATTACCTTCAAAATACAGAAATACCACCGGTATGATGCATTTTCAATCATATGATGCAAAATGCATCATACTGGCTGTATTTCTGTATTTTGAAAGTAATATATCTTGATAACTTAATTGCTGACATGCAAAACATTTTGGGACTATATCAACAATGGACTAATGAAACAAATACCAAAAGATAATTTTGGGGTGGAATTTTATTTTAAGGGGAAAGTAATCCAACTGTAACTAATCAGATTACATTACTGAGTTTGGGTAATCCAGAAGTTACATTACTGATTACAATTTTGGACAGGTAACTACAATAGTAACTAACGGATTACACTTAAAAAGTAACCTACCGAACCCTGCCTTTGAGGAATTCCAGTCTGTACAAGAACACAGAGAATACACTGAAGGATGTGTCCAGTTAACCTTGAACCTGCTAGTTGTAAGACCGAAAATCAATGCTCTGTGTATTTATCCCGCAACCACTGCCATTGAAGCTTGCAGAATACATTCTATCCAAAGTCCTCACTTAAAAACCTATTGTTAAATCACTGCTTGTGGGGCCTGGCCAGTAGAAAGGCAGGCTGAGAAAGCAGAAGATGAAGTTTCTTGGATATAAGTGAAGCGAGTGCCCAGCGGCGAGCCAGCAGGTGGGAATGGCAGTGTTTATAAGACAAGCCTTAACCTTTATGGGATAGGGGGCAGTATTTTCACTTTGGATGAATAGCATGCCCAGAGTGAACTGCCTCCTACTCTGTCCCAGATGCTAATATATGCATATTATTATTAGTAATGGATAGAAAACACTCTGAAGTTTCTAAAACTGTTTGAATGATGTCTGTGAGTATAACAGAACTAATATGGCAGGCGAAAACCTGAGAAAAATCCAACCAGGAAGTGGGACATCTGAGGTTTGTAGTTTTTCAAAGCTTGGCCTACCAAATTCACATTGAGATATGGATAAATTTGCACTTCCTATGGCTTCCACTAGATGTCAACCGTCTTTAGAAACTTGAATGAGGATTATACTATAAAGGAGGGGCTCATGAGACCCTGGCCTGGCAGAGTGCTTTGGTCTCATGACGCACGCTCCCGACAGAGTTACCTCTCGTTCCAGTGCTTTCTTCAGACATAGGAATTCTCCGGTTGGAACATTATTGATGTTTTATGTTAAAAACATCCTAAAGATTGATTCCATATATCGTTTGACATGTTTCTAAAGGACTGTAATGGAACTTTTCGAGTTTTTGTCTGGATGAAGTACCTGCGCCTCATGAAGATGGATTACTGGGCTGAATACGCTAACAACAAGTGGCTATTTCGACAAAAATGACGGACCATTTGGAACTTTATGGAACAAATCAGTCATTTATTGTCGACCTGGGATTCCTGGGAGTGCCTTCTGATGAAGATCAAAGGTACAGTGCCTTGCGAAAGTATTCGGCCCCCCTTGAACTTTGCAACCTTTTGCCAAATTTCAGGCTTCAAACATAAAGATATAAAACTTTATTTTTTTGTGAAGAATCAACAACAAGTGGGACACAATCATGAAGTGGAACAACATTTATTGGATATTTCAAACTTTTTTAACAAATCAAAAACTGAAAAATTGGGCGTGCAAAATTATTCAGCCCCCTTAAGTTAATACTTTGTAGCGCCACCTTTTGCTGCGATTACAGCTGTAAGTCGCTTGGGGTATGTCTCTATCAGTTTTGCACATCGAGAGACTGAAATTTTTTCCCATTCCTCCTTGCAAAACAGCTCGAGCTCAGTGAGGTTGGATTGAGAGCATTTGTGAACAGCAGTTTTCAGTTCTTTCCACAGATTCTCGATTGGATTCAGGTCTGGACTTTGACTTGGCCATTCTAACACCTGGATATGTTTATTTGTGAACCATTCCATTGTAGATTTTGCTTTATGTTTTGGATCATTGTCTTGTTGGAAGACAAATCTCCGTCCCAGTCTCAGGTCTTTTGCAGACTCCATCACGTTTTCTTCCAGAATGGTCCTGTATTTGGCTCCATCCATCTTCCCATCAATTTTAACCATCTTCCCTGTCCCTGCTGAAGAAAAGCAGGCCCAAACCATGATGCTGCCACCACCATGTTTGACAGTGAGGATGGTGTGTTCAGCTGTGTTGCTTTTACGCCAAACATAACGTTTTGCATTGTTGCAAAAAAGTTCAATTTTGGTTTCATCTGACCAGAGCACCTTCTTCCACATGTTTGGTGTGTCTCCCAGGTGGCTTGTGGCAAACTTTAAACGACACTTTTTATGGATATCTTTAAGAAATGGCTTTCTTCTTGCCACTCTTCCATAAAGGCCAGATTTGTGCAATATACAACTGATTGTTGTCCTATGGATAGAGTCTCCCACCTCAGCTGTAGATCTCTGCAGTTCATCCAGAGTGATCATGGGCCTCTTGGCTGCATCTCTGATCAGTCTTCTCCTTGTATGAGCTGAAGGTTTAGAGGGACGGCCAGGTCTTGGTAGATTTGCAGATGTCTGATACTCCTTCCATTTCAATATTATCGCTTGCACAGTTCTCCTTGGGATGTTTAAAGCTTGGGAAATCTTTTTGTATCCAAATCCGGCTTTAAACTTCTTCACAACAGTATCTCGGACCTGCCTGGTGTGCTTCTTGTTCTTCATGATGCTCTCTGCGCTTTTAATGGACCTCAGACTATCACAGTGCAGGTGCATTTATACGGAGACTTGATTACACACAGGTGGATTGTATTTATCATCATTAGTCATTTAGGTCAACATTGGATCATTCAGAGATCCTCACTGAACTTCTGGAGAGAGTTTGCTGCACTGAAAGTAAAGGGGCTGAATAATTTTGCACGCCCAATTTTTCAGTTTTTGATTTGTTAAAAAAGTTTGAAATATCCATTAAATGTCGTTCCACATCATGATTGTGTCCCACTTGTTGTTGATTCTTCACAAAAAAATACAGTTTTATATCTTTATGTTTGAAGCCTGAAATGTGGCAAAAGGTCGCAAAGTTCAAGGGGGCCGAATACTTTCGCAAGGCACTGTAAGTGAATATTTATGGTGTTGTTTATAACTTTTTTGTCTCCAAAATGGTGAATATTCCTCTGGCTGTTTTGGGTTCTAAGCGCCGTTCTCAGATTATGCTTTTTCCGTAAAGTTTTTTTGAAATCTGACACAGCGGTTGCATTAAGGAGAAGTCTATCTTTAATTCTGTGAATAACACTTGTATCTTTTATCAATGTTTATTATGAGTATTTCTGCACAATCACAGGATGTTTTGGAATCAAAACATTACTGCACGTAAGGTGCCAATGTAAACTGAGATTTTTGGATATAAATATGCACAGTATCGAAAAAAACATACATGTATTGTGTAACATGATGTCCTATGAGTGTCATCTGATGAAGATCATCAAAGGTTAGTCATTCATTTTATGACTCCTATCTTTGGCTGGAAAAATGTCTGTTTTTTCGACTTGGCTATGACCGAACATAATCATATGTGGTGCTTTCGGTGTAAAGCATTTTTGAAATCGGAAACGATGGGTAGATTAACAAGATGTTTATCTTTAATTTGCTGTATTGGACTTGTTAATGTGTGAAAATTACATATTTCTAAAAAATATTTTTGAATTTCGCGTGCTGCCTTTTCAGCGGAATTTTGTCGAGGGGTTCCCGCTAGAAAGGTTAACCACCGGCTATTGTGTGTGTGTGGTAATGCAGAGGGACTGGACAGGGCACAGTAAAATCACACACCTTGAGAAAGCTTCATCCAGACCATCCTCAAGCTCCTGCCAGACAAAAACACACATATAGACAAGGTCAGGGAAAGAAGACCATATCAAAATAATTGAAATACTGTTTAAAAAAATAGATTTGTTTCAGAAAGGTTTACAGTAGGTAAACTACAGGAAGTGATGGCATCATGAATGGCTCTTTTGCCTTTACAACTATAAATGGAACGTTTGGATTCTGAGCAGCTAAAGGAAACACACACCTCTATCCAAACGTTCCCTGTAATATAAGTATATGATTGCAGAATAACAGCTCCACACCCTCCCCTGCTATGGGGACCATCTGATAAGTCTTGTTCTATTCAATGCACCATTGTCCTGAGCTAAACTCAACCCATAATCTTACTCTATAATAAAGACACTGCCTTTGAATCAAGTATGTATGCTAGGAGCTACTGTCAATACTGTATTATTTCAATCTTACCCTTACAGTATACTGGTAGCCATTCTATGTCCATTTGATGTAACCATACAGCTCTCCAAGCCTTCATTCTCTCATCCATAAAGCATCGCCCCTCTTATTAAGCATGTGTAGCTACAGTGGTTCTATTCTAGCCCCCATTCTCTTACCCATACAGTATTGTTGTTCTCTGTGGTGTGGTTGTGCGTCATGAATGGGTCTGGTTCGCTCTCCTTTGTCCCCGAGCGCAGCAGCGCCACGTTTGCTCCCTCTGCCAAGTCTAGAAGGTTCCCTGTGGCCACTTCTGTAACACAGAGAAAACAAACATACTAGATTAATCTCAGAGGGAAGAACCGTACTTTCAATATCAACAGCATTGCAGGACTTCTGTACAGACATCTATTACATATCTTATTGTCACATACCGGCACCAAAACCCCACGCACAATTATGACCATCATGTGAAAACATAACAGCAACATGAATCATGCAGACAAAGGCCATTATGGGAATCATTACGACCATTACGACCCTCATAATGTGTGTCATCAACATGGAAGGTTTGGGGCGGCAGGTAGCCTAGTGGTTAGAGCATCGGGCCAGTAACCGAAAGGCTGCTAACTCGAATCCCTGAGCTGACAAAGTACAAATCTGTCGTTCTGCCCCTGAACAAGGCAGTTTAACTCACTGTACCTAGGCCGTCACTGTAAATAAGAATTAGAGGTTGACCGATTAATCGGAATGGCCGATTAATTAGGGCCGATTTCAAGTTTTCATAACAATCAGTAATCTGCATTTTTGGACACCGATCATGGCCGATTACATTGTACTCCACGAGGAGACTGCGTGGCAGGCTGACTACCTGTTATGCGAGTGCAGCAAGGAGCCATGGTAAGGTGCTAGCTAGCATTAAACTTATCTTATAAAAAACAATCAATCTTCACATAATCACTAGTTAAATACACATGGTTGATGATATTACTAGTTTATCTAGCTTGCCCTGCATTGCATATACTCGATGCGGTGCACGTTAATTTATCATTGAATCATAGCCTACTTCACCAAACGGGTGATTTAACAAGCTCATTCACGAAAAAAGCACTGTCATTGCACCAATGTGTACCTAACCATAAACACAACGCCTTTCTTAAAATCAATACATAAGTATATATTTTTTAAACCTGCATATTTAGTTAATATTGCCTGCTAACATTAACTTCTTTTAACTAGGGAAATTGTGTCATTTCTCTTGCGTTCTGTGCAACAGAGTCAGGGTATATGCAGCCGTTTGGGCCACCTGACTCGTTGCGAACTGTGAAGACTATTTCTTCCTAACAAAGACAGCCAACTTCGCCAAACGGGGGATGATTTAACAAAAGCGCATTTGCGAAAAGAGCATAATCGTTGCATTATTATTAAAATCAATACATAGAAGTATTTATTTTTAAACTAGCATATTTAGTTAAAAGATATTCATGTTAGCAGGCAATATTAAACTGGGGAAATTGTCACTTCTCTTGCGTTCATTGCACGCAGAGTCAGGGTATATGCAACAGTTTGGGCCGCCTGGCTCGTTGCTAACTAATTTGCCAGAATTTTACGTAATTATGACATAACATTGAAGGTTGTGCAATGTAACAGGAATATTTAGACTCATGGATGCCACCCGTTAGATAAAATACGGAGCGGTTCCGTATTTCACTGAAAGAATAAACGTTTTATTTTCGAAATGATAGTTTCCGGATTTGACCATATGAATGACCTTAAGCTCGGATTTCAATGTGTTATTATGTTATAATTAAGTCTATGATTTTATATTCGATAGAGCAGTCTGACTGAGCAGTGGTAGGCAGCATTCATTCAAACAGCACTTTCGTGCGCTGTTTATGACTTCAAGCCTATCAACTCCCGGGATTAGGCTGGTGTAACCGATGTGAAATCGGAAATCGGAAATGGCTAGCTAGTTAGCGGGGTGCGCTCTAATAGCGTTTCAAACTTCACTTGCTCTGAGACTTGGAGTAGTTGTTCCCCTTGCTCTGCAAGGGCCGCGGCTTTTGTGGAGCGATGGGTAACGATGCTTCGAGGATGCCTGTTGTTGATGTGTTCCTGGTTCGAGCCCAGGGACGGAAGCTATACTTTTACACTGCAAAATACTAAACTGCCTATAAGAACATCCAATAGTCAAAGGTATATGAAATACAAATGGTAGAGAGAGAAATAGTCCTATAATTCCTATAAACCTCAACCTAAAACTTCTTACCTGGGAATATTGAAGACTCATGTTAAAAGGAACCACCAGCTTTCATATGTTCTCATGTTCTAGGCAAGGAACTTAAACGTTAGCTTTTTTACATGGCACATATTGCACTTTTACTTTCTTCTCCAACACTTTTTTTTGCATTATTTAAACCAAATTGAACATGTTTCATTATTTATTTGAGGATAAATTGATTTGATTGATTTATTATATTAAGTTAAAATAAAAGTGTTCATTCAGTATTGTTGTAATTGTCATTATTACAAATAAATAAATAAATAAATAAATGTTTTTTTAAAAATGGTTGATTAATCGGTATTGGCTTTTTTTGGTCCTTTTTTTTGGTAGGCATTGAAAAATCATAATCAGTCGGCCTCTAATAAGAATTTGTTCCCAACTGACTTGCCTTGTTAAATAAAGGTTAAATAAAAAAATATATAAAAACATGCCCGTCTGTTGTTTGTCACTTATTGTCTTATTGATAAGTGGGCACGGAATAATCCCCCGACACACACACCTCACCATGATGACTGTGCTGTAAGGGGATTGTCTCCAATGACTGCTGTGGACGCAACTGTTTAATAGGGTTGGGAATCGTGTGTGTGTGTGTGTGTGTGTGTCTGCGCCATGTGTGCTTATTGATTCCCTGGTCAGACAGACGGTGTCAGTCCCCTGAGAAGAGAAGGTCAAATCTCAGTAGGTTCTCCAAATCTGTCTCAAAGTTGTACTTGGGTCTATTAATAACCTCATATACTTCCTCCTCTTTTCTCTGCATAAGAGGAGGCCCCCAAAAGAGGAAGGCTCATAAATGATCAACTCAGCCATTGCAGCAGTTCCCCTCCACTGGTTCCCTCCATCCACGACCTCTGACATTTACTGCATCTTCCCTATCACTAAGAAAGCCATTATTAGCAGGTGATTATTCATTGTATCGGTCTGTCTGGGATGGTGAAGGATGCAGAGGGGAACCACAGCACTGTTCATCACCACATTGGGTCTGGGGCTGTGTGCGGGGGGCTTAGGTTGAGAGTGGGATGGGTGTGGGGGCTTGGAACGGGTCTGGGCACCGTCTGGCAGTCTGGCCACAGGGAGTGAGTGGCAGATTGAGTCAGGAATATAATTTTAAAGGCCTCTCAGGAACTACATCTCCAAGTAGAGGACACAGGAGCATGTGCCCACACCCGCGCACACACACCAGTTTGTGTGGCAAGCAGAAAACTGGCAGAGAGGGAAGATGGGAGGTAAGTATCATGTCTCCTGAATAAAGCTGAATAGTCTCCAGCAACACTCCTTCCTGAGGTGAATAGGAGGAGGTAAATACTTACTGTAAGCACTTTGCGTCTCAGTCAAAACAACTTCCTTATGGGTCTAACCCACACATCCCTCTATGGGACTATGAATCATAGCTCAAGGACAGCCAAAAGATGAAAGGGACAGGGCTGCAATCCCCTTACACCAAGCCTCTCTGTTACAAAAATACAATTTCTGGGTCAAGGGTTTTGCTCTCCTTTCTAGAGATGATCTATAAACCACTGAACCCAAACGGGCCTGATCCTATTGTAATCGCGAGCTGATCCAGTCCCATCACATGTTAACAGTATCAGATGAGATTTAGATGGATCCCACTCTGGCAGGCTGGGGTCCACCTGGCCAGACTAAGGGGACGCATGGCCAAGCAGATGTTTTAAGTCTGCTCTCTCTGTCACGCCCTGGCCTTAGAGAGGCTTATATTCTCCATTTTGGTTAGGTCAGGGTGTGACTAGGGTGGACCTTCTAGTTTCTTTATTTCTAAGTTTTCTGTTTCTATGTTTTGGCCGGGTATGGTTCTCAATCAGGGACAGCTGTCTATCGCGGTCTCTGATTGGGAATCATACTTAGGCAGCCGATTTTTCCACCTTAGTTGTGGGTAGTTGACTTTGTTAGTGGCCTGTATAGCCCTAGGAAGCTGCACGGTCGTGTTTGTTGCTTCTTGTTTTTGTTGGCGACATTCATAATAAAAAGAAATGTACGCTCACCACGCTGCGCCTTGGTACGGTCATTTCCCTGACGACGATCACGACAGAACTACCCACCACAAACGGACCAAGCGGCGTGGCCGGGAGGAGCAGCCTTTTCTGGAGGAATGGACATGGGAGGAGATCTTGGAAGGCAAGGGACCCTGGGCAAAGGCGGGAGAGTATCGGCATCCAAGGGAGGAGATAGAGGCGGCGAAAGCAGAGTGGCGACAATAAGAGGAGTTGGCACGAAGCCTCCAGCGATGATCCATGGCCCGGAGCCTCCAGCGATGATCCATGGCCCGGAGCCTCCAGCGATGATCCATGGCCCGGAGCCTCCAGCGATGATCCATGGCCCGGAGCCTCCAGCGATGATCCATGGCCCGGAGCCTCCAGCGATGATCCATGGCCCGGAGCCTCCAGCGATGATCCATGGCACGGAGCCTCCAGCGATGATCCATGGCACGGAGCCTCCAGCGACAGGGTCCATGGCACGGAGCCTCCAGCGACAGGGTCCATGGCACGGAGCCTGCAGCGACAGGATCCATGGCACGGAGCCTGCAGCGACAGGATCCATGGCACGGAGCCTGCAGCGACAGGATCCATGGCACGGAGCCTGCAGCGACAGAATCCATGGCACGGAGCCTCCTGCAGCGACAGGATCCATGGCACGGAGCCTCCTGCAGCGACAGGATCCATGGCACGGAGCCTCCTGCAGCGACAGGATCCATGGCACGGAGCCTCCTGCAGCGACAGGATCCATGGCACGGAGCCTCCTGCAGCGACAGGATCCATGGCACGGAGCATCCTGCAGCGACAGGATCCATGGCACGGAGCCTCCTGCAGCGACAGGATCCATGGCACGGAGCCTCCTGCAGCGACAGGATCCATGGCACAGAGCCTCCTGCAGCAAGGGTCCCCAGTCCGGGGCCTGCAGCGAGGTTCCCCAGTACAGAGGCGCCACCAAAGTGGGGGGAGCCAGAGGTGGAGCGGGGTCTTCGTCCCGCACCAGAGCCGTCACCGAAGTAAATGCTCACCCGGACCCTCCCCTATAGAGTCAGGTTTTGCGGCCGGAGACCGCATCTTCGGGGTGGGGTACTGTCACGCCCTGGCCATAGAGGCTTTTATTCTCTATTTTGGTTAGGCCAGGGTGTGACTAGGGTGACTAGCTTCTTTATTTCTATGTTTTCTCTTTCTGTTTTGGCCCGGTATGGTTCTCAATCAGGGATAGCTGTCTATCGTTGTCTCTGATTGGGAATCATACTTGGGCAGCCTGTTTTTCCACCTTAGTTGTTGGTAGTTGACTTTGTTAGTGGCCTGTATAGCCCTAGTAAGCTTCATGTTCGTTTGGTTGTTTCTTGTTTTTGTTGGCGATATTCACAATAAAAAGAAATGTACGCTCACAGCGCTGCACCTTGGTCCGGTCATTTCCCTGACACTCTCTGCGTCACACAGTGACTGACCCCTGTGATCCCCTCACAGGGGAGGGAGGGTGAGCGTCATCCTCTCTCACGCTCTGGATCAGGACTGCAGCACTTCAGTGCCTAAAACTGCACAGGCCTCACCAGCAGGATTTGAGGAAACGGTCACAGAGACTAGAATCTCTCTGCTTACAGAATTCTACAGAAGAGGAAGCTAATAGCCACAAAGAATGTAGATCCCTCACGCTTTTCAAACAAACAGTGTTTCCTGCTGTTTGGACTTCTCACGTGTCCATGGCAGAAGTCACTGATCTCCTTAACATTCCACAGTGCAAAATATATTTGAAAAACAAATAGCTCAAATAAGAGAGACAAGATCCAGAGAAAAACAGATCACCATTACTTCCTACTGAAGTGTTGATCATGTCTACGTGAGTATCTTCAGGAGAATTAAGACTGTAACCAGCGTGAAGGAAGGATGGTGGATAGAGCTGTAGACAGAGGAGGCTTATCAAGCACCAGATTGACATAGTCACCTGCCCTGGGCTATATGAATAGCCTGCCCATTAAATATCATCCCATCCCTGAGGCCCTCAGGCTGAGACTTCAGGCCGGTGACTCACCTCCTCCCTTCAGACTGCCCAGTCTGGACGAGCTCTCCGACTGGCTACTACTTGCTCCTTCCCCATCTGACCCAGACTTCGCATGTTTCTCCTTCTCTGTGGGGGAGAGAGAGAGAGGGGGGGGGGGCGTCAGCAAAATACAGGAGAACATTTACATCTAGCTGATCATGTTTGTGATGTCTGTAAATCATAGTTGATCATTCTCAGCAGATATCAGGCACTTGACCAAACACTCTAATACTGTATTTAGACAAGATGCCACAAAGACCACAAGCTCTGTAGTAGCTACACTTACACATGTCAGTCAGTAGCCACTGGCAAGGAGTTTTAAATAGGGCAGAACCAAACACTGGTCATGTCTGTAGCTTCAGGACCCAGTCAGTCAGGCAGGCAGTTCCTCCTTTGCCTTAATAAGGAGCATCTGGGTCACATGGATAAGGCCTGTCTCCTCTCCTAACATTCTCACCTGCTGGGAGCAGGGCTTATGCTGAGCATAGACCCAAAGAGCTTTCCTGGGATTTCCTGGATAATCTGAATGTTTTTCTCTGAATTTCAGTCTCAGTCTACACAGTACGGTTTATATACCAAGAGAAGCATCTCTACAGGATGTATAGTCCTATAAAATGCACACACAAACATACACATGTATGGACACAGTGCATTCGGAAAGTATTCAGACCCCTTGAATTTATCCAAATTTTGATACGTTACAGCATCAATCTAAAATTAATTAAATTGTTGTTTTTCTCATCAATCTACACACAATATCCCGTAACAAAGCAAAAACAGGTTTTTAGAAATGTTTGCAAATGTATTAAAAGTTAAAAAACTGAAATACAGTGCCTTGCAAACGTATTCACCCCCCTTGGCGTTTTTCCTATTTTGTTGCATTACAACCTGTAATTTAAATGGATTTTTATTTGTATTTCATGTAATGGACATACACAAAATTGTCCAAATTGGTCAAGTGAAATTAAAAAAATAACTTGTTTCAGAAAATAAAAAAATAAAAAAACAATGAAAAGTGGTAAGATCTGGTGCAACCAATTACCTTCAGAAGTCACATAATTAGTTAAATAAAGTCCACCTGTGTGCAATATAAGTGTTACATGATCTCAATATATATACACACCTGTTCTGAAAGGCCCCAGAGTCTGCAACACCACTAAGCAAGGGGCACCATGAAGACCAAGGAGCTCTCCAAACAGGTCAGGGACAAAGTTGTGGAGAAGTACAGATTAGGGTCGGGTTATAAAAAAATATCAGAAACTTTGAACATTCCACAGAGCACCATTAAATCCATTATTAAAAAATGGAAAGAATATGGCACCACAACAAACCTGCAAAGAGAGTTCCGCCCACCAAAACTCACAGACCAGGCAAGGAGGGCATTAACCAGAGAGGAAACTAAGAGACCAAAGATAACCCTGAAGGAGCTGCAACGCTCCACAGCGGAGATTGGAGTATCTGTCCATAGGACCACTTTAAACCGTACACTACACAGAGCTAGGATTTATGGAAGAGTAGCCAGAAAAAAAGCCAAAATCCTTCACACTTTTCAAACAAACAGTGTTTCCTGCTGTTGGACTTCTCACGTGTCCATGGCAGAAGTCACTGATCTCCTTAACATTCCACAGTGCAAAATATATTTGAAAAACAAATAGCTCAAATAAGAGAGACAAGATCCAGAGAAAAACAGATCACCATTACTTCCTACTGAAGTGTTGATAATGTCTACGTGAGTATCTTCAGGAGATTAAAGACTGTAACCAGCGTGAGGGAAGGATGGTGGATAGAGCTGTAGACAGAGGAGGCTTATCAAGCACCAGATTGACATAGTCACCTGCCCTGGGCTATATGAATAGCCTGCCCATTAAATATCATCCCATCCCTGAGGGCCTCAGGGATGGGATGATTGCTTAAAGAAAAAAAATAAGCAAACACGTTTGGTGTTTGCCAAAAGGCATGTGGGAGATCTCCCAAACATATAGATGAAGGTACTCTGGTCAGATGAGACTAAAATTGAGCTTTTGGCCATCAAGGAAAATGCTGTCTGGTGCAAACTCAACACCTCTCATTACCCTGAGAACACCATCCCCAGCATGGAAGCATGGTGGTGGCAGCATCATGCTGTGGGGATGTTTTTCCATTGGCAGGGACTGGGAAACTGGTCAGAATTTAAGTAATGATGGATGGCGCTAAATACAGGCAAATTCTTGAGGGAAACCTGTTTCAGTCTTCCAGAGATTTGAGACTGGGACAGAGGTTCACCTTCCAGCAGGACAATGACCCTAAGCGTACTGCTAAAGCAACACTCAAGTGGTTTAAGGGGAATCATTTAAATGTCTTGGAATGGCCTAGTCAAAGCCCAGACCTCAATCCAACTGAGAATCCGTAGTATGACTTAACGATTGCTGTACACCAGCAGGAACTCATCCAGCTTGAAGGAGCTGGAGCAGTTTGCCTTGAAGAATGGGCAAAAATCCCAGCGGATAGATGTGCCAAGCTTATAGAGACATATCCCAAAAGACTTGCTGCAAAAGGTGGCTCTACTTTTTTTTTGGGGGGGGGGGGGGGGTGAATAGTTATGCACGCTCAAGTTCTGTTTTTTTGTCTTTCTTTCACAATAAAAAAATATTTTGCATCTTCAAAGTGGTAGGCATGTTAAGTAAATCAAATGATACAAACCCCCCAAAAATAGATTTTAATTCCGGGTTGTAAGGCAACAAAATAGGAAAATCCTAAGGGGCATGAATACTTTCGCAAGGCACTTTATCACATTTACATAAGTATTTCAGACCATTTACAGCGATTACAAATAAAATCAAATCTATTTATATAGCCCTTCGTACATCAGCTGATATCTCAAAGTGCTGTACAGAAACCCAGCCTAAAACCCCAAACAGCAAGCAATGCAGGTGTAGAAGCAGTCTTCTTGGGTATGATGCTACAAGCTGGGCACACCTGTATTTGGTGAGTTTCTCCCATTCTTCTCTGCAGATCCTCTCAAGCTCTGTCAGGTTGGATGGGAAGCGTCGCTGCACAGCTATTTAAGTCTCTCCAGACATGTTAGATGGGTTCAAGTCTGGGCTCCTACTGGGCCACTCAAGGACATTCAGAGACTTGTCTCGAAGCCACTCTTGGGTTGTCTTGGCTGTGTGATCAGGCTCATTGTCCTGTTGGAAGGTGAACCTTGACCCCAGTCTGAGGTCCTGAGCACTCTGGAGCATGTTTTCATCAAGGATCTCTCTGTACTTTGCTCCGTTCATCTTTCCCTCGATCCTGACTAGTCTCCCAGTCCCTGTTGCTGAAAAACATCCCCACAGCAGGATGCTGCCATCACCATGCTTCACTGTAAGGATGGTGCCAGGTTTCCTCCAGACATAACGCTTGGCATTCAGGCCAAAAAGTTCAATCTTGGTTTCATCAGACCATCTTGTTTCTCATGGTCTGAGAGTCCTTTAGGTGCCGTTTGGCAAATTCCAAGTGGGCGGTCATTTGCCTTTTACCGAGTGGCTTATATAAAGTCCTGATTGGTAGAGTGCTGCAGAGATGGTTGTCCTTCCGGAAGGTTCTCCCAGAGAAATGTACTTCTGTTTTTTATTTGTAATAAAATGTGCAAAATTTTCCAAATCCTATTTTCGCTTTGTCATTATGGGGAATTGTGTGTGTGTAGATTGATGAGGGGAAAAGATTATCTAATCAATTTTAGAATAAGGCTGTAACATACCAAATGTGTAAAAAGGGAAGGGGTCTGAATACTTTCTGAATGCACCGAACATATCCACTATGGGTATGCATTGCATGCATGTCTCCATTCCCCTATGATAAATGGTGAGTTATTTTCTTGACGCACAAACACATACTTGTTATGCACTCTAGAAAACTAAAACACAGTATCTGAGCAGGCTTGGTCATTCTTAAAAGGCCTGGCTGCTGACCTACTGTACCTAATGCTTCCATTACCGTCAGTGGAGATTAAAAGCACATCTCAGCCTGTCCCTCAAGGGCATTGGTTACATTAAAGCCTTTTTAGGATTCCTTAGCCATCGTCCAGCTGAAGCATAAAAAAAACATAGCCCCCCCTTCTGTGAATCCCATTCTCCAGGAGAGCCAAGGTGTCTGAGTGGTGACTGGGTTCTAAACCATTCCCTGGGTGACTGCACGCTTATTTCCACTGAACTGGATAGACCCCAGATAGGGTGTGAGAGAGAGTGTCAAGCATTGAAACAATTCAAAATAATATTGAGAGGCAAAATCAAAGCTATGTGTTTACTGTAAAATACACTTCAAATCACTATTTCTCATGCAGAGAGATGAGAGCTTATAAAGATTTGGGTCAGGGATGCAGTTTACAGAAATATGGCGGGGTGGGGGTGCAATGATGTTCAGCAAAGAGACAACCACCCTGATGTTCCTACCCACAATCCTCTAGGGCCATGTAACTCATGGAGCAGTCTCAAAGCTTTTTAGAACTAAAAACTATCTCCTTCTGCCACAAGAGAACACAACTACTTCCTTTGATATCTCCCCAAAGCCCCACTCCTTTCTACTCCTCTCCCTCATCAGCCACATTGTGTAGAACAAGACAAGACACAGCCCAGCACATCAGAGGGGTTAGCACTCCTGATGGCTTGGAGTCTGAGCAAACTCTGACAAGGGACAAGGGGGGTGAGATTGAGAGGACGAGGAGAGAGCGCAAGGGGAGAAAAGTCTGCACTCCTAATTTGCAGCTTTAATATTCATTTTTGAAATGCAGAGTGGAACACAGAAGCGGGGAAACTAAACAGTCCTCTGCTGCCTTGATCTCTGAAAAATAATGAAATAAAATGGAAATGCATCCAAATTAAAACACTATCAAAAGGCTCTGTGGTAAACACAACCTTCTCCTGTCCAAAACCACTAAAAAGGGGGGAGTAAATGAAAGGCTAGGGGGTGTAAAGGGATGAATAATTAACCTCTTCTTCACTCTCTGAGACAGGATCAACTGCACAGGCACCCAGCTGTCACAGACAGGACTGAACTGCCATTGTCACATACTCCCCCCCTCCCTCACCCCCTCATCTCGGACAGTGACAAACAGAATGAGGGGTTTAGACAAGAAAAACAGGAACTTCACAAGGATCTAGGTAGATGTTTGAGCGGGATGGAGTTCTACATCCACTCCCACTAAAACCTGCAGCTTTTCATACCACACCTGTCCACTCCCGCTGGTTTTCAGTTATTAGACTAGATATAGTTTCAAGGGAGCAGAGTTGGAGAGAGAGCAGACGCTTGCACTTTCTCTTGAACTAAGTTTTGCAAATACGTAGCCTATCTTTTAGGAGTGGGAAAATTTGTAGGCAAAGACAATTAAGTGGGTAATAAATATTTATTGAAAAGGAAAAATGTGCAACGCTCACTCACCATGGTCCGCACGTTGCAATTTTTTGATAGCACCTCAACTCACGTTGGTTGAGTGCCCTCTACTTCTCTGCATTATCAATATTTATTTACAGACACTGTAGTAAACTACAACCTAATCATATTTAAGTTCATTTCCTTGGAAAGATAACTGCCACATGATTCTCAGTCCATGCATATGCAGCCTACTCTATTTCATTGAGACCACACATTTAGCCTAATGTAGGACGCACTTGATCTCGCACGCCAAACTACTGTAGGAGAGGTAGGCTACTGAAATTGAAGAAGCAAATTCTGAGTGTGTGTGAATAATGCGTCAAAGGCTACAAACGCATTCAAAGCATTAAAACGACCGTTTCCAAAAAATATGAGGGACAAAAGTAAAATGTCATCCCAAAGTTGTCTGACCACCCGAAAATGCAGAGCGAGCCCGCAATGATCTCTGTCGGGACCCGCAGGTCTATGCAGCCCTCTAGATCCAGTTGCCAGACTAGATACACAGTCCCAAAATACATTTTGAAACAAAATATAACTGTATGCTTGTTGCAACTGAATCTTGATAAGATTAATCATTTTATAATCAAACAAGAAGAATGGACCTCTGATTCTAAGGCACTATGTTCAGAAGACAACATAGTAAGAGAGGGCGTGCTATATGGAGGTGTGAATAGGGCTGTGGCGGTCAAGAAATTGTCAGCTGGTAATTGTCTCTCAAAAATATCTGCCAGTCTCACAGTAATTGATCGTTAATTAATATATATATTATATATTATATCATAGACTTAATTATAATATTACACAGAAATATGAGTCTTAGGTCATTAATATGGTCAAATCCGGAAACGATCATTTCGAAAACATTGCACAACCTTCAATGTTATGTGATAATTATGTAAAATTCTGGCAAATTAATTACGGTCTTTGTTAGGAAGAAATGGTCTTCACACATTTCGCAATGAGTCAGGCGGCCCAAACTTCTGCATATACCCTGACTCTGCTTGCACAGAGTGACAATTTCCCTAGTTAAAAGAAATTAATGTTAGCAGGCAATATTAACTAAATATGCAGGTTTAAAAATATATACTTGTGTATTGATTTTAAGAAAGGCGTTGGTGTTTATGGTTAGGTACACATTGGTGCAACAACAGTGCTTTTTTCGTGAATGCGCTTGTTAAGTCACCCGTTTGGCGAAATAGGCTGTGATTCAATGACAAATTAACAGGCACCGCATCGATTATACGCAACGCAGGTCAAGTTAGATAAACTAGTAATATCAACCATGTGTATTTAACTAGTGATTATGTGAAGATTGATTGTTTTTTATAAGATAAGTTTAATGCTAGCTAGCACCTTACCATGGCTCCTTGCTGCAGTCGCATAACAGGTAGTCAGCCTGCCACGCAGTCTCCTTGTGGAGTGCAATGTAATCGGCCTTAATCGGTGTCCCAAAATGCCGATTACTGATTGCTATGAAAACTTGAAATCGGCCCTAATTAATTTGGCCACTCCGATTAATCAGTCGACCTCAACACTAGTTCCTTTGTGACTTGTTTCAGGAAACTAGGCAACCTTCACGCTAGCCATGATTAGCTGAGATAATGAGTGTGCTGGACATGCCAACAGATGAGTTCAGATTGGTCTGCCATTTAGCATGCTTCTGTCTATAACATGAGCTGGTCAGTATGTGTAGGTAATCCTTTCTAACACGGCTTTATTGAAAGATATCATGTTGTAGAACTGCATAAGAGTTGCTCTCCATTTTCTGGAGGACCGAGTTTTGAAATCAGTGGAATTAGAGTATGATAGCTAAGGAGATGGAGAAAAGTCTGCCGTTTGATTGCAAATACGCAGACGGAGTCAAAACGAGAACACACAGAAGGCTGTTATATAACTTCTTCGGGATAGGGGGCAGTATTCGGAAGTTCGGATGACTGAGGTGCCCAAAGTAAACTGCCTATTACTCAGGCCCAGATGCTAGGATATGCATATAATTGGTAGTTTTGAATAGAAAACACTCAGAAGTTTCTAAAACTGTTAAAATAATGTCCGAGTATAACAGAACCTATATGACAGGCTTAAACCCAAGGAGAATCCATACGGATTTTTTGTTTTTGAGGTGTCTGCCCATTCAAATGCTTGTTTATGGGAAAATAAAAGGAATACCTCCCAGATTGCAGTTCCTAGGGCTTCCACTAGATGTCAGTCTTTAGAAAGAGTTTCAGGCTTGTTTTTTGAAAAATGAGCTAGAATTTGTAGTTTTTCTAGGTGGTTCTCATTTTGACTGATGTCTTGTGGCGTGCGTGGATGAGGGCACACGGTAATGAACATACTGTTCTCCATCTTAAATTGTATAGTTTATTTACATATTAGGGTACCTGAGGATTGATTAGAAATGTTGTTTGACTTGTTTGGATGAAGTCTATTGCAATCCCAAGGGTCCCAGCTACATAACAAATGGTTGTTTTGTTTGATAAAATCCTTCTTTATATCCCAAAAAGTCAGTTTAGTTGGCGTGCTTGATTCAGTAATCCACCTGTTCCCCTTGTTCAAAATGCATACAAAGGAATCCCAAAAGTGTACAGTTAGCTAGCTAACGTCAGCTGGCTGGCTCGCTAGCTAACATTACGTGTATGATTTGTGTAGTTATATTATTTGTATATCAGAGACATTTGCATTGCTAGTTATAGCCTAATGTTAGCTAGCTAACATTGAACCTGGTTGGTTAGCTTCTTGCAGATTCATGTAGGGTAGTAACATTATGAGTTGGAATTATGGATCACTATTTAGCTAGCTAGCTACATGTCTAAACAAAAGACATGTAACAAGTAACCGTTTCAATAGTACGTTCAAGATGTCACTGGACAACTGTCGACAGACGTAGCTGGTAAAGTCGCTCTGGCTATCTACTCCGATTTCAGAGCACTCTCGTTTGAGTGTGCTAGAGCGCAGAATAACTGATGAATTTACTAACACTCAACACCCCTTGAATATGACCGTGTCAGTAAACGTTGGCAAAAAAGCGTAATTAAATTGTTGCCAGCAGCACAGTTGCAGTCACCAATGCTCTGGATAACATAAAAATAGCCTAACCAGCTCTGCTAGGGCAAGTAAAATGGTCAGAGTGAGCTGTTCTCTGTAAGTAGTTAGTAAGCTAGCCAACATTAGCCAGTTAGCGTGGGTGCTTGACTGCTGTTAGGGCAGAATGCTCGGATCAACCCTACTCCCCGGCCAGAGCGTCCAGTGTGCGCTCTGAACGCTTCGAAAACTAAATGCTCTGAATTTACCAACGAACAATCTGACAAGTTTATGAATGCCCAGAGCACACTCTGGCACTCCAGATTAAATGTACGTACACACCCGTAGTATAAACCAGCCTTTAGTCTTGAAATCTTTGGTTGTTTAGTACATGGCCTCATGTGAATCCTTGTAGAGATGGGTGAGGCTAAGGCTTTAGAGGGTGTGAACGATGCTGAATGGATGTAGACAAAGAGCCCTCCAGTAGGTGTACCAAAACATTCAATGGCCATTTTCTCAAAAGTGAGGTTACATGTTTATCAACTTTCAAAGCAGAATTACTTTCCCATTGTTCTTCAACTGTAGTGTATGATTATAACATTTTCTAGCTCAGAGTCTCTACTTTTATCCAATATAAAAACAATTTCAAATTTTGCCAAAGACCAAATCGAGCAGGTTGGTCACATTTAGCAGACAAGATTTGCTTAGAATTCCATATTTTATAGTATGAAGAATACAATTGAAAATAGCTGAATAAAATATAAAGGATATTTTCTCCAAAAGATTTGAGGGAGTGAGCACATGCGGCTATTCTGTGTTAACGGTTAACAAAGAAACAGGTCTTCCTATATGCTTTATTTAGAGTTATTTATGCAACTTCAGCCCAACATTTGCATTTTTAATACATTCTATGTCTGCATGATGCGACACTAATGACAATTTGAAAAAAGTTGCAGGAAAGGCATGAGCGCTGCATGTTATTTGCGCAGGCTGGACACATTTCATCAGTCTCTCATTCACAATTTGACAAGCACAAGATAATGGCCTCGAATTTGCGTTCCCTTTGTGTGGCAGTTAGGCTCTACACCTGTTGTAAAGCGGATTCATAATCTTAATTTTAAGAATTTATTTTGCCACTTTCGTTGCGATACAAACCTTATCAAAACATATAGGCCTATGGGCTAGGCTAGTGTACATGAAAATTAGCATGCACCTGTCTCGAAACGGGCAGGGGGGAAAAATCCATGTCATCTCTCACAAAGCGACTTATGCTGAAACTACACTTCCAAAACCTATCGCTCGTTCACCCATCAGCAGACTTGTATCTGGGACACCAACACCAACTGCTGGTGGGGGGGGGTCCCGAGAAACAAAGGGGGGGGAATACAGGCCCAGACCCATTATGAGCCTCTACATGCAACACTGTACGAGGCTGCCCGATCAGGAATCAAATCAAATCTTGTAAACTTTCCCATGAGAACAAAGAGGAGCGGACAAGCCCCTCGACAGGGATAACTTTAGACTGCACCTTGAGATATCACTGAGGTGTCCCACACAGGCTTTCCACCACCCACAAAAAAATGGTAACGTGTTCCGGTAGGATAACATTACGCAAGCAATTGGTAGAGTAGCTGGTCCCCTTGGGTACCAATGCCAGCAACAGTCAGTCCAGCCACAATCAGTAAGAATTCAAATTGCCCTTGATAACAGATGAGGTAGTAGTCACTCAGATTGCAACACATGGAAGGGAATCTCCAAAACACTCTTCTGATCATTAACACACATGCCGCTAATAAATAGAACCCTCCATTCAGGAGGAAAGTTATTAGAATTCATGTACCATGATCACACCAAGTAAGACTGGTTCAGTTGTTATAGAGTACTTCCGCCGTGAGGTTAGTTCCTCTGTGAATAATGTCGCTATGAAATAAACTCCTTCATACCCATCGCCACTACAATGGTTGTGGCAAAACATCTACAGGCCCCCTCTTGGCATATGGCTTGAGGTCAGCACAGATTCTTACTGACACACTGTTATTTTTTTATTTTTTTGAATTTTACCCCTTTTTCTCCCCAATTTCGTGGTATCCAATTGTTGTAGTAGCTACTATCTTGTCTCATTGCTACAACTCCCGTACGGGCTCGAGAGAGACGAAGGCTGAATGTCATGCGTCCTCCGATACACAACCCAACCAGCCGTACTGCTTCTTAACACAGCTGCGCATCCAACCCGGAAGCCAGCCGCACCAATGTGTCGGAGGCTACACCGTGCACCTGGCAACCTTGGCTAGCGCGCACTGCGCCCGGCCCGCCACAGGAGTCGCTGGTGCGCGATGAGACAAGGAGATCCCTACCGACCAATCCCTCCCTAACCCGGACGACGCTAGGCCACCCGGTCGCGGCCGGTTACGACAGAGCCTGGGCGCGAACCCAGCGATTCTGATGGCACAGCTGGCGTTGCAGTACAGCGCCCTTAACCACTGATGTATATAGAATATAGTCCAACTAGATGATTAAGGTGTGGTAAATATATAGTTTGTATATTTTTTGTTTGTGTTTTTATACATTTTTATTTCATTTTCTTTGAGTGATAGCGTTACAAACAAGTTCCCCATACGACCACCAGTTAGTGCCACAACGACGCTCATTTGGGGAAGAAATGTAATGATGTATTTTGTGAGTGTTGTGTGTTATTAACTTCTTCGATATAGGGGGCGCTCTTTTAATTTTTGGATAAAAAAACTTTCCCGTTTTAAACAAGATATTTTGTCACGAAAAGATGCTCGACTATGCATATAATAAGAAAACACTCTGACGTTTCCAAAACTGCAAAGATATTATCTGTGAGTGACAAAGAACTGATGCTACAGGCGAAACCAAGATGCAATTTCAAACAGGAAATGCCCCAGATTTTGAATGTGCTGTGTTCCAATGTCTCCTTATATGGCTGTGAATGCGCAAGGAATGAGCCTACACTTTGTGTCGTTTCCCCAAGGTGTCTGCAGCATTGTGACGTATTTGTAGGCATATCATTAGAAGATTGACCATAAGAGACTACATTTACCAGGTGCTCGCTTGGTGTCCTCCGTTGCAATTATTGCGTAATCTCCAGCTGCGTGCATTTTTCCATTTGCTTCAGAGGAGAAACTCAATGCCACGAATGACTTATCATCGAATAGATATGTGAAAAACACCTTGAGGATTGATTCTAAACAACGTTTGCCATGTTTCTGTCGATATTATGGAGTTAATTTGGAAAAAAGTTCGGCGTTGTAATGACTGAATTTTCTGGGTTTTTTCTTAGCCAAACGTGATGAACAAAACGGAGCGATTTCTCCTACACAAATAATATTTTTGGAAAAACGGAACATTTGCTATCTAACTGAGAGTCTCCTCATTGAAAACATCCGAAGTTCTTCAAAGGTAAATTATTTTATTTGAATGCTTTTCTTGTTTTTGTGAAAATGTTGCCTGCTGAATGCTAGGCTTAATGCTATGCTAGCTATCAATACTCTTACACAAATGCTTGTGTAGCTATGGTTGAAAAGCATATTTTGAAAATCTGAGATGACAGTGTTGTTAACAAAAGGCTAAGCTTGTGAGCCAATATATTTATTTCATTTCATTTGCGATTTTCATGAATAGTTAACGTTGCGTTATGCTAATGAGCTTGAGGCTATGATTACGCTCCCGGATACGGGATTGCTCGACGCAAGAAGTTAACGTATGTCTAAGTTACTGCCTAGATCCACCAGCCTGGACAACCAGACGACGGGTCTGGAAAGAAGATCCACAACCATGGCCATTCTTGTAGTGGTCTGCTGCTTGCAGAAATCCTACCAGGTTGCAACTTGCCAAATCCTTCCAAGGAGGGGGACTGTCATGACTGTCCAGTAAAGATCCAAATAGGTCAGATCAGCTTCGCAATAAATTACTTTGGCCAGACACCCTTTCACCTACAGGTGGGAGAAGGGAGCTGGTGGGGGGTTGACAGCTCACACCCTGTAGTAAATTAAGGACAAGAAAATGCAGCCATCTCCCTCTCCAAATTCACACAGGAATGTACCTTTGTTTCACAGAAAAGTTCCCACCGAAACTCTAACACATTCTAAAGTGAATACTGTAACAACATTTCTATCATAGAAGTGGGGAATGGTCAGAGGCGATCTAAAGAATGTCATTTTGGTTATTAATTTGAGATGTCATTAAAAATGTTAAAGGAAATATTGTAACTTGAAAAGTACACACACTATGTGTGAAGTGTCCATCCTCTACGTTGTGCATGAAATATGAAAAATGATTAAAGTGTTTTTGTTAAGAGAGGAATGTGATTTTAGAAACTATAAAAGGAAATTGTTTCTATAACTTTGAACAAGTATGTAGCCCCCTGAGTGAGGTCAGAGAGCGTGTCAGCCTGGTGAAACCGCTCCTTTTGAATGAACTGTATAAAGTGATGGGATAAGAATTAACATCAGACCAGAAAGACATTGAGCTACAGCTCACATTTAAAGTGGTTGGAACTCTTAATCTCAACACGAGGTAGAGACGATAGTCACCTCCTGGACAATCACTGGTACGGCTGATTAGCTGTTCTAAGTATCAAGAAAAGTAAAATAAAGTGGGACCATTCTACTACTCTTCTCAAATCACTGTAGTACGCTACTCTCATCACCCCACAGAGAATCATTGACACGGCTGTCTAGCCTATCTTCAAAGAATAATCTTCCAGAGCGAGTGGAAGTAGAGTGAGCTCTGTAGTTCTGTTCAGGACTACACGACAGGTCGCCGGATGCCGGGCGATTGCAAAGGAGAGCAACAGTCAGCCCCTCCAGGATTCTGTGATTGCATAATTCAATGCAAAACCAACCAATCAGCGCATATTATGCTAGAGTGAGCTAATTTTGACCAATCAAGGTGAGTGGCATTTTACTCAAACTTGTACTCCGCTAACCTTGACTTTAGTAGGGTGGTCGGCACTCTACTCTCCCCAGTCTGTCTATGGAGACGCTGCTCAAAGCACGGAGTGCAATTTGTCAGCTTTGCTGTTTTAAACTCTCTAAAACTTATGGTACCACAACCAATGACTCCGCAGTGGAGCAACTGATATGGAGGAGGATGAAATGGACGATTACATTAAGATATAGGCCTAGATGAGCTAGGCCCTTGGTCAATCTGCAATTAAGACATATTATATCTCAAGTTCATCTTCCATGAAAACACTTAGAGACAAAGTGCTCTTTTGGGCTGTTTCTTTTTTTGAATAAACACAGCTCTTTCTGAACAAAACGAGAGGTGGGGGGTGACCAAGGGCCTAGCTCATCTAGGTCTATATCTTTATGTAATCGTCCATTTCATCCTCCTCCATATCAGTTGCACATATAGTGTGTGTACTTATGTTGAAACTCTGAGCTAGCTTCCACACCTTTTTTGTTAAAAAAAATACCTATTTGTTCAGGAAAATAAACACTTTAAATGTTTCTAATTGTTTTTGTGTTATGTATTATGCTTAAAATTGTCCTAAAACTGAGCACATATTACATTTTATTGCTTTATATGAAAAGAAAAAGCATCGCAAAATGTATCCCAGAATTTCAGAAAAAAGCTGCCGCAAAATCAAGCATTTTTGGAACCAGAAATTACAAAAAATGTGGCAAATTCCTGGTGGGACTGAACAGTAAGAGACGGGTGGGGACCCCTTTTGGACAATCAGGGCCTTACAAGCGTGTCGCAAAAAGGCCCAACAACCTTTCTTCCAAGAAGGCCTGGTTCTGACAGAAATACATGAAAAACAAAGACATTTACATGTAAATACATTCATGTGTTCTTACTCCAAATGTGTGGCAGTTTGTGTGCAAAGAAAATGATTACTGTGAGAGTAGTTTCTAAATGTACCAAAGTATTTTGTCTCTAATTAAACCAATTTGTGTAGTACTGAATCATAAGTAAGGCTGGGGTTTTTGCAGAGGCAGGAGGTTACAACTGTTCAGAATTATATGATAAAGGTTATGATTAATAAGTTGACTGTTTATAGATGTGATAAGTTAAGACCTTTAGAGTTTAATTCGGGAGATGGTAACTCTTTAACTTCTTGGCGCACCCATCCCTTTATTTGGATCATGTTCGTCAAATTCAAATTAAATTACTTCAAATATTTAATTTTCATGAAATCACAAGTGCAATATAGCAAAACACAGCGTAGCTTGTTGTTAACCCACCTGGTGTGTCAGATTTCAAAAAAGCTTTACAGAAAAAGCTATCCAAGCGTTTATGTTAGGACATCTCTCTCAGCAGACAAAACATTACAAACAGCTAGCAGCAAAGTAGATGGTCACAAAAGTCAGAAAAGTCTGAATTGCTTACCTTTGATGATCTTCGGATGTTTGCACTCGCGAGACTTCCAGTTACACAATAAATGTTCCTTTTGTTCGATAAAGATTATTTTTATATCCAAAATACCTCCATTTGGTTGGTGCGTCTTGTTCAGAAATCCACAGGCTCGAGCGGTCACGACGGGGCAGACGAAAATTCCAAAAAGTATCCGTAAAGTTCGTAGAAACATGTCAAACGTTTTTTATAAATCAATCCTCAGGTTGTTTTTACAATAAATTATTGATAATATTTCAACCGGACCATAGCTTTTTCAATAGGAGAGAGAGAGAAAATGTCTGCTCCAAGCTGTTGACACGATGTGATCGTTCTCGCTAACATTTCAGAATAAAAGCCTGAAACTATGTCTAAAGACTGTTCACAGCATGTGGAAGCCATAGAGAAAGGAATCTGGTTGATATCCTTTTAAATAGATGGAAGGCATGCAATGGAACTGAGGTTTGAGGAAAAACAGCACTTCCTGGTTGGATTTTCCCCAGGTTTTCACCTGCAATATCAGTTCTGTTATACTCACAGACAATATTTTGACAGTTTTTGAAACTTTACAGTGTTTTCTATCCTAATCTGACAATTAAATGCATATTCTAGATTCTGGGCCTGAGAAATAGGTAGTTTCATTTGGATATGTTTTTCATCCAAACATCAAAATACTGCCCCCTACACTCAAGAGGTTAAAGAACTGCTCTCGTGGTGCCCCAATTCATAATGAGTTAATTGTTACCCGATTAACTATTTTAAAAAGATAAAAGATAAAAAAGAAAATCGGGTACCAATTAAACATACAGTGGCAAGAGAAAGTATGTGAACCCTTTAGAATTACCTGGATTTCTGTATAAATTGGTCATAAAATTTGATCTGATCTTCATCTAAGTCACAACAATAGACAAACACAGTCTCCTTAAACTAATAACACACAAACAATTCTACATTTTCATGTCTATTGAACACACCGTGTAAACATTCACAGTGTAATGTGGAAAAAGTATGTGAACCCTTGGATTTAAGAACTGCTTGATCCTCCTTTGGCAGCAATAACCTCAACCAAACATTTTCTGTAGTTGCGGTTCAAACCTGCACAACCGTCAGGAGGAATTATGGACCATTCATCTTTACAAAACTGTTTCAGTTCAGGAGGAATTATGGACCATTCATCTTTACAAAACTGTTTCAGTTCAGGAGGAATTATGGACCATTCATCTTTACAAAACTGTTTCAGTTCAGCAATATTCTTAGGATGTCTGGAGTGATCCGCTCTCGAGGTCATGCCATAGCATTTTAAAAATCGGGTTGAGGTCAGGACTCTGACTGGGCCACTCCAGACTGTATATTTTCTTCTGTTGAAGCCATTCTGTTGTTGATTTACTTCTGTGTTTTGGGTCATTGTCCTGTTGCATCACCCAACTTCTGTTGAGCTTCAATTGGCGGACAAATAGCCTTAATTAATTATTCCGTCGATGATAGAAAGCTTTCCAGGCCCTGAGGCAGCTCCAAACCATGACGTTACTACCATACCATACTTTACAGTTGGGATGAGGTTGATGTTGGTATGCTGTGCTTTTTTTCTCCATACATAGTGTTGTGTGTTCCTTCCAAACAACTCAACTGTAGCTTCATCAGTCCACAGAATATTTTGCAGAAGAGCTGTGGAACAGGTGCTCTTTTTCCAGGTGCTCTTAGCGAACTTCAGACGTGCAGCAATGTTTTTTTGGACAGCAGTGGCTTCTTCCGTGGTGTCCTCCCATGAACACCATTCTTGTTTAGTGTTTTACGTATCGTAGACCCGTCAACAGAGATGTTAGCATGTTCCAGAGATTTCTGATAGCATTTAGCTGACACTAGAGTTCTTCATAACCTCATAAAAGCACTCCGCACTGTGCTCTTGCAATCATCTTTGCAGGACGGCCACTCCTAGGGAGAGTAGCAATGGTGCTGAACTTTCTCCATTTACAGACAATTGGTCCTACCGTGGACTGATGAACATCATGGCTTTTAGAGATACATTTCTAACCCTTTCCAGCTTAATGCAAGTCAACAATTCTTAATCTTAGGTCTTCTGAGATTTCTTTTGTTCGAGGCATGGTACACATCAGGTAATGCTTCTTGTGAATAGCAAACTCACATTTTGTGAGTGTTTTTTGGAGGGCAGGGCAGCTCTAACCAACATCTACAGTGTCATCTTATTGATTAGACTCCAGGTTAGCTGACTCCTGACTCCAATTAGCTTTTGGAAAAGTCATTAGCCTAGGGGTTCACATACTTATTCCAACCTACACTGTGAATGTTTAAATGCTGTATTCAATATAGACAAGAAAAATACAAACATTTTGTGTTACTAGTTTAAGCATACTGTGTTTGTCTATTGTGGTGACTAAGATGAAGAACAGATGAAATGTTATGATAAATGTATGCAGAAAACCAGGTAATTCCAAAGGGTTCACATACTTTTTCTTGCCACTGTAGTTAGTTGATTAGATAACCGTCATCAGATGAATGAAAGTAAAGTCACGCCGGTGTGGCGGTAATACAGTGGTGAAGAGGGAGAAATACTGACACATGTAGAGAATACCCCCAGGAGTTCTCATTTACATAGAAGTCATTCATGCAGTAAATGACATACATGTTCTGCTGATCTGTGAAAACCATGCATGGGTGTTTGACACCTTCCTAAAACAGCACTTTCAATGTGCACACACACACACACACGTTTAGCCTGGTACATGCTCAAAGTCAAAAATACTTATATTAAACAACATACCTAGTAAATAATTGATGTACTAGAAACAAATATTTCCACTCGGTTTGAAGGAGTAGGCCTCACTATCTCATTGGTGACTTCCATCTCTCCCACTTCTGCCTCATGTTCTCACAGCCCACAGTGAAAACACAGGAAACAGGGCAGATTGACTCAAACCAACCTAGGCTACGACTCGCTGAACTCCTGTCATTAAACATAACAAATCAAATTTGTCACATACGCAGAATACAACCTTACAAGCCCTTAACCAACAATGCAGTTAAGAAAAATAGCTAAAGAAAATAAGAAATAAAAGTAACAAATAATTAAAGAGCAGCAGAAAATAACAACAGCGAGGCTATATACAGGGGGTACCGGTACAGAGTCAATGTCCACGAGCACTGGTTAGTTGAGGTAAGATGTACATGTAAGGGGGGAGGGGGCAATGCAAATAGTTTGGGTAGCCATTTAACTAGATGTTCAGGAGTCTTATGGCTTGGGGGTAGAAGCTGTTTAGAAGCCTCTTGGATCTAGACTTGGCGATCCGGTACTGCTTGCCATGCGGTAGCAGAGAGAACAGTCTATGACTAGGGTGGCTGGAGTCTTTGACAATTTTTTGGGGCCTTCCTCTGACAGCCCCCAGTATAGAGGTCATGGATGGCAGGAAGCTTGGCCCCAGTGATGTACTGGGCGGTAGCACTACCCTCTGTAGTGCCTTGCGGTTGGAGGCTGAGCAGTTGCCATACCAGGCAGTGATGCAACTCATCAGGATGCTCTCGATGGTGCAGCTGTAGAAAGTTGAGGATCTGAGGACCTTTTCAAATCTTTTCAGTCTTCTGAAGGGCAATAGGTTTTGTCGTGCCCACTTCACCACTGTTTGTGTGCTTGAACCATTTTAGTTTGTTGGTGATGTGGACACCAAGGAGCTCTAAATCTGCTCCACTACAGCCCGTCGATGAGAATGGGGGTATGCTCGGTCCTCCTTTTCCTGTAGTCCACAATCATATCCTTTGTCTTGATCAGGAGAGGTTGTTGTTTATGCGCCACACGGTCAGGTCTCCGACCTCCTCCCTATAGGCTGTCTCGTCGTTGATCAAGCCTACCACTGTTGTGTCATCTGCAAACTTAATGTTGGTGTTGGAGTCGTGCCTGGCCGTGCAGTCATGAGTGAACTGGCAGTAGAAGAGGGGACTGAGCATGCACCCAAGGGGCCCCAGTGTTGAGGATCAGCGTGGCCGATGTGTTGTTACCTACCCTTACCACCTGGGGACGGCCCGTCAGGAAGTCCAGGATCCAGTTGCAGAGGGAGGTGTTTAGTCCCAGGGTCCTTAGCTTAGTGATGAGCTTTGAGGGCACTATGGTGTTGAAAGCTGAACTGTAGTCAATGAATAGCATTCTCACATAGGTGTTCCTTTTGTCCAGGTGTGAAAGGGCAGTGTGGAGTGCAATAGAGATCGTATCATCTGTGGATCTGTTAGGGCGGTATGCAAATCGGAGTGGGTTTCTGGGATAATGGTGCTGATGTGAGCCATGACCAGCCTTTCAAAGCATTTCATGGCTACAGACGTGAGTGCTACGGGTCTGTAGTCATTTAGGCAGGTTACCTTAGTGTTCTTGGGCACAGGGACTATGGTGGTGTGCTTGAACCATGTTGGTATTACAGACTCAGACAGAGAGAGGTTGAAAATGTCAGTGAAGACCCTTGCCAGTACACATCCTGGTTATCCGTCTGGCCCTGCTGCCTTGTGAATGTTGACCCGTTTAAAAGGTCTTCAATGCCATCGGAAGAATCCCGGAACATATTCCAGTCTGTGCTAGCAAAACAGTCCTGTTATTTAGCATCTACTTCATCTGACCACTTTTTATTGACCGAGTCACTGGTGCTTCCTGCTTTAATTTTTTATTGTAAGCAGGAATCAGGAGGTTAGAATTATGGTCAGATTTGCCAAATGGAGGGCGAGGGAGAGCTTTGTACGCGTCTCTGTGTGTGGAGTAAAGGTGGTTGAGAGTTTTTTCCCTCTGGTTGCACATTTAACATAACAGCCTTTAACCAGAGTAATCTGCCCTTAATATAGTGGGTTTACTGAACTAAGCCAGGTTCTCATTTCTGGCCTGGTTGTGCCAACAGAGGCAATGTTTTAATCAAATGTGGACCTTCCTGTTGGGGAGATAACTATTTCACACGCCTCTGAGTGGTCAGGGCCACGTACTATGTGGCAATTAATGTTGCCACATAGTACAGGAGCTATGGTGGGATTGAGAAACTCCACTTGATTGTCTCTCATGCAGCTGTTGCAGAGAATAGCTACATGCATTGCATGTGAACAGGAGAGAATGAAATGTGTACTGAAAGAGAAGGGGCAACATGGTGAAAGAATGAAAGAGTAGGGGGGAAGGAAAGGGAGAGAGGAGGATAAGAACGGTTACGCTCAAAGAATATCAGTCAGCCGTCACACTTCTCTAGTCGTCCGGGGTGACCATGCCTACCTTCTTTGGCAGCCTGCCAGAACTCAAACGCCACTCTGAAGGCCTGGGCCACTGTTAACGTCACTGCCTGGGCCTGGGGGGGGAAGAGAGAGAGAGAGAGGCAGGGGGAAATAAACACAATAAGTATGACAAACAAGATGTTGGCTAAGTGTTTTAAGAGGGGGGAAGAAAATCCATTGATGACGGATGCGAGCAGAACTAGGGCCTACTTGACGAAGGAACATTAACCTAGGTGTCGTTCCCTACTGTGCAGTCCAACTTCTCCTTTTCATTACAAGTTGTTTCATGCAGCTGGGAGGAAGTGTGGCCTTTGGACCAGAGCTCAATTAACAAGGGGAAGGAAAGAGGGAGTGGCACAATCATTCACAACCCCCCCTTGGAGGGAGACTATTTGAAAGAGGGCCCACAGGCACGCACGGACTCACCACCTTCCTCTTGGTGCAGAGGTAGGCGTGGCACTCCAGAGTTTCGTTCTGTTGGCTCTGGGCGATGTAGGCAAACACTTTGTCGTGCATCTTGTCTGCTGTGCAGTAGGATATCCTGAGGCGGGGATCACAGAGAGACAAACTAGTTTGAATAAAAACCAAAAAATCTAAGAGTCACCGCGGATCAGACAAGGCTATCACACAACTTCATCTTCACTGAGCCTTTAAGCACACTACAATCAGATTTAGACCCTTAAATCTTTAATTTCCACATCAAATAAACCCAACACATTCCAGACAGATTCCGCCCACACACTATAGCGTGCGGGTGGAGAGCCACTCAAAAGATCCAGGCGAAGAGTTTTAACTTGAGGACATTATCTGTAGTTGATCCACAGCGTACCACGGCTCCATCCGTGTCAGCCATAAAGACTGATGCCTGCTGTGTCCGCCCAGCCCACCTGGGCCTGTGGTGTTTTAGCATTATTGGATTGGACCTGGACTCTTAACTACAGTTCTGCTCTTTCTCTAACGCTGGCCCCTGGAACATGCTCTGTTCTGCAGATGTTCAGAGAAATGACATCATTGGTGATATCGTCACCCCAAGACCTGATTGACAGGTGGTTTGGCCAGTCGGATGGGGACCAAGAGAAGAGGGATGACGGGCATAATGAATGACCATCTGCCCTCCCTGTTCTTTTCCACACCAGTACACTGCTGCTCAAACTGTCAACATCACTGCAGAGATCAAATGTCTAGTTTACTAGTAACTCAGTGATATAAAAATGCAACGTGTAAAGAATTCTCCTATAAAAGCCGAATAGTTGGATAGTTAGTGCTTCAGTATGATGGAGAGTTGAGCGATGTAGTTGTGATTCTGCCAACCCCTCTGTCACTGAGAGCGTAATCCAAGTTCTGGCCTTGAGACCCAGTTAAAACTCCACTTCTCATAAATGTGGAATGTTAGACAAGTGATTGAAGTTTGACCTAAGCAGTTACAAGTCACACTCTGTTTTTGAAAGGAGAAATTGAGGGTGTGTGTTGTGCTTGCGCACGTGTGCTATCGTGTGTGCCCATTTGTCAGTATTCACACCCCAGGTGAGGGCTCAGACACACAGATGTTGTAGAGGCCTCTTGAGGGACAGGAGATCGCCGCAAATCCCAACACTTTTAGGCTCAACGTGATAGATGAGATGGTCTTGGAAGGGAAGGGAGATTCTGGTGGGGGAAAAAAACTAGTTTTTTTGCAAGTAAAAAAAATTCTGAACTTGGCCTGACAGAATTTCACATTTCAGCTGCTCACAACCAGAGCATGAGTATATCTTCTTCTCTGTCAGTGAAAAGCAGAGAGAGAGAGAGAAACATGAGCACTAACCTGTATATGGAGATGTTCTCAATCAGCTGGTTAGAGGCGTAGTCGTAGAGAATGATTCCTCGAGGGGACACCTTTAATGTCACTTTCTGGAGTTTCTTGCCACTGGCTTTGGCCTAGAAAGACAGACAATATTAAATATTTAAAATCAACTCATGCAATCACAAACATTTGAGACACTTGCCAGTGTGCAAATCTGTGCTAAAGGTACATATCTAGATTGTCTATTTACATTTCTGCTACCTCCTCCAGTGCTGACACAGAACTTGTCCAAACCTTGACAACAGCAGGCATTAATCAAACCTACACGCCCTAGTCTAAACACACTTCCCTCAGAGAAACAAAACACATGATTCAGAAAACCCTGGGGGACGATAACAGCTTTCTAGTTACAATGAATCATTATACTGGAGAAACAGATCTATTAGACAACTTCATACTATAGTCTGAAGGGATGCATCCAGACCCCTCAGCTGCTAATGATATCCCTAACACACAGAGTCAAGACAAGCAGCTTGTTAGAGTTCTATAACACACAAACACCACTCAGGTGCTTAACAATGTCGACAGAGAGCCTTGGGCAGAGCAATCAACAACAGAGCTTGTTTACACCCGGAAAGGAGAAGGACAGCAGTAGAAAGACTCAAGGCAGTCATCTAAGCCATTCTCTAAAATCCTGCTTTCAACCAGTCAATACAATAAGTATTGGGTCCAAAACAACACTACCTAGTGTATTAACTGTCAGGACCTTGTTAGTCTGGTCAGGGTGGCGACAGAGAGCAGAGTGAGTCACCTATGAGACTCTGTCCTGTGTGCCCTGGGCCTGATCAGCGTTCCCTAATTCAATTAGCGTGGAGCTGACAGATTTATTAACAATAAGCCTTTCTCTTACTGTAGAATAACCCTGGCCAAAGCAACACACAGATGCATCAGTACTAATTGCATCTGGTTCAAATGAAGGCTACAACTTAATGGGAAAATAAATGGGACTGTTATATACTGTGGTGGTACGGGTATTAAAATATAAGGAGTAGATCACAATCCACTGTATGTTTGGGAAAATTGTCAAAAGGGCCTTTAAAGGTCAGGGAATCTATATAGAATGGAGTTTGCATTTTGAGGGGTTGGTGTGCACAACTCCTTGGGAGAGGATGAGTGGGAGTATCGAAGGTCAAGTGTGTGTGTGTGTGTGTGTGTGTGTGTGTGTGTTGCTGACCGTGGCAACAATCCTCTTGACGGCGGCTGCGGAGAGCTCCTCTCCTTTGGGCTGCTCCACCAGCGTGACGCCCAGGTACTTGAGCTGGAACACCATGCCCTCCAGCAGGGTCTCCCGTGTGTCTGTCCAGTTCTCTGGCAGCTCTATGGAGAGGAAAGAGGACACAGGTGAGAAGAGACAGGTACAGGGGACATACAGGTGACAGGTCAGACTGATGGCCCAGCGTTCTTCCATCTAGAAACAGACGATAGGCATATTTCTGACATTAGTTTATGATTACTTTAGGTCATTTAATTTGCTTCACCAGTTTCTGTGTAACATCCTCCAAGGCCATTGAACTGTACTCTGGTTGTGTGTGACCATTCCTTAGATTGGGGGGGGGGGGGGGTAAAGGAGCAGACTTTCTCAGACCAAGGTTTATCATACTAACCACGTTTCCATCCTCAGTTTATATGCGAGTAAAGTCATACCAATTTTATAAATGCCGACAGAATTTGTTCGTTTGACATGGTGGGATCTTTTAGTGTCGGTAAAATGAATTATGAGATAAATGTTAGTGAAAACACCTTTATGCGCAAATATTGATATAATAACCATCATATCGCAATGATATGGTGTGCGGTCCTCCCACTCGGGAAACCATGTTGTTTATTAGGCTACAGAATAAATAAGTTATGTTCTTATACAACAGGTGGTTTGGAATTCCCATTTTTAGAGCCTATCCTTACCAAGCAATGCACTACCACAACTAGCCTTAGCACCTGTAACTCGTCATGGATGATTTTAAAGTTACTTTAGATTTGTTTTATCCACTAACATTTGAAGAATGGTGCCAACAAGAAGGAAGAAATGAAACAAGAAGAAGAGCAAGTGGACCAGAAACCTGAGCCTAACATTAACATTAGACATGCAGAAATCAGTAGGGCAGTGAAGTTTTTTCTGGAATGGCTGTCAGAAAAGGGGATTAACTGGTAACCCGTTGTATAAAAGCAATAAAACACCAGAGTCCATGTCAAAACACCCTCGTGCATTATTGCTGAAATGAACTCCACAGGGTGGTGAAAGTGCACTGTGATGAGCGTGATGCTCCTTTCCAATAAATAGAGGGTCTTATTCTGTTGACATGATAATCTAATAAAAATATTCTCGCTCTTATACATAATAATCTTATCATGTAAACTAGCCTACCCACACTATCTGCGAGCTGTTGGCTACAGCGCACATGCCAAGACTGGAGTAGGCACATTTTAGGGCCAGTATACCAGTATCGCAATATTTTTTTTATGGCAAATATGAAAACACGAAGCAGACCACACTCTTTGGTCCTTTAAAAACCTGCTGTATGTTAAATATTATGTGCTATAGACTTGAAATAAATAAAATGTGACTCTGGATGACAACACTGTGGATTTTCAACATTAAGGCTGTTTTTATAAATAAGTAAAACCTGCTTTGTGTTTTGTTTCCTTGCCATGATGCTAACAGACCAAGCACATTGGCTATTTAACGCAACAGCTTTTGTGATAAAACTATTGGTAGAGTTGAAAATGCGATGGAAACACTTATGGAACATTCGAGTTTTATTCTGTACATGATAACTTAAGCGAAAAAGTACATTGTGTGCACTAGTCGTCATGCACTGATCTGTATCCGCAACAAGTCAATTTGGTGGAATCACCACTGTTGGGAAAATGCACATATTTTCTTAATGCAGATTCTTGAATATTTATATGTTCAAGAATGCATGAAAATCTGTCACCAATTCAATGGAAACCTAGCTTCAGCCTTTGGACAGTCACCTTAAAATGTGAAAATCTGCCAAACCAGGCATCTATCCAGCAGGACAAACGTTGGTACATGCAGGGAAGGGATTGGCACATCAAGAGCTTTTGTGTCTGCTCTATTAAAAACGTTATCAAAACAGTAAGAATCAGATACATTTTGTCAGAATGCTGCTCTCCCTACATAACCGTTCCTTCAAAAAGTTCATTTGAAATTCTATTAGTGTTCCTTGTTATTGTAGGTTCCCCTCCGGCCTATGAAACAATGACATTCAATTAATCTAATATTGTAATATTATGAGATGAATAGGAGCCCTGCCATTTCATTTCTTGAGCCTTTTAACTCCAGAATACGCTGTGAGCAGCTCAAGGGCTCTCTCCCTCGATCTCTGTATAAGGCCAGATTGACTAAATGCCTCAGGCTTAGGACAGAACAACAGTTAGAGCTGAGCAAAGCAGAGGACTACTATTACCTATAGCCAACTACCCCTCTCACATGAGACCTCAGTCTCAGCCAAGGCCATGAGGGATCACTGCATATATTAAGTTATTCAATTCTTGTACCTCAGCTCCTAGAGTGTGCGGCTCTCCTTTAATTTCAGGGATCACTGCAATAGAGGAACACAAACGAATATGCACAGACATGCACACAATCCTCTACATAGCTGCGATTGACATATCAGGCTTCTTATTCAGAGTGCCTTAAGCACCATGTTTAAATACACTGACTTAATGATTTGTGTTACAGGCTTAGATCTGAAAGGCTGGCCAGTACACTGAAATAGCCTAATTCATGTTTCAGAGACAAAAGACGAATGACAAAGGTTGTTTTGGACTGTTTTCATTATAAAAACAAATGTTTAATCTTCATACTGCACTTCCTTCCTGAAAACAGAAAACAGAAAAAAGGTCTGTATCAAAAAAGAAAATGGTAGAAACTTACACTCGATAGTGACACAGGAATTTGGAAGGGAAGAGATGACATACACACAGCTAGGATTACAACAGCTAGGATCTCCAAGGACTGGGATGCTCCCCCACACACACCCTCCAACACTTCAAACCTTTTATTGACTCGTTGCTCTTAAGAGGAGCATTCACAAGCATCAGGGTGCTCATTTCTGTTAGACCACCATGAGACATGGCCACCTGCCCCCTTGCCACTGCTCATTTCTTGGGAGGTCTCTGGTGGTCAGTGATATATGTTGACCTCAGGGTCATCTAGATGGAAGATCCTGTCTTCACAGCAGCCGTGGTCTTACAGAGACATTTAGCCAAATGCAACGGTTACTACTGTAGGTTAAAATCATGCTGGGAGCATCAAAGGTAAACCCATGGATTGGATTCCATGTAGGCTATTCTTCACTGCAAAAGGTTCAGATTCTTATGCTTTCACCCTATGGAGCCACAGTCATATTCTACCAATGTAAAATGCCTGAGGTCTAGCTTGCTACTTTGCTTGCGTTTCAGAAACAAAATCAAAAACAAAAAACACAGGCTTTGTCCATTCCAACCTCCTCAATCCATCCATCCTTCTCCATTTTATACTAAGTAGTACTGTGCACCTCCCATAGTCTTTTCTTGACTTGGTGACTGTGAAGAAACCTCTGGTGGCATATGCATGGGTGTCCAAGCTGTGTGCTAGTAGCTTCTTAGGGCTGAGTTCCCGCTAACGGGATCGATACGACAACAGCCAGTGAAAGTGCAGGGCGCCAAATTCAAAACAACAGAAATCCCATAATTAAAATTCCTCAAACATAGAAGTATTTCACACCATTTTAAAGATACACTTCTTGTTAATCCCACCACAGTGTCCGATTTCAAATAGGCTTTACGGAGAAAGCACCACGAACGATTATGTTAGGTCAAAGCCAAGTCACAGAAAAACACAGCTATTTTTCCAGCCAAAGAGTCACAAAAATCAGAAATAGCGATATAATTAATCCCTAACTTTTGATGATCATCAGATGACACTCATGTTACACAATACATTTATGTTTTGTTCAATAAAGTTCATATTTATATCAAAAAATCTCAGTATACATTGGTGCATTGTTCAGTAGTTCCAAAAACATCCAATGATTTTGCAGAGAGCCATATCAATTTACAGAAATTCTCATAATAAATGTTGATGAAAATACAAGTGTTATGCATAGAACTCTTTGTGGCACCTGACCACACAACTGAACAGTAGCACAGGTGTGACAAAACTAGGGCCTGTAGGACCTGCCTTGTTGATAGTGTTGTTAAAAAGGCAGATCAGCGCTTAGCTACTGTTGAATCAATATGTTTTGACCATGACAGTTTACAAACCAGGGTTACTCCAAGCAGTTCAGTCACCTCAACCTGCTCAACTTCCAAATTATTTATTACCACATTTAGTTGAGGTTTAGGGTCCCAAATACAATGCTTTTAGTTTGAAATATTTACAGTGCATTCGGAAAGTACTCAGACCCCTTCCCTTTCTCCACATTTTGTTACAGCCTTATTCTAAAATGGATTAAATGCACATGGTTTCCTCCTCAATCTACACACAATATCCATAATGACAACGCGAAAACAAGTAAAAAAATATTTTGCAAATTTAAAAAAACAAATATCTTATTTACATAAGAATTCAGACCCTTTGCTATGAGACTTGAAATTGAGCTCAGGTGCATCCTGCTTCCATTGATCATCCTTAAGATGTTTCTACAACTTGACTGGAGTCCACTTGTGGTAAATTCAATTGATTGGACATGATTTGGAAAGGCACACACCTGTCTATATAAAGTCCCACAGTTGACAGTGAAAAAACCAAGCCATGGGGTCAAAGGAGTTCCGAGACAGGATTGTGTCAAGGCACAGATCTGGCGAAGGGTGCCAAAAAAATTCTGCAGCATTACCGGTCCCCAAGAACACAGTGGCCTCCATCATTCTTAAATGGAAGAAGTTTGGAACCACCAAGACTCTTCCTAGAGCTGGCTGCCCAGCCAAACTGAATAAACAGGGGAGAAGCGCCTTGGTCAGGGAGGTTGACCAAGAACCCGATGGTCACTCTGACAGCGCTCCTCTGTGGAGATGGGAGAACCTTCCAGAAGGACAACCAGCTCTGCAGCACTCCACCAACCAGGCCTTTATGGTAGAGTGGCCAGACGGAAGCCAGTCCTCAGTAAAATGCACAACATCCAGCTTGGAGTTTGCCAAAGTCACCTAAAAGGACTCAGACCATGAGAAAAAATATTTTCTGGTTTGATGAAACCAAGATTGAACTCTTTGGCCTGAATGCCAAGCATCACATCTGGAGGAAACCTGGCACCTTCACTACGGTGAAGCATGGTGTTGGCAGCATCATGCTGTGGGGATGTTTTTCCAGTGGCAGGGACTGGGAGACTAGGATCGAGGGAAAGATGAATGGAACAAAGTACAGAGTGAACCTTGATGAAAACATGCTCCAGAGCGCTCAGGACGTTAGACTGGGGGGGGAAGGTTCGCCTTCCAACAGGACAACGACCCTAGGCACACAGCCAAGACAACACAGGAGTGGCTTCGGGACAAGTCTCTGAAGTGGCCCAGCCAAAGCCCAGAATTGAACCCGATCGAACATCTCTGGAGAGACCGGAAAATAGCTGTGCGGCAACACTCCCCATGCAAGCTTGAGAAGAATGGAAGAAACTCCCCAAATACAGATGTGCCAAGCTTATAGCATCATACCCAAAACAAGGCTGTAATCGCTGCCAAAAGGTGCTTCAACAAAATACTGAGTAAGGGGTCTGAAAACTTATGTAATTATGATTATTTTTATTTGTAATAAAATTGCAAAAACGCCCCAAAAAACAGTTTTTGGTTTGTCATTATGGGTTATTGTGTGATGAGGAAAAAACTATTTAATCAATTTTAGAGTTAGGCTGTAACATAACAAAATGTGTAAAAGGTCAAGGGTTCTGAATACTTTCCGAATGCACTAGAACTTATTCCTTGCCACCCATTCTGAAACTAACTGCATTTCTTTGTTAAGTGTTGCAGTGATTTCACTCGCTGTAGTAGCTGACGTGTATAGTGTTGAGTCATCCGCATGCATAGACACACTGGCTTTACTCAAGGCCAGTGGCATGTCATTAGTAAAGATTGAAAAAAAAAGTAAGGGGGCTAGACAGCTGCCCTGGGGCATTCCTGATTCTACCTGGACTATGCTGGAGAGGCTTCCATTAAAATAATGCCCTCTGTATTCTGTTAGACAGGTAACTCTTTATCCACAATACAGCAGGGGGTGTAAAGCCATAACACATAGGTTTTTCCAGCAGCAGACTACATCAAAAGCCACACTGAAGTCTAACAAAACAGCTCCCACAATCTTTTCATCCCCAATTTCTCTCAGCCAATCAATCATTTGTGGAAGTGCCGTGCTTGTTGAATGTCCTTCCCTAGAAGCGTGCTGAAAGTCTTTTCAATTTGTTTACATTAAAATAGCATTATACCTTGATCGGACCACAAAGGTCTTAAAAGCTATAGTACCCGAAAGGGCATCAAGCCGTCTGAAATTACAAGCATCTGCATACATTAGACACTTTACTTTTCCCTCCAGGGGCATTTCCTCCATTCTTTTATCTCAACACACGTGTACTGCGTGGTTCACTGAGACCAATCCCTACTAGAGGCTGTGGGGTTGACAACAGTTCACTCTAAATACAGAGGCTCAGTGTAATCCTTTCTCCTTGTCCCCTCCCCCCTCCCGCTCTCTCAGAACCATAAATATACATGGCTGTGCTCTTTCGCTTCTTCCGTCCCTCCCCTCGCTCTTCCCTCACACTCTCTCCTTACTTCTTAAAGAAAACCACAGGAGTGGCTGAGATAAGCAGGGCAAGAGATAATATACTCCAGCAAAATTATATACCATATACATTTTCATGCTATTTTCATGCCCAAAAGCAATTTAGTGATGGAGGGAGGGCCAATTCTCCACATGCCAATTACTCCTGAAATAGTTACATTAAAGTACATTCACCCTTTGAAGCCAAACTCAAATGTCTATAAGAGAGGGGTAGCCTATTCTAAGAGTGCTGCTTCGTATGGATAATAATCCATTTCCATATTGTAACAGAGCGCCACATTCTCATTCTTCTCTTCTTGCTGCCCAGGAGAGGTTATTAGCTCACACTTCAAAGGCTGCCTATGCTGGCTGGACCACATCGCTGCCTGTAACTGAGTGCTGGACGCTGGAACACTGCTGCACACACGGCCCAGGCCGTTTGGCAGCGACAGAGGACCACAGCTGCTCCCAGAACAGGGGGCGGGGCGTGAGTATGGTCGACCCAGCCCGTGATCTTCAAAGCCAAGCCTGGATAATGAAATGGTAGAGGTGTGTGTGTGTGTGTGTGTGGAGGCGACTCTGGAGGGCACTGGAGGGACAGGTGTCTACTTCTGCTGCCATGGGACGACATTAAGAACAGACCATCTCACACCAAACCCAGCTTCTGCACAGTGCACACAAATTAATTGACCAAAGCATGTTCACTCCGCATGGTGAAATGGGCAGAGTGGAGGAAAACCCAGTGAACAGGCAAAACAAACACACACACACACACACACACACACACGTGTGGACTGAAATTGAATCAAGGCCAAAGTAGGGAAAAAGAAAAGAGATTCCCCTAAAGTGGCCCACATACAGTGGGGCAAAAAAGTATTTAGTCAGCCACCAATTGTGCAAGTTCTCCCACTTAAAAAGATGAGAGGCCTGTAATTTTCATCATATGTACACTTCAACTATGACAGACAAAATGAGAAAAAAAAATCCAGAAAAATCACATTGTAGGATTTTTTATGAATTTATTTGCAAATTATGGTGGAAAATAAGTGTTTGGTCAATAACAAAAGTTTCTGAATACTTTGTTATATACCCTTTGTTGGCAATGACAGAGGTCAAACGTTTTCTGTAAGTCTTCACAAGGTTTTCACACACTGTTGCTAGTATTTTGGCCCATTCCTCCATGCAGGTCTCCTCTAGAGCAGTGATGTTTTGGGGCTGTTGCTGGGCAACACAGACTTTCAACTCCCTCCAAAGATTTTCTATGGGGCTGAGATCTGGAGACTGGCTAGGCCACTCCAGGACCTTGAAATGCTTCTTACGAAGCCACTCCTTCGTTGCCTGGGCAGTGTGTTTGGGATCATTGTCATGCTGAAAGACCCAGCCACGTTTCATCTTCAATGCCCTTGCTGATGGAAGGAGGTTTTCACTCAAAATCTCACGATACATGGCCCCATTCATTCTTTCCTTTACACGGATCAGTCGTCCTGGTCCCTTTGCAGAAAAACAGCCCCAAAGCATGATGTTTCCACCCCCATGCTTCACAGTAGGTATGGTGTTCTTTGGATGCAACTCAGCATTCTTTGTCCCCCAAACACAACGAGTTGAGTTTTTACCAAAAAGTTATATTTTGGTTTCATCTGACCATATTACATTCTCCCAATCTTCTTCTGGATCATCCAAATGCTCTCTAGCAAACTTCAGACAGGCTTGGACATGTATTTGCTTAAGCAGGGGGACACGTCTGGCACTGCAGGATTTGAGTCCCTGGCGGCGTAGTGTGTTACTGATGGTAGGCTTTGTTACTTTGGTCCCAGCTCTCTGCAGGTCATTCACTAGGTCCTCTCGTGTGGTTCTGGGATTTTTGCTCACCGTTCTTGTGATCATTTTGACCCCACGGGGTGAGATCTTGCGTGGAGCCCCAGATCGAGGGAGATTATCAGTGGTCTTGTATGTCTTCCATTTCCTAATAATTGCTCCCACAGTTGATTTCTTCAAACCAAGCTGCTTACCTATTGCAGGTCCAGTCTTCCCAGCCTGGTGCAGGTCTACAATTTTGTTTCTGGTGTCCTTTGACAGCTCTTTGGTCTTGGCCATAGTGGAGTTTGGAGTGTGACTGTTTGAGGTTGTGGACAGGTGTCTTTTATACTGATAACAAGTTCAAACAGGTGCCATTAATACAGGTAACGAGTGGAGGACAGATGAGTCTCTTAAAGAAGAAGTTACAGGTCTGTGAGAGCCAAAAATCTTGCTTGTTTGTAGGTGAGCAAATACTTATTTTCCACCATAATTTGCAAATAAATTCATTAAAAATCCTACAATGTGATTTCCTGGATTTTTTTCCTCATTTTGTCTGTCATAGTTGAAGTGTACCTATGATGAAAATTACAGGCCTCTCTCATCTTTTTAAGTGGGAGAACATGCACAATTGGTGGCTGACTAAATACTTTTTTGCCCCACTGTACATTCCTGTAGGTATATTTCTGTTTGAGGTAATACAACATATGCCCCTCTATAAATAAAAGACAAGCCCCCTTTTAAAAATCCCATTATGAGGCACCACCATCATGAATTAACAATGAGACAGTTACAGGAATACAGAATCCCCTTTAATGTATAGACATTCTCCAAACAGTAGACTATACACCACAGTCAGTCTGTCATAGCTGTGAGAAGTGTGATCCAATTCCAGTGTCTTCAGTCACAGCAGATAGAATGGTGCTTCCCTCAGAGCTGTGGCAGTGAGAGGTGTCAGACTAATCCTGCAGAGAGACAGAGAGCAGTCTGCTCCACAGCCCTCTAATCAAACAAGCTGTGAGGAGCCCACTGACACACTGCCGTGCTGATACACCACCACCAGTCCTCTGCTTCTCCTCTCCTCCTCGATCAGACCAGTCTTAACACATCAGTCACGAAGGGAGGGAGGGAGGGGGGGGAAACAAATAAACCCTACTACCTTCCTCCTCCCTTCTTTCTCTCCATCCGTCAGTGTTCTACCTCATCTGAACCCAGAATAGTTTCAGGGGACTGTGCCTAGTGAAAATGACCTTATTTGGCCCCCACTGTCTTGTTGTGTCTTATGGTGAAGTGGAGCTTGTCTGGTAGCTGTATCGTGGGAAGATGGCAGCAGTGAGATAAAACCAGTGATCGGCTCTGAATATCAAACAGATGTGCCAGCGGCTACAAACTGTCTCCTAGACTACTGGTAGGCAAGAGTGTTAGCCGGTAATTGATTGACAGTGAATGGACATTCTGCCCATCTGAGGTCTCTCAGTACTAGTGGGAAGCAGGGTTCATTTGGTCAAAAATAACTCCCTATTTTTCCTGACTAAAACTATGACAATAAGGAGACACCTTTGAAAAAAATGATAACTATTACAAATGACTTTTAATTTTAGTCTATGAAATTTTTACAAAACAAGAACATTCGACATGAAGCTCCTTTTCATCGGTTTAGTCCAATCAATCCATACAAACCTCTTTTTGTCAGAATTGAAAATGTTCAGTTCTGTGGTTGATTGAGCTGAACTGCCCAGCTCTCCCACACAGCTCCCAGGCGGTCACTTCCGTCACTCGTCAGGACACTTGACTTGTACCTAACCTCAACTAGAAACAATGTTTAACCTTCTCTTACTTTCATCTAGGCTATCTTTTCTTTGATTACGTCAGAATCTCTATTTTCCCATGTGCACTGTTATTCATTCAGCTGTGTCGCTGCTCTGGCAACGTGGTCCGCAAATGCGAGTTGTGGCTGCTTTTTATCATATGGGGAAAATAAATGAATATTAGGAGTACAGTAATACTTCTGGCATTTTTGTAAAGCTCAAATTCTCCCCTTTTCAAGGAAACCACTGTTATTCAAAGAACACCCTCTTACCTGTCTAACAGAATACACTCTTTATCCACAATATAGCAGGGGGTGTAAAGCCATAACACATAGTCTGCTGCTGGAAGAACATATGATCGATAATGTCAAAAGTCACACTGAAGTCTAAGAAAACCGCTCCCACAATGCTTTTATCAATTTCTCTCAGAAAATCTGTAATTTGTGTAAATGCCGTGCTTGTTGAATATCCTTCTGTATAAGTGTGCTGAAAGTCTGTCAAATATCATTGTATCTGGTAAAACACAGTTAAGAACATTAAGAACATAAAGCCTCAATTATATTAACTCTTGAAAAAATAAAAAAATATTTTATTTAGTATGGGACAGACTATCAACCTCTCCTGGTACAATGAGCAGTGGAGATGCCAACATTTCTGATCAGGGGGATTGGAATCAAAGGGACTGCAGGCCTGACACCATGGAGAGGAGAGACAGAGGGTAAGCAGATACTGCAGGGTGCTGTGCCAAGAGGAAGTGAGGCTGGAGATTAAGAGGTGGGGAGACAGAGGGTCACATCAGATCACTGATGTCTCCACCATCAACAACCGCAGTTACCGCAGATAGAGGACAGGAATCCAGCCCGCTCATCTAAGTATAGGCTACCCTCTGCCCTGGAACTAAAGACAAGAGGGGGACTGGGAGGGTGAAAGACAGTGAGGGAAAGACAGACAAGGAGAGAGAGAACAAATGAGAGTCAAACAGAGCAAGACGAAATAAAGAGGTGCACACACACTCTCAACCAGAAGGAGACATCCCACAGCCAGTCTGACAGGCCATTACACGTTATTCAGATATGTGGGACATGCAACAGTCTTTAATCACCGTGGAAACAGGCAGCAACTCTCAGAGAATGCAGCCCGAGCAGACAGCGATAGGGAGGCTCAGAGCGACTGAAGGAGAAAGGCATTCAATGATACCGACTATGAAAACACAAATCATGGCTGTGCATTTCCACCTTGTGACAGCCTAGGGTGTTCATGGTTTCTAGCCATGGTGTTAAGAATCTCAAGACAGGCTATTCACTAGTTGACAAGGGAATGCTGATGGCCCCTTAATAGCATCAACAAAAGGAAAGACACAAACAAACCCACCCCTCTCAGAGATCCACCTATTTTACACAACACCATATAGGCTGTGGTGATAAGCCAGATCAGGTTGCCAGGTCTTCAGTGAGTGGAGTAAAGTGGTAGCTGACGTGGGCTAACCCACTCACCTTACACATGGGCAGAAAAAAGGCACTTACTGTCTCTCAAGTACTCCCTCTCTAGTATCATCGCAACGGCAGCCCAAATCAAGTCACTGTAAAGCCACACAGACATGAGAAACTAAAACTATTAAGAAATGAGTTACTAAGTCAGTCAGTTACACAACAAGAATTTGTTCTTAACTGACTTGCCTAGCTAAATAAAAATAAAAAAATGTTTTAATATATATAAATATATATATTTTTTAATGTAGCGGTAAAAAAAAAAAATAATAATAATAATAATAATAGGTGGGTAAACTGATTGCCGGTCACGCTGAAAAAGGTAATGCTTCCTATACTTAATGCATTTCCTGCAAAGGGTGAGTAAACAGTTGGGCAAATTAAAAAAGGTGGGAAAAATGGTGTTACCCTCCACTACACCACTGCTCTCTAACCTTTGGCCTTCCTCCTTCCACTGGCAGGCTGAATGACTTGTGCCTGAGCCAGTGGGAGGGAAGGGGTCTGCTGCTCTACTCTGCTGTGCTGTTCTACTCTGCTGCTCCAGGTTACATACAAACACAAACAAGACTTTCAGGTCAATTAACAAGCCCCGCAGCTCCAGAAAGTCAAGCCTGCTGTATCAAAAGTTTTGCCTTTGTAGAGCCTGAACAAGTTTCCGACAGTTGAGCGCTCCCTGCATGGGTTTGGTGTTGAGCAGAGCTGAATGCTGCCTGCCTGGCTAAATGAATGAGCCTGCAAATAGCTCCTGGTCCATGAAGTAACTAAGCACTCTGATCCCCAGCAGAATGCAGGCCTGTCAAAGAGGCATTGTTTAGACTAGAGCAGGCCCAACGCTCCGCTCTGCCCACCTGCATATGACCTACTGTACTCCCACCACATACAAAAAGAGTAGGGATTCATTTTCAACGGTCCTCTAATTCTTGCACTCATATGCACGTAAACTCTCTTTCGGTCATATAGCCACACAGAACTTCAATTGTCGGCTGGTGGGGAGTAAATGTCATGGCTTGCACTGGGATGTGCATATTGAAGATGGCAGTGGCCCAGTCAGCAGTGTGGCTGTTAACCAGGGACAGAGTTAACACACAACTAGCCACCCTGTGTATGTGTGAGCCCCATTGATCTGTGAGTACAGTAGGGAATCTGGGACGGACACACACAACCTACCCACCAGGTCTGACAGTGACTATCTTTATGAGTGTGTGCACATGTATTTGCCAACATGTGGACACTTTCAAACACAAACAAGAGGTGATCCAGGGAGAACAGCCTTCGCGTCAGTGACAGAATGGACTGTGCTGTTTGGGGACAGAATTCAGTTTGGAAGCACACAGCCTAAAAACAAACAGGACTGAGATGTGTATTGATCTCATAGTCTGTTACAACAATGCTAGAGATATACAGTGCCTTGCGAAAGTATTCGGCCCCCTTGAACTTTGCGACCTTTTGCCACATTTCAGGCTTCAAACATAAAGATATAAAACTATTTTTTTGTGAAGAATCAACAACAAGTGGGACACAATCATGAAGTGGAACGACATTTATTGGATATTCCAAACTTTTTTAACAAATCAAAAACTGAAAAATTGGGCGTGCAAAATTATTCAGTCCCTTTACTTTCAGTGCAGCAAACTCTCTCCAGAAGTTCAGTGAGGATCTCTGAATGATCCAATGTTGACCTAAATGACTAATGATGATAAATACAATCCACCTGTGTGTAATCAAGTCTCCGTATAAATGCACCTGCACTGTGATAGTCTCAGAGGTCCGTTAAAAGCGCAGAGAGCATCATGAAGAACAAGGAACACACCAGGCAGGTCCGAGATACTGTTGTGAAGAAGTTTAAAGCCGGATTTGGATACAAAAAGATTTCCCAAGCTTTAAACATCCCAAGGAGAACTGTGCAAGCGATAATATTGAAATGGAAGGAGTATCAGACCACTGCAAATCTACCAAGACCTGGCCGTCCCTCTAAACTTTCAGCTCATACAAGGAGAATACTGATCAGAGATGCAGCCAAGAGGCCCATGATCACTCTGGATGAACTGCAGAGATCTACAGCTGAGGTGGGAGACTCTGTCCATAGGACAACAATCAGTCGTATATTGCACAAATCTGGCCTTTATGGAAGAGTGGCAAGAAGAAAGCCATTTCTTAAAGATATCCATAAAAAGTGTCGGTTAAAGTTTGCCACAAGCCACCTGGGAGACACCAAACATGTGGAAGAAGGTGCTCTGGTCAGATGAAACCAAAATTGAACTTTTTGGCAACAATGCAAAACGTTATGTTTGGCGTAAAAGCAACACCCTAAACACACCATCCCCACTGTCAAACATGGTGATGACAGCATCATGGTTTGGGCCTGCTTTTCTTCAGCAGGGACAGGGAAGATGGTTAAAATTGATGGGTAGATGGATGGAGCCAAATACAGGACCATTCTGGAAGAAAACCTGATGGAGTCTGCAAAAGACCTGAGACTGTTACGGAGATTTGTCTTCCAACAAGACAATGATCCAAAACAAAGCAAAATCTACAATGGAATGGTTCAAAAATAAACATATCCAGGTGTTAGAATGGCCAAGTCAAAGTCCAGACCTGAATCCAATCGAGAATCTGTGGAAAGAACTGAAAACTGCTGTTCACAAATGCTCTCCATCCAACCTCACTGAGCTCGAGCTGTTTTGCAAGGAGGAATGGGAAAAAATTTCAGTCTCTCGATGTGCAAAACTGATAGACATACCCCAAGCGACTTACAGCTGTAATCGCAGCAAAAGGTGGCGCTACAAAGTATTAACTTAAGGGGGCTGAATAATTTTGCACGCCCAATTTCTCAGTTTTTGATTTGTTAAAAAAGTTTGAAATATCCAATAAATGTCGTTCCACTTCATGATTGTGTCCCACTTGTTGTTAATTCATCACAAAAAAATACAGTTTTATATCTTTATGTTTGAAGCCTGAAATGTGGCAAAAGGTCGCAAAGTTCAAGGGGGCCGAATACTTTCGCAAGGCACTGTAGCTCCATGTCCACCAATCACTGTGCTGAACTCCAGAGTAGTGCTGTCGGACAGAGCAGAGTCTAATTTAAGGGCTCATCTGACCTATCTCTCCCCTCACCTCCTAGTGAAGAGTCATCTGATTCCAATCAGGGTACTTAGTGCTCATTGAGTAACCTGCAGACTCAGACCTGGAGAGAGCTCTGGGGAGCAGGAGAGATTCACTCGTGGTGAGATTCACTTCACTTGTTTTCACAGGTAAAAAGAGTGATTTAAACCACAGGAGATACATGATTTACTTCACATACAGTATGCTTGGCACAGTAGTGAGTAAGAACTCCTGTATGTCACATTATGCATTTAAACCCACTCAACCCTGTCTTGCGCCTACTAGCCTATGTGCAGAGCAGTGCCTGACACCAACTCCAGCTCCTCCCAGAGACAGAGAAGTGGCTGCTGTGGAGGCAGTGGACTGAAAGGAGGCTTTGTGAGACAGGCTGGGGGACAGTATGGAAAGGTTGATGAGGCCAGTGGAGACTGGAGAGTAAGGAGGTGTGCAGCTGTGACAGACTTCTTCTGCCTGGTACAGAGTGGTACACACTATTGCTGCTGCCTTCAACTCAGCTACTGAGGGGAGAGTTGAGATGTTTACATTTCGTCAGAGGCTTAGAGCAATATTATACACTTTCACATATAAAACATGGACCAATGTACTCTATAGTACATGTCAAGTGTTTACTTTACAGCTGGAATATTCTCCAAGTCTGTCCAAGCAATTAAGAAAAGTGCACAGTGCACTTCTATGAGGACCAGACCTGCCGTAATTAGAATTAAATAAATGCACACAATTTAAAATGAGCAAAGAAATACAAAAATAATGACTAAAATTAATACATTCTATACATATATGTTTTTTCTTATTTATGTATTATCCAATTATTCAAACGTTTCATTTTATTAATTTATTTACACTGCACAAAAATATAACATATCAAAAATAAAATGTTATTTGTCACATACACATGGTTAGCAGATGTTAATGCTTGTGCTTCTAGTTCCGACCATGCAGAAATATCTAACAAGCAATCTAACCTAACAATTTCAAAACAACTAACTTATACACACACAAGTTTAAAGGAATGAATAAGAATATGTACATAAAAATATATGAATGAGTGATGGCCGAACGGCATAGGCAAGATGCAGTAGATGCTATAGAGTAGAGTATATACATATGAGGAGTAATGTAGGGTATGTAAACATTATATAAAGTGGCATTGTTTAAAGTGGCTAGTGATACATTTATTACATCAATTTTTCCATTATCAAAGTGGCTAGAGTTGAGTCAGTATGTTGGCAGCAGCCACTCAATGTTAGTGATGGCTGTTTAACAGTCTGATGGCCTTGAGATAGAAGCTGTTTTTCAGTCTCTCGGTCCCCGCTTTGATGCACCTGTACTGACCTCGCCTTCTGGATGATAGCGGGGTGAACAGGCAGTGGCCCAGGTGGTTGTTTTGTATTGATTTTAAGAAAGGCATTGATGTTTATGGTTAGGTACACGTTGGTGCAACGACAGTCCTTTTCCGCGAATGCGCACCGCATCGATTATATGCAACGCCAGAGTATTTATTGAAAATGAATATTGTTGTTAATTTACATGTGTATATATATATATATATATATATATATAAACTAGTAATATCATCAACCATGTGTAGTTAACTAGTGATTATGATTGATTGATTTTTTTTATTTTTATAAGATAAGTTGAATGCTAGCTAGCAACTTACCTTGGCTTCTTACTGCATTCACATAACAGGCAGTCTCCTCGTGGAGTGCAATGAGAAGCAGGTGGTTAGAGCGTTGGACTAGTTAACTGTAAGGTTGCAAGATTGAATCCTCGAGTTGACAAGGTAAAAATCTGTCCTTCTGCCCATGAACAAGACAGTTAACCCACCATTCCTAGGCTGTCATTGAAAATAAGAACGTGTTCTTAACTGACTTGCCTAGTTAAATAAAGTTTTGTTGACATTGAGTGTGAGGTTATTTTCCCGACACCACACTCCAAGGGCCCTCACCTCCTCCCTGTAGGACGTCTCGTCGTTGTTGGTAATCAAGCCTACCACTAGTGGCATCTGCAAACTTGTTGATTGAGTTGGAGGCGTGCATGACAACGCAGTCATAGGTGAACAGGGAGTACAGGAGAGGGCTGAGAACACACCCATGTGAGGCCCCAGTGTTGAGGATCAGTGGGGTGGAGATGTTACCTACCCTCACCACCTGGGGACGGCCCGTCAGGAAGTCCAGGACCCAGTTGCACAGGGTGGGGTAGAGACCCAGGGTCGAGTTTAATGGCGAGTTTGGAGGGTACTATGGTGTTAAATGCTGAGCTGTAGTCGATGAACAGCATTCTTACATAGGTATTCCTCTTATCTAGATGGGTTAGGGCAGTGTGCCGTGTGATTGCGTCGTCTGTGGACCTATTGGGGCGGGTCTACACGCAACAACTTCAAAGATTTTACTGAGTTACAGTTCATATAAGGAAATTAGTCAAATGAAATAAATTCACAAGGCCCTAATCACATGACTGGGAATACAGATATGCATCCGTTGGTCACAGATAGGGGCGTGGATCAGAAAACCAGTGAGTATTTGGTGTGACCACCATTTGCCTCATGCAGCGTGACACATCTCCTTCACATAGAGTTGATCATGGATGTTGTCCCACTTCTCTTCAATGGCTGTGATAAGTTGCTGGATATTGGCGGGAACTGAAACATGCTGTCATACACGTCAATCCAGTGCATCTCAAACATTGGGTTTCAGAATCTCATCACAGCATCTCTGTGAATTCAAATTTGCATCGATAAAATGCTATTGTGTTTGTTGTCTGTAGCTCAAGCCTGCCCATAACCCCACCATGGGGCACTGTTCACAACAATGACATCAGCAAACCACTCGCCCACACTGCCATCTGCCCAGGTACAGTTGAAACCGGGATTCATCTGTGAAGAGCATACTTCTCCAGCATGCCACTGGCCATCGAAGGTGAACATTTGCCCACTAAAGTCAGTTACGACGCCAAACTACAGAGAACAACGAGCACGCAGATGAGCTTCCCGGAGACATTTTCTGATAGTTTGTGCAGAAATTCTTTGGTTTTGCAAACCCAGTTTCATCCAACCCAAAAGGTGAAGAAGCCGGATGTGGAGGTCCTGTTATTGGGACCACGGTTATATACCCTCTTGACTGTTATGATGGGGAGAAAATCAGAGCTGTAAAATGATTGACCAGTCGCCATGGGGTTATAGCCTATATGGTTAATTATGGCTGGCATTGGTTACAATCTGCCTCAATATCAATGTTGCCAGCTAATGTATACGAGGGATAGTAGGCTTATACTGGACCAGGCTATCTGAATGTCCACATGATGGTGAGGAGGAAACCTAAATATTCATTATTTATTAGGAAAGAAAATGCATTAACTGTGTGACTAAAATGGCTGTGACTAAAACTAAACGTTTTTTAGTCGACTGATAACTAAAACTAACGAAGGATGCAATTACTAAAATGTGACTAAGACTAAAATGTGACTAAGACTAAAATGTATTAAGACAAACTCAAATGTAAAATATACTGAACAAAAAAAATGTATGGAACATGTAGTTTTAGTTCCATGTTTCAAGAGCTGAAATAAAAGATCCCAGAAATATTCCATAAGCACAAAAACTTTATTTTGCTCAAATTGTGCACAAATTTGTTTACATCCCTGTTAGTGAGAATTTCTCCTTTGTCAAGATAATCCATGACCAGTGTGGTATATCAAGAAGCTGATTAACATGGCACAATTATTACACAGGTGCACCTTGTGCTGGGGACAATAAAGACACTCTAAAATGTGCAGTTGTGTCACAACACAATGCCACAGATGTCTCAAGTTGAGAGTGCATGCAATTGGCATACTGACAGCAGGAATGTTACCAGAGCTGAGACCAGCCACCCAGACAGCTGATGAAACTGAGGAGTATTTCTGTCTGTAGTAAAGCCCTTTTGTGGGGAAAAACTTATTCTGAATAGCTGGACCTGGCTCCCCAGTAAAATCCATAGATTAGGACATAATTGATGTCAATTGACAGATTTCCATATATGAGCTGTAACTCTGTAAAATCATTGAAATTGTAGCATGTTGGGTTTATATTTTGGTTCAGCATAGATAATGGTTTATGATAATTGCAGTTTAGTTCATTATCTAGCTAGCTATTTGTAAAACTGAGAGTCTGGCTGTAAAACGCAGCCTCAGACTGTTGTAGCCAAGCTAGCTAGCTTGATGCTCACTGTAACCATACTTGTCTGGCCAAATGGACAGTCCTCTCGCCCATCCCGGTCAAATCCTTGCCTACTCCAGTCGTCTTATTCTCGGTTCAAAACTATATGACTGTAGTCCGGTGCCTTATTGTCATAAGCAACACACTCAAAACAAAGCCACCTGGTCAATGGCTCAATGTTTCTAAACTGTTCACCTGTTTCTACATCAAGCAAGGTCAATGTTGCATCTGTTACTTTTGTGTTTTTACCGTGCGGTACAGCAACATATAGATTTTACCTCAGATTTCCCTCAAAAAGGTGACATACAGTGCCTTGCGAAAGTATTCAGCCCCCTTGAACTTTGCGACCTTTTGCCACATTTCAGGCTTCAGACAAAGATATAAAACTGTATTTTTTTGTGAAGAATCAACAACAAGTGGGACACAATCATGAAGTGGAACGACATTTATTGGATATTTCAAACTTTTTTAACAAATCAAAACTGAAAAATTGGGCGTGCAAAATTATTCAGCCCCTTTACTTTCAGTGCAGCAAACTCTCTCCAGAAGTTCAGTGAAGATCTCTGAATGATCCAATGTTGACCTAAATGACTAATGATGATAAATACAATCCACCTGTGTGTAATCAAGTCTCCGTATAAATGCACCTGCACTGTGATAGTCTCAGAGGTCCGTTAAAAGCGCAGAGAGCATCATGAAGAACAAGGAACACACCAGGCAGGTCCGAGATACTGTTGTGAAGAAGTTTAAAGCCGGATTTGGATACAAAAAGATTTCCCAAGCTTTAAACATCCCAAGGAGAACTGTGCAAGCGATAATATTGAAATGGAAGGAGTATCAGACCACTGCAAATCTACCAAGACCTGGCCGTCCCTCTAAACTTTCAGCTCATACAAGGAGAAGACTGATCAGAGATGCAGCCAAGAGGCCCATGATCACTCTGGATGAACTGCAGAGATCTACAGCTGAGGTGGGAGACTCTGTCCATAGGACAACAATCAGTCGTATATTGCACAAATCTGGCCTTTATGGAAGAGTGGCAAGAAGAAAGACATTTCTTAAAGATATCCATAAAAAGTGTCGTTTAAAGTTTGCCACAAGCCACCTGGGAGACACACCAAACATGTGGAAGAAGGTGCTCTGGTCAGATTAAACCAAAATTGAACTTTTTGGCAACAATGCAAGACGTTATGTTTGGCGTAAAAGCTACACAGCTCATCAACCTGAACACACCATCCCCAATGTCAAACATGGTGGTGGCAGCATCATGGTTTGGGCCTGCTTTTCTTCAGCAGGGACAGGGAAGATGGTTAAAATTGATGGGAAGATGGATGGAGCCAAATACACGACCATTCTGGAAGAAAACCTGATGGAGTCTGCAAAAGACCTGAGACTGGGACAGAGATTTGTCTTCCAACAAGACAATGATCCAAAACATAAAGCAAAATCTACAATGGAATGGTTCAAAAATAAACATATCCAGGTGTTAGAATGGCCAAGTCAAAGTCCAGACCTGAATCCAATCGAGAATATGTGGAAAGAACTGAAAACTGCTGTTCACAAATGCTCTCCATCCAACCTCACTGAGCTCGAGCTGTTTTGCAAGGAGGAATGGGAAAACATTTCAGTCTCTCGATGTGCAAAACTGATAGAGACATACCCCAAGCGACTTACAGCTGTAATCGCAGCAAAAGGTGGCGCTACAAAGTATTAACTTAAGGGGGCTGAATAATTTTGCACGCCCAATTTTTCAGTTTTTGATTTGTTAAAAAAAGTTTGAAATATCCAATAAATGTCGTTCCACTTCATGAATGTGTCCCACTTGTTGTTGATTCATCACAAAAAAATAGTTTTATATCTTTATGTTTGAAGCCTGAAATGTGGCAAAAGATCGCAAAGTTCAAGGGGGCCGAATACTTTCGCAAGGCACTGTATATTGATACATAGCTATATGCACTACACATTGTTTGGGGGATGCTAATGTGAAACATGGCCTTTAAACACCATTGTTTCATACTGAACGCAGCATAGGCAAATCGAGCAACGCACAGTGGCATTGACCTAGGGTGGGTTAGATACCCCCTCATCATATTGGGAGGAAGAAATTCAGAAACAAATTGAAAGTGGGATTCATTATTTATATTTGTGTACATTCATCCATCCATCCATTTACTTATTTATTGATGAGTGCATTTAATTATGAATCTATTTATATGTGCATTTATGTATTAATTCATTTATTTCTAATTACGTCAGGTTTGATCAATATGCTTTCAGAAATTAATGTCAGCCCAATAAAATCATTATGGCAACAGCAGCAGTCACAGACATACAGCTGGTACAGGAGAAACTGCATAACAGAGTAGTTATCAGCGTTTGATTTGGGGTGTGTCCAAAACAATTCCAGCTGACTGAAGGGATTTACAGATCAGATACGAATCTTATCGCAGGCCTGTAAGTCCCAACAGTGAGACAGGTGCTTCTGTGCAGAACTGATCAAAGGAGGAGAACTGTCCTGTCAGTTCGGGATTAAACCAGTGGTCAGCTAGGGCCTGTGCTGTTTACATGTGCTGAAAGAATTAACTTGCCGCTGGTTAAATATACAGTAGACATCACAGGGGCTGTCCAGGCATAGGTCGTCATGGTTGGGGCCAGGAGTTTTTCCCTGATCAAGTGACCATGAATACCTCCAGGACCTAGTCATGAGGCCTAGGGGGTATTAATGCTTCAGCCTCAGCACAAATAGAACATCCTATCCTAATACCAGAATATGAGTGCAGCAACGTCTTACCGCTATGCAAAACAACATGAGGTCAATAGCAGAGACTCACTCAAACTGTCAGAAACATTCTTACCTGAATTACATGCACAGTGTATGTGGGACAGGCAATATGTGCAGCATCAGCAGCATGATGTCTCATACCTGCCTGCCAAAATGCCCTGAGAGATCTCTGGATTGCCTTTATGGCCCTCCTGACAGGTTAGACAACATGAATAGCATTAAGGGCCAGCCATGAGAATGTCCAGTGAGTCCAGAGGCTCATAATTATGCATATGGCCCTTCACACATCGTTCTCAGATTCCTTGTCATCCCCCAGAAGACAGAGAAAAGACGATAAATAACGTCCCAGAGTTCCACAGCTGGGACAGCTTGTTCAGGAGGCCACATCAATAAAAGCATACTTTAAAATGGCATTTGTTGGCCTTCAATTTTCTGTAAATAGCCTCAGGTGGCATGTATTTATGCAGCAGACCCCATCCAACAATGCACTGGTTTTTAGCTCTGAAATCTAAAATAATGCCTACTGTACAGCCCAAAACTTGCTTAACCATACTGGTATAATAAGCTGACAGAATGATCTGACATTTCCCTAAACATTAGAGTGACCCTTCAAACAGATGTAGGTCTAATCTCTTCAAAGACAATAAGGGCATTTCCATCTAAAAGGATCCATGAGCACTAACATGTGAAGTTGATAGGAGCATATCAAATTGGGTGCCAAATGAAAGCTCTATAATTTGGGGAAATGAAGGCATCGATACATTTTTCAACCATTTTGCAAAAAAAAAAAAAAAAAAAAAGGCATAAGTACAGGCTTTTATTTTTGGATAAACTGATAGAAAAGGAGTCTTTGTAAACATCTGCCAGAAAAAAGTATCAGAAATACATCAAAACAATGTTGACAAAAAGACCCATGCCAACAAATACTGTATTAACACATTTTGTTTTGAAGAAATTGTTTACCTTCTGTAAGTTTAAGAAACATTGCCTTGTAATTCCGTTACCAAAAACCCACATATCTTTCAGATATTTTAAAATGTTTCTCCCTCATGAGAGGATAATGAAAGTTCACAGAAGTAACAAGTAAAAGGTAGACCTACCAATTAGTTTGTGATTTTACTGATATTAATATTGTTTGTTTATGAAGTGATTAAAACTCAATTACCAACAACAACAAAAACAACAGGAAAACTGGATTGGCTATAACGGGAATCATAATAGTCACAAACCACAGTTGGGCCACTTGTTACGGTCCTCCCGTCAACTGGCATACTGTGAACTTCAGCTCATAACTTTTCTTTGTCTTTTGGTTGTCTGGTGGTCAAACCAAGAGTTAAAATAATCAGAGTCTGGACAACCCCTCCCTCTCTAGTTAACGTCACCTCTCCCAGCTCCAGCCATGAGCCCCCTCGCTTTCCATTTACTGTAACCAGCATCCGCACCCACTGAGCACGGCCGACACCGGATGTCCACGGACATTGAAAAGTAGTTTAACGTTGGCCAGTCCACCCTGGCCTTGATGTTAACCCTATCTACGCTAAGACCCCAGCCAAAATGGGCATTTCATTTATATGCATGTCCAGGCCTTATATTTAGCCTCACAATTCTTCTCAGGACAACCAGGGCTACAAGTAGAACACACAACTATTTGACAAACAGTTGCATTTATGAGTTTTACTGACCAACGTCTAAAAAAATAATAATCTGCAAAAGCAAAAATCTGATAAGTCATTCATATGAATGCTGTAAGCACAAAAATGGTTTGCTCACTGGGAAATGAATATATTGGTCAGTGACAACTGTGTGGAGTTTACATTACATGTGCTTGTTCATGAGAGACTCAGCTTTTTATAGATTGGTTTGAGCTACAAACTACTAAAAGCATTCAGACTCGACAGACCATTTGGGATCCGCCTTTGTCTCACAAACACCGCTCTGGTTCAGCCCCCATTAATCACACAGACTAAATGGTTGGTATATACGGATGCAGAAGAAATAGAATCCCAACGGTACAACCCAGAAGTCTGTAGCTCCAATGCACAATGTATAAAAGGCGTTAGAAGTCCAAAACGCGCCAGCGTTACGGTGGGACTCAATGAATTAAACGTCCACAGACTGACCGAAATGGACCAAATCTGAACCCATCATAGACGTATGTTTCACAAGTTTGGCTAGCACAGTACAGTACAATACTGTAAGTAAACAGAAAAGTACAAACCAATACAATATTATAGTACAATACAGTTAAGAGAAGTATAGTATATGCCACTTGAGGCTACGTACAGTACATTGAAGGCCTACAAATCCCATTAAAGTATTAGTTAATTTATGTGGCCACCTGGACAACTGGCCCAGGCATGGAACTCTGGGACGTCATTTATTGTCCTCTCTCTAAATCTCTCTACTTTACTGAACTCTACGGCATTGTACTGCACACCTCTACCCTACTCTGCTGAATTGTACTCTAATGTGCTCTGCTGTCCAAACTTGTGAAACATGAGAATGACATTCGTATCCATAAATGACTAATTTCTGTGCCGTACAGATCAGGGACCCATGATGTAACTCAGTAACCGTAATTCCATTACCAGGTGTAATGCCACTTCACTTACTGTAGTTCAATAACCAAAATAGATGTGTTCAAACTCAAGGTGCATTGCCGTAGTTGACACACAATTCCTTCTGCAGACAACTTTGAATCTTTAATTCGGCGCAGATATTTAACACATTTTCCAAAAACTGTGGTGGCATAAAAATCTGAGGGAGATTTTGCAGTGATTCAGTTTGCATCTGCACAGTTCTTTCACTAAATTCATTTTTTGTATATTTTTCCAGTGAAATTTTGTAAAAGTATTGTGTATGGTTTGTTAAATTTTGAAATCACTGTTTGTTTGGCATACATTTAAAATGAGTCAAAGCAGAATTGCATTACTGTGGAATTTCTCATAACAAAAAATTATTTTCAAGTTGTCCTATACAGAAATCGCTCCGCCATTTCGTGGTTGCTAAAACTAACAGTTAGCCTCATTTCAGTTTAGGTGACAAAATAAACTAGCGTAGTGTCATAGTACCATCTTACACCACTGTGAAATATAGTTCCCATAACCAAAAATAACCAAAGCTGGTGTATAAAACCAAAAGTAAAAGACAAAAAAAATTATAATAATGATGAACGGGAAGCATAGAAATAGCTCACATAGAACAGCTCTACCACCTCAGACTTGCTTTCAAGTACAATCATAGATCTATCACTCACATTTCTACGTTAATTTGGTCAAGTCACCCCAAAGGTTACATATTGTCAATCTAAAAAAAAAACTGTGACAAAGCATGATTGTTCAGTTCCATCCCATCCACACAGTGACACACGCATGTGTGGCTCCAAACACATACTGGAGATGTAACAGGGCAATACATCACTGGGGACTTTACAACTCCATAAAGGAATCATGCAGGAAGCAATCTCCATTACAACCTGGCAGTGGATTTTGGATGACTTTGTCTCTGGCCCACTGCACGGGCCAGAGGCAGCAGGCAAAAACTAGCCAGGACAGAGCAGAGAGTAAACTACAGCTCCAGTATGGCATGTCTGTTTTAGAAGACTGCCCACGAACCAGTAGTAGGGCACCAGAAAAGTAGAGCCTAGACAGAGTTTTACTCTTCCATGGCTCGATCTTTCCCCGATCATGGTTACACAGGCCACAATAACCAGTTGGCCACACTAGTCAACATAACACCAGGAAGTTACCGCAACAACAACCAACAGGGGAAACACGATTATAATCCAATCACATTTTATTTGTCACATGTGAAAACAGCAGAGAAAGGGAATACCTAGTCAGTTGTACAACTGAATGAGTCTTCTGCATTTCATCCAACCCCTCTGAATCAGAGGTGCAGGGGGCTGCTATAGTCGACATCCATATCTTCAGCACCCGGGGAACATTTGGGTTAACTGCCTTGCTCAGGGGCAGAACGACCGATTTTTACCTCGCTGGATCAAATCCCGAAGCCAACAACATTTTGGTTACTGGCCCAATGCCCTAACCACTAGGCTACCTGCTGTAGACCTTACCGCGAAATGCTTACTTACAAGCCCTTAACCAACAATGCAGCTCAAGAAAGAGTTACTAAATAAACAAAAACAAACCAAAAATGTAAGAAGAAAATTACATAACAATAACGAAGCTATACAGGGGATACCAGTACCGAGTCAATGTGTGGGGGTACAAGTTAGTCGAGGTAAATAGTCTGGGTGGACAATTGATTAATTGTTCAGCAGTCTTATGGCTTGGGGGTAGAAGCTGTTAAGGAGCCTATTGCTCCTAGACTTGGCGCTCCGGTACCGCTTGCCGTGCAGTAGCAGAGAGAACAGTCTATGACTTGGGTGACTCGAGTCTGACCATTTTTGGGGCCTTCCTCCAACACTGCATAGTATATAGATCCTGGATGTCAAGGAGCTTGTCCCTAGTGATGTACTGGGCCGCCTGCACCACCCTCTGTAGTACCTTATGGTCAGAGGTCGAGCAGATGCCATACCAGGTGATGATGTAACCAGTATGGTGCAGCTTTAGAACTAGAAGGATCTGGGGACCCATACAAAATATGTTCAGTCTCCTGAGGGGGAAAAGGTGTTGTTGTGCCCTCTTCACAACATTCTTTGTGTATTTGGACCATGATGATGATGTGGACGTCAAGGAACTTGAAACTCTCGACCCGCTTCACTACAGCCACGTCAATGGGGCATGTTCAGCCCTGCTTTTTCTATAGTACACGATCAACTCCTTTGTCTTGCTCACATTGAGGGACCACCTCCCTATAGGCCGTCTCATCGTTGTCGGTGGTCAGGCCTACCACTGTTGTGTCAGCAGCTAACTTGGTGTTGATGGTGTTAGAGTCGTGCTTGGCCACGCAGTCATGGGTGAACAGGCAGTACAGGAGGGGACTAAGCATGCACCCGAGGGGCCACAGTGTTGAGGATCAGCATGGCAGATGAGTTGTTGCCTACCCTTACCACCTGGGGGCAGCCCATCAAGAAATTCAGGATCCAGTTCCAGATGGAGTTGTTTAGTCACAGGGTCCTTAACTTAGTGATGAGCTTTGAGGGCACTATGGTGTTGAACACTGAGCTGTAGTCAATGAACAGCATTCTCATATAGGTGTTCCTTTTGTCCAGGTGTGAAAGGGCAGTGTGGAGTGCATTAGAGATTGGCGTCATCTGTGGATCTGTTGGGGTGGTATGTGAATTTGAGTGGGTTTAGGGTTTCCGGCATGATGGTGTTGATGTGAGCCATTTCTGTCCATTTCCAAGCCTTTATAACTTGATCCTGGAACATGAGAAGAATACATGAACAAGTTCCACAAGCAACATTAAAACTAAAAGGACCCCAACATTTCAAAAGCATTTCATGGCTACCGACGTGAGTGCTACAGGGCGGTAATAATTTATGCAGGTTACCTTCACGTTCTTGGGCACAGGAACTATGGTAGTCTGCTTGAAACAGGTAGGTATTACAGACTCGGTCAGGGAGAGGTTGAAAATGTCAGTGAAGACACTTGCCAGTTGATCTGCGTAAGCCTTGAGTACACGCCCTGGTAATCCGCTTTGCGAATGTTGACACATTTAAAAAAGGTCTTGCTCAAGACGGCTACGGAGAGTGTGATCACACAGTCGCCCGGAACAGCTGGTGCTCTCATGCAGGCTTCTGTGTTGCTTGCTTAGAAGCGAGCATAAAAAAGGAATTTAGCTCATATGGTAGGCTCGCGTTACTCGGCAGCTCGCATATGGGTTTTCCAAGCCCTGCCACATCCAACGAGTATCAACACCGGTGTAGTAGGATTCAATCTTAGTCCTGTATTGAGGCTTTGCCTGTTTGATGGTTCGTTTGAGGGCATAGCGGGATTTCTTATAAACGTCCGGATTAGTGTCCCGCTCCTTGAAAGCGGCAGCTCTACCCTTTAGCTCGGTGCGGATGTTGCCTGTAACCCATGGCTTCTGGTTGGGAAAAATACATTCAGTCAACTTGGGGACGATGTCGTCGATGTACTTATTGATGAAGTTGGTGACTTGAGTTGGTATACTCCTCAATGCCATTGGATGAACCCCGGAACATATTATATACTGGTACTTCCTGCTTTAGTTTTTGCTTGCAAGCAGGAATCAGGAGGATAGAATTATGGTCAGATTTTCCAAATGGAGGGCAGGGGAGCTTTGTATGCATCTCTGTGTGTGGAGTAAAGGTGGTCTAGAGTTTTTTTTCCTCTGGCTGCACATGTGACATGCTGGTAGAAATTATGTAAAACTGATTTTTTGTTTGCCTGCATTAAAGTCCCTGGCCTGTAGAGGGCCGCTTCAAGAGGAGCATTATCATGTTTGCTTATGGCCTTATAGAGCTCGTTGAGTGCGGTCCTAGTGCCAGCATTTGTTTGTGGTGGTAAATAGACAGCTACAAATAATATAGATGAGAGATCTTGGTAGATAGTGTAGTCTACAGCTTATGAGGTAGAATACCTCAGGCGTGCATTATCTTGAGACTTCTTTAATATTAGACATCGGGCACCAGCAGTTATTGACAAATTGACACAACCCCACCCTTCTTACAAGACGTAGCTGCTCTGTCCTGCAGATGCATGGAGAAGCCAGCCAGCTATGATCTGTGTTGGCGTTTAGCCACGTCCCGGTGAAACATAAGATATTATAGTTTTTAATATCCCTTTGGTAGGATAGTCTCAATCATAGATCGTCCAGTTTACCTTCTCGTCTGCGATTCTTACAAGGCACCCTGTCTTTTCTTCATGCTGAAGACAGAGTTGGGCCTTATCTTGACAAAGCAGTATATCCTTCACGTCGGACTCATTAAAGAAATAAAAAAAATCTATATCCAGTTCTAGGTGAGTAATCGCTGTTCTGATTTCCAGAAGCTCTTTCCGTCATAGGAGACGGTAGCAGCAGCATTATGTACAGAATGAGTTACAAACAATGCAAAAAAATGAAACAAAATAGCACAGTTGCTTAGGAGTCTAAAAACAGCAGCCATCTCCTCCGGTGCCATTATATTGGTAGATAAACCAAAACATTGAGTGGTTAAAATCCAGTCTTTCCAGTGTAGAAAGGGCTCCAGGCAGGTAACAGTGACAGTTCCTAGGCCAGCACTAAGGCACTGTTTGAAGCGCAGACAGAGGCATACAGACATAACATGGGGAATTGTAGAGGAAAGGAAGTAGAAACAAATTAACCTCGTCTCAGGCCATAACATTTGGTTTAAGGTTGATGTCAGAGAACATTTTTCAGACAAACTAAAGCGAATCAGATAAAGGCTTACTGTGCACAGCTATTATAGGCAGCACTGCCAAAATCACGAGAGCCGTTTGTTGTCAGCAGGAAATGGCACACAGTGTAGGAGTCTCACTCTATTATATGCTGAAGTCAGGCAGGGGATGGAAAACAGAGACAGAAATGATCCTTCACTAAGCTCCGCCCCAGAATGTGGGACAACCAATCGCAGCACTCCAATGGATCGCAACCATTCGAGTCCGACACCTCGGACAGGCTTACGTTTAAAAACACATGAAAGCCATTGAGGGCATTGCAAAACAGTTTATCCAAAAACAAAATTGTTTGACCTGTTGGTGTTAGGGGGCAGTATTTTCATTTTTGGAAAAAAAACGTTCCCGTTTTAAAACGGGATATTTTGTCAGGAAAAGATGCTAGAATATGCATATAATTGACAGCTTTGGATAGAAAACACTAACGTTTCCCAAACGTTAAAGATATTGTCTGTGAGTATAACAGAACTGATGTTGCAAGCGAAAGCCTGAGAAAAATCCAATCCAGAAGTGCCCCAGGTTTTGAAAGCGCTGTGTTCCAATGACTCCCTATTCGGCTGTGAATGTACCATCAACGAGCTTACGCTTTCTATGTATTCCCCAAGGTGTCTACAGCATTGACATAGTTTTACGCATTTCTGTTGAAGAATAGCCGTATGGAGGCACATTTCGTAAGTGGTCACATGGTGGCTCCGAGATAGTTTCTTGCGTAAAGTGCAGAGGTAGCCATTACTCCAATCGGTCCTAGAGAAAAAGGAATTGTCCCGACTGATATATTATCGAATAGATTTTAGAAAAACACCTTGAGGATGGATTCTAAACAACTTTTGCCATGTTTCTGTCGATATTATGGAGCTAATTTTGAAAAAAATTCAGCATTGTGGTGACTGCAATTTCCGGGCGATTTTTCAGCCAAACGCGAAGAACAAACAGAGCTGTTTCACCTACAAAAATAATATTTTGGGAAAAAAATGAACTTTGGCTATCTACCTGGGAGTCTCGTGAGTGAAAACATCCGAAGTTCAAAAGGTAAACGATTTAATTTGATTGCTTTTCTGATTTCCGTGACAAGGTTGCTTGCTGCTAGCAAGGCATAATGCTATGCTAGGCTATTATAAACTTAAATGCTTGTCTAGCGTCTTCTGTAAAGCATATTTTGAAAATCTGAGATGACAGGGTGATTAACAAAAGGCTAAGCTGTGTTCCAATATATTTCACTTGTGATTTTCATGAATAGGAATATTTTCAAGGAATATTTATGTCCGTTGCGTTATGCTAATTAGTGTAAGATGATGAAAACGATCCCGTTCACGGGATGGGGTGTCACTAGAGGTTAAAATGGCTAAAGTGTTGCACCATGTCATTTCAGCAAGCCACAACACTCACCATCTCTTGTTCTGAACATTTTTCTATAGTTAGAAACTATAGTTAGAAACATGTTATCGCTGACAAATTACGCTAATTGATTGCACCCAAATTGTCCATTTTAGTTCACCCAAATTGCACAATTACATATTGGTTTTCTTACCCTGTAAGGAGTCTGTGGACCAGGTATGATGACAGCAATCCATGCTTTGGTTTTGTTTACTTGGCCACTGTTTCAAATGCTAATTCTTTTTGCATTTGTGGCACAACTTTTTAGATACTTTAGCATGAAAATGCTAATTTGTTCAGATTTCCCCCCCCACCCCACTTATATCAATATAATTATTTTATTGTTACTATGCATGAAGTTTAAAATGCATTCTATCATTACTAAATGTGTAATGTGAAAATGTGATACATTTTAACATTACTATACTGAAAAAAATATATAAAACGCAACATGTAAAGTGTTGGTCCCATGTTTCATGAGCTTTTGACCATTTCTTTGAAATACTAATGACTAACTCATTGGTAGAAAGAATGTTTGATCCAAATCGGATGTTAGGCACCATCTTTCCGATTTGGTCCTGCCGTACATACCTACAGCCACTACGGTCGATTTTGCCAGTGGTTCGTATGGGGAAATGGTCTTGGCAGGAAAATGTTGTCCAAGGTCAACAAGAATAACCAAGGGGGCGGGGCTTAGGGGAGGGTCAATTGACTTGTGGTTGTAGAGGATGCTAGCTTGACTGCGCCATCTTCTTCTATGGTATATTGGCGATCGCACAATTTAATATGCATCACGCCACCTACTGTGCGGAATGGAATCAAGATTCCCAAAATCAGAACAAACTACCAACATTTATAAATAAACTAAATTAAACAACTTTTCTGTTAAAAAATAAAAACAGATCTGCTCCCTACACAGGCTCAGGGGGAACCTTGGAGGGCGGGTCTTCCGGCACAAGAAAGCCCTTGCAAGTCTTCAGATGTAAAATCCATAAGTCCCAAAAACATTTCTGCCACAGCCACAATAAATGTTGTTTTCAGTCTCTTGGAATTCTTAGAGACTAGTGCAGTACAGTCTATAACTGTGGCAATGAACACGACAAAATCCAACTTTTTAACACACAGGGCATCTTTTGACTGGCAGCAAGCCGTACCATATCTTCACTAGCATCACTTGTTTTCTCAATTATTTTAATAGCATTCGCATAGAAGATTCGATTGACCACTAACTTTTGCCACCTCAATCTCTGTCACTCTTAAAGGGCACTCCAGGAACTCGGGATTATGATCCCCACCGCAAATTGCAACACAGTCGTCCTTCTATACACCGTTCTTCAGTACACTCTGTCCGCCTGCACACACTTGAAACATGGCCAAATCCTTTACAATTCTTACACTGCAATGGTTCGGGGACGAAAGCGTTTACCTACATTTGTGAAGCTTGGTTGTGTATTTGCTCTTTATCAAAAGACAGGACCGACTTTATTTCTCGATTCACCCAGCAGTTCAGACGCCGGGCACCAACCACATCAGGGATTCTCTTCAGGTATTGAACCTGAACATCCATCGTCACCCCTGAGATGACGTCTTTGACAGGTGCTCTACTCCGAAGTTCAAAACTCACTGCAATCTTCCTCTGTTCTTCAGAAATACATTTCATCAAAATATGCAGTCCTGGTAACTGACAGGCTCCATTTTCCACACCTCAAAACAGGTCTCCCACATATGCATTCTTACTCAAACACGTCCCTAAAAGAAGTGATTCATTATCATTCATAAACTTATCCTCCACTCCAATTTCAGACAATTTCCTTTGTTCCAGTTTTCAATACTACTGTTGTCCATTTAAAATATTTGTCTTCACCAATTTGCATGACGCGCTGCTTGATTCAAACTCAGTATCCTCTTCCGCCATCTTTCCCTCCTTCCTGACCAAGTCGTCTATGACGGAATGTGCTTTAGACATCCATTATAGAAGGCATTCTTCAACACTGTTACAGAAGATTTTTTTGTTCTTACGATCTGGAATACCTCCTTCAAAATGTTGACCCCTTTACATCCCGAGACCCTGGATCATTGCTACTCTCCCTTCCAGGACGGCTACAAGACCATCCCCAAATCAGATCACACCTCCATTCTTCTCCTCCCTACCTATAGCCAGAAACTTAAACAGGAAGCTACCGTGGTAAGGACTGTTCAATGTTGGTCTGTCCAATCGGAATCTGTTCTTCAAGATTGTTTTGATCACGCAGACTGGAAAATGTTTAGGGTCGCCTCTGAGAATAGTATTGACTTGTAAAGTGCTTAGAGGATGTTGTTCCGACTGCAACGATTATGTCTTATCCAAACCAAAATCCATAGATACTACAGGTACAAAGTGGAGTCTCAATTCAACGGCTCAGACACAAGACGTATGGGACTAGAACTCCAGACAATCACAGGTCGCATTCACCAACACCTCTCTCCCGGACAAGCTAAACATCTTCACCCGCTTCAAGGAAAACATTGAGGCGCTAACGCAGGCCACCAACACTCACAAAGACTGTGTTCGCGTGTTCTCTGTGTCCAACGTGAGTAAGTAATTTAAGTGTGTTAACCTTTGCAAGGCTGCCAGCCCAGATGTCATTCCAAGCCACGTCCTCAGAGCATATGCAGGCCAGCTGGCTGGAGTGTTAACGGACATATTCACTCTCCATATCCCAGTCTGTTGTCCCCACTTGCTTGAAGATGTCCACCATTGTCCCTGTATCCAAGAAAGTGAAGGTAACTGAACTAAATTACTATCGTCACGTAGCACTCACTTGTCATTATAAAGTGCTTTGAGAGGCTAGTTAAAGACCATAATCACCATACCAAACACACTAGACCCACTACAATTCGCACATCGTCCCAACAGATCCACGGATGATGCAATAATAATTGCACTGCACACTGCGCTATACCACCTGGACAAGTTAAACAATTTAAAGGCAATGCTACCAAATACTAAATGAGTGTATGTAAACTTCTGACCCACTGGGAATGTGATGAAAGAAAGAACTCAATCAATCAATCAATCATTCTCTCTACTATTATTCTGACATTTCATTCTTAAAATAAAGTGGTAATCCTAACAGACCTAAAACAGGGAATTTTTACTTAGATTAAATGTCAAGTATTGTGAAAAACTGCATTTAAATGTAGTTTGCTAAGGTGTATATAAACTTCCGACTTCAACTGTATATTACTTTAAAAATATGAAAACGTTGGTTTTTAGTTCACTCAATGGTCATGCTGCAGATGGCCATTCCAACCCACCCCCTCAGTCTTTACTCTCCCTCCACCCAAATGAACATTTATTTATTCATCACTGCCACAGTTATGTATATAGTGCTATTTATTTGTATACCGTTTTTTTTATTACCATTTTCATAATTTGAATGTTGAAGCTCAAAGCCTAAGTTTTTCACTGTACACTGCAATCGCACCTGCAACCTTGTACATGTGACTATTAAAACTCTGAATTGGAATACATGGAAAGCGACAATACACAGCTAAGGATTATGCTCACAAATCTGACTGTACTTTAGCCAGAGAGAGGGAGTACTAGTACCAGTATGTATTTGCTTTTTGTGAAGTTGCAATAGTTGTGTGTCTGATGGCAGTGTGTTCCAGACATGGGAAGCTCTAACAGAGAAAGCAGTTTGACAAAATGTGCTTTTCCTTAAGGGAACTATACAGTTACCTCTCATGGCAGACTTTGTGAATCTGCTGCCATGGGTTTGGGTTTCTGTTTGACAAAAGCACTAAGTGGAGGGGGAGCCAGGCCATTTAGGATCTTGAATACAAGACATTGCAAAAGATTATCCCAACTCAGGAGCTTATGCATTCTGAGGATGTAACAGTGGTGATGGCTATCGGGCTTTCTATCAAGAACATTGAGAGCCTGATTGTAGACAGACCAAATGGGTTTTAATGTTGTACAGCAAACTTGGGCCCAACTAGTCAAGCAGTCTGTTAAGTGGGGGAGAATCATAGCTGTGAATGCCTTGAATTATGCTCTGCAGACTTGAGTGGTCTCTCTTGAAAACACTTCAAATCTCAATGGGATAAATAAATTAGGAACAAATAAAGGCATGGTTAAAAAGAGACTGGGGCGGGAGGGGGCTCTGTGCATAGATGCCAAAACAAAATAGGCATGCATGTACAAGGCCTAGCCCAAAGCATAAGCACCAAGAGTTACTTTATTTGGGACTCAAACATTCTATCATGTAGGGGTGGAGGACACCAACATTGAATCCAGGTGTGTTTGGACTTGGAGGTACCTTGCATGGACTCCAGACATCTCAATAACAAGACCCTGAATACTTCTGTTTTTTGGTCTCAGCATTGAAAGCAGCATGCATCACTTGCCCACAACAAAACACAGACTATCTTACAGCAGTGGTATGCTTCCAGTTATGACAAGATGAAACATGTTACTTTCTATCAACAGCAGCTACCAGTGCACTCTACATTAGCCATGATGTATTGAAATAATCAGTTAAATCAGTGTTTTGGCCATACACACTACCCGACCTTGCTAGGAATAGGCAGCGTGTGGGTGAGAGGAAATGCAGGTCTAGACCAGAAGCTATCACAGGCCAGGGCCCACATGACCTGCATTAGGAGGTCAACAACATAAAAGATGAAGATGTAACGCTGCCTTGATAAATCTGTAACCATGATTATATATGGGCATTATCAGCTTCCACCAACCCTGGCTGTTGGCCATGCATCGTCCCTGCCGGGAGAGACTGGGGACAGGAAGTAGACCTTTAGAAAGCCTCATTATTCACCCAGAGAAAGTGGACCAAAACAAAGCATTGATTGCACAGCATGGCACGTGTGGCATCATGCTACCAAGTCTGCCCACGACCCACCGTCTATGAAGAAAAGAAAGGCGAGACAAGGAGAGGGGGTGTTGTTCCCTCTGTGAAACCAAAAAAAAAAAAAGGTTTTACCAAGAAGCTACACCGCTCTTTGAAAAACCATACTACACAGTAGTGTGATCATATGCACCCACTCGCGTGTCTGCACATCATATGGCTGTGTGTGGCAAACCACTGAAGACAGAGATCAAAGCCATTGTGAGAATCATGCAGCTCCACAGCCAATGGTAGTGCATGAAGATATAAAAAATATATAACCTTTATTTAACTTGGCTAGTCAGTTAAAAACAAATTCTTATTTACAATGACGGTCTACCAGGGAACAGTGCCTTGTTCAGGGGCAAAACGACAGATTTTTACCTTGTCAGCTCAGGGATTCGATCCAGCAACCTTTCAGTTACGCCCAACGCTCTAACCACTAGGCTACCTGCCGACATGGAGAATTTATGAAGATGATTTATCTATACTGAATAATAATATAAAACGCAACATGGACAGTGTTGCTCCCATGGTCCATGACCTGAAATAAAAATATCAGCAAAAACAATACGAATTCATACACAAACTGCTTATTTAGCTTCAATTGTGGGCACACATTAGTTTATATCCCTGTTTGTGACCATTTCTCTTTCCCCAAGATAATCCATCCACCTGACAGGTGTGGCAAATCAAGAAGTTGATTAAACAGCATGATCCTTACCCAGGTGCACCTTGTGCTGGGGACAATAAAAGGTCACTTTAAAATGTGCAGTTTTGTCACACAATACAGACGTCTCAACTTTTGAAGGAGTGTGCAATTGGCATGCTGACTGAAGGAATGTCCACCAGAGCTGTTGCCAGAGAATCAAATGTTAGCTTGTGGTAGAGAAATTGTCTCCAACAATGTTTTAGAGAATTTGGCAGTACGTCCAACTGGCCTCACAACCGCAGACCACGTGTAACCACTCCAGCCCAGGACCTCTGGGGGCCTGTGCCATCCCTGGCACGTGAAATCCATAGATTAGGGCCTAATGAATTTATTTAGATTAAATTATTTCCTTATATGAACTGTAACTATAAAAATCTATGAAATTGTTGCATTTCTATTTTTGTTCAGTGTAATAAAATAAGTAAAGAAATCTGTTTTAAAGCCAATTTCCCAAGTGTTGATCATGTGTTTGAAAGGTGTTTACAGCTTGTTGGTTTTTAGGCTACATGTTAACCAAAACAAACTAAATCGAGCCCCCTCTAAGACCTCTCTGCTAACACTCCTTTACATTTTTTTGTGAAGCAAAATGTGTAGACAATTTGTTTTTTGAGCCATATGTCGTGCCGGTTCCGCAGTGTCTTAATCTAAACAGGAAGCCTGTCCGAACCTAGTCCTTGATCATGACTCAGTTCCATTACAATACACATAAGAGTCATTGGATGAAGGCGTTTTCTGTAGCGTGGAATTTTGTTAGGAGCTGCGACGCTTCGTCTGAACATTAACTGGCATCGCTTGCGGTACGGTTTTTGAAGCATAAGGACCTTATCTTTCATATCGGTGAGAAATTATTTCCAAAAAACAAAATGGTTAAACTGATACACACCTTTATAGGGTAAAGGTTCCCACACGGCCATATTTCCATGTTATAGCATTTGTTTATGGAAAACAGTGTGCTAATTAGCCATCTGTTTCTGAACACCTGTGTGTAAACTGAACACAGACGCCAAAAACGTCACCTGCAACAGTGTTAAGACAGTAAGTGTATTTGGCATTTGTGAAATTATTTTGATGTGATTTTTAAATTGAGGGATTTATGTTTCTAAAACTATACCGGAATTGAGATTCGATTCACGTTTAGATGGAGTAGGCTATTTGGCCGTTTTGGCTTCCAGGGCCAATTCTCTTTAAACTGAACATGCAAGTTCCTTGGACTAAGGAGTAACTTTAGGCTCCTTTAGTCCAATATTGGGCTAGTCCGAACCCCGTAAACAAGAGTATGGTCAGAATATATTCTGGCTAGACGCTTCCTGGGGGAAACCTGGTATGATAGCCAAACAATCTTCCTAGCACGTTTTAGCTTTAATGAGCTATCGGCAATCACATAAATGTTTACAAGTATTTGTCTCACGCGCCGAATATAACGGGTGTGTAGACTTGATCAGGAAATGCTTGCTTACATCCCTTCAACGATGCAGTTAAAATAATTACAAAAAAGTAACAATAGGAATAAGATACAAGAATGTAGGAATATACAGGGAGTACTAGTACCACATAAATGGGTATGAGGTATGTACATAAAATCAGGGTGAAGTGACTAGGCATCAGGATAGATAATATGTTTAGGAATAAAGAACGAACGGAGTAGCAGCTGCATATGAGTGTGAATGTGTGTCGGTGTGTGTGAGTGAGCATAAATACTTTCAGTCTAGGTAAGATCTTTACTTTAAGTAAACTTTACTCTAGCTACAGAGGAACAAATTGGGGAATACAGCAGGTAGCAGTAACCTTCCGTACCCAGCGTTTAAATAACTACATAGGAAAGACTAGATAAGAAACATTTTCGTTTACCTTTTACTAGAATCCACATGCTAACTAGTCAGCTTGCTACCAATACTACTTACTTTTGTGTCTGCCCACACCCCATGACTGTTTAGCGAGACTGGGGCTCCGAATTATTGCCCTTCCAGCCGACTTCAAAGCGTCCATGTCGTAATCCAAAATTGGGGCAAAAAGCCCAGAGTTTCGATTCTTGTCTCTCGAAGAGCTTGGTTTGTCACACTCTCCCAAACTTTTCCAGCGGTTCCCCCCCGCTGTTTCAAAGACAGCCCAGAATAGAAACATTATCATATTCGTCCCACTGGGCGGTGTTATGTAGCTAGCTATGTAAATTAACCGCATAATGTACGTGACGTATATTTGTGGAATATTTAACAGAGATTTGGATATAATGACGAGATGCTTATGTCTCCACTCTAACAATGGGATTCGTTGTCCACAGAGCGGAATGGCGGGCTGTCAAGCTCCCGCCTATTCCTCTCTTTGGATTGGTGGAAACATCTCCTTATTTAAACTACGTTTTTAATATTCGATGGGGGTGCCGTTTACCGACTGTATTCAATGGAGACGCTTGCTAGGCTCATGAATATGCATAAACAGTCTCGAACGCCCACAGGGGACAACTCCGATATGGTGGGGTTTTTTCACAGTTGCCCGGATGTCACGTGCATTACACTTATATCAGTACACTCATAACAACATAAGCGTTAATAATCTTATAATATACCAATTTATGTTTATCTCGACTAAATCCGACACTCATTGCCCCCCCCCCCTCACAAAAACTACTCACCTGCTTAATAATTAAGGACCTATTCAACGTGGACAGATTGGACAGATTTGGGCTCTCTTTCTACTATATCGCACGAGCAGCTCTTTCCGGGCCCTTGTTACTCGAGTAGGTGGTGCCTTCACTGTGACTGATTTTCCTATTCTTTTGAATAGTGAAGTTTATCAGAATATCAACAAAATAGACATAAATTACTGATTGATGTGTTAATAAGATGTTCATAAACTAATGTGGCTAAATAATTATTATGGACATGGTGAATATGTAAATCAATTAATACTGTTGCCATATATCATATCATATCATATCATATATATCTGACAGGACTCCTGTCATGGGCTACAATATTTGTCATCATGATGATGTGCACTGAACAGATGTTGGATTTCCTCTCAAATTACACATTCATTTGATAAATATTTCAACATTTTAGATTTTCTCTCAAGTTACACATTTCATATACATTTAAACCCGAGTGAGTACCCCCCTCCCCCTGTGTAACCCAAGCCCCAATCTCCCTTGGTGCCATGACAGCCAGGCCATCATATAAATGGCCAGACAGCTGCTGGTGAAAAAACAAAGCCAAGCCAGTTCCAGTGAGCCTTTGCTCCATCACCATAGACCCCAGCTCTCAGCAAGTCCCTCCAGACTACACTGTTTCTGGCACACTCTGTGTGACATGATCACCTGTCTGAAGACAGAACTGTGTTGAAAGGACTCCCTATGGGACTCTTGGGTGTCATACACCCTCCCGGGCCATAACAAAAGCTCTTCTCCCCTAGATGGTTGTTTTTTGTCAATATAAATATTTTGAGTTGGCTCTGATTGAATCTGAATAATGAAACTGTTCCACACATGAGTTATGACCATCTCCACTTTGCATTTTTCAAATATCTTTCGTGAACCAACATCCATGATACACCGAACAAAAAAGTAAACACAACATGGTCCCATGTTTCATGAGCTGAAATAAAATATCTCAAATGTTCCATATACACAAATATCTTATTTCTCTCTTTTGTGCACAAATATCTTTAAATCCCTGTTAGTGACCATTTCTCCTTTGCCAAGATAATCCCTCTACCTGACAGGTGTGGCATATCAAGAAGCTGATTAAACAGCATTATCATTAAACAGGTGCACCTTGTGCTGGGGACAATATAATGCCATTGTAAAATCTGCAGTTTTGTCACACAATCTCACAGATGTCTCAAGTTTTGAGGGAGCATGCAATTGGCATGCTGACTCCAGGAGTGTCCGTCCACCAGAGCTGTTGCCAGATGAGAAATTAACATTAAATTACCTTAAGCCGCCTCCCTCGTTTTAGAGAATTTGTCAGTATGTCCAACTGGCCTCACAACCGCAGATCATGTGTATGGTGTCGTGTGCGAGAGCGGTTTTGAATCTAAACGTTGTGAACAGAGTTCCTCATGGTGCGGTTATGTTATGGGCAGGCATAAGCTACGGACAACGAACACAATTGCATTTTAACGATGTCAATTTGAATGCACAGAATTACCGTGACGAGATCCTGAGGCCTATTTTTTAAGCTACCTGCGACCAACATGTGCATATCTGTATTCCCATGTGTATTCCCATGTGAAATCCATAGATCATTTGTTTTAATTGACTGATCCTCATATCAAATCAAACTTTATTTGCCACATGCCATGAAAACAAGTTTAGACTTTACAGTGAAATGCTTACTTACAAACCATTAACCAACAGTGCAGTTTAAGAAGAAGAAAATATTTACCAAGTAGGCTAAAATAAAAAGTAACAACATAAGAATAACAATAACAAGGATATATACAGGACACGCCGGTACTGAGTCAGTGTGCAGGGGTACAGGCCAGTTGAGGTAATCTGTACATGTAGGTGGGGGCGAAGTGACTATTCATAGGTAACAAAAAAACAGCAAGTAGCAGCAGTGTACAAGAGGGGTGGTGTCAATGTAGATTGACCGGTGGCGATTTTTATGAATTGTTCAGCAGTCTAATGGCTTGGGGGTAGAAGCTGTTCAGGAGCCTTTTGGTCCTGGACTTGGCGCTCCGGAACCGCTTGCCGTGCAGTAGCAGAGAAAAGTCTAGAACTTCGGTGACTGGAGTCTCTGACAATTTTTATGGGCTTTCCTCTGACTCCGCCTATTATATAGGTCCTGGATGGCAGGAAGCTTGGCCCCAGCAATGTACTGGGCCATTCGCACTACCCTCTGTAGCGCCTTACCGAGCAGTTGCCATACCAGGCGGTGATGCAACCGGTCAGGATGCTCTCGATGGTGCATCTGTAGAACCTTTTGAGGATATGGGGGCCCATGCCAAATCTTTTCAGCCTCCTGAGGGGGAAAAGGTTTTGTCGTGCCCTCTTCACGACTGTCTTGGTATGTTTGGACCATGATAGTTTGTTGGTGATGTGGACACCAAGGAACTTGAAACTCTCGACCCGCTCCACTACAGCCCCGTCGATGTTAACGGGGGCCTTTTCAGCCCTTCTTTTCCTGTAGTCCACAATCAGCTCATTTGTCTTGCTCACATTGAGGGAGAGGTTTTTGTCCTGGTACCACTGCCAGTTCTCTGACCTCCTCCCTTTAGGCCGTCTCATCGTTGTCGGTGATCACTACCACTGTTGTGTCGTCAGCAAACTTAATGATGGTGTTGGATTCGTGTTTGGTCACACAGTCGTGGGAATACAGAAGGGGACTAAGTACACACCCCTGAGGGGCCCCAGTGTTAAGGATCAGCGTGGCAGACGTGTTGTCTACTCTTACCACCTGGGGGCGGCCCGTCAGGAAGTCCAGGATCCAGTTGCAGAGGGAGGTGTTTAGTCCCAAAGTCCTTAGCTTAGTGGTGAGCTTAAGATTGTGGAGTGCGATTGAGATTGCGTCATCTGTGGATCTGTTGGGGCGGTATGCGAATTGGGGTGGGTCTATTGTGTCCGGGAGGATGCTGTTGATGTGAGCTGTATGAACTGTAACTCAGTAAAATATTTGACATTGCTGCATGTTGCGTTTTTATATTTTTGTTCAGAATAGATAAGATCCTTATGTTGTACCCCAGCAAAAGGTGCACTTTCCACATTTAATTTCCTTGAGTTAACACCAGTCATCACCTATTCACATTGTGCACTCAGGGGTTTGGAATTCAAAATATCCAGCAGTTCCAGATTTCAAAGGAGATGACATGCCACAGATAAAGAAATAGTTCTACAATGTAGTGTTCCCAGGTGCATTAGCATAACTTGGTTTGAAATAGTACAAATGACAGTATCCTAGACTTTAAAGCAAAAAGATGAATGGTATTTATATTTTTCATTATCAATTCATTCAGCATTGGAGGAAAGAAAGTGATCCAAGACAGGTTCAAGTGAGTAGGTCAATTTTAGATGTGTGCATTGTTAGATATTACTGCACTGTTGGAGCTAGAATTACAAGCATTTCTCTACAGCGGCAATAACATCTGCTAAATATGTGTATGCGACCAATAACATTTGATTTGACGTAGGCAGCCGCTGAAGGCACATATTTGATATGAAAATGCAGCCAACTCTTGCTCTGCTGGCAGGGGGAACATGTGTGAAATAATTATTCATGTATAATGAATGTACTACCTAACTATAATTCATGCACATCATGTTTGTTTGACAGTTTGATAATATCAATCTTGGCCAGTCTTAAAAATCAGTTGTGGTGAGCGAGTGTCTATCCACAGGAGTACTGATTGTCCCCCACGTAATTCACACCAATGGCCTCCTATATTACATCCCCATTGCCAGCACAGTAGATATCTATTTAATAGCAGACAATAGAAATAAATCAAAATGCTGAGCTAAATTTGCATTGCATAATGGCTTCATGATTTGTTTACTGTATACTTTGCCAGATTCAGATTGCTTGAAAAGACCCATTTTAATCTGTCAAATCTGAATGGTCGATGTGCCAAATTGAGACGTTAATTTGGAACAAAGCACTCAGGATTAAATGTATGCAATTAATTATTTTTCTGCAGATTTATGCCTGATAGGGCGCCTCTGTGAAATTGCCAAATATGCGTGGTTTGGGGGGCCTCTACGCCTTGCAGTGTGGAATGCCCATGCAACTCAGCTGAGTGGGTGCAACAATCTCCAAAACCGGATCCATGTGTTTGTCAGCGTATTTGGATACAAAGCATTTGAGGGAATTCTTTGTCAAAGCCATACTTCATCTTAAAAGGGTTAATTGAGAGCAACATCTTGAAGAACCTGAAATACAAAAATCGAAGTGAACAAACAGGCAGCCCCTATTGTTTCCATTTACAGTTCCGTTATTTAGAAATCGTTGGCCGAGAGGTCATTCTATTTCTAAAAGGCTCTAGTGATTATTTCACTGTGGCGCTCAGACAGCCAAAGATGTGGATAGAGAATACAGAGGGTTCAGTGATAGAAGAAAACAGGGCAGCGGGTTTAAGTGCTCAGACTGGTCTGGGGATTAAGGTAATCAATATATGGCGACCTCTGCCATTTACCATCTTATGTGTCCCAGGCTTGGCTGAACAGCGGCAGCTAGTTCATTAGCTGTGATTGGATTTCATTTTAGAGTGAACCCCCACAACAACAAAAAAGCTGAGGACCAGAGGCTTTGTAGAACTGAAGAGATGGATACTGCCTCCTAGTGGGAGTGAGATGACCGTAACATTTAATTGCTCTTTCTGACTTAACTCTACTGCCTGATGATGTTTAAGAATTATGTCATAAAGGACAAGGAAAGGAACTCCCGACTGAACATCTGCAAGAAAATAATTTATTCCTTGTAAACCTCAGTGTTCGAGCCTAGCCGAGGTCAGACTTGGGGAGAAACAGAGCAATGACTGGGCATAATTAAAAATAAATACATGTTTTTATACTTTCAACATCAGTTGAAGGACCAATTGACTAAACTAATCTGTAGAAAAAGTTTCCATATACAGTAGGTTATAACCACACAAATTACCATTTCAGATGACAGCAAACCACATCAGGCTCAAGCTATTCCTCCATGCAGGGAAGGAAAATGACGGGAATGATGAAGGTTAAATCAAATGTAAAAAACAATACCAAAGAAATTGTTGACTGTTCTTAACACCTATGTCCCAGGCAGTAGCCAATACTGTAACATTTACAAAGCTTTCAACTACGTAAACAGTCTACTACAAACAGGTGAGCAGTTTTCCCACCTGCTTGACATACTTTAGACAAGTCAGAGGAGAATGAATGTCAAACACGTCAACCAATGTCTTTGCAGTATATTCCTAGAAAACAATCAATCCTTTCTTGGCAAATGGGCTGAAGTTGAGTATTCTGCAATAAAAGGAGATTTATCATGCAGAATTCTGTGAAAAAAAGTAACGTTCATTTCCAGAGCCTTATTTCTTGTTTCTTGTAACTTACACACACACAGGTCAGAGAGACACACAACATCCATCAACGGTGGAATTTTAACCGTGCAATTAAGTCAAAACAATAAAAACATAAGTAGGGACAATAGTTAAACAGGAGTTTCCAGTAGAGAGATGTGTTATAGTTGGATGCAGTAGACTCCCATGCTGGGAGCCTGTTTGGAGTAGACTTCGTAGTAACGTTACCATATTAGACCATGAGTGGCCATATTGTCAGAACTGTTGAGATTGTAGGTGGGCTATCTTTTCTGAACCTATAGTTAGGGTCCAGGTTATAATTGTATGTGGTTGGAAAGCCCTGTACTTCAGTCCTTTCTAGCATAGCAGGCTACTAACTCCCACCACTGAGGTTCTGAATCAAGGCCCTGTGATCATGACAAGTTGCGAAAGACTATTGAGCTTAAAGAGAAGGCATATCATTAATTCTCTTAATACAGCCTTTGCTTAACACTTTTGGAAAGTATTGTAGAAATTAGGGTGCTTTTTGGGAAATACATTTAATTTTGTAGATGATACTCAACATTTGGAGTTGTTGAGGATGGTTTACGTTGACAGTAGTTTATCCCTTGTTATTCTAACATAACATCTTGGTACAGCTCTATTCTCATCCCAGTGATTTTTTTTATTCAACTTTGTGGTAAGATCAACAAGTAAATAGGAGACCACACAATCCACTTTCAAACATAATAGAACCAATACCACAAAACCCCAAGAACAGCCAATGGAACGTTCAATTTGGTCTGATATTCACGACTGAAAAATACCATTGACAAAACAGGGCTAGAGTCCATACCAATGTACAGATTGTAGAGTCCTACCATATAAACAAAAGGGTATCCGCCCTCAGCAATCAGAACTTCCAACATGGAAATATGGGTGAGCACTCCTGCTAGCAGAGATCCACATCACAGATTTTAAATTAATAAAACCAACACCAGAATTAACCAAGACCAGAGACCAAGTAACAGGTGGAGTAGAAGGGGGAACTGAAACATCCTACATAAGCCCAATTCTGTAAGGTTTCACTAGACATTTACCAAAATAAAAAACTGGTTTACATGTGATGTCCCTTAGTCTTCTAAAATAAAAACTACAATAAATAGTCACAATACAACATATTTCGGATCTGACAAGGAAAAACAAGTCCCAGACCCCTTCCAAGCAGATCTGGAGGTCGGCTTAAAAAAAAGAAAAAAAAAAAGAGAATGACGGGTTGGAGGAAGCGTTCACTTTTTGAGTGGCTGGTAGATGGAGGCATTAGGGTCCATGCCAGAGGGACTTGTGTCCATGAACTTGGAGGAGTAGTGGGGGGCCATGGGAGTCATGTTGCTGCTGTCAGATGTGTAGGAGATGCTGGGCATGACAGCCATCACCTCAGCTATCTTCTGCTTCAGGTCCTTGATCTCCTGGTCCTTCTGCAGGATCTGACCTGAGACAGACGCACACAAAATGTCAGATAAGACATTCATGTCATGCAATCTATTCTACATCAATCACATACAGTAGGAAATAGGTGTGACTGAGGCAGTACTGCAGAGAGGCTAGACCCAAGCTAGACACTGACCTTGTGCGATCTCCAGCTGTCTCTTGGCATCACCCAGTGCTGAGAACAGGTCCAGTTTGATGCGGGTCTCTGCAGACAGGCTGTTCTCCAGGTGCTGGGTCTTTTCCTGCATGGCCGACAGCGCTGACATCAGCACTTCTGTGTCCTTCTCATTCTCCTTGTACTTCTGGAGCTCCTGAGGGGGAAGAACACATCACTCACTATAAGTGACATTGTCTGTGTGCCAGTGTACAGCAGGTGTGAATGAGTCATTTTACAGAGTTACAGTTCATAGAAGGAAATCAGGCATTTGAAATAAATTCATTAGGCCACAATATGGATTTCACATGACTGGGCAGGGCCATGGGTGGGCATAGGTTCACCCACTTGGGAGCCAGGTCCACCCAAATCAGAATTAGTTTTTACCCCATAAAAAGGGCTTTATTGCAGACAGAAATTCTCCTCAGTATTTCTGGACCAGGACATGTCACACACTATGGAATGCCCTTAGACCTAGTCTTCTTAAATAATTAGGGCTAATATTGGGCTAGAGTCAACATTTTAGCTACCTTAACCAAACATGTTCTTGACATCCTGTTTTCAACAAAACATACCCCATCTCAACTGAACCTCACCTGCACGGTCATCTCCAGCTCTCTGAGCTGGTCTTCTTTGAGCTTGATGTCCATGGTTAGTTTCTTACACTCCGTCTCCAGCTCCGTGACCCGCCTCCTCATTGTATCTGTGCACTCCCCCCTGTGGAGCAGACAGAGAGAACTCAACTAAACGCAGATGTATTTATGAAATAGTTGTGAATATCTCTGGAGCCTATACCTGGATGCGGCTGCTAGTGCGACGGTTCTGGCTGCGGTGGCATCCTCCAGCTTCTTGCGTTTCTTCTCATCTGCAAGTTGTTTCTCTGCGTTGGCGTGGCCCTCCTGCTCAACTTTCAGCCTCTTTTCCAGCTGGCCCATGGTCTGCTTGTCCTTCTGCTTGGCCTGGATGGTGTTATGGAGTCTGCACACACACATCAGCCACAGACCATGCAGCACCATGCTAGCCAGCAGCCAGTGAGATTCCATTCCACCCCCAATGTGTGCATGCGCACTCTTAACAGTACTAAAAGGTAGTCATTTTCATCATGAGTGTAAGTTAACCGTGTGTGGAGATGGTGAGAGGGCAGGATGGCTGAGTTTGGTAACCAAGTAAACTTTAAATAATATCTTTGCACTTTCGTAATCCTTAGCCTAGCATCCTTTGCCTAGCTTTGAGCATAGCCAACAGAGCTATGTGCACCAGTCTCCACCAACAGACAGAACGAGTGAAACAGACTCTCTTGAGCGGCAATAGGAAAACGCTGGTGGTTAGGGGCAGGCTGGGAGGGCCTACATGTCACCTTTTAATTGCACAGGATAATTAACACCCATAACCACCGAGTTTGTGTCTGTATGTACATGCTAACTACCATATTAGGGTGGTCTTATGTAATGCTCCTTATCAAGGACACCCGGGAGTCCCCAGCTGGTCAGTGATTACTTAATTGGCCAATTAAAGCAGATGCATTAGTGCTCTCTCTGCTGCCGTGATATGAAGCAGACAGGATCCCATCTATAAACTTCACTATGACCAGTCCTCACACCAGAATTATTTGTATTTCAGACTAGCATTTTGACATGGACATTCCAAGTTCAGTCCTGGGTTTTCAAGCAGTGATAACCTTTAGGTCTGAACTAGGTCCCCTGAGTTTTTCCTCACTGCATTACCCCGACTAGGAAAAACCTCAAGTGCTATTGGAAGTATGGAGTAGGAAATTCACTTCAATGACCAAGTTGGACCATTGTGTGTTACCCGAGTTGCGACATTTCACATTTTCAACCAGAAGATGGCATCCTTTTTTGACAATTACAAACTTATCAATGGGAATAATGTAGAATGTTTGACCATATTGTCAAAATTAAGCAAGCTACCTAACTTTATTAGCAGCGCTAGCCCCACTGGTCCCAGCAGGTGATCAGATCCAGTGGTCAATTCCTAACCTGCCCACTCACTTGTTCTGCAGCAGCTCGTTCTCCTGGCGCAGCTGGCCCAGCTCAGAGCGGATGGAGCGCTCAGCGCTGCCAAGGGAGCCGATCTGACTGCGCAGGTCCTGCTCCACCTGTCTGCTGGCCTGAAGGTCTGCCTTCAGCTTCTTCACATCCTGCTCCAGCCTGCAGTGGTAGAGGGGGAAAGAAAAGAAAATGAGGAAGGGATGAATAGAGAAGGATGAGAAAGAATTTGATAAAGATTCAGTGTATGCGTTATGCAGAAACTATAGGTTTTGGATCATCCACAATTCCTTTCTCCAGGCTTTGGTAAAGGTTTATATTTGTTTCATCTGCTCATAAGACTGTTTTAGGGCCATCTTTGTACTCAACTCTTTTCTGTGGAGTGCTGCTGCGTAGAGGTTTGTATTTGGCTGTGGCCTAAGTATTACGGCTGTCAAAGCCTCCTGCTGATGGCATATTCGCCTTCAGCCCTCCATTCTGGCCTTTGGCCTGTCCCTGACAGTTGTTTTAGTGTTTGTCTGTCGTCAGTTGTTTTCCTTAGCCAATCAGGTCATTGCCGATTGATATAGTCAGCGTTTTGATATTCCAAATTGTTGATTAAGCTGTAACCATTTAATTATGTGTGGTTCTGAATTGATGAAATGTCTCCTCTTTGCACTTTAAAATTACTTATTTTTCTTTCATACTAGACACAGCTTTTGTCTTTACAAGTGTACAATCAATTCAACACTAACCAGTAAGAAAACACCCTTCAGCCAAAAGTGTATACAGCAAAAATTTCAACTAAGCCTATAGGCTACTGTCTAGGGCTGGGACTATACCAGTATGGCGATACTTGTTTCCTTGCCACGATACTAACAAAACAAAGCTGATTTAACTTTTAGGAAAACGGCCCTAATGTTGGAAACAAACATATTATCCAGTCACATTTATTTTCCAAGCTATAGAACACATTTGATATACACAGCAGGTTATTGAAAGAGCAAAGAGTTAGGTCTGCTTTGCGGTTCCATTTTTGCCATGGAAAAAATATTGCAATACTGGTATCGTCACAGCCCTACTACTGTCCAAATAATGTAGGCAGGGAAGCCCCAAGTCTGAGTGTGGCAAAAGCAGGGCACACATGTTACCATGACAACTTGCCACAAACACCATCATTCATTTGACTTTCTGCTGATTTCACCAACAACCTTACACCCCCACTCACACCAATGTGTCTGTACAGCACCATCACACACCCAGTTGTACAACTAAAGAGCCAAAAAAGTCAGACATACAACTCAATGTTCTCATTTTCAGCCAGCATAAGTTTGTGGCAAACCATAGATTGTAATAGTCCAACTTTCTTACAACCCAGTCCAATGATATCACAGCTGAAACAGCTCTACTTAACGCCTATCTATGTGCAGCATGGTCCGTTTGAGGTCAGGGACTGTGGGATCTGATAAAAGGGAGGAACCCTTCATGCACCAGCAAGTTACTGATACTTTGGCCTGAAAATGTGAGAACTGTGACATCCAGGCAGGAGTTACTCCTGTTAATACATTAGTGTTGTCACAATACCAGTATCGCAACACTAGGAAGTAAGGAAGCAAAGGCAACAAAAACATTTAGCAATTTCATGAGGAAAATGTTGGGGGAAAATAGCCTTGTCACCCAGAATCAAATGTGTTTATTTTGCAAGCTATAGCTCACATTATTTTAGAAAAGTAGGTTTTAGAAGGACCAGAGTTTACTCTGCTTCGTATTTCCTTTTTTGCCAAGGGTTTAAGATAAAAAGAAACAGAATAGGGCTAAGACAGGCAAAATCCTAAAAGAAAACCTGGTTCAGTCTGCTTTCCAGACACTGGGAGGCAAATTCACCTTTCAGCAGGACAATAACCTAAAAAACAAAGAAAAATATAGAGAGTGGTACTTAGTATTTGCCCCAAACATAACACTTTGTAATCAGAACAAAAGGTTTAATTGCCTTGCCACATTTTTGCCATATTACTTTAGTGCCTTGTTGCAAAAAGGATGCATGTTTTGGAGAAGAAAAAAAACAATTCTGTAAAGGTTTCCTTCTTTTCACTGTCAATTGGGTTAGTATTGTGGAGTAACTCAAATGTTGGGCCGTCCTTAGTTTCCTCCCATCACAACCATTAAACTCTGTTTTAAAGTCATCATTGGCTTCATGGTGAAATACCTGAACTGTTTCCTTCCTCTCCGGAAAATGAGTTAGGAAATCTTCGTAGTGACTTGGTGTATTGATACACCATCCAGAGTGTAATGACTAACTACACCATACCCAAAGGGATATTCAATGTCTGCATTTTACCCATCTACCAATAGTTTCCATTCTTTGTGAGGCATTGAAAAACCTCCCTGATCTTTGTAGTTGAATCGCACTGTTTGAAATGTACTGCTCGACTGAGGAACCTGACAGACAATTGTATGGGTGGGATACAAAACTTAGGTAGTCATTAAAAAATCATGGGTAACACTTATTTCACAGAGTCCGTGCAACTTATTGTGTGACCTGTTAAGCAAATGTTTACTACTGAACCCATTTAGGCTTGCCATAACAAAGGGGTTGAATACATTGTCTTAAAACATCTTTCATTTTTAATTAATTGGTCAAAACTTTAAAAAAATAAAAAAAAATAAACATCATTACACTTTGACATTATGGGGTATTAGGTGTAGGCCAGTGACAAAATCTCAATTTAATCCATTTTAAATTTAGGCTAACACCAATGTGGAAAGGGGTGTGAATACTTTCTGAAGGCACTGTAACTGATTAATGCTTAATATATGATAACGACAACTTATACTGGTACTGGCAAGGACAGACAAATGTCACACGATTTTGGACAAATCCGTCAAGACACCAACCATGAGAATGGGTTAAACATAGGCTTTAAATCAACTGGTGAATTTAATTGAATATAGCTATGATCCCCCATTATATCTTAACTTCTCTAGGGTAGGGGGCAGCATTTGGAATTTTGGATGAAAAGCATGCCCAAATTAAACTGCCTTCTGCTCAGGCCCAGAAGATAGGATATGCATATAATTAGTAGATTTGGATAGAAAACACTAAAGTTTCCAAAACTGTTCAAATAATGTCTGTGAGTATCACATAACTGAGTTGGCAGGCGAAAACCTGAGAAATCCATTCAGGAAGTTGGATTTTTTTTGTGTCGTTTTCTATTCAATGCCATTACAGTATCCATTGACTTAGGACTCAAATGCAGTTCCTATGCCTTCCACTAGATGTCAAGTCTTTTAGAAATTGTTTCAGGCTTGTATTCTGAAAAATGAGGGAGTAAGAGCAGCCGTGTCAGAGCTTTTTCATGCGCGACCGAGAGAGTGCCTTTCTTGTTTACCTTTTATATTGACAACGTTATTGTCCGGTTGAAATATTATCGATTTATTTAGGCTAAAAACAACCTGAGGATTGAATATAAACATCGTTTGACATGTTTCTATGAACTTTACAGATACAATTTTGATTTTTTTGTCTGCTTGTTGTAACTATGTTTGAGCCTGTGGATTACTGAAGAAAACGCAAACAAAACGTAGGGAAAAAAAACATTTTTTCTTTTTGTATCATCTTTAAAATGAACGATAAAACAAAAATTCAGATAGGATGATGGGGACCATTTCAGTGAAAAATATAAGAGGGCAACAGTATATGTGCAAAGTTTCAGAATGATAACTTCCAAAATGTGTGCTACATGACATTTATCATGAAGTCACCCAGGTGTCCCACACAAGTAGCCCAAATGTACCCAAGTGGCCAAATTGGTGAAGGTATACATTTTGAAACAAATAACTATATACAAAATGCCAAAATGGTATTCTAACACACCACCCCCCCAAAAAAATGAAAAAAAATAAAATAAAAAATGAAAAAAAAATAGATACACATTTACAAAATAACATGGGTAACTATTTACACACTTTCAATATTTGGATGACCCTCAGTCCTCTATCAAATCAAATCTATTTATATAGCCCCAGCCTAAAACCCCAAACAGCAAGCAATGCAGGTGTAGAAGCACGGTGGCTAGGAAAAACTCCCTAGAGAGGCAAAAACCTAGGAAGAAACCTAGAGAGGAACCAGGCTATGAGGGGTGACCAGTCCTCTTCTGGCTGTGCCGGGTGGAGAGCACAGTGGTTGTAGAGGGTGCAACAGGACAGCACCTCAAGAGTAAAAATGAACAGTTTAGGGTTCCATAGCCGCAGGCAGAACAGTTGAAACTGGAATAGCGGCAAGGCCAGGTGGACTGGGGACAGCAAGGAGTCATCATGCCAGGTAGTCCTGATGCATGGTCCTATGGCTCAGGTCCTCCGAGAGAGAGAAAGAGAGAATTAGAGAGAGCATACTTAAATTCACACAGGACACCGGATAAGACTCCCATTCGGAGTCAGTGTCACTGTGAAAGAAAATGTTCAGTTAGAATAGTTTCACATATGAGCCCTGTATCAACAGGTATAATGAACAGATATATAGAGAGTTGAAGGTTGAATATATTATTATTACCTGCTAGATCTACTGTCTCTTTTATATTATGACATTTCAGCTAGATCTACTGTCTCTATTATATTATGACAGACCAGCTAGATCTGTCTTTATTATATTACTGTCTTTATTATATTACAACAGACCAGCTGTATCTACCATTTCCATTTCACTTTGGCTATTGATGTGGTCCTGCACTCTCCTCAACAGCCTCAAATAGGCTATTTCATGTGGGTTGGGGTGGGGCGGCAGACACACGTGTCGGCGTCGGCAATCCGCCGACAGAGATGGCCGCCTCGCTTTGCGTTCCTAGGAAACTATGCAGTTTTTTGTTTTTTTACGTGTTATTTCTTACATTGGTACCCCAGGTCATCTTAGGTTTCATTACATACAGTCGAGAAGAACTACTGAATATAAGAGCAGCGTCAACTCACCATCAGTACGACCAAGAATATGACTTTCGCGAAGCGGATCCTGTGTTCTGCCTTTCACCCAGGACAACGGAATGGATCCCAGAAAAACCCCAAAAAAACGACTTTGTAAAAGAGGGAAACGAAGCGGTCTTCTGGTCAGACTCCGGAGACGGGCACATCGCACACCACTCCCTAGCATACTTCTCGCCAATGTCCAGTCTCTTGACAACAAGGTTGATGAAATCAGAGCACGGGTAGCATTCCAGAGGGACATCAGAGACTGTAACGTTCTTTTCTTCAGGGAAACATGGCTCACTGGAGAGACGCTATCGGAGTCAGTGCAGCCAGCTGGTTTCTCCACGCATCGCGCCGACAGAAACAAACATCTTTCTGGTAAGAAGAGGGGCGGGGGCGTATGCTTTATGGTTAACGAGACGTGGTGTGGTCACAACAACATACAGGAACTCAAGTCCTTCTGTTCACCCGATTTAGAATTCCTCACAATCAAATGTCGACCGCATTATCTACAAAGGGAATTCTCTTCGATTATAATCACAGCCGTATGTATTCCCCCCCAAGCAGACACATCGATGGCTCTGAACGAACTTTATTTGACTCTTTGCAAACTGGAATCCACATATCCTGAGGCTGCATTCATTGTAGCTGGGGATTTAAACAAGGCTAATCTGAAAACAAGACTCCCTAAATTGTATCAGCATATCGATTGCGCAACCAGGGCTGGCAAAACCTTGGATCATTGCTATTCTAACTTCCGCGACGCATATAAGGCCCTCTCCCGCTCTCCTTTCAGAAAAGCTGACCACGACTCCATTTTGTTGCTCCCTGCCTACAAACAGAAACTAAAACAAGAAGCTCCCGCTCTGAGGTCTGTTCAACACTGGTCCGACCAATCTGATTCCACACTCCAAGACTGCTTCCATCACGTGGGCTGGGATATGTTTCGTATTGCGTCAGACAACAACATTGATGAATACGCTGATTCGGTGAGCGAGTTCATTAGAACGTGAGTTGAATATGTCGTTCCCATAGCAACGATTAAAACATTCCCAAACCAGAAACCGTGGATTGATGGCAGCATTTGCGTGAAACTGAAAGCGCAAACCACTGCTTTTAAATCAGGGCAAGGTGACCGGAAACATGACCGAATTCAAACAGTGTAGCTATTCCCTCCGCAAGGCAATCAAACAAGCTAAGCGTCAAAATAGAGACAAAGTAGAATCGCAATTCAATGGCTCAGACACATGAGGTATGTGGCAGGGTCTACAGTCAATCACGGATTACAAAAAGAAAACCAGCCCAGTCACGGACCAGGATGCCTTGCTCCCAGGCAGACTAAATAACTTTTTTGCCCGCTTTGAGGACAATACCGTGGCACTGACACGGCCCGCAACCAAAACATGCGGACTCTCCTTCACTGCAGCCGACGTGAGTAAAACATTTAAACGTGTTAACCCTCGCAAGGCTGCAGGCCCAGACGGCATCCCCAGCCACGCCCTCAGAGCATGCGCAGACCAGCTGGCTGCTGTGTTTACGGACATATTCAATCAATCCCTATCCCAGTCTGCTGTTCCCACATGCTTCAAGAGGGCCACCATTGTTCCTGTTCCCAAGAAAGCTAAGGTAACTGAGCTAAACGACTACCGCCCCGTAGCACTCACTTCCGTCATCATGAAGTGCTTTGAGAGACTAGTCAAGGACCATATCACCTCCACCCTACCTGACACCCTAGACCCACTCCAATTTGCTTACCGCCCAAATAGGTCCACAGACGATGCAATCTCAACCACACTGCCCTAACCCATCTGGACAAGAGGAATACCTATGTGAGAATGCTGTTCATCGACTACAGCTCAGCATTTAACACCATAGTACCCTCCAAACTCGTCATCAAGCTCGAGACCCTGGGTCTCGACCCCGCCCTGTGCAACTGGGTACTGGACTTCCTGACGGGCCGCCCCCAGGTGGTGAGGGTAGGTAACAACATCTCCACCCCGCTGATCCTCAACACTGGGGCCCCACAAGGGTGCGTTCTGAGCCCTCTCCTGTACTCCCTGTTCACCCACGACTAGGTGGCCACGCACGCCTCCAACTCAATCATCAAGTTTGCGGACGACACAACAGTGGTAGGCTTGATTACCAAAAACGACGAGACGGCCTACAGGGAGGAGGTGAGGGCCCTCTGAGTGTGGTGTCAGGTAAATAACCTCACACTCAACAAAACTAAGGAGATGATTGTGGACTTCAGGAAACAGCAGAAGGAACACCCCCCTATCCACATCGATGGAACAGCAGTGGAGAGGGTAGTAAGTTTTAAGTTCCTCGGCGTACACATCACAGACAAACTGAATTGGTCCACCCACACAGACAGCATCGTGAAGAAGGCGCAGCAGCGCCTCTTCAACCTCAGGAGGCTGAAGAAATTCGCCTTGTCACCAAAAGCACTCACAAACTTCTACAGATGCACAATCGAGAGCATCCTGTCGGGCAGTATCACCGCCTGGTACGGCAACTGCTCCGCCCACAACCGTAAGGCTCTCCAGAGGGTAGTGAGGTCCGCACAACGCATCACCGGGGGCAAACTACCTGCCCTCCAGGACACCTACACCACCCAATGTCACAGGAAGGCCATAAAGATAATCAAGGACAACCACCCGAGCCACTGCCTGTTCACCCCGCTATCATCCAGAAGGCGAGGTCAGTACAGGTGCATCAAAGCTGGGACCGTTGTCAAAACAGCTTCTATCTCAAGGCCATCAGACTGTTAAACAGCCACCACTAACATTGAGTGGCTGCTGCCAACACACTGACAATGACACTGACTCAACTCCAGCCACTTTAATAATGGGAATTGATGTAAAATATATCACTAGTCACTTTAAACAATGCTACTTAATATAATGTTTACATACCCTACATTATTCATCTCATATGTCTACGTATATACTGTACTCTATCATCTACTGCATCTTTATGTAATACATGTATCACTAGCCACTTTGTTTACATACTCATATGTACGGTGCCTTGCGAAAGTATTCGGCCCCCTTGAACTTTGCAACCTTTTGCCACATTTCAGGCTTCAAACATAAAGATATAAAACTGTATTTTTTTGTTTAGATTCAACAACAAGTGGGACACAATCATGAAGTGGAACGACATGTATTGGATATTTCAAACTTTAACAAATCAAAAACGGATAAATTGGGCGTGCAAAATTATTCAGCCCCTTTACTTTCAGTGCAGCAAACTCTCTCCAGAAGTTCAGTGAGGATCTCTGAATGATCCAATGTTGACCTAAATGACTAATGATGATAAATACAATCCACCTGTGTGTAATCAAGTCTCCGTATAAATGCACCTGCACTGTGATAGTCTCAGAGGTCCGTTAAAAGCGCAGAGAGCATCATGAAGAACAAGGAACACACCAGGCAGGTCCGAGATACTGTTGTGAAGAAGTTTAAAGCCGGATTTGGATACAAAAAGATTTCCCAAGCTTTAAACATCCCAAGGAGAACTGTGCAAGCGATAATATTGAAATGGAAGGAGTATCAGACCACTGCAAATCTACCAAGACCTGGCCGTCCCTCTAAACTTTCAGCTCATACAAGGAGAAGACTGATCAGAGATGCAGCCAAGAGGCCCATGATCACTCTGGATTAACTGCAGAGATCTACAGCTGAGGTGGGAGACTCTGTCCATAGGACAACAATCAGTTGTATATTGCACAAATCTGGCCTTTATGGAAGAGTGGCAAGAAGAAAGCCATTTCTTAAAGATGGAACTTGGAAAATTGAACTTTTTGGCAACAATGCAAAACGTTATGTTTGGCGTAAAAGCAACACAGCTGAACACACCATCCCCACTGTCAAACATGGTGGTGGCAGCATCATGGTTTGGACCTGCTTTTCTTCAGCAGGGACAGGGAAGATGGTTAAAATTGATGGGAAGATGGATGGAGCCAAATACACGACCATTCTGGAAGAAAACCTGATGGAGTCTGCAAAAGACCTGAGACTGGGACGGAGATTTGTCTTCCAACAAGACAATGATCCAAAACATAAAGCAAAATCTACAATGGAATGGTTCAAAAATAAACATATCCAGGTGTTAGAATGGCCAAGTCAAAGTCCAGACCTGAATCCAATCGAGAATCTGTGGAAAGAACTGAAAACTGCTGTTCACAAATGCTCTCCATCCAGCCTCACTGAGCTCGAGCTGTTTTGCAAGGAGGAATGGGAAAAAATGTCAGTCTCTCGATGTGCAAAACTGATAGAGACATACCCCAAGCGACTTACAGCTGTAATCGCAGCAAAAGGTGGCGCTACAAAGTATTAACTTAAGGGGGCTGAATAATTTTGCACGCCCAATTTTTCAGTTTTTGATTTGTTAAAAAAGTTTGAAATATCCAATAAATGTCGTTCCACTTCATGATTGTGTCCCACTTGTTGTTGATTCTTCACAAAAAAATACAGTTTTATATCTTTATGTTTGAAGCCTGAAATGTGGCAAAAGGTCGCAAAGTTCAAGGGGGCCGAATACTTTCACAAGGCACTGTATATACTGCACTCAATACCATCTACTGTATCTTGCCTATACCGTTCTGTACCATCACTCATTCACATATCTTTATGTACATATTCTTTATCCCTTTACACTTGTGTGTATAAGGTAGTAGTTTTGGAATTGTTAGTTAGATTACTCGTTGGTTATTACTGCATTGTCGGAAATAGAAGCACAAGCATTTCGCTACACTCGCATTAACATCTGCTAACCATGTGTATATGTGACAAATAAAATTTGATTTTATTTAAATGTTTATATATTGCTTCTAAAATAAATTTTAAAAAATCACAAATAATATTTTATATTATTAATTTCAAACAAGGGCATTAGCATGATAAGAACTTACCAGTCCAAAACGATGTCCTCTCCCGTTCAAAAAATATTCCTCCACAATCGCTAAATGAAGCATCCTACAACAATCTCTGTCTCACCTTCCCAATCAATTTATTCTAAAGTTGTGTGTACATCTGTATATCTAGACTTAGATTTAGCTTTCCCTGACTTAGTCGCCATAATGATTGATATATAAACAGCTGAATCTGGGCATTCACCAAACAAAACAGTGCGTAAATGCGTAGCTTCTTCCGGTAAGAAAATTCAATAGCGCATGACTCTCTTTACGCTGGAGCTTACTAGAGGGGTTGGTCTTACAACACATAAACATGGCATATTGCCGTTTAGCTCAGCTCATTGGCCATCTACCCAGCTAGATTTCAAGACGATCAGTAGTCATTGGGTTAAAAGACAGTCAATCAACGAAACAGCGGGCAAATCATTGGTGCACAATGATGTCATTACTTGTTGTCTTCAAATCAGTTTCTTTCAGTCAATACGTCCCGCGAAATGGCCCATCACGTTTGATTGTGTTACAAACAAACCAGTTGATTGCAGTGAAACCCAACATGACTGGAATAGTCACGTTCTGTGTGGGTTATTTACCTAGAATGTGTCAAATGGAATGAGACGGAATTCACGACACAAGCGGTTCACAAAATGTTTCGTGTTAGGCTATAAAAACAGATTTTATCAAACAAAAGATCATTCATTGTGTTACAATGAGCATTGGGATTGCAAACAGAGGAAGATCGTCAAAGGTAAACAATTTATTTTATTGCAGTTTGATTTTGTTACACCTGTGCTGGTTAAATAGTTGTTTTGTATGGGGCTCTATCCTCAGATAATCGCATCGTATTCTTTCGCAGTAAATCCTTTTTTGAATCTGACAACGCAGTTGGATTAGAAAGATTCTAGGCTTTCGATACAGGTGAGACACTTGTATTTTCATGAATGTTTAATATGACTATTTATGTAGCGACCACCGTATGTTGTGGAATTTCAGCCCGCTAGCGGGTTCCGTGCGCAGAGAGGTTAAACCTATATAAAATAGTTGTATCTTTTATGAATTTTTAATCTCACTGGATGTTGGCCAGGTGGGACGCTAGCATCCCACATACCCTAGAGAGGTTAACCTGTAGTGACACCCCATCCCGTGAACGGGACCGTTGTCATCATCCGACACTAATTAGCATAATGCAACGGACATAAATCTTCCTAGAAAATATTCCTATTCATGAAAATCAGAAGTGAAATATATTGGAACACAGCCTTTTGTTAATCACCCTGTCATCTCAAAATATGCTTTACAGCCAACGCTAGACAAGCATTTGTGTAAGTTTATCATAGCCTAGCATAGCATTATGCCTTGCTAGCAGCAGGCAACCTTGTCACGGAAATCAGAAAAGCAATCAAATTAAATCGTTTACCTTTGATGAACTTCAGATGTTTTTACTCACGAGACTTCCAGGTATACAGCCAAAGTTCATTTTTTCCCAAAATAGTATTTTTTGTAGACGAAATAGCTCCGTTTGTTCTTCACGTTTGGCTGAGAAATCGCCCGGAAATTGCAGTCACCACAACGCCGAAAAATATTCCAAATTAGCTCCATAATATCGACAGAAACATGGCAAACGTTGTTTAGAATCCATCCTCAAGGTTTTTTCTAATATCTATTCGATAATATATCCGTCGGGACAATTATTTTTTCACTAGGACCGATTGGAATAATGGCTACCTCTGTTTTCGCGAGAATCTCTCTCGGAGCCACCATATGACCACTTACGCAATGTGGCCGCCTACGGCTATTCTTCAACAGAAAGCAGCGCTTCCAAAACCTGGGGCACTTCCGTATTGGATTTTCTCAGGCTTTTGCCTGCAACATCAGTTCTGTTATACTCACAAACAATATCTTTACAGTTTTGGAAACGTTAGTGTTTTCTATCCAAAGCTGTCAATTATATGCATATTCTAGCATCTTTTCCTGACAAAATATCCCGTTTAAAACGGGAACGTTTTTTTTCCAAAAATGAAAATATTGCCCCCTAACACCAAGAGGTTAATGTAGTGTAAAAAAAAAATGGCAGATCAATGACTTAACAGCTGAAACAATTAGTCCAGTATTGGAAATCCTCAATGGTACTCTATTTTATAGAAAGACCCTCTTACCGTACAATCGCCTCAGGCTTGCTTAGCTGATTGTTAGGGATGCAGTTGTCTGTTGGATCCCTGTGAGAGCCTACTGCTGGACCCTTACCCACTGCACACTTCTGCTTCTTCCCCCAGGAAAAGGAGGAAGGGGCTGATAGGACACTGCCGTTGGTGGCGCAGTGTCTGCAGGGCAAGGAGTTGACTGCCGCGTTTCTGCTGGAGTTCTTGTAGTTTTTCGAGGATGAGGAGTTCTCCTCCTTCAGCAGCAGGTTCTCTGTGCTGCCCACCAGCTCTGTGGTGAGTCTCTTATTGTTCATATGGTTCTCCATGTACTCCATCTCCTGGAGTTTAGAGTCTACCGATGACGGCTGGATGCTGTTGTGTTGCTTTTTGGCCTCGCGGCCCTCTTTCCCTTTATCTCTGTACTCCAGCTCCGCCAGCATAGCTGCCATTTTTTTACTGGCGGGGGCGCCATTCTGTGAGACTGGGATGGAGTCTATCTCAGATATCCCTTTAGCTAATGCAGCTGAATGGAAGGTGGAAGTAAGAAAGGAGAGAATGGAAGTGAGATTAAACACATATTTGACCAACATCACTTGGACTGTGTCTGGAGCATCAGTTGTGTGCATCTCTCACCTTCCTCTGCCTCCCTTTCCTGTCTCTGGAGCATCTGTTGCTCTGGTGGCAGGGCCTGCAGCAAGAGCTGCATGTAGAACTCGTTCTCCTTCTGCACCACCTCCTGCCTTCTTAAGCGCATCTTATAGCTGACGTAGCTGTTGAATCCAAAGCCCAGCGTCACCACTGGGTAGCCAATGCTACAGAGAAATGGAAAGAGTTCAGGGGGGTAAGTAAGTTCAGACAACACATCACCAAGACAATGATTCACAAGTTGAAAAGCATAGGTGCTATGAAAAAAGCCTTGAGATGAAGATCACTCCGGAAAGTAAAGCTGGAAGAATGACTTGCCCTAATATCCTGCATTACTACATAACAGCTCAATTACAGTACATTATACAGGCTCAAATCTAAATCCACTCAAATGTCTTAAAAAATAGTATTTAGACTATAAATGTAGGTATTTTCAACCAAACAGTGGTGTATGACCTTGTAGAAATATTCCTTAAGCCATCTTAGAATATGTATGCTTTTTAATAATGCTACAGACTGAAACCAGCATGCACTCTCTGTCTCTCTTTGTGGAAAGTGGTGTCTGAGCTTGGGGGATATACAGACATCATTACTTGTATATTATGCTTAACAAGCGGAAATAATGTTATTTTCCGAGAGTCAAATGGGGCAGAACACTTCCCTCCTTGGCCTGTGGGTCTGAGACAGAATCTTAGTCCATCTTCCTCACAGATCCACACATGTAGCCTAGACAAAGATCCTGCCAGGGCTTGGACAAAACACTTAACTTACCAATGTGAAGCGAATGGGCGACACAAGTCGACATGGAAGAAGTTCTTCAGGTCTTTGAATCTGATGGCTGCCTCTATGTACACAAAGAGTATCCAAAGGGACACTGTGGGGAGACAGACCCCCCTCTCTGTAGAAGAAAAATATGTTTTAGAACAGAAAACTTATTTTTTAAATTATTATATGTGCAGATTTACTTCCTCTGAACATGAAACCAGAGGCTTACAGGGTGGTCAGTACAGCAGCCTCCCTCACCAGACAAAGAACAAACATCACAACAGCAGCAGAGTAGATCAGCTTTTGAGTGACGAAATGAGAGACACAGCCACAAAAGGGCAGCTTTTCAGTAGTGATAAGGAGAGGGGGATAGCTGTTACATTCTCCAGCAAGAAAAACAAAAGTTGCCGATCAAATAGAAGGGGGAACTAACAAAGAGTAACTGAAATCAACCAAAACAGGTGCGGTTTTAGGAGGGGTTCTGAAAGACAATCATGGGGTTGACTAGCAACAACAACTGGGACCCAAGACACCCACCAAGAGCGCCCACTACATTTGCCCAAGAAGAGGCAAACAAGATAAAAACCCACATCAAACTTAGACACAACAACTTAAAGGTGTTAACCCTCCACACCTCTCAAGACAACTGGAACACTGGGCCAGCCAAATTATTTCTGACTAACGAGATGACAAGCCAGCACAGGTGTAAAACATACTGCCTAGCGAGGTGACACCAATTGGTGCGCCCAACATGCAACCTCAAAATATAAATGGAAAAACCAAAGCCTGTAACAAATCAATATTATTGTTGGACAATAGAGGAAAAAAAATAATGTAGTATGAATTAAACTGAAAGAGTGGCTTAACCCTCCTGCTGGGTTCCAGTGAAATAGGACCCATTTACAAGTTCTCTCTGAAAGTTCATTTAATCTGATTGTCATAAGGTTCCATGACTGTCCACACAAAATACATTTAGATCATTTTCATAACATTTTGGGTGTTTTTATTTAACTTCTGTACACCTGTTGTGTTCCCGGTCAAAATGACCGGTCACTAGAAATTAATGGGTTAGACTACAATTAGTGTATACAATTGAGTTCAGGCACATGCCCATTCATCAGATGGAAAAACTTCCTCTCCCAGATCCCACATGCATGTGTGTTTGAGCGCACACACACACACACACACACACCTCACTGCCCTTCTTGGCTTCCATGGCAACCCCCACGGGAACCTTTCCCCAATAGAATCTTTCCCCCACGGGAACCACACCTGTTGGCATTCTCACAAACAAACAATCGCAACATTGTTTCAATAATATATAGAACTTTTCTAACAGCTCTGGTATATAAAGCTTTTTTGAGGCCTTGCTCACAATTCATTCTGTGACAGCACAATGACCAAATGATATACTGTATGTGAGGCTCTTGATCATATCTTTGATCATGACATTGGAGATGAGGAGAGAGGCCAGGAAACTGACAGTGAAGATGCATTAGAGGAGGAAGTGTCAGAAGTTGAAGACAACGCAGAATATGATCCAGACCAAGAGACAACCGATGTGGAACAATCCTGGAATGACGAAGAAGGCCCTGCTGAGGTTGTTACATTCCGGTCAAAGAATGGGAATTTGTCCTGGTCGTCATCCCCACCTGAGAGGAGAGGTCGGCTGAAAATGTTATCAGGATGATCCCAGGGCCCACGAGATACTCCATATCCCGGGTTGAATACATAAAATCCTGCCACTATTTAAAAAGGTGAAAGGGTTTCAAAACAAATGTCCTTGTTAAACTTTGACACAAAGTAGTCTGTGATAAATAGCACAATGTTTAATTTGAGTATTTATTATAGTCAACATAATCCATACATTATGTTTTTTTTTTACTCAAAAACGAGTTGTATGAGCTCAGGTCAATGTTTTTTTTTATTTCACCTTTATTTAACCAGGTAGGCCAGTTGAGAACAAGTTCTAATTTACAAACGCGACCTGCCCAAGATAAAGCAAAGCAGTGCGACACAAACACAGAGTTACACATGGAATAAACAAACGTTCAGTCAATAACACAATAGAAAGGTACAGTGTGTGCAAATGAGGTAGGATAAGGGAGGTAAGGCAATAAATAGGACGTAGTGGCAAAATAATTACAACTTAGCCGAATGTGCCAGTAGAGATACTGGGGTGCAAAGGAGCAAATAATAATAATAATAATAATAATAATAATAATATGGGATGAGGTAGTTGGATGGGCTATTTACATATGTGCTATGTATAGGTGCAATGATTGGATGGGCTATTTACATATGTGCTATGTATAGGTGCAATGATCTGTAAGCTGCTCTGATAGCTGATGCTTAAAGGTAGCGAGGGAGATATGAGTCTCCAACTTCAGTGAGTTTTTGCAATTCGTTCCAGTCATTGGAACAGAGAACTGGAAGGAAAGGCGGCCAAAGTAGGAATTGGCTTTGGGGGTGACCAGTGAAATATACCTGCTGGAGTGTGTGCTACAGGTGGGTGCTGCTGTTGTGAGCTGAGAGAAGATGGGGCTTAAAACTAGCAAAGACTTATAGATGACCTGGAGCCAGTGAGTTTGGCAACGAATTTAAAGCGAGGGCCAGCCAACGAGAGCATACAGGTCGCAGTGGTGGGTAGTATATTGGGCTTTGGTGACAAAACAGATAGACTGCATCCAATTTACTGAGTAGAGTGTTGGAGGCTATTTTGTAAATTACATCGCCGAAGTCAAGGATCGGTAGCATAGTCAGATTTACGAGGGTACGTTTGGCAGCATGAGTGAAGGATGCTTTGTTGGGAAAATAGGAAGCCGATTCTAGATTTAATGTTGGATTGGAGATGCTTAATATGAGTCTGGAAGGAGAGTTTACAGTCTAACCAGACACCTAGGCATTTGTAGTTGTCCACATATTCTAAGTCAGAACCGTTCAGAGTAGTGACGCTAGTCGGGCGGGCAGGTGTGGGCAGTGATCGGTTGAAGAGCATCCATTTAGTTTTACTTGTATTTAAGAGCAGTTGGAGGCCACGGAAGGGTGGATCAGAGAATCACCAGCAGCAAGAGCGACAATATTGATGTATACAGAGAAAAGAGTCGGCCCGAGAATTTAACCCTGTGGTATCCCCATAGAGACTGCCAGAGGTCCGGACAACAGGCCCTCCAATTTGACACACTGAACTCTTACCTGAGAAGTAGTTGGTGAACCAGGCGAGGCAGTCATTTGAGAAACCAAGGCTGTTGAGTCTGCCGATAAGAATGCGTTGATTGACAGAGTCGAAAGCCTTGGCCAGGTCGATGAATACGGCTGCACAGTATTGTCAATGAGGCCTAAAGGCCATGATTAGCAAATAGAAGTTTAAAACTTGTAATGTTCACAAGAACTTAAGTTGATAAAAAGATCTAACACAGCATTAGGTGATAATATATGTATTATTATGGATATATAACCAGCTATAAATGCGGTGGTCATTTTGGACCGGGAACACAGAATGAATTAACAGGAAACGAACACAACAGGAGGGTTAATAAGCCAAGTCATATCAAATGGAGACAATAGAACATTTGGGCTTCTATAACAATAAGACACCAGAGTGTCCTCTATAGACTTCAGCTATTGGCCCAGATCATCCACATTTTTTAAATGTTATTCTGACCGGACATTTTGCGCTGCTTTGGTGAGACTCTTAAGTCTGTCTACATTGTTCTCTTGCTTTGTGCAAATAACATTTATTGAAATGAGCAAAAGCAAAATATTGAATGAGCAAATTCTGATTGGAGTAATTGTTTGATTGTGATTTTTCACTTATCCTATTCAGACAATTAATCTATATTCTGGTTGTCTGCCTTTTTATTTTTTTTTACTTGCCCTGGACAAGCATTAATGTCAAAGCCTGATGTTGTGGTGTGTGCAGCAGGCGTTTGGGGTCTCTGCTCTACTGTGGCATTTGGTCTCGTCAGGAGTTCAATTTTACACCGAAGCCCAACATGTCCTGGTCAACAGGGGCTACTGCTAAATCGCACTGACACCTGTTACAGACATCCACAATCGCTTACGGACGCTGCACGGGATTCTGAGAAGTAAGCCGGCTCGTTGTAAACATAACACGCAGCATGGGAACGTGGAAGAAATCTGGTAACGCATGCTTCACACCCACTGCAGAGAAACACACACCTGTGTGTGTTCAGAGGATACTAGGAGAGCTTGTCAATGTAGGTCACTCAAGTTGAGTGTATTCGGAAAGTATTCAGACCCCTAAACTTTTTCCACATTTTGTTACGTTACGGCCTTATTCTAAATTGGATTAAATAGTTATTTTTCCTCAATCTACACACAATACCCCATTATGACAAATCAAAAACAGGTTGACATTTTTGCACATTTATTCAATTAAAAAAATAAACTGATATTACATTTACTTAAGTATTCAGACATTTTGCTCAGTATTTTGTTGAAACACCTTTGACAGCAATTACAGCCTTGAGTCTTCTTGGGTATGACACTACAAGCTAGGCACACCTGTATTTGGGGAGTTACTCCCATTCTCTGCAGATCCTCTCAAGCTCGGTCAGGTCTCTCCAAAGATGTTCGATTAGGTTCAAGTCCGAGCTCTGGCTGGGTCACTCAAGGACATTCAGAGACTTCTCCTGAAGCCACTCCTGCATTGTCTTGGCTATGTGCTTCGGGTTGTTGTCCTGTTGGAAGGTGAAACTTTGCCCCAGTCTGATGTCCTGAGCAGGTTTTCATCAAGGATCTCTCTGTACTTTGCTACGTTCATCTTTCCCTTGATCCTGACTAATCTCCCAGTCCCTGCTGCTGAAAATCATCCCCACAGCATGATACTGCCACCACCATGTTTCACCGTAGGAATGGTGCCAGGTTTCTTCCAGACTGACGCCTGGCATTCAGGCCAATCTTGTTTCTCATGGTCAGAGTCCTTTAGATGCCCTTTGGCAAACTGGCAGGCTGTCATGTGCATTTTACTGAGGAGTGGCTTTCATCTCGCCACTCTACCATAAAGGCCTGATTGATGTTGTGCTGCAGAGATGGTTGTCCTTCTGGAAGGTTCTACCATCTCCACAGAGGAACTCTGTCAGAGTGACCATGGGGTTCTGGGTCACCTCCCTGACCAAGGCCCTTCTCCCCCGATTGCTCAATTTGGCCAGGCAGCCAGCTCTAAGTAGAGTCTTAGTTGTTCCAAACTTCTTCCATTTAAGAATGATGGAGGCCACAGTGTTCTTAGAGACCTTCAATGCTGCAGAAATGTTTGTACCGTTTTTGCTCTGACATGCACTGTAAACTGTGGGACCTTCTATTGACAGGTGTGTGCCTTTCCAAATCATGTCCAATCAATTGAATTTACCGCAGGTGAACTCCAATCAAGTTGTAGAAACATCTCAATGGAAACAGGATGCACCTGAGCTCAATTTCGAGTCTCATAGCAAAAGGTTTGAATACGTATGTAAATATGGTATTTCTTATTGATTTTTGTACTTGTACTAAAATGTAGAAAGGGACGGGGTCTGAATACTTTCCAACTGCACTGTATGTGCTCTGTGTATAATATAGCTGGTGCCTCACTCCAGGAAATAGTATTGTGAGATTTGATCCTGTGAACCTCCTGTCACTACTCCCATTTCTTTACAGCTAGGCTTAAATAGTTCAATACAGTGACCATAGTCTTTATACCCACACACTAATTCACTAAGAAGAAGGCTTACCTGTGTGCCACACGTACTGCACCCACACATAGGTACTGGCAGCGAAGAACAGCCATTGTACTGGGATGAAGAGCAGGCATATGGTGTCAGAGGTAAACGCCACACACACAAAGAACACTGAGAATGCCTAGAAGAGAGGAGATGTGAGGGGGGTAAGTAGGAGATCTGCCAAAAAGCAGAAAAACACATTGCTACCAACAATGAGAGATGTGGGTCACATATTATCCACATCAACATGTACTGCTTGATGATTAAATCACAAGTTAAATACAACAAATCTGACATCAATGCCTCCACTTGAATTGACTACGCTACTTAAAAAAAAAAAAAATGTACAAAAAAAGTCAGCCGAGCCCTCCCGCTAGAATGAACAACATGCATCTTCAAGTGATCTATTGACAGGACAGGCACCTGTCAGTCAAAGTGAGCGATGACAGGGAAACCTTGCTGGTTTGACAGTCTGCTGTCTCTCTCGCCTCCCGGTACCTGGGTGTTTTGTGTTGTGCACTCTGTGGTTGCAGTCAAATGTCTTTACACGGAGGGAGAGAGAATGACACTCCATCGTCTATGTGAGTCAATTTGCACGTCCCATATAAAATGTGGTAATGATGAGTGAAATCCCCTTAGACTATTGTTTTCTGGCACATTCATTAATTTTCTTTCACTTGTTTCATATGTGGCCACAAAGTTCTGGCGTATAGGCTTACTGTGATTTGATTGACAAACAGCAAGCTTTTTCTACTTTGCTAGCTACTCCATGTGCTTGTGAAAAACACTGGTTGGGGTAGCAGGGGGTGGAAAAACAAGGCAGCGCTAGAGAAGGGCTTGGGCTAGATGGAGCTTCTGGAGAACAACATAGGCCTGCTCTTTAAACCACAAATCTAGTTAAATAAAAGGTTAACTAAATAAAACAAATAAAGATCAGTCAGGCCCACCCAGGAGACAGCCAGACACTCACCAGCCCCTGGTATCTGAAGGAGTCGTACACACTTCTGATGAAGAGCCAGAAAGGCCACAGGTACTCAAATCTGAACTCGAGCACAAAGTCTGCCAACAGCACCAGAGCCCACACCACAAGGAACTTCAGGTACAGGAAGGTACTGGATATATATATATATATATATATGAGAGAGAGAGAGAGAGAGACATTTATGAGTTTGTGTGTCCAACACCACAACCATTTTTCAATAAGATTGTATTGTGTCAAGGTGTGGGCTTTAAAAAGCACCTGATCAAAAACTCAAGGATTAGCTACTCCACCTCTAACCTATTCCCAGATGTCAACTACCTTAAGCGCCTACTGACGATAGTATTTTCTGGCTGGGGGAGTTTTGCTAAGAGCCCCGACACACATTCTGAACATTAAGATGCAGTGCTTGTGGTATGGTTTCAAAAAAATTATGAACATATCTTTCATATCAGCAATTACTACACACCTTTTAATGCAGTTAGTATTCAAGGCTTGACATTCAGGTAAATTTGCCAGTGGCACACCAGCCCAATACAAAGAGAAAACTACTGGTCAAAATGAGAAAATTACTGGTCAGGGCCAAGATCACAGGAAAGCAAGTCATGCACGCAGAATTTCAATCATGGGTGACTTCATGTTTCATTTGCAGTCTGGGAAAGTATCAATAGCCAACCATACAATCTGATATTTAAACTGATTTTGGTTTTATAAAATGTTTCTATACAATCTCAATGATGACAATAGCCTTAACATATGAAATGGTTTCAAATGTAATATTGCCCTCCAGAAATGAGCCCAATAACATTCATGAAAAGTAAAATGTTTAGGTAGTGTACATGCTTCATATTGTAAGCCTGTGTGCTATTTTAGCATTAAGCATCATCAACTGTATCCTGATGCAGCATCGTGGCTAGACTGGCTACATGGCTGAAGCATGGGGTTGCTCATCTGCATTGTTTACCCCAATAGTTGAATCATTATCTAGAGCAGACTAAATATTATCTTGTTGCTTGTTTAATCTCCTAAATAAAAACTCACACTAGCCTAATAAAAATTGTAGATTTTTTTGACCGTTTATAAATAACGTAATTGTGTGAATATAGGCCTACCATTTATACACTCCAATGGCCATGAGGTGCTTCAGCTGTAACGTTTTTTGTCATGCCAGACACTCATTATAAAACACCACCAATTTACCAAAAAATGTATGTTGAGAAAAAAAATCTAACAGCACCGGAATACTGGGATCTCGCTCTTCAATAATTGCCATCAAAATGGTTGCCTTTTCTCCAAGATTGCATTTATTAATGTTGTGAAGTGACTGGTTTTATTAGAACACATTTATTTCCACAGAGAGCAGGAGTTGCACAGTCTTGCCAGCTGACAGTTCATATTCCGCTGATAAATAACAAATTTGGGAATTAATGTGTTTTTTTAAACAATTATAGACTTCAGAATAGCATTATTACAATGACAAATGAAGTGTAAATAATTGTCATGTCTTGACAAGCAAGCAGCTACACTGAACAAAAAAAAATAAACACAACTTGTAAAGTATTGGTCCCATGTTTCATGAGCTGATATAAAAGATCCCAGAAATGTTCCATATGCACAGTGTATTTCTTAGATTTTGAGCACAAATTTGTTTACATCCTTGTTAGTGAGCATTTCTGCTTTGTCAAGATGATCCATCCACCTGACATGGGTGGCATATCAAGAAGCTGATTAAACAGAAATATTGTTACAATAGTTTACCTTGTGCTGGGGGACAATAAAAGGCCACTAAAATGTGCAGTTCTCTCACACAACGCCACAGATGTCTCAAGTTGAAGGCGCATGCAATTGGCATACTGACTGCAGGAATGTCCATCAGAGCTGTTGTCAGAGAATAGAATGTTCAACGTAATTTTAGAGAATTATGCAGTTCACACGCATCCAACCGTGGGCGAAATTAACTGCTGACTACCCTACGGAGAAGGGTTTGAGAGCTATTCCACCTCAACAGATTACTAGCTGCAGGTGTCACATGGAGCTTGCTGTCACAGGTAGAAACAGGGCAGATGCATGCAGACTAAGCTTTTTTATGTAACTAGTGTAGGCCTAAATTATCATTTGTAGCCTACAATTTAAGACACGGGAATTGAACGTAAGAAGCTTTTAAATTAGGTAGTCTTATTTAGATGCACGTTGACATTTCTGCTGGCTGAATTACAGTGTGTTCAATTCTGAATGATAGGGTGCAATAAAGACAAAGTTATTTTGACCAACTGAGTTTGCAAATAAGCTGGAAGAGGGGTGGTTTACTGCTACAAACATCCTTTTCATATGCAGACCCAAACCACTAACTTAGTTTGTTTTTTATACCTGCTTTTTGTATATTTGAAAGGAGTACGGGGTAGAACATGGAAAAATAAGCCACCTAAAGTCTTTGTCATGATTCTTGCATTTTCACAGACCCTGTAACCAAAATACAGGTATCGGGTTGGCGTGAATGGTTCTCTTTTTTTGCAGGTAAATTCATTAACACAGGGGTGTCAAATTTATTCCACGGAGGGAATGTCCTCTGTTGTGTACCCTTTTTCTCTCCTATAAACGTTCAAATACAACTACCGAAATGAATTTGACTCGTGACAAAATTAAGGAAATTAGGTGGGAGTATTTGGCAAGGCCATTTTCTTGCCTGCCCCTTCTAATTTCCTTAATTTTGTCACGAGTCAAATTATTTCGGTAGTTGTATTTGATTAAAAGTTTAAATCAAATAACGGGGGGATTATGGCAGGCAAGAAAATGGCTGGCCGAAATACTCTCCCCTTCTAATTTCCTTAATTTTGTGAGTCAAATACTTTGTGGCACACAGACCTTCCCAGGTAGTAGTAGCCTGCCTAGCTCACAAACTAGCATCAGGGCGCCCACTCCGACAAGGTTAATTGTCCCACACCGTGACTGATATCATTGACGTGACGTGCAAATAAACGATAGAAAACCGGTCGCGCAAATGTCATCATTCTGAATTATGAAAAAATTAAAATTGTGCGGGCGCCCCATGCCGCCCCCGGCGGTTGCCCATGTAGCCTTTACCTAAATCCGCCGATTAACGTGTATAGAACACGTTTGGATTTCAACAAACAAAGGCACGCAACAAGACAACAAACTTAGGTGGGCGTTTCATTATATATATTTAAGTATTTATCCAATCAGAGAACTCGATTCCAAAGCCTGGCCTCTGATCCACTCAGTTGGTGAAGTTCATCAAAATTCCTTCACCACGGAGTTTAGTTCGCTAACACCCTTCCCAATTTGCCAGTTTCCCACTTACGTATAAAAGGGTTATACCTGCAAATAAGGAGCTGTTTAAAAATGTTGATTACCCTTTTCATAGGTAACATAACAGCTCCTGTCTGAAATGGGTATAACTGTTCCATACCCCAGCTAGGGGGCTGTCTTAGTAGGGTGAATTTAGCTAGTTACTGCAGACAATATGGGAATACATAGTTAATTGAAGCAGGGGTGTTTAAAACAGCCCCAGGCTATGGCTTGGGGCCTATCAATTGGTAGTAGCCTAACGTTACTCCAAATATAATTTACACCTCTCCATTTAGCTATGCTAATCTGCCCACAAATATACTAGTTACCTACTTGATATCTAGCCAATTTCACTTGACTGCGAGTGTCAGTGACATTTTACATTTAGGAGAGACACAGTAGCTAGCTAACGAGATACTCGCACACAACTCAGCCAAGCAATGAAGGAGTCTTACAAACCCCCTTACGGACGTGAGAACCCATCGCTTTGCTTCATATACCTGCCGTATATGCCCTCGGTGATTCGGTTCCGTTTTAACGGCCGTCGGAGTTTGCTGCAGTCCGCATTGCGCCGCTTCATCCTCCTCTCCTTCGCTTTAGTTTTTGATTTCCTACTGTAATCTTATCCAGTTTTCTTGCATGAGAAGACAAATACAATAAATTTGGTCCCTGTGAAATATCGCTGTAATTATTTTTCATAAACATAAATAAAACTCTCTTTAAGAACCTCCTCTTTTCTCCCAGCGCAAGCTTGCGCTATAATTTACGTCTGTCAGGTTATGAAACAGACGATTTATCAAATCACTTTATTTGCCAACGCCTCTTATTTTGATTTAGGCAAAGATGAGCCATTTATATTGCTTGTGCCTACCAAAGACGAGCGAACAAGGAGGGGCCGTGTTCGATGAGGATTAAACTGTAATGTATCAAGGGTAAATTGTGACTGACTGACTGATCAACAAATAATGAGTAGTTATTTATAATAAAATGTTTCTTGTAGATCAGTCAGTCGGCCGTCGTCTGTATTGTCGGCTGCAACGTCGAACAAGCCCAGGGTGTTCTATTAACCTGAGCAGCTGTGCATGTGTGTTGTGAACAACATTTAGCGTGAGCAACAATAGTGGAATTGGCATGAAAACATGCCACAATTGTACTAGGTAATGCTAAACCAGGTTGGGAATGTTATTATATAAATTCAACAAAGATCATTAGGCCTATCAGTTGAAATCGCATTGTGGATGTATTTAAATGCAGAATTGCATTGGGGGCATGCGTACAGCCTGACCTATGGATGGGGTATCGGCCTACTCAGTGACACCCACAGAACACAATTCTAAGGACTTTACACACATATTAGCACTATAGTTCTTATTGCAGGATTTTGACTCTGGGAAATCACCATCCCAGTCTATTGTGTGTATTAGACATTCAAAGTGCACTGTACAGCCTAACCAATTTATTGTGCACCAGTGGCGGTCGGAGACGTTTATTACAGCATATTGGATGACTGTCATTCATATTCCATTCATCCAGTTTGGTATAACAGCGATAGGTTTAGGCTACTACGTGATACTCAAATTTTCACTATACCCATCATGAAGTTGCTACAACCTAGCCTACAACGTGGGTGCACACAGGTCGAGAGAACATTTTGAGGTGACAGACTGACACATGGACAGACAGTGGCACATTACATTTCACCTTGAAACCGTTTGCTTCTATTTAAGAAATGTTTTTAAACAGAATCAATGGATGGTGTAACAATACATCCAGTCACTACAAAGATACAGGCGTCTTCCTAACTCAGTTGCCGGAGAGTAAGGAAACGGGGAGTTCTCCATGAGGCCAATGGTGATTTGAAACAGTTACAAAGTTGTATGGCTGTGATAGGAGAAAACTGAGGATGGTACCACTCTCCATATTTTCAAGCATAGTGGTGGCTGCATCATGTTATGGGTATGCTTGTAATCATTAAGGACGGGGGAGTTCTTCAGGATAAAAAATAAACAGAATGGAGCTAAGCATAGGCAAAATCCTAGAGGAAAACCTGGTTCAGTCTGCTTTCCGACAGAAACTGGGAGATTAATTCCCCTTTCAGCAGGACAGTAACCTAAAAAGCAAGGACAAATCTACACTAGTTTCTTACCAAGAAGACAGTGAATATTTCTGATTGGCCGAGTTACAGGTTTAACTTAAATCTGCTTGAAAATCTATGGCAAGAGTTGAAAACGGCTGTCTAGCAATGATCAACAACCAATTTGACAGAGCTTGAATAATTTTGAAAAGAATAATGGGCAAATATTGTACAAACAAGATGTGCAAAGCTCTTAGAGACTTACCCAGAAAGACTCACAGCTGTAATCGTTGCCAAATGTTATTCTAACATGTATTGACTCAGGGGTGTGAATAGTTATGTAAATTTGATATTTATGTATTTCATTTTAAATGCATTTGCAAACATTTCTAAGAACATGTTTTCATTTTGTCATTATGGGGTATTGTGTGTAGCTGGGTGAGAAATAAAATCTGTTTAATCCATTTCGAATTCAGGCTGTAACACAACAGAATGTGGAATAAGTCTAGGGGTATGACTACTTTCTGAAGGCACTGTATGTATAAAGTGACTGATAGTAAACAGTAGCAGCCGCGTATATGAGTAGTCAAAAAAGGGTCTATGCAGATAGTTAAATAGTTAACCAAATATCTATCTGGACTAACTAATTATCAGTCTTATGTTTTGGGGGTAGGAGCTATTTAGGGTGCTGTTTGTTCCAGACTTCCAGACGTTCCAGCATTATTACTGCTTGCCATGCGGTAGCAGAGAGAACAGTCCATGACTTGGGTGTCTGGAGGTCCTGGATGGCAGAGAGCTTGGCCCCAGTGATGTACTGGGCCATACGCATTACCCTCTGTAGTGCCAAGCAACTGCCATACCAAGCGGTAATGCAACCAGTCAAGATGCTCTCAATGGTGCAGCTGTAGAATATTGATCTTTTACCAAATCTTCTGTATACCACCACTACCTTGTCACAACAAAATGGATTGTCTCAAATGCATTAAGAAGATAATAAATTCCACAAATTAACTTTTAATAAGGCACACCTGTTAATTGAAATGCATTCCATGTGAGTACCATATGATGCTGGTTGAGAAAATGCCAAGAGTGTGGAAAGCTGTCATCAAGGCAAAGGGTGGCTACTTTGAAGATTCTAAAATACAAATACAAACACTTTTTTGGTTACTACATGATTCCAAATGTGTTATTTCGTAGTTTTGATGTCTTCATTATTATTGTACAATGTATAAAATAGTAAAACTAAAGAAAAACCCTGGAATGAGTAGGTGTGTTCAAACTTTTGACTGGCACTGTATGTAAATGTTATATTTCATTTTTTTGTATTTTTAATACATTTGCAGAAATTTCTAAAAACGTATTTTATCTTTGTCATTATGGGGTATTGTATGTAGATTGATGAGGGGAAAAAATAATTTAATCTATTTTAGAATAAGGCTGTAGCATAACAAAATGTGGAGAAAGTCAATGGGTCTGATTACTTTCCGAATGCACTGTACATTGTTCGAGTTGACAGAAAACAATCTCTCATTCCTTTGTCACAAAATGTATTAATGCTTTGCCCTGAAATGACTGGTTTGGAAAACAAACATACATACACTGAAGAAAAATATAAACACAATGTTTCATGAGCTGAAATTAAAGATCCCAGAAATATTCCATACGCACAAAAAGCTTATTTCTCTCAAATTTTGTGCACACATTTGTTACATACCTGTTAGTGAGCATTTCTCCTTTGCCAAGATAATCCATCCATCTGACAGTTGTGACATATCAAGAAGTGGATTAAACAGCATTATCATTACAAAGGTACAGCTTGTGCTGGGGACAATAAAAGGCCACTGTAAAATCTGCAATTTTGTCACACAACACAATGCCACAGATGTCTCAAGTTTTGAGGGAGTGTGCAATTGGCATGTTGCCAGATAATTGATTGTTCAGTTCTCTACCATAAGCCGCCTCGCAACAGGAGACCACATATATGTCATTGTGTGGGGAACGATTTTCTGATGTCAACATTGTGATCAGAGTGCCCCATTGTGGCGATGGGGTAATGGTATGGGCAGGCATAAACTACAGACAATGAACACACAATTACATTTTATCGATGACAATTTGGGTGCACAGAGATACTGTGATGAGATCCTGAGGCCCATTGTCGTGCCATTCATCCGCCACCATAACCTCATGTTTCAGAATGATAATGCACAGCCCCATGTCACATAGTCACAGACTGTTCTCTCTGCTACCGCATGGCAAGCGGTACCGGAGCGCCAAGTCTAGGTCCAAGAGGCTTCTAAACAGCTTCTAACCCCAAGCCATAAGACTCCTGAACATCTAGTCAAATGGCTACCCAGGCTATTTGCATTGACTCCGCACATTGACTCTGTACCGGCACACCCCTGTAAATATTGTCTTTTTTTTAATACTGCTGCTCTTTAATTACTTGTTGCTTTTATCTCTTATTCTTATCCGTATTTTTTTAAACTGCAATGTTGGTTAGGGGCTCATAAGTAAGCATTTCACCTGTTGTATTCGGCACTTGACTAATAAAATTTGATTTGATCTGTATGTTTGGGAAGCTCTGGATCGATGTGTTTCATAGCATGTTCCATTTCCCGCCAATATCCAGCAACTTCACACAGCCATTGAAGAGGTTAGTGGGACAACATTTCACCGGCTACAATCAACAGCTTGATAAACACGATGCGAAGGAGATGTGTCAAACTGCATGAGGCAAATGTTGGTCACACTAGGAACTGACTGGTTTTCTGATCCACACGCCTACCTTTTTTTTAAAGGTATCTGTGTCCAACAGATGCATATCTGTATTCCCAGTCATGTGAAATCGATAGATTAGGGTCTCATTTATTTATTTTAACCGACTGATTTCCTTATCAGAACTGTAACTCAGTAAAATCTTTGAAAATTGCATGTTGCGTTTATATTTTGTTCAGTATAGACACTTCAACTGCCGCCATCTGACTGTTTTTTAAAAATATATTTAGGGCATCGATGCCAGAATTCATAATCAAGGACAATATCCATCACAACTTTATTGAATGCCTAGCATTACACAGCAAGGTATTTTTGCAACCAGTACATAGTACCCTTGATCTCCATTTTGTATTGCTGTAAAAGGAGTCCATTATTCCACAAGGTAATGTTTTTACTCACTCTCTGCTCCATGTCAATTGCTATGGCTACCCAATGTGATGACCTGACATTGTTACTACGCCTAACTCAGAATGCCACCAACTGAACTTTGCTATGTGTTGAACTCTTGAGAATTGTGTTCTGTGGGTGTCACTGAGTAGGCTGATACCCCATTTCATGGGTGCACAATCCATAGGTTTGGCTGTACACTGCATATAAGTATGCCCCCAATGCAATTCTGAAGATACATCCAGTGTGATTTCAACAGATTTGTAAGTTTTCGGATAAATGAACTAATAATCGTCTTTTGTTGAATTTATAAAACAACATTCCACCCTTGTTTAGCATGATCTAGTCCAATTGTGGAATGTTTCCACTAATTGTATCGGTTTTCTTTTTTTTGAAGCTAACTGCCAATTCCACTATTGTTGCTTACTCTGTTGTTCACAAAACACTGGTAGCTGCGGTGCACACCGTTCTATGGCCCGTGGCCCATTACGTGAACTGGCAAAAGCAGGGAGGAGAGCCCTTCTCAAATGAACAGCAGTAGGCTACTGTTTCTTTCAAGATGACTGGTGCCGCATATAAAACATCTGGGAACAGTGATCTCAGACTCTGAAATCTTCAGTGCGTTCAAGACAACTGGGAGACAAGATGGCGCCGATAGACATGGCAGCTATGTTTCTGGCTCCTAAGCAACTTTGCAGTATTTTGTTTTTTTTGTGTTATTTCTTACATTATTAGCTCAGAACGTTTTTTTTGCATTAGTACATACAGCATAACTTTTGGATTTTGACCCCCAAAAATCTGGGAACTGATTAAACAGCATTATAATTACAAAGGTACACCTTGTGCTGGGGACAATAAAAGGCCACTCTAAAATGTGCAGTTTTGTCACACAACACAGTGCCACAGATGTCTCAAATTTTGAGGGAGCATGCAATTGCCATGCTGACTGAAGGAATGTCCACCAGAACTGTTCCCAGATAATTTAATGTTAATTTCTCTACCATAAGCCGCGTTTGTCATTTTAGATAATTTGGCAGTATGTCCAGCCCGCCTCTTAAACGCAGACCTCGTGTAACCAAGCCAGCCCAGGACCTACACATCCGGCTTCTTCACCTGCGGGATCGCCTGAAACCAGCCACCTGGACAGCTGATGAAACTGAGGACTATTTACAGTGCCTTGCGAAAGTATTCGGCCCCCTTGAACTTTGCGACCTTTTGCCACATTTCAGGCTTCAAACATAAAGATATAAAACTGTATTTTTTGTGAAGAATCATCAACAAGTGGGACACAATCATGAAGTGGAACGACATTTATTGGATATTTCAAACTTTTTTAACAAATCAAAAACTGAAAAATTGGGCGTGCAAAATTATTCAGCCCCTTTAAGTTAATACTTTGTAGCGCCACCTTTTGCTGCGATTACAGCTGTAAGTCGCTTGGGGTATGTCTCTATCAGTTTTGCACATCGAGAGACTGAAATGTTTTCCCATTCCTCCTTGCAAAACAGCTCGAGCTCAGTGAGGTTGGATGGAGAGCATTTGTGAACAGCAGTTTTCAATTCTTTCCACAGATTCTCGATTGGATTCAGGTCTGGACTTTGACTTGGCCATTCTAACACCTGGATATGTTTATTTGTGAACCATTCCATTGTAGATTTTGCTTTATGTTTTGGATCATTGTCTTGTTGGAAGACAAATCTCCGTCCCAGTCTCAGGTCTTTTGCAGACTCCATCAGGATTTCTTCCAGAATGGTCCTGTACTTGGCTCCATCCATCTTCCCATCAATTTTAACCATCTTCCCTGTCCCTGCTGAAGAAAAGCAGGCCCAAACCATGATGCTGCCACCACCATGTTTGACAGTGGGGATGGTGTGTTCAGCTGTGTTGCTTTTACGCCAAACATAACATTTTGCATTGTTGCCAAAAAGTTCAATTTTGGTTTCATCTGACCAGAGCACCTTCTTCCACATGTTTGGTGTGTCTCCCAGGTGGCTTGTGGCAAACTTTAAACAACACTTTTTATGGATATCTTTAAGAAATTGCTTTCTTCTTGCCACTCTTCCATAAAGGCCAGATTTGTGCAATATACGACTGATTGTTGTCCTATGGACAGAGTCTCCCACCTCAGCTGTAGATCTCTGCAGTTCATCCAGAGTGATCATGGGCCTCTTGGCTGCATCTCTGATCAGTCTTCTCCTTGTATGAGCTGAAAGTTTAGAGGGACAGCCAGGTCTTGGTAGAGTTGCAGTGGTCTGATACTCCTTCAATTTCAATATTATCGCTTGCACAGTGCTCCTTGGGATGTTTAAAGCTTGGGAAATCTTTTTGTATCCAAATCCGGCTTTAAACTTCTTCACAACAGTATCTTGGACCTGCCTGGTGTGTTCCTTGTTCTTCATGATGCTCTCTGCGCTTTTAACGGACCTCTGAGACTATCACAGTGCAGGTGCATTTATACGGAGACTTGATTACACACAGGTGGATTGTATTTATCATCATTAGTCATTTAGGTCAACATTGGATCATTCAGAGATCCTCACTGAACTTCTGGAGAGAGTTTGCTGCACTGAAAGTAAAGGGGCTGAATAATTTTGCACGCCCAATTTTTCAGTTTTTGATTTGTTAAAAAAGTTTGAAATATCCAATAAATGTCGTTCCACTTCATGATTGTGTCCCACTTGTTGTTGATTCTTCACAAAAAATACAGTTTTAGATCTTTATGTTTGAAGCCTGAAATGTGGCAAAAGGTCGCAAAGTTCAAGGGGGCCGAATACTTTCGCAAGGCACTGTATATCTGTAATAAACCCTCTTTGTGGGGAAAAACGAATTCCCATGGCTGTGCCCCTGCACAATTTTATTTATTTATTTATTTAAATTGACTGATTTCATTATAGGAATTGTAGCTCTGTAAAATCATTGAAATTGTTGCATGTTGCACTTATATGTTTGTTCAGTATAATAAAAACTGTATTTACATGTTGCTTATGAGTGTATTTCACACTACTTTTGGATTATAATTGGATTTTAAGGCTTGTTTGAATGCCCTGCTTCATTTAATGTTCGTGTCATCATAGCAAATCAACTGCATTATACTAAAACACTTCAACTTCAACCAGTAAAATGTCTCTTTGGCTAGCTTTGCAGTGGTGTAAAAAGTACCCAATTGTCACACTTGAGTAAAAGTAAAGATACCTTAATAGAAAATGACTCAAGTAAAAGTGAAAGTCATCAAGTAAAATACAAATGTCAAATTCCTTATATTAAGCAAACCAGACAATACAATTTTCAGACATAATTTACAAACAATGCATTTGTGTTTAGTGAGTCCCCCGGATAAGAGGCAATGGAGTAGAATGACAAGGGATGTTCTCTTGATAAGTGTGTGAATTGGACCATTTTCCTGTCCTGCTAAGCATTCAAAATGTAACGAGTACTTTTGGGTGTCAGGGACAATGTATGGCTTAAAAAGTACATTATTTTCTTTAGGAATGTAGTTAAGTCAAAAAAAGTCCAAAATATAAATAGTAAAGATACCCCAAAAAAACGACTCTAGTACTTCAAAGTATTTTTACTTAAGTACTTTACACCACTGAGCTTCTGCTACAGCCTATGTCAATGAGCATTAGCATTCTAGCTAGCAACTGCTGCATCCAAAATAGTTATTTTGCAAATGACAGCCAAATATAATCTTAGCGACTGTTCAAGCAAGAATCAAAACATCATTGTAAGCGTATGAGAACCTAAAAAAGTTGTTTTTTTTGGAAGTAATATTGTAGTAATGCTGAATGTGTGCAGATGGTGATGGCTTTCTTATTGCGAGAGTCGCGCCATCTGTGCATGACGTTAGGATAAATTATATATTATTCAGACGCAACCACTCACCCTGGAGCAATTTGCACAACCTGTGCACGGGTTTTCAAAACATTTAATAATCCAGATCAAAATTATTGTTGTGTTAATATCTGAGTCAAAGGCCAATACACATGCTATGGGTGCTAAATATGTTGCCTATGTTGAGTATCTAGCTCCTTAATTAGGACAAAAGCCACATTACATAGGGTTTATATATGAAACGTTTTTGATAAATGTAGGCTACAGTAGGCTCCTGCAGACGATTTTCTACCGGGATTATGCCTACTAGCATATTTTTTCACTTTCAAATGCGGTTTAAAGTAAACTGATATTATTTATCTAAAATGAAAACACCATGTCTTCAAAACCGAACCAATGTGTAACGGCATCTACTCTACGTGCACATCGATACAAAATAGAGATTGCCCAAACACCTGCAGCAGCGTCGACATTTTGACTTGTAAACATAAACAGATAAAACAGAGGGTAAAGTAGCTGCTCTTCCTTGCCCAATGGGACATTCCGGTTTCGCGTAGAAGGGGTTGCGCGCAGAAAATTCTGTTTTGGAACCATTTGGTAATTTTTGGTTAGAAGCGCCGATGGCTCCCCAATACGCACAGAGTCTTCGCTTTCGTCTGCCGCCTCTGCTCTTTTTCCTGCAGACGGGATTCATCGTAGTATTTATTGTTTATGTTGACATTGAACAAAATGTACAAACTAAACAACATGCATTCAACAACTATTACTCAGGTGAGTTAAAATAACAATTGTAATGTGCTTTTTTGGAGAGGTGGTGTACAGAGGTATACTTCAAGATCATTATTAATATTGTTGTTATGATACACAAAAAGTTTCTTACTAAAGCATGCTCTGGGAATATATTAGCTAAATGTAATCAGCATTTCAAACAACAAAGCCATCTCTCCACGACAGCTGAGTGATGAGACTGGAGGATGGGACTGGAGAAATATAACCACTCAAATTAATAGACAAACAATGGGTACAAGGACGGCTCATCCATGGGATCAAAATGATAGTTTTCACATTGTTTTGAGGCTATAGCCTACAGTGTTTGTTTACAGACAGAGAGAGAGAGAGAACAGAAAAATGAGCAGGGGCTGCCAACACTGGTTATGAGTGATAAGTGCTTAATCTGGTGGGGCCAGCAAGAGTTGCAGCTGGACTTGTTGGGGTGGATATGGCCTCCCAAAGCTTTCCCACATAACAGCTAGCTGCATTGTGCAGTTTCAGTGATACACAATATTTGTGTGGGGCAACACAAAACAATTCAACTCTATCCTCTTACAGGCTTACACGACTAGTGATACAATGTCTTTCCCATCTGTGACGTATTAAGTGTTCCCTCTTTCCTCACAGAATTTCAGGATGTTCATGTGATGGTGATTCTGGGTTTTGGCTTTCTGGCCACATTCCTGGTGCGGTACAGCTTCAGTGGAGCAGGATTTACCCTCCTAGTGGTAGCCATGGCTGTCCAGTGGGCAGTTATCCTGAACGGTGTTGAGTCTATGTATCACAGAGGAAATATCTTGATAAATATGAGAAGGTACTGAGAAATAAGTTGAGGTGTATGGGTTAGGCATTTTCTTATTTCATTATTTTTAGATGGTGCACATCTTTCTTATTCATTCAGCATTGAGGCAAAGGGTAATTGGATCGAAACTTCAGATTTGATGGGAGATTTGGAAACATTACAAAATGTTAGATCTCAGATTTTTTTACCTGCCAATTTGATTATAGCTAATACCTGTATTTAGTTATCTGTTGGAAGCATATATCATAAATATTGAACCCCTTTTCCTGTGTTTGGACCAGCTTGGTTGTTGCAGAGATGTGCACAGCTTCCTCCCTCATTGCCATAGGTGCTGTCCTTGGGAAGACCAATCCTGTCCATCTCCTTCTTATTGCCCTGTTGGAGATATCTGGATTTGTGCTGAATGGCTGGCTACTCCAGACATTCGTAAAGGTAAGCCGATAAAGTGATGAATCTGATGACAATGTGACAATTTTAGACTGTATACTGATGATTGGGTGGTCTGTTTACACACAGGTGCAGTTTCTGAATACCATCATGCTGCTCCACATCTTTGGGGCCTTCTTTGGGCTGATGTTATCATGGGTCCTGTACAGACAGGGATCCGAGCAACAGCATGAGAAAGAGAAAATTGACCGCAAGACCGGTCTGTTCTCTGTAATGGGTACATGGAAATGCTAGTGCTCCACTAATAATGTTTGTTGTTTGACTATCCTGTGTTTGCAATAATACAAGTGTTAACTTCTGGTGGGTACGTGCATCTCTTCCTCTCCAGGGACTCTGTTCCTGTGGATGTTCTGGCCCAGTTTTAACTCTGTGCTGGTAGAGGTGGATCATCTTGACAGGGGGAGGAGCCTGAGAGCTGTCTACAGCACCTACCTGGCCCTGGCAGTCAGTGCAGTCACAGCTGCTGGTTTCTCTGTCCTCACTAGTCCCCAAGGGAAACTCAACCTGGTAATGACCTGAAAACATGTTTGAATGGCCAGGGCCACCTGTAGGTGGGAAGTTAAAGGGCAGTGGTAGCCATTAAAGTGGGATATTGATCAAGTAGAATAGAAGCACAATTTAAGAATTTCACAAATTTTGTCATGTTGAGGGATAGAGTTGCCCTATCCAATCCACTAAAAATAATTGTGTGTGGATGTTTTCTCCTCTCAGTTTCATATTCAGAGATGTACTCTTGCTGGTGGTGTTGCTATTGGGGTTGCTATGTCAGCCGTTCATTTGCCGTGGGTAGCTATGGCGATTGGATTTGCTGCTGCACTGATATCAACCTTGGGATCCCGATACATTAAGGTACGTATAAACAAATTCCTGAATTGCCCATGGGCTTTCACTATCTCATATTACTGCTTTTTTTTATCTTTCAGCCCATCATGCTGTTTGCATTTGAGTGTCATGACACCTGCGGAGTCCTTAGTGTCCATGGTCTGCCTGGAATCCTGGGGTGGATGGTTCAACTTCTCCTACAGATCGCTGACTCTGATGATCTCACAACGTACGCAGCATTAAAAAGCACCTATGTTAACAGGATATGAAGAGAATGGAAGAGCATTGGGAACATATTTTTGTTTTAAATGTATCTCCGCATTTGATAAGGCATTACATTATAACAATCATTCTACTTAAATCATTTAAGGTGAATTGGTGAATACATAAGAACATGTTCAAATTCATTGGGGTTTCCTTTGAATGATGTTATACATCTTTCAGGGCCGTCCGATTTGCTGTGTTCCACATTTGCACGCTCCTCATCACCCTGAGCCTGAGCATGAGTCTGGGACTCATCACAGGTGACTTTCAACAGTACTGTACGTATGTTATTGGAGTCACTGGTGGATTGGAGTTGTAACCACAAACATGTTCCTTCCTGCTCAGGTTTTCTTCTGAAATGTCATTTCTGGAGGCCACCCCAGAACAAGAAATGCTTTGATGACCAGGCCTTCTGGGAGGTAAGTAATCAGTGATGAAAGAAAGGCTCCGTTTGTATCAAACAATTGATAGGTTAAAAAAGATATGCATGCAGTTGAAGCAACACATTTGTGCCTCTAAAGTTATGCTGTCTAACTTAAATCATTGTTTTTCAGTTTCCCCACCAAGCAGGGAAAAGGTGAGAGGTTGGAAAAGAAAAAAAAAGGAACAAGTGTTGAGTGTCAGGAGAGCAATGAACCAATCATTTCAACCATGCAATATTCCCATGCATCTTCAACTTATTACATTTTTCAAAATGTGTTGTATGTGAAAACTGCACTGGAATATGTGATTGTGATTATTTTGTGTTAGTCAAACTTTAAATATTAGCCAAGAGAAGAGAGAAACTGGCCTGTGAGAGCTGCGAATAAAGACTTGTCATCTCGTACGTGTGTGTTGTACATTTTGTGTTTAATGCTGCCGTGGTTTTTCAGGATCAGAAAAGTGACCATGGTTAGGTTATTATACAAGTACTGTAAATGTATAAGCATTACAGTCAAATACATAGTCAAAGAATAGAGACGCATTGAAACCATGAAGAATCAAACCACAATAAAACTACAGCTTGATTTAAGAACCTTCAAATGATGATGATTCAGGATAACTACTCAATTAGAGACTCCACATCTAGACAAGTTATTGTAAAACTTTTGTTTGCCCACATTAAAGGTTAAATTATTTTCAGTAAATGTACAGTAAGTAAGTCTAATTACAACATTAACACTCCGAGAGATATATATACATATATGTCCTGTCTTTTCCCCCTCAGATGAGTGCACAAATGGGTATTGTAAATAATCTGTTTAAGGTTTCCATTATAAATAATGTAAGATGGTAAATTGTAACAGAATAGCTCCATACTTTGAGTGAAAAGAAAATAACAATTCATTAAGAGACGATAAATTGCAAATTGTGCTTTTTATATTGTAAAAAGTACATTTGTACAACAACCAATTTACTACTAAATTAAACACGTTAATCTAAAAGCAAAAAAAAAAGGTTATCATACAAAATTAATATTTTGTATCGCTTGAAAAACAGAAAGTAGGTGTTTTGATTGAACAAAGTGTAGACGGTCTCAGAAAAAGAGAACAGATCATTATTGCCACAAGTCTTCAGTGCGTCCAAATTTAAACACCAAGCCCCTGCAAGAAAAGACTGGGTGTCTATTTAGAGAAAATAACTAGCATAGACAATGTATTGTAATGTAGTTCTAGTTAAAGGTATTATAGTTCATTTTAGACTATTATACATTTAAGTGATGTATTCACTACTAGGCCAGAAATACATTCCAAGGGAATATCTGAGAACACCTATAGTACATATAACTTAACAGAAAAGGACATTTAATTAAGGTAAAACATGAAGAAAATTGAAGAATACTTACCCAAAGAAAATGAATGCATTTTGAAAGAAAACTGCAATACCAGGATACACAACAGGTTTCTCTGTGAACAGATTTGAAAAAAACTTTACTATCATTCTTTACAATATTTTGCACAGTGACCGCTCAATGTCCATGAGCTATTAGTTTGGGGTACATAACCATAATCACATGCTGAGTGGGAATGCTGGACTTACTAGGCACTACGAAGCCTCCGAACAGGATCCACATGGAAGCAATAAGAGATCCAAACGCCAGCATGAAGCCAATGAAGAGCCACACACGAGCTCCTGCAATCAGTGATACAATGAGGTGGAAGGGACTCATTAGGGTCCCAAGCTCCATCTTTTATTTCAAATCAAAGTTTATTCGTAACATACACTGAATACAACAGGTAGACCTTACAGTGAAATACTTACAGGCTCTAACCAATAGTGTAGATATGGTTAAAGTCACTATGCATATATGATGAACAGAGAGTAGCAGTAGCGTAAAAGAGGGGTTGGCAGGTTGTGGGTGGGACACAATGCAGATAGCCCGGTTAGCCACTGTGCGGGAGAACTGGTTGGTCGGCCCAATTGAGGTAGTATGTACATGAATGTATAGTTAAAGTGACTATGCATATATGATAAACAGAGAGTAGCAGCAGTGTAAGAGGGGGTGGGGGAGGCACACAATGCAAATAGTCCGGGTAACCATTTGATTACCTGTTCAGGAGTCTTATGGCTTGGGGGTAAAAACTGTTAAGCCTTTTCGTCCTACACTTGGCACTCCGGTACCACTTGCCATACGGTAGTAGAGAGAACAGTCTATGACTGGGGTGGCTGGGGTCTTTAACAATTTTTAGGGCCTTCCTCTGACCGCCTGGTGTAGAGGTCCTGGATGGTAGGCAGCTTTACCCCAGTGATGTACTGGGCCATACACACTACACTCTGTAGTGCCTTGCGGTCAGAGGCTGAGCAGTTGCCGTACCAGGCAGATGAAACCAGTTAGGATGCTCTCGATGTTGCAGCTGTAGAACCTTTTGAGGATCTCAGGACTCATGACAAATCTATTTAGTTTCCTGAGGGTCAATAGGCTTTGTCGTGCCCTCTTCACAACTGTCTTGGTGTGTTTGAACCATTCTAATTTGTTGTTGTGGACACCAAGGAATTTGACGCTCTCAACCTGCTCCACTACACCCCCGTCGATGAGAACGGGGGCGTGCTCGGTCCTCCTTTTCCTGTAGTCCACAATCACCTCCTTAGTATTGGTTACGCTGAGGGATAGGTTGTTATTCTGGCACCACCCGGCCAGGTCTCTGACCTCCCCCATATAGGCTGTCTCGTCGTTGTCGGTGATCAGGCCTACTACTGTTGTGTTGTCTGCAAACTTAATGATGGTGTTGGAGTCGTGCCTGGCCATGCAGTCGTGGGTGAACAGGGAGTACAGGAGGGGACTGAGCACGCATCCCTGGAGAGCTCCAGTGTTGAGGATCAGCGTGGCAGATGAGTTGCTACCTACCCTCACCACCTGGGGGGCGGCCCATCAGGAAGTCTAGGATCCAGTTGCAGAGGGAGGTGTTTAATTCCAGGATCCTTAGCTTAGTGATGAGCTTTGAGGGTACTATGGTTTTGAACGCTGAGCTGTAGTCAATGAATAGCATTCTCACGCAAGTGTTCCTTTTGTCCAGGTGGGAAAGGGCAGTGTGGAGTGCAATAGAGATTGCATCATCTGTGGATCTGTTTGGGTGGTATGCAAATTGGAGTGGGTCTAGGGTTTCTGGGATAATGGTGTTGTGAGCCATGACCAGCCTTTCAAAGCATTTCATGGCTACAGACGTGAGTGCTACGGGTCTGTAGTCATTTAGGCAGGTTGCCTTTGCGTTCTTGGGCACAGGGACTATGGTGGTCTGCTTGAAACATGTTGGTATTACAGACTCAATCAGGGACATGTTGAAAATGTTAGTGAAGACACTTGCCAGTTGGTCAGCACATGCCCGGAGCACATGTCCGGAGCACATGTCCTGGTAATACGTCTGGCCCCACAGCCTTGTGCATGTTGACCTGTTTAAAGGTCTTACTCACATCGGCTACGGAGAGCAGGAAGGATCCCGGAACATGTTCCAGTCTGTGATAGCAAAACAGTCCTGTAGTTTAGCATCTGCTTCATCTGACCACTTTTTTAAAGACCAAGTCACTGGTGCTTCCTGCTTTAATTTTTGCTTGTAAGCAGGAATCGGGAGGATAGAGTTGTGGTCGGATTTACCAAATGGAGGGCGAGGGAGAGCTGTGTACGCATCTGTGTGTGTGGAGTACAGGTGATCTAGAATTTTTTTCCCCTCTGGTTGCACATTTAACATGTTGATGGAAATTTGGTAGAACTGATTTAAATTTCCCTGCATTAAAGTCTCCGGCCACTAGGAGCGCCACCTCTGGGTGAGTGGTTTCCTGTTTGCTTATTTCCTTATACAGCTGACTGAGTGCGGTGTAGTGCCAGCATCGGTCTGTGGTAGTAAATAAAACAGTCATGAAAAGTATAGCTGAAAACTCTCTAGGCAAGTAGTGTGGCCTGCAATTTATCACAATATACACTACTTCAGGCGAGCAAAAGAGACTTCCTTCGACTTCCTTCGATTTTGTGCACCAGCTGTTGTTTACAAATATGCACAGACCACCCCCCTCGTCTTACGGGGGAGTGTGCTGTTCTATCCTGCCGGTGCAGCGTGTCCCCGCTAGCTGAATATCCATGTCGTCATTCAGCCACGATTCTGTGAAACAGTTTTTGATGTCCCGTTGGTAGGATATTCGTGATTGTACCTCGTCTAGTTTATTGTCCAATGATTGCACGTTGGCGAGTAGTATTGACGTATTGACGTAAGGGCAGCTTTCCCACTCGCCTTTTTCAGTTCCTGACCAGGCATCCGGCTCTTTGTCCTCTGTACCTGCGCCGCTTCCTCTTGCAAATAACGTGGATGTTGGCCCTGCCGGGTGTTTGGAGGATGTCTTGTGAGTCTTGTTTGTTGAAGAAAAAAGGTGAGGTGAGTGATCGCTGTCCTGATATATAGAAGCTCTTTTTTTGCCGTAAAATGCGGTTGCAGAAACATTATATACAAAATAAGTTATAAATAACAACAAGAAAAAAACATAGCACAATTGGTTGGGTGCCCGTAAAACTGCTGCCATTTCAACTGTATGTGGGTGTGTATATATTATTTGATCTTTATTTAACTAGGCAAGTCAGTTAAGAACAAATTCTTATTTTCAATGACGGCCTAGGAACAGTGTGTTAACTGTCTTGTTCAGTGGCAGAACGACAGATTTTTACCTTGTCTGCACAGGGATTCGATCTTGCAACCTTTCGGTTACTAGTACAACACTCTAACCACTAAGCTACCTGCCACCCCAATCTCTCTCTCTGTAAGTGTGTGTATTGTAAGAGCAAAAAGTTGCAGCTTCTGGGCCCCCAAAATCGAATTAAAGGAGAAGTTTACCCAAAATCCAGAAACGCCCAAGTGATTCCATACATTTAAACTAGTTCAGTGGAGTTTGCCCTCTCTCCCTAGTGCCCAAATTATTTGTTTTATTGAAAGCGTACGGTCAAATTAGCTTTTTGTCAAAAGTACTACCGGTTGTCAGGAAATGTGTACCTTTCCATCTAAAACATTTGCAAATATTTTATGTTATTTTATGTAGCGGCGATGGGTAACAACTGTGCATGTGCGCTCTCTGGGAAATACCTACTACGTAGAAACTGCACGTTATGCCCTTATTCACAGATACACATTGTTACACATTAGTTATACAAAGGAATCAATAACCTACAAATATACTGTATGTCTGATGACAAAATACTCATGAGCGATGAAAACTACTAGAGGGGTGCCGATGGTGTTGTTGAACCGTATTTATTTGAGCCAGAGTATTCGGACAAAGAATTGAGGCAAATTGAGATTCAGATGGCTGCCGCTGCTCTAGCCACCGAAGCGTAGCAGTAGCTGGACTACAGCCCCAACCCATCCCCAGGATCAACACAGACTAGTGTTGCAGTTGTGGCAATTACGCTCCAATGCCACGAATGAGGACTGTTACCAGAAAATTTGACTACAATTCTTACAGAAATGGAGGCACGTAATGATCAGTTAATTTACATTATGAATCAAATAAAATGTTATTGGTCACATACACATATTTTGCTGCCCACAAATTCTGGTGTACTGGGAAAAAAATAATTGGAGACGCACCTCTGTTCCAGCTTGGCCAAATGGACAGTTATCTAACGAGTTAGTAGCTACTTTACCTTATTGAATGATTGCTTTTCATAAACCTCCATGACGGAGACCGTTAGTTAGCGGGTATATGTTTTCACATGAACCCAAAACACTACAGTGCCTTGCGAAAGTATGCAGCCCCCTTGAACTTTGCGAACTTTTGCCACATTTCAGGCTTCAAACAAAGATATAAAACTGTATTTTTTTGTGAAGAATCAACAACAAGTGGGACACAATCATGAAGTGGAACGACATTTATTGGATATTTCAAACTTTTTTAACAAATCAAAAACTGAAAAATTGGGCGTGCAAAATTATTCAGCCCCCTTAAGTTAATACTTTGTAGCGCCACCTTTTGCTGTGATTACAGCTGTAAGTCGCTTGGGGTATGTCTCTATCAGTTTTGCACATCGAGAGACTGAAATTCTTTCCCATTCCTCCTTGCAAAACAGCTCGAGCTCAGTGAGGTTGGATGGAGAGCATTTGTGAACAGCAGTTTTCAGTTCTTTCCACAGATTCTCGATTGGATTCAGGTCTGGACTTTGACTTGGCCATTCTAACACCTGGATATGTTTATTTTTGAACCATTCCATTGTAGATTTTGCTTTATGTTTTGGATCACTGTCTTGTTGGAAGACAAATCTCCGTCCCAGTCTCAGGTCTTTTGCAGACTCCATCAGGTTCTTCCAGAATGGTCATGTATTTGGCTCCATCCATCTTCCCATCAATTTTAACCATCTTCCCTGTCCCTGCTGAAGAAAAGCAGGCCCAAACCATGATGCTGCCACCACCATGTTTTACATTGGGGATGGTGTGTTCAGGGTGATGAGCTGTGTAGCTTTTACGCCAAACATAACGTCTTGCATTGTTGCCAAAAAGTTCAATTTTGGTTTCATCTGACCAGAGCACCTTCTTCCACATGTTTGGTGTGTCTCCCAGGTGGCTTGTGGCAAACTTTAAACGACACTTTTTATGGATATCTTTAAGAAATGGCTTTCTTCTTGCCACTCTTCCATAAAGGCCAGATTTGTGCAATATACGACTGATTGTTGTCCTATGGACAGAGTCTCCCACCTCAGCTGTAGATCTCTGCAGTTCATCCAGAGTGATCATGGGCCTCTTGGCTGCATCTCTGATCAGTCTTCTCCTTGTATGAGCTGAAAGTTTAGAGGGACGGCCAGGTCTTGGTAGATTTGCAGTGGTCTGATACTCCTTCCATTTCAATATTATCGCTTGCACAGTGCTCCTTGGGATGTTTAATGCTTGGGAAATCTTTTTGTATCCAAATCCGGCTTTAAACTTCACAACAGTATCTCAGACCTGCCTGGTGTGTTCCTTGTTCTTCATGATGCTCTCTGCGCTTTTAACGGACCTCTGAGACTATCACAGTGCAGGTGCATTTATACAGAGACTTGATTACACACAGGTGGATTGTATTTATCATCATTAGTCATTTAGGTCAACATTGGATCATTCAGAGATCCTCACTGAACTTCTGGAGTGGAGAGAGTTTGCTGCACTGAAAGTAAAGGGGCTGAATAATTTTGCACGCCCAATTTTTCAGTTTTTGATTTGTTAAAGTTTGAAATATCCAATAAATGTCGTTCCACTTCATGATTGTGTCCCACTTGTTGTTGATTCTTCACAAAAAAATACAGTTTTATATCTTTATGTTTGAAGCCTGAAATGTGGCAAAAGGTCGCAAAGTTCAAGGGGGCCGAATACTTTCGCAAGGCACTGTATATAGTCTATAATCATTTATCACAATGTTTTGGGGATATTATATTCTGCAATGCAAGGTGACATAATGTCTCTTGTCTCTCAACCCCCCCCCTGTCAAAAATACATAGCTAAATGCTAAAATGTGGAGAGCACATAAGCCTACACTACATGACTAAAAGTATGTGGACGCCAGCTCGTCAAACATCTCAATCCAAAATCATGGGCATTAATATGGAGTTGGTCCCCCTTTGCTGCTTTAACAGCCTCCACTCTTCTGGGAAGGCTTTCCACTAGATGTTGTAACATTGCTGCGGGGAATTGCTTCCAATCAGGCACAAGAGCATTAGTGAGGTCGGGCACTGATGTTGGGCGATTAGGTTAGGCTAGCAGTCGCCTTCCAATTCATCCCAAAGGTGTTCGATTGGGTTGAGGTCAGGGCTCTGTGCAGACCAATTAAGTTCTTCCACACCGATCTCAACAAACCATTTCTGTATGGACCTTGCTTTGTGCACAGGGATATTGTCATGCTGAAACTGTTGCCACAAAGTTGGAAGCACAGAATCGTCTAGAATGTCATTGTATGCTGTAGCATCAAGATTTCCCTTCTCCCTCACTGGAACTAAGGGGCCTAGCCCGAATCATGAAAAACAGACCCAGACCATTATTCCTCCTACACAAAACTTTACAGTTGGCACTATGCTTTGGGGCAGGTAGAGTTCTCCTGGCATCCGCCAAATCCAGATTTGTCCATCGGACTGCCAGATGGTGAAGCGTGATTCATCACTCCAGAAAACGCGTTTCCACAGCTCCAGAGTTCAATGGCAGTGAGCTTTACGCCACTCCAGCCGTCAATTGGCATTGCGTATGGTGATCTCAGGCTTGTGTGCCGCTATTCGATCATGAAAACCTATTTTGTGAAGCTCCTGACAAACAGTTGAAGTTGCTTCTAGAGGCAGTTTGGAACTCCGTAGTGACCATTGCAACGGAGGAAAGACCATTTTTACACGCTACGCAGCCCCCGTTCTGTGAGCTTGTGTGGCCTACCACTGTTGCTGCTAGACTTTTCCACTTTCCAATAACAGCACTTAAAGTTGACCAGGCAGCTCTAGTAGGGCAGAAATTTGAAGAACTGACTTGTTGGAAAGTTGGCATCCTATGACGGTGCCACATTGAAAGTCACTGAGCTCTTCAGTACGGCCATTCTACTGCCAATGTTTCCTATGGAGATTGAATGGCTGGGTGTCCGCATACACTATATATACAAAAGTATGCCTACATGATGATGCAATGGTAATAACCCTCAAACGTCAAATCAGGCTAGGCTACATAACTCTGCACGCTTTCTTTGTCGCTTTCTCTTCTCAAACGTGCCTTTGTATTTTGCCACTGCACCATTTCAGATTGCATATCCCATTCATATGCATCGTCGCTGAAGTGCTTGCTACACACGCAGCGGTGAAATGTGGGCTGCAGGAGTATTTACATCTTATTTACTATTTTACATTTCTGCTAACCATCCTCTGCATCTTTTATCAGAAAACAGTGACATTTGGTACCTTCTCTTAGCTACTTCTCACCCCCCAAAATGTTTTATCTGTGACATCAAGCTCCACATAAGGGCATATCGTGAAGCTTCTACACAGCAGGGTCTAACCTCATAGGGTGCTCATAGGCAGTTATTACCCATCTCCATTGCTGTGGCAGTCGGCTACATACAAGAATCGCTAATATTTTTAGGTGGAAAAGTACACATTTCCTGACTCAAAACTGATGCTATTTTTGTCAAAAAAAAGCTCATCCGGCCATACTCTTTCAATAAAACAAAGAATTGTCCACAGAGTGAGGCCTGCATTCAGCAACTGAACACAAGTTCAGCTCTGAGCTGCTCGATTTATCTACATCATTTTGCATTTAGGATTGAATCTTAAATTCAAGGAATGGTACGCAGTTAGGAAAAGGAATGGAGTTAGAATGGAATAATCCTGTCATACACATACCTGTCTGTCCAATGCAACCTTCACTGTAGCTGTCCCCTCTCACTTGGCCATTCGAGACAGCATTGATCCTAGAGAAGTACCAAAGACAAAAGTTGAAAGAGCTCAATTTATTTTCAAGGAGAATTTCAACAGACTGAATTCCTGAATTAAAATGAGACTGACCACAACCCCGTTGGGACACATTCACAATACAGCATGACTTACATGAGAAAGGCCACAGTAGCGATGACACCACAGGCATGATAGGCATGATGGAAAGTCGCCTCATCTGGATAGTTCACAGCTGCATCAATGATTATCCACCAACCAGTGAAAAACTGCAGGAATATGGATTAGGATTTAGGAATACACCTTCTTTCTCACTTCAGTGATGTACAGTTGTCAAATGTGATAGCAAAGTAAAACATACCAGGACTCCAGCAGCTATAGATGCAATGGTGTTTCTCCTCTCTCCCCAGTCCACATTGCATTCGCATTCTCCGCACCGGATGCTGTCCAAAAACCCTGACATGGTTCTGAGCTGTGAAGGGAAAAGGAGCTGGGTTAGAGTAAGAGACCCAGGCAGGGATGGAGTTAACTATTACTAATTACAGTTCATGTATAATGCCTGCCCAATGAATACATTTACTTATCAAACCCACTACTGGTCAAATGTTGCCCAGATACTAGTTAATGAGATGGCATAAGTACCTACTCCATGCATACGGAATAGTATACCGTTTAGCACTGTGAAACGAATGTTTAGTTGGCAAGCATCTGCTATTTGCTATGCCGACTCAGTTTACCTGAGCTTTCAGTGCTAAGGATTCACCTATTTAGTGCCCCATAAATGCTTTTTCCACCTATCCATATTGTGCAAAATTAGGTCAAGCTGCGTAAACACAAAGCTGTTACGATGCTCTAAAGCGCATAAACTCTCAAACACAAATAATCTAATCAACAACCACCAGAACAAACGTAGTTTTCTTGAGTCAAATTAATTATGGTAATTTACACGTGTATCAATCGATAGCTAAATATTGTTTCAAATAAATCGATATTGCGCCATATCCATGTGTGAGTTTGATCGCAGTCTATTGTTCAAAGCATTGGGTGCACCAGCCCTTCCTTGAACGAGCCTGCGTGTTGTTCGCAACGCAAGACCCAGTATCCCAAAATACAACAATATCTTAACAGCAATAACAAACAAAGATTAGAAATTAAACTGTCACCTAATATTCATAGGTAATAAATGACCTTACCTTTTATTTGTTATGTTCGTTATGGACCCACCCAGACGCCGTTTAATACTTTGCTTCCGTGTGAGCTCAATCACACGCCTGCTCAGTTTACTTTCCACGCCTCTTTGATGTTAGAGGTGCCAATATCAGCATCAGTTGCGCATTTTTGTAGATCTGCTCTGCACTGTACCCGGTGTACAGTACTCACCCGTAGGGCAACTCGATTCGTTGAAATACTACAATACGAGCGCTTACTTCAAAAAGCGCACGCCCCAGTAGGCAGAGCTATTATGTTGCACTGGGACACACCTCTCACTTTACTGTGTCCGGCGACGTTCTTTGTAGTATTGCAGTTCATTTCCTCTTTGAATTAATAAGTAAAGAATATTTTTTTCGCAATAGAAAATACCAGAGGGGGGCATCGTTTACTACCTTACATTTTTTTTTTGATAATCTGGTTACCACCTGTGTTTGGAATACATTAAAATTACAAATATAGATATAATTAAATTGTGTTTTCTTTGAAAAGATTCTCTGCCTGAGAATAGAACATTCCGTTTTCTGCCTGAGTGTGGCAAACAGTGTGGCGCTCAAAGTAATGTGACCATGAACATTGGCTGCATATCCATTGTCCTTCTCCGAAAGCGTGGACTTGCACATTTCTTCTCATCTCAGCGATTTAACAATGGTGTAAAGTAGCCAATGCTTACACATATCCAATGCTTGGATATCCAGGAGGAGAGGGATTAACAATTGGTATGCAGCCATTTATTTCAGGTGGCTTCATCAACAGATGGAATGTGTTCCATTGACTAAAATACAGTAGAATAAAATAAAGTATATACATATGAGATTAGTAAAGCAGTATGTAAACATTATTAAAGTGACTAGTGTTCCATTATTAAAGTGGCCAGTGATTCCAAGTCGATGTATACAGGGCAGGAGCCTCTAAGGTGCAGGGTTGAGTAACCGGGTGGAAGCCGGCTAGTGATGGGTATTTAACAGTCTGATGGCCTTGAGATAGAAGCTGTTTTTCAGTCTCTCGGTCTCATCTTTGATGCACCTGTACTGACCTCGCCTTTTGGATGATAGAGGGGTGAACAGGCCGTTGCTCGGGTGGTTGATGTTCTTGATGATCTTTTCGGCCTTCCTGTGACATCGGGTGCTGTAGGAGTCCTGGAGGGCAGGTTGTTTCCTACTTTCACCACCTGGGGGAGGCCCGTGAGGAACTCCAGGACCCAGTTGCACAGGGAGGGGTTCAGACCCAGGACCCCTGAGCTTAATGATGAGCTTGGAGGGTACTATGGTGTTGAATGCTGAGCTACTGTTGAAGTCAGAAGTTTACATACACCTTAGCCAAAGACATTTAAACTTAGTTTTTCACAATTCCTGACATTTAATCATAGTAAAAATTCCCTGTCTTAGGTCAGTTAGGATCACCGCTTTATTTTAAGAATGTGAAATGTCAGAGCAATAGTAGAGAGAATTATTTATTTCAGCTTTTATTTCTTTCATCACATTCCCAGTGGGTCAGAAGTTTACATACACTCAATTGGTATTTGGTTGCATTGCTATTAAATTGTTTAACCTGGGTCAAATGTTTTGAGTAGCCTTCCACAAGCTTCCCACAATAAGTTGGGTGAATTTTGGCCCATTCCTCCTGACAGAGCTGGTGTAACTGAGTCAGGTTTGTAGGCCTCCTTGCTCGCACACGCTTTTTCAGTTCTACCCACAAATTTTCTATAGGATTGAGGTCAGGGCTTTGTGATGGCCACTCCAATACCTTGACTTTGTTGTCCTTAAGCCATTTTTCCACAACTTTGGAAGTATGCTTGGGGTCATTGTCCATTTGGAAGACCCATTTGCGACCAAGCTTTAACTTCCTGACTGATGTCTTGAGATGTTGCTTCAATATATCAAAATAATTTTCCAACCTCATGATGCCATCTATTTTGTGAAGTGTACCAGTTCCTCCTGCAGCAAAGCACCCCTACAACATGATGCTGCCACCCACGTGCTTCACGGTTGGGATGGTGTTCTTCGGCTTGCAAGCCTCCCCCTTTTTCCTCCAAACATAACGATGGTCATTATGGCCAAACAGTTTTATTTTTTGCTTCATCAGACCAGAGGACATTTCTCCAAAAAGTATGATCTTGGTCCCCATGTGCAGTTGCAGACCTTAGTCTGGCTTTTTTTATGGCGGTTTTGGAGCAGTGGCTTCTTCCTTGCTGAGCGGCCTTTCAGGTTATGTCTATATAGGACTCGTTTTACTGTGGATATAGATACTTTTGTACCTGTTTCCTCCAGCATCTTCACAAGGTCCTTTGCTGTTGTTCTGGGATTGATTTGCACTTTTCGCACAAAAGTAAGTTCATCTCTAGGAGACAGAACACATCTCCTACCTGAGTGATATGACAGCTGCGTGGTCCCATGGTGTTTATACTTGCTTACTATTGTTTGTACAGATGAACGTGATACCTTCAGGCATTTGGAAATTGCTCCCAAAGATGAACCAGACTTGTGGAGGTCTACAATGTTTTTCTGAGGTTTTGGCTGATTTATTTTTATTTCCCCATGATGTCAAGCAAAGAGGCACTGCGTTTGAAGGTAGGCCTTGAAATACATCCACAGGTACACCTCCAATTGACTCAAATGATGTCAGCTAGCCTATTAGAAGCTTCTAAAGCCATGACATAATTTTCTGGAATTTTCCAAGCTGTTTAAAGGCACAGTCAACTTCGTGTATGTTAACTTCAGACCCACTGGAATTGTGATACAGTGAATTATAAGTGAAATAATCTGTCTGTAAACAATTGTTGGAAATATTGTGTCATGCACAAAGTAGATGTCCTAACCGACTTGCCAAAACTATATGTAACTGACAAGTAACCTGTAAGTCTATGTCGTTTTTTGTTTGAATTGTTTACATGATCGCTATGCGGGGATAAACAAGTAGAACTACGTAGCTAATAACTGTTGTAACGGGGACAGTATTGTAGCAACACACCTTTGGAGGGAAGGCAATCCCGCGTTGTTAGCTAAATTTTCATGTCATCGGGTGTAGTTCGTAAAAGTTGAAGCGTGTATGTTATGAATGTAACGTTATAATAATTAAGGATGAAGTGTGAATTCCTGCCAGGAATAATAAGTGTGAAGTTTGATTTCCTCCCTTCTGTAATAAGCAGCCAATTAGGTATTTTTCCTTTATTCATGTGTTTAATCTGATACTGTTAAAGCTCCGGCTAAACTGTTTATGTATGTAAGCACTTCAGAGTTATACCAAACTAATAAGTCACTCGTAAGATAAGAAGGTTGTAAGAGTGTGCTTAACTGTATTTTCATTTACTTTATAGTTCTCACGGAAGGTGATAATTCTGACTAAAACTACATAATAAAGCCGGCAGTTAAAATCAAGGAACGGTTGTGCTCGTGGTTACTGAAGGGAGCTACACTATAGTTTGTTAACAATAAATTTGTGGAGTGGTTGAAAAACTAGATTTAATGACTCAACCTAAGTATATGTAAACTTCCGACTTCAACTGTTTAGTCAATAAACAGCATTCTTACATAGATATTCCTCTTGTTCAGATGGGATAGGGCAGTGTGCAGTGTGATGGATCTATTGGGGCGGTAAGCAAATTGATGTAGGTCTAGGGTGTCAGGTAAGGTAGAGGTGATATCATCCTGATATTACATGATTCTGATGACGGAAGTGAGTGCTACGGGGCGAAAGTCATTTAGTTCAGTTACCTTTGTTTTCTTGGGTACAGGAACAATGATGGACAACGTAAAGCAAGTGGGGACAACAGATTGGGATAGGGAGAGATTGAATATGTCCATAAACACTCCAGCCACCTGGTCTGCGCATGCTCTGAGGACACGGCTAGGGATGCTGTCTAGGCTGGCAGCCTTGCAAGGGTTAACACGCTTACTCACGTCAGCCATGGAGAAGGAGAGCCCACAGTCCTTGGTAGAGGGCCGCGTCGATTGCACTGTGTTATACTCAAAGCGGGCGAAGAAGGTGTTTAGCTTGTCCGGAAGCAAGACATCAGTGTCCGTGACGTGGCTGGTTTTCCCTTTGTAGTCCGTGATTGTCTGTAGACCCTGCCACATTGCGAGCTGTCTGGGACTCGTGGTTTGCCTCTTTACTACTCAAAATGATTTTAGTTATTAAGTCAAAGACAAAATTAACTGCAATACACTGTTCTCAAAACAGCATTACAAGGCTACACAGAACGACGGCAGACAGTGGTGTAAAGTACTTAAGTAAAATTTATTTAAAGTACTACTTGTTGTTTTTTGGGGTATCTGTACTTTACTTTACTATTCATATTTTTTATAACTTTTACTTCACTACATTCCGAAAGAAAATAATGTACTTTTTATTTTCCCTGAACCAAAACGTACTTGTTACATTTTGATTCCTTTAGCAGTGCAGGAAAATGGTCCAATTCACCCACTTATCAAGAGAATATCCCTGCTCATCCCTACTGCCTTATGTCAGAGTTGGAGTGTGCCTCTGACTATCTGTAAATTAAATGAAATACATTAATTGTCTGGTTTGCCTAATATAAGGAATTTGAAATTATGTATAGTTTAAATTTTGATACTTAAGTATATGTTTGAAATTACATTTACTATTGATAGTATATTTAAGTATATTTAAAATCAAATACTTTCAGATTTTTACTCAAGTAGTATTTTACTGGGTGACTTTCACTTCAGTAATTTTCTCTTATGGTATCTTTCCTTTTACTCAAGTATGACAATTGGGTACTTTTTCCACCACTGACATGCTGGGGAGTGGCTTATGGAGCGCTCTTTGAAATAAGCGCTCGTGTTGTCATATACCAACGGATCAAGTAATCTCGCCAGTTAGGCAGGAAAAGCCCATTTAAAGCCATTGTATGCTTGATCCAAAAATATGGTCAGAGGCTTCATATGTGACGCACTTGCGGAGCCTCCGGATGTATGCAGAGTCCAAATCAAGCCGCATCGCCATGCCCCTATCAAATTGTATATCATTGCAGAGAGATCTGTATTGCTCCGCATTGACATGATCGGTTCACTGTAGGTGGGGGATGGAGGTCCTTTATAATCACAAACTCACTTCCTTGACAACTTCCTTCACAACCACTCTGCTCCATGAAGCCAAAAAGTATGGTTGCTCTGACTTCTGCGGAGGCCGCATCACAGAAATGCTGTAATGCCACTGCAGACCTCGGATTGACCATGCAGCGCCTTTCATGCTCATTTATATCCACTAGCTAGCTACTACTAGTAGAGGGACTAATTTAATGGCACTGCATGGTCAATCTGACATCTGCATTGGCCGTGGCGCATTTAGTGTGATACGGCCTCTGCAAAGTCAGGTCATTCATACTTGTTGCACTTCGCGGAGTTAATTCTATTAGCACGCTAACTTCATGATAAGTTAAGCATTTTAGCTAACATTACTATTTTTATCTTCCTGTCACACAAATGTCTAATCCTTTCTCTGTGCTGCTGAAAGTACTGCAGTTCAACCGGCTATGTGTTGTGAAAATTATATTTGGGGGCGTGTACTTCCAGGTAAACATTTCAATAAAACATTTGATACATTTTGTTATTTGTTTTCTGATACTCTATACCCAATTTGGAAACCATAAACAAGAAAATTAATTGAGATCCAATTTTCAACTAGAACAATTGTAAAATTTCCTCATTCGACCTTGCCGAGATGAAAGGAAATAGAAGTTATCCATAAGCACAGGGACTCACATGGATGGGCATTCATAAAATTCCATTGCAGACAGACACTGTAGGCTACAACCAGGACTGAGCCTGCTAACTGACATATACTGTTCAATATCAATTCAGTTGATGAGATACCTTCCTTAAATAAGTGTTTCAATTGCACTATTTTATAAAAACATTTTGAAAATAGTATTCATAGAGCAGTGTGAAGTCAGCGATCACAGAGAATCACTATGGGCCAGCGGGCCACAACAGTTTAAGCTACTGTCTGCATCTCACTGGCATATTAAGGGGTGTGGTAGATTGTTTCATGACCTAGTTTGAAGTGCAATTCCACCAATTTACATGAAACAGTCACAAGAGACCACAAGTGTCATATTATTTGCCTTCTATATTTCTCTACCCTTTAGAAAATTATATATCAAGTCTAGCACATAGGAATTTATAACATGGTTGAATATGAGAACTTCTGACAATGTTTACATTCATCTTTATTAACATAGCGTTGCCAGTACATGGGCATGAAAGGTTACAAATGCCTGATAATCATATAAAAATACATCAATGGTCCTCACAGTATCAACTAACAAAACTCAATTATGTTGCAGTAACACATAGGCCTATAATTGTTTACACACTGGTAAGACGACAGTAATTAAAGACTATCATAATTGAAAATATATTTTTCAGCTACATGATATCATAGTGGCTGTTTGAATGAAAAGGCTCAAGCAATTGCAAGACATATGTTTCTTTAGTAAAAAGGGCAAATAGGGGACAGAACCAGCTGGCTCACAAGACTCCAAGCAACTGCAAAGCCACTGCGATGGAAAGAATGATGACTCCAAAATAACCAATGTACCCATAGGCACCCTTCATCCTCTTGGCTGGATCTGGGGGGGGGGGGGGGGGGGTAGAATTATTATAGTTTACAGCCATTTAGAAAATGCTGAATAAGAGTGTGATTCTTCCAATCATTACCCGCTACCATTTTTCAGAATGTGGGGATATTTCAGCACGTTTCACATTACATTTTCATAAAATACAGCTGTAGTACTAATTTCCATAATGGTATACAATAATGATAAAATGCAGTTATGGTTGAAATACTAAATAGTTGCTAAAAGCATATCTAATCTACAAGGAGTGGATTGGGAGTTTAACCTTTTTCACTCATGCCCTGTGACCCTGTTTGTGAATTATTGAATGGAAACTGGCTCAAAAGTCATAAACAAAGATAAGAGGTGTTCATGTCATGTGTGCAATGTCATTACAACAGATGGTCTTACCTCCGGTGTAGTAACCCCAGGCATAGGAGAACCTGCTGGTGACCCAGATGGCTCCCAGCACAGCTGCAGAAGTCTTATAAGTGGAAGGATGAGTGATTGGGTAACAGGAAAAAGGGTAAAACAAAGAGTGAGGATGTCGGACAGTGTAACAGGCAGTGAACTGTCAAATAGAGAAGACGCCGAATCATTGTCACAACACCAGTGAGGTGTGGCCTATACTAGTATGTGCTGTCGTTGGTTGTGTAAAGAGGACAGATCAATGCAGCACATGCTGTCAATGATCATCCAGAGAACATGGTATGCCACTCCCACTTGGTTTACTTATTATCAGAAAATTACACTGGTGATAAACCTTTCTTTAGAAGCATTTATATATCAGTATTGACACAGGGATAAGGTCAATAGTGCACTGTGTGTGAGTTGAAAAAAGAATGCTGATCAACTAGGTAGTAGCATGCAGTAATTTGGAAGAGGATTTAGAGGATTTTAAAATGGGCGACTACTAGTTTCTGAATGTGGTTGTGAAAGAGCCACTCAAATGTAAGCTGACATTAAATCCAACCCATGTGTGTGGCGGTGTAAGTGATGTAACCTGGTAATACTGGTTTGTGTAAGCAGATACGTACTGGATAGACAAGAGCTGCAATGGTTTGGAACACAAGCCACTGTGGGTAGACTTCTAGTGTGTTCTGGTGGGCCCTCTGGATGCAGTTGAACACCTGCTCCTTGTCACTGTACATGGTAGGGTACTGCCCAGTGGAGGAGAAAAAAAGTCAGTGAGAAGTGGCATAGTAATACTCTGAGCTCCTGTACCAGCAATAGGAATAGTAGTAGCTGTCTACTGCATCGTAATCATTAGGATGGAGTTGTGGTGCATTAGGGACAAGTTCTTGGAGACCAGATTCAAAATACTTGACATACTGGAAGAGGGGAAAGACATGAACATATACAACGTCTGCATCATCAGGAGACCTGTATTTCTCATGTACACATTGTTGTTTGCATAACAGACATAGGGCAGGTCAAGTTTACTTCAATGTGTTTTGCTTTAGCCCCAAGTACATAGCACCTCAAGTACGGTCAAGCCAAGGCAAGAAGTGACCGACTGACATTGAATGAAGCTCCCAATTTGAGCAGGATTGGAATTCGTTTATATAAACACGGCTCAGAACAGAAGAAGGTTATGTTTACAGTGCTAAAATGTACTTATCTGGCATTGCAGCGCAGTTATTTCATTTCCGCATCATCATCAGACAGAAACGCCATGTACTTACCTTCACATCGTATTTCTTTCTGGCAGCTCCAACCTTAACACCAAGATAACTCAACATGATCCAACTATAAAAGTATGTAAATATGACATATCCGAAGCTTGATGGCAAGAGCTCTAGAATTTCCATTGTAAAAGAATTCAGCAAAATAACTAATTCTAAATTCGAGAATAACCTCCGCCTGTATTCACGGCTTGTTTATTTGTGCTGATAACGAGCAGGGGAGAGGTTATGTATGCTGTTGTCTCGCGATATTATTTTCTCGCGTTGTGTTTAGTACCATCCATGTTTTTATACGATCTATTATGGTCCATACTGCTTGTACGGATTGCTTGCCAGTAAACAGTAAACTCGTCCAAAACAATATCTACTTTTTAATAACTCCGGTGTATTGAAAATAAACTTTGTTTGTAAACCACATAATGTGCACTCTATTTCGGAAAGACTTACGTATCACCCCACCGTCCTAACTGCTGTGGAAAGAGCATAGAATATGCGCAGTGCCTTGTAGCAAACTGACCCTCAAGAACAAGCGGAATGTTTCCGAGGGGAAGGGGTTGCAGGGTGGAATTTTCAAGAGCGACACTCGATGACCTGACTTCATCATTGTATGGCTAGTTTGGTCAAGTAGCAGACTAAACTCCACTCCATCACAGTTTATACACTATTTCAATAATACAAATAATAAAAAATAACCCAAGATAGATCACAGCCTGTCGTTTCCAATGCGAGCAAATTAGTCATAGTGGGCAGAACCAACTTCAACTGGCAAATACCTACCTTCAATGGTCACTGGCACGCTGGATAAGTGTGCAGTTCATAGATTAATGGCGATTTCAACTGTACCGGGCAGATGGCAGTGTTAACCATGGTGTGCAGTTCATGGCGGTGGGGTTATGGCATGGGCAGGCATAAGCTACAGATAAGGAACACAATTGCATTTTATCGATGGCAATTTGAATGCAGAGATACCGTGGCGACCCGTCATTCATTTGGGCGGCAGGTAGCCTAACGCTTAGAGCGTTGGGCCAGTAACGGAAAGGTCGCTGTTTTGAATACCCGAGCCGAAAAGGTGAAATTCCTGTCAGTGTGTCCTTGAGCAAGGGACTTAGTCCTAATTTGCTCCAGGGGCCGACCCTGTAGGTAGGCCGTCATTGTAACTAAGAATTTGTTCTTAACTGACTTGCCTAGTTAAATAAAATTCAGGGATAAAATGGTGGGGCTGTTGTGAGCCCCACCTGTTTAGCAAAAAACTAAAATGTGTTCCCTGTTTTGAAATCAAATCACATATCTACCATAGCTTTGTCTGGAGTGATCATGTCAACATCATACTTTCAAAATTTAGCTAGACAAGTAGTCATCATGAATCAAGTCGACAATCTACTGGCAAATCTTTTTCAAACCTTGTCACATGAAGAACAATTCATGATAAAATGTGTCGGTAATCATCGGCAAGTTGGAAATTGTAAATTCAACAATGAGTGGCTTGGAAGGAATAAGTGGTTAACTGAAAGCCTCGTAAAGCAATCACTAGCCTGCTATTCAGTGGAGTGGGTGTGTGACCCCAGTCAGGGTTTACAGGTCTCTTTTCCAAGCTTAAAAGGATAAACATTCACATGCAACCACATTGGCCATGCTGTCAATCTAGCATTACTTCTGCCGCATTCAAAACAAATGGAAACTTGGAACTGGGAAATCTCAGACTTCAGAGAGTTCAGGACCACTTTTGAACGGTCATCCAACTCGGAATTCCAAATCTGGGACTCTGACTTCTTTCTAGAGCTCCGACCTGATGACCACTGACGTCATGATTCAACCTGTTTTTTTCAGAGTTCCTAGTTGTCGTGAAAGCACCATGAATCCAGAGAATGCCAGACTTTGATGACAAAATTTGCCCACAAGGACCACCTATACCTTCCTGTTCAAGTGAGCCCAGCATAACAAGTCCAAAAAATGTATTGTATGCTGCTGCATAAATGATGTAATATGCCAGGAGATATGTATACTGTAGCTAAGAAAGTAATACTAAGTGTATGTTGTGTAGTAAGCTGTTAGTAGAGGTCGACCGATTATAATTTTTCAATACCGATACTTGGAGGACCAAAAAAAAAGCCGATACCGATTAGTCGGCCGATTTTTATACATTTGTAATAATGACAATTACAACAATACTGAATGAACACTTATTTTAACTTAATGTAATACATAAAATCAATTTAGTCTCAAATAAATAATGAAACATATTCAATTTGATTTAAATAATGCAAAAACACATATGTGCCACGTAAAAAAGCTAACGTTTAAGTTCCTTGCTCAGAACATGAGAACATATGAAAGTTGGTGGTTCCTTTTAACATGAGTTTTCAATATTCCTAGTTAAGTTTTATGTTGTAGTTGTAGGAATTATATGACTATTTCTCTCTATACCATTTGTATTTCATATACCTTTGACTATTGGATGTTCTTATAGGCACTTTAGTATTGCCAGCCTAATCTCGGGAGTTGATAAGCTTGAAGTCAAACAGTGCTGTGCTTCAAGCATTGCGAAGAGCTGCTGGCAAACGCAGGTAAGTGCTGTTTGAATGAATGCTTGCGAGTCTGCTGCTGCCTACCACCGCTCAGTCAGACTGCTCTATCAAATATCAAATCATAGACTTAATTATAGTAAACACACAGAAATACGAGCCTTAGTTCATTAATATGGTCAAATATAAATAAAAAGTGTATTCTTTCAGTGAAATACGGAACCGTTCCGTATTTTATCGAATGGGTGGCAACCCTAAGTCCAAATATTGTTGTTACATTGCACAACCTTCAATGTTGTCATAATTATGTAAAATTCTGGCAAATTAGTTCGCAACGAGCAAGGCGGACCAAACTGTTGCATATACCCTGACTGCATGCAATGAACTCAAGAGAAATTACACAATTTCCATAGTGAATATTGCCTGCTAACATGAATTTCATTTAACTAAATATGCAGGTAAAAAAAAATACACTTCTGTGTATTGATTTTAAGAAAGGCATTGATGTTTATGGTTAGGTACAGTTGTGCAACGATTGTGCTTTTGTTAAATCATCACTCGTTTGGCGAAGTAGGCTGTGATTCGAAGATAATCAACAGGCACCCCATTGATTATATGCAACGCAGGACAAGCTAGTTAACCTAGTAATATCATCAACCATGTGCAGTTAATCAATCTTCACATAATCACTAGTTGTTTTTTTATAAGTTTAATGCTAGCTCGAAACTTACCGTGGCTCCTTGCTGCACTCGCGTAACAGGTGGTCAGCCTGCCATGCAGTTTCCTTTTGGAATGCAATGTAATCAGCCAAAAATGCAGATTACCTATTGTTGTGAAAACTTGAAATCGGCCCTAATTAATCAGCCATGCCGATGAATCGGTCTACCTCTAGTTAGTAGCCCATATTCCGCATCCTAATCATTTGGTCCCTTTACCCCTCATAACTTATCACACTGTTCTGACTTGGTGGTGCACATGTAGCGTATAGCCTGTTTTAGAGAAAAATGTAATCATCCAATATTGTAAAAGCTTGTTTGCTTATATGCCCCCTTTATTTGTCCTAGAGTTCTGACTTGGTGTACTGGGAGAATACTGTAAGAACGGCCCATGTTCTGAATTCTGTCACTGTATATTTCAAAAGTGATGAACCAATAAATCAAATGTATTTATAAAGCCCTTTTTACATCAGCCAATGTCAAATTGCTCTACAGAAACCCAGCCAAGATGTTCAAATGTTCATAGATGACCAGCAGTGTCAAATAATAATAAGCACAGTGGTTGTAGAGGGTGCAACAGGTCAGCACCTCAGGAGTAAATGTCAGTTGGCTTTTCATAGCCGAGCATTCAGAGTTCGAGACAGCAGGTACGTTAGAGAGAGAGAGCATCGAAAACAGTGGGGCTGGGACAAGGTAGCACGTCCGGTGAACAGGTCAGGTTTCCATAGCTGCAGGCAGAACAGTTGAAACTGGAGCAGCAACATGACCAGGTGGACTGGAGACAGCAAGGAGTCATCAGTCCAGGTAGTCCTGAGGCATGGTCCTAGGGCTCAGGTCCTCTGGGAGGAGAGGGAGACAGAGAATTAGAGGGAGCATACTTAAATTCACACAGGACACCGGATAAGACAGGAGAATTACACCAGATAACAGACTGACCCCAGCCCCCCACACAAACTATTGCAGCATAGATACTGGAGGCTGAGACAGAAGGGGTCGGGAGAAACTGTGGCTCTGTCTGACGATACCCTCGGGCAGGACCAACTAGGCAGGATATAACCCCACCCACTTTGCCAAAGCACAGCCCCCACACCACTAGAGAGATACCCGCAAACCACCAACTTACTACCCTGAGACAAGGCTGAGTATAGCCCACAAAAATTTCCCCCACGGCACAAACCCGAGGAGGTGCCATCCCAGACAGGAAGATCACGTCAGTGACTTACCCCACTCAAGTGACGACCCCTCTTAGGGACAGCATGGAAGAGAACTAGTAAGCCAATTACTCAGCCACCGTAATAGGGTCAGAGGCAGACAATCCCAGTGGAGAAAGGGGATCCGGCCAGGCAGAGACAGCAAGGGCGGTTCGTCGGTCTAGTGCTTTTCCGTTCACCTTCGTACCCCTGGGCCAGACTACACTTAACCATAGGACCTCCTGAAGAGATTAGTTCAATAAAGACAAAGGTCGAGACCGAGTCTGCGTCTCTCACATGGGTAGGCAGACCACTCCAGAAAAATGGAGCTCTATAGGAGAAGGCCCTGCCTCCAGCTGTTTGCTTAGAAATTCTAGGGACAATAAGAAGGCCTGTGTCTTGTGACCGTAGCGTATGTGTAGGTATGTACGGTAGGTCTAAAATCGGAGAGATACATAGGAGCAAGCCCATGAAATGCTTTGTGGGTTACCAGTAAAACCTAGACACCAGTGTGGAGAGGAGAGGCTAGCACTGGAGTAATATGATTAAAAAAAAATTGGTTCTAGTTAGGATTCTAGCAGCCGTGTTTATCCAGGTAGCCAGAAAGTAGAGCATTGAAGTAGTCTAATCTAGAAGTTACAAAAGCACGGATTAGCTTTTCTACATTTTTGGACAAAAAGTTTCTGATTTTTGCAATGTTACGAAAAGCTGTCCTTGAAATATTCTTGATATGTTCGTCAAAAAGAGAGATCAGGGTCCAGAGTAACGCCAAGGTCCTTCACTGTTTTATTTGAGACGACTGTACAACCATCAAGATTGTCAGATCCAACAGAAGATCAATATTGTTTCTTGAGACCTAGAACTAGCATCTCTGTTTTGTCAGAATTTAAAAGTAAAAATTTTTTGCTGCCATCCACCTCCTTATGTCTGAAACACAGGCTTCCAGGGAGGGCAATTTTGGGGCTTCACCATGTTGAATCGAAATGTACAGCTGTGTATCGTCCGCATAGCAGTGAAAGTTGTCATTTGGAAACAATGTTATCACCAAGAGGTAAAATGTATAGTAAAAACAATAGTGGTCCTAAAATGGAACCTTGAGGAACACCGAAACTTACAATTGAGTTGTCAGAGGACAAACCATCCACAGAGACAAACTGATATCGTTCCGACATATCTAAATCATGCCAGAACATTTCCATGTAGACCAATTAGGGTTTCTAATCTCTCCAAATGAACCAAATGAACGTGGTGATTGATGGTGTCAAAAGCAGCACTAAGGTCTAAGGGTACGAGGACCGATGCAGAGCCTTGGTCTGACGCCATTTAAAGGTCATTGAACAAATAGTTATTACTGTTATTGTCTGTCCTAGCTCGCTCATTAATGTCTTAATCAAAATTACGGATTGCCTCTTATTACGCTCGTCGTCCCCTTGTGCCATAGTTTGTACATGTCAATTGTCAGTAGAAACCACATTTGTTTAAGCAAGTCAGCCATATCAGCTATGTTTTTTTTAAAGGCAGTAAATTAGGCTGAATGAACTGTTTCGCTGCCAGACAAGACACCACTGATGGTGCTGAAAAAAAACTCAGCTAATGGGACAGCTTTATGTAGGCCCTAACAGTTTGTGGGCACCGTTTGTCACTGTTATAGTGCAATTAATGTATTGTTTAGTGTTGTGTAGTGGCTTTGCTGGCATGCATAAAAAAAATATTTAAAAAATTGGGGAGTTTTCCCCACCAAGATTTACATGCTAAAATCGAGATCCTGAGGCCCATTATTGTGCCATTAATTTGCCATCATCGCCTCATGTTTCAACATGATAATGCACAGCCCCATGTCGCAAGGATCTGTACACAATTCATGGAAGCTGAAAATGTCCCAGTTCATCCATGGCCTGTATACTCACCAGACATGTCACCCACTGAGCATGTTTGGGATGCTCTGGATCTGGGCCATCACCCGAGTTTCATAACGTTTGGGGCTCAGTCCTGAAGACCAGGGTCAGAGGAAAAAAGGCCTTTTCTAAAATAATTTCCTACAATTTTACGTCATTTTACATGACACAATACAATAATATATTTTTATTCCAAGCAAATGACAAGAATGACAAGCTACTCCGACATTCACATACTGAGATCAACAAAACAAAGGACCCAAGTCTTAAATGCAATCACTAGCATAGGCAAATGAAAAGAGTGGGTACACAGATTTTAGGCCTACAATATGAGGAAATCCTTGTCCACCAACTTGCCAGTGGCATTCACCTATTCAGACTTTTCCCCAATTGTATTTTAAAATATTGCAAAATACCTTCTAGCTGCTGCCTGCTGTTCATTGACAGCCACAACTAAACTATCGGCTATTTTATATTTGCCGTGTGGACTGCCCAATTGCGGGATTCCCGACTGTAGACTAGGCCTGTGCGCTCATTATGTGACAAAACACAATCTACAGCATTTTAAAAAAGCTATTGATTCTACGTGGCTAAATTATGCTGGTGTAGTATTTTCAATTTTCAATTTATAGAGATAGGAGTAATTATATCATTTGGTAAATGTATTTCAATTTACAGTTGAAGTCGGAAGTTTACATACACTTAGGTTGGAGTCATTAAAACTCGTTTTTCAACCACTCCACAAATTTCTTGTTAACAAACTATAGTTTTGGCAAGTCGGTTAGGACATCTACTTCGTGCATGACACAAGTCATTTTTCCAACAACTGTTTACAGACAGATTATTTCACTGTATCACAATTCCAGGGGGTTAGAAGTTTACATACACGAAGTTGACTGTGCCTTTAAACAGCTTGGAAAATTCCAGAAAATGATGTCATGGATTTAGAAGCTTCTGATAGGCTAATTGACATTTGAGTCAGTTGGAGGTGTACCTGCAGGTGTACCTTCAAGGCCTACCTTCAAACTCAGTGCCTCTTTGCCTGACATCATGGGGAAATCAAAAGAAATCAGCCAATAAATAAAATTGTAGACCTCCACAAGTCTGGTTCATCCTTTGGAGCAATTTCCAAAAGCCTGAAGGTACCACGTTCATCTGTACAAACAATAGCACGCAAGTATAAACACCATGGGACCATGCAGCTGTCATACCACTCAGGAAGGAGACACATTCTGTCTCCTAGAGATGAACGTACTTTTGTGCGAAAAGTATTTGGTCACCTACAAACAAGCAAGATTTCTGGCTCTCACAGACCTGTAACTTCTTCTTTAAGAGGCTCCTCTGTCCTCCACTCGTTACCTGTATTAATGGCACCTGTTTGAACTTGTTATCAGTATAAAAGACACCTGTCCACAACCTCAAACAGTCACACTCCAAACTCCACTATGGCCAAGACCAAATAGCTGTCATAGGACACCAGAAACAAAATTGTAAACTGCACCAGGCTGGGAAGACTGAATCTGCAATAGGTAAGCAGCTTGGTTTGAAGAAATCAATTGTGGGAGCAATTAATAGGAAATGGAAGACATACAAGACCACTGATAATCTCCCTCGATCTGGGGCTCCACGCAAGACCTCACCCCGTGGGGTCAAAATGATCACAAGAACGGTGAGCAAAAATCCCAGAACCACACGGGGAGACCTAGTGAATGACCTGCAGAGAGCTGGGACCAAAGTAACAAAGCCTACCATCAGTAACACACTACGCCGCCAGGGACTCAAATCCTGCAGTGCCAGACGTGTCTCACTGCTTAAGCCAGTACATGTCCAGGCCCGTCTGAAGAATGAATGGGGCCATGTATCGTGAGATTTTGAGTGAAAACCTCCTTCCATCAGCAAGGGCATTGAAGATGAAATGTGGCTGGGTCTTTCAGCATGACAATGATCCCAAACACACCGCCCGGGCAACGAAGGGGTGGCTTCGTAAGAAGAATTTCAAGGTCCTGGAGTGGCCTAGCCAGTCTCCAGATCTCAACCCCATAGAAAATCTTTGGAGGGAGTTGAAAGTCCGTGTTGCCCAGCAACATCACTGCTCTAGAGGAGATCAGCATGGAGGAATGGGCCAAAATACCAGCAACAGTGTATGAAAACCTTGTGAAGACTTACAGAAAACGTTTGACCTCTGTCATTGCCAACAAAGGGTATATAACAAAGTATTGAGAAACTTTTGTTATTGACCAAATACTTATTTTCCACCATAATTTGCAAATAAATTCATTAAAAATCCTACAATGTGATTTTCTGGATTTTTTTTTCTCATTTTGTCTGCCATAGTTGAAGTGTACCTATGATGAAAATTACAGGCCTCTCAACTTTTTAAGTGGGATAACTTTCACAATTGGTGGCTGACTAAATACTTTTTTGCCCCACTTTACACTATCCCAAACTAAATGTCTACTCAATTTGGAACATCATTGCTTACAGTTGAAATGGAACATTGTTATTTAGCAGTCTCCCTCCCACTCTGAAGAAGCACCAGGCATTTCAACTGCGTTATGGTGACTGTATTCCTGACAAGATAACTTAAAACAGACCAAACTCCCACCGTCCATATGCCAAAGAGAACTTGGTACACAAGTGGTGTTCTGGATGGGGTTTGGAGAACTGCATCATCATCATCAAGCCACTCATCATGCCAGTTCTTTCTACAATATTTTGTTTGTTCTGAAAACTACCCTTGTAGAATTCTTGTAATGACCAGATGCTTAGCTTTGACTTCAATAAAGCAAGGGTGCATGGGAACAGTCGAGGCCAAAAGTTGAAAATGACACATTAATTTCCACAAAGTTTGCTGCTTAAGTGTCTTTAGATATTTTTGTCAGGTGTTACTATGGAATACTGAAGTACAATTACAAGCATTTAATAATTGTCAAATGCTTTTATTGACATTTACATGAAGTTGATGCAAAGAGTCAATATTTGCAGTGTTGACCCTTCTTTTTCAAGACCTCTGCACTCCGGTCTGGCATGCTGTCAATTAACTTCTGGGCCACATCCTGACTGATGGCAGCCCATTATTGCATAATCAATGCTTGAGGTTTGTCAGAATCTGTGGGTTTTTGTTTGTCCACCCGCCTCTTGAGGATTGACCACACATTCTCAATGGGATTAAGGTCTGGGGAGTTTCCTGGCCATGGACCCAAAATATCAATGTTTTGTTCACCAAGGTGCTCCATCATGCTGGAAAAGGCATTGTTCGTCACCAAACTGTTCCTGGATGGTTGGGAGAAGTTGCTCTCGGAGGATGTGTTGGTACCATTCTTTATTCATGGCTGTGTTCTTAAGCAAAATTGTGAGTGAGCCCACTCCCTTGGCTGAGAAGCAACCCCACACATGAATGGTCTCAGGATGCTTTACTGTTGGCATGGCACAGGACTGATGGTAGCGCTCACCTTGTCTTCTCCGGACAAGCTTTTTTCCATATGTCCCAAACAATCGGAAAGGGGATTCATCAGAGAAAATGACTTTACCTCAGTCCTCAGCAGTCCGATCCCTGTACCTTTTGCAGAATATCAGTCTGTCCCTAATGTTTTTCCTGGAGAGAAATGGCTTATTTGCTGCCCTTCTTGACACCAGGCCATCCTCCAAAAGCCTTCGCCTCACTGTGTGTGCAGATGCACTCACACCTGCCTGCTGCCATTCCTGAGCAAGCTCTGTACTGGTGGTGCCCCAATCCCGCAGCTGAATCAACTTTAGGAGACGGTCCTGGCGCTTGCTGGACTTTCTTGGGCGCCCTGAAGCCTTCTTCACAACAATTGCAAAGTTCTTGATGATCCAATAAATGGTTTATTTAGGTGCAATCTTACTGGCAGCAATATCCTTGCCTGTGAAGCCCTTTTTGTAGAAAGCAATGATGACGGCATGTGTTTACTTGCAGGTAACCATGATTGACAGAGGAAGAACAATGATTCCAAGCACCACCCTCCTTTTGAAGCTTCCAGTCTGTTATTTGAACTCAATCAGCATGACAGAATGCTCTCCATCCTTGTCCTCGTCAACACTTACACCTGTGTTAACGAGAGAATCACTGACATGTCAGCTGGTCCTTTTGTGGCAGGGCTGAAATGCAGCGGAAATGTTTTTTGGGGGGATTCAGTTAATTTGCATGGCAAAGAGGAACTTTGCAATTAATTGCAATTCATCTGATCACTCTTCATAACATTCTGGAGTATATGCAAATTGCCACCATACAAACTGAGGCAGCAGACTTTGTGAAAATTCATATTTGTGTCATTCTCAAAACTTTTGGCCACGACTGTACTGTAGACAAGTGAGCTTTAGCTCATCTAGGACAATGTATTGATAGTTATGCTTTGTGTGTTGATAGTGAGACTAGAAAATAACTTAAAGCAGCTGATATGATTTTTATTCAACTTAGTCTTTTGTTTTCTCTTTGCTGCAGAACAGTGACATAGAGCCTGAGGATTCCCCAATCCCTAAAATGTCTCCCAAGAGGAAGATAAATCTCATGCATTATTCATGTAAGTGCCACAAGTGTTTGAGTTAGCAGAAATGTTATATTTGAAAATTCTTAGACGTTTCCTTGAAGTATTGTGCACCACACTTGAATTGTATTATTCTAATGTTTCTCTTTTATTTGTTCACACAGAACAATTCAATGGCCAAGCCCACAGCCATTTCAGTTTCCACCACATCAACACCAAGAGTGGATTGCTTCACAGCGTGCAGGAACCTGTTTGGTCACTGGGTCCCGGAAGCGTATTGTGGTGTCTATTGCTGATTAGCGAACCAATAAAGACACTTAAAATAAATTCCTTGCTCCTTGACTTAACTGTGTTGTCTCATTCAATAATTATCAATACAGGAATGACTTAATTTGTTGTGGCATTAGTCAACACATAAAGGTTGTCTGCATACAGCAGTATGAAATCATTTTTAAGTATAGCAGAATCAAATCAAGGTTTCCTCCAGTATATGCTACTGCTGTGATATTAGTCAGCTGTAATCAGGGGCGCAACTTTGGCTTTAGAAGTGGGAGGGGGACATAACCTGGTGGGGTGTCTGGGGGCCCCCAGTCAGAATTTTTTGGGCATCCAAACCTAATTTCCTGCATTTCTAAACAATCTAATTGGACTCTTCTGAACATTTTGGGGTCACTTTTATTGTTAATAAGAATAGAATATGTTCAGGGCCTAAATGTAATGCCCACATGCAGGTAGATTTTGGCATTGGCGGGTACAATGTATATTTCACTACTCAACGGAGGTCAGGGCTCCACAGTGCAAGCATTTCTCGCGTTTGTGAAATGTACTTTTCTGTCCATCAGCCAATGTGGCAGGTAGATTTAAAAATATATCAGCCACTTGGTTTTTTTTTACCAGCCAAAACACATTTTAGTGGAGAAAATTACACCAACAAAACACACCAACATTTTTTTTTTTGCTGAGCATGCTTTATTTCTAAAGCAATAAATGTATTACTAGTAAGAAGTAATATGGTATATTGTTTAATTAAATTTATTGTGGCCTGAGTCTAACCAAAATATCAGATTGGACAATGTTAATGCCATTAACTTCATCATCATTGTTTGATTTTAAGTATAGAGCCAACAGTAGGAGTAAAATGCTTCACTGTAATTCAAATCATAGACCTAATAGTACTGTAGAGCTCTTTTTTACTTGCACACAATATAGCTGGATCACCCCGTCCTGGGTCTAGGGGTCCACTGCCCTGCAATGCCCCAATCCAACACATCCCATTCAGCTTTAGGATCTTAATGAACCATTCATTATTGGTTTCAGATGTGTTAGGCCCAGGCTAGAGTGACAACCACCAGTACGGCAGACACCTAGGGCCAGGACTGAGCAACCTAGCAGCTAAGGAACGCCTAAATAGGTATCACCCCTGACGTGGTATGACTATTTTTGTCGTACAGTATTCCATATAACACATCCAGACCTTATGAAAGTTGCTTAGTATACCCTTAATCTTGTAATAAAATCTAGTGATACATAACTTAACATCCATTGCGACATTGTGGGAGGAAAACCTCCATCCAATTAAAGGCAATGCATTTCTTAGCCGCTATAAATGCTTGGTTACACAGTTTCTTCTGATAAGTCTCCAGTATCCACATTTCCAAGCAAACAAAAACAGGGAGAATCTGTAGACATGCTGAGATAAAATAACATACTCTTTGCCAGAATTCAGCCAGCCTTCACAATAGCATAACATATTGAAATGTCGCCATTTGGATTTTACACCTCCAGCAGAGGAACTACTTCTAAATGCATGATGTTCAGTTTCACTGTCATATAGTACCTTCTATGGATGGTCTTAAACTGCAGTAATATGTCTGAAATTATATCAACATGACTGAGCATTCTAACATCTGAATCCATTCATCAGTTGTGTCTCCCAGGTCTTCCTCATCTTTTTGTTTTACATGTTTTGTGTCAACAGGGAAGAGACTGTCAACCCTTGACACAGTTTGGAAATCAACTTTGGAGGTGCCAGACTGTCTTAAAATAGTTTCCCTGGCTGCCTGACCCTGCTGACACCCCTGTCACCATCTGATCCTGCTCAGATGAGGCATGACAAAGAATTACATTGGTGTACGTTTATACATTATACAATATAATCAATGGTTCAATAATTGAAATTACCATTATTCCCAGATCCCAGACTGTAGCTTTAATTTCTTATGGCTGGGGGTGCTATTTTCACGTTCGGATGAAAAGCGTGCCCAGAGTAAACTGCCTGCTACTCAGGCCCAGAAGCCAAGATATGCATATTATTAGTAGATTTGGATAGAAAACACTGAAGTTTCTAAAACTGTTTGAACGATGTCTGAGTATAACAGAACTCATGTGGCTGGAAAAAACCTGAGAAAAATCCAACCAGGAAGTGGAAAATCTGAGGTTTGTAGTTTTTCAAGTGATTGCCTATCCAATATACAGTGTAAATTTGGTCCGATTGCACTTCCTAAGGCTTCCACTAGATGTCAACAGTCTTCAGAACGTTGTTTCAGGCTTCTACTGTGTAAGGGGAGCGAATAAGAGCTGTTTGAACCAGTGGTCTGGCAGAAAGCCTTGAGTTGTCGTGAGCTCTGTTCCTTTTCATTTCTAAAGCCAAAGGAATTGTCCGGTTGAAACTTTATTGAAGATTTATGATAAAAACATCCTAAAGATTGATTCTATACATCGTTTGACATGTTTCTATGAACTGTAATAGAAATTTGACTTTTCGTCTAGACTTAGTGCTCGCATGTTGTGCATTTGGATTACTGGACTAAACGCGCAAACAAAAAGGAGGTATTTGGACATAAATGATGGACTTTATCGAACAAAACAAACATTTGTGGAACTGGGATTCCTGGGAGTGCATTTTGATGAAGATCAAAGGTAAGTGAATATTTATAATGCTATTTCTGACTTTTGTTGACTCCACAACTTGGCGGGTATCTGTATGGTGGTTGAGCGCTGTACTCAGATTATCGCATGGTGTGCTTTTGCCGTAAAGATTTTTTGAAATCTGACACAGAGGTTGCATTAAGGAGAAGTATATATTTAATTCTATGCATAACACTTGTATCCTTCATCAACTTTTATGATGAGTATTCCTGTAAATTGATGTGGCTCTCTGCAAAATTACCGGATGTTTTGGAGGCAAAACATTACTGAACGTAACGCGCCAATGTAAACTGAGATTTTGGGATATAAATATGAACTTTATGGAACAAAACGTACATGTATTGTGTAACATGAAGTCCTATGAGTGCCATCTGATGAAGATCAAAGGTTAGTGATTAATTTTCTCTCTATTTCTGCTTTTTGTGACTCCTCTCTTTGGCTGGAAAATGGCTGTTTTTTTGTGACTAGGCGTTGACCTAACATAATCGCATGGTATGCTTTCGTCGTAAAGCCTTTTTGAAATCGGACACTGTGGTGGGATTAACAAGTTTATCTTTAAAATGGTGTATAATACTTGTATGTTTGAGGAATTTTAATTATGAGATTTCTGTTTGAATTTGGGGCCCTGCACTTTCACAGGGTGTTGTCAAATCTATCCCGATAACGGGATATCTGCCGTAAGAAGTAGAGGTCGACCGATTAATCATAATGGCAGATTAATTGGGGCCGATTTCAAGTTTTCATAACAATCGGAAATCTGTATTTTTGGACACCGATTTGGACCCCAAAAAATGTACACCTTTATTTAATCTTTATTTAACTAAGCAAGTCAGTTAAGAACACATTCTTATTTTCAATGATGGCCTAGGAACGGTGGGTTAACTGCCTTGTTCAGGGGCAGAACGACAGATTTTTACCTTGTCAGCTAGGGAATTTAATCTTGCAACCTTACAGTTAAGTAGTCCAACGCTCTAACCACCTGATTACATTGCACTCCACAAGGAGCCTGCCTGTTACGCGAATGCAGTAAGCCAAGGTAAGTTGCTAGCTAGCATTAAACTTACCTTATAAAAAAAACAATCAATCAATCATAATCACTAGTTAACTACACATGGTTGATGATATTACTAGTTTATCTAGCGTGTCCTGCGTTGCATATAATCAATGCGGTGCGTATTCGTGAAAAAGGACTGTCGTTGCTCCAATGTGTACCTAACCATAAACATCAATGCCTTTCTTAAAATCAATACACAAGTATATATTTTTAAACCTGCATATTTAGCTAAAATAAATCCAGGTTAGCAGGCAATATTAACTAGGTGAAATTGTGTCACTTCTCTTGCGTTCATTGCACGCAGGGTCAGGGTATATGCCACAGTTTGGGCCGCCTAATTTGCCAGAATTTTACATAATTATGACATAACATTGAAGGCTGTGCAACGTAACAGGAATATTTAGACTTATGGATGCCACCCGTTAGATAAAATACGGAACGGTTCCGTATTTCACTGAATGAATAAACATATTGTTTTCAAGATGATAGTTTCCGGATTCGACCATATTAATGACCTAAGGCTCTTATTTCTGTGTGTTATTATGTTATAACTAAGTCTATGATTTGATATAGCAGTCTGACTGAGCGGTGGTAGGCACCAGCAGGCTCGTAAGCATTCATTCAAACAGCACTTTCGTGGGTTTTGCCAGCAGTTCTTCGCAATGCTTCAAGCATTGCTCTCAAGCCTATCAACTCCCATGATTAGACTGGTGTAACCGATGTGAAATTTCAAACATCACTCGCTCTGAGACTTGGAGTCTAAACTGCTGTCCTGTAGCTACTGTAGGTCTACCAATCAACTCAAGATGGAACTTTGTATCATTCACGGATACTGTTAATATTACTGCAAAATTACTGCAAAATTCACCTGAGCTCCGTAGACTGGTCTTCTCTGTCTATCTGACCATACTGGGACCCCTGTCACCATCTGATCCTGTTAAGACATGGTGAGCAGTGCTGTGTACTGACTGTGCACCATGACAGTGACGCCTGTAGAGCTGTTCATACCATGTCATTGTGAAAAGTAGGAAATTAGTTAGGGAAACTGATGTTACATTGCTATACTGACTGTGAATGGAGCAAAAACAATATCTAGCTACTATCATGCATCAACTGGCAAAAACAAGCCAAGTGAATTTACTTCTGTTAAAACAGGACAAAACATTTCCATACACACAAGCTGTTAGACACTGAACTGGCTGTGGTATCTACTAACTAGCTAGCTTGTTTATTCACTTCACACCAAACTTCGAGAGGGGATGAAACACTTGCTAACGTTACACTACTAGCTCAGCACTGGGAATAAATACTTATTTTCAGTTAAGTCAAACAACAGTTACCATGCCAGCTACATCAGTCAAATAGAGTAGCTAGTAGCTCTGCTTGCTTTTGCAACTCAGAGAAAGAAGGGGGGGTGAGGGGGGTGAAAGTTGCACCCGTGGATGTGATGCACATATTGACCACATAGTGTCAGGGTTGCACCACTGAAGTGAGTGCTGCAGAACTTGTTCTGATTCCTAAACACTTCAAGAGATCAGTGACACTGACAACTAGTTTAGTGATGGAATGGTTTTTGGTGGTTAAAGCCAATCGAATTTCAGTAATTAATTGGGGGACAATGGCTATGTTAGTGATTTGAGGTCTGAATTGGACCCCCTGTAAAAAACAACTGCATAGCTTAGCTTGTCATAGCACCTACCTTCAACACGGCCACCTCATGTTAAGTGGTTTTAATGAATGATTTACTCAGGCTCAGATTTCAGTGTAATAAACTTGCCATACATCATCCAGAAGTCACAGCCACACTCATAGAGCAGTATTTGTGAAGGTGGGGTTTGGTTTTGGCGGGTGAGTTAAACTCTTTGTTCAGGGAGAGGACAGAACTCAGACGGGTGCCAAATGTCTGCTAACACATGACTGAGCTTTTTTTGAACATGTTCTCTCCTGAGTTACCTGATCTAACCCAAAGTGTCATTATGGCTCGTAAAACTGGCTAGTAGTCAGATACTTTCCTTCAGATGCATTTTACCTGAGACTCAGTAAGCCTATTAAGCCAAGATCTTGGCGTGTGTGTAAATTTAACTGATTAATTTACCATAAACTGATTTCCTGTGTTTTATCAATGGGGGAGGAATAAATTAAACTGCAATCCCATGGCTTGAGGTTTGAATCTGATATTCCCATGTCATGCCACACTAAGATCTTACATTGTTCAATACAGTACATGCTTAGCAACTGTCTTATCTTTATGAAAATGCAAGTATGATCACCACACCTTTGATGTCAATATCAATGTCATTGTGCATAGTCTCAAACAAATCACAATACATTTGTAATTTCATCAGATGGGGAGGAGGAAAGGCAGGTCTGACTTGTCATCCTTGTGTGTCTAGAGGATTCCTCATGCACAATGATTTTTTAAAAATCATTACTTTTATACGCATAAATTACTGCATAACGAGCAAGCTTTCAGGCAGGAGTAATGCAATCAGCCACACCTCAGGACAGATATTCTCCCTTCTGTCTTTTTACATGACATGAGGGTATTTCTCCCCTCTGATTGTATGATCTGGCCACAAAGGAGCTGCATTCAATCAGATCAAGGGTGTACCGGTGATAGCACACACACGCATAGCAGATGTTTTGGCAACATTGGAGGTGAAACTGCATTTGCGCTGTCAAATCGCTGAGCAGCTGCTCTTGCGATCATTGTCATGAAGCCACACCCACCCCACTGGCATTAGAAGTTCAGAATGAGAAAGTGTAGGCTATACAGAAATAATGACGCTCAAATTGAGAAATCATTCAAATGAGCATTTCTATCTTCCTAATGGAGGTGTAAATTACATCTCACATTCCAGTGTTCCAACTTGTAAACAGGGCTGTATTTCTGTTAATGCAACCAATGGCAATGTCTACTTTAGGTATAATGCCGGGAGCCACTTGTGGATTTAACAGCTCAAACGCAGTTCCACCTCCTACACCATCAAAATAACCTCTATGCAGATGTCGGCTAAAGCGGATATGATTGAATAGAGCCCTAAATCGGGAACATTCTGGCAATACCACAAAAGTGTATTTACACATCTTTAGGAGAGAAAAAAAACTAGTGTTTACAGCAGGGCATAAAGGATTACATTGTGTGTGGAACACAGAATGCCTTTTCAGTTTGTCGTGAGAAAAATGCTAAAAGTCTCCCCTTGCAGGCAAACTTTATTTGATATTTAAATGTGTCCTACTAGGGATACCAAGCATCTATTTGGGTAAATCACATGAATTAGATTTTTCAAAAACACCTAGCCCTATACCATATAGGGGTATTAACAAGAGTTATCACTGTGTAACAGATTTCCAATTGATACATGCTCTTATCTAATCAATATTCAAAGAGAATAACTTCCAACAACAGCCGTTTGGCTAACCTATCACATTCTCATTGTACTGGGAAAAAGCTCTTTCATGTGATCTCTCTGATGGAAAAACATGACATGGTATCTGTGGGTCATTGCCTGCTCATCAGGCACATGATTGTGGATAGGCCCAATAGTGAAAAGGGAGAGGAAATACTTATAAAATGTATGGTACGGCCCATTTAAGACCACTAAAGATAACTGCCAAAGTTGGCTCTCCATGAGGCTAAAACACAAAGCACTATCATAGTTTTATAGCCTTAAATGTAAGCTGGTTATTTAATGTTTTGTATTTATTTCCTTTACATCACGTGTCACTCATTCCACAGAGGGCGAGTGTCTGCGGGTTCTCTCCTCCCTTGTACGTGATTGATGAATTAAGATCACTTATTAGTAAGGAACTCCCATCACCTGGTAGTCTAGTTCTTAATTGAAAGGAAAAAACAAAAACCAGACACTAGGCCCTCCATGAAATGAGTTTGACACCCCTGCTTTACATCTTCTGCCAATATCCTCAGGCTGATCAGAGGATAATCCAAAAGAAACAACCCTCACCTGAGAACCAAACCAGGTCCCAAATACTCTGCAAAGTAGAATCAAATGCCAAAGTGATTGCCCTAGTCAAATAACCCAAAAGGATTCCAATAAATATAAAAACCCAGTAGAAAATCATATTTTGGAACCTACCCTAGACCTTACATCCTGTAGGATTTTATCCAATAGGAGTCCAATATGACTGGTTCCAAAATTTGATAGGATTTTTCTACATGGGATCTACCAGAAACCGTGAAAATGGCGCAGTCTTGCCTATAAAAGGGCACAAACATTTAGAAATAACAAACTAGAAAAAACGTATCTGCTATAACAATACAGTGACTCAAAAACCACATACAAATAGTTACAAAAGCTAGCGAGCAAGTCAGCTGACAGGCAAAATAGTTTCTTAGCTAGCATAAAAACGAGTGGATAAAATGCTGCAGTTACAAAAATGTGATTAAAACGTTTCAAACTTCGTCAGGAAACAAATACTGTACTCAGTGTTTGCATTCACGCACAGTGAAGGATAAAATAGTTAGAATAATAATGTTAGAAAACCGGAGATTCTCTGCACAGCCACAGTTGGCGAGCTAAGCTTGGGTGTTACGATAATTAACACTGCAAGCTCACGTTAGTTATGACGTCATCATCACTCAAAAACGACATAGAACTGATCAATGGAAATGTAGTAATTAATGCTTTTGTATTGTACTGGAACCAATGACAAATTATAATTTAATGGGTTCATTTGAGAAAAATGCTATAATATCATTCTGATTGGGGTAACAAAATCCTAGGAAACGAATCAAAAATCTATAGGATTCAATCGAATTACTTTTGATTCCCAATAGGAAATAATTAGTCAAATAGAATTCCAATAGGATTCTGATACAGGCGACACAAAATCCTATAGGATTTTTTGACTAGGGTGTATACTCCCCACACTCCGTCCTCATCTACCAAGAAATCATAAACAACTTTTCAAGCACGCCAACCTTTGAAACCCCTCTTCCCCATCGTATTACCATATCCCATGAGGCTTATTCAAAACAGATTCATTAAGTCCAACGAAACATTACACAGATGTCTGATTCAAATTACGAAGGATGAGGATCAAATTCTATTCGTGTTTATAGGACCCCCACATCGTATTTTTGAATAACCCATAGTGTGCATTGATACAGAATGAGAAACTGAATATAGCATGTGAATCTGTTGACTGTCTTTGATCTCAATTTAGGTCACAAGCCTCTCCTAGCTCATATTCTGCTTGGGGGCAGTTGGCTTAACAGAGATGAGTGATAACGATGAAATTGTTTAATTTGTTTATCCCCTCGTGCACCTACACTAGCACATTCTTCTGCTGGCATAACTAATAAACACAGTGTAGCCTTAAGGTGAATGATAGCATTTCATTCTCACGTTAAGCCACCCCCAACCCAACCCAACCCAACCCAACCCAACCTGCATGCAGCAATCTGAGGGTAAGACCTACAAATCAGCTATATTACAAAAACGTTAGTTAAAAAAAAAAAAGAAGACGCTTAAAAAAAAAATGCGTGTTCATACACACACGATAAACATTGGCAGAAAGGCATAAATAGCATTACAAGATTATTCAGGATGTACTCAAAAGTTAGCCATTACACCTGATTCACAGTGTTATAGAAACAATACAGTAAAATTTGTTAGAAAATGCCTCTAAAAAAATGTCAGCGTCAAAATACAAATTTAGATCTCAGATACGTAAGCATTGTGACCAACTGAAATGGGGATTCTATGTACATGGCCGGTCGTGTAACCACAGTGACTAATTATGGCCTTCAGTTACAACAAAGCATTGGAAATGGTAGCGTCCATTTGATTGACCAGTCCAGTTAGACAGCTGTGCCTCTCTCCAGATTCTGCTTGATCTCGGCTGTGTATTTGCCATAGAACCGCTCTGCCTTCTTGTTGAACTTGGCGTTCCTCTCATTGATGTAGTCGATGTCTGCGTCATCGTTATAGGCCCTGCGCCGGCTGTATTTGGCCCGCTTCTCAATCCTGTGAAGAACAGAAAAGGATCCGTGTCAAGAAAACAAAAAGGACAACTTACAAACCAAAAGAATTACAATCATAGTAGAAAAACCTCCTTCAGTCACTGAAAATCTGACCTCTCCAGAACAACTCAATCCCACACAGGCAACAATCCCTAAACGAAGACAGTCTACAAGTTCATAATTATGCCAAAGCACCAATGGAAAACCTTACTCTTCTACTCGAACACACAGGCTGGCACACACAGTCACTTTTCTGACTCACAGCCTTAACTTAGTGTCTTCAAAGTGGAGATGTGCGTCATGCCCTGGCAGCTCCTTCTCTGTCTAATCTCTCACAGGAGCATCACTAACACAAGGCCTCCCAAAAATGGTTTAGCACTGAGAGGAAAGAAAAGATAGAAGGCAAATGTAACCAAGGGACACTACGGAAGGGAATATGCCGGTCAGTTGTGAGGGACTTCAGGACTTGATCTTAGCTGGTATGGAAGGTCTAACGTGCAGCCATTCTTTTGAAAGGCACACCATGCATTACTTTATTGGGGAAAATCTGTTCTGGCCAACTTAACACCAAATAATGCAGATGCAACAGAAACTAGGGTAATCTAAGGGGTGAGAATCAGAGATGAGTGCTCATTAACTAGGCCACATATCTTCTTTTTAAGTTTTCCAGCACCTCCCCAGTGGGAGATACCATAAAAGAGCCTTATCAGCCAGTCCCATCAGGCTCCCAACACTGGGGTTCATTCAGTAGGCATCAGATACGCCCTGGTTTCATGCACGCACATGTCTGCCGCTTCCATTCACAGAGGGCTCTCACTCTTTCCACAAATGGACCTTGTTTTGGACTCCAGTGCATTAAATGGGAGGTCAGAGAAGGTTAGGATCTCGCTCTCGTCTCTGTTACACTTACTGTTTCTCCACATCCTCCACCATGCGGTCGATGCCCTCCTTGGATGGGACGTGGGTCCCATGGATCAGACTGTTGGATGTGGGGTGGAAGTCCTCACCACTGTAAGAGAGAAAAGGGGAGTCGGTTAACACAATATTCATTTTAATGATCCTCCTCAGCACCATCCATCTCTCCAAGCTGAATATGACCCATCTCTATGACTGGAAACATTATGCTGTAGTGCACCCTTCACAGCTCCACATGTGGCAGCAATTAAGGCGAAAAACCTGTGGGTTCTGAACTCATCTTTGGCTGATCAAGAAAACCCACCATAACTATAACCATACCGTTCCTCTCTGAGCGTATGCCTCACATTGACACTTAAGACATTAAATTATTTTGTGACTATGTCAAAACTAACCATGGGGCAGGAGTGGGGCACACTGCCTGACATTTAATTGAATCCTTTGTGCACATGATCAGTGAAAACTGTGTGATAGTAGCGTCAATTATCCATTTGACGCAATTAAAACATTTCATAGTTTCATAGTGTATGGGGGAAACAGTCTTTGAAACATGTGCCTTTTCAAAACCAATATATAGGACTTGTGCTTGAGGACATTGGGAGGCAACCCTGCATAGTCGACTCATTGGAGACAATATCAAAGACACTCAGTAATGGAAAACGAGAGAGGAGTTTTATAAGGGGGCTCCGGCTCACCACTGCTCTCGCTGCCTCTCATAGCCGTCCATGTCTGGTTTGATCTGTTTGGTGAGGCGCTGGTACTGTCGCAGCTGGGCCTCCGCGTAACCTGCGGGCCAATGGCAGCAAACAAGAGAGGTTATAATTACCGGAACAAACGACAAGCAGGCGCAAAGCTCTGCGACAAAACCTGCGTCTGGTTAGGGGAGATGAGGAGGCCGCTTTCAAGCCCCTCTGGTGATAATTTTCTCCCCAGAGGTTTAATTCAGAGACGTTTTGATGCAACAGATGGCAGCCATATTTGGGGAACGCAGTTATCCCTTTTGGCAGATTAAATTGGAGGCAGTTAAAAATGATTTATCCCGAGGGGTCTTTACACGCACCCAGAATTCTGTTACAGAATACCTTGGTACAGGGCTGCCCTGTTGTGGAATGACAGTACCACCTCCAGTAGTCGTCTTCCACAATCTAACTTCTGCTGCATTACTGACTGGCCTTTGTGGAGTTGGTGTCTTCAAAAACAACAATATTAAAGAGTCCCACATTCCCACTTGTATCTCCAGGCGTATCTTACGTTAGATGATAGCATGTTTAAAATAAAATAAAAATGGATTGAGGATGTACAGCATGACATACTGGTATCTACCTCTCTCCGAGCGCACGATTGAATGGCCCTCAGCTAAAGAGGCAGACCTTAGCGCTTCCTGACCATGTGGCCTTAACAGTTATAGCTTATAAGTAGAAACCCTAGTTTTTGTTGTTCAGAAAAACTGACCAGCTGAGGCATAGCTATCCAGTTCGCTCAAAAAAAACGAGTAACCTCTCTCACCTGAGAATCCTGGGTCAGGGTTCTTCTTCTTCTTCTTTCTCTCCCACCGCTCAGCATCCTCAGCACCGATCTCTAGCAGTTTCACCCGGTCATAGTCCTCCCCTTTGGCCGCACACTCCTGAAATCCCACAGACACACACCAAGTAACTAAACAGCAACAGTGTGCATACAATTACTATATAACTTCTAAAGTTACTTATTAGAGGCCAACCAATTAAATCGGCTTGGCCGATTAATCAGGGCCGATTTCAAGTTTTCATAACAATCGGTAATCAGCCTTTTTGGACATAATTATGGCAGATTACATTGCAATCCAAGAGGAGACTGCGTGGCAGGCTGACCACCTGTTACGCGAGTGCAGCATCAAAAGGACCTTGTGGCTGCAAGGAGCCAAGGTAAGTTGCTAGCTAGCATTAAACTTATCTTATAAAAATGAAAAAAACATTCTTCACATAATCACTAGTTAACCTAGTAATATCATTAACCATGTGTGGTTAATTAGCTTGTTCTGCGTTGCATATAATCAATGCGGTGCCTGTTATTTATCATTGAATAACAGCCTACTTTGCCAAACGGGTGATGATTTAACAAAAGTGCATTCGCGAAAAAAGCATAATCGTTGCACAAATGTACCTAATCATCAACGCCTTTCTTAAAATCAATACACAAGTATATTTTTTAAACCTACATATGTAGTTAAAAGAAATGAATGTTAGCAGGCAATATTAACTATGGGAATTGTGTCACTTCTCTTGCGTTCAGTGCAAGCAGAGTCAGCGTATATGCAGCAGTTTGGGCCGCCTGGCTTATTGCAAACTGTGTGAGGACCATTTCTTCCTAACAAAAACCGTAATGAATTTGTCAGAATTTGACATAATTATGACATAACAATGAAGGTTGTGAAATGTAACAGACATTAGACTTAAATATTGCCATCCATTCGATAAAATACTGATCGGTTCCTTATTTCACTGAAAGAATAAACGTTTTGTTTTGATAGTTTCTGGATTTTACCATATTAATGACCAAAGGCTCGTATTTCTGTGTGTTTATTATAATTAGGTATAGGATGATATTTGACAGAGTAGTCTGACTGAGCGGTGGTAGGCAGCAGCAGGCTCGTAAGCATTCATTCAAACAGCACTTCACTGCGTTTGCCAGCAGCTTTTAGCAATGCTTGAAGCACAGCACTGTTTATGACTTCAAGCCTATCAACTCCCGAGATTAGGCTGGCAATACTAAAGTGCCTATAAGAACATCCAATAGTCAAAGGTATATGAAATACAAACGGTATAGAGAGAAATAGTCCTATAATAACTACAACCTAAAACTTCTTAACTGGGAATATTGAAGACTCATGTTAAAAGGAACCACCAGCTTTCATATGTTCTCATGTTCTGAGCAAGGAACTTAAACGTTAGCTTTTTTACATGTCACATATTGCACTTTTACTTTCTTCTCCAACACTGTGTTTTTGCATTATTTGAACCAAATCGAACATGTTTCATTATTTATTTGATATTAAATTGATTTTATTTATGCATTATATGAAGTTTTTAAAAAGTGTTTAGTGTTCATTCAGTATTGTTGTAATTGTCATTATTACACATATATATAACAAAAAATATAAAAAATAAATTAAAATAAAACAATTGGCCGATAATCGGTATCGGCTTTTTTTGGTCCTCGGGAAAGGCGTTGAAAAATCATAATCGGTCGTCCTCTATTACTTATCTATTATCCTAAGGTACACAACTTGCAGTTGACTTCTGACATCCTGCTCTCTGTCATCAGCCAACAAAAAAACATTGTCCTACACATGTGACGGTTCATCCAGAAAGCAGTGCCTCTGTGATAATAATAATGTTCAACATAGCTGTTGACATCTGTAGCTCAGTTGGTAGAGTATATATAATTCATATATTATAATCAAGTCCGTTGATGAACATGTACCTTTTTCTTTTCATCAGTCATTAGTTCCCACTCCAGACGGGCTTTCTTTGCCTCCCAGTTAGTTGGTAGCTTCAGTCTTTTGTCCTCCTCCACAACCTCCTTGTGATTGAGATTGCGTGCTTCATTCTGCAATGGATACCACAAAATACATAAATTCCAGAACGTGAATACAAAGAACACAGATCCAAGATATACCATGTAAACTCAAGCTACTGCCAAACTCAAATAAGGATAGGCTTCACATGACGTTACTAAAATGTGTCTGAAATGGGATAACCTTTGAACACAGACCCTTTTGAGATGCAGTTCCCGGAATTTTCGCAGTCTCTCCTCTCTTTTCTGAGATGCAGCACTTTCGGTCTGTTCATCACTGACCGACGCAGATACCTATGGAAAATATCATAAACATTAGCTAGCTTTTTAGCTAACGTAAATTAGCTAGCTTGCATAAAGTACTAACTCGAATGTCGGATCCGTGCTGTACCTTACAGTGGCAAGACAAAGCAAGGTAACGTTTTCTACGTATCATGCTAATCCACTACAAACATCAGCAACTAAAAGCAAATTGAAAACATATAACGTTAACTAGATAAGAGGTCGAAATAGAATGGTCTGAAATGCTAGCAAATTAGCTAACGTTAGCTTGCTAATGCTATTAGCGCTGGCCATTGGACTATAAAAGACAGGAGTCCTCCATTGGGTACACATTTCAAATGCCATATTTATTTTCAATAATTGTTTATCTTCATCACAAATATGGAAAAACACCTTTTCATTATTGAAGGATATCATTCGTCAAAACACCAACCTCAAAACAGGACGCCATTTTTGAGCTGGCAGGCAGGAAGTATTCACTCTGAATGTCGGATGTTACGCAATGAACGGAAATGCAGGTAGTCATGTAAATAATGAGATTTTTGGAAATACATAACACGTACCATAATTACTCATAAGGGGGAAATCCAATAACGGGCTACTGTCCTGTCATGGTGTCAATACGATTTTCAGTAGCCTAATACATTGATAGGTGGATAAAAAAAAGTTTTTTGATAAAAAATATATTTTAAATTTTAAAAGATTTCAAACTAGCCACCCTTTTCCATGATGACAGCTTTGCACACTCTTGGCATTCTCTCAACCAGTTTCATGAGGTAGTCACCAGGAAAGCATTTCAATTAACAGGTGTGCCTTATTGAAAGTTAATTTGTGGAGTTTCTTTCCTTCTTGATCCATTTGAGCAAATCATTTGTGTTGTGACAAGGTAGGGTTGGTATGCAGAAAATAGCCCTATTTGGTGAAAGAACAAGTCCATATTATGACAAGAACAGCTCAAATAAGCAAAGAGAAACAACAGTCCATCATTACTTTAAGACATGAAGGTCAGTCAATCTGGTAAATGTCAAGGTCTTTAAAAGTTTCTTCAAGTGCAGTCACTAAAACCATTGAAATTGGCTCTCATGAGGACCGCCACAGGAAAGGAATACCCAGAGTTACCTCTGCTGCAGAGGATAAGTTTATTAGAGTGACCAGCCTCAGAAATTGCAGGCCAAATAAATGCTTCACAAAGTTCAAGTAACACACACATCTTAACATCAACTGTTCAGAGGAGACTGTGAGCCACTACTAAAGGACATCAATAAGAAGAAGAGACTTGCTTGGGTCAAGAAACATGAGCAGTGGACATTAGACTGGTGGAAATCTGTCCTTTGGTCTGATGAGTCCAAATTTGAGATTTTTGGTTACAACCGCCGTTTCTTTTTGAGTCGCAGAGTAGGTGAACGGATGATCTCCGCATGTGTGGTTCCCACCGTGAAGCATGGAGGAGATGTGATGGTGTAGGGGTGCTTTGCTGGTGACACTGTCAGTGATTTATTTTGAATTCAAGGCACACTTAACTAGCATGGCTACCACAGAATTCTGCAGCGATACGCCATCCCATCTGGTTTGCACTTAGTGGGACTGTCATTTGTTTTCCAACAAGACAATGACACAACACGCCTCCAGAAAGTGTAAGGGCTATTTGACCAAGAGGAATAGGGATGGAGTGCTGCATCAGATGACCTGGCCTCCACAATCACCTGACTTCAACCCATTTGAGATGGTTTGGGATGAGATGGACTGCAGAGTGAAGGAAAATTAGCCAACAAGTGAGCTCCTGCATGATGCAGCGGTCTAAGATACTGCAACTCAATGCAAAAAGCATCACTGCAGTCCCTGGTTTGAATCCAGGCTGCATCACATCCAGCCGTGATTGGGAATCGCATAGGACGGCGCACAATTGGCCCAGTGTCGTCCGAGTTTGGCTGGGGTAGGCCGTCATTATAAATAAGAATTTGTTCTTACCTGACTTGCCTAGTTAAATTTAAAAAATACACATTTTGATATGTGGGAACTCCTACAAGACTTTTGGAAAATCATTCCAATTGAAGCTGGTTGAGAGAATGCCAAGAGTGTGCAAAGCTGTCATCAAGGCTACTTGAAACACTTTTTTGATTACTACATTGTTATTTCATGGTTTTGATGTCTTCACTATTATTCTACAATGTAAAAAATAAAGAAAACCTTTGAATGAGTAGGTGTGTCCAAACTTTTGACTGGTACTGTATATTTTTTTCAAAATTCTGTAAGAATTGAGGATCAAGTATCAATGACACTTATTGGATATGTCAGGGAGACAGGCATTAGTTACACAAACAATTTTTTTTAAAGGTTAAATTATGAACAAATAGAGAGCTATCTGAATATTCACCGTAGCTATTGTGTCACTGTGTGAGAGCCAGATCTATTATCGTGACACCATGACAAAAGTCATTGCTTTGCATCTTGCATTTCATAATAATGTCTTTGTGCTGAAATTATAACCAGACGTTTACTTTTTTTCTCCTGATGTCTAATCAAACAATGGTGTGATTACAGATATGACTGGAAGTAATAGAAAGCATGAAAGGTCAAGTGTAAAGTCAGACATCAGTTTTCCACACTGACAGAGACCAGAGACCATGACAGTGACTGTTGATTTGTTTGACGTCTCAGTTGTCATGCTCTTTCACTGCACAAAAAAGGGCAACTCATGCCAATCAACAATACATCCTTTTCTTGGCAAATTCAATACAGTATGCAGTAAGCCTTGGCCTGAATTTATTAAATATGATTTTAAGATCTGTTCTTAGACAATAGTGAACCCTGTTTAATGGCAACTTTTGCATGTTTGACTCGCCAGAATGGATGTATTCCCTATTTGATTGCATTATACTAATAGAGCTCTTTTTGAGGATGTAATTAAGTGGAGTTTATAGTCTTAGATTAAAGCATCCTCTAGATCACAGGCAATGTTAATGGAGTGATGCATTTTCACTGGGAACCAGATGGGAGCACATCACAGCGAAGCAAAACAGCACTAAAGGAATGGGCAGGGCCCTGCCATTGCTGTTATAGGAAATAAAAAAGAGGGCAAAGTGCATTAAAAACTACAGCAACTCAAAGAAGGTCTATTTCAACACAAAATGGTGGCTTGCAGAACATTCATCTTGATATAGTGAAGGAGAAAGTAACCTGACAATGGCTTTTTTGGAACAGTTCTTTTGCCTCCATGTTATCCTTAAATTCTGGCAAATGATGATACGCGTGTGAGTATCTGCACTTTTGAATATGAGCGTGTGGCTTGTCCTCTTTGTTGTTACTCAAGAGCAATACATCACTCTAGTGCCATTAATATCTTTCCAGATTTTGACACGTATCTCAGTTGTATATCATAAACACACTTTCACAAGCAAGCACACACACATGCGTGTAATTACGCAGCACGCACGCATGCACACACACACACACACACGCACACACACACACACACGCACGCACGCACGCACGCACGCACGCACGCACACACACACACACACACACACACACACACACACACACACACACACACACACACACACACACACACACACACACACACACACACATTAACCAATAACTTCCTTCAGGAGTTCTCCATTACAAATAACTTGAATGGGTGAACACCCCAAATCAATGGAAGAATGTTCTCAGAGAGGGAGCGAGAGAGTCCTTCCATGTTCCGATGTGGAGGACTGTTTCTCCTCCAGCCCTTCTTGAATAAATCACCATCTCATTCAGAGCTGTAAAGGCTGATTAAAGCAGCTCACTCAGGACCATTACTAATGACACTGTTTGGAGATCAGCTTTAGAGACAACATATCAGACACAATTACTCCAGGAGCCAGGAGGACACCCATATTGTGTTTACTGGAAGTGTCCATCTGGACAAAAGGCATGTTGACGCATACTGGCGATTGCAGTTAACAGGCACGCCACCTCCAATAGACCTGGGTTATTGTGGACAAAGATGGCTTATTCTAGAACCACCAGTGTCAGTCTTTTTTATAGGCATACAGGAGAGTAGGCCACAGCAGGGTTCAAATTCTTGACTTTAAATTAGGAACCCTGGCTAGCCCTGGGCCCCACAGCCCTCCAATAGAGAGACTCAGCAGTTCTGTCACTGCCTGTTAAGGGATGTTAAGCCCCCATTACAGTAGGAGATGGGACGACCATGGGTTTGGGCCACCCCAAAAATGCTGAACCACCACTCTTCAATATTAACTTTTCCAGTCAGGCAAATCGGGCCTGTAATAGGGTAATTTGATATGTGCAAATACAAGACACACTTGCAAAAATGCTACAGGGGACGTTTATAAATATGGCATATAACAGAATACTTCATAATCTTTCCTGATTCATAAAACAACACATTATATTAGTCTTATTGGCTACCAACCACTGCTATATGTTTTTTACATGGGGAAATGCATTTCGCTTGTGTTGTTATCTTCCTTTAATAACCCACCCCCTTTCCTCTAGCCCAGTGATATCGCTCCGAGGGCAGGGCCTCTCTGCATGAGCAGCTGCCTCACATCTGGAACTTAATATAAACATCATGGCCAATAAAATCATTCCATTTCCTTAATTACTATTCCTGTCATTTCCGCACTAAATGAAAGTTATTAATTCGGGGCCAACACAAACACACTCCTCCAATATGAGGAGCTACTCCTGAAGCTGCATCACCCTGACTACAGAGCGCTGTCACTGGGCTGGAACCCCCACATGTAAGGGATCAAGGCCCCCCCGTGTATGTGCGGGGATAGGAGGCCATGGTGCCGCATATATTAATGGAACACGAAATAGCGTCTTGTTTTCCATCCCCACCAAATCCACCACTGAAGCCAGTAAAACCATGACAGGCGCAACCACTTGTTTTGTCTCTCCCTCCCTCTTCCTCTCTCACTCTTTCTTTTTCTCTCTCTCTTTCTCCCTTGTTCTTTCACTGCTTCTCAGTATGTTCAACACATGCCTTTAATGACCGACCTACTGTTTTTCTCTCTTCAGCTCAGTACTTCTCTTTTCTCCAAAACAATTTTTCACTCACTTCTTTCACACACTCTGACTGTCCCAGTGTTCCTCCCTGTCTGTGTGGTTGCTGGTGAAGGTGAGATTATCTGTGGTGATGACAGCCATGGCCCTGGTGGTGGCCAGTCTAGTGGCCAGCCTGGTGGCCAGCCTGGTGGCCAACCTGTGCCCATAATTCCAAAGGTGTTAAAGTAATTCTCCTTCTTGCCTGCCCCAGACACGTGCTGGAAGGAAATCACAATCTTTCACAGTGTCATATGTCCCACACAGAATTATCAACGGAAACCAGCTCTACAATACGTCATTATCATCTCTTCCTAGCAGTTGTAGTGTGTCCCATTGATTTCACGGCTCCCACTGCCTTCGGGCATAGCCAACGGGCACAGAATGGAGGCTGCACATGGATACATAGATGCATCTCCTTGTAAAATGTGTCACACCAAATGTATCTTTGCATCTGCAGACGTACATGGTGATGAATGCTTGACACACATTAAATACAGCCAAAAGCTTCACTATCCCTCACATTAGTATGTTTTATATGATGGAAATGAATGTTCTGATTCTTCTTGAACCATTTTATTATCCACGAGTGGAAAAGGATTAAGTGTGCGATATAAGAGAATTTAGAGAGTGATTCATACACAAAGATGAATGTATGCACTCAAATACCACTGGTTTTGTAGTCAATGCTCTTTCTGCACCACACACACTTACATTCCCAATTAAAGCCCATTATGGTTGTTCCACTAGAAACGACCACGGAGAGCAGCACCACGGACTCAACATTGTGGGTAAACAGATGTCTCTTGTGCTGTTATCCAAAGGAACTCAGGCTAATCCACAAACTTTATGATCATAATTAGGGGAGAGTGGGTTGAGCCAAAGGGGTAAGTTGAGCCACCCTTGTTTCTAGGAAACCATAATTTGACCAAATATTTAGGAAGAGGTCAACATTTCATGGAGTCTGTGAAGGAAGAAAAGTGGAAAGCAAGTTAGGTCCAAAAAACTGATTTTCACCATGTTAAATTAATTTATTGCGCTAGAGGTTTCATAATTCTTGTATCTAAACCAAAGTAGATCATTAAGATTGTTCTATACAACAGTTGGGGTCTCCATAAGCTTCGATATGAGGTCCTAAATCTACAAGAAAGTACATCCTGGTAGCTGTGTGGGCTAATATCATCAAAATGTTTGCCAAAATGAGCCAATGGCTGTGGGGTAAGTTGAGCCAATGGTTGAGCCAATTGCAAGTTGAGCAAATTGAAGAGTTTTCACCCCAGGCGTACTGCAAGGCATTATCACTGGGATATGAGGTAACAACAGGGCCTGGCCTATGTTAAAAGTGTTTTTAAAAAGTACATGGGTTTGTTAGGTGTTAAGCTTGGACTAAAATATATTTAAAACGATTGAAAGACAAAAAAGCGATTGTGATTGTGTTGAATTGTGTTTGGGAAATAAAGATAGACGTGATTTAAAAAGTTAGTGGTAATATTTCATTCAGTACAGAAATGTGTAGGTAGCTTAACTTACCCTGTCCCCATAAGTTGTATAAGGTGAGCCAAGAGACCACTTTGTTTGGACAAGCTATGTTTTAAAAACTGTAATGTTTACATGAATACTGATTATTTCCAGGGATACACAACATCCTGAAATATACTGTATGTAGATATCTTTGTTAGAAGAATACTATATTTCCCTTGATACAGTGATGCTGAATGTAAAAAATAAATAAACTTACTCAACTCTCCTCTACTGATCAAAATGAAAGTGAGAGAGCAGCCTTTATTGAGGACAGCAATACAAAAGTAAATGGAATTTGAGAGAGAAGTGTGGGCATTTGCTTTTCTTGTTGAGCAAACGTCTTACTGGCCCTGGGGTGATGGGATGCCCATGACCACAAGAGGGCGACATACAGCACCATTAATGAGCAACTATGTGTCATAGGGTAAAAACCAAAAACCTGCAGTTGATATTAAACCAAGTGAGATAAAATGTCCATTGTGATTCACTTTTAAAGGGCCATTCTCAATAAATAAAATTATACCATAAACAGGACATGTAGTGTGGCTCCATAGAAATAAGCCCACCATTATTTTTTCGAACTCATCAAAGCTTAAACCATTAATAGATTTGGATGCGTTGCACTGATGAAAGCAATAAACTAATTCATAAACACACAAGTTCAATATAGGTGTCACCCGGTTGCGCGTTGCCAAAAGTGTCATGTGTTTCCGCATCTCTGTTCCCATCGTCTTTCCCCACAAGCTTAATTAGACATTACAGTACTCACTAGGCTTCACAATACTCTGTTGTGGACAGCTGCGTAGGAACCTGGCCTTGCCAACAGCCTCTGGATATACAGCTGTGTGGGGAACAGTCCTTCCTATCTATCCTTTGGTCAACGCAGCAAATCAGGCCCAACATCAAACCAACTGACCGCGGAACACACACAGCAGCTTCCTCCCATCAGAACATTTGGAACAGTATAACAAACCATTTTACATGTAAAAAATAAAAAACAGATTGGTATTTTTATCTCCAGTTCACACCACCACCAATGACATAATATTAAATCAGGTGATGTGTAAGCTACTGGCAGATTGCTTCTTTGACATTCAAGTGGTAAATGAGATCTTTCTTTAAGAACAACGGTATCAATTATTAACTGAGTTTTCCACAAGTTGTGGAGGCTCATGACCACTTGTTTAATGTGCAACAAGCAGGCCTCGCTCTAAACGATTGTCTTTTACAAGAAATTTGGCTTGGCCCCGAAGACCCTTACAAACTTCAACAGATGCACCATTGGGAGCATCCTGTCAGGCCACCGCCTGGTACGGTAATAGCACCGCCCACAATCGCATGGCTCTCAAGAGGGTGGTAAAGTCAGCCCAACGCATCACTGGTGGCACACTGCCCTCCATGACATCTTCAGCACCTGGTGTCACAGGAAGACCAAGAAGGACATCAAGAACCTCAGCCACCTGAGCAATCTCCATAGACAAACATTTGCAGTAGAATGGCCTTACTGAAGTGCTCAGTGTCTTTCAATGTGGGACCGTCATAGGATGCTACCATTCCACCAAGTCAGTCCATCAAATTTCTGCCCTGCTACAGTTGCCCCGGTCAACTGTAAGTGCTGATATAGTGATGTGGAAACGTCTAGGTGCAGCAAGAGCTCACCCGTGAAATGGTAGGTCACACAAGCTCTCCTCAGTTGCAACAATCACTACTGAGTTCCAAACTGCCTCTGGAAGCAACGTCAGCACAATAACTGTTTGTCGGGAGCATCATGGCCGAGCAGCCGCACACAAGCCTAAGATCACCATGCGCAATGCCAAGCGTTGGCTGTAGTGGTGTAAAGCTCGCGTTCTCTGGAGTGATGCATCACGCTTCACTATCTGGCAGTCTGATGGACGAATCTGGGTTTGGCGGATGCCAGGAGAACGCTATCTGCCCCAATGCATGGTGCCAACTGTAAAGTTTGGTGGAGGAGGAATAATGGTCAGGGGCTGTTTTTCATTGTTTTGGCTAGGCCCCTTAGTTTCAGTGAAGGGAAATCTTAAAACTACAGCATACAAAGACATTATATTATATTATATTCTGTACTTTCAACTTTGTGCAACAATTGGGGAAGGCCCTTTCCTGTTTTAGCATGACAATGCCCCCATTCACAAAGCGAGGTCCATATAGAAATGGTTTGTCGAGATTGTTGTGGAAGATCTTGACTTGCCTGCACAGATCCCTGACCTCAACCCCATCAAGCACCTTTGGGATTTATTGGAACACTGAATCGCCCAACATCAGTGCCCGACCTCAGTAATGCTCTTGTGGCTGAATAGAAGCAAGTCCCTGCAGCACTGTTCCAAAATCTAGTGGGAAGCCTTTCCAGAAGAGTGAGGCTGCACCATTGGGCGCAGCAAAGGGGCGATCAACTCCATATTAATGCCTATGATTTTGGGATGAGATGATCGACAAGCAGGTGTCCACATACTTTTGGTCATGTAGTGAATCCCAGAGTAACTGACCTGGGCTGTTGGACTGTTTCACCTATTGCTCTCTAAACACTCCAACGATGTAGAGGTTGTGGGTTTCAGTATGTAAACGTATGAGGTGTTTCCTCTACAATGGGTTATAATCCAGTCCTTTAGGGAGAGCTCACAGAGTGCCATGCAAAGTATTCTGTGTGAATTTATTCTTAATCCTGATACATGAGGGGAAAGTTCCAGCAAAGAATGTATATGTGTGTGTGTGTGTCTCAGAGAGAGAGAAGCAGAGAGAGAGGGAGAAAGAGAGACAGAAAGAGAGAGAAATAGAGAGAAACTGTGTAAACAGGGTGTAGAAACCAGATATCCCCCCAATAGGGAGAGAATGTGTTTAGCAGAGTCCATTAAAGCCTAATGCCTCGGAGGGAGAGGCTTGTGTTTGGCATGGGGGTAGTCTATACTATGGAGGTGCATGTTCCCTGCTGTAACTAGCGGGCCGGCTAGACTCTCCCCAGACCAGACTGGGAGTGAGTAATGGGCAGTGGTGTTTCCAGACTCACAGCCCCTCGTGTGCCCAGTCCAGCTCTTGTGATGAAGTTACAGGGAGGGTAAGTGAGCTAGAGACAGAGAGAAACAGAGAAACAGAGAGAGAGAGAGTGAGAGGCGCTTATCTCCTCTAGTTGATGGAGGTCCTTTCAGATCATATTGCAGAGGAAGCTGAACTGACAGAGGAAGAATCTATCTGATTCAAATTCAAATTCACAATATTATTGAGCCTTGTTTATAAACACAGATTCAGGAGTATAATTTATTGTGTGTCTGTAAAGATCTTTAGTATTTTGAGAATAGGGCCTAAAGCAGGCCTCTTTGTACACCTTTCTTTTTTATATTTGTTCAACTTTGACCACAAGCAATATGTAAACTGGCACTTAGTGTGAGGTTATAAGTAGGGTTGCACATTTTATGGAATATTCAGAGGTGGAAACTTTCCATGGGAGTAACGGGAATATATGGGAATTAACGGGAATATATGGGAATTAACGGAAATATATGCAAATTATATTAATACCATTTAAATGTAGATGTTTTTTGCATTGGATATATTTACCATATCATATGGAGACAGAAACAAACTTTTACATTATCATAAGTAGACATAATTGCAAATGATTAAAGCCTTCCAATAAAAATGTTAAAAACAATTTAGTTAAAATGTAACTTGAATTAAATGAGGACTCTTCACATGGGATCATTTCACTGAACAACAAAATATAGGAAATATTGAATGGTCCCCAATGATCCATCAAATCTCCAAAAAACATTTTCAACATGATAGTCTAGAAACTAAGTCTTTGGTTGTCTTCCTCTTAGGCTTCCATGTCTTCTCCCTGTACCTCCTCAATGTCCACCTCTTGAACATCAGACTCTGAGGCCTCATCTTCACTGTCACTTTCCAACCTTGTTGAGGATGGCTCGTTGTCAGGCTCAAAAAGCCTCAAATTTGCCAGGGTGGCCACCAGTTTTTCAACCCTTGTGTTGGTCAGCCTGTTGCGTGCTTTGGTGTGTGTTCCCAAACAAGGACCAGTTGCGCTCTAAACTGGCTGATGTTGATGGGATTTGGAGGATGATGGAGGCAACAGGGGAAAGAGCCTCAGATCCACAAAGTCCCTTCCACCAGGTGGCTGATGTGATATGTTTGCACGACTGCCATATTGCATCTCCATCCCAAAGCCATTGCTTGGAAGTGTCCCGCCCTGATTTGTTTCACCTGTCCTTGTGCTTGTCTCCACCCCCCTCCAGGTGTCTCCCATCTTCCTCACTCATCCACTGGGTATTTATACCTGTGTTTTCTGTCTGTCTGTGCCATTTCGTCTTGTTTGTTCAAGTCAACCAGCATTTTCTCAGCTCCTGGGTTTCCCCAGTCTCTTATCTCGTCCTCCTGGTTTTGACCCTTATCTGTCCTGACGCTGAGCCTGCCTGACCACTCTGTCTGCCCCTGAGCCTGCCTGACCACTCTGTCTGCCCCTGAGCCTGCCTGATCACTCTGTCTGCCCCTGAGCCTGCCTGCCGCCCTGTACTTTTGCAGCTACTCTGGATTATCGACCCCTGCCTGCTTGACCTGTCATTTGCCTGCCTCTGTTTGCTTCGTCCAGGCCAAGGTGGTGAGACACGGTAGCGATGACACCAGAGGCGTTGTTGATCTCTGCACTAGACAGGATGCTCTTGCCAGCATACTTGGGGTCCAACGTATGCTGCGGCGTGTATGGGCTTCAAGGCAGAAGTCTTACTTGTTGATGTATTTCAGAACTGCAGTTTCCTCTGCTTGGAGCAAATAGTGAAGTGTGCAGGGCAGTACGGATTTCTTCTCTTACATTTGCAAGCAGTCTGAACATTAGACAGGATAGCATTGTCTCCCTCAATCCGTGCAATGGCTACTGCTATAGGTTTCACTTTGCTTACCACTCTCTCCCAAAATACGTCATCCAGGAGGATCCTTTTGATGGGGCTGTCCATATCGGCAGACTGTGATATGGCCATTTCTTGGAGAGACTCCTTCCCCTCCAGGAGACTGTCAAACATGCTGACAACACCACCAGATGGGTGTTGCTGGGCAGCTTCAATGTGGTGCTCTTATTCTTCTCACTTTGGTTGGTGAGGTAGATTGCTGCTATAACTTGATGACCCTTCACATACCTAACCATTTCCTTGGCTATCTTGTAGAGTGTATCCATTGTTTTCAGTGCCATGATATCCTTGAGGAGCATATTATATGCATGAGCAGCACAGCCAATGGGTGTGATGTGAGGGTAGGACTACTCCACTTTAGACCAAGTAGCCTTCATGTTCACAGCATTGTCTGTCACCAGTGCAAATACCTTCAGTGGTCCAAGGTTGTTGATGACTGCCTTCAGCTCATCTGCAATGTAGAGGCCGGTGTGTCTGTTGTCCCTTGTGTCTGTGCTCTTGTAGAATAGTAGTTGAGGGGTGGAGATTATGTAGTTACAGTGGCAAGAAAAGGTATGTGAACCCTTTGGAATTACCTGGACTGCATAAATTGGTCATCAAATTTGATCTGATCTTCATCTAAGTCACAACAATAGAGAGTCTGCTTCAACTATTAACACAAACAATATGTTTTCATGTCTTTATTGAACACAACATGTAAACATTCACAGTGCAGGGTGGGAAAAGTATGGGAACCCTTGGATTGAATAACTGGTTGATCCTCCTTTGGCAGCAATAAACTCAACCAAATGTTTTCTGTAATTGCGGATCAGACCTGCACAACGGTCAAGTGGAATTTTGGACCATTCCTCTTTACAAAACTGTTTCAGTTCAGAAAAATTATTGATGTCTGGTGTGAACCGCTCTCTTGAGGCTATGCCACAGCATCTCAATCGGGTTGAGGTCAGGACTCTGACTGGGCCACTCTAGAAGGCATATTCTCTTCTGTTGAAGCCTCTGTTGATTTTTACTTCTGTGTTTTGGGTTGTTGTCCTGTTGCATCACCCAACTTCTGTTGAGCTTCAATTGGCGAACAGATAGCCTTACATTCTCCTGCATGTCTTGATAACTTTGGGAATTAATTTTTCCGTTGACGATAGCAAGCTGTCCAGGCCCTGAGGCAGTAAAGCAGCTTCAAACCATGATGCCCCCTTCACCATACTTTACAGTTTGGATGAGGTTTTGATGTTTGTGTGCTGTGCCTTTTTTTCTCCACACAGTGTTGTGTTCCTTCCAAACAACTCGACTTTAGTTTAATCTGTCCTCTGAATATTTAAAATATAAAATATATTCACCCCATCCAGTACTGTAATCAAAACTTACGAGAAAGTATGTAGTCATTGGCTCAGACAGTGTAGTAGTGTGAGCTCAATAGCATCTCATTAGTGTGCAAGATCTTAAGAATCAGCTGTACATGTGATGGATGAATGCACTGCACATGTGATGGAAGAATGCACAGCACATGTGATGGAAGAATGCACTGTGCATACAGAGGGTTGCAATTTCATTGAATTGGGGATAGTTTAACCAAAAATTGCCACAAGACCTAGAATTGCCTTGTGTATCCCACAAAAAAGATTGACTGTTATAAGCTAACTTTTTTTGATGAATTTAAGCAAAATTCCTGGCTTAACTTCCCATGGAGCATTTCTGGAAAAATTCCCTTTGCACCCCTATTTTTAAGCCACAGTGACCTCCAAACCCTGCACCAGCGATGGTTGTATGGACTGAATCGGTCTGGTCTGTGGCCTTATCTGGAGAAACAAACCATAGAATACCATACTATTTATCCTGTTGGGGGTTGAGGACTTGGGATGTGGAGAAAATGATACAAATTAGATTATTGTTCTGGAACATGCCTCGACAGTAAAGAGCAATCTTCCCTTCTGTCTCTTTATTTATTGCACCTCCATGGCTTTTTTTCCCTTGTGATTAACTGGTTATTGGCTCTCTCCTCCTCTGCTCCACCATCCCCATTATAAGACCATCACTACTGCTTGCCAAGCCAATGCGCATGATGTCACTTCCTCCCCTGGTCATGATGGTTTGAGCTTGGCCAGCGATGGCTGTGACAACTTGTGCCCTACTGGGAAGACTGGGGTCTGCCAACCTGGCAGCCAGCCATCACCCCAACCCACCACCCTGCCCACAGCAGAAACTATTGCAGTCCACAAAGGAACCCCCGTCCCTATGATTTCCTTTTCAGAGGGCAGCTTTATACTGTGTGTCCGGAATGATGTATGCCCAGTGTCAGTTAATGCCGGTTCCTCCTCCTCTCTCTCTTCCTACCTTTCATCCTACGTTTCCTCCTCCTCCTCCCATCTTATTTATTCTTATTTAGCCCAGGTCTTTGTTGTTGTTTTGCGAGGCAGAGCGGGGCAGGCGCTCGGCGGGCCTGTGGCGGGTGATGGATGGCTTCTGGAGAGGAAACGCAGTGCTGCCGATGAGAGAATGTGGAAATGTACGGATGGCACAAGGCCCGTTTGGCCTGGCCCATGCTGGGTTCTGTTAAAACAGCCTTTCTTCCTTTGCCAGAGGGCAAACATAGCGGGGGCTGGAGGCAGGGGAGGCACAGGGAGGGTGGGTGGACACAGGGCTGGGATCAAACAGTGCAGAGGCAATGAGGGGTGATGCTGGTGGGGGGGTAAATTGAGTGGACAGTTTTAATTCAAATAAGATTAATCATGCCAGAAAGCCCCCCTCCATTCCTTTCTCGTGTTCTCTCTCTCTCCTGTCTGTCTGTGTCTGTCTGTCTGTCTTTCTCTCTCTGTCTGTCTGTCTGTTTATGGGGATTTTCACCACTGTGGTCTGTTCAGTGCTCAGCTCACTGTCTGGGCTGGGTAACTGAAGTCATTAGTGTTCAATGCCTAAAGACGTTAGCTGTGTTTCATTTCCTACCTTGATATGAATCCCATTAATAACATACATTTTGATCGTCATTAAAACGCCACTCTACACAATGTGCTCCTGTGAGCCTGCAGATGATATAGCAAGTGGAGGACGGATCCAGAAATACTGTTTTCAATTCCCTGTATTATCTAAAGTTGGGGATTTTGCTTGCGGCTGATGTTGGTACATGATGGTATGGAGAGAGGATGCAGCTGCCGTTGTTGTCTTCAGTAGTGTGTGATTATACAGGCCTCCCAACCATGGCTGTGGCTTCTGGGTTGGAAACCAAACCCCAGAAACGTGGTAAAACTGGGAGAAACCACCCGCCACTCAGTGGGTCAGATACCGGCGGGAGGAGAGTACAGTGATGATTTGGAGGTTAGAGCCCAATCACTTCCTTATGTGACCATCCCACTCTGATCAGAGCCACTTCCACCAATGCTTGGTGAGATGGAGAGAGAGAGATGAAGGGATGGAGGGAGGGAGTGATGGAAAGGGGGAGGAAGAGGAGTAAGTCGAGATGGGAGAGAGAGTGCACATCTCACTTTTAAATAGTGCACTGTCCCAAAATTATGGCATGAAATAGCATGAAAAATATTATACAAAAGTATGTGGACACCCGTTCAAATAAGTTGATTCGGCTATTTCAGTCCCTTTGCTGACCGGTGTATAGCACGTAGCGCGTAACAATTGTCTGTCCTCAGTTGCAACACTCACTTCCAAGTTCCAAACTGCCTCTGGAAGCAATATCAACACATTAACTATTTGTCGGGAGCTTCATGAAATGCGTTTCTATGGCCCGCGCAACCGCACACAAGCCTAAGATCACCATTTGCAATGCCAAGCATCGGCTGGACTGGTGTAAAGCTTGCCGCCAGTGAACTGTGTAGCAGTAGAAACACGTTCTATGAAGTGACCGACCGACAGATAAATATGGGTTTGGCGGATGCCAGGAGAACGCTACCTCCCTCAATGCATAGTACCAACTGTAAAGTTTGGTGGAAGAGGAATAAAGGCCTGGGGCTGTTTTTAATGATTCGGGCTAGGCCCCTTAGTTCCAGTGAAAGGAAATCTTAACACTACAGCATTCAATGACATTCTAGACAATTCTGTGCTTCCAAATTTTTGGCAACAGTTTGGTGAAGGCCCTTTCCTGTTTCAGAATGAAAATTCCCCAGTGCACAAAGCGAGGTCCATACAGAAATTGTTTGTCGAGATCGATGCCGAAGAACTTGACTTGCCTGCACTGATCCTTGACCTCAACCCCATCAAACTCCTTTGGGATGAATTGGAACGCCAACTGCGAGCCAGGCCTAATTGCCCAACATCAGTGGCCAACCTCACTAATGTCTTTGTGGCTGAATGGAACATCTAGTGGAAAGCCTTCCCAGAAGAGTGGAGGCTGTTATTGCAGCAATGGGGGAACCAACTCCATATTAATGCCAATGATTTTGGAATGAATGGGTTGACGATCAGGTGTCCACATACTTTTGGTCATTTAGTATATACATTTGTATTCCGAAAGCTAATTTCCTGCAATTCTAGTCATTTTGCCATGGGGTTTTGTACTGTGTATTTAAATACTTCATTCTCGACATAGATCATTCTAATATTTCTACAACTGTACATTGTATTTTAGTTACCCTGTTTACCCACCACATATTTATTTACAGTATATATACTGGATTCTTGATGTACAATGCTGTGAAAAAGTATTTTCCCAATTATGATTTTCACTACTTTTGCATATTTTTGATACTAAATGTGATCAGATCTTCAACCAAAACCTAATATTAGATAAAAGAAACCTGAGTGAACAAATAACATAACAATTACATACTTGTTTAATTTATTTCATAACTTTGTTTATGTAACACCTGAAGCCCCTGTGTAAAAAAGTTATTACCCCCTTACACTAAATAACTGGTTGTGCCACCATTAGCTGCAATGACTCCAACCAAACGCTTCCTATAGTTTTTGGTCAGTCTCTCACTTCGCTGTGGAGGAATTTTGGCCCATTCTACCATGCAGAACTGCTTTAACTCAGCGAAATTTGTGGGTTTTGGAGCATGAACTGTTTGTTTCAAGTCCTGCCACAACATCTCAATTGGGATCAGGTCTGGACTTTGACTAAGCCATTCCAAAATGTTATATTTGTTGCTTTTCAGCCATTTCCATATAGACTTGTTTTTCGGGGTTTTGGATCATTTTCTTGCTGCATCTTGCTGCTTTTCAGCTTCAACTCAGACGATGGCCTGACATTCTCCTGTAGAATTCTCTGATGCAGAGCAGAATTCATGGTTCATTCTATTAAGGCAAACCCACCACCACCATGCTTGACCGTTGGTATAAGGATCTTACTGCGGAATGCAGTGTTTGGTTTTCGTCAGGCATAATGGGACCCATGTCTTCCAAAAAGTTATACTTTCGACTCATCTGGCCAAATAACATTCTTCCAAGAGTCTTGATGATCATCCAGGTGCTTCCAGGTGCTTTTTTGACAAACTTGAGTCAAGTTTTTGGATGAGATGGGTCCCATTATGTCTGGATTCTTGCATTGTTAGGAGCCAGTAACATCAGCATTTTGTTGCACCAGCTATAACATCTGCTAAACTGTGTACGCGACCAATACATTCATATTTATGAAATGGCTTGAACATCATTTGAGTCATTTGAGAATGGGGTAACTCTATTGTTTTTTATAAGTATGAGAAACGGTTGGGTGTGTGAGGAACTAGAAATGAATAATAATAATGCATGGATTGTTGTATCCTCTCCTTAGATGTTCCCTGAGTATAATCAAGGATGTTGAAAGTACATATTTGTACACAGTGCACTATTTCATAATTGTAATTGTATTGCATTGAGCTGTAACATTTTCAGAACATTTCTGTTTCATCCACAGTTGTATTCCCTCCCTTATTAAACATTCTAGGTTCTACATTTCTAAACATTTGGACAGAAATAAGAGACGTCAAAGTACAGTTCTGCAGTGAATAACATTCTTGCATGACAGAAATGTCAGTGTCTGTCAATGATCTAAACCAGACATTGTTTTGGAGGATTTTTTTACTTTACCTCTGAAACTCAACCATGTTTGAAAGCCTATCCTATTTCCAAGAGAAGTACATGGATGGATTGGGATATATAATCAATGTCATTTTTGTCTTATTCTGCTATGTTGCTCTCACCCTCCTCTTTTTTCATTCTTCTTCACAGTTGAATGGAGTTGGTTTATTGGCCCAGCCTTCCTGTTCTGTGGCAGTGGGACCTTGCCAGTCGTCGTGGTTACTATAAAAACTAATCATTTCAATTTCCTTGTATCTTATTTCGTTCATTTACTTTAATCACAGTCTATGGGAGACGCCAATGTTTCCCCATAAGTGGCGTCTGTTAAAGAGAGCAGAAATGCAGAGAGGGCCTTTTGAGCTGGCACCAGGGCAAGACATCCATACTACCTCATTTAATGACTGCACTGGAGCTCAAGCGATTAGGGCTCATCTCAAAAGATCTCAATGCCCTTTTGATGTTCGGATCCTACAAATGAAATAAGGAGGAGGGGAAAAAAATGTATGACATCTGGTTTTGGAAATCATTTAGAGCGGACTGGCTTTCAAAACTGATAGGGGGTGAAAATGGCTTGATCTGAGTTGGCCCTTCCCTGCGAGCTGAGTAAGAGAAAGACAGAGAGAGAGAGAGAGAGAGCAAGAGAGAGAGAGATACAATAAGAGAGGGCATGAAGGAGTGGCGGAGTGGCAAACCAAGGCTATGACTAGTAGTCCTGTAGGATGCCTGAGTGAAGGCAGCAGCAGGCCAGTGAATGATTATGGTCCGTCTGGGAAATTAATTAACAACGATTCAGACAGGAAACTAGAACCAGAGCTCAGGACTGCTTTCATGTCTCATTTCATTTTCCAAAAGAAACCTCATTTTTCTTTATTTATTATTTTCATACAAGCTCATTCGAACTTCATCAATATTGTGTCCATCAAAGAATGGGAAAAGCCCATCCATTGTCAAATATTTTGGAAAGGTCTTAGAAGATGTGATAAGATTTTGTTGAAATATTGTTTATAGTATGTGTTGTTGGTGATGGAGGTGAGCGAAAACAATCTTTGCCCTGTCACAGCATGACACAGAAAGCAGGTTCTGTTGGTCACACTTGGAGGCGTAACAGTAATGACCTGAGGGACTGGGGGAGAGGAGGAGAAGTGGACACAAGTGTTTTATGATCTGGCATCACAGTGAACAAAGCAAGTAATCGCCAGACACAGAGGAGCAGGTAGTTTCACTTAACCCCTTTTCAGGACCAACTGCTGCCTTAACTGGAAGCACATGGCACATTGTACATTAGAGAGGCAGCTTCGCCTTCTGCCGCCGGCTCCACCTTCAGCAGATCCATCTCTCTCAGAGCCGACATGGGGCCTCCGGCCACACCTCCAGGCAGGGAGAAATATTCACATAGCCTAACAGAAGATGACAGGTTGGTCAACCCCAAAACTCACTCTACTGCCCCACTGCATCATGGTAGAAGGGTGTTGCAGAGAAGCCAAGGTAATGACACTGTTATTCCACAGTAGCTGATGCTCTCCTATATGCTCTGTAGACACTTAAGTTACAGCAGCTAGCTGACCACACAGCAAATAATACATAGAGACTTGAGAAAGTCACAACCGTGGTTTGTGCGAGGGGTACCTGTACCTTCAAATGGAGCAGGAAGCATACATCTCTTAGACTGTGGTCTGGTCTGCTGTTTACTGGATATCTGTGGGCTGTGGCTTTCCCTCTCTCCCATTAGTGTGTTTGGTGTTGTTAGCATGCCAATTGGCCTACGGTAAATGCTCCTCGTTGGTCGGCCACTCTGGAAGGCAATATGGCCGCAGAAACCCCTGAGATGGTGTAGGATGGATAAGGTGTGTGTGTAGTTGTGTGTGTATATATGTGTGTCCATAAGTCCATGTATACTGTAGATGTGTGTGTGTGTGTGTGCCTGTGTCTGTGTCTGTCTGTGTGGGGAGGGTCAGGATCAATGGCTATGACCACCATCCATCTTGGAGGTATATAGCTGCCTGGCCAGGTTAACTCCTTCTCTAGTCCAGTATCCCCAGTATCAGGTTCCTGCATGTGGTTCCACTTAAACCACCATGGTTGGGCCACAGACAGTAAGGCAGGCAGTCCACAGAGCTGGGGTGAGGAAGACCCAGTCCCAGACACTGGCTAAATGACTGGGGTGCAGTACTCCTGTCCTGATAACACAAGACACTTCATTGTAATAAGCTACGTAGTCTAGCTTGCTCTAAGGGAAAATCTTATCTATTCATATGAGACCATAGATCATCACAGTTACTCTTCAATGGACAGATTTGCCTATTGAAGCTGATTAAAGCATTCATTGTGAAGAAAGATTACACTAACTGACCATTGGGTTATCAGCGGCAAGGCAAAAGGCAAATTACAATTCAAATGGGCTCAGGAGAAGCACCTCGGAATTAGAGCAAGTCAATGAAGGAACAGAAAATTCTAAAAAGATCTAGCTCTCTTTTAGAAATACAAACAGAAAATAGCATGCACAGCACATTACTTTTGTCCGTTTGAAACAGATGGCCCACTCGCCCATGTCCCTGTTGCACCACTTACTGTGGACCCTGTATCACTGTATTCTTAGTGATGCGTCCAGACAGCCATTCTCCAATGCAGCAGGAGAAATATGATATCTACACATTCACCCTTCACAGAAATGAAAATAAAATACCCACTTCTAGGTTTCACTCTGTCTTAATTTCCTCCTTCCAGTATGATAATTTTCTTAAATATCAATTCCTCAACCGAGACACATAATCATTATGGAGGAAAGGAGAAGCTACCTGTGTAATGTGTTTAACAGAAATTAACCTGGTTAGCTGCTGGCACTGTTTGAAAATGAGAAAGTGCTGATGGTCCAATTCAATTTCCCTACCTCCAAATTACTCCCTCTCTGGCTTAGGATTTCACCTAAATGGCCAAACCTTAAAACACTGATGCTAATTTCATCATATTAGAGCCCCAATCAAATAGTTTAAATGATTGTTAATGCTATTTGCTTTATTTATTTAAGTACTGGGAATGCACTAGGGCTGGGCACTATAGAGTTCTGTTACTGTCCCTGACGTATGTGTGTGTGTGTGTAGTGTAGTGTACATATATGTTGTGTATACTGTAAGAAACAAGGACTCAAACAATGGAAGACAATATGCAGTGTGTGCATTACCCCATAATAACACAATAATATATTATATTAGTGTCATTAGATATGGCTTATTAGCTATGTGGCATCACCAAATTAATACAACTTCCCAGTTTACTTTTATGCAGAGGATGTTTTTACTGGGTGAGAGCAGAGCTAGCTGCTGTCCTCAATATGTAAAGACAAACACTGTGTGAGTGTGTGTGTGTGTGTGTGTGTGTGTGTGTGTGTGTGTGTGTGTGTGTGTGTGTGTGTGTGTGTGTGTGTATATGTCAGGCTATAGATCTGTGGATTAGGGGCTCGGTTGGCTTGTGGTCGTGGGTGGACCACCTGGGCCAGCCACATCATAAACAACAGCTTTGTCTCAGCCTGCCTGTGTGGACATTACCATGCAGCAGGCCACTCGGGCTCCACCTTCACTTAGGCTTCATCTCTCCTGAGTCCTGACCTGTTGTTGCAGGAGAGACCTACAAACAATTGGCTTGTCCAACATGTAGGATTGCACTCTATGGAACACCACGTTGAGGATATAGTGGAGGGAAACTGATGGAAAGAAAGGACCAACAAGAGGAAAATGCTGGAATGTTTATTTTAAAGTGATTTTGTTTTATAATTTATTAGTGATAAATTAATATCAAGATGCTGCTCCCTAACTTCCTGCCCCATCTGAACCCCCCGCATCCTATTCCCTGGGCTTATGGCTCAACATTACATAGCTGGTCCAGATCTGATTTATCTGTTTGGCCCCTTCTACTGCAGCGTGGGTCAGCCTAATAACCTTTGTCAGCTCTTTAGGTGTGAAGAAGGTGTATTATAACCATTTGGGCAGAAACGGGCAGGCTTTCCCGATATTGACTCAAACACAATGAGGGGAGAAGGAGGGGCAGCACAGAATAAAGTGACACTAATGGAGCATTGATGACAAAACAAGCCGCGCATGGGGACCACTTTCCAGCGTTTTTGATTCTTAATGCCGTAGCCTCGGGTTTCAACATGTCTTGAGTTGGTGCAGCAGCCCGCGCCTGGCGGATCTGCCCGGGGATTAGGATTTCCTCGCGAGGAAATGGTCACGTGATTTACTGTTGCTGGAGAGGCGCTACAGGTGCTAGCCCGCAAGGAGGGAGGTATAAGATGACAATAAATACAGCTCTCTGGAACCACACTGGGTTCCGCGTCTTGGTCCGGAATTGGCTCTATCGTGACCGGGCTGGGAGGCTGGAACGTCACCCTATACTTTGAAAACACACTTTGATGGCAATTAAATATTAATGGAGGAATTATACCCTGAAAGCTGTATCCCCGTTACACGGAACACACAAATCACTCCAATCAGTGAGCCAACTGAAATAGAAATGGGAAGGTTGGACAAATTTCACTATTATCATCATCACTGATATACTTACTATTAATAAAACAAATAGAGAGGAATAAGAGGAAAATAATATAGCAACTATATGATTACTGCAAGTTATCTGTATAAATATACAAGAAAGGAAAAGGTCATATGCATGTGGTTATTGTTTCGTTTATACCATCATGCATGCGTGACCTTGAGTGGGATCTATCTTGAAGAATGCTCATACGTAGGGGTCAAGGGGTCAGACTTAGGGTGTCATTAAAGAGGCACAGATCCAACTGTCAAAGCTTTATATTCAACCTCCTATATCAAAACCCTGGCCCAGGGTGAGAAAGACGGCAAATTGAATTAAAGAATTACAAGTCACTCACAGTACAATTACTGGGCGAAAGAGTGAGAAACAGCACAATTTAAAGAACATCCCTTTCTTACTCCATTTAACTCTCTCTCTCTCTCTCTCTCGAATGCTTTCTCTCTAATGCTTTCTCTCTCTCTCTCTCTCTCTCTCTTTCTTTCTCTCTCTCTCTCTCTCTCTTTCTCTTTCTCTTTCTCTCTCTCTCTCTCTCTCTCTCTCTCTCTCTCTCTCTCTCTCTCTCTCTTTCCCCTCAATATACAGGAATGGCTTCCTCCCAAAGGAAAACATCCCCCTCTCTCTCGCCTGTGTCTGTCAGCGATTCTGTGTGGGCCTGACTCAGCTCAGCCTGCAGCCCAAAATATCCCCTCATGGTTCCTGTGAATGAGACAGACCACACAGACCACAGGCACACAGCCCTTAAAATACAGTCCAACTCAGCCACTGCTTCATTCATTCATTAAGAAAAAGAACAGAGCCCAAGCTGAGGCCCTGGACTGCTAATAGAGTGGCTGACACTCAATGCTCTTTTCAATCAAAACCTTTATCTGGAAATTTATGGGGGAAGGAAGACAACGTGTCTGAATTACAGTTATTTCTAGTTGAGTCCCATGTCTTCCACAAACTAACACGGTTCCCAAAACCCATTTTTGCAGCGCACAAAGAATGTTGTTTTGTCTGATCCCTGAAACATCTGGATATCGGTTTTGCTTGTGTACTCTGTCAGTCTTGGTGATGGCCCTCTGCGTAGGAGAAATGCATTACCTTAGAGAGAGCTGTTTCATCACTATGATTCATTATCCCATAAAGGAGTGTGATGAGCATTGTCTCGTCAGATCGTACTACTGATCGTGCTGCCTTTAACTCCCAGATCAGCCACAGTTTGGACAAGGAGGAGTGTTGGAGGGAGTTGTATAAAGAGCAGTCTGAGGCAGAGAGACTATTCATTGCAGCAGTATTGTTTAATAAAGACAGCTATTTGTCTGCATTCCTTTCCTGCTGTTCACTGGGTACCCTTCCCGGCTGAGAGGAATGCCAGCCTGGGCGACAGCGTTACGTGTGGGCACCATGCTAACACATTCCGTACCTCTCATCTGCCAACACACAGACAGTCCTGTTCCAAATCATATGCTATGTGTGTGTTTATATTCTTCGAAGTGAGTGAAGAATTGCTGTATACAGATTTGTGTGTGTGTACTCTATGTGCATGTGTCTGTATGTGTGTGTGTGTGTGTGTGTGTGTGTGTGTGTGTGTGTGTGTGTGTGTGTGTGTATGTGTGTATGTGTGTATGTGTGTGTGTGTGTGTGTGTGTGTGTGTGTGTGTGTGTGTGTGTGTGTGTGTGTGTGTGTGTGTGTGTGTGTAAACAGCTGGCAGGCCTGACTGTGGTCCTCCTGTGTACACAGAAGTGAAGGTATTCTGGCTGGGGTTGCCAGGATGGTTGGGGGATACTGACCTGAATGGGGCATTTATAGGAGACAGTAAAAATAACCCAGAGCTGGGCTAGTGGGGCTGTTTCAGCTAATGCCATCTGACTGGAGCCAACCAAACCAGCTCGCCGCACACATTTCACATTAACCACTTATTTCAGGCCTGATCTTGGCCGTGGCCTGCAACAACAAACCTGATGTAAGATAATGGTTAACCAGAAGAAATCCTCCCACACAAGACGACCTCTGGGTTCACGATGGTTGCAGACGAAACCGTTTGATATTCAAAACTCAACAACGCTGCGCATGATGCAGAGAACCACCCTCACACCTCCTCATTTACCATTTAAGGTATTCACTGATTGGTCAGAGACTCCACTCAGCTGGTGTCCCAGGTAAAGCAGTGTCTGATTAAAGGGTGAGAATGAAATTCAAATCATTACCTCAAGGACCAGATTTGAATAGTTGTGATGTATAACTTTGAAACTCCTTCTGTCTGATGCAAGTAGAAAGCTGTTAGTATGTTGTTTATCAAGCAAAGATGTTCTAAGCCACTCATATAATAATAACATTACTGTAATCTAAAACTTAATGGCAGGTGTGGGGGTCATTTGCTGTTATTAAACCATCCTCTCTTGGATGTAATGAAGGATATTGTTTGTGATAAGTGCTTTCTGTTTGTTATGTTCAGTCTCGAGTGTGAATAGAAGCCCATTAACTCGAGACCAACCTTTTGAACAGTGGTCTTTGAAAGCATTCTCTGAAACGGAGAAGGGATAACAGGGCTGGAATGATGCATGTGTCCTAGACAGGAGCTGCCCGTCATGCATCATTCTAGCTCGTCATTCATATTCAGTCCATAAAAAGTTTAGTTGTCGAGAGGCTAAATGGTGAAGTTCCCAGTTTTCACACTGTGTTCTAATTGATGCAGTTGGATTTTTGTCATTCATTAACAGTGGCAGCTGGGCCAGAGAATAATTTTGATTGTTTTCTTCACCTTCAGGAAACTGAGAACATCAACAAACCCATTGCATGGCTATAGCAACAAAAAGGAAACATTCATACTTTTTCATCTCAATTCACTTCTTTCAGATTATTTTAATTTGGGAATAAATGAAAAAAATGACCAACAGCATCCACTTCCTAAAACAGCTGAATAGAGCCGGCATGTTACCCTGGGTTCTCATCAAATACTACCGCTGCACCATCGACCGTGTCCTGACCGGTTGCATCACGGCCTGGTACAGGAATTTCTCTGTCCACAACCGCAAGGCATCACCATCAAGGACCCAACACACCCCAGCCACAACCTATTCTCTCCTTTACCATCGGGCAGACGGGATTGGAGTATGAGGTCTGGTACCAACAGGCTCAGAGACACACACATCATAACTGCTGCTACCAGACTCTTATTATACTGCTGAGGTTATACGCTCCCCCCATCCCCCCCTTCTCCAATACACATGTAAATATTGAACCATAAATTGTGCCTATTGGACTATATACTTATGCTAAAATGTTTATTCTATTATACTGAGCCTTTATGTTTCTATTCTTATCTTTGCTTATTTCTTATTGTTGTTGTTGCATTGTCGAGAAGGAACCTGCAAGTAAGCATTTGGTTGGACAATGTATACAATGCGTATCCCGTATATACAACTAATACAAATTCTAAACTTGAAAATAACATTTTATAGAACACAAACTAGCTCATCAAAATGACACAATATTTGGCACTGTTGTCTTAGATTCAATTTCAGGTTTATAAATGGGCCTACATTAAAAACCATCAACTTCACCTCTACATGGCCAGCTACAGACAGCTATGTGACCATGCATGTGATCAACACATTTGGGTTGAATATGTGAGAAGTAAAGCTCCCTGAAAAAAAGCAACCCTGTTTATGAGGTGAGTATGGTTGACAAAATATTAAACAGAGTGTGTGTTTTTCTGCTAAATGTGATAATGTCCCCCTCGGGCTTCCAGGAGCCCAAGGATTAGGTACGAGTGCACGGCAAATGACAGAGATCCAAAACACAGCTCTTTAAAAGTCTTGGTTAACAGGACCCTCCAAACAGCCAGACCGCTTCAACAGCCAAACAAGATCTACATTGTTCAATTGCATGCCCAAAGTGGGCATAACCCAAGCCCAAGACCATAAACAACTTTTAATTGGTTTAATTAAATATATGTTTTAATATAAGGACTATCCTTTTATTTACCCCGAGCGGAGGGAAATAAGACTTGGCCTCAGCAACAAATTCAATATGTTCATTATGTAAACACCTTGACAGGGAGGGAAAAAAGAGAGAGAGAAAGACCGACAGAAAGACAGACAAACACGTTTTTTGAGCAAGGTCCTTTTCAAAAAAACATTTTTTTGTAGCTGTTTTTCTGAGGGAGTTGACAGATGCAACGTGAAGGAAGCAGGCAGAGTGTTTCACAACACCTTCTTCCTTCCTGACTGGAGTTACTAGTGGTGCTTGACTTGGGTAGGAGCTCACCAGAGCTGAGTATGTTCTAATGCTTGAGCTCCTGTTTCTCTTATTGAATATTAGCACAAAAGTATTGTGGAGCTCCTGCACCTAAATATAAACAGTATTTAAGGACCCAACATGAACACCGGCAACTATTTCATTCCAAGTCAACCACCGGGGTATAAGGGGAGAGAGGGATGGGATGAGAGAGAGGAGTGAAGATTGAAAGTGAACAGTAGGGCTCTACAGAACCATGACTTACTTATTACGTTTGCAAATAATGTGCTCAGACCCCAACCAAGGATTATCTAAAACCAGACTATAAATTGTAGGACAAACCAAAGATTCCAGACTCCCTTCACGTCATAGTACAAAAATTACAATCTCCACAATCCTCCACAATCACCCGACTTCAACTCAATTGAGATGGTGTTGGGTCTCATTTGGAAGTAAAGGAAAAGCAGCCAACAAGTGCTCAGCATATGTGGAACTTCTTCAAGACTGTTGGAAAATCATTCCTCATGAAGCTGGTTGAGAGAGTGCCAAGAGTGTGCAAAGCTGTAATCAAGGCAAAGAGTGGCTGCTTTGAAGAATCTAAAATATATTTTGATTTATTTAATAATTTACTAAATGATTCCGTATGTGTTATTTCATAGTTTTTATGTTTTCACTATTATTCTACAATGTAGAAAATAGTAAAAATAAAGAAAAACTCCTGAATGAGTAGGTGGGTCTAAACTTTTAATTTCAAGGAGAACAGAAGAAAACAAATAAACCATTCTATAGGGAGTCTGTCCTCATCAATACTTGCTTTGCCATTTATCAACACCCCATTCTTTCACCACTATTTAGATAGTACTAACAGGATTAACACATCTCACATGAAGGGACAGCACCTCTGTTGAACCTGACACACCTTGCATATGGTTTGACTCACCAGACAGCCCGGAGTGTAGACATTCCTGTGCTGTGAGTGTGGTGCAGACAGTGTTGATATGCAAATAATGCTTTATCGCAGATCTAACATTATCACAGGGGCCTACTTTCCTCCTGCCCACGTAAACCTATGTCAACAACACCAAAACCAACATGAAAACTAGCTGCCTGGATAATCAAGCAGGAATCATGCCTGTTCATGTTTAATGAGTTGGGAGCTGTGGTTGTTTTTAGAAAATGTGTTAAATTAGGTCTACACTAGATCTACTGTTGGGAGCTAGCTCGGAAATTCTGAAAATGTATGTTAAAAAGATGATTCTAGCATTGAAAGATTCCAAAAAGCAGCCAATCATTTTAGGTCAGGTACCATCATTGGGCCGCGGGTGTGAAAGATTTAGTAGGCTACTGGCATTACACACCTGGCTAAAAGATTACTGTAGCTCTGCTGGAATCACTCATTTAGATGACTTTGACACCTTCTGAAAACAGAAGATACTCTACAGGAATGACGGAGTCCATCCAAATCATCTCGGGTCCTGGACTCGCATTTCAAGACTGCGTTGAGACAATGACTTATCGTTGACCAAAGACCAGCTCAGTTCATTCCTACCATTCTGATGCTGAGTTGTAATAATGCTGCAGGAAATGTACATTATCCCAGGGGCGTTGGCAGACACAATGTAAGTAACTTAATTTATGTCCCCCTAACTGCCCTGAATACCTCTGTTGATCCTACAGTTATTGTATGCAGTAATCATGTGCCTATGACCCAGAGATACACTGTTGGCACTTAGGCGGTGTGCCCAAGTAGGAAGTCCACTGTGTGCAGCTCACCGTGCACTATCAGCTCCTATATAAATAACATGAGCAAGTCTACTTCTGATAAGATTCCCAGGAAAGAATTAAAATCAATCAAGTAACCCAGAAAAGTGCCAAAAACAGCCCATATTAACATATGTAGCCTTGGAAACAAGGTTCATGAAGTCAATAACTTGCTTATAACAGTTGACATTCATATTTGGACTATCTTTGAAACTCACTTAGGTAATACCTTTGATGATACAGTGGTAGCAATACATGGTAATAACATCTACCGAAAAGACAGATGGGGGTGGCGTTACTGTCTATATTCAGAACCACATTCCTGCAAAGCTTAGAGACGATCTAATGTTAAATACTGTTGAAGTAATATGGCTACAGATTCATCTGGCTCACCTAAAGCCCATTCTGATGGGAAGCTGCTATAGACCACCAAGTGCTAACAGTCATTATATGGATAACATGTGTGAAATGCTTGATAATGTATGTGATATCAACAGAGGTATATTTTCTGGGTGATTTAAATATTGACTGGCTTTCATGAAGCTGCCCACTCAAGAAACAACTTCAAACTGTAACCAGTGCCTGCAACCTGACTCAGGTTATCAGTCAACCTACCAGGGTAGTTACAAACAACACAGGAATGAAATCATTAACACGGACTGATTACATCTTTACTAATGCTGCAGAAATGTGCTGTCACACCCTGATCTGTTGCACCTGTCTTTGTGCTTGTCTTCACCCCCCTCCAGGTGTCGCCAATCTTCCCCATTATACCCAGTATATTTATACCTGGGTTCTCTGTTTGTCTGTTGGCAGTTCATTTTGTTTCGTGAAACCTACCAGCATTTCCCCCCTTGCTCCTGTCTGTTCTAGTTCTTCACGGTTTTGACCATTCTGCCTACCCTGACCTTGCCTGCCGTTCTGTACCTTGCCACACCACACTGGATTATTGACCCCTGCCTGCTCTGACCCTGAGACTGCCTGCCGTTTTGGACCTTTTCCACCCTATCTGGATTACTGACCTCTGCCTGCACTTGACCTGTCGTTTTGCCTGCCCCTGTATTAGTAATTGTTACTACTTTTGTTTACTTCGACACTGTCTGCATCTGGGTCTTACCTGAAACGTGATATGTGCTTTAAAGCAGTATCCAAATAAATAAGATGTAGTGATCACAATATAGTAGCCAATCTAGGAAAACCACATTTCCAAAAGGCTGGGCCTAATATATTGTATAAGAGATCATACAATACGTTTTTGTAGTGATTATTATGTTGATGATGTGAAGAGTATTTGCTGGTCTGTGGTGTGTAAGGAGGAGCAACTAGACACTGCACTTGACACATTTATGAATTTGCTTATTCCTGTTACTAATAAGAATGCACCCATTAAGAAAATGACTGTAAAAACTGTTAAATCCCCTTGGATTGATGAGGAATTGAAAAATGGTATATTTGAGAGGGATGAGGCAAAAGGTATGTCCAATAAGTGTTGCAGAAAAACTGATTGTCAAACGTACCACAAATTGAGAAATCATGTAACAAAAAAAACAAAAAATCACACAATGAAACAAAAATAAATTCTATAAAGAATGATAGTAAAGCTTTGGAGCACCTTAAAAGTACATTTTGGGCAAAAAGGCAAACTCGGCTCCATGATTCATTGAATCAGATGGCACATTCATAACAAAAACCACGGATATTGCCAACTACTTTAATGATTAGCAAACTTAGACATGACATGCCAGCAACAAATGCTGACACTACACATCCAACTATATCTGACCAAATTATAAAAAACAAGCATTGTATTTTTGAATTCCGTAAAGTGAGTGTGGAAGAGGTGAAAAAATTATTGTTGTCTATCAACAATGACAAGCCACCAGGGTCTGACAACCTGGATGGAAAATTGCTGAAGATAATAGCGGACTATATTGCCACTACTATCTTGAATTCAAGCCTACGAGAAAGAGTGTGCCTTCAGGCCTAGAGAAAAGCAAAAGTAATTCCGCTACCCAAGAATAGTAAAGCCCCTTTTACTGGATCAAGTAGCTGACCAATCAGCCTGTTACTAACCCTTAGTAATCTTTTGAAAAAATGGAATGTGAACAGATACAATGCTTTTTTAAAGTAAACAAATTTACAACAGACTTTCAGCACGCTTATAGGGAGTGACCTTCAACAAGCACAGCACTTACACAAATGACTCTCCCTCGCCCTCCATTTGGTAAATCCGACCACAACTCGGGGCGGCAGGGTAGCTTCGTGGTTAGAGCGTTGGACTAGTAACCGCAAGGTTGCAAGTTCAAATCTGTCGTTCTGCCCCTGAACAGGCAGTTAACCCACTGTTCCTAGGCCATCATTGAAAATAAGAATTTGTTCTTAACTGACTTGCCTAGTTAAATAAAGGTTAAAAAAAAACCTCTATCCTCCTGATTCCTGCTTACAAGCAAAAATTAAAGCAGGAAGCACCAGTGATTCGGTCTATAAAAAAATGGTCAGATGAAGCAGATGCTAAATTACAGGACTGTTTTGCTATCACAGACTGGAACATGTTCCGGGATTCTTCCGATGACATTGAGGAATACACCACATCAGTCACTGGATTTATCAATAAGGGCATTGAGGACGTAGTCCCCACAGTGACTGTACGTACATACCCCAACCAGAAGCAATGGGTTACAGGCAACATTCGCACCGAGCTAAAGGGTAGAGCTGCCACTTTCAAGGTGCGGGACTCTAACCCGGAAGCTTACAAAAAATCCTGCTATGCCCTGCGACAAACCATCAAACACGCAAAGCGTCACTACAGGGCTAAGATTTAATCATACTACACCGGCTCCGATGCTCGTCGAATGTGGCAGGGCTTGCAAACTATGACAGACTACAAAGGGAAGCACAGCCGCGATCTGCCCAGTGACACGAGCCTACCAGACGAGCTAAATCACTTCTATGCTCGCTTCGAGACAAGCAACACACATCAGCTGTTCCGGACGACTGTGTGATCACGCTCTCCGTAGCCGACGTGAGGAAGACCTTTAAACAGGTCAACATACACAAGGCTGCGGGGCCAGACGCATTACCAGGACGTGTGCTCCAGGCATGTGCTGACCCACTGGCAGGTGTTCTCACTGACATTTTCAACATGTCCCTGATTGAGTCTGTAATACCAACATGCTTCAAGCAGACCACCATAGTCCCCGTGCCCAAGAGCACAAAGGCAACCTTCCTCCCTCTGCACCTGGATCCTGAACTTCCTGACAAGCCACCCCCAGGTGGTGAGGGTAGGTAGCAACACATCTGCCATGCTGATCCTCAACACTGGGGCTCCCCAGGGGTGCATGCTCAGTCCCCTCCTGTACTCCCTGTTCACCCACGACTGCATGGCTAGGCACGACTCCAACACCATCATTACGTTTGCAGACGACACAACAGTAGTAGGCCTGATCACCGACAACGACGAGACAGCCTATAGGGAGGAGGTCAGAGACCTGGCCGGGTGGTGCCAGAATAACAACCTATCCCTCAACATAACCAAGACTAAGGAGATGATTGTGGACTACAGGAAAAGGAGCACCGACCACATCCCCATTCTCATCGACGGGGCTGTAGTGGAGCATTTTGAGAGCTTCAAATTCCTTGGTGTCCACATCAACAACAAACTAGAATGGTCCAAACACACCAAGACAGTCGTGAAGAGGGCACGACAAAGCCTATTCCCTCTCAGGAAACTAAAAAGAGTTGGCATGGGTCCTAAGATAGCAAAAGGTTCTACAGCTCCAACATTGAGTGCATCCTGACCAGGTACATCACTGCCTGGTACGACAATTGCTCGGCCTCCGACCACAAGGCACTTCAGAGGGTAGTGCGTACGGCCCAGTACATAAAGCTGCCTGCCATCCAAAGCTGCCTGCCATCCAGGACCTCTACACCAGGCAGTGTCAGAGGAAGGCCCTAAAAATTGCCAAAGACCCCAGCCACCTCAGTCATAGACTGTTCTCTCTACTACTGCATGGCAAGCGGTCCCAAGTCTAGGACAAAAAGGCTTCTCAACAGTTTTTACCCCCAAGCCATAAGACTCCTGAACAGTTAATCAAATGGTTACCCGGACTATTTGCATTGTGTGCCGCCCCAAACCCTCTTTTACGCTGCTGCTACTCTCTGATTATCTTATATGCATAGTCACTTTAACTATACATTCATGTACATACTACCTAATTGGCCCGACCAACCAGTGCTCCCGCACATTGGCTAACCGGGCTATCTGCATTGTGTTCATCATATATGCATAGTCACTTTAACGATACCTACATGTACATACTACCTCAATAAGCCTGACTAACAGGTGTCTGTATATAGCCTTGCTACTCTTTTTTCAAATGTCTTTTTACTGTTGTTTTATTTCTTTACTTACCCACACACACACACACACACACACACACACACACACACACACACACACACACACACACACACACACACACACACACACACACACACACACACACATATACCTTTTTTTTTATTTTATTTTTTCGCACCATTGGTTAGAGCCTGTAAGTAAGCATTTCACTGTAAGGTCTACTACACCTGTTGTATTCGGCGCGCGTGACAAATCAACTTTGATTTGATTTGATTTGACTGATGATTGGCTGAGAGAAATTGATGATAAAAAGTTTGTGGGGGCAGTTTTGTTAGACATTTTGTTTAACATTAACCATCATAGTCTGCTGTTGGAAAAATGTACGTGTTATGGCTTTACACCCCCTGCTATATTTTGGATGAAGAGTTAACGGTCTAATGGAACACAGAGGGGGTTCTTTAATGGAAGCCTCTCCAACATAATCGAGGTACAATCAGGAATTCCCCTGTGCAGCTGTTTAGGCCCCGTAGTTTTTTCAATCTTTACAAATGACATGCCACTGGCTTTGAGTGAAGCCAGTGTGTCTATGTATGCGGATGACTCAACACTATACATGTCAGCTACTGCAGCGACTGAAATGACTGCAACACTCAACAAAGATCTGCAGTTAGTTTCAGAGTGGGTGGAAAGGAATAAGTTGTCCTAAATATTTAAAAAACTAACAGCATTGTATTTGCGAAAAATCATTCACTAAGCCCTAAACATCAACTAATTATTGTATTGAATAATGTGGAAATTGAGCAAGTTGAGGTGACTAAACTGCTTGGAGTAACCCTGGATTTTAAACTGTCATAGTCGAGAAATATTGATACAACAGTTGCTAAGATGGGGAGATGTCTGTCCATAGTATAGCGCTGCTCTGCCTTCTTAACAACACGATCAACAAGGCAGGTCCTACAGGCCATAGTTTTGTTGCACCTGGACTACTGTTCAGTCGTGTGGTCAGGTGCCACAAAGAGGGACTTGGGAAAATTAAAACTGGCATAGAACAGGGAATGCACACGTAGAGCTAACATTAATAATATGCATGTCAATCTCTCATGGCTCAAAGTAGAGGAGAGATTGACTTCCTCACTACTTGTTTTTGTGAGAAGTGTTGACCAGCTGAGTATACCGAGCTGTCTGCTTAAACTACAAGCACAAAGCTCGGTCACCCATGCATACCCCACAAGACATGCCACCAGAGGTCTCTTCACAGTCCACAAGTCCAGAACAGACTATGGTACTTCATAGAGCCAAGACTACATGGAACTCTATTCCACATCAGGTAACTGATACAAGCAGTAGAATCAGATTTATGAAACAGGTAATAATACACCTTATGGAACGGCGGGGACTGTGAAGAGACACACAGAAAGGTAAAGACACATGCCTACGCACACAAGCGCTAGCACACACACTCAACCCTTTTGGAACCATTTGTTCTGAGTGTAGCCTTGGTAAGGATGGTGGAGGAGGACTCCATAGAGGCTGTCAGAACATGGCTCTAGTAATGGCAAGCCGCACGCCTGCACAATAGTTTTCGGTAACTCCAAAATGAGTCTAAATTGCCCTGAGTCATCAGATTCTTATTAGGGTAATGTTTGTGGAATGATGCTCTGTTGTGCCAGAAGCCCAGAAACACTTTCAAATGGCCTGAAAATACTGAGGGGAAAAAAGATCAGGCCATCAGATCTTTTTCAAGACTAAATCTGACTGTCAACAACATTAGCAATGAATGGACACTCCAAAATGACACACTGCAGTCCATGACTGTGGGGAAATAATGTAACAGCAGGAATCTGATATTGTTTATGGCCAACTCAGACATTTTTTCTTTGACTGTGTAATGTTGCAGACAATGTTTTTGATTGTGGGAAAGGAGAAAGCCATAATTTCGCCTGTTTAATGTGACAGGTTTGTTTTTAATTGACATAATCATAAGGGAGCTATATTCTCCATAAATGGACAATCTTGGATTGATGTGTTTACGTGGAGCTGTCTGGAGGAAAAGGAAAGAAAGTACCCTTGCACATTTGATCACTCTCGCACGCACACACACACACACACAGTGTCATTTTGGAAGCGATGTGCGCTCTCGCTCCCTTTGTCTGGGTGAGTGCAGAAACGTGTGTTTGATTTGCAGTCCTGACCCCCAGATCACGTCACAACTTAAAAAACGAGTTCACTCCTCGTAAAAAAAAGAGGGAGGAAAGGGAAAGAGAAGGAGAGGGAGAAAAAGAGGCTGCCGTTGTGTTGATGTGAGGCGAGTGACAGGCGTTGGGACACGAATGTGAAAACTTAATGGGGCTGGGGTCTGATGTCTGACTCCTGACTCAAATGAAAAGCCTGTGGAGCTGCTCTGGTGATGGATGAGCCGTTGAAGCCGCCAGAGCTTGACAGATTCTGGGAAAGCGCTCAGCCCGTCTCCGGTCCTGATAAAGAAATAAGAGGAGCTCCAGCTAAGCCAGCACCGCTCGACTCGTGCCGAGGTGACAGAGCCGCTTTGTCATGTAGTGTTTTTCCCCCAGCCAGACGGCCATGATCTACATCAGGGGGCAAAACACAATGTTCACTCTGCCTTTGTAAAATAACCTTCTCCTTATGACTATTATAAGGGATCAATATTGAAGTCTGCCATCAGTACTGTCATTCAAATGAAGGCGTCTGTAGGTTATACCATGGCCATATTACCCTGGCTGTCCCCTCTCTTGGTTGGAGTGATAGGGATCTCCCCAAAGCTCTCAGATTCCCTCGTTCTGCTCTAGTGACACAGAGCTCCATCACTCCCCCAGCACCCCATCAGTACCCTGCTCCAAGGGCCCCAGACCCAATCTGACCCGGCCCTAGTCAACCTGGCTAAGCCCCACAGGAGATGTTTTCAATGGACACTAATAGTTAACATCTTCAGTGACGGTGACATCAGCGGGACCATCAGAAAGGTGATCAGGACCAGATGGGATAGTGGTGATGATGAGACTCCTGCCTCCTCCTCTAAGCATCTTCATCTCCTCACCTCTCCTGCCTCCTCCTTTAAGTCTCTTCATCTCACCTATTCAACTCCCCTCTTCTCCCATCCAACCATCCAACAGTCTGTGTGTGCTCCTCACCTCTCCAATCATCAGTGCTCCTGTTTTCTCCCATCCAACTGTCTAAACTGCTCTCCTCTTTAACTTTCTGTGTCTAGTTTCCTCTCCTCTTCTGCATCTCTTGGCTCTTGGCTCGCCCATCTCCTCTTTGGGTGAACTCATCCAAGCCTTCATAATGGTGCACAATATGTAAATTATAGCATTAGTTAGCCTTGGAGTGGTGGTCTCTTTTTGTTGATCAAATGGTAGTTTTCTACAATATTTCAAGTGGCTTGTGGTGGCTGACTTAGTGCCTCACTTCTAGAAACCTCTACTTGTTTTCTATTTCTAATATCTCTCTCAGCCCCTCCCACAACCTTTCCCAAAAGTTATCCAATATAGGCTGATAAGAGTGTTGTCCTGAGGAAGGTCGAAGCTCAGCCCCTCATCTCACACACTACAAGAACACATTGATCCAACTGGATATTCATTTCAGATTCCTGTTACGATCCAGCCCATTGATTTCACCATCTCCTCTGATTAGGCGTTTGAGAAGAACACTCCAATAACATCGGGTCTGATCACTGAGACTCGCCCCTCAGGACCATTGGGAGAGGAGGTGGAAGAGAGGGAGAGAGGAAGAGAGGAATAGAGGAAAAGGGAGGGAGAAATAGGCACAGAGACAGAGATCAGATTATACAGAAGTTACAAATAAGTTGGTTGATGATTTTTGACTAGGGTGGCATACTGTAGAAACTGCTCTTGTCTGTCCATAACAAAACGCACATGCATCAAACTGGAACAGCTTATAAATACATGATTCGAGCCTCAGAAAATAGATACAGCCAGAGAATCTGAAATGCTGCCAATGCTTTCCTCCTTGTCTGAGTCAACAACGCACACAATGTCTTCCCCTCCACTGACTTTAGTGTGAGTGTGTGTGTGTGTGTGTGTGTGTGTGTGTGTGTGTGTGTGTGTGTGTGTGTGTGTGTGTGTGTGTGTGTGTGTGTGTGCATGCGTGCGTGTGTGCGTGCGTGCGTGTGTTGGGGTAGCCTACTCCTTACCACAAAGCCAAACTCCAACAGTCCAGACGGTTTTATTTCTCGAGCTTCTCTGTCATGAAGACGGCAAAAGTCCTTAATCCAGCTCTCTCCCTCGCTCTGTCTCTCTTTTGAGGGATAAAACAGCAATTGAAGAAGTAGCCCACCCCAGGGGTTGAAAGCTTGTCTCCCGGCCAGGCCTGAAAGCTGTTTTCAATCAAAATATTGTCAGCGTGCCCAAACATGTCAGAGGAAGTTATTTGTAACAAGGGGGATAGGGAACTATCCTTTAGATCTGTCATCGGCCCAGGAAGGGAAGCTCGCAGCTCATTTGCCGCTCGTCTCCGGTAGCCAATCAGACGGCGGGAAATAAAAACAAACAGGAGGTGCCGGGAATGGATGGCTCAGCATTGGCCACTTCATCATCCTGGAGAGTGTTGGGCGCTATGGCGACACCTCTGTGTCTCTCCCAGAAGTGTTTCACAGTGGGCTGTCAGAGTTTCTCTCTCTCTCTCTCCCTTTGTCTCTGTCTCTGTCCCTACCCTGTCTGTAACTCTCTCTTCTTTGATTACTGCCCCTCTCTCTCTTACATAACTTCAACCCTCTCTCTGTATCAACATCTGACTCAAAGTGATCAGGTTATTCCAGTGTGTATTACAACAGCCCATGCAGATCCTGTCAATCATATGATTCATTACACAGAATCTCATCTTTGCTTTTGATCTGTATTTCTTGTGTATGATAATAGAGTGAGTCCCAGTAATCGGTCTGACCACCTTTCTGCGTGTCAAAACAAACCTTATTAAAAGATCAATGGGCCAAAGCCGACAATTAAACATCAGGCAGTGAATCAAAGTGAACATCTCTGGCACTGCAGGAGGCTCAGTTGGAGAAGCATCACAGAATGAATCACGCTTGTGCAGAGCTGTTTTTTTAGTTTCTCTCTCCCTCCCGCCCTGGGAATGCCACCTTTGGTATGGAAACCACTACGGTTGCGCGGTGAAAACCCTCTGATCCATTACACATTGACATAGAATCGATGCTCGTGTGAGTACAAAGATACACACAGGCAAGCACGGGCAGGCACAATAAATCACAAGCCTAGGCACACTTGTAAACACACACACACACACACACACACAGAGCAAGGGAAGGAAAGACATGGCATCTGTGGCCAATCAATTGGTGTAACCATTATTCAACATGTGTGGCTAATTTGTCCCCTGCAATTTCCATCATGGTTGGGTGATGGCCTGCAGAGAGATAAAACAAAGCCTAGTCGGTCACACTGCTTGCCCCGGCCCAACCAGTACTCAACCAGAACAGCCACAGACACACAGGATAAATGTCACCACTTTGCCAATCCATGATAGAAGAGAGAGAGGGAGGGGGAGAGAGAGGGGGGGACAAACACTTATCTGGAGGTGACAGTATTCCCTCCCCCATATGCCCCCTTAGGCACAACTATGACAACACAACCAACAAAAACGGGCAACAACTCCTGCAGCTCTGTGACACGCTGGGTATGTACATAGTCAATGGTAGGCTTCGAGGGGACTCCTACGGTAGGTACACCTATAGCTCATCCCTTGGCAGTAGTACTGTAGACTACTTTTTCACTGACCTCAACACAGAGTCTCTCAATGCGTTCAGTCAGCCCACTGACACTCCTGTCAGATCATAGCAACATTTACTTGAACATTTGAACAATCATGAGGGATCAAAGCCAAAAATAACTGAATAATTGTAAGAAATGCTATAGATGGAAGGAAAGTTTTGTGGAAACATACCAAAAATAATTAGGCAACAACATCCTGCAAACATTTTTTTCACTGTAATAGTGAAGGTATAAACTTGGCAGTAGAAAACCTAAACAGTATATTTGACCTCAGCTTCCCTATAAAATCAAAACATTTCAAGCAGACTGTAACACTTGTCTGATGAAGAAGTGGACCAAAGCGCAGCGTGGTAAGTGTTCATGATTTATTCTCAAAACACTTGAATAAAATAACAAGAAATACAAAACAGAAAATAACTACCCACAAAACACAGGTGGGAAAAAGCTGCCTAAGTATGGTTCTCAATCAGAGACAACGATAGACAGCTGCCTCTGATTGAGAACCACACCCGGCCAAACACAAAGAAACAGAAAACATAGAAATAAAGAAACTAGAATGCCCACCCTAGTCACACCCTGGCCTAACCAAAATAGAGAATAAAAGCCTCTCTATGGCCAGGGTGTGACACAGACAACCCAAGAAAATCAACGACAATGACAAATGGTTTAATGAATAATGCCAAAACCTAAGAAAGAAATTGAGAATCCTATCCAACCAAAAACAGAGAGACCCAAAAAACCTGAGCCTATGCCTTCACTATGGGGAACAACTAAAACAATAGAGAAATACACTACGGAAAAAGAAGGAACAGCACGTCAGAAATCAGCTTAATGTAATTGAAGAATCCATAGAATCTAACCACTTCTGGGAAAATTGGAAAACTTTAAACAAACAACAACACGAAGAGTTATCTATCCAAAACGGATGGATAACTGGATAACTATGGATGGATAACTATGGATAAACCACTTCTCCAATCTTTTTGGCTATATAATAAACAACAAACAGCAAAAACATATATATTATCAAATACAAATATTAGAATCAACTATTAAAGACTATCAGAACCCACTGGATTGTCCAATTGCATTGAATGAACTATAGGACAAAATACAAACCCTCCAACCCAGAGGCCTGTGGTGTTGATGGTATCCTAAATGAAATGATAAAATATACAGACCACAAATTCAAATTGGCTATACTTAAACTCTTTAACATCATCCTTAGCTCTGGCATCTTCCCCAATATTTGGGACCAAGGACTGATCACCCCAATCCACAAAAGTGGAGAGAAATTTGACCCCAATAACTACTGTGGGATATGCGTCAACAGCAACCTTGGGAAAATCCTCTGCATTACCATTGACAGTAGACTCATTTCCTCACGGAAAACAATGTAATGAGCAAATGTAAAACTGGCTTTTTACCAAATTACTGTACGACAGACCAGACCACGCATTCACCCTGCACACCCTAATTGACAAACATAGGACATTATATAATCCATGTACACAAACAACAAGTGTGCGGTTGAAATTGACAAAAAGCACACACATTTCTTTCCATAGGGCTGTGGGGTGAGACAGGGAAACAGCTTAGCCCCATCCTCTTCAACATATATATCAACTAATTGGTGAGGGCACTAGAATAGTCTGTAGCACCTGGCCTCACCCTACTAGAATCTGAAGTCAAATGTCTACTGTTTGTTGATGATCTAGTGCTTCTGTTCTGAACCAAGGAGGGCCTACAGCAGCACCTAGATCTTCTGCACAGATTCTGTCAGACCTGGGCCCTGACAGTATATCTCAGTAAGACAAAAATAAGGGTGTTCCAAAAAAAGTCCAGTTGCCAGGACCACAAATACAAATTCCATCTAGACACCGTTGCCCTAGAGCAGACAAAAAACGATACATACCTCGGCCTAAACATCAGCACCACAGGTAACTTCCACAAAGCTGTGAACGATCTTAGAGAAAAGGCAAGAAGGGCCTTCTATGGCATAAAAAGGAACATAACATTTGACATACCAATTAGGATCTGGCTAAAAATACTTGAATCGGTCATTAAACCCATTGCCTTTTACGGTTGTGAGGTCTGGAGTCCGCTCACCAATCAAGAGTTCACAAAATGGGACACACACCAAATTGAGACATTACTAGATAATTACTAGACACACTGGAAAGAGTTAACAAAAAAAAATACAGAGCAAACTAGAATGCTAGTTGGCCATAAAAAGAGAGTACACAGTGGCAGAATACCTGACCACCGTGACTGACCCAAGGAAAGCTTTGACTATGTACAGACTCAGTGAGCATAGCCTTGCTATTGACAAAGAGAAGACAAGCTATGTGCACACTGCCCACAAAATGAGGTGGAAATTGAGCTGCACTCCCTAACCTTCTGGCAAATGTATGACCATATTAGAGACACATACGTCCCTCAGACTACACAGACCCACAAAGAATTCAAAAACATATCCAATCTATTGCATGAAATACTACAGTGTGCCATCACAGCAGCAAGATTTGTGACCTGTTGCCACAAGAAAGAGCAACCAGTGAAGAACAAACACCATTGTAACTACAACTTATATCTATTTGCACATCATTACTACACTGTATATAGACATAATATGACATTTGAAATGAACTTTTGTCAGTGTAGTGTTTACGGTTCATTTTTATTGGTTTATTCTACGTTTGTTTATTATCTATATCACTTGCTTTGGCAGTGTAAACAAAACAAGAAAGAGGGAGAAAGGAAGGAGGTAGAGGATGGATAAATGCTGAGCACCAAAAATGTACAGGACACAACAGACAAACTATTCTCTGGTTGTTTTTCAATACTGGCTTTCGTGCCATAATGGGCACATTGAAATGGAAAAACTGTTATAATAATCTGTCATGAATTATATCATCATAAACTGTGCAGACAGTCAAATAAGGCATTTATTGAAGAAGAGAAAAAAAGTTTTCAACTTAAATGCTCCTGACGCTCACCTGATTGCCTGAGGAAAGCATGGCTGCAGCATGTAGCCTACAGTAGGGGTCGCCAGTGTTGATGAGAGCCTCTCGGGCTGTCTGATGATGAAATAGATATTTTAACCCAGCTATAGCTCATTATGGTTTGGTTGGGCCTGGGGAAAGTTTTGGGTTGGGGTGGGAGATGGTTGGGGTTGGTGGGCTGGCAGTTGAAAGAGAAGAGTCACTCCTGCTTGACACACAGACACTCTTACATATACACACGCACTCGCGCTCGCTCGCACACACACACACGCGCGCACCCATACAGTACACACACGCAAGGCTTGTGGGTCATGGCTGCATGGGTGTTAGGGGGGCGCCACTGTGGTCGGACCGGGCTGTCTGGGAGCATAAAGTGGCCTTCTCACAGCTCTCTGGCCGACTGGGTGGTCCTGCTCTGGGGTATGTGGATGGGGCACGAGCGGACACTGGCCCAGGGAGGTCGGAAGAGGGTGTGTGTGGTGGCGGAGGGTGGCAAGCAGCCTAGGCAGTGCCCACACAGGTAGCGCCACAAACCCGCTAGCCATCTTCACTCAGCCACTTCCCCCCCATGTACACACACACACACACACACACACACACACACACACACACACACACACACACACACACACACACACACACACACACACCACCCTCCGCCGGAGGAACAAATATTTTGCCAGAGACACCTGGACGTCAGGGCGTCTCTCTCTGTCTCAGAGGGTTACTCATGGTCGCAGGCGGCGCACAGGATGGTCTCAGTACCCATACAGGACCTGAGGAAACCTCAGCTACTTTTAGAGTAAATCAGGTCCCCCAAACCCCCCACCTCGTCTCTGGCGGCGAGGGGAAACAGAGAATCGTCTGATGAGAAAACAGGGAGGATAGCAGATTCTTTTGGTTTTCAGTTGTGGCTGAGAGGAAAAAAAAGATTCCTGAAATGAGATTTCGACAGTCAGATATATGGCCTGTCGCCCTCCAGTTATTAAAAACACTGGTCAGTCCTTAAATGTGCAAGGCTATTTCTGTTTCAGAAAATATTATATCTGTCGTCCTTGGTGTTTGAAAATGTGTGCAAATGCATTCAGTGAAAAGGACCATTTAACATTATGAAATAGCCGTCTATTGAGAGGCAAGGCCACCTCAGTCCAAAGAGCTAAATTATACAGAACTCTGCATATAGAACTGAATATACTCCTCCTTGAACATGTTACAAAACTAGAAATATAGCATGTAAAAGATCTACATGTCATTCAGCCCGCAGAGAGTCTTTGTTTCACAGACAAAAGTCTATTTGAATAAAATGTCTCACCAAAACATCCTCTATATCTTCCCACTTCACCTCCACTTCATGGAGAGGGTTCTTAGGTTTTGTTTACATGTCATTTCTCTTCCTGTCTCCCTGGCACGACAGTTAAGGGAGTTCCATCCATTATTGACCAGGCTGAATACAGAGGCCCTTATTGAGTAATAAACAGTCGTTCACCGCCAGTAGTGCATTAGGACCAGCCCGCCCGGCCGCTGGCCTAGGCCTATCAGTCACCATCACTTCTGACGTGACGAGATGCGATTATAGGTTTTTAAGCCGTATTGATTATCGCCAGGGGGAGCTAATAGCATTAGGAGAGAGTCTTTTACGGCCCCCTATCCCCATACTAGAGACTGTTACAGTAGCTCACTTATTGTTTCCCTCTCCATCTCTGTCTCCGCTTGTTTGATCGGCCTGGTTGGTTCAGTTCACTACACAGGTTTAACAGGCCTCACATAGATTCAAGGTTAGGTAACTTACCTGTACATCCTCACTCATTAAAAATACAAATGTCTGTCATGCGTGCAAATGGCCTTGATCTGGGATGATTCAACTAAGCTATCTGTTGTTTGAAAGGGAAAAAGGGAAAGGGGGATACCTGGTCAGTTGTACAACTGAATGCCTTCAACTGAAATGTGTCTTCTGCATTTAACCCTCTGAATCAGAGAGGTGTGGGGGCTGCCTTAATAAACACAAGTATAACTTTGTGACATAATGTTGAGGGAGACATGGTCAATAGCACCATAAACAGAATTCCACCAGGCAAGGAGATCTTATAGTTTTATTACTACACTACAATAATTATGGGTGTACAAATTAAATATTTTCGATGTGGGAGCAAATGGGAAGCCAAAGCCAACCCATACACACCACTGTTGGGGGCAGAGGGAGCTGCTTGCAGGCTCAGAGAGCAGTGTGGGTAACCTGCCAGTCCACCCCATACTCTCCCCATCCCAAACACACACACACTCCCTCAACCCTCCACCAAACCAATCGTTACACATCCTTCCAGTGGCTTGAGTGTCCTCAGGTCCACAGAAAATACTTAGCTGTGGTTGAAGAAGCACTTAGGTCCACTCAGCAGTCCGCCATCACTGCCCAAGATGATACAGTTTGGAGGTGGATATCTTCTTTTATGAACTTCCTGCGATCAATCACAAAGCTAAAAACAAATGGGTGGGCACCGTGGCTAGAGTCTCTAACCTCAAGGAGATCCTAATGCAGGGAGAGGCTCTCTGTAGTGCTCCCTCCCTCCCTACCACTAGTGGTACCACTGGATAAGAGGTGATGCCATCAATAATTAACCGTTGATTGGGTTTAATATTTAATGGTGGCGACATGTAATTTACACTCACACCCAAGAAATCACATGGTCCAGACCAAAATAAACAAGTGTATTTGTGCCCAAGATTACATGTTAGGGTTATACGACACCTTTCCGGCGGTCTCTGCTTTCTCTCACTCGAGCAGTCTGTCTTTTACATTCTCGATAATTTAGGATATTCGATTGAGATCACTGCATATAGCAAGTATTATTCCTATACAGTGTATGAATTGAACTAGTTATAACATGATGTGCCACTTAAAGTAAACGTAAAGATAATACTCTTTTTAAGTGAGTTTTCCTCCTTTTCTCATTGTTTTTAATGGCTAGCTAATAATACTCTCATTGATGAGCCACCTGCCCTGCATTGGAGGTAACACATGACTCCTTGCCTTCCTTCATTCCTCTTCCAGCAGACAGACATGGGGTGAAGGCACACAGGTGTAAATCAGGGGGCTATGCTGTGGCTTTGGATTAGGATCAGTGTATCCTCTCAATGTATAAAAGCCAGCCTCGAGACTCCCTCCCTCTCTGCCCCCCCACCCCTTAACCTCCATCCCTCCATCCATGTCTCTCTACTGCCTCGCCCACCACTCCATCTCTCTTTCTATAGAGAGGTTAATCAGCTGAATCATCACTGTAAATTTCCCCAATGCTGCTGCATTCAGCAAAACGTTTTTACTAAAGGCCAATTTATCTGGCCCTTCAGGACTGAACAAAAACACACAGCATATGTGTCATAAAAGCTGTGAGTAGAGCTGTGGCGGTCATGAAATTTTGTCAGCAGGTGATTGTCAAGCAAATAACTGCCAGTCTCACGGTAAGTGACTGGTAATTAACATAAACACATCTCCTGGCTTCCAGCCTACAAGCCACTGATGCAGACCTTTGGAACATCTACATTTTAAAAAGTATAATAAATCCATGTTATATAGTCTACACCATCACAATAAATCCATGATTTATTTTAGACAGGTCTAAAGAAACATGATATGAAGTAAATGTAGTTTATTTCAGAAGAACAGAATAGCACACTCTGAGTGTTCCTTATGTTAGGTCCTGATGTGGCTATGCTATATGCCTCTGGGCTACACTAGTTTATTTAGCAGACACAATTAGCTTAAAATTCAGTGGCATTATTTTATATTATTTTATAGTATGAAGAGTACAATTCAACATAGACAAATAGAAAATATATTTTCTCCAAGGGATTTGAGGGAGTGCGCACATGCAGTTAAAAAAGACAGGTCCACCTATATGCTTAATTCCGAGTTATTTATGCAACTGTAGTTGTGATACAAACGGTGGGCTATATGTTTTGATTTCTAATACATTCTATGGCTGCATGATGCGACTCTAATGATGATTTATAAATGTTTTCATGATAGGCATGAGCTCTGCTTAGTTCTTTGCACAGGCTCCACACACTTCATCAGTCTCTCATTCACAATTTGACAAGCACATGATAATTCCTCACAATTCCTGGTGGTATCCCCTTTGTGTGGCCGTAATGCCACTAAAAAAATTTGTGGCCAGTGGCTGTTGTGCCCTTGGGCTGAATATAATAATTATAATTCCCTTCTCTGCATGCCGAAGCACCTCTCACTCATATGGCTCTCTCAGATAGCTAATTTCTTATTAGTCAATGCCCGTCAGGTGATCGGACCTTTCTCACAGGCTACAAGTGAAGACAGACACATCGGGGACACAACTGCGCACGTCCAATTCTGAGGCACATATTGAAGATATTGGAAGAACTGTCCACATTTACTTTACGTCAGCCAACAAGATGAGTAGGCCTAACGAACAGCAAAAGCACTAGCCTATTTCAATCTACTATCCCCAATAGAACAAAAGTTGACCTATTCTATTCTATTTGAGAAAAAAATATTAAAAAGATAATCTGGGAAAGTTGTGGGATTTGATAGATCACAAATTAACTTCTTAAGGTATAGGGGGCAGCATTTTAACTTTTGGATAAATAGCGTGCCCAATTTCAACTTCCTGCTACTCATGCCAAGAATATACAATATGCATATTATTAGTAGATTTGGATATAAAGTTTCTAAAACTGTTTGAATCATGTCTGTGAGTATAACAGAACTTATAGCAGACAAAACCCAGAGGACTAACCTTCAGATTTTGTTTTTTTGAGGTCTCTGTCTGTTCATTGAGTTCTCATTGGCAAACAATATTTCTTAGGAACTTGTTTTCAGTTCCTACCGCTTCCACTGGATGTCACCAGTCTTTGGAATTTGGTTGAGGTTATTCATTTGTGCAATGAAGAAGTACGGCCATCTAGGAACTGCGCAACACTGTTGAGAGTTGCGCAAGACTTGAAAAGTAGCTTGCTTTGTTGTCTTCCCGTCTTCAATTTGATCGATTATTAACGTTTAAAAATACCTAAAGTTGTATTACAAAAGTAGTTTGAAATATTTTGGCAAAGTTTATAGGCAACTTTTGAAATATTTTGTAGTGACGTTGCGCATTTTGGAAGCTGTTTTTTTTTCTGGATCAAACGCGCCAAATAAATGGACATTTTGGATATATATGGACGGAATTAATCGAACAAAAGGACCAATTGTGATGTTTATGGGACATATTGGAGTGCCAACAAAAGAAGCTTGTCAAAGGTAAGGCATGTTTTATATTTTATTTCTGCGTTTTGTGTAGCGTTTTGTGTAGCGCCTGCAGGGTTGAAATATGCTACCCTCTTTGTTTACTGTTGTGCTATCATCAGATAATAGCTTCTTATGCTTTCGCCGAAAAGCCTTTTTAAAATCTGACATGATGGCTGGATTCACAACGAGTGTAGCTTTAATTGAGTATCTTACATGTGTGATTTAATGAAGGTTTGATATTTATATATATATTTTTTAATTTGCCGCGCTGCTTTTTCCCTGGGCTTTTGGCCAAGAGGGACGCAAGCGTCCCCTATACCATAAAAAGTTAATATAATTCCTTCATTCCTCTTCCAGCAGACAGACATGGGGTGAAGGCACACAGGTGTAAATCAGGGGGCTATGCTGTGGCTTTGGATTAGGATCAGTGTATCCTCTCAATGTATAAAAGCCAGCCTCGAGACTCCCTCCCTCTCTGCCCCCCCACCCCTTAACCTCCATCCCTCCATCCATGTCTCTCTACTGCCTCGCCCACCACTCCATCTCTCTTTCTATAGAGAGGTTAATCAGCTGAATCATCACTGTAAATTTCCCCAATGCTGCTGCATTCAGCAAAACGTTTTTACTAAAGGCCAATTTATCTGGCCCTTCAGGACTGAACAAAAACACACAGCATATGTGTCATAAAAGCTGTGAGTAGAGCTGTGGCGGTCATGAAATTTTGTCAGCAGGTGATTGTCAAGCAAATAACTGCCAGTCTCACGGTAAGTGACTGGTAATTAACATAAACACATCTCCTGGCTTCCAGCCTACAAGCCACTGATGCAGACCTTTGGAACATCTACATTTTAAAAAGTATAATAAATCCATGTTATATAGTCTACACCATCACAATAAATCCATGATTTATTTTAGACAGGTCTAAAGAAACATGATATGAAGTAAATGTAGTTTATTTCAGAAGAACAGAATAGCACACTCTGAGTGTTCCTTATGTTAGGTCCTGATGTGGCTATGCTATATGCCTCTGGGCTACACTAGTTTATTTAGCAGACACAATTAGCTTAAAATTCAGTGGCATTATTTGATATTATTTTATAGTATGAAGAGTACAATTCAACATAGACAAATAGAAAATATATTTTCTCCAAGGGATTTGAGGGAGTGCGCACATGCAGTTAAAAAAGACAGGTCCACCTATATGCTTAATTCCGAGTTATTTATGCAACTGTAGTTGTGATACAAACGGTGGGCTATATGTTTTGATTTCTAATACATTCTATGGCTGCATGATGCGACTCTAATGATGATTTATAAATGTTTTCATGATAGGCATGAGCTCTGCTTAGTTCTTTGCACAGGCTCCACACACTTCATCAGTCTCTCATTCACAATTTGACAAGCACATGATAATTCCTCAAAATTCCTGGTGGTATCCCCTTTGTGTGGCCGTAATGCCCACTAAAAAAATTTGTGGCCAGTGGCTGTTGTGCCCTTGGGCTGAATATAATAATTATAATTCCCTTCTCTGCATGCCGAAGCACCTCTCACTCATATGGCTCTCTCAGATAGCTAATTTCTTATTAGTCAATGCCCGTCAGGTGATCGGACCTTTCTCACAGGCTACAAGTGAAGACAGACACATCGGGGACACAACTGCGCACGTCCAATTCTGAGGCACATATTGAAGATATTGGAAGAACTGTCCACATTTACTTTACGTCAGCCAACAAGATGAGTAGGCCTAACGAACAGCAAAAGCACTAGCCTATTTCAATCTACTATCCCCAATAGAACAAAAGTTGACCTATTCTATTCTATTTGAGAAAAAAATATTAAAAAGATAATCTGGGAAAGTTGTGGGATTTGATAGATCACAAATTAACTTCTTAAGGTATAGGGGGCAGCATTTTAACTTTTGGATAAATAGCGTGCCCAATTTCAACTTCCTGCTACTCATGCCAAGAATATACAATATGCATATTATTAGTAGATTTGGATATAAAGTTTCTAAAACTGTTTGAATCATGTCTGTGAGTATAACAGAACTTATAGCAGACAAAACCCAGAGGACTAACCTTCAGATTTTGTTTTTTTGAGGTCTCTGTCTGTTCATTGAGTTCTCATTGGCAAACAATATTTCTTAGGAACTTGTTTTCAGTTCCTACCGCTTCCACTGGATGTCACCAGTCTTTGGAATTTGGTTGAGGTTATTCATTTGTGCAATGAAGAAGTACGGCCATCTAGGAACTGCGCAACACTGTTGAGAGTTGCGCAAGACTTGAAAAGTAGCTTGCTTTGTTGTCTTCCCGTCTTCAATTTGATCGATTATTAACGTTTAAAAATACCTAAAGTTGTATTACAAAAGTAGTTTGAAATATTTTGGCAAAGTTTATAGGCAACTTTTGAAATATTTTGTAGTGACGTTGCGCATTTTGGAAGCTGTTTTTTTTTCTGGATCAAACGCGCCAAATAAATGGACATTTTGGATATATATGGACGGAATTAATCGAACAAAAGGACCAATTGTGATGTTTATGGGACATATTGGAGTGCCAACAAAAGAAGCTTGTCAAAGGTAAGGCATGTTTTATATTTTATTTCTGCGTTTTGTGTAGCGTTTTGTGTAGCGCCTGCAGGGTTGAAATATGCTACCCTCTTTGTTTACTGTTGTGCTATCATCAGATAATAGCTTCTTATGCTTTCGCCGAAAAGCCTTTTTAAAATCTGACATGATGGCTGGATTCACAACGAGTGTAGCTTTAATTGAGTATCTTACATGTGTGATTTAATGAAGGTTTGATATTTATATATATATTTTTTAATTTGCCGCGCTGCTTTTTCCCTGGGCTTTTGGCCAAGAGGGACGCAAGCGTCCCCTATACCATAAAAAGTTAATATAATTCCTTCATTCCTCTTCCAGCAGACAGACATGGGGTGAAGGCACACAGGTGTAAATCAGGGGGCTATGCTGTGGCTTTGGATTAGGATCAGTGTATCCTCTCAATGTATAAAAGCCAGCCTCGAGACTCCCTCCCTCTCTGCCCCCCCACCCCTTAACCTCCATCCCTCCATCCATGTCTCTCTACTGCCTCGCCCACCACTCCATCTCTCTTTCTATAGAGAGGTTAATCAGCTGAATCATCACTGTAAATTTCCCCAATGCTGCTGCATTCAGCAAAACGTTTTTACTAAAGGCCAATTTATCTGGCCCTTCAGGACTGAACAAAAACACACAGCATATGTGTCATAAAAGCTGTGAGTAGAGCTGTGGCGGTCATGAAATTTTGTCAGCAGGTGATTGTCAAGCAAATAACTGCCAGTCTCACGGTAAGTGACTGGTAATTAACATAAACACATCTCCTGGCTTCCAGCCTACAAGCCACTGATGCAGACCTTTGGAACATCTACATTTTAAAAAGTATAATAAATCCATGTTATATAGTCTACACCATCACAATAAATCCATGATTTATTTTAGACAGGTCTAAAGAAACATGATATGAAGTAAATGTAGTTTATTTCAGAAGAACAGAATAGCACACTCTGAGTGTTCCTTATGTTAGGTCCTGATGTGGCTATGCTATATGCCTCTGGGCTACACTAGTTTATTTAGCAGACACAATTAGCTTAAAATTCAGTGGCATTATTTGATATTATTTTATAGTATGAAGAGTACAATTCAACATAGACAAATAGAAAATATATTTTCTCCAAGGGATTTGAGGGAGTGCGCACATGCAGTTAAAAAAGACAGGTCCACCTATATGCTTAATTCCGAGTTATTTATGCAACTGTAGTTGTGATACAAACGGTGGGCTATATGTTTTGATTTCTAATACATTCTATGGCTGCATGATGCGACTCTAATGATGATTTATAAATGTTTTCATGATAGGCATGAGCTCTGCTTAGTTCTTTGCACAGGCTCCACACACTTCATCAGTCTCTCATTCACAATTTGACAAGCACATGATAATTCCTCAAAATTCCTGGTGGTATCCCCTTTGTGTGGCCGTAATGCCCACTAAAAAAATTTGTGGCCAGTGGCTGTTGTGCCCTTGGGCTGAATATAATAATTATAATTCCCTTCTCTGCATGCCGAAGCACCTCTCACTCATATGGCTCTCTCAGATAGCTAATTTCTTATTAGTCAATGCCCGTCAGGTGATCGGACCTTTCTCACAGGCTACAAGTGAAGACAGACACATCGGGGACACAACTGCGCACGTCCAATTCTGAGGCACATATTGAAGATATTGGAAGAACTGTCCACATTTACTTTACGTCAGCCAACAAGATGAGTAGGCCTAACGAACAGCAAAAGCACTAGCCTATTTCAATCTACTATCCCCAATAGAACAAAAGTTGACCTATTCTATTCTATTTGAGAAAAAAATATTAAAAAGATAATCTGGGAAAGTTGTGGGATTTGATAGATCACAAATTAACTTCTTAAGGTATAGGGGGCAGCATTTTAACTTTTGGATAAATAGCGTGCCCAATTTCAACTTCCTGCTACTCATGCCAAGAATATACAATATGCATATTATTAGTAGATTTGGATATAAAGTTTCTAAAACTGTTTGAATCATGTCTGTGAGTATAACAGAACTTATAGCAGACAAAACCCAGAGGACTAACCTTCAGATTTTGTTTTTTTGAGGTCTCTGTCTGTTCATTGAGTTCTCATTGGCAAACAATATTTCTTAGGAACTTGTTTTCAGTTCCTACCGCTTCCACTGGATGTCACCAGTCTTTGGAATTTGGTTGAGGTTATTCATTTGTGCAATGAAGAAGTACGGCCATCTAGGAACTGCGCAACACTGTTGAGAGTTGCGCAAGACTTGAAAAGTAGCTTGCTTTGTTGTCTTCCCGTCTTCAATTTGATCGATTATTAACGTTTAAAAATACCTAAAGTTGTATTACAAAAGTAGTTTGAAATATTTTGGCAAAGTTTATAGGCAACTTTTGAAATATTTTGTAGTGACGTTGCGCATTTTGGAAGCTGTTTTTTTTTCTGGATCAAACGCGCCAAATAAATGGACATTTTGGATATATATGGACGGAATTAATCGAACAAAAGGACCAATTGTGATGTTTATGGGACATATTGGAGTGCCAACAAAAGAAGCTTGTCAAAGGTAAGGCATGTTTTATATTTTATTTCTGCGTTTTGTGTAGCGTTTTGTGTAGCGCCTGCAGGGTTGAAATATGCTACCCTCTTTGTTTACTGTTGTGCTATCATCAGATAATAGCTTCTTATGCTTTCGCCGAAAAGCCTTTTTAAAATCTGACATGATGGCTGGATTCACAACGAGTGTAGCTTTAATTGAGTATCTTACATGTGTGATTTAATGAAGGTTTGATATTTATATATATTTTTTTTAATTTGCCGCGCTGCTTTTTCCCTGGGCTTTTGGCCAAGAGGGACGCAAGCGTCCCCTATACCATAAAAAGTTAATATAACCACTTGCATAAAAACATTTTTTTTTAAACAATGAGGCTGATGCAACAGATCAGAACATTTAACTTAAGTGTTGATAAACTATTAGGCTTTTCTTCATATTATTTGAGCAGCAATGCTCACACGGCAGTAGGCTATAAGCGTGAGTGTTCCATAATGCAATCAATAAGCGGGAAAACACCATTCTCAAAAGTGAACTCAAATGCAAGTATGCATGTAAAGCTTTTATTATAAAGGTACATGTCAAGGTAAAAATTGTCTTGAAACTCATGCGCGCTTACTTTCAAGATATCTGAACAAAAGGAACACCTATGTGAGATTGCTGTTCAATGACGACAGCTCAGCGATCAACACCATAGCGCCCACAAAGCTCATCACTAAGCTAAGGACCCCGGGACTAAACACCTCCCTCTGCAACTGGATCCTGGACTTCCTGACGGGCCACCCGCAGGTGGTAATAAACACTTCTGCCACGCTGATCCTCATCACTGGGGCCCCTCAGGGGTGCTTGCCTAGTCCCCTCCTGTAATTCCTGTTCACTCACGACTGTGTGGCCAAGCACAACTCCAAAACCATCAATAAATTTGCTGACAACACAACAGTGGTAGGCCTGATCACAGACAACGATGAGACAGCCTATAGGGAGGAGGTCAGAGACCTGGCAGTGTGGTGCCAGGACAACAACCTCTCCCTCAATGTGATCAAGACAAAGGAGCTGATCGTGGACTATAGGAAAAGGAGGGCCTAAAAGGCCCCCATTAACATCGACAGGGCTGTAGTGGAGCAGGTCAAGAGTTTCAAGTTCCTTGGTGTCCACATCACCAACGAACTATTATGGTCCAAACAAACCAAGACAGTTGTGAAGAGGGCACGGCAACACCTTTTCCTCCTCAGGAGCCTGAAAGATTTGGCATGGGTCCCCAGATCCTCAAAAAGTTATACAGCTGCATCATCGAGAGCATCTTGACTGGTTGTATCACCGCCTGGTATGGCAACTGCTCGGCATCTGCTCGGTAAGGCGCTACAGAATTTTGTGCTTATGGCCCAGTACATCACTGGGGTCAAACTTCCTCACGTCCAGGACCTATATACTAGGTGGTGTCAGAGGAAGGCCCAAAAATGTGTCAAAGACTCCAGTCACCCAAGTCATAGACTGTTCTCTCTGCTACCAACAGGCAAGCGGTACTGGAACGTCACGTCTAGGACCAAAAGGCTCCTTAACAGCTTCTACCCCCAAGCCGTAATACTGCTGAACAATAAATCAAATGGCCACCCGGACTATTTACATTGACCCCCCCGTCCCCTTTGTTTGTACACTGCTGCTAGTCGCTATTTATTATCTATGCATAGTCACTTTTTCTCGGTACTGGTACTCCCTGTATATAGCCTCGCTATTGTTATGTAATTTTCTTATGTTCTTTTTTTAATACATTTTTTTCACTTTAGTTTATTTAGTAAATATTTTCAGAACTCTATTTCTTGAACTGCATTGTTGGTTAAGGGCTTGTAAGTAAACATTTTCAGGGTAAGTTCTACACCTGTTGTATTCGGCGCATGAGAGCAACATGAGCTCATGGGCTCTCATGAAGTGTTTGATTAGATTTTTGATTACATTTACATTGATGTCAGAGTGATTAGAGAGACAATAGAGTGCTGAGTACCAGGCAGTTAGCAAGTTTGATAGGTTACTAATGACCAGCAGCAGCATCAAATCTTGGAGAAGCCACATTACCGTGACTAAACTAATTTGACTGCAATCATGACCGCTGGTGTGGCAGTAATATGGTCACCGTAACAGCCCTAGCTGTGAGTTTAGTCAGCAACACTCTGGGCAACTGGATTGAAATGTGAGCCACTGTATTTGTTTCACCTGTCTTGTGCTTGTCTCCACCCCCCACCAGGTGTCTACCATTTCCCCCATTATCCCCTGTGTACTTATACCTGCGTTTTCTGTTAGTCTGTTTTGTCAGGTTGTCCCAGCGTGTTTCCTGTTTTTCCCTGCTCTCTAATTTTTGTTTCTAGCCTTTCCAGTTCTGATCTTTCTGCCTTCCTTGACCCTGAGCCTGCCTGCCGTTCTGTACCCGCCTGATTCTGACCTGGTTTATGAAGATCTGCCTGCCATGACCCTGAACCTGTCTACCATCGTGTACCTGTAAGCCTTTGATCTAGTTACGAACCTCTGCCTGTCCTCAACCTGCCCTTTGCCTGCCCCCGTGTTATAATACATTATCTGAGAACTGAACCATCCGCCTCCTGTGTCTGCATCTGGGTCACATCCAGAGTCATGATAGTAGGAACTGGCCATGACTGACCCAGCAGACTCAGAAAAGCTCCATCCAAGGAGTTGCCATTGGTAGACAAGTGGAAGTACTTCAAGATCTAACCCCCAGACTGTTAGTTATCCCGCTACCAGCGGCGCTTCTCCCCAATCTACCCCGGCTTCCCGAGAACCTCGCTTACCTCTTCCAGAGAGCAACACTGGAGATCCAGGATCCTGCCGAGCATTTCTCTCCCAGTGTTCTCTCATCTTTGAGCTTCAGCCCTCTTCGTTTCCCTCAGATTGCTCGAGGCTGGCGTACTTATTAACGCTGATGTCTGGGAGGGCTCTCGCCTAGGCTACGGCAGTGTGGGAGCAACAATTCACCGTTTGCCTTAGTCTGAAGGAGTTGGTGGTGGAGGTAAGAAAGGTGTTAGATTTTCCGTTGTCTGGGAGAGAGGTTGCTCGTAAGCTACTGCAACTGCATCAAGACTCCCATGGTGTGGCAGACTAAGATTTTCACACTTTGGCCTCAGAGAGTGCCTGGAACACGGAAGCTCGTTTCTGCATGGATTATCGGAGGTGGTTAAAGACGAGTTTGCAGCCCGGGAACTTCCCATGGATCTTGACTCTCTCATAGCCTTGACCATATGGATCGATGGGCGTCTACGGGTACGTAGGAGGAAGAGGAGGTCTTTATTTCCTGTCCGGTCCGGAGACCAAGACCATGGAAAGGTATGTTGAGGACTTTCTTGCTGCAGTTAGAATTCATCCATCTGCATCTCCTGCCGGAGCAGGGTTCTTCTTTGTGGAGAAGAAGGACAGAACCCTGCACCCGTGTATCGACTACCGGGACCTTAATGACATCACGGTTAAAAATCAATACCCTCTACCACTCATCTCCTCGGCTTTCGAGCCTCTCCAGGGGGCAACGATCTTCTCAAAGTTGGACCTTCGGAATGCCTACCATCTGGTTCTGATACGGAAAGGCGACGAACGGAAGACAGCTTTTATGATGGCTAGCGGGAACTATGAGTACCTTGTTATGCCATTTGGACTGATCAAGGCTCCTGCGGTGTTCCACGCCCTGGTCAACGATATGCTCTGTGACATATTGAACCAGTTCGTGTTTGTCTACTGACCTTTTCCCGGGCAGCTCAAGAATATATCCTTCAGGTCAGACAGGTCCTCCAGCATCTCATGGAGAACCAGATTTTTGTTAAAGCAGAAAAGTGTGAATTTGATCGTTCCACAATCTCCTTCCTAAGGTACATCATTGCTAATGGAAGTTTTCAGATGGACTTTAACAAGGTGAGAGCGGTGGTAGATTGGCCTCCACCCACATCCAGAGTGCAGCTGCAACGTTTCCTGGGGTTTGCTAATTTCTAACGCCTCTTCATCCGGGTTACACCACCCTGGCTTCCCCCCTCTCAGCACTCACATCTCCCAAGGTTCCGTTAACGTGTCTCCAGCAGCTGATCGGGCGTTCTTGAGCCTCAAGCAGCAATTCACCAAAGCTCCCATCTTAATCCATCCAGACCTGTCCGTCGGTTCGTGGTGGAGGTCGACGCCTCGGACATTGGCGTGGACACCATCCTGTCCCAGCATTCTGCCCAGGATCAAATGCTGCATCCTTGCGCTTTCCTTTCCCATCGTCTTAACCCCGCTGAGAGGAACTACGATGTGGGAAATCGAGAACCACTTGCGGTGAAGATGGCGTTGGAGGAGTGGAGGCACTAGTTAAAGGGGGCAGAACATCCATTCACAGTGTGGACTGATCACAAGAACCTGGAATATCTCCGCACCGCCAAGCGCCTCAACTCCAGGTAAGCTCAATGGGCCCTGCTATTCACTCGGTTCAACTTTACAACCTACTACCGCAGGGTCCAATAATGTGAAGCCTGATGCGCTCTCACGCCTCTATAGCCCCGCTGCTACACCATAGGACCCTGAGACCCTATCTCTTGTCTTGCGGCTGCACCCATCTGAGTTATAGAGAACCAGGTTCATGAGAAACAGCGTTCCCAGCCGGAACCCGGGTGACCGGATGTTGTCCCGTACCTCCAAACTGGCCTGCCATCCTGGCTCCTGTCAGACCATGGCCTTTGTACAACAACGTTTTTGGTGGCCCGCCATGGTTCCTGATGTCTCCACGTTCGCCTCCGCCTGCACTGTGTGTGCTCAGAATAAGACCCCGCGGCAAGCTCCGGCTGGCCTCCTTCAATCCCTCCCTGACCCTGAGCCTGCCTGCCGTTCTGTACCTGCCTGATTCTGACCTGGTTTATGAACTTCTGCCTGCCCTGACCCTGAGCCTGTCTGCCATTCTGTATCTGTCAGCCTTTGACCTGGTTACGAACTACTGCCTGTCCTCGAGCTGCCCTTTGCCTGCCCCCCATGTTATAATAAAATATCTGAGAACTGAACCATCCTGTGTCTGTATCTGGGTCATATCCTGAGTATCCATCCAGTGTTTGACTGCTACTGGGACACTATTAAAAGTATTACACTTTTGAGAGTCACCTTTTTGTTTTATGATAAATAAGGCCCACATGTGCTTTGTGTTATTGAATCCCCATCGCCAAAGCAGCAGCCACTGACCTTCTAACATCTACTAATTTGTTCAGAGGAGGAGTTAACAAGTCCTCCTGTGGAGAGGATTGTTCAAATATTAACAAGAGCAGAGAGAGAGAAAAAGAGAGAAATTGAGAGTGAGAAAGAGACTAACTCTAAGTTTGCAGCAAAGATATAAATATTTAAATTGAAAAAATATATATATTCTGGAATGTTTTGTTTTGTTTCTTGCTGGTAATTCTCATCCGCTTGTTACTGTCATTATGAAACTATCCTTCGGCCACAAAATATATATTTATAGAATGACATCATAATAGAAAGTTAGAAATTGCTACACATATAATTACCTAGCTTCACATTTCCTGTACCCACGGTTGTCAAACCACATCAGATGCTTTCAGGGAGGGATACATGCTTACTACTGATAAACAGTCTACAGACTGGGGTAGAAATAGCTTGCTTTGAAAACACTATGACTCTTTCATCTAAAGCCCCAGGGGTCAGTTTTTCCTGACCACGTGAATAGGGCCAGAGGTTTTCCAAGTTAGCTCTCGTGATCAGGAAAAACTCCTGGTCCTAGGCATGAGGCATTATTGCTGATGATTAAGACTTTGGCGTACACTGCAGGGGCCTGCTATATGACACCACTAGAGGGCAGTGCTTTGAACGACAGACATACAGACAGAGACTGCTCTTTGTTAGTAGAGGGTTTTGCTTGCTCAGTACAGCTGAGAGATGGGACTAGGATTAGGACATTTAGCTGAGGTTTTAGAGGAGATTCGGGGTGGGATCATTATGTCTGTACTGTATGTGGGTCAAAATATCTGTTGTTCTTTTAAATCTGGGCAGTTTTTTAAGTGGTTAAAAAATTGAGGGATGAATGTGTTACTGTTATGATTATATAAAGGTTTATATGCAATGTATGTAAATAATTAGTGTAGAGATACAATCTCCCTGTCCTGTAAAACAGTTAAATGGAGTTTAAGTGATTTATTTTGTAATATGCCTCTACACACCAGTTACTGTATGTATTTATTTTTCTAGTTAGACTCATTTACTGGAAAAAGCAACAGGTTAACAATGCTGTGTACCAGAGGTTAACCATTTTTACCGTAAAAATGAACCAAACTGAGGAACTGAGGGACCGTAACCCATGTGAAGGTGAGGGTAGTCTCTGTGATAAGATACTTTGCTCACTGAAGTGGAAAACAACAACACAAATGCCACACAGCATGAACCTCCTTCACCGCAAGACACGCAGACAGACTTAAAAAAAATATTCTTCAGCGAATGGTATATTGGAATGCTACTGGGTTTGAGCTGTATAAAATGAAATAGTTTGGCCTCAACACCTCCGCCCCCACTAGCCACAATGTCACAAACACTTACATCCTTGAACGAGAAAAAAAAACACTGAGCAACGATCTTTGGCACCGATAAAGTGTAAAAATAAAGCAGCCACAGGGAGAGAAAGCTGACTCAGAGGTCGGGCCTGTGTGTGTGGATGTGTGCCTCCTCTCTGAGGTGCATGGGGTAGATGAGGCTTATACAGGACTAGCACAGTACTACTACAGGCCTCACACTAGTCAATACTGAGGAAGAGGAAGAAAGGGAAGGGAGAGATATCAGGCACAAATAAAAAGACAAGAATGAAGGGGAAATTACTGGAGGACAAACTGAAAAAAAGGGGAGATTGAAAGGTATGAGAGGGTGAGACGGGGAGCTTAAAACCCCTACTGTTCTCAATGACCTGCACCCCCCTGCAGAGTGCAGCCATGCATAGTGCTGGAGCAGACGACTGCTGAAGCCGTGGCTTTAGTAAAGGTGGGCATGCGTTCAAGTTTATGTTTGACGCTCCACCCCGCAAGCCGCTTTTATGGGTGCTGTTTACTAGCTGGGGCTTCCAGAGATCTCTATCCAACGGGCTTTGATTTGCCAGAGTTCTCATCCCACATCCCATATGCAGCAGCAGAGACATGGGCCTTTCAAGAGGCACAAATAGAAATCTGGCAGTCATTTCACAGTCAGAAGGTTTTCCTCTTTCTTTTTGCTCCTTCATCTTACTCAGTTATCCCCCCCCCCCTTCATCCTCCCTCTCCACATCTTCAGATAGAATCAAGGCCCTTTGCAGATGTTCCTCCTCCTCCCTCTCCAGATTGAAGGAGACTAGATATAAATGATCGTGCTGCACCCAAGAGGAGAGTAAAGAGAGGTAGAGTTCAGTTTTGCCATTTCACATGCTGAGGTTTTAGTGTCATAGAATGAAATGCATTGTTTATCCATAAAGGGGAAAAGAGTCCACTTACATGAAGTGGCAATCATACACACAAAGAGATGTCTAAGTTAGTGTAAATGGCAACAAACACGCATGCAAAGGCATATAAAACAAAGTACAGACACAAACACATACCCACACACGTACACACACAGAGTTAAAAGAAATAAGAGGATATGACAGTAACCAAAGCATATCGTTAATTGCATTTATGTCCTATGACAAGTGCTTTATTCCAAAGGCCCCACCAAATTCGTAGCAGCTGGGATGGCTGCCGGGGTTCTGCAGTACACAGTAGGTGGTCAGACCCTTGCTGTGTACTACTCACTGCCTCTGCTCTGGGTTACTCTGCAGTAAACACCTTCACACTCCACCATGGTGTGTATGTGTATGTGTGTGTGTGTGTGTGTGTGTGTGTGTGTGTGTGTGTGTGTGTGTGTGTGTGTGTGTGTGTGTGTGTGTGTGTGTGTGTGTGTGTGTGTGTGAGTGTGTGTGTGTGTGTGTGTGTGTGTGTGTGTGTGTGTGTGTGTGTGTGTGTGTGTGTGTGTGTGTGTGTGTGTGTGTGTGCGTGTGTGTGTGTGTGTGTGTGTGTGTGTGTATGTGTTTACCCTCCACGGGATAGAAACCTCCCCAAATAAGAGTCTGTCATCAGGGGAAAGCTCAGAGAGTCAATCCCATCTCTTCTCTTCTCCTCTGGGTGAAAACACATCAACATCACACCACTGGCCTCTTTCATTTACCCTGCAGCAGAACCAAAAACACACAAAGCCAAACTGGGGATAAATGTCAAAAGACAAAAGCATAGGAATGCATGAAAGACTCTGAGCCAAACAAATCAATACATACACATACATTCATCTTTATACAACGGGTGGGTCTAATCCTGAATGCTGATTGGTTAAAATCGCATTCCAGTTTGTGTCTTTTCCACAAATTGCCACCAACTAAATCTCTGACCTTAAAAATGCCTATTTACTCTGTTCCATCTGACTGTGCAATCCCCTGTCTCATCAGCCCAGCCAGGCACTTTATAAACTTGATCTCCACTGTAAAAAGCATATAGACATTATCTCACATTTCTTTTAGACTAACATTTAGATTTCAACAGCGGAGACTCATATAAACCTAGCTGTCTGTCTCTCCGACATTTGCAACACTGTTGCAATATGGAAATTCGATCTGCCGCTGTCCAATAGTAATGAACGTGTCAGGAGTCGGGGAGAGACAGGCAGGCAGCGTTTCTCAGCCCGTCGAAATCATGAATCAGCTGGCATAATCTTTATTGATAAATACAAAATATATTTTTTGAAAAAAGGTCAAACGAAACGCAGCTTCAGTTTGAAGTGATTGTGTTACTGTAGATGTGCTGTTGGCTAACTCCTCTGAACAAACAGTGTCCTGAATGGTGAGCATATTTTCTATGCCAGGTGAAATCGCGCCTCATTAGCTCATTGTTATGGATGTATCCAAATTAATGTCTCTGGAAATCATCTTAAACAAATGCAAATGCAGCTACTGTTGTTATTCTGGTTGCACTTCTTGACATGACTAAATTAGCCGTAGTTACCTAACTAGCAAGCAAGGGATAAGAACGCTGCCAGCCAGCATGGCAATGGAACATTTAGAACCAACGACTGGGTCGCGTCCATAGATACAAAACAAAAAGACTGAAAGACTGGGTCGCGTCTCTGGCAACCCTAGATTTGTGTTGGGACTAATGCTTGTGGAAGGATGAAATAGTATAAATTAATTAATCAAAATAAAGTTTTTAATGAAAAATGTCAATCATTATTTGAATATGTTGGTAACCCATTGTATGAAAGTGATAATGCCCTCAAAGCCGGTGTTTGGAGGATATATTGGCACGGTTTGCAGGCCCTTGACTTCGTCTTCGGCCTGGCAACACCCGTGCCAAAATATCCTCCAAACACCGGCTTCGAGGGCATTATCACTTAAATATAGCAGCGGTCCACTGATGACCATAGAACAGCGTGTAATTATATTGTGAATGACACAAGAACAGGCCACCCGTAAAATGTATCTATTGTTAAGAGAAACCTCAGTGCACAGTCAAGTATTGGGAGAACAGAGCCAAGCTGTACTCCTCCCATGGGAGAGAAACCAGCTGAGCCAGAACCAGGATCACAACCACCACAGCCCAGCTACCCACGTCACATGACCAGGGTCAGCAGGAAGCCTCAGCAGGAAGCCTTAGCATGAGAGTTAGAAGAGTTTGTTATTAGGGGCAGGGAGTTTTTTTCTATAGGCCCAGAGTTGTTCTTAGTCAGGTCACATAGTTAGGAAAAACTCCCAGACGTAATTATTATGCCTGTTAAAGGTCCAATACAACTGTTTTTATCTCAATATCAAATCATTTCTGGATAACAATTAAGAACCTGCTATTGTTTTCAATTAAAATTGTGAAAAATAAACAAAAATGACAATTTCTCATGCAAGAATTTTGCTAGGACTGTCAAGGAGTGCTCTGAGTGGGGAGGGGAAAACTGAAACCTAGCTGTTATTGGCAGAGAAGTTTGGAACTCTCTTTCTGATTGGTCTTTTAACACATTTTAACTCTATCTCACCAAAACAGGCTGAAATTTCAGGCAGTCTTTTCAAACAGCTCTAACACTAAAAGGACATCATCATTTTTGCAATGTCACACTATTATTCCAACCTCAAAGTGTGGAAATGTATATAAAACACAGGGAAATCAATTTCTAGACAATCATGTAAACACTGGGCCTTTAAGAACTAGAATATGGGAGTTCTCATAGTTTCTTAGTCCGTCTTACTTCCTTTGCCATTCATCATAGTAACGGAGGCAGCTGCCTCAGTACATCACATTTGCACCTGAGTCCAATCCTCAGGTGTGCTTACTCAGCTGGGCAGTGACAGCGCTGCTATTTGCCAAATGTAACGCTAGCAGTGCTTAGTGACTTAGGGCAATGTTAACTCAGGAGGTACTATATTACTGAGGACAGGGAGACCTCTCTGTGGAGTTCTGCTGTTGTACAGTAGTAGTTCTCTGTCTGTGGGCTGGCTGAGGCCATCAGTGAGGTGAGGCTGTCTGGCTGACTGGTTGGGGTCCATGCATGGCAGGAGTACTGCAGACAGGAAGCTCTGACAGGGTGACAGGGTTAACAATTTTATATAACGGTTTCCAAGAGGAGGTGGGGGAGGAGAGGAGGCAGCGAGGGAGGGAGGGAAGGAAGGAGAGAGAGAAAGAGACGAGAGTTCAACTGAACCACAGAGGTAGTGAATGCTCTCTCCAACGTGCATGTAATCCTTGTGTGGTTTCCTTCCTCAGCTCGGAGCCCAAACCCCCATGCAGGCTCTTTTTACTGCTGCTTTTTGAACAGTTTTCTTTTTTTCTCAAGTGTTTTATAAAAAAGATGATTCTTATTCGGGTCTGGCCGCGGCCCTGGCTGGGGTCCATGGGAGGAGATGTGGTTTCTCCAGCTGCTGTGAACCCTGCAATGAAGGCCTACACTTGAAGCCATGCTTAATTTGTGTGGTCGAGGCAGAGCCCCCCTATTCGCTCCATCCCCTCCTTCTCCTCACTCTGTGGCCCTCTTTCTTTCGCCTCTCTGTCTCTTTCCCCTTTCCACTTTGCTCCTTTCTCTGTCTTTGTACCGCTTCCTCCTCCTCCTCTGCTGGAGACCTCCAGGCTGTTAGTGGTTAACTGGTTGTGTCACCATCATCAGCCGTGATCATGCTGATGTGGGTTAATACCAGCTAGAGAAGAGAAGGTGAATCCAGCATTCCACTGTCAGAGGTCTGAGATGATAATGTTACTGTAAACCCCTGCGCGCCTCAGATTTAACATCACAACTGGACTCAACGTAAGGGGAGACAACTTAGATCTGTCTCCCTCCAGTTAGTATGATAGGTTACGTTTCATATGGTCTGTATTCATTTGTAGATGTCCTTTATTCATTTCATATGATATGTTATGAATTATAATTTGTATGATATGTTATGAATTATAATTTGTATGATATGTTATGAATTATAATTTGTATGATATGTTATAAATTATAATTTGTATGATATGTTATGAATTGCAGTTTGTACAATATGTTGCGAAATTGCAATTTGTATGATATGTTATAAATTCCAATTTGTTTTGGCTAACGTTAGCTAGGTGGCTAGGTGGCTAACTTTAGCTAGGCTAGGGGTTAGGGGTTAAGGTTAGGGTAAGGGTAAGGTTAGGGTTAGGGGAAGGGTTAGATAATGTGCTGTATGTGGTTAGAAAGTTGTTAATTAGCTAAAATGCTAAAGTTGTCCGTGATGTGATTCAAACACGCAACCTTTAGTTTGCTAGATGTTCACATTATACGCCTAGGTTGGTCGGAGGATCCCCGACCAACCTCCCTCCTTTAGTTTTCTTTAGGTAACCTTTTGTCTTATGTAACCATGCCAAATGTAACACATCATTCTAATTTCAGTCACAGACTTACGTTTACTAGTCTTTGAGGCCAGGCTGAACATCATATATATAATATAATATAATATAGACTCTGGGGAATCATTTGGAAAATAGGTAAGGCGTACTGTACTTCAGTTTTACAGTGACATGGTGTATAGTGAAGTTTTACAGTGAAGTGGTGTATAGTGAAGTTTTACAGTGAAACGGTACATAGTGAAGTTTTACAGTGAAGTGGTGTAGAGTGAAGTTTTACAGTGAAATGGTGTATAGTGAAGTTTTACAGTGAAGTAGTGTAGAGTGAAGTTTTACAGTGAAGTGGTGTATAGTGAAGTTTTACAGTGAAGTGGTGTATAGTGAAGTTTTACAGTGAAGTGTGAAGTGGTGTTATACAGTGAAGTGGTGTAGAGTGAAGTTTTACAGTGAAGTGGTGTATAGTGAAGTTTTACAGTGAAGTCGTGTATAGTTAAGTTTTACAGTGAAGTGTGAAGTGGTGTTTTACAGTGAAGTGGTGTATAGTGAAGTTTTACAGTGAAGTCGTGTATAGTGAAGTTTTACAGTGAAGTGTGAAGTGGTGTTTTACAGTTAAGTGGTGTAGAGTGAAGTTTTACAGTGAAGTGGTGTAGAGTGAAGTTTTACAGTGAAGTAGTGTATAGTGAAGTTTTACAGTGAAGTGTGAAGTGGTGTTTTACAGTGAAGTGGTGTAGAGTGAAGTTTTACAGTGAAGTGGTGTAGAGTGAAGTTTTACAGTGAAGTGGTGTAGAGTGAAGTTTTACAGTGAAGTGGTGTATAGTGAAGTTTTACAGTGAAGTGTGAAGTGGTGTTTTACAGTGAAGTGGTGTAGAGTGAAGTTTTACAGTGAAGTGGTGTATAGTGAAGTTTTACAGTGAAGTGTGAAGTGGTGTTTTACAGTGAAGTGGTGTATAGTGAAGTTTTACAGTGAAGTGTGAAGTGGTGTTTTACAGTGAAGTGGTGTATAGTGAAGTTTTACAGTGAAGTGTGAAGTGGTGTTTTACAGTGAAGTGGTGTTAAGTTTATACAATTACTACAAGAGTTTATCAGCTATAATGGCCAGATGAGAAGCTTTTTGGAAAAGTACTTCTTCTGAAAAAGGGCCAATTTTTAAAAACTATAGCTCCCTTTCCGCCATTCCAGCTTATTCATACTAGACTTACTAACAACACTTATCTATACCTGATCAAATGAAAACATTGCATAAGTGAGGTGGATTGTGGTGGTTGGTTGGCCAGGCTCCTGCTTGTTCTCTGCTTGGCCTGTGTTCTCTCTGTACATTTGCCAGAATATTCAAGGAAATGCAGGCCACCACAGACTCCTCCACTGCTGTCTGACATCAACCGGAGCAAATCTGTGTGTTTCAGCGGCCCTCTCTCCTCCCAGCCTGGACAGGAATACTGGGAGGGAGTAAAGGCTGTTTGGACAACTGCATGATCACTGTATTCAGCTGTGTGTGGCCTGACTGTAGGGAGTCAGTTGAATAATCACACACACACACACACACACACACACACACACACACACACACACACACACACACACACACACACACACACAAACACACACACACACACACACACACACACACACACACACACACACACACACACACACACACACACACACACACACACACACACCGTTCTCTTCTGGCCAAGGGCCCTGTGTGTGTTCATGGACCATTAGCATGGCAGCTATGTGAGATAATACAGTGTGGCAGTGCTTACTGAGGAGGCTGTGGGACAGGTAACGTTCAATTAGAGGCAGCCAGGTCAGCCGAGTGAACACAGACAGTGTCATTTTACAAAACAAACACACAGTACACTCTACAGGAGCATATAGCAGGGCAGGGATACTGTAGTAGACATTAGTCACACCCTTTCCTCCTTCAAATAGCACAGCAGTCATAGAAAAGCTCCGCTCCGTCTTTGTCCTGCTTACTCTCCATGTAAAACCACCCAGCATGTGTGTGTGAGTATATGTGTGTTGTGTAAGTAAGTGCGTGCATATTATGTGTGGGGTGTGCTCAGTATGTGTGTTTTGGGAGAGTGGGGGGTGGCTCTTAATATAGTTAAGCTGTGAAAAACCCCAGTCTTTGGCGAGGTCTCACACACTTCCCCAATCCTCCCTCGCTCTCTCCATTGCTCCTTCCATCGCTCTAGAACCATTTATCAGGGAAAACAGGGGCAGCTTGCGTGTCACAAGGCACTTGAGAGTCACAAACAAATCAAGCAACTCCCACTTGAGTAATGGTTAAGGTTGACTCAGGATGACTCACTTTGTGGGTCAATCTTAACTGGATACTGATTAACACATCCCTTGGGGAGAGAGAGAGAGAGAGAGAGAGAGAGAGAGAGAGAGAGAGAGAGAGAGAGAGAGAGAGAGAGAGAGAGAGAGAGAGAGAGAGAGAGAGAGAGAGAGAGAGAGAGAGAGAGAGAGAGAGAGAGAGAGAGAGAGAGAGAGAGAGAGAGAGAGAGAGAGCTGAGAACAGGAGGTAGATGTCAAACTTTCCCTGATCACCCATATGTCTAAACACTCAGAGCTTGTAATGCCTCTGTAAGGCCCCGGCTCGTTCCTGGGCTCAGAGCAGCAGTTCTGTCTGATCTGTATCACACATCTGGACGGGATCTCTCTCTGAGCTGGGCTGGGTTGCCATGGGGCTTCTCACTGCAGCTCCAATACAAGATCTAGTGGAGACAAAATAATCTTTAGGTACTACAACTACAGTATCTAATTAAAAAATGTTGTGAAGGGGAAGCTTACTTCCAAAGAGCAGGCTATCTACCCGATTTTAACATTGAAAGTTAAGTAACACTCCAACCTGCAACATTTTCTCTTAAGTTTTAGATGGCACAGCTGCTCACACTCAATCCCATGAGTCTTGCTGTAAAGAATAAATGGGGTCTCAGATCCAAAGTTGTAATAGTACTCTGATCTCTTTTAAGAGCATGATCACTAGCATAAGGTAGTTTGTCTTTTTGTCTGAGGATATTGATATGAGATACAGAGATCTCTGTAGAATCAGACTGTTATCCAGACAAGGGATTTTGGCAATAGACTTATGGTTCCTCTACTTGATGTTACTGTACATAGTATTTATGTTAATGTGCATCGGCCTTGATCTCTAAGAGGCTGCAGGATATAGTCAATCCCACTACCCTCTCACTTGACCTCCTCCTGACCTCTGTCTGACCACTCCTTCTGGGTAACAGGATGCTCTTTGTCAGGCCATGGCCCCTTCTCTCTCCAGCAGCTTGGACAGGTCTGGTTGTGGCCACAGGGGCCATCGCAAAGGGCCCTTCATAATCTAGGGCACACTCTCCACAAAGACATGGGTCACCATGAAATGGACAAACAGACGGACCATAGGGGGTGAACCTTCTGCTCTGCGGCCTGGGTGCATCTGTGACACTCACTTTGGAAACTTGACCTTCACCTCTAGATTTGACCATGGTATGATGCTAGACGAGCAGTTGGAAGGATGTGCCCTGGCCCTGCCCTCAACTGGCCCTGTGACTCTGTTGGTAATGGCATTGATTCCTGGTTCATTTGAAGAGAGGAGCTGGATGGAAGGTCTTAGAGGTGCTGAGGACAAGATGGCTGCTCTAGGTCTATTGAGTGGTGTGAGTGATTCATGGAGACGAGGACATAATGAGACAGAGTCCTGAGGGTGTATAGAATAGGCACTGTGCCTACAGCAGCTACAATCCCTCTGGCCCCCACACCCTCTCACTCTCTCTCTCCCCTCCCCCTGTCTACCCCCTCCTTCCCCAGCCGAGAAGAGGGGCTTTTAGGGCTCTGAGAAGGGGAAGACTGTACTGTCTAGTTGGGATATGACTCTCCCAGTGTTGCTGGTGTTGAGTAGCTGTTACAACAAGATGATGTCTGCAATATAAACATTCAATCTATGGTGTCTAAATGATAGGGTCTAATTAGAAATGAAATGTATAGACGTTCTCGTTAGATCTACATTCCCAGAGCCACTAATCAGCAATAGTAAGTGTTGGGACTCCCCAGTGAACATCAATATTTAAGGACACACAGGGACTCTTCCATTTTGGGATCCCAGAGGAGTCATCCTTCCCTTTGCTCCTCATCCTCCCCCTCTGTCACTCCCTCCTTCACCTCCTCACCTCTCTTCCCTCCTCCACCTTCTCTCCCACCTCCTCTCCACGTCTGGAGCTCATCTTGACCTTCCTTCCCTCCCCTTCTCTCCTCTACTCTCTTGCCCCCTTCTCTCCCCACACTCCCTTCTCCCCATCACTCCACCTCTTCATCTGACAATCCCTAGCCCTGTAGCTCATCCTCACACATGGAGCGGGGTTGGGATACTCTATCTCTCTGCTTAGCCAGTTTGCCAGTCCATAGGAGATTGAGATGCCGCTGATGATGCAGCTGGTTCTTCTTTGTGGCTAATCCCTTCCAGAGGCACTTTTGATTTGGGTTTCTACAGCCTGCGTTATTTTTCACATTAGCGACGTGAATGCCCTAAACTCCCCCATTTTTTATCAAATTTGCACCATATGCCTTGAAAGGAGATGAGCCGACTGGTTGGTGTGCTTCTCTCTAACTCCCCTTCCTCGTGTCCTGTTTTGATCACCCGGGCCCTGACAGCGAGCGCTTGGAGACAGTATTACGTTCCCAAAAATTGCCTCACTGAAGATAATGAAGGCCTACATTTTTTTGGAGGGGTACAGTGTTCAGAAATGGAGAGACAGGGACTTAACTGAAGACCTGCTCAGTAGACCGTTATTACCAAATCAACATCAAAGGTCAAAAGTCAGAAATAGGCAGTGGCACGGCAGTAGTCTAAATATATCATTCTCTCTCTCTCTCTCTCTCTCCCTAACTTCCTTGCTCTTGCTATAGGATTGAAATAGTTTAATTTCACCTTAGATTACCAATGTGTGCCATGCAGCGTAATCCACACAGAAAGACTTCTGGGAAGAGTTTGTGGAAGGGTGGGAAAGGGGAAACTGATTGCAGAAGCAAATGCCGCCGTGAACCAGAATTCATATAGAGTATCGGTGTCACAATGAAACCTTTCCCCTCTGAGGGAGAGCAATCAATGCCCTTATCAACTGTCTCATCAGCACAGGGGCCAAATTTGCTGCTGGCAATTCATAGAGTGACGTGTTGCAATCAGGAATCAACCTACATCTTAGATACTGAATCTCCAGTGGAAAATAACATCATGTAACAGAAGTCAACTAAATGATACACACCTGAAAGGAAATGGGCACTCTAACTGGAGGGAAAATGTACCCATCAGAAAAGAATGACCACACACAGCTGAGACATTCACAATGACCGTAAGAGGCCATATCTTACACTGCATTAATAAGCAGAAAAGTCGTTTCTTTGTTTGTCTTGTTCATAGACTGCCTTAACTGTCAAACAGAGGAATTCAAATAAAGATTAGATGCTCTCACAGATGCTTTTTACTTGTAACAGAACAGGTTTCTATCTGCAAACCACAGACTGTAATCATTAAGGATTATTTTATCTCAACAGCCTTCAGATAATCATCATGGGTTACTGGCTCAGAGACGGAGTAACAGTACACATTGTGCATTCATTCGTTTGTGTCATTCACTCCATCATGACACACTTAATCTTCCCCTGGGTTTCGGGACAACCGCTAACGCAGCACTCCTCATCCCTTCATCACACAGCACCCAGATCTGGCCCTCGCTGCGACTCCTTAGATAGGTTCAAATAGCTGCTGGGGCTTAACGGCTGGAAAACAAAATCACATCTCCTCTCACACATCTCACACATCTCACACATCTCCTCTCACACATCTCACACATCTCACACATCTCCTCTCACACATCTCACACATCTCCTCTCACACATCTCACACATCTCCCACATCTCACACATCTCACACATCTCCTCTCACACATCTCACACATCTCACACATCTCCTCTCACACATCTCACACATCTCACACATCTCCTCTCACACATCTCACTCATCTCACACATCTCACACATCTCACAGCCCTGCACGGCCTTCCTTCAGCAAGCAGCAGGGAGAGGGTTAACTGCCCTGAAGAGGCTTTTGTTCTTCTTTAATCACAGAGTGAGAACAGCGGCACCTTCACTACTGAACATCCCTGTTGTGCAACGATGCCCAAGATCATATCTGTCTGTCTGTGTGTGTTTTAAATAATAAAAGCTTGTTTCATCCTGTTCTGTCAAGTGCAATTAAGTATCTCATCTCATAACTGCCTGACCTGACTGCAGCAGTGGTAATGATCATAATAGTAGTGTACAAAAACATGGGAGACAGGGAGAAGGGGAAGGGGAGCGGGTTGGTCATTGACGTTCATGGTTTATCAGCAGCAGGCCATCACTATTGATTTATTAATGCTGGGGAACACTAATTGAATTGAGATCCAGGAAGTAAGTTAATGTAGCTGACAGTGATACAGGAATTTAATCTCCCCATGGTGCATAGAATTATTATGACTCTTCTCTATCTGGGCTGTCAGAGGGATAAATAGTAAATCAATCTGGTCCACAATGAGGCACTCAGAACAGATTACAGAGGTAGAGAAAGATCATAACGATCCTTTCTCTGTCTCGATCACCAATCATTACTCAATTAAGACCATTTCAATAAGTATTGAAAGTATTAAAAAAAAATCTATGTTATTATAATATGCTAAGCACATATCACAGACTGAAGCCATAGTATCAGCGTCCCAACACCTAATCATGGGTTATTACCTGACAATGTGTTATTACCTGACAATGTGTTATTAACTGACAATGTGTTATTACCTGACAATGTGTTATTAACTGACAATGTGTTATTACCTGACAATGTGTTATTACCTGACAATGTGTTATTACCTGACAATGTGTTATTACTTGATAATATGTTATTACCTGACAATGTGTTATTACCTGACAATGTGTTATGCATTTCCAAGTCAAATGGATACTATACCTACATGTTTCAAGCAGACCACCATAGTCCCTGTGCCCATGCCAGTAAGCTGTCTAAATGACAATCGTCCCGTAACACTCACATCTGCAGCCATGAAATGCTTTGAAAGGCTGGTCCTTGCTCACATCAACACCCTCATCCCAGACACACTGGACCCATTCCAATTCACATACCACCCCAACAGATCCACAGATGACACAATCTATATTGCACTCCACACTGCCCTTTCAGACCTGGACAAAAGGAACACCTACGTGAAAATGCTGTTCATTGACTACAGCAGCATTCAACAACATAGTGCCCTCCAAGCTCATCACTAAACTAAGGATGGACTTCTTGAGGGTAGGCTACAACACATCCACCTCAACAATGGGGCCTGCACCGTACTCCAACACCATCATTAAGTTTGTGGACGACACGATGAGACATCCTATAGGGAGGAGGTCAGAGAACTAGCAGTGTGGTGCCAGGACAACAACCTCTCCCTCAACGTCAGCAAGACAAAGGAGCTGATCGTGGACTACAGGGAATGGAGGGCTGAGCACTACCCCATTCACATCGATGGAGCTGTAGTAGAACAGGCAGAGAGCTTCGGTGTCCACAAGTTCCTCAGTGTACACATCACTAAGGCTCTATCATGGTCCACACACACCAACAAAGTCATGAAGAATGCACAACAACGCCCCCTCCCCCTCAGGAGACTCAAAATATTTGACATGGGCCCTCAGATCCTCAAAATGTTTGACAGCTGCACCATTAAGAGCATCTTGACCGGCTGCATCACCGCTTGGCATGGCAACTACTTGGCATCCAACTGCAAGGTGCTACAGAGAGTGAATATGCCCAGTTCACCACTGGGGCCAAGCCCCCTGCCAGGACCTCTATACCAGGCAGTGTCAGAGAAAGGCTCCAGCCACCCAAACCATAGACTGTTCTTTCTGCTACCGCACGGCATGTCTGGAACCAACAGGATCATGAACAGCTTCTTCCCCCCCAACCATAAGACTGCTAAATAGTTAGTCCAGGTAGCTATTTAACTATCTGCATTGACCCTTTTTGCACTAACGTTTATGACTCATCACATACACTTCTGCTACTGTTTACTCTGTCATTTTATTCCTGATTATATGTGCATATCTAACTCAATTACCTCGTACCCCTTCACATACAGTAGACTCAGTACTGGCACCCTGTGTACATAGCCAAGTTATCGTTACTTATTGTGTATTCATTATTACTTTTATTATGACATGTTTTACTTTTCTTTCATTTCTCTATTTTCTCTCTCTGTATTATTGGGAAGGGCCCGTAAGTTAGCGTTTCACTGTTAGTCTACACTGGTTGATTACAAAGCATGTGACAAAGACAATTTGATTTGATTGATTTGATATCCCTAGGCCCCCTGTAAGGGTATAAACCATCTATACACAGTACCAGTCAAAAGTTTAGACACACCTACTCATACAACAATTTGTCTTTCTTTTTTACTATTTTCTAAATTGAAGAATAATAGTGAAAGACATCAAAACTATGAAACAACACATATTTAATCATGTAGTAACCAAAAGTGTTACACAAATCTAAATATATTTGAGATTTGAGATTATTCAAAGTAGCCACCCTTTGCCTTGATGACAGTTTTGCACACTCTTGGCATTCTCTCTACCAGCTTCATGAGGTAGTCACCTGGAATGCATTTCAATTAACAAGTGTGCCTTGTTAAAAGTTCTTTTTGGAATTTCTTTCCTTCCTTATTGCGTTTCAGCCAATCAGTTGTGTTGTGACAAGGTAGGTGTGGTATACAGAAGGTAGCTCTATTTGGTAAAAGACCAAGTCCATATTATGGAAAGAACAGCTCAAATAAGCAAAGAGAAACAACAGTCCATCATTACTTTAAAACATGAAGATCAGTCAATCCTGAACATTTCAAGAACTTTGGAAAGTTTCTTCAAGTGCAGTCGAAAAACCATCAAGCGCTATGATGGACCTGGCACTCATGAGGACCTCCACAGGAAAGGAAGGCCCAGAGTTACCTCTGCTGCAGAGGATAAGTTCATTAGAGTTACCAGCTTCAGATTACAGCCCAAATAAATGCTTCACAGAGTTCAAGCGATATGCCATCCCATATAGTTTGCGCTTAGTGGGATTATCATTTGTTTTTCAACAGGACAATGACCCAACACACCTCCAGGCTGTGTAAGGGCTATTTGACCAAGAAGGAGAGTGATGGAGTGCTGCCGACCTCAACCCAGTTGAGATGGTTTGCGATAAGTTGGACCGCAGAGTGAAGGAAAAGCAGCCAAAAAGTGCTCAGCATATGTGGGAACTCCTTCAAGATTGTTGGAAAGGTTTTCCAGGTGAAACTGGATGAGAGAATGCCAAGGGTATGCAAAGCTGTCATAAAGGCAAAGGGTGGCTACTTTGAAGAATCTCAAATATAAAATATATTTTGATTTGTTTTACACATTTTTGGTTACTACGTGATTCCATATGTGTTATTTCATAGTTTTGATGTCTTCACTAATATTCTACAATGTAGAAAATGGTGAAATAAAGAAAAACCCTTGAATGAGTAGGTGTCTAAACTTTTGACTGGTACTGTATACCTCTCTTATATTCCTGATATGCCATTAGTTAGTCCAGTCCAGTCCAGCTGGGTGCATGCCCCGCACCTCTCAGCAACATGTGCCCTTGAAAGAGAAGACAAGTTGCCTGCATTAGCACTTTGCATGAGACTACCACCTCTACAACTACCACTACAAGTTCCTATATTATCAGAACAACCACTACAAAATACCCTTATGTAAAGTAATTAATACAGCTAAAATCTACAGAAGGCAGGAGTTCTTCCACATGGTCCATTTCTTAAATGTATATGTATTTGTACAGCTGGTGTTTAATGTTAGCCTGGTCTGAAGGTGTAAGTAAATCCGCAGACTGGAGCTCTGACAGTAGCTGGAGGCTCAGTGTCCAGAGCAGAGAGGAGCAGAGAGCCATGCCCAAACCACTACAGTGTACTCAGCACTGCTGCCACCCACCCAGCCAAGGTGTGTGGGCCTGCCTGGCGGGGATCAGATGACCTCGGCCGGAGTCGCGAGCCAGGGGGGACGTTGTTGTGTGTGTGTGTGTGTGTGTGTGTGTGTGTGTGTGTGTGTGTGTGTGTGTGTGAGTGAGCATCAATGAGTGCTCCCACATACACACACACACACACACAAAGAAACAGTGAAAAAGAGAGAGAGAGAGCGAGAGAGAGCGAGATAGAAAGAGAGCGAGAGAGAGAGAGAGCGCGAGCGAGAGAGAGAGAGAAAGAGAGCGAGAGAGAGAGAGAGTGAGAGAGAGAGAGAGAGAGAGAAAGAGAGAGAGAGAGAGAGAGAGAGAAAGAGAGCAAGAGAGAGAGAGAAAGAGAGTGAGAGAGAGCGAGAGAGAGCGAGAGAGAGCGAGATAGAAAGAGAGCGAGAGAGAGAGACAGAGAGTGCGAGAGAGAGAGAGAAAGAGAGCGAGAGAGAGAAAGAGAGAGAGAAAGAGAGAGAGAGAGAGAGCGAGAGAGAGAAAGAGAGCGAGAGAGAGAGAGAGCGAGAGAGAGAGAAAGAGAGCGAGAGAGAGAGAGAGCGCGAGCGAGAGAGAGCGCGAGCGAGAGTGAGAGAGAGAGAGAGAAAGAGAGAGAGTGAGAGAGAGAGAGAGAGAGAGAGAGAGAGAGAGAGAGAGAGAGAGAGAGAAAGAGAGTGAGAGAGAGAGAGAGTGAGAGAGAGAGAGAGAGAGAAAGAGAGTGAGAGAGAGAGAAAGAGAGAAAAATGAAGAGATGAAGAGATCATACAATTATCCAACCAGACTCACTGGCCAGGCGACGGCGGAAAAAGGAAAACACTTTTTTTCTCTCACTCTTTCTCTTCTCAGTGGTTAATAGATACATGAGTTATATACTTATTTTAGCCTCTTTAATCTTGAGATTTTATTGCATGCTCAGCCAAGACCTACCAGTTTCAGGGAGACGCTGCCAAAAGAAATGAATGAAAAACTGAAAAAACAAAATATTGTGGAGCCATGGCTCAGAAGCCTTCCTCTTCTTGCCTTTAATTTCCTTTGAAAAGCTAAGCTGTAAAAGAAACACCTAACTCAGACCAGGTATTGTATTAACACAGTGTATCTAAGAGAGACTCCCCTGGAGATGGACAGGTTAGTCTAGTTTGCAGTTATGTACTGACGTTGTATGTGGAAGTCAGACACAAGTTGTCAAAGACAAAGAAAGAGGCAGAGTCATCTGTCTTATACTAAGCAAAGAAAACACATGAACTACGAGTGAGATGGCTCCTTACATATTTTCTTCTGTAAGACACTACATCTTAATACTATATCGCACGAGGATACTAGTGATTATCTTAATTGTATGTTACTTTTCAGTTATCAAACATATTTATGCCATCACAGCTTGATTGAATGATTTGCCTATTGAAGCAATGCTTCCCAGCATCTACTGCCCTACTGAAGATACAGGGTGGAGCATGGTGTTGGCCCTAATACAGGCCTGATTTTCTCTGGCCATAATGGATTGTATGAGTGGAGTGGGGCTTCTAGCTGACCACTGCATTAGGGGCCGGGGGGCTGTGGCCACTGCAGCTCTCAGGACTGAAGAGACTGGAGAGTACTTAACACTGGGCTGGGAAAGGAGGGGAGTGGAGGGCCTCTGAAAACCACAGCTGACCACCGGGGCACTGGGAAATTAGACTAGGGAAACCACCGTCCAGACCTGGGTTGGAAAACAACGAGTAGGTGAGTTGTGGGGCCTGGCGGCCGGCGGGCACGGCCACGCTGATGGAGGTATTAAGATATTAATTGCTTTTTGACATGATTTTGTTAAGGGGAGAGGTAGAGGGCAGGCTGCGGCTTCTCTCACACACACAGGGGTGGTTTACTGGCGGAGGAGCCTGACAAGGCAGAAAGGGAAGGATTGGTGGAGGGATCTATCTACTCAGGAAAGGGCCTGAGCACACCATCAGGAGGATATTGCATGGCACTCTCTGAGGTCCAATTGATTGCATGGAAATAATGTTGGATGGTTCATTTACTGTTGTTCTATTGTTGGAATACTTAACAGTAAGTAGGTGTGCCACTACACCAACAATTTACAAGACTTTGCCGTAAGGATTACCATATCTAGTTCCAGGTAATATAATAACTACATAGTAATTACATAGTAATAAATGAGGGGGAGGTGAGCCACACAGCACAGGGAGTGTTGGGAGACAGCAGCGTTTGGGAAACAGATTGTGGTTTAACCCCAATGAGGTGGTGGTGCGTCAGCTGCAGGGGCGGCCTGCGCACATGGGGGCAGACATAAACAGCCGAGCAGCGTCCCTGATACAAGGCCAGTCTCAGTCTACAGCCCTGGGAGGAGTGAATCACCAACACTGGACTTCAGCACGGACATACAGACCCTGTACTTACTGCATACTGCTGTAACCACGTCCCTCTGTCCACCATGTGTGTGTGTGTGTCTGTGTGTGTGTCTCTGTGTCTGCCTGTACTGTACACTATGTCTGTGTATGTGTGTGGTGTGTGTGTGTGACCATGCGTTTGTGCAGAGGCAATTGAGGAGGGAGGGAGGGATGGGCAGAAAGTATTACCATCAGCATATCTGTGGATCAAGGAGAATCCCTCTCTAATCCTGGCCTCTCTCCAGACTCCCACACACCGCAATTATCATTAATCCAGCCCTCCTCCCTCCCAGAACCAGGGGCTGGGGCTACAGAAGCAGAGTTTGAGTGGGGTGATGTGTATGTGTTTTGGGGGGGAAGAGGGGGAGGGCAATTAGCTCAGTGTGCCTCTGGAGACTAGACTCCCCCTAGAAACCACAAGGCTACCACTGGGCTGTGGCAGATCCAGAGATAGGACACACACACAATAAATGAAGTAAAACTGTGGCGATAGCCTATGAACTGCATTTGACCAGTGGTTACATTACTCCCTTTAAGACAGAGAGAAGCCACACTATCAGCGGGGAGTTTCCCCGTTCACCCGCTCCCACAAACCCTTTTTTATTTTTCTCCTTGCCTTATGGTTTTTGTTCAGTGTCCCGTTCGATATCCTGTATTCAGTGTGTTCTGTATTCTGAAGGGGAGCCAATAACAGCATATAGAAAAGCCGGGGAACGTGTGAAACCTGAGCTGCATGTGTCTGGAAGTCTCTCAGACAGTTAATTAAGGCTTTCACTTGGTTTGATATATTACCTACAGTAAGGTGCTTCTCTGAACTCACATTAAACACACATCTTCAGGGCAAACACAACACAGAGGGTTGCCCTGCCCTGACACTCAACACTAACTCGATCTGAGCTGAGACTCACAAAACACACAAGCCAGAGCTGCGGAACTAGAGGAACCAACAGAGACGTGATAACAGAATGAAACAGTTCAGACCAAACAATGGGCTGGGTTAAGTCAAAGCTGCCTCAGAAATGTTTATACAGGGTCTTTGTTGACATACTGTAGCTACTGTCCAATGTACACACGCCTCGTTTTGAAAACTGAAAAATCCTCCTTTGAAAGCAGTCTACCCACCCTTATGAATTTTTTTACACTGATCAAAACCATGCGATTTCCCTTTGAATTGATTGAATTGAACCCAAGGTGTGAGAACTAATAACTAAGAAAGAACAGCAGGGAGATACATGCTAAACTAAAAACAGACACAATTATTATCTTAAATGGACACAAAGATACAACAACACAAATTAAGACGAGTGCAACAACAGAGACAGATGATGACTGTATGATGCAAGCTTTTTTGGGGTGAGAATTCACCCTGTGATTTCCCCATGCAGAGCTGAGAGAGGTATAGTCTAGGCTAGCTGACAGTGAGTTGTTCTTGGGAACAGGGTGGAGAGGTGTCAGGGTGGAGAGGTGTCAGAGTGGAGAGGTGTCAGTGTGGAGAGGTGTCAGGGTGGTGACCTGTGTAACAGACCTCAGATCTCACACCTTGACAGTTTTAACCCTGAGTTCTTCATCTCTCTCTGCCTGTCTTGTGAACACAGGGTCTTTGTTTATACAGCGCCTTGCGAAAGTATTCGGCCCCCTTGAACTTTGCGACCTTTTGCCACATTTCAGGCTTCAAACATAAAGATATAAAACTGTATTTTTTTGTGAAGAATCAACAACAAGTGGGACACAATCATGAAGTGGAACGACATTTATTGGATATTTCAAACTCTTTTAACAAATCAAAAACTGAAAAATTGGGCATGCAAAATTATTCAGCCCCTTTACTTTCAGTGCAGCAAACTCTCCCCAGAAGTTCAGTGAGGATCTCTGAATGATCCAATGTTGACCTAAATGACTAATGATGATAAATACAATCCACCTGTGTGTAATCAAGTCTCCGTATAAATGCACCTGCACTGTGATAGTCTCAGAGGTCCGTTAAAAGCGCAGAGAGCATCATGAAGAACAAGGAACACACCAGGCAGGTCCGAGATACTGTTGTGAAGAAGTTTAAAGCCGGATTTGGATACAAAAAGATTTCCCAAGCTTTAAACATCCCAAGGAGCACTGTGCAAGCGATAATATTGAAATGGAAGGAGTATCAGACCACTGCAAATCTACCAAGACCTGGCCGTCCCTCTAAACTTTCAGCTCATACAAGGAGAAGACTGATCAGAGATGCAGCCAAGAGGCCCATGATCACTCTGGATGAACTGCAGAGATCTACAGCTGAGGTGGGAGACTCTGTCCATAGGACAACAATCAGTCATATATTGCACAAATCTGGCCTTTATGGAAGAGTGGCAAGAAGAAAGCCATTTCTTAAAGATATCCATAAAAAGTGTCGTTTAAAGTTTGCCACAAGCCACCTGGGAGACACACCAAACATGTGGAAGAAGGTGCTCTGGTCAGATGAAACCAAAATTGAACTTTTTGGCAACAGTGCAAAACGTTATGTTTGGCGTAAAAGCAACTCAGCTGAACACACCATCCCCACTGTCAAACATGGTGGTGGCAGCATCATGGTTTGGGCCTGCTTTTCTTCAGCAGGGACAGGGAAGATGGTTAAAATTCATGGGAAGATGGATGGAGCCAAATACAGGACCATTCTGGAAGAAAACCTGATGGAGTCTGCAAAAGACCTGAGACTGGGACGGAGATTTGTCTTCCAACAAGACAATGATCCAAAACATAAAGCAAAATCTACAATGGAATGGTTCAAAAATAAACATATCCAGGTGTTAGAATGGCCAAGTCAAAGTCCAGACCTGAATCCAATCGAGAATCTGTGGAAAGAACTGAAAACTGCTGTTCACAAATGCTCTCCATCCAACCTCACTGAGCTCGAGCTGTTTTGCAAGGAGGAATGGGAAAAAATGTCAGTCTCTCGATGTGCAAAACTGATAGAGACATACCCCAAGCGACTTACAGCTGTAATCGCAGCAAAAGGTGGTGCTACAAAGTATTAACTTAAGGGGGCTGAATAATTTTGCACGCCCAATTTTTCAGTTTTTGATTTGTTAAAAAAGTTTGAAATATCCAATAAATGTCGTTCCACTTCATGATTGTGTCCCACTTGTTGTTGATTCTTCACAAAAAAATACAGTTTTATATCTTTATGTTTGAAGCCTGAAATGTGGCAAAAGGTCGCAAAGTTCAAGGGGGCCGAATACTTTCGCAAGGCACTGTAAGTCGACTAGTGAATTGCAAGCACAAATTCAACCACAGAGACCAGGGAGGTTTTTCAATGACTCACAAAGAAGGACACCTATCTGTAGATGGGTAAGAAGAAAACAAAACCAGACACTGAATATCCCTTTGAGCATGATGAAGTTATTAATTACGCTTTGGATGGTGTATGAATACACCCAGTCACTATGAAGATACAGGGGTCCTTCCTAACTCAGTTGCCGGAGAACGTACTGTAGGAAACTGTTCAGGGACTACACACTGTCACAAATGGTGATTTTAAAACGGAATAGAGCTAAGCACAGACAAAATCATAGCGAAAAACTTGGTTCAGTCTGCTTTCCAACAAACACTGGGAGACAAATTCACCTTTCAGCAGGACAATAACCTAAAACTCAAGGCCAAATATACAGTGCATTTGGAAGATATTCAGACCTCTTGACTTTTTCCACATTTTGTTATGTTACAACCTTATTCTAAAATGTAATAAATAAATAAAAATTCCTTAGCATTCTACACCCAATACCCAATAATGACTAAGCAAAAACAGGTTTTTCGAAATCTTAGCAAATGTATAAAAAATATTTACATACGTAAGTATTCAGACCCTTTGCTATGAGACTCAGGTGCTCAGGTCAGATCATCCTTGAGATATTTCCACAACTTGATTGGAGTCCATCTGTGGTAAATTCTATTGTTTAGACATGTTTTAGTAAGGCACACACCATTCTGTATGAGGTCCCACAGTTGACAGTGCATGTCAGAGCAAAAACCAAGTCATGTGGTGAAAGGAATTGTCCGCCGTACAGCTCCGAGACAGGATTGTGTCGAAGCACAGATCTGGGGAAGGGTACCAAAAAATGTCTGCAGCATTGAAGGTCCCCTTGAACACAGTGGCCTCCATCATTCTTAAATGGAAACATTTTGGAACCACAAAGACTCTTCCTAGAGCTGGCCACCCGACTAAACTGAGTAGTCGGGGAGAAGGACATTGGTCAGGGAGGTGATGGTCAGTTCCTCTGTAGAGATGGGAAAACCTTCCAGAAGGACAACCATTTCTGCAGCACCACCAATCAGGCCTTTACGGTAGAGTGGTGAGACGGAAGCCACTACTCAGTAAAAGGCACATGACAGCCCACTTGGAGTTTGCTAAAAGGCACCTAAAGACTCTCAGACCATGAGAAACAAGATTCTCTGGACTGATGAAACCAACATTCAACTCTTTGGCCTGAATGCCAAGCGTAACATCTGGAGGAAACCTGGCACCATCCCTACGGCGAGCAAGGTGGTGGCAGCATCATGCTGTGGGGATGTTTTTCATCGTCAGGGACTAGGAGACTAGTCAGGATCGAGGAAAAGATTAACGGAGCAAAGTACAGAGAGTTCCTTGATGAAAACCAGAGAGCTCAAGACCTCAGACTGGGACAAAAGTTCACCTTCCAACAGGACAATGACCCTTAGCACACAGCCAAGACAATGCACGAATGGCTTCTGGAAAAGTCTCTGAATGTCCTTGAGTGGCCCAGCCAGAGCCCGGACTTGAACCCGATCTAACATCTTTGGAGAGACCTGAAAATAGCGTTGCATCAACGCTCCCCATCCAACCTGACAGAAGGTGAGATGATCTTCAGAGAAGAATGGGAGAAACTCCCCAAATACAGGTGTGCCAAGCTTGTAGCATCATACCCAAGAAGACTCGATGCTGTAATCACTGCCAAAGGTGCTTCAAACAAGTACTGAGTAAAGGGTCTGAATACTAATGTAAATATTTCATAACATATACATTTTAGAATAAGGCTGTAACGTAACAAAATGTGAAAAAGTCAAGGGGTTTGATTACTGAATACTACTGAGCAAATATCGTACAAACCAGGAGTGAAAAGCTCGGGACTTACCCAGAAAGACTGACAGCTGTAGTCACTGCCCTAGGTGATTCTAACAAGCATGTGTGAATACTATCCAATCAAGATATACAGTATTAGTGTTTTGACTTTCATTAACTTAAAAAAATGTCTCTTACACTTTGACATTAAAGAGTATTTGGTGTAGATCATTGAACAAAAAGGCAATAAAATACATTTCAATCCCAATTTGTAAAACAACAAAATGTGGAAAAAGTCAAGTGGTGTGAATACTTTCTGAAGGCACTGCTTGTGCACATAACTTACATTTCAATCCAAATCTCCTATTGATGCATGATTTATGTGTCACGCCCTGACCTTAAAGAATCTTCTAATTCTCTATTTTGGTTAGGTCAGGGTGTGACTAGGGTGGGTAGTCTAGTTTTTTATTTTCTATGTTGGCCTGGTATGGTTCTCAATCAGAGGCAGCTGTCTATCGTTGTCTCTGATTGGGGATCATATTTAGACAGCCTTTTCCCACCTGTTGTTTGTGGTATCTTTATTTTGTATTGTTGCGTTTTAGCCCTACAAAGCTGTATGTTTCGTTTTGTTAGTCTTTCTTGTTTTGTGCCGGTTATCATAAATAAAAAATGATTAACCTACCCCACGCTGCATCTTGGTCCGACCATCCTTCCCACAACGATCGTTACATTATGCGAATGCCTAAATGAGGTGCAACTATATCAAGCTAGGATTCAGCCCTCATCAGAACATAATGAACCATTTAGCTGATTCAGGAAAATCCAAGAGAGATACAGTACTATATATTGCTTGCAGTCTTTTCTTCAGACAGCATTTTCACAGAAAGACTCTCTCATTAAACCAATTACTCCGTCATTCATTTGGAAAAACACTTTGTAATGCTTCCTGTTAGCAGCAGCTGCTGTGTTTACAATTGCACAAGTTAAAAGCTTTACTGTTTAGCAAACATCCTTTTGCAATCTTACATGAAGTGATTTTTTTTCTACCTCTTCTTGTGCATAGCCTATTATGGCATTTTGCTTGTGATAAAAGGTCAGAGAATGAAAAATGTCCCCAATAGGCAGCTGCACGCTACAGCTAACTCGTCAAAATTAGTTCCAGACCCCTCCGAGCCGGATCAAGGGGAAGGGGAGAGAGGCACAGTGAGAGGAAACAAAAGCAAAATAAATTAATTGCAAATGTACTGTATCTGAGGGGGAGAGAGAGGAGGCGTCAGAGAGGCTATGTATCTGACAGGGGGAATGAGGTGGTGTAAGAACAAATGAAAGAGAGAGTATGGCAATGTATGTGAGAGGGTTGTGATGCAGAGGTATTCTAGGAAGAGAGTGGTATGAAACAGAGGTATTCTAGGGAGAGCGTGGTATGAACCAGGGGTATTCTAGGGAGAGACAGTGATATGAACCAGCGGTATTCTAGGGAAAGACTGCGATATGAACCAGAGGTATTCTGGGGAGAGACAGTGGTATGAACCAGCAATATTCTAGGGAGAGACAGTGGTATGAACCAAATGTATTCTAGGGAAAGACTGCGATATGAACCAGAGGTATTCTAGGGAGAGACAGTGGTATGAACCAGAGATATTGTAGGGAGAGACAGTGGTATGAACCAAATGTATTCTAGGGAAAGACTATGGTATAAACCAGAGGTGTTCTAGGGAGAGACAGTGGTATGAACCAGAGGTATTGTAGGGAGAGACAGTGGTATGAATCAGAGACAGTATGTGTGAATACAGAGTAGAGTGGATCTGTTCCTCCTTATGCCTGTTGGCTGTAGGAGACTGGAGGCAGGGGGGAGGCCACGGGTGGGCCAGGCCATGACAATGATGAACGGGCTGGGAAAATAGGCTGAGGAGATCACTCAAACACCTGCCTAACTCTACTCTATCCTGCTATGCCCAGCCTGGCGCTCTGCTCAACTCAAACAAGATGAATGAGAAAGGAACCAGCTGCCTCCATCTCAGAAGTGCACTCAAATGGGTACAGGCTGGGCCAAATCAGAAAAAAATATTTTACAGTTTGTGTTTTACTGTTGTTCTAAAAGGCAATGGATAGATGCAGTTACGTGTAATCAGATTACAAAACAATGTAACTGTAATAAGTTGTGTTACCAGATAAAAAAAATTGTAATCAAGTTACATATACTTTTGAAAAAAGGTTACTGGACTCCTGCGTGGTGTAACGGTCTAAAGCTCTGCATCACTGTGCTGGAGGCATCACTACAGACCTATGTTCAATCCCCAGCTGTGTCACAACTGGGTGTGACCGGGAGTCCCATTGTTCTTTTTATTTGATTTATTTCACCTTTATTTAACCAGGTAGGCAAGTTGAGAACAAGTTCTCATTTACAATTGCGACTTGGCCAAGATAAAGCAAAGCAGTTCGACACATAAAACAACACAGAGTTATACATGGAGTAAAACAAACATACAATCAATAATACAGTAGAAAAATAAGTCTATATACAATGTGAGCAAATGAGGTGAGATAAGGGAGGTAAAGGCAAAAAGAGCCATGGTGGTGAAGTAAATACAATATAGCAAGTAAAACACTGGAATGGTAGATTTGCAGTGGAATAATGTGCAAAGTAGAGATAGAAATAATGGGGTGCAAAGGAGCAAAATAAATAAATAAATAAATACAGTAGGGGAAGAGGTAGTTGTTTGGGCTAAATTATAGATGGGCTATGTACAGGTGCAGTAATCTGTGAGCTGCTCTGACAGCTGGTGCTTAAATATAGTGAGGGAGATAAGTGTTTCCAGTTTCAGAGATTTTTGTAGTTTGTTCCAGTCATTGGCAGCAGAAAACTGGAAGGAGAGGCGGCCAAAGGAGGAATTGGTTTTTGGGGTGACCAGAGAGATATACCTGCTGGAGCATGTGCTACAGGTGGGTGCTGCTATGGTGACCAATGAGCTGTGATAAGGGGGGACTTTACCTAGCAGGGTCTTGTAGATGACCTGGAGCCAGTGGGTTTGGCGACGAGTATGAAGCGAGGGCCAGCAAACGAGAGCGTACAGGTAGCAGTGGTGGGTAGTATATGGGGCTTTGGTGACAAAACGGATGGCACTGTGATAGACTGCATCCAATGTATTGAGTAGGGTATTGGAGGCTATTTTGTAAATGACATCGCCGAAGTCGAGGATCGGTAGGATGGTCCGTTTTACGAGGGTATGTTTGCCAGCATGAGTGAAGGATGTTTTGTTGCAAAATAGGAAGCCAATTCTGGATTTAACTTTGGATTGGAGATGTTTGATGTGAGTTTACAGTCTAACCAGAGTTTAGAGTTTACAGTCTAACCAGACACCTAGGTATTTGTAGTTATTATATATATATTCTAAGTCAGAACCGAGTAGAGAGTAGTGATGCTGGACGGGCGGGCAGGTGCAGGCAGCGATCGGTTGAAGAGCATGCATTTAGTTTTACTTGTATTTAAGAGCAGTTGGAGGCCATGGAAGCAGAGTTGTATGGCATTGAAACTCGTCTGGAGGGTTGTTAACACAGTGTCCAAAGAAGGGACAGAAGTATACAGAATGGTGTCGTCTGCGTAGAGGTGGATCAGAAACTCACCAGCAGCAAAAGCGACATCATTGATGTATACAGAGAAGAGAGCCGGCCTAAGAATTGAACCCTGTGGCACCCCATAGAGACTGCCAGAGGCCCGGACAACAGGCCCTCCGATTTGACACACTGAACTCTATCAGATAAGTAGTTGGTGAACCAGGCGAGGCAATCATTTGAGAAACCAAGGCTATCGAGTCTGCCGATGAGGATGTGGGGATTGACAGGGTCGAAAGCCTTGGCCAGGTCAATGAATACGGCTGCACAGTATTGTTTCTTATCAATGGTGGTTAACATATCGTTTAGGACCTTGAGTGTGGCTGAGGTGCACCCATGACCAGCTCTGAAACCAGATTGCATAGCGGAGAAGGTGCGGTGGGATTCGAAATGGTCGGTAATCTGTTTGTTGACTTGGCTTTCGAAGACCTTAGAAAGGCAGAGTAGGATAGATATAGGTCTGTAGCAGTTTGGGTCAAGAGTGTCCCCCCCTTTGAAGAGGGGGATGACCGCGGCAGCTTTCCAATCTTTGGGAATCTCAGACGACACAAAAGAGAGGTTGAACAGGCTAGTAATAGGGGCTGCAACAATTTCGGCAGATAATTTTAGAAAGAAAGTGTCCAGATTGTCTAGCCCGGCTGATTTGTAGGGGTCCAGATTTTGCAGCTCTTTCAGAACATCAGACTGGATTTGGGAGAAGGAGAAATGGGGAAGGCTTGGGCGAGTTGCTGTGGGGGGTAGTGCTGTTGATCGGGGTAGGGGTAGCCAGGTGGAAAGCATGGCCAGCCGTAGAAAAATACTTATTTCAATTCTCAATTATAGTGGATTTATCGGTGAGTTTCCTATCCTTAGTGCAGTGGGCAGCTGGGATGAGGTGTTCTTATTCTCCATGGATTTTGCAGTGTCCCAGAACTTTTTTGCGTTTGTGTTGCAGGAAGCACATTTCAGCTTGAAAAAGCCAGCCTTGGCTTTTCTAACTGCCTGTGTATATTGGCTTCTAGCTTTCCTGAAAAGTTGAATATCACGGGGGCTGTTCGATGCTAATGCATGCTAATGTTCTAAAAGGCAATAGATAGATGCAGTTACATGTAATCTGATTACAATTATTTTAAACGTTATGTTACCAGCAAAAATATTGTAATCAAGTTACATATACTTTTGAAAAACTAGGTTTCTGGACTCCTGAGTGGTGCAGCGGTCTAAGGCATTGCATCGCAGTGCTTGAGGCATCACTACAGATCCGGGTTCAATCCCAGGCTGTGTCACAACTGGCTGTGACCGGGAGTCCCATAGGGTGGTGAACAATTGGCCCAGGTTAGGGGAGGGTTAGGCCGGTGGTGCTTTACTTGGCTCATTGCACTCTAGGGACTCCTTGTGGTGGATCAGGTGCCTGCAGGCTAACTTTGGTTGTGAGTTGAACAGTGTTTCCTACAACACATTGTTGCGGCTGGTTAAGCGAGCAAGTGTTAAGAAGTGCGGTTTGGCGGGTTATGTTTCAGAGGATGTATGACTCGACCTTCACCTCTCCCGAGCTCGTTGGGGAGTTGCAGCGATAAGACTAGATCGCAATTGGATTACTTTTAAATTGAGAAAGGATGTCTGTGAAAAAATACATTTTGACACCTTATTGTTTTCTCAATGACATTCAATTCAGCATTGAAAAAAGGTGCATGTTTAAGCTTGTTCCACTTCAGCAAGTCTGATGGATCCTTTTTGTCTTCTTCTAATGGCTCTTAAGGGGAAAGTAATCCAAAAGCAGTACATTTGGGTAATCCGTAAGTTACGTTACTGATTACAATTTTATGACAGGTAACTAGTAACTGTAATGGATTACATATAGAAAGTAACCTACCCAACCCTGGATAGATGCATTGCAGCAAAAGGAGCACCACCTCTCAGAGATAACAGGATGTACTCTACTGTAAATAACCTTAGAGTCAACAAAAAACTAAACAAACTACAGCTGCATGGCTAAAGTACAATAAAGTGTGCACTATAGCTTGCCGATAAATGTTCACTTTATTTTATGGAACTGCACACTGTGCATGTGTATGGGAATCACTGGCTGTGTTTTTTATTTTAGATGCTGTAGTTGATATTGTAATGGAAGTATGTTCTTTATTAGTTATTTAGAGAAGCATGGTTTAATGTCTCTGATCAGTATGTTCTGTATTAGTTCTTTAGGGAAGCATGGTTTAAAGTCTCTGGTCACTATGTTCTGTATTAGTTCTTTACGGAAGCATGGTTTAAAGTCTCTGGTCACTATGTTCTGTATTAGTTATTTCGGGGAGCATGGTTTAAAGTCTCTGGTCACTATGTTCTGTATTAGTTCTTTACGGAAGCATGGTTTAAAGTCTCTGGTCACTATGTTCTGTATTAGTTATTTCGGGGAGCATGGTTTAAAGTCTCTGGTCACTATGTTCTGTATTAGTTCTTTACGGAAGCATGGTTTAAAGTCTCTGGTCACTATGTTCTGTATTAGTTATTTCGGGGAGCATGGTTTAAAGTCTCTGGTCACTATGTTCTGTATTAGTTCTTTACGGAAGCATGGTTTAAAGTCTCTGGTCACTATGTTCTGTATTAGTTATTTTGGGAAGCATGGTTTAAAGTCTCTGGTCACTATGTTCTGTATTAGTTCTTTCGGGGAGCATGGTTTAAAGTCTCTGGTCACTATGTTCTGTATTAGTTCTTTCGGGAAGCATGGTTTAAAGTCTCTGGTCACTATGTTCTGTATTAGTTATTTTGGGAAGCATGGTTTAAAGTCTCTGGTCACTATGTTCTGTATTAGTTCTTTCGGGGAGCATGGTTTAAAGTCTCTGGTCACTATGTTCTGTATTAGTTCTTTCGGGAAGCATGGTTTAAAGTCTCTGGTCACTATGTTCTGTATTAGTTATTTCGGGAAGCATGGTTTAAAGTCTCTGGTCACTATGTTCTGTATTAGTTATTTCGGGAAGCATGGTTTAAAGTCTCTGGTCACTATGTTCTGTATTAGTTATTTCGGGAAGCATGGTTTAAAGTCTCTGGTCACTATGTTCTGTATTAGATCTTTAGGGAAGCATGGTTTAAAGTCTCTGGTCACTATGTTCTGTATTAGATCTTTAGGGAAGCATGGTCAGAATTGCAGCCCTCTCCACTCTTCTACTGCACAGGACATAATCTGATAATCCTTGACAGCAAATATTTTTCTGTGTTAGAGAATGTTTTATAGAGCAGAAATCGAATCAAGCCCGAAACTGCTGCACAGTAGCTCTCTCATGGGAGGAGATGGGGAGTGTGAGACAGGGAGAGTGAAAGAGAAAGAAAAAGGAAGAAAGAGAGTGTGTGTAGTTCTCTGTGTGCTCAGATAAACATCCAGTTTTAGGTCAGACTAAACATTGCCATCACTATAATTAGACAAATAAATATTAAATGTTAAAACTCCATATCCAAGCATTATTTTACTACATCTCTCTGCTTCATCATTCCTCCTCATATTCCTTCCTTCATTCAGCTCAACACTCTCCAGCCAACCTCCCACTATACCTAGCAAAGTGGATTAACCTAGCAAAGTGGATTAACCTAGCAGAGTGGATTACAGGGTGATAAACGATACTTTACCAGAAAGGTCTGAACTGCTGAGAGAAGATGAAGCTTAATGTAATTTGTCACTGAGTTTATAAGGCATAAGTGCTGGGATGAAATGACTGGCCCCATTGGAGGACATAAACACTGGGCAAATTCTTTGTTATGCAGTTTTAATGTTGATATGGTCACTGGGAGAGAACAGGAGGAGAAAGTTTTAACATTGAGCCCGTTACTATGACTGCATGGTTATTCTAGCTACAGAACAGAGCGACCTAACTGTACCAGAGAGGAACAAAAACAATCACATCCTGAATTAAATGACAGTGGTGTCTCTTTGTGCCCATCTTGTAACGTTCAAAGTGACTCACTGTATGTTTTGTTTTGACCAAAGAAGATTTTTACACTGACACAGGTCTGTTTATGCATTCTCTGGTAAATCTCACTGTCAATGTCCTCGTTTTTTTTTTTAAAGGGAGGTCTGTATCTGAGGAAACTGAATTCTAAAAATACCCCACACCTTCAACAGAAACACCCCCTCCCTTATTCTACCACTGTCCCCTCCCTATACCCACCCCGGACTCACCCCAGCTCCTGTTTTCTTGCTGCTGTAGAAGGCCGGGGGCTGGATCACTGGTGGCTGCTGTGTTGTGCTATGGATGCTGTGCTGTGGAGAGCTGGAGGCTGAAATGGCCTTTGTGGGTTCAGCTGAGCAGTTCATCCACTCTGGCACAGCCTCAGAGCGCTGCCTCAGCCTGGACACGGGTTGGCTGCCGGCCGGCCGCCCTCCCCAGCTCGCGCCAACGTCCTGACGCCATCCTGGGTGGTCCCACTTCATGCGGTTCTGGCAGCTCTGCTCCAAACACCCCCAGCTACCCCCACCTCTCCCCTCCTCGGGCCGGTTGCAAACAACCTTGCTGTGTTCCCAGTGTACAGCTCCACTCAGAATCAGCAATGCTGCAGGTCTTATTTTGATCTTTGGGGAGGATGCGGATGTATGTTTGGGTTTTTTCTGAAAGTGAAAAGAAAATGACTGGATGCAGGAGGATTGGGTGTATTTATACATCATACAGTGGTTGGTCTGCTCTATGGGTCTGGGACACACACTGAAGTGAAAGGAGGCTGTCATCCTTGCATGTCATTCAGCCCTACACTCTTAGAAAAAAAGGGTTCCAAGAGGGTTCTTCAGCTGTCCCCATAGGAGAACACTTTTTGGTTCCAGGTAGAACCCTTTTTGGTTCCAGGTATAACTATTTTGGCTCGCACACTCTAGGAGCTCAGATTCAATCATTTTATAACCAACATTTCGACAGCCAGTCTTCATTAAGGTATAATAACCCTTATGAAGCCCCTTAGAAGACAGCTAGGCTGTCCAAATGTTATAAAATGATTGCATCTGAGCTCCTAGAGTGTGCAGCTGTCCTTTTCTTTTACAAGTGTTCTACTCCACTAGCCAGAACCTCACCTTAACAGGTGTGGGTTTCTTTCGCCTCCAGAACTCCTTTGGGTTCCATGTAGAACCCTCTCTAGAACCAAAAGGGTTCTACGTGGAATCAAAAAGGGTTCTTCAAAGGGTTCTCCTGTGGGGACAGCTGAAGAACCATTTAAGACCGCACCAGCCTAGAGTCTACCCACTGTGCACAGACATCAGTTCAACGTTTAGCTTTGATTTGGTTGAGTTATCAACCAACGTGAATTCAACGTGAAGTCAACAAAAAATATGAACGTCATTGGATTTAGGTTAAAAGCTGGGTGATAAAAATCCCCTTACGACGACTACTTTTTCCAAATACAAAACAGTTTTCCAGGTTGATTCAACGTCATCACATATATTTTTTGTTGTTGAAATGACATGGGAACAACGTTGATTTAACCAGTTTTTGCCAAGTGGGTACATCTTTCTCTCCTTCTCCCTCTCTCCCGCTCTTTCTTTCTTTCTTTCTTTCTTTCTTTCTTTCTTTCTTTCTTTCTTTCTTTCTTTCTTTCTTTCTTTCTTTCTTTCTTTCTTTCTTTTTTTATTTCTATCTGAGTATTTCTAGCAGATTTGACAAAAGTCAAATTATCAAGAGAAAAAGTGAAATCATTAAGAGGCCGTCTGTACTGTAGACAGAATCAGAATGATGAGTTGGAAAACGACAGTCAAATTACACTGGAAGATTTCAGATCCTCCTCTGACAGTTATCACAGAAGTCAGCCGACAAATCAACCCATCAGCCCTGTAGGCCAGGCCAGTGCTCCTCTGTGGCTCTGCATGGCTTTGAGCTTTGAGGAGTCATATTCCATGGTTGTGGAGGTAATTATGCCAGGCTCCTACGCTATACGACCAGCCCACCGCCTGCTGCCCCCTCCAACCCAAAGACAACCCTGTCTCTCTCCCCTCACCCAGAGACTCACGACTCCTCGTCTGATTGCAGATGATTAAAATCATTAGAGGTCGTTAGTGGGAGTCAGTGCTGAGCTGGCCCAGGCCTGGAGTAGGGTTGGAGGGAGGGGTGGGAGGAAGGGTCAAGGGGAGGGGGTTCAGAGTGGAGACAAGCACCACTCTCTCATCTCATCCCTGCTGCCTAAACAAAAGCATTATGAGCAACGAGCGGCCAATCCGCCCACCCACACTCACCCAAACAAACACCCAAACACACATGCACGCGCTCATGAACACATGCAAACACACACAGACACACATTTGGCTGTAGCTAGTTGATACCATCAGAGAAAAACCCCAAAGAAAACCCCCAATGTGTTTATTAGCAGGCCGTGTAATCACAGGGCCTTTGGGGACTGTAATGGATTAGTGAACTCTGAGCCAAGCTGGGCCCACTCTCAGAGAGAACCCTATTGTGAAACTACAAAAAAACACAGTTTGATATACATTATTGTCAAATTAGGCAAAGAACTGATTATTTACATGTACATGCATGATTCATTTTATTTTACTATGTTTTGAGTCAGTTGATTGGGACTTGTTTGGGGTTTTGGCTAGAGGGTAGATGGTTTTTACTACAGGGCAGAGGATTTTAGCTAGAGGGTAGAGGGTTTTGGCTGGAGGGTGTGAACTTGAAGCTATGGTTAGGGTTAGGGACAGGCTAAGGTTAGTGTTGAGCTGGGGTGTGAACATGAAGCTAGGGTTAGGGTTAGGGACAGGCTAAGGTTAGTGTTGAGCCGGGGTGTGAACATGAAGCTAGGGTTAGGGTTAGAGACAGGCTGAGGTTAGTGTTGAGCCGGGGTGTGAACATGAAGCTAGGGTTAGGGTTAGAGACAGGCTAAGGTTAGTGATGAGCCGGGGTGTGAACATGAAGCTAGGGTTAGGGTTAGAGACAGGCTAAGGTTAGTGATGAGCCGGGGTGTGAACATGAAGCTAGGGTTAGGGTTAGGGACAGGCTAAGGTTAGTGTTGAGCCGGGGTGTGAACATGAAGCTAGGGTTAGGGTTAGAGACAGGCTGAGGTTAGTGTTGAGCCGGGGTGTGAACATGAAGCTAGGGTTAGGGTTAGAGACAGGCTGAGGTTAGGGTTAACCGTACCCTAAGTGGAACAGGTATGCTGCATATGCCTCAACACACAGGTGCAACAACTCATGCCTGAGCCTTTCAACCTGGGCTTTGGCTGCCATGTGACAGTATTTTAACAGACTAAATCTTTCCACTTGGGTTATGGCTGCCATTATGGCTGCCCCAATTTTACTGGGGATGGGGGGTCATGCAATGTGATACAAAAAGTGGCAAAGGTGCTTTAGGACATTGGAGATGCCTCTGAGTGGTCGGGTAGACTGCTTGGAGTGTTCAGCCAGCTGGATTTAGGACCATGTGGGCACCACAGAACGTGCTGATAGGCTGTGTGAAGGCAAAGCTTCTGGAAAGGCTGGCTGGACCACCACAGGAGAGTTGACCATAGTTCAGTGTCTATATGTTGTGTTCTTTCACAGAGTTGTAAAAGCAAGCAAGTAGAAACTGGCTACTATTTAGTTGACTGATGTAGCTGGCAAGGTAACAGCTGTTTAAGGTAAAATAAAATAAAAACTAAAGTAGTGTTTTTTTCGCAGTGCTGAGCTAGTATTGTAACTGGCATGTAACGTTAGCTAATGTTTCATCCCCTCTGGGGATGCTCCCACCTGCACCTACTGGCTTTCTGACTCCCACCCGCTACCACAAGAACTGGTCACAAACCCAACCACCATATTTTAGGCGTATGTGACGCAGCTCAATTGCCAGCCATGGTCCCAGCAATTTTGTGCCCTATAGGCAATAACAAATGCGCAAAAATAACTTAAGAAATAGTTTAAATTACAAGAGATTCTCACATGGCCTTTATGTTACAGTAGGCTATCTTTATTACTGGGCTGTATCAGCCAATATGATAGATGTAGTTTGAAGAGAGCAAAGTTGGAGAGACTTGCACTTTCTCTTGAGCTATTTTTATAGCCTACCTTTTAGGAGTGGGAAGATTTTCAGACAGAGAAATATGAGAGATCAATATTTAGTCCTATTTCTAGGCAATGTAGTAAACTATAGCCTAATCATAGGAATTCCTAATCATTTAGGAAGTATATTTCCTCGGAAAGTTAACTGTCCCGTGCTTCTCTGCCCATGCATGGGCTATACCCTACTCTCGTTAAGACCACACTTGCATCTGATCTCACAAGTTTAAGCACCAGCTGTCAGAACAGCGCAAAGATCACTGCACCTGTACATAGCTCATCTGTAAATAGGCCATCCAATCTACCTCATCCCCAAACTGTATTTATTTATTTATCATGCTCCTTTGCACCCCAGTATCTCTACTTGCACATTCATCTTCTGCACATTCTACCATTCAGTGTTTAATTGCTATATTGTAATTCCTTCGCCACCACAGCCTATTTATTGCCTTACCTCTCTTATCCTACCTCATTTGCACATGCTGTATATAGATTTTTGTACTGTATTATTGATTGCATGTTTGTTTATTCCATGTGTAACTCTGTGTTGTTGTATTGCTTTATCTTGGCCAGGTCGCAGTTGCAAATGAGAACTTGTTCTCAACTAGCCTACCTGATTAAATAAAGGTGAAATACATTTTTATTTAAGTATGGCTACTGAATTGGAGGCAGAAAGAATGATGACAGCAACACTTGCTACATTTTGCATAGGCCTATATGACATAGCCTACCTTTTAGGAGGACGATTTGCAGGCAGAGACAAATAAATGGGTAATCAATACGTATTGAAAATGAAAAGGTGCAAGGCTCGCTCACCATACTAGCCTAACCTATGTGAGCATTTTGACTTTTCCTTTTCAATGATGATAAAAAATGTTGATTGTACGTCGACTCACGTTGGTTGAGCGCCCTCCACTTCTTTCCATTATTCATATTTATTTACAGACACTTTGGTAAACTACAGCTGAATCATTTAGGCTAATTTCATACTTAAGTTATCTACCAAGTGATTATCCGCCCATGTAGGCAGCCTACTCTATTTCAATGAGACCACACATACTAGGTGCACTTGAACTCTCACGTCCAACTAGTAGAGGTAGGCTACTGAAGTTGAAGCAGCGAATTCTGAGTGTGTGAATAATGAGGAAAATATGTGCATTTAATACAATCAGTAGGCTAACGCATACAAAGCAGAAAGAGGACTGTTTTCAAATAATCTGTGGGACAACACAAATATTTTCATCCCAAAGTTGTCTGTCTGACCGCCCGCAGCATGAAAAATGCCGACCGAGATGCAATGATCTCTGTCGGGACCACAGGTTCCGCAGGCATCTCGCAGGAATGCAGCTAGTGCAGTCAGTACACAACACTATGCTCATCATGTCTTAGCAGGATCAGATGGTGACAGGTGTCTCTGCAGGGTCAGGCACCCAGGGAAGACCAGCCTATGGAGCTCAGGTGAATTTTGAAGTATATTATAACACTCATTGAATGATACAAAGTTCCATCTTGAAATGATGGGTAGACCTACAGTAGCTACAGGACAGCAGTTTAAAGTTACAGTCTGGGATCTGGGAATAATAGTAATTTCAATAATTAAACCATTGATTCTATTCTTCGATAATATAATGTATAAATGTATACCAAGGTCATTATTTGTCATGCCTCATCTTAGGAGGATCAGATGGTGACAGGGGTCTCAGCAGGGTCAAGCAGCCAGGGAAGCACAATCTGTGACAGATGTGAAGTGAATTGTTGCAGATAAAACACTTTATTCTCTCTGTGCAGCAAACCTGGACAAGACAGATGCTATTTTAAGGCAGTCTGACAAACCTCCAATGTTGATATCCAATCTATATCAAGGTATCACAGCTCAGGCTAAGACCCAGATGCAGACACAGGAGGCAGATAGTACAAGTCTCAGAGTTTATTACAGTACAAGGGACAGGCAATTGGTAGGTCAATGCAGGCAAAGAGTCGTAATCCAAATCAGAGTCAGGCAGGTACAGGATGGCAGGCAGGATCAGGGTCAGGACAGGCAGAAAGGTCAGAACTGGGAAGACTAGACAAAGTAAAAACTATAGCACAGTAAACGCGGGAACACGCTGGTAAGACAAACTGGCAACAGACAAACAGGAAAAAGGAGACAAAGGGCTGTGAGACAGGAGTTTATTTCTAGACACATGGAAAGTGGGATATATACGGAGTGTGTGGGGCAAAAGAAGGTAAACAGCAGAGGGGCTAAGGACATTAGAGATGGGGAAAGGGGCGATAAAATGGGGGAAAGTTTGCGCAACTCCACCCGGAGGGACAGATCCCGAGTGGAAAGCCACACCCTCTGCCCAAGACAGTAGCGGGGAGCAGAGGGCCGGTTGCGGTCCGCCTGTCATCGATACCTGGAGGCGGTCTTTAGAACAGCGTCCCGGACTCTCTTCCAGGTACGGCGACAGCGACGGACGAACATCTGGGCAGAAGGTATGCTTATCTCTTGCACTTGGAAGAGGGGGGGCTGATATCCCATGGAACACTCAAAAGGCGAGAGACCACTAGCAGAACAGGGAAGGATGTTGCAGGCATATTCCATCCACACGAGTTGCTGGCTCCAGGTGGTGGGATTGCTGGAGACGAGGCAACGAAGAGTCGTCTCCAGGTCCTGATTAGCTCGCTCCGACTGGCCGTTAGACTGGGGATGAAAAGGGGACAGAGGACAGGCTGGCCGACAACCCAATGAGGGTGCAGGATGCCTTCCAGAACCGGGATGAGAACTGAGGACTGCACATGTTGACCGGAAGTCCATGGATCCGGAATACGTGCTGCACCCTGAGCTGGGGACCTCTCCTTAGCTGAGGGCAACATAGGAAGGAGGATCAAATGGGCAGCTTTAGAAAATGTATCCACCATCGTAAGGATGGTGGTGTTGCCATCTGATGGAGGGAGACTCGTGATGAAGTCACACTGCACCTTGCGGACCATACTCTCTACTCCTCAGAGGATAGCAGCCGCTAAACAGGAAGTAGGGAGGATGGTTTCGGGATCCGATGGTGTCGTAGCGGGGCTGTACAGACGCGAGAGTGCGTCAGGCTTCACATTCTTTGACCCCGGGCGGTAGGAGATAGTGAAATGGAAACGAGTGAATAACAGGTCCCATCTCGCCTGGCTGTAGTAGAGGCGCTTGGCGAGATATTCCAGGTCCTTATGGTCCAGCCACACCAAGAATGGATGTTCCGCCCCTTCTAACCAGTGCCTCCACTCCTCCAACACCCTCTTAACTGCGAGTAATTCTCAATTTCCCACGTCATAGTCCTCTCAGCAGGGTTAAGACGATGGGAAAGTAAGGAGCAGGGGTGCAGCTTTAGGTCCAGGGCAGAACGCTGGAACAGGACAGTCCCCACTGGGTTGAGGCCTATCAACCACTGATCTCACCTTGTCAGGGTCCATCTGAATATTCCCTGCATTAATGATGTATCCTAGGAAAGAGATGGTGGAGCGATGGAACTCACATTTCGCCGCCTTCATGGAAAGCTGGTTCTCCAGGAAACGCTGGAGGACATGGAGGACGTGCTCTTGAGCTGAACGGGAATAAATGAGGATGTCGTACCTACTGATGAGCCTAATGGGTAGGTAGATAAGACATGTCCAGTAGCTCCACAATACAGGCAGCACTTGTTCACTCTGCGTAAATGCTCAGCAGGAGACAATCTAACCCTGCTCAGTTGCATGGGCTCCGGAGGAGGCGGGTCGACAGCCCTCAGCGATGTCCAAGGGAACTTGAGTGACACCGGATTCTCTTGGAAATGTAGACTTCGGGGATTTCCAAGATTCCTCTGAGGCGAGGTGTAATTCGAGGACGAGTGAGGGCGACAGGCAACAGACCCCCTCCCTCTCCTACATTCCCGTAGCCGCCCATCGATCCAGATGGTCAAGGCTATGAGGAAGTCGAGGTCCATGGGCAGCTCCTGAGCTGCGAGCTTATCTTTTATCACCTCCGATAATCCGTGAAGGAACTTGTCGAACAGGGCTTCCGGGTCCCAGGCACTCTCAGCCACCAACATGCAAAAATCCACCACAAAGTCTGCCACACTATGGGATTCTTGACATAGTTGGAGCAGCTTACAAGCAGCCTCTCTCCCAGACAACGGAGAATCAAACACTTTTCGTACCTCCGCCACAAACTCCTCCAAACTGAGGGAAACGGTGGACTGTTGCTCCCACACCGCCATAGCCCAGGCTAGGGCCATCCCGAACATCAGCGTTATCAAGTCCGCTATCTTTGAGCGGTCAGAGGGGAACGAAGAGGGCTGCAGCTCAAAGATGAGGGAGCACTGGGAGAGAAATGCCCTGCAGGTTCTAGAATCTACCGTAGCGCTCTGGAGGAGGTAAGCGAGGTTCTCGGGACACCAGGGTAGGCTGTGAAGAAGTGTCGCTGGTGGCGGGGTTACTGAGAATCTGGGGGCTTACTGTTGTGGCTTGCTGCCTAGTTGGGAATCCGCAGAATTGCTCCAGCAATGTATTGAACGCATGGTCATGGTTCTCTGCCAAGGTTTGAAGTCCCTCCATAAGGATTTGCAGTAACTCATTTTGTTTTCCAATGGTGGCTCCTTGGGAGGAGACAGCTTTGTGAAGCTGGTCCGAGGCTGCTGGGTCAGTCATGGCTAGTTTGTACTTTCGCAGCTCAGGCCAAGACCCAGATGCAGACACAGGAGGCGGATAGTATGAGTCTCAGAGTTTTTTCCAGTACAAGGGGCAGGCAATCAGTAGGCCAGGGCAGGATAAGAGTCGTAATCCAAATCAGAGTACAGCAGGAGTCTAAGGCACTGCATTGCAGGCATCACTACAGAACCTGGTTCGATCCCGGGCTTTATAACAACCAGCTGTGATCAGGAGTCCCATAGGGCCGGGTTAGGGGAAGGTTTGGCCGAGGGCGCTTTACTTGGCTCATCGTGCTCAAGCATCTCCTTGTGGCGGCCCGGGCACCTGCAGGCTGACCTCAGTTGTCAGTTAAACAGTGTGGGTTAAGCGGGAGGGTGTTAAGAAGCGCGGTTTTGGCAGATGCATGACTCAACCTTCGCCTTCCGAGCCCACTGGAGCATTGCAGCGATGAGACAAGATTGAAATTGGAGAGAAAAAAGGGATAGAAAAACAGAGACAGTATATTGGATTGTGCAAAAATGCAGGAAATTAGCTTAAGATGCCCCAACAAATTGGGGGGAGGACCCCCCAGACCCCCCACAAGGTTATGCCCCCCCAACTTCTAAAACCAAAGTGGTGCCCCTGATTTTAACAGACCAAACTTCTCCACTACAGGTGGTTGGTGCCACCTTAATTGGGGAGGATGAGCTAATGGTAACGGCTGGAGCGGAATTAGTGGAATGGTATCAAATAAGTCAAACACATGGTTCCCATTCCATGATGCCATTCCATTTGCGTTGTTCCAGCCGTTATTATGAGCCATTCTCCCCTCAGCAGCATCCACTGCTCTCCACCTGTGTTATGGCTGCCATGTGACAGTATTTTAACAGACCAAACCTCTCCACCTGGGTTATGGCTACCATGTGACAGTATGTTAACAGACTAAATCTCTCCAAGGCTCTGGGTTGTGCTGAACAGCATGCTTTGACAGTCACTGTAGCTGGTACAGAGGGGATCTCTTTGCTGTAAGCCATGAATAATAGATGCTGTTTATGAGTGTATGTTTTCGATCTGACCCCTGGGTCTACAGTGAAAACTGCAACAGGCCTCTTAGAGGGGGACAGAGTGACGAATGACGTCCGCTCTGGGAGGTGACAGGGTCGTTTTCTACCCAGGGACCCCCCATCAGCCATCAGTGACATGTTCAATCACTGCTGCTAATGTTACACACATAAAAACACTGTGACGCTGGTAGAACATGCTGTAAGTGCTGCTTTTACACACACTGACTGACTGACAGTGAGTGACTGACAACATGCTGCTGATAGAATACGCCATCAGGGCAGCTTTGACAGAGTTACTGTAAAAACATGATGTGCTAATAGTCAAATTAAGCAATAAGGCCCAGAGGAGGTGTGGTATATGGCCAATATACCATGGCTAAGGGCTGTTCTTAGGCAAGACGCAACACAGAGGGCCTTGACACAGCCCTCAAGGTGCCTTATTGCTATTAGAAACTGGTTACCAACGTAATTACAGCAGTAAAAATACATGTTTTGTCATACCCGTGGTATTCGGTCTGATATACCATGGCTGTGGTGTCAGCCAATAAGCATTCAGGCATGGAACCACCCAGTTTATAACAAGCTATGAATGCTGGTCCTATAACCACTTAATGGTGTTCTATAGAACACATTCCACTTTAACCAACAGTGCTGATGAGAGTGGTTTGTTTGGAGTATATTGCGTGTCTATGGAAATACAGGCAAAGAGAGAGTGAGAAGACCGGTGTCGTTGCCACATGAACACAATCTAATCATCATTAAAAGCCATAGTGGTCCCCTCCAGTGAGCACCGGGCTGCATTAAGGCCTGGATGTGAGGCTGCTGCGGTTCCTCTAATGATGGTCACGGTCCTGCTGCAGGTTCTGAGGCCCACGCCTGCCCGGTTAACCTGTCTTCCAGCCGCAATTAGCCAGGGCTGGTTAAGAGGATGCAGGCCCACAGGGTTCCATAGACCCACAGCTGGCTGCACTCAGGACTCTGGTCTGGTCTGGGCCTGGGTCTGGGGGAACAGAGGCGTAAGGTTCACATAGTGTTGTGTTTAATGATAGTGCCAGAGTACTGTATGAGTGTATGTGTTTTATGAGGATGGTAATGGTCTTTGACTTCTAACAGGATTCTGTTCTGGGGTTTGAGCAGAGCAGAGCAGAGCATGGGATGGAAACAGAAGGGTCGTCATGGGCCTGGTCCATTGAGGAAAGAAAGTTTAACTCTTGGTGCTCCACACCCTTATCATCACTGACTTCACTGTCAACAAAAAACTACAACAAATAAAGGTATCTGTGGATGTGTCTTATCACTAAATGTGATTCTTTAGGTCAGTCAATAGAAGTAGATGCCACTAATATTGAAAGAAACAGCCAACCTACACCTCATTCGTCTGATTTGATTTCCGTTTCTCCCATTGCTCTGTCTACCACCAGGTGGCGTGGTCACAGGGTAAAAAAATGGTTTGGCCTCACATTTCATCACTTCACTACACACACACACACACACACACACACACACACACACACACGCACACACGCGCGCACACACGCACACACGCACACACACACACACACACACACACGGTAAACCACTCAGAGGCAGTGAAGCATCAGGAGGCAACCACAGAAAGAATGTTCCAATCTTTTCCACTTGTTTTGTGCAATCAACATAATGTGCCCATGTAATATAATGATATGACAGGATGTGACATATCCATGCAAAAATCACACAGTCAACAACTCTGGGCAGTGTATCAGAGTGCTGTCTCAATGGTGTTTTTGTCTGTGTTTAAAAATGGTATTGAGTGAGAGAAAAGAGCAAAGTCTAAAAGAGAAAGGGGGGTGGAGATAGAGCAGCCCCAGAAAGGTCAGACAGCGTGTGGACTGTGTGTGATCACAGTTTTAGGCTTGTGAATAATTCAGTGTGTTTGGGACGGTCCCACTGTGCTGACACGAACACTAACACTAACGGAGGGGGCCATTAAAGATCCATGAGGAGATCATTACAGGCACCCCCGTGCCCCTCACCTCCCCACTGAACCCAGCACTTCCCTGGGGCAACAGCACCCCCCTCACCCCCTCGCTCCTTCCCTCTCTGAGCACAGCAGAACACACCATGATCTCACTGCCACGGCCCATGCTCAGATTGGACTAAGGGTCAGAGGTTAGCCAAGCAAAGACGTGACCCACAGCGCTAATGCACTTGTAACACTTTAAAACACTTTGGAGAGAGTTAAACAGAACAAGCTCTCAAGGACCACACAGAGGGGCTGCCGTCTAGTTCTCTCTCCTTTTCTCTTCCCCTCTGATGAACTGCTCCTCAGACCAAGGCTGTTCTATTTTCAAATCAAATTGAAACTCACTTTCTCTCGCTTCAGCATGACAATAGATAGTCATACCCTCCATCAGTCTTTACTGCAGATTATGGTCACTGTTTTTGATAGTAACCTGTTTGTAAACTGGTATGTCTGGTATAATGTATACAAAGTGTACACATACAGTACTTTTTCTACTCAAATGCATGTTTACAGTAAGTAACAGAACAGATCCAGTTAGCCACATTTCACATGTCCATTCCCTTCCCTGACCCTCATGCCCTCTGGGGACCCCAAGCGTTACCGTGTCATCTGAGATCATGGGAGTGGATCGGGGCCGGGGCATCTAACACACTGCCAGTCAGCAATTACCACACATGTAAGGTCCCCCCTGAGCAGCAAATCGAATCACCTAGAGCTATCACTGGCTGTCTTGTCTCACTGCAGCATCTCTCAGTGGAGCCGTGTTCCACGTTTCCCCCTATAAAACACGTCTACGACAGATCCAATTGAGATCATCTGTAATCGGGTTGGGCTCAGAAACTCACTTTTCCATAGATTTGTTTGGTGATACAGAGCTCTCTGCTCTCTGTAATGTGTATTTAGATGTGGAGCGGGAAGGAGAAAACACAGGATGGCCTTTGGTCTTTAGACTAGAGTGCTGTAATGACCGACTCTGAGCAATGTTTCCTGTGTAATATTTGCAATGGAGTTCTATATGGGGGATGGATTGCAGGACTGGTATGATTGTGTTTCCTTTTAGCTACAAGCTTAAACTCAGTGAGATTGTGAATCAACTCCACAGTCAATGTATTTAAGTAGTTCTGTCAATTTGGCCTGAATGGAAGATGAAAGCATTTGCTGAGTGTTAGATGGCAATTCTCCCTGTTCCTGAAGTGGAGGTGCTCCATTGGAGGTCAGTGACATTTTCTATTGGAGATGGGGTTTTGGGGTCAGTTCTGTCATCTACACTGATGATTGATGTCCCTTCTACTCTCTGCGGAGCCAGGAAGAGGGTCATATAGGTGTGTGTGTGTGTTGGGGGGTGATGGTGGTGTGGAGTGTGTGGTTTGTGAGAAGGTCAGTGGTGGAGTAGAGTGGTCTGGAGTCAGTCACCAAGGGGCTCTCAGCCTCATCTCAGCCTCCATGGGCAGCCCAACAGCACTGATAGATAGTGGGCATTATCATTTGTTAAGTGCCCCCTTTGCCTCTGGTCAGGAACACTTAACATGGCCTGTGGTCACTAAACGCGGGTGTATTGCCGGTAGCAAGGTAAAATATTCATTGAGGAGTGATGGTTTTCTTCTGCAGTAACCCTAAAAGCTTGACCTGTTTTTTTGGTGTTTTTAACCAGGCCTTAAAACTAGGCTGCATAGGGACTCCCTTATATTGGGCTGGACAGTAATGCATCTGTGTGGGTACACTAACCTTATCACCTTATGAGAGTAACCTTATCAGAGGCCTGGCAGTGTGGTGCCAGGACAACAACCTCCTCCTCAACGTCAGCAAGATAAAGGAGTTGATTGTGGTCTACAGGAAATGGAGGGCCGAGCACGCCCCCATTCACATTGACGGGGCTGTAGTGGATTGGCTTCAAGTTTCTCTGTGTCCATATCACTAAGGATCTATCATGGTCCAAACACGCCAACACAGTCGTGAAGAGGGCACGACAACGCCTCTTCCCCCTCAGGAGGCTGAAAAGATTTGGTTTGGGCCTCTTAAAATTCTACAACTTCACCATTGAGAGCCTCTTGACTGGCTGCATCACCACTTGGTATGGCAACTGCTTGGCATCTGACCAGAGGCGCTACACAGGGTTGAGTGTGTATGGCCCCGCACATCACTGGGGCCGGGCTCCCTGCAATCCAGGACCTCTATACCAGGCGATGTCAGAGGAAGGCCCTAAAATTTGTCAAAGACTCCAGCCACCCATGTCATTGAATGTTCTCTCTGCTGCACGGCAAGCAGTAGCGATGCTTGCCTGTGACCAACAGCACCCTGAACAGCTCCTACCTCCAATCCATAAGACTACTAAATAGTCAGTTAAATAGTTAACGAAATAGCTACTCGGACTATACTGCGCTCCTGCTATTGTTTATTATCTGTCACTTTATTCCAGGTTATATGTACAGTATCAGTCCAATGTTTGGACACACCTACTCATTCAAGGGTTTTTCTTTATTTGTATTATTTTCTACATTGCAGAACAATAGTGAAGACATCAAAACTATGAAACATCACATATGGAATAATTTAGTAACCAAATAAGTGTTAAATAAATCAAAATATATTTGAGATTTGAGATTCTTCAAAGTAGCCACCCTTTGCCTTGATGAGGAATGCTTTTCCAACAATCTTGAAGGAGTTCCCACATATGCTGAGCACTTGTTGGCTGTTTTTTATTAACTCTGCGATCCAACTCATCCCAAAACCATCTAAATTGGGTTGAGGTTGGGTGATTGTGGAGGCCAGGTCATCTGATGCAGCACTCCATCACTCTTTCTTAGTCAAATAGCCCTTACACATTCTGGAGGTGTGTTTTGGGTCATTGTCCTGTTTTTTTTAAGTATAGAGAGACTCAGTGGGACTATAACTACACACCATGACACGTCCTCCTCCATGCTTCATGTGACTCTTACTTGAACACTGTGAAGCATTTATTTGGGCTGCAATCTGAGGTGCAGTTAACTCTACTGAACTTACCCTCTGCAGTAAAGGTAACTCTGGATCTTCCTTTCCTGTGGCGGTCCTCATGAGAACTAGTTTCATCATAGCGCTTGATGGTTTTTGCAACTGCACTTGAAGAAACTTTAAAAGTTCTTGATAATTACCAGATTGACTGACCTTAAGGTAATGAAGGACTGTCATTTCTCTTTATCACGTTTTAGGGAATACCCAGAGGGGGGGGGGGGGACAAGCACAAAGACAGGTGAAACAGATCAGAGTGTGACACTCTTTGCTTATTTGAGCTGTTCTTGTCATAATATGGACTTGGTCTTTTACCAAATAGGGCTATCTTCTGTATACCACGGCGGTATACCACGGCCACCCCTACCTTGTCACAACGCAACTGATTGGCGCAAACACATTAAGGAAAGAAATTCTTTAACTTTTAACAAGGCACACCTGTTAATTAAAATGCATTCCAGGTGACTACCTCATGAAGCTGGTTGAAAGAATGCCAAGAGTGTGCAAAGCTGTCATCATGGCAAAGGGTGACTACTTTGAAGAATCTCAAAAATAAAATATATTTAGATTTGTTTAACACTTTTTTGGTTACAACATGATTCCATACGTGTTATTTCATAGTTTTGATGTCTTTGTAATTATTCTATAATGTAGAAAATAGAAAAAATAAAGAACAACCCAGGAATGATTAGGTGTGTCGAAACTTTTGACTGGTCCTGAATATTGTATCTACCTCAATTTCCTCATACCCCTGCACATGGACTCAGTACACTGTGTATATAGCCAAGTTATCATTACTCATCGTGTGTTTATTATTACTTTTATAATTATGTGTTCACTTTACGTTATTTCTCTATTTTCTTTCTCTCTGCATTGTTGGGAAGGGCCCGTCAGTTAGCATTTCACTGTTAGTCTACACCTGTAGTTTACGAAGCATGTTACGCAGTCAAATTGGATTTGATTTGACCGTACTATTGGTACTTACCGTCACCAACCATAGTAACTACCGGATCGCTAAGCGATCACTTCTGAATGGATAAATCACTGTTCTAGCTGGCCAAACCTATCACAATCAATATACCTACCAGTGTTCACACTATGTCATTACATTTTGACATTTACAGTCCATGATTTTTTGTTACCGTACATGCTTCTTTGTGCATAATTGAATGTGTGGAATTTTGATCAGGTTCATAAAGGTTCATAAATTGTCATGCAAAATAAAGGTTTGAATGACAATTTTAGCTTGGGAGGCTTTTGGGGGGAAATTCCTTGGCTTAGAGTAAGAAAAAAGTTCTGGGAAAACAAACAAGATGCTTTTTTAGGTCATTGTCTTCATTTCCCTCAATGACTCATCCTCACCTGTGGTACATTCAATTTGGAAGACGTGCTGTAGCCAGTAACCTTTATGGTGATGGTCACATGACAATGTGGGGCTTCCCATAAGACACAACCAGCCCCTCTCACCAAACCACAAGACATCAAAATGAACAATAGTATTGTGCTGATTGGGACAGTGAGTGTCTATCATTAAGTCGCCGAGTTATGACTGAATAAAACTAGAGTCATTAAGCAAGAATTAATTTCAGTTGTGCCAGAATATCCAGAGCTGTGGTTCCTGTCACTGAATGTGTTAGCCAGACCATTTGTAACTTCTGGCTATCTTCTATTGGAACTTTAAGGATCTATAAATGACAGACAAATCCAACTAAATCTGGTCCTCTATTTTCTTTTGTTTCGAGTTGACAGAGGAGCTCCCACCTGTGGTTAGTCAAGTATTTATTTAGCACATCAATTATGAGACCTTTTCTCTGTTTCCTCTCTCTCTTCTCTCTTTTGCATGCACGCATGCACATGCAAAAACACACACTCCTCTCTCTTTTTAATCCTGATGTATGTGATATTTCTGCGTCACCCCTGTCATGTTTAGACTGGGGCCCATGTTTTGTGGGTGTACACCATGCCTAAGCACCACAGAACCCTACAAGGCACAGAGTGGTTTTTCCCTCAGCCGCCCAGGCCTCAAAGGATCTCTCTCTCTCTCTCTCTCTCTCTCTCTCTCTCTCTCTCTCTCTCTCTCTCTCTCTCACACACACACACACACATTCTCTCTTTCACACTCTCTCTCTCTCTCTCTCTCTCTCTCTCTCTCTCTCGCTCTCACACACACACACATTATCTCTTTCACACACACTCTCTCTCTCTCTATCTCTCTCTCTCTCTTTCTCTCTCTCTCGCTCTCTCTCTCTCTCTCTTCTCTCTCTCTCTCACTCTCTCTTTCTCACACTCTCTCTCTCAGTCTCTTTCTCTCTCTTCTCTCTTCTCTCTCTTTCTCCCTCAGAGCTAGACTAATTGGTGGCATGCCTGGTCAGCCTGGTCACAGCATTGGAAGATTTGGGTTGAGGCATGCCAGGCTCTAGCCATGCTGTGGCAGGTGTGGCTAAGGGAGACTCAATGCTCTGGAGATGACAGCCACCCCAGCAGCCACATACCAGTATCACATGATGAGACACCGTCTCTCACACAGAGATAAACATTGCATAACCAAAAAAGTTAACATACATTTACAGTGAAGTTTAACACAATATTGTATATGTAATACATACTACCTCAAGATAAATACTTAAATACAAAAACATGGAACCATGGGCTGAGCTTATGGAATGAGTAGTAAAGCCTGATTCTCTTTTGGTGCGTGTTCTTGAGAGACAGTTAAGGACTTTCAGTAGATATGTTACTCGCCTCAATCACAGCCTGACAAGGAGGATGGATATAGAACACAGAGATATGGATAGAAATTGAAAGCAGAAAAATGCTCAGTATCCACAGAAAAAAAAGAGATGCGGAGAATTGGGATGAAATTCAATCTGTGCTTTAAGATACTTTCCCTCCATCAAACCCAGCATGGGCCAGACGACTGAGAGAACGTCAGGGCCCGGGAGCGACCGCCATGAGTTTGCAGTTACTTTGTGCTTATTCGCCAAATATTTGTTAACGATTAATTGTCATTAACTTCTCTCTGGGACTTCGAAACCAAGACCAGACTATTAAAATCTTAACAGAGTCCATCTAACTGGGGGTCAGAAACTCCCTAACAGTCTGGATCCACTTCCCTCCCTCTAGAGATCTCTGGAGGGAGGGAAGACTGCCTGGGCTACAGCTAGTAAAACCTCTATGATTGTTGTCACAATTCACCAAGCCTTGGCTGCTAGTACTATAATACGCCACTAAGGTTTCTCTGGCTAGATCACTGGTAAATGTCTGTTTGGAGTACCCCCCTCTGAGAAAAGACAGTAAAAGTGAAGGATGGAATGGTGGGCTGTCTTAGGCAGGTGAGACTTACTGTACGCCACTGGTTCCGGGGTAGCAGACGGTAGCAGTAACACAAGTCTCTGTGGTTTGCTTTGTCTCTGGTTGGGTCCCTGTTGCTGCTATTGCTGTTGTATTTATGTCCCTTGAGGCAGACAGAAAGACGTGACGCCTGTCACTAGCACCTAGTACTGATGGCTGTAAGATACAGTATGGGTCTTTCATAGACAGGTGCCCTGCAGCCTGTGTGACATATTTTGATTGCATATTGAATATCAACAGCATCAATTGACATGATGATCGATTAACATGATGAAACATTAGCTTTGCATGTACAACATGCTGAAGTCAACAAGGAAGTGGATGAGTCTTAGTCCGTGGGAAGTAGACATCAGTAGACATCTGTGTCATCAATGCTCTTTCCCACGCCTGCAGACTATGTCCTTCCACTGGGTGGAGTGACGGTATAGTCATGAAACCAAGTCTATGGCCATCGAAAAACCAACAACTTCCTCAGTCACTGGCTCGCTTCCGCTTCTGTGCCTGCGACATGCCGTTACCATGGTTCCCGTCCAGCGTTTGCGTGAGAGCTTCTCAGACAACCGTCTGTGTTCCATGCTCACAGGAAAGCATTGGTCGCACTTCTAACCGTTTCTCACTTCTGCCTTCAAGATTGGGGAAGGCTGGCGAAACAAACACACAATGCCACGTCTGTGGATGTCTGTGGTTTTCCATCCCCCCAAACTATACCACTGTCTGAACAGGCAAAATTATATTAATGCTGATATGTAGAGTGTGAAGAAATGTTTTGACTCATGTCGAAGAGTGCTGTCTGCAGCCAACAAATAGAAAGTGAAAATAAAAAAGTAGATGAAATTATCATTACATGTTTTATTTTTACTTTTTATTGAATGTTTAAAACATACAATATACTTGCTGTGAAGCCACTCAACAACTACATCACATTAGTCATCTAACAGACTCACATCCAGAGCGACACACAGAAGCAACCAGGGTCAACACCCTGCTCAAGGTAAAAAAATTAACGGAGACCTGAACCAGCAATCCATCAGCCACTGGCCCAAGCTCCCAACCGCCTGCCCTCCAAGCTCCCAACCGCCTGCCCTCCAAGCTCCCAACCGCCTGCCCTCCAAGCTCCCAACCGCCTGCCCTCCAAGCTCCCAACCGCCTGCCCTCCAAGCTCCCAACCGCCTGCCCCCCAAGCTCCCAACCGCCTGCCCCCCAAGCTCCCAACCGCCTGCCCTCCAAGCTCCCAACCGACTGCCCTCCAAGCTCCCAACCGCCTGCCCTCCAAGCTCCCAACCGCCTGCCCTCCAAGCTCCCAACCGCCTGCCCTCCAAGCTCCCAACCGCCTGCCCTCCAAGCTCCCAACCGCCTGCCCTCCAAGCTCCCAACCGCCTGCCCCCCAAGCTCCCAACCGCCTGCCCCCCAAGCTCCCAACCGCCTGCCCTCCAAGCTCCCAACCGACTGCCCTCCAAGCTCCCAACCGCCTGCCCCCCAAGCTCCCAACCGCCTGCCCTCCAAGCTCCCAACCGCCTGCCCTCCAAGCTCCCAACTGCCTGCCCCCCAAGCTCCCAACCGCCTGCCCTCCAAGCTCCCAACCGCCTGGCCTCCAAGCTCCCAACCGCCTGCCCCCCAAGCTCCCAACCGCCTGCCCTCCAAGCTCCCAACCGCCTGCCCTCCAAGCTCTCAACCGCCTGCCCTCCAAGCTCCCAACCGCCTGCCCCCCAAGCTCCCAACCGCCTGCCCTCCAAGCTCCCAACCGCCTGCCCCCCAAGCTCCCAACCGCCTGCCCTCCAAGCTCCCAACCGCCTGGCCTCCAAGCTCCCAGCCGCCTGCCCTCCAAGCTCCCAACCGCCTGCCCTCCAAGGTCCCAACCGCCTGCCCTCCAAGCTCTTAACCGCCTGCCCTCCAAGGTCCCAACCGCCTGCCCTCCAAGCTCCCAACCGCCTGCCCTCCAAGCTCCCCCCACAGTTCTCCAAGAGCTGCCCCTCAACCATCCGAGACCCCGCCCCCCAGAAGAAATAACAATAAATAATAAAAATTAATAAAAATAACAATAAAAATATATATTACAAATACATATATTACTGTCCCCACAAGCTTGTCCTTGAGTCAGTCTGGAGGTATCACATCACAGAGTTTTGGAACGGGGTCAGTTTTTGGAATTAGCATAATGGAAACATACAGCTAACGACTGAGACATTCTGAAGATCACAAGTGTTGGATGCAGTCATTCATCATCTCTCTCTCTCATCTCGCTGTTGACCGTTTGGTCTTTCTAAGGTTATGTAAACCATGATTCATCCAGCTATACTGTAGTAAAAAGGCTTAAGATACAAGACATGATGGCCCAGTCATTTTTCTCTGGAGCCTCCCTAGTAGAAGAGTAAAGGCAGACTACAGTGTGTAATATGGCTGCTTCCTGTGAAAGTTGGACCTCATGATTGTGTGTTGGTCACCTACAGTAAGTAGTTGAATACCACAGGGAGAGGCACAGATAGAATACCTCTGGTGACAATCTTACTCAGGGAAGAGGTCAGTACTTCGTGGTGTGGTAAGCCCAGAAAGAGATTAGATGACCGAGAGCACAGCGAGAGCCTATTGATGGTCTGTGATTCCGTGTGACTGTGGATTCGTGTATGCACGTGTTTCTGTGTGTATGGACGTGTCAAAGAGAAGATTGGATGACTGTGAACTGGTAATGAGCAACACAATGTTTTGTGTCTGTTTTATACCAAAGTCAACCGATGAAAGCCATGTTGCAATACGTTTGATGCAACAGGCTGTATCATTATCATACCCACATGAATCACTGAGACTGATATATCTGTTGCAGTATAATGATTTGATTTTCCAATGGGTTTCACAGGGTATACTGTGGAAAGTTAGAGTGTGTGAACCAGAGTGTGTGTGAGTCTTTATGAGTGTGAGCAGGCTGAAGCACAGTGAGTCAGATAGTGAGCAGTGGTTTGTGTGGGGCTGAAGCCAGGCCTTTCAATGCGATTTCTACATGACTCATCGAAGCAGAATCTGGCCAGGACTTCTGGGTAACAGGGTTTCTAACGAACACTGTGTGAGGCTCATAATCTGCACTTCAGATAAATGTTGCCAAAATAGCATCCCACTGCAATTCTGATTCATATCATTGTGACGTAACAAAATCATCTTTCCATCATCATATTAGCCTCCAAGCTACTGTAACTACCCTTTTAATGGACCTACTATTGTTAATTCATGTCTTTTTATCTTGTGCCTTGGACAAACCCTACCTTGGCCCTGTTCTCATTCATCACTGGTATCTGTCACAATAAGTGGTGGCACACAGACTGGGTACCTTGAAACCTCCTATCTGTGGTTCACATTGTAGTGATTCTACAACAACAACAACAACAACAATAACAACAATGAAGCATCAATAATTCTATAGCAACAGAGTTCCAAGTGCTAAACCTCAGAGGCCCTTGAGTGTGTTTCTATTTTCTCCTATATGTAATGTCACTTGGCACATTTGGCTACATAATCAACAGCTCACATACCCACACATGCACGCACACACACATGCACACTCACACACATGCACGCAAACACACATGCACACTCACACACATGCACGCACACACACATGCACACTCACACACATGCACGCACACACACATGCACACTCACACACATGCACGCACACACACATGCACACTCACACACATGCACGCACACACACATGCACACTCACACACATGCACGCACACACACATGCACAAAAGCACCCACCCACGCACCAGTGGCGGAAACCAAACCTCTTGTCTGACAGTCAGGTGATGAAGAATGGAGTTTAGTGTACACTGCTAGCATTCTGTTACCGTCACACACACACACACACACACACACACACACACACACACACACACACACACACACACACACACACACACACACACACACACACACACACACACACACACAAAAGGTTAAGTAGAAAGACAAAAAGAGACGGTTCCCTCTGGGTTGTCTATAGAGCGGCTGAGCAGCCAGCAAGCCACCGACCGCAACTACAAAGCCCCAGAATGTCAGCAAGCACCTGGCTACAATTGCTCCCAAACAGACAGAAAAGCAACATACTGCACACAAGTTGCACATTTTTGCTCTTTCCTGAAATTGTGAGGAAGAAGATGCACCAAGTACCTGCTGCCATCAAGACAAGAGCATGAAGCATTTGAGGATAGAGTGTTGTAAGTGTCTGTGCTCAATGCTCCAGTTTCATGTGTGTGTGTGTGTATGTGTGAGTGTGTGTGTGTGTGTGTGTGTGTGTGTGTGTGTGTGTGTGTGTGTGTGTGTGTGTGTGTGTGTGTGTGTGTGTGTGTGTGTGTGTGTGTGTGTGTGCGTGTGTGTGTGCGTGTGTGTGTGTGTGTGTTTCAGTGGAACTCACAGGCTTGTAGGCATATTTAAAGAGGTGAGCGTGAGAAACTAACCCAAACGTGATGTTTGAAGTGAGAGAAGTGCTGTGAAGCACGTTACCCTGCATGCTCTGTTGCATAAATGTACATACAGTATATCTGTTCCTTCTCAAAGATTCGGTTTACATTTTAGGTGCTATTTTGATAAAAAGGTAATTAGAAAGAGAGAGAGACAGAGACAGAGACGGACAGAGACAGAGACAGAGACAGAGACAGAGACAGAGACAGACAGTGACAGAGACAGAGACACAAACAGAGACAGAGACAGAGACAGACAGAGACAGACAGAGACAGACAGAGACAGGCAGTGACAGAGACAGAGACAGACAGTGATAGAGACAGAGACAGACAGTGACAGAGACAGAGACAGAGACAGAGACAGATAGGCCCAGTGCCGTACAGGGGATATTAGAGAGGGGAGTCTGGGGAGTTGAAAGGCCTTAGAGAGCTGTTAGGGGCCAAGGAGCACCATCACCTCATAAACCATCCTAATGGATGCTGCTCCCATTTGTCAGAGAGAGAGACAAATAAAAGAGAGAGAGAGAGAATGAGGGAGAGAGAGAGGATGGGGTGAGAGAGAAAGTGAGAGAGAGAGAGAGAGAGAGAGAGAGAGAGAGAGAGAGAGGGAGGGAGGGAGGGAGGGAGGATGGGGTGAGAGAGAAAGTGAGAGAGAGAGAGAGGGAGGGAGGGAGGGAGGGAGGGAGGGAGGGAGGGAGGGAGGGAGGGAGGGAGGGAGGGAGGGAGGGAGGGAGGGAGGGAGGGAGGGAGGGAGGGAGGGAGGGAGAAAGTGAGAGAGAGAGAGAGAGAGAGAGAGAGAGAGAGAGAGAGAGAGAGAGAGGGAGGGAGGGAGGGAGGGAGGGAGAGAGAGAGGGAGGGAGGGAGGGAGGATGGGGTGAGAGAGAAAGTGAGAACGACATACAGATAAAAAGGGTGTGTGCTATTAACTAACTCTCTAATGGGACCTCGTCCCCTGATCTCAAGGCTCACACACTCTACCATACAACATACATTTTACCATATCATTTACACTTCATCATAGAACACACAGTCTACCATATAACATACATTTTTACCATATAACATACACTCTACCATATAACACACACTCTACCATATAACACACAGTCTACCATATAACATACATTTTTACCATATAACATACACTCTACCATATAACATACATTTTTACCATATAACATACACTCTACCATATAACACACACTCTACCATATAACACACAGTCTACCATATAACATACATTTTTACCATATAACATACACTCTACCATATAACACACACTCTACCATATAACATACACTCTACCATATAACACACACTCTACCATATAACATACACTCTACCATATAACACACACTCTACCATATAACACACACTCTACCATACAACATACATTTTACCATATAATTTACACTTCATCATATAACACACACTCTACCATATAACATACACTCTACCATATAACACACACTCTACCATATAACACACACTCTACCATATAACATACACTCTACCATATAACACACACTCTACCATATAACATACACTCTACCATAATAAACACACATTAACTTATAATATACACTCTACCATATATCATGCACTCTACCATATTACACACACTCTACCATATATCATGCACTCTACCATATAACACACACTCTACCATAATAAACACACATTACCATATAACATACACTTTACCATATAACATACACTTTACCATATAACACACACTCTACCATATAACATACACTCTACCATATAACACACACTCTACCATATAACACACACTCTACCATATAACATACACTCTACCATATAACACACACTCTACCATATAACACACACTCTACCATATAACATACACTCTACCATATAACACACACTCTACCATATAACATACACTCTACCATATAACATACACTCTACCATAATAAACACACATTAACTTATAATATACACTCTACCATATATCATGCACTCTACCATATTACACACACTCTACCATATATCATGCACTCTACCATATAACACACACTCTACCATAATAAACACACATTACCATATAACATACACTTTACCATATAACATACACTTTACCACAGAAAACACACTCTACCGTATAACACACACTTTATCAAACAATATACACTCTACCATATAACACACACTCAACCAAATAACACACACTTTACCATATAACACACACTCAACCAAATAACACACACTTTACCATATAACACACACTCAACCAAATAACATACACTCTACCATATAACACATTCTAGCGTAGAGTACACACTACCGTAGAACACACACTCTACAGTGGAAAACAGATCATCGCGCCCAACAACCTTCTCCGGCTGCCTCTGTGGTGAACACTGTGGTGACAGGATGATTCACAACTTTCTGACAAACAAAAACAAAAATACACTTTTAAAAATCGGAATTGTAATCTGTAAGACATACAGAGGGTAGCCTATGCTAAATGCAAGCAGTGACGTGACTTTCAAACTATTCCTACATAATATTACATTCTTCTGTGTGTCTGTCCTCCAAATCAAACCATATGCAGTGCAAGGCCGTTCAGGGCGGCTCAAGGCCGTTCAGGGCGGCTCAAGGCTGTTAAGGGAGGCTCAAGGCTGTTAAGGGAGGCTCAAGGCTTTTAAGGGAGGCTCAGGGCGGTTCAAGGGGGTTAAGGGAGGCTGATGGTGGTTCAGGGCAGTTCAAGGTGATTCAGGGCAGCTCAGGGGGGTCAAGGGCAGCTCAGGGAGGTTTAGGGCAGTTCAGGGCGGCTCAGGGCGGTCAGTGTTCCTGTAACAGAGAGACCGACATATGAATGAGCATTATTGTGCTTTGGAATCAGAACCATTATTTTAGTCCAGGAGTGGTGTTCATAGACTGGTCTCCATCTGCACATATTGAGTCAATAGTTTAAATGCATTTTGCTTTGTGAAAAAGTCCACTGTAAATGAGCTAATGGTTTGTCAGTATATGATGGAAAGCTGCTGTATACAATGTAGAAAGTCAAATGATGCCCCTGAACGATAATGGTGTTTGAGGTTTCAATACAAATGAGGATTCCCTGCAATAAAAGAGAAAAAGACAGAAGCCAACTGCCCCCACATGAAACAGGGAGAAGACACGGGTTTTCTCTAACACTCACAAACACACGCACAGTTGAGCAGTGTGTGCAGCCCTTGGCTAATAGCAACACGCAACGCCTCTGCAACAGTTTCCTGATGTTATCACCCTCTCCATCTCTCTCACAGAAGCTGGTGCGATGATCCACTGACACCCGCCTGTCTTCTTATCAGCCCTGCCTGAGTCTCAGCCACCATCAGATCTCTGCTCAGATAAACTGCCAACCAACTGCTTATGTTGTTTACACATGTTGTATAACTCACATCACATCTAATAAAGGAAATTGAGGCAGTAGCCTAATGTGATTCTGGAGTGGGCTGCAAGTTGTAAGAACAGCATGTTTTTGCCAGAGGGTATCACATTATCCGTTTTAGACTACACAGGTGTATATGAAAGTTAGTTTAGTGTGACTGCAGCTGAATGTCACAGAAGTCATATGTTGTCTCACACATCACTGTTGTGTAAATGGCAACAGGATATGCCATACATGTGAAAGATCATGGTATTCCCACGGTATGAACACAGTACACACACACGCACGCACACACACACACACACACGCACACACGCACGCACGCACACACACAGAGAGAGAGAGAGAGAGAGAGAGAGAGAGAGAGAGAGAGAGAGAGAGAGAGAGAGAGAGAGAGAGAGAGAGAGAGAGAGAGAAAGTAAGCCACCATGCGTCTGCCTGTGCTCTATTAGAGTAGCTAGAGGGGAGCAGCATCCTGCCCCACAGACAGAGTGTGATGCAGACCGGTCTATCACATCCAAACCTCTGTCTGAACCACAGGAAATACAGACACAGACACACAGTTGCTAACCGAATTCATTCAGACATTCAGGATTTCTTGTTTCTTGTTTTTTATGATTATTTGTGTACTTGTTTGTCATTTCTGCTGCGCTGTTAGAAGCTAGTAACACAAGCAGTTCACTGCTCCCGCTAAAATGTGTACCTGACCAATAAAAGTTGATTTGATTATTTGATTTTGACACACATCCACCCACACACACACACACACACACACACACACACACACACACACACACACACACACACAGGTAATTAAACATGGCAGGCCTAAATGACTTAGTAACTGTGTAAAGCAAATGCTCTGCCAAAACCTCCCTGCAAACAGACATAGAGTAAGCAATTAACATTATTTGCAGCCGCAAAGACAGAAACAACTATCATGAAGAAGAGGTGCTTTGATACAACATGCAAAATTGCAGTAACGTTTCCTCTGTTGTGAGTTTGGTGGAGAGCTGCTGGGTTGATAGTAGACGGTGTTCTGGTCTGGCTTAGGTCTGTTCTGGTCTGGGCTGGGCCCGGCCTGGTTGGGGGATTTATGCTGGGTGTTTGGAGTGTTTAAGGTCTCTGGGTTTCTGGTGGTTTTTGAGAGGCTCCAGTGTTTATCGACTGTGAGAGATGGAAACCCCACAAAAGGGAGCTCTACCCACTCAGTGCCCATCAATCACCGTTGCCACCAGTGAGGAGAAGCCTATGCTGACACACACAACCATTTGGTCTCCCACGTAAAGCTGAAGTGTTGCCATGAGCCCAGTAGTATGATACCACACGGTGTGTAACGATCCTCTTCATCTGAGGAACAGGAATATGAAAGATCGGACCAAACTGCAGCGTGGTTCGTGTCCATGTTAAATTATTTACAAAACTAAAATCGAAATAGTCCTTTCAGGTGACACAACACAAAACAGGAAACAACTACCCACAAACACAGGTGGGAACAGGCTACCTAAGTATGGTTCTCAATCAGAGACAACGATAGACAGCTGCCTCTGATAGGGAAACATACCAGGCCAAACTCAGAAATGCAAAACACAGAACAAAAACGTAGAATGCCCACCCCAACTCACGCTCTGACTAAACCAAAATAGAGACATAAAAAGGAACTAAGGTCAGGACGTGACAGTACCCCCTCCCCCCCAAAGGTGCGGACTCCGGCCGCAAAACCTGAGCCTATAGGGGAGGGTCTGGGTGGGCATTTCACCGCGGTGGCGGCTCTGATGCAGGATGTAGACCCCACTCCACCTTAGTCATGCCCTACCTCTGGAGTGGCAACCCTCGCCGCCGACCCCGGACCGGGGACCCTTACAGCGGGCCCCGAATAGGGGGGAGACACTGGCAGTGCCGGACAGGCGGGAGACTCCGGTCGCTCCGGAGTGAAGGGCGACTCCGGCGGCTCCGGTGTGAAGGGCAACTCCGGCGGCTCCGGTGTGAAGGGCAACTCCGGCGGGTCCGGAGTCAAGGGCGACTCTGGCGGCTCCGGAGTGAAGGGCAACTCTGGCGGCCCCAGACTGATGAGCGGCTCTGGCGGCTCAGCATAGACGGGCGGCTCTGGCAGCTCCGGATAGACGGGCGGCTCCGGACAGACGGGCGGTTCTGGCAGCTCCGGACAGACGGGCGGCTCTGGCAGCTCCGGACAGACGGGCTGCTCTGGCAGCTCCGGATAGAGGGGCGGCTCCGGACAGACGGGCAGTTCTGGCAGCTCCGGACAGACGGGCGGCTCTGGCAGCTCCGGACAGGCGGGCGGCTCTGGCAGCTCCGGACAGGCGGGCAGCTCAGGCAGCGCCGGACAGGCGGGAGAACCTGGAGGGAGGAGACAGAGAGACAGCCTGGTGCGTGGGGCTGCTACAGGACCCACCAGGCTGAGGAGACCTACAGGAGGCCTGGTGCGTGGAGGAGGCACCGGATAGACTGGGCTGTGGGGGAGATCTGGAGCTCTGGTGCGCAGCCTTGGCACCACTCCTCCAGGCTGGATGAACACTTTAGCCCGGACCCTCCAGAGTGCAGGCACAGGTTGAACCGAGCTGTGGGCGAGCACTGGAGATCTGGTGCATACCACTCTCACCTCTCCCTTAGGCTCACGGGCAGAGCGCAGGCATAGGGCGACCTGCACCCTTCCAGTGCTCCGGAGACACAGCACGCAGAGCCGGCGCAGGATACCCGGGGCCGAAACGGCGTACCGGAGACCAAACACGTTGAGTTGGCACAATACGCCCTGGCTGGATGCCCACTCTCGCATGGCACTTGCTGGGGGCTGGCCTATAGCGCACCGGGCTATGAGCGCGTACTGGCGACACCGTGCACTTGACCGCATAACACGGTGCCTGACCAGTACTACGCTTCTTCCGGTAAGCCCGGGGAGTTGGCTCAGGTCTATCGCCTGACTCCGCCAATCTCCCCGTGTGCCACCCCCCAAAAAATGTTGGGCTGCCTCTCGTGCCTGTTGCGCTGCCTTACCTCATATCGCCGCCACACAGCTTTCGCTGCCTCCAGTTCTGCCTTGGGGCTGCGATATTCCCCAGCCTGTGCCCAGGGTCCCTTGCCGTCCAATATCTCCTCCCAAGTCCAGGAGTCCTGAACCCTCTGCTCCCTGTTACCATGCTGCTTGGTCCGTTTGTGGGTAGTTCTGTAACGATCCTCTTCATCTGAGGAACAGGAATATGAAAGATTGGACCAAATTGCAGCGTGGTACATGTCCATGTTATATTATTTACAACTGAACACTGACTACAAAATAACAAAAGTGAAACAACGAAAATCAAAACAGTCCTATCAGGTGACACCACACAAAACAGGAAACAACTACCCACAAACACAGGTGGGAACAGGCTACCTAAGTATGGTTCTCAATCAGAGACAATGATAGACAGCTGCCTCTGATTGGGAACCATACCAGGCCAAACACAGAAATACAAAACATAGATCAAAAACATAGAATGCCCACCCCAACTCACGCCCTGACCAAACCAAAATAGAGACATAAAAAGGAACTAAGGTCAATATGTGACACGGTGTCCTTACCATCACACTGGTGACTGGTTCACACAGAGATCTATGGCAGGAGAAAAACTAAGACCGAGCCAAAACCAATCAAAAATAATTTCAAATACATGTGAGATAGCACAACATTATACAATGACAGCATTATCTTTTTTAAAGTCACAATCCAAAGTGTAAGCATACTGCAAATGCTTTGGTGGCTCATGAGACGCAGAGAGCTTAGTGTCTCGGTTGACACATGGTGTCTGAACAAGAGGAAGAGTTAGGGGCTAGGGAGGGGGGTGTATGCACCACAGAACCAGAAAATAGTGAAGAGATCTGTCTGCTTTACCAGAACTGGGTCACAAAGAGAACAAAGAAAACACAACTAATCTTCAAAACTCTGTTTCATAATCACCACTGTAGGTAATGTACAGTTCCGTACCTATTTTCAACATGAACAGTATCACCATGGAGCCTCTAAAGTTCACCTCTGCTAAGTCTTACTGCTCCACCACAACATAAAACCTGGCTTGTCTTTGAAGAGTTTCACCTTACATCCCTACAGTACGTTCCTCTGACAGTGGTCCCTGAGAGTTACATCACTACCTGCCTGGTCTGTTGTGTAGTGCAGGCCCAGCTGCCACAGTAGAGTGTGGCGACATAGAAGCCTGCTCTGCTCTCTGTGGCCTCACCACTGTCTCCATGTCTGCTAGAGCCAATAAATAAATAATGGGCAAAGTGATCACTTCCAACATTGATATTGTATACTCGGCCACTGCACTGCCTCTGGGAGTGCCTGGCATTCAACAACAACACAACAGGCCTGCAGGCCTAGGGATTCTGCTCAGTTTAGGATGGTCTACCTTCTTCAGTAATGAGGCTTCACAAGGCCCTCAGGAAATGAACAGCACGACAAGTTGGCTGTGTTTTTATAACACTGTTACTTTAGATGTGACAGGTCTGGAATTTTCACACATGTTATCGCTCATTTACACATGGTGACACACCAACTTTCCCCTGGTGAGGGTTTTGGAGGTGCTGCTGCTGTGCAAAGTGGAGAGAGAGACAGAGAGAGTATTTCCAGAAGAGAGTTCTTGGAATGAGTGTGTATCTTAGTAGGGGTGCCTACTTTACATAAGGACATGTGAGATCATGGAAATAACTGAATCTTTTATATTATATCAGCTCTAGTGGCAAAACATTTGAGCCAGATTCGATCTTGACAGCAGGCTGTATACAAAATGTACAGAAGTATTTAATTGTAAAAGTAACATCCGCTTATTTATTTTTCATAATTACAATTGGACAGTGTACATATAGCAACAGAAGACAAGGTGTTTATAAATAGTAAGTATACTAGACCTGTCTATTCCCCAAATCCAACCAATCCAAGCCCAGGACCAAAGGCAAAAGGGCGGCTCTTATCCTTGCCTTCCTGCCTGCGTTTGATGCAATGACGGCCTCCTCAAGTCCCACGCTGCATTCCACGTTTATGGGGAACATATGGGGAAGCCTGCAATTTTTAGACCACAAAATAAGACCCTTTGCAGCTGGACGCAGGACCGCACTCAGTCCTTTTTGCCTCCCGAGCCACACCCGAAAGGCGTAGGACCACTGACAGTGATTAAACCACCACAGTTTTCTCAGCAAAACAGGAGTTATATTGAGCTTAAATACAGGGGCTTGATAAACAAGGCATGGGCAGCAGAAAAAGAATCCAAAAGGCCACAATGATCTTCTGACTATTTCCCTCATGGTCATGGGCAGTGCAAGGGAGATGCATTTCAAAACATGAAGCAGATGTTTACCCTGACAAAGAGAAAATAAAGCAAGAGGAGGACAAAGAAAAGGCCTTGAATCCATTCAGTTAAATTCTATGACTTAAATAGGCCTAGATGGACAGATCCAATTCCCTTCATTGCTCTAGAACAATAACGGTCACATGATGTACAACTACAGAAACAGAAAGAATGGGGATGATACCATATTTGTTTTTGATTGTCTGTACTTAAATGTAATGGGATTGGATTGAGTAATGCAGGAGAGTGGATGGGGAGAGTAGAGAAGGAGAGTAGAGAAGGAGAGTAGATGAGGAGAGTAGAGGAGGAGAGTAGAGGAGAGTAGATGAGAGTAGAGGAGGAGGGTAGATGAGAGTAGAGGAGGAGAGTAGATGAGAGTAGAGGAGGAGAGTAGATGAGAGTAGAGGAGGAGAGTAGAGGAGGAGAGTAGATGAGAGTAGAATATGAGAGTAGAGGAGGAGAGTAGAGGAGGAGAGTAGATGAGAGGAGAAGATGGGAGTAGAGGAGGAGAGTAGAGGAGAGTAGATGAGAGTAGAGGCGGAGAGTAGAGAAGGAGAGTAGAGGAGGAGAGTAGTGGAGGAGAGCAGATGACGAGAGTCAAGGAAGAAAGTAAGAGAGGACAGCAGATAAGGAGAACAGTGGAGGAGAGTAGTGGAGGAGAGTACAGAAGGAGAATAGTGGAGGGGAGTAGAGAAGGAAAGTAGCTGAGAAGAGTAGTGGAGAGTAGTAGAGAGTAGTGGAGGAGAATAGAGGAGGAGAATAGAAGACAGAAGAGGAGGAGAGTAGAGGAGAGTAGAGGAGGAGAGTAGAGGAGAGTAGAGGAGGAGAGTATAAGAGAGTAGAGGAGGAGAGTAGAGGAGAGTAGATGAGAGTAGAGGAGGAGAGTAGAGGAGAGTAGATGAGAGTAGAATATGAGAGTAGAGGAGGAGAGTAGAGGAGGAGAGTAGATGAGAGTAGAAGATGGGAGTAGAGGAGGAGAGTAGAGGAGAAGAGTAGAGGAGAGTAGATGAGAGTAGAGGAGGAGAGTAGAGCAGGAGAGTAGAGGAGGAGAGTAGAGGAGGAGAGTAGAAGAGAGTAGATGAGAGAAGAGGAGAAGAGAAGAGGAGGAGAGTAGAGGAAGAGAGTAGAGGAGGAGAGTAGTGGAGGAGAGTAGAGGAGGACAGTAGTGGAGGACAGTATAGGAGGAGTGTAGTGGAGGAGAGTATGGGAGGAGAGTAGTGGAGGAGAGTAGAGGAGGAGAGTAGAGGAGGAGAGTAGAGGATGAGTGTAGAGGAGGAGTATAGAAGAGGAGAGTAGATGAGGACAGTAGAGGAGGAGTGTAGTGGAGGACAGTAGAGGAGGAGTGTAGTGGAGGAGAGTATGGGAGGAGAGTAGTGGAGGAGAGTAGAGGTGGAGAGTGGAGGAGAGTAGAGGATGGTAGAGGAGAAGAGTAAAGGAGGAGAACAGATGAGAAGAGTAGAGGGTAGAGGAGGAGAGTAAAGGAGGAGAGCAGACGAGGAGAGTAGATGAGGGTAGAGGAGGAGAGTAGAGGAGGAGAGTAGAGGAGGAGTGTAGAGGAGGAGAGTAGATGAGGAGAGTAGAGGAGGAGAGTATAAGAGGAGAGTAGTGGAGGAGAGTAGAGGAGGAGAGTAGAGGAGGAGAGTATAGGAGGAGTGTAGAGGAGGAGTATAGATGAGGAGAGTAGAGGAGGAGAGTAGAGGATGAGTGTAGAGGTGGGGAATAGAGGGGGATAGAGGTGGAGAGTAGCGGAGGAGTGGATATGAGAGTAGATGAGAGTAGAAGATGAGAGTAGAGGAGGAGAGTAGAAGAGGAGATTAGAGAAGGAGAGTAGAGGAGGAGAGTAGAGGCGGAGAGTAGAAGAGAGTAGATGAGAGTAGAGGAGGAGAGTAGAGGAGGAGAGTAGAGGAGGAGAGTAGTGGAGGAGAGTAGAGGAGGAGAGTAGTGGAGGACAGTAGAGGAGGAGTGTAGTGGAGGAGAGTATGGGAGGAGAGTAGTGGAGGAGAGTAGAGGTGGAGAGTGGAGGAGAGTAGAGGATGGTAGAGGAGAAGAGTAAAGGAGGAGAACAGATGAGAAGAGTAGAGGGTAGAGGAGGAGAGTAAAGGAGGAGAGCAGACGAGGAGAGTAGATGAGGGTAGAGGAGGAGAGTAGAGGAGGAGAGTAGAGGAGGAGTGTAGAGGAGGAGAGTAGAGGAGGAGAGTAGAGGAGGAGAGTATAGTAGGGTAGAGGAGGAGAGTAGAGGAGGAGAGTAGAGGAGGAGTGTAGAGGAGGAGAGTAGATGAGGAGAGTAGAGGAGGAGAGTATAGGAGGAGAGTAGAGGAGGAGAGTAGAGGAGGAGAGTAGAGGAGGAGTGTAGAGGAGGAGTATAGAAGAGGAGAGTAGATGAGGAGAGTATAGGAGGAGAGCAGACGAGGAGAGTAGATGAGGGTAGAGGAGGAGAGTAGAGGAGGAGAGTAGAGGAGGAGTGTAGAGGAGGAGAGTAGAGGAGGAGAGTAGAGGAGGAGAGTATAGTAGGGTAGAGGAGGAGAGTAGAGGAGGAGAGTAGAGGAGGAGTGTAGAGGAGGAGAGTAGATGAGGAGAGTAGAGGAGGAGAGTATAGGAGGAGAGTAGAGGAGGAGTGTAGAAGAGGAGAGTAGATGAGGAGAGTAGAGGAGGAGAGTAGAGGATGAGTGTAGAGGTGGGGAATAGAGGGGGATAGAGGTGGAGAGTAGAGGAGGAGAGGAAGAGTAGAGGAGGAGAGTAGAGGAGGAGAGCAGAGGGTGAGAGCAGTGGAGGAGAGCAGATGACGAGAGTCAAGGAAGAAAGTAAGAGAGGACAGCAGATAAGGAGAACAGTGGAGGAGAGTAGTGGAGGAGAGTACAGGAGGAGAATAGTGGAGTGGAGTAGAGAAGGAAAGTAGCTGAGAAGAGTAGTGGAGAGTAGTGGAGAGTAGTGGAGGAGAATAGAGGAGGAGAATAGAAGACAGAAGAGGAGGAGAGTAGAGGAGAGTAGAGGAGGAGAGGAGAGTAGAGGAGGAGAGTAGAGGAGAGTAGATGAGTGTAGAGGAGGAGAGTAGAGGAGAGTAGATGAGAGTAGAAGATGAGAGTAGAGGAGGAGAGTAGATGAGAGTAGAAGATGGGAGTAGAGGAGGAGAGTAGAGGAGAGTAGATGAGAGTAGAGGAGGAGAGTAGAGAAGGAGAGTAGAGGAGGAGAGTAGAGGAGGAGAGTAGAAGAGAGTAGATGAGAGAAGAGGAGGAGAGAAGAGGAGGAGAGTAGAGGAGGAGAGTAGAGGAGGGGAGTAGTGGAGGAGAGTAGAGGAGGAGAGTAGTGGAGGACAGTAGAGGAGGAGTGTAGTGGAGGAGTGTATGGGAGGAGAGTAGTGGAGGAGAGTAGAGGTGGAGAGTGGAGGAGAGTAGAGGAAGGAAGAGGAGAAGAGTAAAGGAGGAGAACAGATGAGAAGAGTAGAGGGTAGAGGAGGAGAGTAAAGGAGGAGAGCAGACGAGGAGAGTAGATGAGGGTAGAGGAGGAGAGTAGAGGAGGAGAGTAGAGGAGGAGTGTAGAGGAGGAGAGTAGATGAGGAGAGTAGAGGAGGAGAGTATAGGAGGAGAGTAGAGGAGGAGAGTATAGGAGGAGTGTAGAGGAGGAGTATAGAAGAGGAGAGTAGATGAGGAGAGTAGAGGAGGAGAGTAGAGGATGAGTGTAGAGGTGGGGAATATAGGGGGATAGAGGTGGAGAGTAGAGGAGGAGAGGATATGAGAGTAGATGAGAGTAGAAGATGAGAGTAGAGGAGGAGAGTAGAGGAGGAAATTAGAGAAGGAGAGTAGAGGAGGAGAGTAGAGGCGCAGAGTAGAAGAGAGTAGATGAGAGTAGAGGAGGAGAGTAGAGGAGGAGAGTAGAGGAGGAGAGTAGTGGAGGAGAGTAGAGGAGGAGAGTAGTGGAGGACAGTAGAGGAGGAGTGTAGTGTAGGAGAGTATGGGAGGAGAGTAGTGGAGGAGAGTAGAGGTGGAGAGTGGAGGAGAGTAGAGGATGGTAGAGGAGAAGAGTAAAGGAGGACAACAGATGAGAAGAGTTGAGGGTAGAGGAGGAGAGAGAGGAGGAGAGAATAGGAGGAGTGTAGAGGAGGAGAGTAGATGAGGAGAGTATAGGAGGAGAGTATAGGAGGAGAGTAGAGGAGGAGTGAGAAGAGGAGAGTAGATGAGGAGAGTAGAGGAGGAGAGTAGAGGATGAGTGTAAAGAGGGGAATAGAGGGGGATAGAGGTGGGGAGAGAGAGGAGGAGAGGAGAGGAGAGTAGATGAGAGTAGAAGATGAGAGTAGAGGAGGAGAGTAGAGGCGGAGAGTAGAAGAGAGTAGATGAGAGTAGAGGAGGAGAGTAGAGGAGGAGAGTAGAGGAGGAGAGTAGTGGAGGACAGAGAGGAGGACAGTAGAGGAGGAGTGTAGTGGAAGACAGTAGAGGAGGAGTGAGGTGGAGGAGAGTATGGGAGGAGAGTGGAGGAAGAGAGAGGTGGAGAGTGGGGAGGTAGAGAGAGGATGGTAGAGAGGAGAAGAGTAAAGGAGGAGAACAGATGAGAAGAGTTGAGGGTAGAGGAGGAGAAGAAGGAGGAGAGCAGACGAGGAGAGTAGATGAGGGTAGAGGAGGAGAGTAGAGGAGGGAGAGAGATAGGAGGAGTGTAGAGGAGGAGAGTAGATGAGGAGTAGTAGAGGAGGAGAGTATAGGAGGAGAGTAGAGGAGGAGAGTATAGGAGGAGTGTAGAGGAGGAGTATAGAAGAGGAGAGTAGATGAGGAGAGTAGAGGAGGAAGAGAGAGGATGAGTGTAGAGGTGGGGAATATAGGGGGATAGAGGTGAGAGAGAGGAGGGAGAGGATATGAGAGTAGATGAGAGAAGATGAGAGTAGAGGAGGAGAGTAGAGGAGGAAATTAGAGAAGGAAGAGTAGAGGAGGAAGAGAGGCGCAGAGTAGAAGAGAGTAGATGAGAAGTAGAGGAGGAGAGTAGAGGAGGAGAGTAGAGGAGGAGAGTAGTGGAGGAGAGTAGAGGAGGAGAGTAGTGGAGGACAGAGAGGAGGAGTGTAGTGTAGGAGACAATGGGAGGAGAGTAGTGGAGGAAGAGAGAGGTGGAGAGTGGGAGGAGAGTAGAGGATGGAAGAGGAGAAGAGAGAGAAAGGAGGACAACAGATGAGAAGAGTTGAGGGTAGAGGAGGAAGAGAGAGGAGGAGAGTAGAGGAGGAAGTGTGTGTAGAGGAGGGAAGTAGATGAGGAAGAGTATAGGAGGAGAGTATAGGAGGAGAGTAGAGGAGGAGTGTAGAAGAGGAGAGTAGATGAGGAGAGTAGAGGAGGAAGAAGAGAGGATGAGTGTAGAGGTGGCAGACAGGGGATAGAGGTGGGAGAGTAGAGGAGGAGAGGAGAGGAGAGTAGATGAGAGTAGAAGATGAGAGAAGAGGAGGAAGAAGCAGCGGAGAGAGAAGAGAGTAGATGAGAGTAGAGGAGGAGAGAGAAGAGGAGGAGAGTAGAGGAGGAGAGTAGTGGAGGACAGAAGAGGAGGACAGTAGGAAGGTAGTGTAGTGGAAGACAGTAGAGGAGGAGTGTAGTGGAGGAGAGTATGGGAGGAGAGTAGTGGAGGAGAGTAGAGGTGGAGAGTGGAGGAGAGTAGAGGATGGTAACAGGAAGAAGAGTAAAGGAGGAGAACAGATGAGAAGAGTTGAGGGTAGAGGAGGAGAGAAGAAGGAGGAGTGTAGAGGATGAGAGTAGATGAGGGGTAGAGGAGGAGAGAGAGGAGGGAGAGGAGAGGAGAGTAGATGAGAGAGTAGAAGATGAGAGAGATGAGGAGAGTATAGAAGGAGAGTATAGGAGGAGAGTAGAGGAGGAGTGTAGAAGAGGAGAGTAGATGAGGAGAGTAGAGGAGGAGAGGAGAGAGATGAGAGTAGAATATGAGAGTAGAGGAGGAAGAGAGAGGAGGAGAGGAGAGGAGAGTAGATGAGAGTAGAAGATGAGAGTAGAGGAGGAGAGTAGAGGAGGAGATTAGAGCAGGAGTCAATTAAGAACAAATTCTTATTGACAATGACGGCCTATCCAACCAACCAGGCTGACGCTTGGCCAATTGTGCTCCTGCCCTATGGGGATGAACAATCAAGACCCGATTTTTGATCGTAATCGGGGACTGAAGTGAACCGCCTCTGGCTGAGATGCAGTGCCTTAGACCGCTGCCTAACTCGGGAGCCCACGCGGAAGTAGAGGAGGAGAGCAGAGGGTGAGAGCAGTGGAGGAGAGCAGATGACGAGAGTCAAGGAAGAAAGTAAGAGAGGACAGCAGATAAGGAGAACAGTGGGAGGAGAGTAGTGGAGGAGAGTACAGGAGGAGAATAGAAGACAGAAGAGGAGGAAGAGAGAGGAGAGTAGTGGAGGAGAATAGAGGAGGAGAATAGAAGACAGAAGAGGAGGAGAGAGAGGAAGAGAGGAGGAGAGTAAGAAGAGGAGAGGAAATGAAAGGAGGAAAGAAGGAGATCAGAGGAGGAGAGTAGGTGAGAGTAGGGGGTGAGTAGTGTAGAGTGGTGGAGTAGAGAGAAAAGGATGATAGGAGAATAGAGTAGAAGAGGAAATTTGATGAGGAGAGGATAGGGAGGAGGAGAGAGAGAGTAGAGTAGAGTAGAGTAGAGTAGAGTAGAGAGAGAGAGGACAGGAGAGGACAGGAGAGGACAGGAGAGGAGAGGAGATTTGATGAGGAGAGGAGAGGAGGAGAGGGAGAGTAGAGTAGAGGAGGAGAATAGAGAGAGAGAGAGAGTAGAGTAGAGTAGAGTAGAGGAGAGGAGAGGAGAGGAGAGGAGAGGAGAGGAAGAGGAGAGGAGAGGAGAGGAGAGGAGAGGAGAGGAGAGGGAGAGGAGAGGAGAGGAGAGGACATTTGATGAGGAGAGTAGAGTAGAGTAGAGTTGAGTAGAGGAGGAGAGGAGAGGAGAGGAGAAGAGCAGATGAGGAGAGTAGATGAGAGAGAGGAGAGTGAAGTAGGAGAGTCGTGGAGGAGAGTAGGAGGAGAGTAGAGGAGGAGAGTGAAGTAGGAGAGAGTTGAGGAGAGTAGAGGAGGACAGAGAGGAGAGGAGAGTAGTGGAGGAGAGCAGAGGAGGAGAGTAGTGGAGGAGAGTAGAGGAGGAGAGTAGTGGAGGAGAGTAGGAGGGAGAGAGTAGTGGGGGAGAGTAGAGGAGGAGAGTAGAGGAGGACAGAGAGGGAGGAGAGTAGTGGAGGAGAGTAGAGGGGGAGAGTAGAGGAGGAGAGTAGAAGAGGAGAGTAGAGGAGGAGTGTAGTGGAGGAGAGAGTAGAGGAGGAGAGTAGTGGAGGAGAGTAGATGAGGAGATACAAGCAGGAGAGTAGAGGAGGATAAAAAGATGGAGAGAGAGGTGGATAAAGAGGTGGAGCGTAGAGGAGGGAATAGAGGGTGGAGAGTAGAGGAGGATAATAGAGGAGGAAGAGTAGAGGAGGATAGTAGGGGAGGAAAGAAGAAGAGGATAATAGAGGTGGAGAGTAGAGTAGGAGAGTAGAGGAGGAGAGTAGTGGAGGATAGTAGAGGAGGAGAGTAGTGGAGGACAGTCGAGGAGGAGTGTAGTGGAGGAAGAGTATAAGAGGAGAGTAGTGGAGGAGAGTAGAGGTGGAGAGTGGGGAGAGAGAGGATGGTAGAGGAAGAAGAGTAAAGGAGGAGAACAGATGAGAAGAGAGAGGGTAGAGGAGAAGAGTAAAGGAGGAGAGCAGACGAGGAGAGTAGATGAGGGTAGGGAGGAAGAGAAGAGGAGGAGAGAGAGGAGGAGTGTAGAGGAGGAGAGTAGAGGAGGAGAGTAGAGGAGGAAGAGAGAGGAGGTAGAGTATAGGAGGAGTGTAGAGGAGGAGTGTAGAAGAGGAGAGTATTTGAGGAGAGAGAGGAGAGGATGTGTGTACAGGTGGGGAATAGAGGGGGATAGAGGTGGGAGAGAGAGGAGGAGAGGAGAGGAGAGTAGATGAGAGTAGAAGATGAGAGTAGAGGAGGAAGAGAGAGGAGATTAGAGAAGGAGAGTAGAGGAGGAGAGTAGAGGAGAGTAGAAGAGAGTAGATGAGAGTAGAGGAGGAGAGAAGAGGAGGAGAGTAGAGGAGGAGAGTGGTGGAGGAGAGAGAGGAAGAGAGTAGTGGAGGACAGTAGAGGAGGAGTGTAGTGGAGGAGAGTATGGGAGGAGAGTAGTGGAGGAAGAGAGAGGTGGAGAGTGGAGGAGAGTAGAGGATGTTAGAGGAGAAGAGTAAAGGAGGAGAACAGATGAGAAGAGTAGAGGGAGAGGGAGGAGAGAAAGGAGGAGAGCAGACGAGGAGAGAGATGAGGGGTAGAGGAGGATAATAGAGGTGGGGAGTAGAGGAGGAATAGAGGAGGAGAGTAGAGGAAGACAGAGGTGGGGAGAGAGGAGGAGATTAGAGGAGGAGAGTAGAGGAGGAGATTAGAGGAGGAGAGTAGAGGAGGACAATAGAGGTGGAGAGTAGAGGAGGAGATTAGAGGTGGAGAGTAGAGGAGGAGATTAGAGGAGGAGAGTAGAGGAGGATAATAGGAGGAGAGTAGAGAGGAGGAGAGCAAAGGTGGAGAGTAGAGGAGGAGATTAGAGGAGAGTAGAGGAGGAGATTAGAGAGGGGAGTTGAGGATGAGACAGAGGTGGGGAGTAGAGGAGGATAATAGAGGAGGAGAGTATGATAATAGAGGTGGAGAGTAGAGGAGGATAATAGAGGGTGACTCTCCACCTCTATTATCCTCCTCTACTCTCCACCTAGAGGAGGAGATTAGAGGTGGAGAGTAGAGGAGGATAATAGAGGAGGAAAGTAGAGGAGGATAAAGATATGTTGAGTAGAGGAGGATAATAGAGGAGGAGATTAGAGGAGGAGATTAGAGGAGGAGAAGAGGAGGATAGAATAGGAGGAAGAGAGGAGGATAAAAATATGTTGAGTAGAGGAGGATAATAGAGGAGGAGAGTCGAGGAGGATAGAGAGGAAGTATAATAGAGGAGGAAGTAGAGGAAGGACAGAGGTGGATAGCAGAGGAGGATAAAGATATGTTGAGTAGAGGAGGAATAGAGGAGGAGATTAGAGGAGGAGATTAGAGGAGGAGAGAGAGGAGGATAATACAGGTGGAGAGTAGAGGAGGAGATTAGAGGTGGAGAGTAGAGGAGGATAATAGAGGAGGAAAGAGAGGAGGATAAAGATATGTTGAGTAGAGGAGGATAGAGAGGAGGAGAGTAGAGGAGGATAGTAGAGGAGTATAATAGAGGAGGAAAGAAGAGGAGGATAATAGGTGGATAGCAGAGGAGGATAAAGATATGTTGAGTAGAGGAGGATAATAGAGGAGGAGATTAGAGGAGGAGATTAGAGGAGGAGAGAGAGAGGAGGAGATAGGTGGAGAGTAGAGGAGGAGATTAGAGGAGGAGAGAGAGGAGGAGATTAGAGGAGGAAGAGTAGAGGAGGATAATAGAGGTGGGGAGTAGAGGAGGAGAGAGAGGAGGAGATTAGAGGAGGGAGAGTAGAGGAGATTAGAGGAGGAGAAGAGGGAGGATAATAGAGGGTGGAGAGAGAGGAGGAGATAGAGGTGGAGAGAGGAGGAGATTACAGGTGGAGAAGAGGAGGATAATAGAGGAGGAAAGTAGAGGAGGATAAAAGATATGTTGAGTAGAGGAGGATAATAGAGGAGGAAGAGAGAGGAGTATAATAGAGGAGGAAAGTAGAGGAGGATAATAGAGGTGGATAGCAGAGGAGGATAAAGATATGTTGAGTAGAGGAGGAGAGAGAGGAGGAGATTAGAGGAGATTAGAGGAGGAGAGAGAGGAGGATAATAGAGGTGGAGAGTAGAAGAGGAGATTAGAGGCTGAAGAGTAGAGGAGGATAGAATAGGAGGAAAGTAGAGGAGGGTATAAGAATATGTTGAGTAGAGGAGGATAATAGAGGAGGAGAGAATAGGTAGGAGAGCAGAGGTGGATAGAATAGGTAGGAGAGGTAGAGGTGCAGAGTAAAGGAGGAAAATAGAGGAGGAGAGTAGAGGAGGACAATAGAGGAGGAAGAGAGAGGAGGAAATAGAGGTGGAGAGTGGAGGAGGAGAGAAGAGGTGGAAGAGAGGAGGAGAGAGAGAGGCTGGAGAGAGAGGAGGAGATTAGAGGAGGAGAGAGAGGAGGAGATTAGAGGAGGAGAGAAGAGGAGGATAAGATAGGTGGGGAGTAGAGGAGGAGAGTAGAGGAGGAGATTAGAGGAGGAGAGTAGAGGAGGAGATTAGAGGAGGAGAGTAGAGGAGGATAGGTGGGAGAGTAGGAGGAGAGACAGGTGGAGAGTAGAGGAGGAGATTAGAGGTGGAGAGAAGAGGAGGATAATAGAGGAGGGGAGTAGAGGAGGATAAAGATATGTTGAGTAGAGGAGGATAGAGAGGAGGAGAGTAGAGGAGTATAGAGGAGGAAGAGAGGAGGATAATAGAGGTGGGATAGCAGAGGAGGATAAAGATATGTTGAGTAGAGGAGGAGAGGAGGAGATTAGAGGAGGAGATTAGAGGAGGAGAGTAGAGGAGGATAATAGAGGTGGAGAGAGAGGAGGAGATTAGAGGTGGAGAGTAGAGGAGGAGGAGGAAAGTAGAGGAGGATAAGATATGTTGAGTAGAGGAGGAGAGAGAGGAGGGAGAGAGAGGAGGATAATAGAGGTGGATAGGAGGAGAGTAGAGGAGGAGAGACAGAGGTGGATAGAGAGGTAGGAGAGTAGAGGGTGCAGAGTAAAGGAGGAAAATAGAGAGGAGAGTAGAGGAGGATAATAGAGGAGGAAGAGAAGAGGAGTATAATAGAGGAGGAAAGAGAGGAGGATAATAGAGGTGGAAAGTAGAGGAGGATAGTAGAGGAGGAGAGTAGAGGAGGATAATAGAGGGTGGAATAGAAGAGGTAGGTAGAGAGAGGTGCAGAGTAAAGGAGGAAAATAGAGGAGGAGAAGTAGAGGAGGAGAGAGAGGATGGAGGAGAGTAGAGGAGGAGAGTAGAGGAGGATAATAGAGGTGGAGAGTGGAGGAGGAGAGTAGAGGAGGAGTTGGATGAGGAGGGAGAGGATGAGAGGAGAGGAGGAGAGTGGAGGAGGATGAGATTAGAGGAGGAGAGTGGAGCAGGAGAGTGGAGGAGGGGAGTGGAACAGGGGAGTGGAGGAGGATAGTAGAGGAAGAGAGTGGAGGAGGAGTGTGGAGGATGAGAGGAGAGAAGGAGAGCAGAGGAAGATAATAGAGGTGCAGAGTTGGGGAGGATAATAGAGGTGGAGAGTTGGGGGGGAGAATAGTGGAGGATAGTAGAGGAGGATAATAGAAGTGGAGAGTTGGGGAGGATAATAGAGGTGGAGAGTAGAGGAGGATAATAGAGGTGGGGAGTAGAGGAGGATAATAGAGGTGGAGAGTAGAGGAGGATAATAGAGGAGGAGATTAGAGGAGGGGAGTAGAGGAGGATAAAAGAGGTGGAGAGTGGAGGATGATAATAGAGGTGTAGAGTAGAGGAGGAGAGTAGAGTAGGATAATAGAGGTGGAGTGTAGAGGAGGAGAGTAGTGGAGGATAATAGAGGTGGAGAGTAGAGTAGGATAATAGAGGTGGAGTGTAGAGGAGGAGAGTAGTGGAGGATAATAGAGGTGGAGAGCGGATGAGGATAATAGAGGTGGAGAGTAGAGGAGGAGAGTAGAGGAGCATAATAGAGGTGGAGAGTGGCTGAGGATAATTGAGGTGGAGAGTAGAGGAGGAGATTAGAGGAGGAGAGTAGAGGAGGATAATAGAGGTGGAGAATGGAGGAGGATAATAGAGGTGGAGAGTAGAGGAGGATAATAGAGGTGGAGAGTGGAGGAGGAGAGTAGATGAGGATAATAGAGGTGAAGAGTGGAGGAGGATAATAGAGGTGGAGAGTAGAGGAGGAGAGTAGAGGAGGAGAGTAGAGGAGGATAATAGAGGTGGAGAGTGGAGGAGGGTAATAGTTGTGGAGAGTAGAGGAGGAGAGTAGAGGAGGAGAGTAGAGGAGGATATAGAGGAGGAGTGTGGAGGAGGATGATAGAGGTGGAGAGTAGAGGAGGAGAGTAGAGGAGTATAATAGAGGTGGAGAGTAAAGGAGGATAATAGAGGAGGATAATAGAGGTGGAGAGTAGAAGAGGAGAGTAGAGGAGTATTATAGAGGTGGAGAGTAAAGGAGGATAATAGAGGAGGATAATAGAGGTGGAGAGTAGAAGAGGAGAGTAGAGGAGTATAATAGAGGTGGAGAGTAGAGGTGGATAATAGAGGAGGATAATAGAGGTGGAGAGTAGAAGAGGAGAGTAGAGGAGGTGAATAGAGGAGGATACATAAGGAGGAGAGTAGAGGAGGAGAGTAGATGAGGAGTGTCTTGGAGGAGAGTAGAGTAGGATTGTAAAGGAGGATTGTCTTGGAGGAGAGTAGGGGAGGAGTGTAGAGGAGGAGAGTAGAGGTGATTAGAGTAGGAGAGTAAAGGAGTAGTATATCAATCTAGACTGTAACTGGAAGTGGCACCACAACTCTGTGTTCTGGGCTGAGTAGAGGAGGAGAGTGGATGAGGAGATTAGAGGAGAAGAGTAGAGGAGGAGAGGAGAGAGGAGAGGAGAGGAGGAGATTAGATTAGGAGGGTATTGGAGGAGAGAAGAGGAGTGTAGAGGAGAGGAGAGGAGAGGAGAGGAGAGGAGAGGAGAGGAGAGGAGAGGAGGATTGTAGAGGAGGAGAGGAGAGGAGGAGACTATTGGAGGAGAGTAGAGGAGAAAGTGTAGAGGAGGAGAGGAGAGGAGGAGACTTTTGCAGGAGAGTAGAGGAGTAGAGGTCAGGAGGGTAGTGTAGGAGGAGATTAGAGTAGGTTAGTAGACGAGAAGAGGAAAGGATTAGAGTGGAGGAGGGTGGAGGGGGAAGAGTGGTGGAGGAGGGTAGAAGAGGAGGAGAGTGGAGGAGGATAATAGAGGTGGAGAGTAGCGGAGGAGAGTAGAGGAGGATAATAGAGGAGGAGAGTAGAGTGGTTGAGTAGAGGAGGATAATAGAGGTGGAGAGTAGAGGAGGATAATACAGGTGGAGAGTAGAGGAGGAGAGTGGAGAAGGATAATATAGGTGGAGAGTAGAGGAGGAGAATAGAGGAGGTGAATAGAGGAGAATAATAGAGGTGGGGAATAGAGGAGGATAATAGAGGTGGAGAGTAGAGGAGGATAATAGAGGTGGGGAGTAGAGGAGGAGAGAGAGGAGGATAATAGAGGTGGAGAGTAGAGGAGGATAATAGAGGTGGGGAGTAGAGGAGGAGAGTAGAGGAGGATAATAGAGGTGGAGAGTAGAGGAGGATAATAGAGGTGGGGAGTAGAGGAGGATAATAGAGGTGGAGAGTAGAGGAGGATAATAGAGGAGGAGAGTAGAGGAGGGGAGTAGATGAGGATAAAAGAGGTGGAGAGTGGAGGATGATAATAGAGGTGGAGAATAGAGGAGGAGAGGAGTAGAGTAGGATAATAGAGGTGGAGTGTAGAGGAGGAGAGTAGTGGAGGAGAGTAGTGGAGGATAATAGAGGTGGAGAATGGAGGAGGAGAGTAGAGGAGGATATTAGAGGAGGAGAGTAGAGGAGGATAATAGAGGTGAAGAGTGGAGGAGGATAATAGAGGTGGAGAGTAGAGGAGGAGAATGGAGGAGGATAATAGAGGTGGAGAGTAGAGGAGGATAATAGAGGTGGAGAGTGGAGGAGGTGAGTAGAGGTGGAGAGTGGAGGAGGAGAGTAGAGGAGGAGAGTGGAGGAGGATAATAGAGGTGGAGAGTAGAGGAGGAGATTAGAGGAGTATAATAGAGGTGGATAATAGAGGTGGAGAGTAGAGGAGGATAATAGAGGTGGAGAGTGGAGGAGGAGAGTAGAGGAGGATAATAGAGGTGAAGAGTGGAGGAGGATAATAGAGGTGGAGAATAGAGGAGGATAATAGAGGTGGAGAGTGGAGGAGGATAATAGAGGTGGGGAGTAGAGGAGGATAATAGAGGTGGAGAGTAGAGGAGGATAATAGAGGAGGAGTGTAGAGGAGGGGAGTAGAGGAGGATAAAAGAGGTGGAGAGTGGAGGATGATAATAGAGGTGGAGAGTAGAGGAGGAGAGTAGAGTAGGATAATAGAGGTGGAGTGTAGAGGAGGAGAGTAGTGGAGGAGAGTAGTGGAGGATAATAGAGGTGGAGAATGGAGGAGGATAATAGAGGTGGAGAGTAGAGGAGGAGAATGGAGGAGGATAATAGAGGTGGAGAGTAGAGGAGGATAATAGAGGTGAAGAGTGGAGGAGGATAATAGAGGTGGAGAGTAGAGGAGGAGAATGGAGGAGGATAATAGAGGTGGAGAGTAGAGGAGGATAATAGAGGTGGAGAGTGGAGGAGGTGAGTAGAGGTGGAGAGTGGAGGAGGATAATAGAGGTGGAGAGTAGAGGAGGAGAATGGAGGAGGATAATAGAGGTGGAGAGTAGAGGAGGATAATAGAGGTGGAGAGTGGAGGAGGAGAGTAGAGGAGGAGAATGGAGGAGGATAATAGAGGTGGAGAGTAGAGGAGGATAATAGAGGTGGAGAGTGGAGGAGGAGAGTAGAGGAGGATAATAGAGGTGAAGAGTGGAGGAGGATAATAGAGTTGGAGAATAGAGGAGGATAATAGAGGTGGAGAGTGGAGGAGGAGAGTAGAGGAGGATAATAGAGGTGGAGAATGGAGGAGGATAATAGAGGTGGAGAATAGAGGAGGATAATAGAGGTGGAGAGTGGAGGAGGAGAGTAGAGGAGGATAATAGAGGTGAAGAGTGGAGGAGGATAATAGAGGTGGAGAGTGGAGGAGGAGAGTAGAGGAGGATAATAGAGGTGGAGAGTGGAGGAGGGTAATAGTTGTGGAGAGTAGAGGAGGAGAGTAGAGGAGGAGAGTAGAGGAGGATAATAGAGGAGGAGTGTGGAGGAGGATAATAGAGGTGGGGAGTAGAGGAGGAGAGTAGAGGAGTATAATAGAGATGGAGAGTAAAGGAGGATAATAGAGGAGGATAATAGAGGTGGAGAGTAGAAGAGGAGAGTAGAGGAGTATAATAGAGGTTGAGAGTAGAGGTGGATAATAGAGGAGGAGAGTAGAGGAGGAGAGTAGATGAGGAGTGTCTTGGAGGAGAGTAGAGGAGGATTGTAAAGGAGGATTGTCTTGGAGGAGAGTAGGGGAGGAGTGTAGAGGAGGAGAGTAGAGGAGATTAGAGTAGGAGAGTAAAGGAGTAGTGTATCAATCTAGACTGTAAACTGGAAGTGGCACCACAACTCTGTGTTCTGGGCTGGTTAAAAACTCTTCACTAGAGTAACATCTCTACATATCAAACATGTCCCACTTCAACCCATGTTTTAACCAGGCTCTCTGGTACAGTAAATTATAGTTCCACTGAGAGCTGTCATCTCCTGGTCTCCTGGCGATGTGCGGGAAGCGCGGGCTGCGGAGGTGTGAACAGGGTGCTGTGAGTTGTGTGAGGTCAAGTCAGAGGCCTGTAGTGGCCCAGGAGATGGACTGATCAAAGCTTTGGGGACTGTTGTGACCTCAGCCTTTGGTCACACTCCCGATACCGTGTCTTCCCACGTCCCCACGTTGTCGCCTAACCAAAGGAAACTGCTATTTTACAGGCCAGTGTGGGCTCTGAGGCACACATACACACACACACAGACCAGAACATGGAGCACACAGTTCTGTCCAGCAATTAGCACACAAGCACGTGAGGGTCAGGAGTCACACGCTACACATACAGAAACACGTGTGAAAGGATAATAGATTTGCTAAAAGATACACAACAATATTCACAAATGCATAAAATTCCCAAGTAGCACACACATATACATGCATGCACACGCACACGCACACACACACACACACACACACACATACACATACAAACACGCACACGCACACGTGCACACACACACACACACACACACACACACACACACACACACACATACACACACGCACACGCACACGTGCACACACACACACACACACACACACACACACACACACACACACACACACACAGGTTGCCAAGGGTCACATGACTGTCCAGACAGTGGTTGTGGGTCGTGTTGTCCCATGGCCAGACATGGTTAGGATGACTGGGAGAGAGAGCGAGGAGACGGGGGACATTTGGCAGCTTGGCTGGCTAACCCACCCCCACCTACAGTATGACTCGCACATGCAGTGTCTAGTACCTCAGAGGGCAATGTCTGTCTGTCTATACTCTTAGAAAAAGGGTTGCAAAAGTTTTTGGTTCCAGGTAGAAAGCTTCAGGGTTCCATGTTGGGTTCTACCTGGAACCAAAAGGGGTTATTCAAAGGGTTCTCCTACAGTATGGGGGCAATCAGAAAAAACAAACATTTATGATCTAGGTAACACCTTTTTTTCTAAGAGTGTATTTGTCTGTCTCTCTGGTTTGCTTACATTTTTAAATGGTAAATTATAAATTATCATATGACTCTACAGAGCCCTGCCCAGAGTATGAGCTTTCTGAAAGTGTCAAAACCACAATCAGGTTAAGTCCGGTTTAGATATTTGAGGGGGGTGGGGGGAATTCACAGTCATGTTTTGCTCAAAATCATAATGCATTTTAGTAAATTATGTAGTAGTGGATCTATGTTTATACATTTTCTAAATATTTAATAAATTTGTTGATTTCTCCTTTGTCCTGTACTACAGGAAATAAATATCCCTAAATAATTATATTGTGTGACAGAAAGTAGAAAAGAATAGTGAAAGGGATAGTGTGAGAGAGAAATACTAATACCTGAGAGGAAAGGAGAGGAGAGGAGAGGAGAGGAGAGGAGAGGAGAGGAGAGGAGAGGAGAGGAGAGGAGAGGAGAGGAGAGGAGAGGAGAGGAGAGGAGAGGAGAGGAGAGGAGAGGAGAGGAGAGGAGAGGAGAGGAGACAATAACAACAAGGAGAGGGTAAACTGAAGTGCTGGAACTGCCTCTTCTAATGAGGCTAAGATTAGGATCCTATCAAGTGGTAAGTGAGGGTGGAGGGTTGGTTTTGTAGGCCCAAAACCACCAGTTCTTACAAACACAGATGTGCAGTGAGTCAGACATATATACAGAAACACACAGTCTCTCTCTGAAGGAGCTCAGAGACAGAACCCTCTCTGCTTTGCTCTGCTTCTTTCCTCTCTCCTTGCGGCAGCAAACCCCACTCATCTCCCTACACTATACAGCCCTCTCTCTCTCTCTCTTATGATCTCTGCCTCTCGCTAACGCTTTCTTATTTCTGTTTCTCTTAATGTGTGTTTAATGTTTTTCTGGTTGTTCACATTGGGTTTCGGCACCCTCTGATAAAGTGGCGTAGGCTGCTGCCTGGTTTGAACTTAAAAGAAAGTAGAACATTCCAAACTTGGCCAATCTTTGACCAATCAAAAGACAGAGAGAAATGATAGAGGGAAAGAGAGAGCTGTGGAAAGTAAAAGCAAAGAGGAAAAAAAGAAGCTACACAGAGTAAGAACGAAAATAAGAGAGAGAGGAGGGGAGGAGAGGCCCTGTGACCTCACGTGACATGTGACGCGGGCTCCACCACTCAAGGAGGGGAGCTGGAGGATGGCGAGGATACAGAGAGAGCTGTGGCTTTAGCCGGCGCTAGTAAACACTGACGCTCCAGTCAGGTCACCACCGTGGGACACCACGTCTCCTGACAGAGAGAGAGAACCTAGGTAACCTCAGAGCCACTGCCCACTGACGGACCGGACCAGCACCACACCACACCTCCCTGCCACCCTACCCCAAGCCGCTAACAGGACGTTCAGATCTGATACAGCAACGGTGAGTCCACTGGAAGGCCAGAGTCCTGGAGGGGGACGGTACCACTGCACCTCAGTATAGCCACACTCTCCCTCACTCTCCCAGACTATCATTCTCTCTCTCACTCTCACTCTCCCTCACCTTATCATTCTCTCTCCCTCTCTCTCTCTCTCACTCTCCCTCACCTTATCATTCTCTCTCCCTCTCTCTCTCTCTCACTCTCTCTCTCACTCTCCCTCACCTTATCATTCTCTCTCCCTCTCTCTCTCTCACTCTCTCCCTCTCACTCTCCCTCACCTTATCACTCTCTCTTCCTCTCTCTCTTTCTTAATGCCTTATACCCCTGGTGCAGCAAACATATGCTGCTCTCTTTGCAGGCTTGTGGCTAGGGATTCCTGCGGTAGTCACAAACCCCAAATTCTTGGTAGCAAACGGGCTCTGAGTTCCAGGATCTGTCCTCTCTTGCTCTCCTCTCTCTCACTCTTTCATTCTCTCTTTCAACCCCTGTGTCTCTCCAGGGTTGATCATTATCAACTGTAGAGGGCTGGCGACGACTCTGGCACCACTTCAGGCACGAGGACATGGCTTCTAACAGCATCTTTGATTCCTTCGGCAACTACGGCCCCACTCTACTGAGAGGTAAGAACTCTTTCCTTCTCTCTATTCTCTCTCTCTCTCTCTCCTCTGTCACGTCTGTGGCTTGAGGTGTCAGAGAGAGAATGATATTGGCGGCTCTGGCGGTCCCCTCGTTCCCAGTTGTTTAAAATGTCTGTTTGGCAGCAGAAGGAGTGTGAGGGTTTGTGTGTGTGTGTGTGTGTGTGTGTGTGCGTGCGTGCGTGCGTGCGTGTGCGCACGCGCGTGCGTGTGTGTGTGTGTGTGTGTGTGTGTGTGTGTGTGCGTGCGTGCGTGCGTGCATGCGTGCGTGCGTGCGTGCGTGTGTGTGTGTGTGTGTGTGTGTGTGTGTGTGTGTGCGAGTTTACTTCCAAAACAAAAAGGGACAGCAACACCTCTGAAAGAGAAACTTTATTTTGGTGTTTGAGTAGACCCTCTGTGGTATCCTTCCACCACACGAATGTCCTTAACGTTCCTATTTAATGGGATGAAAGGAGGCACGGGTCAGTACAGTAGCTGAGGCCGTTAGACAGGGTTGTTACAGCTTTGGGCCTCAGTGCTGTGTTTTATGTAGTCTTGATGGTGCACACCGTAATGGGCTTCTTACCACAGGCATCAAGTGAGAGATGTTCTAGCTCTCTGGGAGAGTAAGAGGAAGACTGACCGGCCTTTACTGGAACACAGCAATACAATAAAACAGAAAGAGAAGAAACATTGGTCTGTCTCCTACACTACTTACAAGAGGTACTCTTGGCCTGTGTGGTGAGGTGAGTGCATTACACTCATGCTGAAGACTGCTCTTAATGAAGGAGCCATTTGTTTCCATGGTTACCTCAATCCAGCAGCCCTTACTTGGAAGTACATCCTACCTTGACTTCAAGTTAAGAGAGAATTGTTCAGCTGTTATAATAAAACAATAAATTATAAGATTATTTGATAATAATGTAGTAAAATTATATTACATGTAGTGATAGATGATTCAATTAGGTTTTTAAGTGAGTGTTGTTGTGAGAGAACCTCAGCCAACACCTTGCACAGTTATTTCAAACACTCTCAACCTTTAGATTTAGACAAGTCAGATATTCTGCTATGACAACCATACACTCCCTTACTTGCACTCCCCTACATACACTACCCTAAATACACTCCCCTACATACACTCCCCTACATACACTCCCTTACTTGCACTCCCCTATTTGCATTCCCCTACATACACTCCCCTACATACACTCCCCTACGTGTATATTTGGACAGTGAAGCTAAAACTTTTAATTTGGTTCTATACTTCAGCATTTTAGATTTGAGATCAAATACTTTATATGAGGCAACAGTACAGAATGTCACCTTTTATTTCAGGATGTTTTAATACAACACTGTTTTACCATTTAGAAAGCACTTTGTGAATCTACTCCCTCCATTTGAAGGTGTCATAAGTATTGGGACAAATTCACTTATAGTGTATTACATTTAGTCAGAAGTTCAGTATTTGGTTGCACATTCCTAGCACGCAAAGTCTCTCACCATTACCAATAACAATGGAAGTTAGGGTTTTCTTGGGAGCATGGTAATTATGCATCTGTAACTTTCTCACTCATTATTATTCACGATTTATTCATGATTATCCATAATAATGGTAGCATTCACGTCAATGTAAAAGTATTCAGAAACATATTCTATTATTATTTACAATAAAAGTGACTCCAAAATGACATAATACATTATTTCCCATTAATTTCTATTGGGCACAAGATAAACTAAAACACAACCAAACAAACTGAAATTGCATCCAACAATTTTGTAAAGTCACAAGCTTAACCTTCATTGCATGCTAGGACAGGACAAAATGCACTGTACATTAATGCACTGTAAGTGAATTTGTCTAAATACTTATGACACTTTCAAATGGGGGGATGAGATACATAAAGTGCTTTCATTTCTAAACGGTAAAAAAACAGGTATAAAAATACCCTCAAATAAAAGGTGACATTCTGTACTGTCGCCTCACATAGAACTCTGCTCTACAATCCAAAATGCTTGAGTATAGAGCCAAATTAAAAGTTTTAGCTTCACTGTCCAAATAAATACAGTTGAAGTCGGAAGTTTACATACACTTAGGTTGGAGTCATTAAAACTCGTTTTTCAACCACTCCACAAATTTCTTGTTAACAAACTATAGTTTTGGCAAGTCGGTGCATGACACAAGGAATTTTGCCAACAATTGTTTACAGACAGATTATTTTACTTATAATTCACTGTATCACAATTCCAGTGGATCAGAAGTTTACATACACAAAGTTGAACATTCCATGGCTTTAGAAGCTTCTGATAGGCTAATTGACATCATTTGAGTCAATTGGAGGTGTACCTGTGGATATATTTCAAGGCCTACCTTTAAACGCAGTGCCTCTTTGCTTGACATCATGGGAAAATCAAAAGAAATCAGCCAAGACCTCAGAAAAACATTGTAGACCTCCACAGGTCTGGGTCATCCTTGGGAGCAATTTCCAAACACCTGAAGGTACCAAGTTAATCTGTACAAACAATAGTACGCAAGTATAAACACCATGGGACCACGCAGCCGCCATACCGCTCAGGAAGGAGATGTGTTCTGTATCCTAGAGATGAACGTAATTTGGAGCGAATAGTGCAAATCAATCCCAGAACAACAGCAAAGGACCTTGTGAAGATGCTGGAGGAAACAGGTACAAAAGTATCTATATCCACAGTAAAACGAGTCCTGTATCGACATAACCTGAAAGGCCACTCAGCAAGGAAGAAGCAACTGCTCCAAAACCTCCATAAAAAAGACAGACTATGGTTTGTAACTGCACATGGGGACAAAGATCATTGTTATGTTTGGAGGATAAAGAGGGATGCTTGCAAGCCAGAGAACACCATCCCATTTGTGAAGCACGGGGGTGGCAGCATCATGTTGTGGGGGTTCTTTGCTGCAGGAGGGACTGGTGCACTTCACAAAATAGATGGCATCATGAGGGAGGAAAATTATGTGGATATAGTGAATCAACATCTCAAGACATCAGTCAGGAAGTTAAAGCTTGGTCGCAAATGGGTCTTCCAAATGGATAATAACCCAAGCGTACTTCCAAAATTGTGGCAAAATGGCATAAGGACAACAAAGTCACGGTATTGGAGTGTCCATCAAAAAGCCCTGACCTCAATCCTATAGAAAATTTGTGGGCAGAACTGAAAAAGCGTGTGTGAGCAAGGAGGCCTACAAACCTGACTCAGTTACACCAGCTCTGTCAGGAGGAATGAGCCAAAATTCACCCAACTTATGGTGCGAAGCTTGTGAAAGGCTACCCGAAATGTTTGACCCAAGTTGAACAATTTAAAGGCAATGCTACCAAATACTAATTGAGTGTAACTTCTTACCCACTGGGAATGTGATGAAAGAAATAAAATTTGAAAGAAATAATTCTCTCTACTAGTATTCTGACATTTCACATTCGTAATATAAAGTGGTGATCCTAACTGACCTAAGACAGGGATTTTTAAATGTTTAAATGTTAAATGTTAGGCATTGTGAAAGAGTGAGTTTAAATGTATTTGGCTAAGATGTATGTAAACTTCCGACTTCAACTGTATGTAGGGGAGTGTAAGTAAGGGAGTGTAAGTGGGGGAATATAAGTAGGGGAGTGTAAGTAGGGAAATGTAAGTAGGGGAGTGTAAATAGGGGCTATGTAAGTAAGGGAGTGTAAATAGGGGCTATGTAAGTAGGGGAGTGTAAGCAGGGGAATGTAAGTAGGGGAATGTAAATATGGGCTATGTAAGTAAGGGAGTGTAAATAGGGGCTATGTAAGTAGGGGAGTGTAAATAGGGGCTATGTAAGTAGGGGAGTGTAAGCAGGGGAATGTAAGTAGGGGAATGTAAGTAGGGGAGTGTAAGTAGGGGAGTGTAAGTAGGGAGAATGTAAGTAGGGGAGTGTAAGTAGGGGCTATGTAAGTAAGGGAGTGTAAATAGGGGCTATGTAAGTAGGGGAGTGTAAATAGGGGCTATGTAAGTAGGGGAGTGTAAGCAGGGGAATGTAAGTAGGGGAATGTAAGTAGGGGAGTGTAAGCAGGGGAATGTAAGTAGGGGAGTGTAAATAGGGGCTATGTAAGTAGGGGAGTGTAAGTAGGGAGAATGTAAGTAGGGGAGTGAAAGTAGGGGCTATGTAAGCAGGGGAGTGTAAGTAGGGGCTATGTAAGCAGGGGAGTGTAAGTAGGGGAGTGTAAGTAGGGGAGTGTAAGTAGGGGCTATGTAAGTAGGGGAGTGTAAGTAGGGGCTATGTAAGCAGGGGAGTGTAAGTAGGGGAGTGTAAGTAGGGGCTATGTAAGTAGGGGAGTGTAAGTAGGGGCTATGTAAGTAGGGGAGTGTAAGTAGGGGCTATGTAAGTAGGGGAGTGTAAGTAGGAGCTATGTAAGTAGGGGAGTGTAAGTAGGGGCTATGTAAGTAGGGGAGTGTAAGTAGGGGAATGTAAGTAGGGGAGTGTAAGTAGGGGAGTGTAAGTAGGAGCTATGTAAGTAGGGGCTATGTAAGTAGGGGAGTGTAAGTAGGGGCTATGTAAGTAGGGAAGTGTAAGTAGGGGCTATGTAAGCAGGGGAGTGTAAGTAGGGGAGTGTAAGTATTACATAGTTTCCTCTCTTTCTAGCTGCTTCAAAATTTGATTCGTATTATTTTGCTATCAATCTAAAAAGTCCCTAACATGCCATTTTAACGAGAGCACGTCGCTGTGAGAGTCACTGAGCCATTAATCTGAGGAGGTCTGGGAGATTGGTTCCCACTGTTTCTGCTACAACAAAAAATGGCAAAAAAATCTCCACTTTATTGATGCCTGGTTGTTGTGTTAATTAGAGACAGCCACAGGAGAAGTACTACCAGCTCCTAATTGTTTGCAGAATATATCTTAACATTTCTGGAGCCCCGGTTCCCCCGCTACCCACACAAACTCACACACACACACACACACACATACACACATACACTCCCATCTGCCGCTCATATGAAAACAAGCCTCTGATATCCCAACTGGAACCACAGTACAGTGAGCAGAGTGACAGAGGATGGTGTTCTAGTGTTCTCACAGCTCAGACAGCTACTCAGTCATTTATAGTTTCCTCTTGACAAAGCCGCATCTCTGCACCATATCTTTCTCTCTCTCTCCTTCGTCCTCTTTCTCTGCATCACTAAGTATGCCTCTCTCTCTTATTCCTCCTCTCTCTCTCCATCCCTCTCATCTCTTCATTGTTGATTATCATGCAGTCGTGAGGTTGTAGTTGTTGGTTGATTATCCTCCATTCAAGTATTAGCATGTTACTCTCTAATGTCTGAATAAGATCTGACTTGGGATCAGATCTCATACTTAGTAGGGTTCTTTTGTAATGCGATTCGGATGCTTGATTTAGTTTTTCAGCAGTATTACTGTAGCGAGAAGGGAAACTGATGTGCATGCGAAAGATAGACTGGAAACAAAGAGAACATTTAAAGCTGTAATCGCCATTGGAAATCATTAGTGAATATGCAATATCCTTTTACAATTCGTTCAGTCTAGAAAATGAAACCAAACTGTAACAGAACAAAGGCCAAAAGTCATTAAATCCTCCAGTTCAATTTGAAAGCATTTCAAATAAAGACTACCTCATGTAAGCAAAATACTCTGGCGGTTAGTTTAACAACTTGCATTACACAGGCGTAGCGATTTGGCCAAGATCTTCTTTTTTCTGATTGAAATCAAACTGTAATTAGGAGGAACGGTTTAAAAAAAATCAAGGAGACTGCTTAATGTTTGTGGATAACTTCATGCTTCCAAGTCCTGACTTTAATCCTATGATACATGAATCCTAAATGGAAATGTGGCTGTACAGTGCATTCGGAAAGTATTCATACCCCTTCCCTTTTTCCATTTTTTTTTTTACGTTAAACCCTTATTCTAAAATGTATTAAATAAATGTTTTTTTTCTCATCAATCTACACACAAACCCCACAATGACAAAGCGAAAACAGGTTTTTAGACATTTTTGCAAATGCATTAAAAAAAAACTGAAATACCTTATTTACACAAGCATTCAGACCCTTTGCTATGAGACTCGAAATTGAGCTCAGGTGCATCCTGTTTCCATTGATCATCCTTGAGATGTTTCTACAACTTGATTGGAGTCCACCTGTGGTAAGTTCAATTGATTGGACATGATTTGACAAGGCACACACCAGTCTTTATAAGGTCCCACAGTTGACAGCGCATGTCAGAACAAAAACCAAGCCATGAGGTTGAAGGAATTGTCTGTAGAGCTCTGAGACACGATTGTGTCAATGCACAGATCTGGGGAAGGGTACCAAAAATGTCTGCAGCATTGAAGGTCCCCAAGAACCACAAAGACTCTACCTAGAGCTGGCCGCCCATCCAAGCCTAGCAATCGGGGGAGAAGGGCCTTGGTCACCTTTCCACAGAAGTGACCAAGAACCCGATGGTCACTCTGACAGAGCTCCAGAGTTCCTCTGTGGAGATGGAAGAACCTTCCAGAAGGACAACCATCTCTGCAGCACTCCACCAATCAGGCCTTTATGGTAGAGTGGCCAGACGGAAGCCACTCCTCAGTAAAAGGCACATGACAGCTCGCTTGGAGTTTGCCAAAAGGTACCCAAAGGACTCTCAGACCATGAGTTGAGTTGAGTTGAGTTTATTTTTATTTTTACAGGGACAGTGCACATTAATCAACATTTCAGTAAAAGTGCCAGTTTTAGCCACCCAGCTCATTTTCAACCGCAGTCCCTGGGCAGGTTATTCGAAATAATTACAATAACAATACAGACAATCAATGAGCAGTGAGCACAGTCAGAGCAACATAGGACAAGCAAGACGTAACATGCAGACAGAACAACATAGCACAAAAAGCAACAAGAAAAAATCCATAAAAGCAACAGTGTTTCCACACCTCACAAGCTACAGACAACAGACAACATGGAAAGCGGCAATACACAACTAGGGATTATGGCCTTTAGCCATGTTCATTTTTTTTGTGAAAGTGTGATCGGTGGTGCAGTTGTGTGTGTCTGATGGCAGTGTATTCCAAACATGGGAAGCTCTCATAGAGAAATCAGATTGACTAAAGGTGCTTTTCCTTAAGGGAACTATACCATGAGAAACGAGAGAAACAAGAGTCATTGGTACGAAACCTGACACCATCCCTACGGTGGGGGGTGGCAGCATCATGCTGTGGAGATGTTTTCCAGCGGCAGGGACTGGGAGACTAGTCAGGATCGAGGGAAAGATGAACGGAGCAAAGTACAAAGAGATCCTTGATGGAAAAGCTGCTTCAGAACACTCAGGACTTCAGACTGAGGCGAAGGTTCACCTTCCAACAGGAACTTGGCACACTACCAAGACAATGCAGGAGTGGCTTCGGGACAAGTCTCTAAATGTCCTTGAGGGGCCCAGCCAGAGCCCGGATTTGAACCCAATCGAATGTCTCTGGAGAGACCTCAAAATAACTCTGTAGCGATGCTCCCCATCCAACCTGACAGAGCTTGAGAGGATCTGCAGAGAAGAATGGGAGAAACTCCCCAAATATAGATGTGCCAAGCTTGTACTGTTATACCCAAGAAGACTCAAGGCTGTAATCGCTGCCAAAGTTACTTCAACAAAGTACTGAGTAAAGGGTCTGAATACTTATGCAAATGTGATTAAATTTTTTTTTTTTAAATACGTTAGCAAAAATGTCTAAATACCTGGGGTATTGTGTTTAGATTGATTGAAATATTTTATCAATTTTAGGCTGTAACATGTAACAAAAAGTCAAGGGGTCTGAATACTTTCCAAATGCACTGTATACATCTTATCAGAAGTCATTAACTTTTTAACTTGGCTAGTTCAGAAAATTGTCAACATCAAAAGTTCTTCAGAATTGTTTCAATATCTATCTCTATTGATTAGCAACTCAAGAGAGATCCTGTATAGCTTACACATTGATTAATGTGTTCAGGGATGTTCTGAATATATAAATAAAAGCACGCGCAGAAACCCTGTCCACAAGCAAGTATAGAATGATATTCTTAGTTCCATCACATTAAGCAGCAGCATATCTCAAGCTGAGACGTGAACACATATGAGCATGTGATGTGCAACATCTGATGCGCTTTGCGTGAGAAAAGAATGTGCTTCACCTCAAAAACCTCACTCCTGTAGCACAGAGAAGGGGAGAGAGAAAAGAGAAAGAAAAGAGCGAAGAGAAGTGAGAGAGGGACACTGAAGCTCTTACGGTATTTATAATACTAGGTCAGTTAGTACACTATGGCTGAGTGTAAGTGTGCGAGATGGAGAGGCTCTCTAAAGGCGCTAATCTGATACAGACGAACAGCTCGTGTCGTTCTCCGATAATAACCACAATGAGGTTACACCTGCTCCTCTCTCTGATCCTCTCTCACAACAGACCTGTTATCCAGAGACACACCAAGCATCCAACCATTACTGGAGATATAACCATCTGAGGTATGCTAAATACTCACAGAACTAACATTAATAGCTTGGTATCTCAAATTCTGGAAATCTTGTCAATACGAGTAGGGAAAAAAAGCCCACACTCACTTTCTTTATTGACTTTTATTGGGTTACAAACCTTCCACTTTGGCTGTATTCAGTGTTTGAGCCAGGTGATGTACCTAGTTTACAGTGAGTCGGATTGGGCATAGGCACTGGGTCATATACTTGGTTTGGTTCCCTGACTACTTTTCCTCCTAGTTGTTTTCCTCCTAGTTGGGAAGCTTGTTTTCCCAGCAGGCCCTTTAGACAGGAGGACGTTTAGACTGTAACGCCAGTTCCTTTGTGTCAGAAAAAAGGCCCCAGTTTATTAGGGTGGGAATGGTTTTATATGTTTGGCTTGTTGCACTGTATGAATGAAAGTTCATTTCTGTGTGAGAAAAAATGTACAATGCTTCGCCACGGTAGTAGTGGGGTTATTTTGGTGGATTCTGGGAGGTGGTCTGGTTAGTTCTACAACTCGGAAATTAAAAGCTGAAGGAGTCATGACTGTTAGAATTGTGTGAGAAACTTTGGGTAAAACCCTCAAATGAATTCTTTAACATTACGGAAAATCCTCAAGATGAATTTAACGTAAGGATCAGATCTTTGATGCCAAAAACATTACAACAAAGTTATTGTGGCAGTGTCATAAGTTACTAGACAGTAGCTTACTATCAAAAGTGTAGAAATCTGCAGTGAGGAAGAATGGCCCCCGGGGAATTTATTAATCACTTAGACATGTGGTGTGTTTTTTCCTCCCTCCTAAATGAATAATATACTTAATTGGAAGCCAGTCAAAGCCTTTCTGCCGAGCGTCAGGCCTTCAAAGCCAAAACATGGAGATTGGCTGAGTGAGCTGAAATCTGTAACCAGATATTAAGAGTTTCAATATTCGAAAGCTAGGCAAATAATGAAAAACTCACAACGGCCACCGAGTAGCGGAATCCTGTCTCCAATTTAGCCGAGTATAATATCTATTTATAAAACTCTGAGGGCATATTGGATGGGAGCAACGCTCTGGACTTGATTAGTGTTGTAAACGTTTGAGGTACTTATTTACTTTTTGGACTGTCTCATCGTTTTCACTGTCTGTCAATACCCATTGATGGGAAACGCCTTCAGGGATCGCCAACAAGATGGCTTCCAGGTAGAGGAAGGGAGGAGGCGTTTGCTGATTTTGTGGTCAATCAACCCCCAAACCCCATCTCCCCTAAATTGTTTGGCTGAGCATGTTAAACTATATAATGTTGGTCAAGGTTAAAGTTGTGCTAAGTGTTAACAATAACATTTTCTGGTGGTCAACTAGCAACCACAAGGCTCCAAGTTGAACCCTTTTGGGTTCTGTGGAAAGGGTTGTACATGGAACGCAATAGGGTTCTACCTTGGACCAAATAGGGTTCTTCAAAGGGTTCTCCAATGGGGACAGCTGAAGAATATTTTTTGTTTGGACAAGTAAGTATTTTGGAAAGGCGAACAACTTATATTTCCATCAACAAACATCACTGGAGGGGTGACCAACATGTTTCTGAAATGAATCTTGAAAACAAACTACAGATAGACTTTGCATTGCATGGCATGGCTGGTGTGTACTGTGAATATGATCTGATGCTGGTTCCCGGCCAGTGGGCCATTGTGACAGACTGGATGAGGAATGAAGAAAGCTGTATGTGGAGTCTCAGCCCCTTTAGCACAGTTCATCCAGAGTTAGACTGCACGTTACGAGCAGCTCTCTGATTGTCTATGGCAGTTCTGAGGAGACTGAACGCTGTGAATGTATGCTAAATACATTACCACACCACCCTCAGACGAACAAAAAGGAGAAAATATGTATTATACCCTTCCATAATAATTACAGAATGAAATAATTGGTATGGTGAGAGACACAAATGTTCAAGTCTGTCATGATACAATGCACTGGGATGTCAGCGCAATTTATAACGTCTAGACAAGTTATTTAAACTGGGACCCTTCGATGTGGAAAATAAATATCGGAACAGGAACACTAGCAAGCAGGCAGGAAATTATTCAGACGACGACAATATGTGGATAACTGGATAATGAGATAGAAATGATCACAATATAGTTTTTTATTTGATATTTTAAAGTCTCCCATCTACTACATATGGCTGCTATATTCAGACAAATCATTTCTTTAAGTTTAATCACCTTCTCTTATGAGCTGATAATATTTCATTAGGCCCTTATGATGCTGTTGGTTAAATCCACATCATTACTATCGTGCTCTTCATGACCTCATCCCTTTCGTCTGAGAGACAGTTGAATTATGAACAAACCCAGGCTGTTAATGTTTTATTTCACTTATTATGCAGTTGTATAACATATGCCCTAAGCTACAGCTGGTTTCATGCAATGAGGCAGCTGACATTTAGGGACAAGCAACAGTCTAATACCACCAGTGATTATGGTATAGTGACCTAAGTGTGGCAATAATTAAGTTACAGGAAGATGATATAAGTACTATTAAGTCTTAATTGCCATGTCATTAAGTGTGTATTACCGTGTAATTAACTATGATTTCAACATTTCCCAAACAAGTCCCTAGTTAGAAGTGTTGGGCTAGTGAAGGAGAAATTAGATCAGAACCAACAACTAATTTAAAGGAAGTTAAAGAGTGAAAATGAAGATACTTCTTGAATATGAATTCATTATATGTAGTTTGTAAGGCTATCTTGTGAACAAGTTTAAACAAACCTAGACAATAATTGGAGTCCATATGACCTGAATTTGAAACTTCGAGAGCATGTTGTTGATTTTCAGAAGGCATGACCCCTCCCTGCATGCTTAGTGAATACCGTGAAACAGATGGTTTGAAAAACATCCTATCTGTAGCCACAACATAAAGACAAATCAGCCCATTTCGGATAGTGTATGACAACTATTGCGGCTTTTAGTTTATTTTCACATTCAGCTCATTTCAGTTGCCTATGTACAGTATGACACATCTGGTCATCTGGTTTTAATGTGGAGACATGGAGCAATTCAACAGCAAAAACAGGTCAAACTGAACGTTAAGACTGAAGCCTTTTTTCCCTTCATTACAAGAAATCTTTAATCTTGCTCAAAACATCCATCGCCCATCCCTCTTCCCAAAAGCAATAAAAAAAAAAGTTAATTACGGAGGAGGAAAAATGCAGATAATGATAGGATATAGAAGCTGTAGGCTATGAAATTGTTTTTTATACTTTTTTCTCGGTTTTTCAAAGAAATATCTCAAGTTGTTTACGTTTAGTTAATTGTCTTTGGTGCAATAAAATGCATGATTTAGGGATGTGACAACCTGCCCAAAAAAGTATAAAAAGTTATTTCAAGAGACGAACATTTCAGAAATGGGAATTTTTACTTCTTGACTTTTTGGACACAATATTAGTCATAGTGAAACTACCCTCTGTGAACTGAACCTTCTTTAATGTTCTGTACTTTAAGACTTTACGTTATGTTTGGCAGATATAAGGGATTTGGCTTTTACATTAATGTCTTCAAGCAAATGCCAGTCAATTGAGTGTTGGTGGTCATAATGTATTTTACCGGTCATTCAGCTTTACCAGTCACAGGATTTGGGGAATTTCAACTTGTATAGTATGTAGATACCATAGCGAGGCGCAGTGTTTTGTCAAATGGGTAGCTAAAAATGAACAACGTTTGTATACTGAAACTCAATACTGAAAAGGTCATTCTACAACGGGTTAGTCAAAACTAACAGTGTGTTGAGACTCTAAGCCATACTTAAAATTCAGTTTAGCACAGGTAAGCCGATGACGGAAAAATGGGAATCTTGTTTTCTGTTCCATCTGAGGAATCCCTGCTCATTCACTGTCCCATCAGCCAAGCCAGCCAATTAATTTACTGGATCTCCACTGTGAAAGGCATCTAAACATTATTCCCCTTGCTTCTAGCCTAACATTTGCAACAATGGGGGTTTGTACAAACGTTTGCTGTCTGTCTCTCGATATTTGCAACATGGATTCAATTTTGGACATCTTTTCTCAGCCAGTCGAAATCATGAATCAGCATAATTTTTATGGATATATACAAAAAATTGTCAACTAGAAAAAAGTCTTAAAAAAACTAAATGAAATGCAGCTACTTTTCTGTTATTCTAGCTGCACGGTTTGACGCAACTGTGTTAGCAGTAGTTGGCTAGCTAGCAAGCAAGAGATAAGAATGTTGCCAGCCCGCATGGCAACGGAACATTTAGAATGAACGACTGGATATAGACTGGGTCGCATCTCTGGCAACCTAACTGATAGAATGAATGGCCAGTCAGCTTGACTAGCAAACAAACTGTAGGTAGATGTGTCGGGACTAGGCTGAGGAATGAAACAGTAGCCTATGAATACATTTATCAAAATAACGTTTAAAAAAAAATGTAGTAACCCTCAAGGTTGTGCAAAACGACAAAACAACTTGGCTGTGCTGATTTACGGTACCCAGTTCAGCCTCGTACCTACAGTATGAATGCAGCACAACCGTGCTAAAAAAGTTGTTTAGCTTGCCCTCTCGTGTACAATTGCTTTATTGATAGTGAACATGACAAGAATACTAAGAATGAAAAGAATGCTACAAAAAAACTATGTAAGAAGAAGTATTTTCCCCCTATGAGACTGACCTGAGGTAACCTTGGTGTGGATCTGTACCTTCTCTCCAGCTGCTCAGTTCTGTAATCCCTCAGCAGAAAGCCCTACACGGGGGAATACCCCCCCTAGCTATGGAGCAGAAGTGGTCCCTCTATCCCTTCCCATTCTCTCTCCCTTCTCTGTCTAGTGCTAGGTCACTCCATCTGGCTCTGAAACTCTTCTCACAGACAGGACACAGACAATCACGCACATCGCACACACCCATCACACACGGACGCTGCACACACACATCACACACGCAGCCCTCTCCACACACACACATACAGACACACACATGTCCAGACAGCTGACTGTGAGTATCTCTGTGTGCTGAGTCAGAGAGAAGTACTGTACAGTGTGTCAACATGATGACCATGTCATTCTCTCCCTCTCAATCCTGTCTGTCCTCAGTGTAATAGTCAGTAAGAGGTCACAGATGGCCTCCTGTTGATTTTATAACAGTCTAGGAAAACCCACATTTGGGGTAAACGCTGACTTGTCTAAAAATACTGTGTTGTAAACCATCCTCCCTGGCCGTGGTGATGAATCATTTATCCTCACCGTCTCCCCCATACTGTCAAACACCAACACACCATCAGCTGAAAGGTAAACCACTGTGATTAAAATCCTCACAAACCAGACTCCGCTCTTCGCGGCCACACAGCCTACACTGAACCTGAATGTTACCATCAACAAGAAACCTCTTATCTTCACACCATCTCATCCACCATCCCTTTGGCATTGAGACAGGATGTAGACTACAGGGCTACCGTTGCTAACGTAACCAACCAATAACCAAGCCAACAGAAAGACTTGTGTGTTACATGTAGCTAGGGGCCAACCAACGCTCCTTTAATCAGCATCATTTCACAGCAAACAGTCAGTCAGTCAGTAGACTAGAAGCCTGTTATGGGTTTGATCAGGCTAATCACCACACAACCAGCCAGACTCCATCCTCCTGATTGGATTTATAAACGCTTGTTTGTTGTCATCGTCGTTAGCCTGGCCCGCCCCGGCACTGAGGAGCCCGAGTGGCCGAACACAGCAATCAGAGGATTTCAGATGTAGGATCTTCATTTGAGCCAGTTTGCTACAACAGGAAAGTAATCCTGCAGCAACAGGACATATTAATTATTATGTGGGTTATAATGAATGGACATTTTTGTAGGGCTTGATACATTTTTCGTAAGGGAAAACATAGTTGGAAATGTCTAAGTGGAAATTGCAAACTTCAGAAGCCATTTTAAACCTCAATTACACTACAAGTTGTACATGTACTGCATTGCAGGAAGGTTCTCCCACAACAGGGTGATCAAATTAAGATCCTACATCTGTAGTGATCAGTTAGGTCTTCTCAGAGGCTCTGAGTCACAGAGAGAGAGGAAAGGTAAGTACGCTACACTACATGGGGCAAGATGCTAACTACGCATGGGCAATGCCACTAGGGATTAGTCACAAAGATTATGAGAGGAAACACTGCGTCACTACGGAGCTCATAGAGAGGCAGAGACAGAGAGAGATGCATGGAATGGAGAAAGAGAGTCTCCATCTGTCCGGACACTGTGAAAGTTCAGAGAAGAGACAAGAATTCAATGATAATCACAGCGATGATGCTGATGAGATCATGCTGATCCCTTCACTTATTATGATTGAATTCAAACTCAGTTGGGTTCAATTTGATGATTGACAGTAATAATTTTGTGCACAAAAGACAAGAGTAGTTTTATTGCAGGTGATAAAAGGATTTACTGTATGTCTGTGAGTCTCTTGAGCTCTTGAAACTCTCTGGCGGAGAGGAGGAGCCTCACCCTTCCTGCATCGGGATGAAAGCCTTCAGGCCCATTGCAGGAGCTCGCTGCTTCCAAGAGTTGTCTCACGTCTGCAATGGAAAGTGCCATGGACAGTTGTCAGGAAACAGGCCCTGGGTCACTGTTTGATTCTAGTCTTGCTCTGTGGTGAGCCAGACAGGGCCGGCGAGATTGAAGTACAGTGAAGATGGAAATAAATGGGATTTCAATATATGGAAATGCTTTTAGGCATCTTTACACTTGAAAGAGTGTGACAGAACCTGGGATGACCGTTGTTTAAATACCCAAACAAGGACGAAAGAAGTTTAACGGGGCAGGATAGCTGCATAGACAACAGATGAGATAGTGACTAAGTGAGTAAGTGTGTGTGTGTGTGTGTGTGTGTGTGTGTGTGTGTGTGTGTGTGTGTGTGTGTGTGTGTGTGTGTGTGTGTGTGTGTGTGTGTGTGTGTGTGTGTGTGTGTGTGTGTGTGTGTGTGTGTGTGTGTGTATGTGTGTGTGTGTGTGGCACATTGGCACAGTCAGGGATTAGGGATTGTTTGGTGAATTCCTTACCGGCTAGCCTTTTCTTCTTAGCAGTCATACCACTCATACGTGACATACCTTGTCTTGTTTCTTCATATTTCCAGAGGGAAGGGGCCCTATGCTCTACAAAAAAATAAAAACATGTGGCTTTTGTTGCAGGAAGGAATGAACAACAGCATTCCGTGAGCAACCACATGAAAGGTCCCTCTCGCCACGAGGCTAAACGAGGGCAGGCTCCCCTGCCTCCTTCTCCTGACGCGACTGTGACTAATTAACTAGAGAACAGAACTGACACTCCAGTCTATACATCTTCTCTTCTCCTCTCTCCTCTCTTCTACTCCAACTCTCTCCTCCCCTCTGTTTAGCTTTCCTCCTCTCTCTCCCTCTCCATTCTCTTCTCCTCTCTGCTGCTCTGCTCTGCTCTCTGCTCTCCTCATCCACACTGTTTAATTGTATAGGGCTCCACTCTGTGTTACGGCAGAGGGGACAGCCACACACGAGCACAAAGGGGCATTGTCTGCTGGTGAAAATGTGGTTTACAGGCCCAGCTATAATGGCTTGGCGGTTGCTGGCAGCCATGCGTGCTTCCTAATATTCGGTTCACATGCGATTTCATTTTGGGAAAACACTGAGTTATGGGGCTTTGCCTTTGTGCAAGAGGGACGCCTCGCCTCACAACTTATTTTTGGAGCCGGCGGGCTCGGGACTCAGCCAGCCTGGCCTCAAAGACTAGACGTAACATAGTAGACGTAAATCTCTGACAGACAGTTTAGGATGATATGTTATGTTTGGTATTGTTACATATGACAGAAGGTTAGGGGAGAGTGGAATAAGTTGAGCCAAAGAGTTAGTTGAGCCACCCATTGTTTCTAGGAAAGCATACACAAAACGAATCATGTGACCAAATATTTAAGAAGAGGTCATCATTTCAAAAGTTAGAAGAAAAAAAAAGGTTGATTGAATACCCCATGCAAATGATGATTACATTTTGTCAGTTTTATGCATAATATGCAGAGTATTTTTGCAATGTGTCATGCATATGAACTCAAGATGGAGCAGACATCATCATGCCCTGTATATACAAATGTAAAACAAGCACGGGTCTATCCCCTCTTGAGGTTCTTTAGTGAGCAACCAAGGAAGGGAGAGAAGGGGAGAAGTTCAGTAACAAGGGAGGAAATTGTTTTACCTTATGACACTTAAGAGGTATATTGACAAATAAGAAAACAAACGTGTATCTGTGTGAAAGAGAGGCTGTGACAGAGTAGCAGAGGAACACAAGGTCTCATCTGATGACATGGAGTCTGAGCTGTATAAAGAGAGGCTGTGACAGAGTAGCAGAGGAACACAAGGTCTCATCTGATGACATGGAGTCTGAGCTGTATAAAGAGAGGCTGTAACAGAGTAGCAGAGGAACACAAGGTCTCATCTGATGACATGGAGTCTGAGCTTGATAGAGGCAATGACAGAGTAGCAGAGGCACACAAGGTCTCATCTGATGACATGGAGTCTGAACTGTATAAAGAGAGGCTGTGACAGAGTAGCAGAGGAACACAAGGTCTCATCTGATGACATGGAGTCTGAGCTTGATAGAGGCGATGACAGAGTAGCAGAGGCACACAAGGTCTCATCTGATGACATGGAGTCTGAGCTTGATAGAGGCGATGACAGAGTAGCAGAGGCAAACAAGGTCTCATCTGATGACATGGAGTCTGAGCTGTATAAAGAGAGGCTGTGACAGAGTAGCAGAGGAACACAAGGTCTCATCTGATGACAGAGTAGCAGAGGAACACAAGGTCTCATCTGATGACATGGAGTCTGAACTTGCTAAACGTATCAAGAATCTCATGGACCAGTTTAATAGGCTTAGTAGCCTCAAATGCAGAGAATTTGCTCTACAATTTGACACATCAAAACAACATCTCTGGCCTAGAAAACTGGTGAAGAAATGGAAGGGTAAGTGATATTGTCGAATCAAATCAAAATGTATTTGTCACATGCTTCGTAAACAACAGGTGTAGACTAACTGTAAAAATGCCAATTTACGGGTCCTTATCCAACAATGCAGAGTTGGCTATATACAGGAATTATCAGTACTGAGTTGTTGTGCAGGGTACTAGGTAATAACATGGCTATATACAGGAAGTATCAGTACTGAGTCATTGTGCAGGGTACAGGTAATAACATGGCTATATACAGGAAGTATCCGTACTGAGTCATTGTGCATGGTACTAGGTAATAACATGGCTATATACAGGAAGTATCAGTACTGAGTCATTGTGCAGGGTACAGGTAATAACATGGCTATATTCAGGAAGTATCAATACTGAGTCATTGTGCAGGGTACTAGGTAATAACATGGCTATATACAGGAAGTATCAGTACTGAGTTGTTGTGCAGGGTACTAGGTAATAACATGGCTATATACAGGAAGTATCAGTACTGAGTTGTTGTGCAGGGTACTAGGTAATAACATGGCTATATACAGGAAGTATCAGTACTGAGTTGTTGTGCAGGGTACTAGGTAATAACATGGCTATATACAGGAAGTATCAGTACTGAGTCGTTGTGCAGGGTACTAGGTAATAACATGGCTATATACAGGAAGTATCAGTACTGAGTCGTTGTGCAGGGTACTAGGTAATAACATGGCTATATACAGGAAGTATCAGTACTGAGTCGTTGTGCAGGGTACTAGGTAATTAAAGTAGTTATGTACATATATAGTAGGGGTGAAGTGACTAGGCAACAGGATAGATAATAGACAGTAGTAGCAGTGTGTGAGGTGTGTGTGTGTGTGTGTGTGTGTGTGTGTGTGTGTGTGTGTGTGTGTGTGTGTGTGTGTGTGTGTGTGTGTGTGTGTGTGTGTGTGTGTGTGTGTGTGTGTGTGTGTGGCATCAGTATGCATGTGTGTGGGCCGCTCGTTCAGATTTCAAGCGTTCAGGTTTCAGGTGTTCAGGCTTCAAACATTGAAGTATATGTTTTCAAAATGTTTCAAACAATGAAGTATATGTTTTCAAAATGCTTCAAATAATTAAGTATATGTTTTCAAAATGTTTCAAACAATGAAGTATATGTTTTCAAAATGTTTCAAACAATGAAGTATATGTTTTCAAAATGCTTCAAATAATGAAGTATATGTTTTCAAAATGTTTCAAACAATTAAGTATATGTTTTCAAAATGTTTCAAATAATTAAGTATATGTTTTCAAAATGTTTCAAACAATTAAGTATATGTTTTCAAAATGCTTCAAATAATGAAGTATATGTTTTCAAAATGTTTCAAATAATTAAGTATATGTTTTCAAAATGTTTCAAACAATTAAGTATATGTTTTCAAAATGTTTCAAATAATTAAGTATATGTTTTCAAAATGTTTCAAACAATTAAGTATATGTTTTCAAAATGCTTCAAACAATTAAGTATATGTTTTCAAAATGTTTCAAACAATTAAGTATATGTTTTCAAAATGCATGCTGCCTCCAGCTCACGTTGCAAAGTGGTGTGTGACACGCTGATAGCCTGCCTACTGTTGCCTATGCACTTGAATGGCGAATGGGAGGGGCGCTTAAATTACCAGCTAAGAAATACACATATGAACTATTTTTTATCGTGCCAATCAAAATGGTTTGAACATGCAATTGCATTTAGAGCTGTTGAGCAAAATGACTGGGCTTATAACAGCATGTTTCACTCCAGCAGAAACAAGTTGAGGAGCTGCAGCAGCTCCACCGTTGTCTGGCAAGTGATATTCTGCTCCAAACAGGTTCTGTATTCTGTGCCCGTGTGATAGGATACATAACAACGCCCCAATTTAATTCCCACAAATGTAGCTAAATAATCTAGTGGGTGGATGTGTGTGTGTGTGTTAGTGCTGAGCAATTAACCACATTTTTTTTTAACCGAAATTGGTTAAATGATTTGAATTCCATTTTGTTACATTTTTTTTCTGCGAGCTTGATGTGCAGTTTCTGCAGAGATAAATTAGATCAAGTCTGAACTGTGCAATATATTAGTGAGTTGTCGTTTCCAACAGGCCAAAATACTGCATTGTTTATTGCAGAAAACGTGGTAATTACAATGACCATAATCCATTACACCCCCGCTTAAACTTATCCGGTCTGTGGACAGAGAGAAGAGAGAACATGCGATCGAGAGGGATAGAAGCAGTTGCTTTGCAAGCCTGAAAATACGTGATCTAAGTCATGATTCGTAGCTGGTATTCAGCAGTCATGAAGCCTTATTTACATTGAAGAACTACTAAAATTGTGATTTTGTCAGACAGCATAGGCAGCAACTCTATAGAGATGTGATAATGACTTGGAATTAAATAATAAAACAGATAAAACAAATATTTTGTTCAAGAAATGTGGATAAATTATGGTTAATTCATTTTGTGTTGATACGGCATTCAACCCACATAATGCATAGTGCATTTCATTTAAAAACCGAGATCTGTGATTATTTCATAATAATCTAACTGAAACCGAACCGACCTCAAAAAGCACTAATCCCTCAACACTATACTTACACCCCAACACACACACACACACACACACACACACACACACACACACACACACACATACACACACACACACACACACACACACACACACACACACACACACACACACACACACACACACACACACACACACACACACACACACATACAGACAGCATATGTGTGTGTGTGTGTGTGTGTGTGTTGGGGTGTAACTATAGTGTTGAGGGGTTAGTGCTTTCACCCCAACACACACACACACACACACACACACACACACATATGCTGTATGTATGCGTGTGTGTGTGTGTGTGTGTGTGTGTGTGTGTGTGTGTGTGTGTGTGTGTGTGTGTGTGTGTGTGTGTGTTTGTGTGTGTGTGTGGTGTCAGTATGCATGTATGTGTGTTTGGGTAGAGTCCAGTGTGTGCACATAGTAAGTGTAAGAAAGTTAGTGCAAAAAAGAGTCAATGCAGGTAGTCCAGGTAGCCATTTGATTAGCTATTCAGCAGTCTTATGGCTTGGTGGTAGAAGCTGTTCAGGGTCCTGTTGGTTCCAGACTATTACCGCTTGCCATGCTGTAGCAGAGAGAACAGACTATGGCTTAGGTGGGTGGAATCTTTGACAATTGTTTGGGCCTTCCTCTGACACCTTCTGGTATAGAGGGCCTGGATGGCAGGGAGCTTAGCCGCAATGATGTACTGATATAGAACAGAGAGATCTATATCTGAATGTAAGAATACAGTTCAGATAAGCAATATATCACACCCCTATTCCACCCATGCCTTTACTTTGCCCTGTGTTAAAGATTCTAGAGGAGCAGTGACATACATGTACACTCTAAAATGGTAAATCACATATTGGACTTTCATTGTCAGACCAACCCAAGCTGTACTGTGCAAGTAGGCTGATAGTAGGCCTACTATTGAAACAGATACATTTGTCTTTTTTAACATAAAAACAACACAATTGTATGTTCTAAGTCCATAGCAAACCACATCAGGAGACCACTTTTGATGTCTGGGAAAAATCTAAGAAATGTAGATGTTTAGTGTAGTTCAGGCGTGCAGGCACCTAGCACTGTTGTTTAGTTAGTGGTGTTTCTGTAGCACATGAGATGGAGTTTTCAAAAGAAATGGCCACTGATAGTCTGACAAATAGTCTGACAGGCTACTTTGTAGCTAGTTAACATTTTTTTGGAAAGACTTTTCATCTACCAGACAGTTAGGCCTATATCATTAGCATCGCTATATTTTTCATGCTCCTTCATTGTTTGAGGCCTGGACATTTTACTTCTCATTACAAGTCTCTCAAAGTAGCATATAGCCAAAATCCCACCATAGAAATGACTTCCTCATACAATTAATGACTTCCTCATATTTATGCCATCTTTCTTTCATTAAATAAGGGGGATACCTGGTCAGTTGTACAACTGAATGCCTTCAACTGAAATGTGTCTTCTGCATTTAACCCTCTGAATCAGAGAGGTGCTGCCTCAATCGTCATCCACGTCTTCAGCGCCCAGGGAACAGTGGGTTAACTGCCTTGCTCAGGACAACAGATGTTTACCTTGTCAGCTTTGGGATTCGATCCAGCAACCTGGCCCAACTCTCTAACCACTAGGCTACCTGCCGCCCCAACGTCTAGCAGCCAAAGGCATCATCCTAATAGCATTAGCAACCCATGACAGTTGTTGCATCTTTAAATCCCCCTCTTTCTAACAGATATTTCCATCTCTGTCCATGAAATCGCTCCCATGTGCGGTGCGCATTTTAGAACAGGGTTTTCCGCATTTTGGAACATTCAGGCATACTGCCATGTGTACACCGCTGCACCGAAAATGGGAAGAAATAAGAGTTTTAAGCTAAACATTCTGATCTGTTCCATCAGTCCTATTAATTGATATGGCGTATACCCCCACTACACTTCTTTGATACGTTTCAGTGGAGATTAAGAAGTGAGTATATGCAATGATCACTGAAAAATAAGTGGGTATAGAGCGAATAGCTGCGTATACCCTCCACTACGCCACTGCACAGGACACCATCATCCACAGGACACCATCATCCACAGGACACCATCATCCACGGGACACCATCATCCACAGGACACCATCATCCACTTACCCCAAGGCAGCTCAGCTTACCCTGTCCCTATGCTCAACTTACCCTGTCCCTATGCTCAACTTACCCTGTCCCTATGCTCAACTTACCCTGTCCCCATGCTCAACTTACCCTGTCCCCATGCTCAACTTACCCTGTCCCTAAGCTCAACTTACCCTGCCCCCATGCTCAACTTACCCTGTCCCTATGCTCAACTTACCCTGTCCCTATGCTCAACTTACCCTGTCCCTATGCTCAACTTACCCTGTCCCTATGCTCAATTTACCCTGTCCCCATGCTCAATTTACCCTGCCCCCATGCTCAACTTACCCTGTCCCTATGCTCAACTTACCCTGTCCCTATGCTCAATTTACCCTGTCCCCATGCTCAACTTACCCTGTCATACTAAATGGAGGGAGACAGATAAAGGTTTACTATGTTACGTCTATGCCAGAGTCCAGGTTGGCTCAGCCAAACCACCCCTTGCTGGGTCCCTCAATTCGGTTCTATATTTGTGTGAGATGTCGAGGGAGAGGATCACAGGCAGACTCCCATTTTGGCAGAGTGAAGGGAATGAGGATCTGTAAATGTCCCTGCCCACCGTAGGTGTGTGGTTACCCAGTGTGGAGTGTGCGGAAGTGCAACGTCAGTGAGCTAACATGTCTTGGGGCTGTGTTGGGCACAGGGGTGGTGATGCGGTGCGTAATGACTTCATAAACCTGCGCCACAGTCGAGCCACAGTTACACACTGAGAAGCTGTTTGTTGAAGTGGTGGAGTAGTGAAATGGTGGACGAGGACTTCATCAACTCACTCCACAGTTTGACCACAGTCTCACAGAACAGTGTGTCTGGGACATCGGGCGAATCGATTTGGGGACCTCATAACCATGTGCCACAATCACACATAGCAAACCAGTGTTAACGAGTGGTGGAGTGGTGGACAAAGGCTTAATAAACATGCATCAACAGTCCAGCCACAGACCGACACAGCAGCCTTACCTACCTTGAGCTGAGCTTCATTTAACCACATTCACAGAATTCCTCACCAGTGGCTCAATTATGTTGCCTGATGACTCAAACTTAATACTTCCGCTGCTCTATGTTTGCTACATAGAGTACTTCAGTGAGACTGCCATTGTTTAAGTCATTTGTGGTGATGTCAAAATGAGGGGTGTTGTACAAATCAGTCATCAGTGATTGGATCATCTCTAACCAATCAAGAGTATCAAAGCCAATGATGAATTTTCAAAACCCCTCTTTACCCACATGTGTTCTTGGCTCTGGCCCAACCCATTGGTTTCTGGGACCAATCAGAATGGTTAGAATGTGTTTGTGTTCTAGAAATTCTTGGGGAGGAACTCAGATCCAGACTCATTGCTGAGAAGAAACTAATGTCCGTGGGTGTGGCATAGCGTTTGGCTGGAACAAGGAGATTGGGTAGCCAGGCAATCAATTATTCCTAATAATAGTAATTTAGTAAATTTAATTTTACACAAGGAAAGTAACAAAAGGGAATTTGATCACAATTAATAATTGTTAAAGAAACAGAATATCGACCTAAAATTAACGTGTTTAGACAGCAACCCAATTCTGATATTAATTCCACTAATTGGTCTTTTGACAGGGCCCGTTTTCCCAAAAGCATCCTAAACATAGAATCACAGTGTTCATCCATCTCGCCTTGACCTCTGATCATTTCACAGCAAAGTTGACTACAAATACAAAGTTGACTACAAATACAAAGTTGACAACAAATACAAAGTTGACAACAAATACAAAGTTGACAACAAATACAAAGTTGACTACAAATACAAAGTTGACAACAAATACAAAGTTGACTACAAATACAAAGTTGACAACAAATGCAAAGTTGACTACAAATACAAAGTTGACAACAAATACAAAGTTGACTACAAATACAAAGTTGACTACAAATACAAAGTTGTCAATGTCTTTGCAGTTCTTACAAATAAGCAAAGGATAAAAAGATGCCTCAAATGACTGTATTAAAAAAGAAAAAGCCTACCTACAGTATGGCTATAGGTCTATATATTTCAATGATGTTGAAATCAATTTCATATTCATTCAATTGAGTTTTATTTGGCTATTTGGCTACTGTCTAATCTTTGCCTCAATTTTTTTATGATGTGTAGCCTGACGTGTGAAATTATGCCAAATTTAGATTTTGTGCATTATTTAGGGTAAGCATTAGCCACCTCCATATTTGCTGCCATACTGTAGGTGATAATATTTCTCTAGGAGCTGATCCTTCGTCAGTAATGTGGGATAATTACAACGTTAATGTAAGATTTGAATGGAGAAAGCTGACCCGAGAGCAGCGCTGTCAAAAATATACTGTACGTTCATAATACCGTTTAAGTCTAGTTGTGCAATGCATGACAGTAACAAAACATATTTTGAATGTGAATACTAGCTGTGACTAGCTGTAGCTGTGATCTGGCTCTGGCAGGGCTCTGAAGTGGTGTGGTACAGCAGTTAAACTGTCACTGGGGGGGAACTATAAATCTGCTGCTAAAGGTGAATGTAGCATGATGTTGCTGCTGCCACAGGTGTGTTGTCTGTCCATTAGTTCCTCTGTATTCTACAGCCGTCTGTCTACCGTATCTCACCCATCCAGAGGAGGCTGGGTCTACGACTCTTGTAGCCGGACACAGTTGGCTGAGGCTAGGCAGAGTGAGTCAGCCAGTCGGGGATGTGTGTGTGTCTGTGTGTTGGGGGTGGGGGTGCTGTCACTTTGGCAACGCCGAGGCACATATTGCAGCAATTACCACAGCGGAAAAATGTTTTTCTGCAACATGCAATTACTACAGATTAAAGATTGCCTTCCTAGCATCAGAAGAACTCGCCAGAGAGAGGAAAATGGGTCTGTGTGTGTGTGTGCGCGTGTGTGCGTGCGTGAGTGTGCGTGTGTGTGCGTGTGTGTGCGTGTGTGTGCGTGTGTGTGCGTGTGTGTGTGTGTGTGTGTGAGTGTGTGTGTGTGTGTGTGTGTGTGTGTGTGTGTGTGTGTGTCTGGGCATGTAGACTTGCCTGTGTGTGAGACATACAAAGAGACAAAGAAAGTAGATACATGATTATAAGTCATACTAAAAACCTCAAAGATGAATGAGTTGGTGCATTTATAAGGCCCAATAGAGACTAAGGTCATGGACAGTTATGTCCCTCTTCCTCACCATGAAGCTAAATATTCATATTAGACGATAAACAAGTCTCGTGTTAAAGTGTATGATTTACCAACAACTAATAACAATATGATGTCAATGTATATTGCCAAACAAGGTTCAAAGCCAAATCAGACATGGCAGTATAAGGGAGTTGATGAAGCAACCTTCAGGTCAGGTCAGTAGTCCTCAACAGGTCAGCAGCCCTCAACAATATATCATACTGGTTCCCCTAACTCTGCAAGACAGGACCCACAACACACACGCAACCAACTAGATCAGATCTCAACCAACTAGATCAGATCTCAACCAACTAGATCAGAACTCAACCAACTACATCAGAACTCAACCAACTACATCAGAACTCAACCAACTAGATCAGAACTCAACCAACTAGATCAGATCTCAACCAACTAGATCAGATCTCAATCAACTAGATCAGAACTCAACCAACTAGATCAGATCTCAACCAACTAGATCAGATCTCAACCAACTAGATCAGATCTCAACCAACTAGATCAGATCTCAACCAACTAGATAAGAACTCAACCAACTACATCAGAACTCAACCAACTACTTCAGAACTCAACCAACTACATCAGAACTCAACCAACTAGATCAGAACTCAACCAACTAGATTAGATCTCAACCAACTAGATCCGATCTCAACCAACTAGATCAGAACTCAACCAAATGTGCTCATATAATAACACAGCTCTGTTTGTGACTTTACCATCAATAGTACTCTTAGTGGCTTTCCAATGAATAAACACCACACACAACCACATCACAGCCTTCTGACTGTCATTGTGGGGCGAGCGTACCCGATAGATGATGTGAGGGCGGACCGATGGTGACATGGGAGTTCACAGAGAGAGACCCCAGGGCAGGCCCCGGAGGTGTCCCCTTGAACTGCAACTAAAAGACAGGGGTGACAGGGGTGGGGTCTGACCATGGGGTTAACCTTACACCCTGATCAGATCTAAAACTTTAAATCAAATTCATACGACTTTAAACTATTTCTTACACAACTATTTATTTGATCGGGTTTTGATATAGCATGTCAATGTGAGGTCACACTACAGAAAAGTCTATTGATCTTTGAATAAGTATAGTTTTCATATTTCATGTTTCATCTAATTTAATTGCATTATTATGCAATTATTCCTATGTAGTACTTCACATTGTCTGGTTTATAACAGCCTTTATAAGAGCCTGACACATACTAGGGAGTATCAGAAAGAGAGTATATGAGTGCTACTACAGAACATACAGCACAATCACCCCTAGTCCTGTCTGCAGCAGCCCCCTCTAGAGGAGAGGGACACATAACCCTCTCTCTCTCTCTCTCTCTCTCTCTCTCTCTCTGTCTGTCTCTCTGTGTCTGTCTGTCTGTCTGTCTGTCTGTCTGTCTGTCTGTCTGTCTGTCTCTCTCTCTCTGTCTCTGTCTGTCTCTCTCTCTCTGTCTCTGTCTGTCTGTCTGTCTCTCTCTCGGTCTGTCTATCTGTCTGTCTGTTTGTCTGTCTCACTCTCTCTCTCTCACTCTCTGTCTGTCTGTCTCTCTCGCGCTCTCTCGCTTTCTGTCTCTCCATCTGTCTCTATCTCTCTCTCTCTCACACACTTTCTCTCTCTCCGTCTGTCTCTCTCTCTTTCACTTACTGCCTCTATCTCTCTCTTCTTTTCTCTTTCTTCGTCTGTCTCTGTCTCTCTCTCTAGCTTTCTCTCTCTCCGTCTGTCTCTCTCTCTCTTTCTCTCTCTGTGTCTGTCTCTGCCTTTCTCTCTGTGTCTGTCTCTCTCTGTGGGTGTGTCTGTCTCTCTGTGTCTCTGTGTCTGTCTCTGTCTCTCGATCTCTCTCTCTCTCTGTGTCTCTCTCTCTGTCTCTCTCTATCTCTCCGCCTCTCTCTATCTCCGCCTCTCTCTGTCTCTCTATCTTTCTCTGAAACACAAAACGTGTGATCATAATCAGTATCTTCATGTACACACTGTACATTATTTGATACATGATGTGTAAAACAAGGGAAGGGGGACACGTTAATTGTCTCTGAGTGTGTTGATAACAGTGATAATAACAGTCATCTGACTTGAAGGCCTCTTCGTTATGACTAATGTCTTTACTCAGTTAGTTACTGTATAGCTAGCTGTCCTTTAGTGTGCATGAATAAAGTGTTGAGGCACCCAGAGACAAGACAGAGACATCCCCCAACAGCCATTATTTTACTCAATTGATTCAGAGGCCTTTAATAAGCCCTTGGCTACACTCTGCACCTTTTAAAACATGTAGGCTGTGGATTAAAGATGCATGAGCTGAATATGCTCATTGTCTGAGTCTACAACTGCACTATTTCACCTGATCACACTTACATAGTAATTAGCTGCTGGTTTTGGAGATGTTACAGATTCTTTCATCATTGTATGTGATATATATTTTATATCTGCTTATATTTATTTAACTTTAATTTAACCAAGGAGACACATTGAGACCTAGGTCTCATTCACAAGTGTGCCCTGGGAACAACAGTCATATCAGCACACACACAATTATATACAAAATGCACAAAATATACACAATATATACATACATGATACACTATAGCCATTATAATCTAATAAAACACATTCATCACTGTAAAAATCCTTAACCTGTTCCCTAAATTGACCCAGGGACACCAAATCATCCAAATGAAGTGCGAACTGGAGACTGTTCAACATATGATATGATATGAAATAACAGATCTCTCGAACTCTGTGGATAACGTGAAATTCTACATTTCAACAAAGATGTTAAGTATGTTGGAAGCTTGTGGAGTATATGGAGTATATGGAGTATATGGAGTATATGGAGTATATGGAGTATATGGAGTATATGGAGTATGTGGGGTATATGGAGTATGTGGGGTATATGGAGTATATGGAGTATATAGAGTATGTGGAGTATGTGGAGTATATGGAGTATATGGAGTATGTGGGGTATATGGAGTATATGGAGTATATAGAGTATGTGGAGTATGTGGAGTATATGGAGTATGTGGAGTATATGGAGTATGTGGAGTATATGGAGTATGTGGAGTATGTGGAGTATATGGAGTATGTGGAGTATATGGAGTATGTGGAGTATATGGAGTATATGGAGTATGTGGAGTATATGGAGTATGTGGAGTATATGGAGTATGTGGAGTATATGGAGTATGTGGAGTATATGGAGTATATGGAGTATGTGGGGTATATGGAGTATATGGAGTATATAGAGTATGTGGAGTATGTGGAGTATATGGAGTATATGGAGTATGTGGGGTATATGGAGTATATGGAGTATATAGAGTATGTGGAGTATGTGGAGTATATGGAGTATGTGGAGTATATGGAGTATGTGGAGTATGTGGAGTATATGGAGTATGTGGAGTATATGGAGTATGTGGAGTATATGGAGTATATGGAGTATGTGGAGTATGTGGAGTATATGGAGTATATGGAGTATGTGGGGTATATGGAGTATATGGAGTATATAGAGTATGTGGAGTATGTGGAGTATATGGAGTATGTGGAGTATATGGAGTATGTGGAGTATATGGAGTATGTGGAGTATGTGGAGTATATGGAGTATGTGGAGTATATGGAGTATGTGGAGTATATGGAGTATATGGAGTATGTGGAGTATATGGAGTATGTGGAGTATATGGAGTATGTGGAGTATGTGGAGTATATGGAGTATGTGGAGTATATGGAGTATGTGGAGTATATGGAGTATATGGAGTATGTGGAGTATATGGAGTATGTGGAGTATATGGAGTATGTGGAGTATATGGAGTATGTGGAGTATATGGAGTATATGGAGTATGTGGGGTATATGGAGTATATGGAGTATATAGAGTATATGGAGTATGTGGAGTATATGGAGTATATGGAGTATGTGGGGTATGTGGAGTATGTGGAGTATATGGAGTATATGGAGTATGTGGGGTATATGGAGTATATGGAGTATATAGAGTATGTGGAGTATGTGGAGTATATGGAGTATGTGGAGTATATGGAGTATGTGGAGTATATGGAGTATGTGGAGTATGTGGAGTATATGGAGTATGTGGAGTATATGGAGTATGTGGAGTATATGGAGTATATGGAGTATGTGGAGTATATGGAGTATGTGGAGTATATGGAGTATGTGGAGTATATGGAGTATGTGGAGTATATGGAGTATATGGAGTATGTGGGGTATATGGAGTATATGGAGTATATAGAGTATGTGGAGTATGTGGAGTATATGGAGTATATGGAGTATGTGGGGTATATGGAGTATATGGAGTATATAGAGTATGTGGAGTATGTGGAGTATATGGAGTATGTGGAGTATATGGAGTATGTGGAGTATATGGAGTATGTGGAGTATGTGGAGTATATGGAGTATGTGGAGTATATGGAGTATGTGGAGTATATGGAGTATATGGAGTATGTGGAGTATATGGAGTATGTGGAGTATATGGAGTATGTGGAGTATATGGAGTATGTGGAGTATATGGAGTATATGGAGTATGTGGGGTATATGGAGTATATGGAGTATATAGAGTATATGGAGTATGTGGAGTATATGGAGTATATGGAGTATGTGGGGTATATGGAGTATATGGAGTATATGGAGTATGTGGAGTATATGGAGTATATGGAGTATGTGGAGTATATGGAGTATGTGGAGTATATGGAGTATGTGGAGTATATGGAGTATATGGAGTATGTGGGGTATATGGAGTATATGGAGTATATAGAGTATGTGGAGTATGTGGAGTATATGGAGTATGTGGAGTATATGGAGTATGTGGAGTATATGGAGTATGTGGAGTATGTGGAGTATATGGAGTATGTGGAGTATATGGAGTATGTGGAGTATATGGAGTATATGGAGTATGTGGAGTATATGGAGTATATGGAGTATGTGGAGTATATGGAGTATGTGGAGTATATGGAGTATGTGGAGTATGTGGAGTATATGGAGTATGTGGAGTATATGGAGTATGTGGAGTATATGGAGTATGTGGAGTATATGGAGTATATGGAGTATGTGGAGTATATGGAGTATATGGAGTATGTGGAGTATATGGAGTATATGGAGTATGTGGAGTATATGGAGTATGTGGAGTATATGGAGTATGTGGAGTATGTGGAGTATATGGAGTATGTGGAGTATATGGAGTATATGGAGTATGTGGAGTATATGGATCCCAAACTTTCTCAAGAATCACAGGGACACACTGTTTTCATGCCACTTTGATACAGCTACGACCAGAAGTGATTTTCTTAGCAGGTTAGGAGAGCATTTTCTCTGATCATAACCCTTTTCCTAATCTTAACCTTATTCTCCTAACCTGCTACGTTAATTCTCCTAACCTACTATGGAAAAAGTCACGTCCGGTCATAGCTGTATCCCAAATTAGTTTTAAGTCTTTAAAAAAGAAAGATCAAAAGTTAAAGTGTTTAATCTCATTATTAAGCGAGTAGCCTGGTGCTCATATCTGAATCAGCTAACTGGAAGTTGATAAGATGAGGATTAATTGGCTTTAGATCAATTAAGGACACATAAATATGCTATGATAAAAACTGCCAATGTGGTTTTTCATGGTCTACATCAAAACGGACAACAATGACCACCAACTGCGATGTGCTGACACATTATGTAATCATGGTTTGAGAAAGCATCAGCAAACGGAGCTTAGAACCCCCATACAAAATGAAACAATCTTTACCCAGTCTCTCTGAAGCATTACTTTTCAAAGTCTCTCTATAGTCTGTGTGTAAACATCCAAATGCTAGAATATGATTTGGCTTTGGGACGAGGGACAGAATGCTTTGATGACTTACGTCATGCTTGGAATACTAACCACTGACACTCTTGTCATATCAAGCAGCAGAAGTCCATTTCATAGCAAACTGCATTTCAAAAAATATAGCAGCATTTTAAGTCCACCACAGAATTCACCATCGATAATGTACATAAAAAATATCCTGAGCACAGTTGCAAAGCTCGTTTAATCCAAGAGAAATAAAAGTCCATTTCATAGGAGTCTTCCATTCAGAACACTCATATTTCCACTGAGCAGAAAACCCCCGGCTGAAATAGGATTCGGAAGGAATGCGTTCGGTGGGTTGAGGGTCAGGCTTGTCCTGTAATTTGTGAATGTACAGAAATGTGCGACCGCCGCAGCCACTAAAGATAGAAATCTTTGTCTTATGTCATCGTTTAACCTCAAACTATTTCTGATTGCTCCATAGCCCCATTTTTCTAATGAAAAGCACCCCTCCAATGGCACACGTACACACGTCTGTAAATATCTCATGGGTTTATGGGGTTATTGGGGTTCATATTGAGAATTAACATTTCACATTTGTATCTCCTCACATATCTGAAAGTGTCTCCCCATCCATCAAAACCTGTTTGAAGTGACATTAGACATATGAAATATGATGGGTGGTGGGCATGGTGGGCATGGTGGGTATGGTGGGCATGGTGGAGTCAGGGGTAGGTTTACAACTAACAGGCTTGTTGTGGGTTTCTCAGCGAATGGGGATGATATTCTAACTATTAGCTTTTACATTCTGCTTCATTATCAGCCAAACCATATGAAAATGGAGAGGAAGAAAACGTTGATAGTCTCTTTGCTATGTCATGATTTGGGGTGTTGGTTGGCCTCTGCAAGGCAGAGGCTCATTTTAAACCAGGCCTCAAGTGGGAAAGAAAAGGCAAATGCTCTTTCTTTTGAAAACCTTTAGTTCTTCACGACAGAGAGATAGCATGGCTGGAGGTGTATATGCCAGCGCACAGGTCATAGTAAGAGTTAATGTGATTTTGAGAAGGAAACTTCTCATATTCATAAGGAATCTATTAATTTTGGTTGGAGCACTCTGTATCCTTTCTTACTCCAACCCTCCAAACTCTTTCCATACTGGAGGCCTGTAGTGTTTAGACTGGGCCTATAGAGACTATAGCTGAAACCTCTGTGTTTTAAAAGTAGAGGGTAAAACGTCTAGTACGTGAGGTTGGCCTGGGGTATCAGATATCCTCCTGGAGTTCTGCATTCGGTTGAGCTGAACCCACTCGAATCATTAAAAATCGTTCAGGGGCACGATGGGCTCCGTCCTTAGTCTCTGTGCGGCTGAAACCGTAGAAACTGTCTGTTGAAACGTAGGAGTCTAAATAAGACCGGCGCCCGAAGCGCGCATTACCGCTGCGCAGGGTTTTTTGTCGGTCATGTGGTCGGATATTAATAATGAACAGAGGCAGGAGGACGACTGAAAAATCCCCGATGTATTTGTCATACTCTAGTTGTTTCATTGTCTCAAAATAGCGGACAATGATAGGTGATACTTTTGAAGACATTAGGTCCTGAAAATGCGCCCTGCAGCTTCAGCTAACAGCATATACATTTTATGATAATTGCATTATTATAAGTTTACAACAGTTGGTTGAATAGTTACTCTCTAATTACTTAGATATAAACTCGGAAGATTTTAGGCATGGGAATTTATAATCAGAAGAACGATCTGTTTTAGACACATGTCCAGTGTTCTCCAAAAGGCACATGCCTTGATATTTGCGGTCATTCAGTGCGGTTGTAGCAATTAAGAATTTCACATTCTCTCCTCATAAAGAAACAGGCTTGCTGACAGCTCGCCTAGTTGAGGTCTCACCCCACCATGGAGTCTGCACTCTACAGACAAGAGCCTAGCAAATACACGTATAGACTATGGCTGTGATAATTGTTATCAATACGTTTGGCGCCAATTCGTGTTGTTAAAATATGATTTAAAATGGCTTCCCTCCTAACAGTCTCCGCAGGCGTGAAGAGTGTATAATCTTCTCATCCACTCTCCCCACAAGACTCTGGCTTAATCTGTCTGAACGACATCAGTATAATAAAGAAAATGAAGGGTAAATCTAAACCCACTCCCGTCCCTACCCTACCCACTCCCTTCCTATCTAAAATAAACAAAAGCACACGTACACACACACACTTTGCATATTCAGTAGAAATAGGGGGGAAATATATAAGGGTATTTTTTTTCCCCCAGGACCGTCGACTAATGATTGTCAATCAGGTATAATTAAATATCAAACACTTACCTAAATGAATAATCCCAATGGGCATTAACTTCAATAAGGCATTATAGACTTCGATAGCGCACCAATGCAATTTTGGGGAAAATTGAAGACAAATAAATAAGTACCCCACACGTAGGTAAGTTATAACATTTTACTTCAATGACTTTCAAGGCATTATACGATCCCATGATGTGTTTTATGTTATTAATTTCTGACAATAAGGTCTAATTCTGACGAGAGCGGTTTTTAATGGGCTTGTGCATCTCACCACAAAAAAAAAAAAAAAAAAATAACCCCAAGAATCAAATGCCTCTTGATTCAATAAACAAGTCATCCACAAATATTTGACATTTGAAACGTCCCCCCCCCCCCCCCCTCTTTTTTCCCCCACAATTAATATGTAGGCTAATCTATAACGAATGTGATTGTAGATAGCCTAATCTTCTAGATGATTTTCTGGGCCTTTACTTTTATATATTTACTAAATAACTGCTCTTCGATATATAGACGGGCTATCCAGTATGTCATGTATTTGTTTATTCAATAATTTATTGTGTGTTGGACAAAACAGCAAATATATAACAATAATAATAAATCATTTACATTTGTTAGGCGCTATTGTCACACCCAAGACGTGATGTAATGTCTCCATACAACTGTGGAAAAAAGATATATAAATGATTTCCTAATCGAGGCTATATAAGAGTAAAACAGTGCATGGTATATTTATTCGTAACTTGTTAAGCACCTAAAAGGTGGCATTAAACGAATACAAAATTGAGTGGTTTTTATTTTGCATTTTAAGCCTACTTCAATGCAGAAAATAATGGAACGGACGAGCAGAATTCCAGCACATGGGTCAATTGACTAAAAAACCTTTACGCTCGACACAGGTAGGCCTAATAATTGTCGTCTAGGACCCACGTTTTGTCGTCTTGGAGCAAGCTAGTATCTAGTATATATGTTACTTTTTCAGATTTTCCCTGATGGTACAAATGCCGTTTCTCCCTCCCATACCCCTTCTGTACTAAGGCAGGTCCATTTGGCAAAGACAAATGCGCCAACTAGCGTCTGTGGGCCCTCATTGCATGGGAACGAGTAAACGGGGTGTGCCGTTTCATGTGCAATACACTGACTAACCTATTAAATGATGGAATTCCAATTAATATTTGCCTGTGGTTAATGTATTTTGGCAAAATTGTAGTTGTTATGTAAGCCTACGGGGGCTTTAATTCGTTTTCATTTGGTCTGATCGAATCATGGTGATAGCACAATTATATATAATTATAAATATTAACTAATATGCACCAATGCATATTACGTCAAATGTATAGGCCTATATTATTAATGTATACGCATCCTTAGCCTAATTTATTCTATATCCTTGGATATAGGAACAAATAACATATTAAAAAGAAAATAAAAAATAAAAATAACAAAAGCATATTGCTAAATATGTATTCACATATTTTGTGAGTAGGTCTTTAACGCAGCAGCACTACAGTTAATGTAATGTAGCCTAAGCCTATTGGGCCTACTGTCAATTACGTGATACTAAACAACAACAACATCATCCGGTAGATGCCTTTGGCTTTGACGTTCTCTGAAAAGTCAAGGGTGAATTGCATATGGGACAATAATGGGAAAAATCATAATAAATTCACAACTCATATTGATAAATAAACCATAGTCATGTCATTTGAAAGGTGCATGAACCCCTAAAATGATCAATAGCTCATTACAGTTGATTGACAATTCTGCATTCAGAAATAGCCTATTGCTTTTAGTAAAAACAAATAGGCTAAGGGTATAGGCCCATAATAAGATCGTGTAGCTGCATTATATGACTGGCCTATTTTCCCTACAGACGTTGATCTCTTCTGCAGTCACCAAATACATGTGTATGCTTTGAATTATTGTTTATTTTCACTCTGTGTGTAAGCGCACTGCGGTGATGTACTAATATAGGCAGAATGTATTATGTGATTATTTTTCTTCAAAAAGTGGTTGCCTATATTAATTTGCTGATGTCATATAAAGAAGGAAGAGGGATCAGTCATAACACGAAATGTATTTTTTTTTTTATCTTCAATTAACAAATAACTTTTTGGGGGAATAATAACTGGTTCACCATTCAGGTGAGAACAGTTGCTATAACTTTAAGTATAAATATAGTCTAACTGTGCAAATCATTATAACATCTAAGCACATAATGTAGAAAAGCACAAATACATAGTATATTATTAATAATGTATCGTGTGTGTATGGCAGAATAAGCAGAGAGCGCTTTCACTTCGCCTATATTCCAAAGACTTTGATTGGTCTATGAAAGCCCAACCCAGGCGACTCATTGGTGGAAGTTATCGCCACACTCGAAACACTAAACACTAAAATGACTTGAGTAAATAATATCACAGCACTCTTCACTCTCGCACCACCACTCACTCAAGCGCTTCTTTGTTACCTTCAACTGCGTTAACCACAGCAAAAGGACTACATTTATACAGATATTCAAGATTATTTCAACGTAGAGACAGAATAGTTTCAAGAAAATAGTTTTTGGATCTCGACTTACTTTTTAGTTTCATTAAGGATAACCGGTGGCAGGACATGTGATACGGATGAACAAAAAACACTGAATATAAAGAAACTTTACATGAAACATCGGACTTCTGCGTCTTGTACTTCGCGTTGAGAACTGTGAATTGCCGAGTAGCCTCCATACTCTGATTATAGCTAGCCTACTTTGTTGAGTAGGCAACATCTTTCAGTGTGTGCGGTGAGGTCTGGCGAGATCCAAAAGCCCAATTCAATCGAAGGAGCTCATTCAGTCACCGAAGGTGAAACAAGATATTTGGACAATTCTGCTATAAAGTTGAAGCAAGCAAGGAGCACTCGACTCGTCAGCTTCCGTGAATATTGCAAAAAATATTGGATTTCATAGTTTTCCTTTTCACTGGACGTTATTAATAATTGTATATGTTAGTGTTTATCGATCAGTCGATAGATTGTTATTAATGTTTCTCACTGTATAGATATTTATTTTGTAATATGAGGCCAAAATCTTATTGCGGATGGGCATCGTATTAAATGCTGAATAGTGCAGATAGAATATAAGCCTTATAGGCAACCAGAACAGAGCACTGTGGAAAAGAGGTCAGATCTAAGTTTGTGGTTTCGTGGTTTTGCTGTAGTCAGTGAGAAGCAGAAATCAACTCGATGTTTCTCATGCAGCTACATCCTGAGCAGATGATATAACACGCAAACATTCAACTTTATCGTGTCTGCAAGATAAAAAAAAAAGTATCTTCACTCACTGGACAGTTCAGGATTTATTGTGATAGATTAACCGGGGGAGCTGCGTGCGCTCAGCTCCATCATCGCGTAAACCGCTGGACTTGACCGAGACCAAAGGAACAAGTGTCAGAGAGCGGGAAAATACATATATTCTCCAAAAAAAGAGCCCCGAACACTCGTCAAAACCCCTCGAGAAGTGGTCTTGACCAAAGCTGTTGTGATGCATATTCCCGTAGACCCTAACACCACCAGACGGTTCACACCGCCCTCCACGTCGTTCCCCTGCAGCAAGATTGGAGACGGCAGCGGGACCATGGGCACCCCTGGACCACTGAGGACACGACCCGAGGCCAGGAATGTGGTGGACGTCCTGTCAGACCACGCTGGCGAGCTGGTCCGTACAGACAGCCCAAACTTCCTCTGCTCGGTGCTGCCCTCACACTGGAGGTGCAACAAGACACTCCCTGTGGCTTTCAAGGTAAGGTAAATTATGCCTAATTACAAATGGGCACTTATGAACTAATGACCGACCTAATGATGTATTACTGTAGGCTACTGCAGAAAAAGCGTAAAATATATTTTTTAAAAGCTTTCTTGAGTAGGCTTCATTTCGCTAACAAGGCAGTTACTGACATTAGTATGTCTATTACAATTACTTTTACACAGAGCCCTTTTCTGTAATATAGGCCTAAATAATTGAATTAAATAAAGTTGTCAAAATTATAGTGGCCTGCCAAAGTGATAACTTGGCATAATTATCTTGTTTCTTTTTTGCATTGGACTTACTTGAATGTGAGATTTAGAAAAGTGGATTTGCATGAACTGCAATGACATACAATTAATCAACAATTAACCAACAATATAGGCCCTAATACAAATAATGATAATTTAATAACAATAATTCTAATGATAACATATATTATTATACCTGGTAAGCTAGTTATTTTTTAATTGCTATTTTGAAAGATTTTGCAATGCAGAAAAACATATTTAGGCCTATATTACGTAGCAATGAAATTATGCTACATTGAATGTTATCAATTATATGTATACACCAGGACGTGAATAGAATTTGTGGACTAAAAGTGTAATATTTAGAAAAATAGACAAGCCTATATCTATTTGATTTAAATCATATCCAAATGTTAAAAATGCTTGTTTAGATCGCATAGGCCTACTTATTTAATGAGGAGTATTTGCAAAAATTATTTGGGAGTGATTTGGATATAGGCCTATCAAATGTCAAAGTCATTTACATAGCTTTAAAATATTAGTGTTTGAATTGCAAGCTTGCTTCAAGAAAGCATCTTACCATGTAGTTGTAACCTAATAGCACAATAGGCCTATATATTTTGATCAAAATATTTGCTAACAATATCTAAAGGGCACTTTTTGGGGGGGGATTTTAAATCAGGTCTAATATTTATGTTTTATGGTGCGTTTTTTGATTCCACCGGATGCGGTTTGTTGCAGTCTGTATTTGGTTTAGCATGGTGACCCCGGTTGACCGCGTTGAGTTCTCACAGGTTGTTGCACTCGGTGATGTACCCGACGGGACTCTGGTCACTGTGATGGCGGGGAACGACGAGAACTTCTCTGCGGAGCTGAGGAACGCGTCTGCGGTGATGAAGAACCAGGTCGCCCGCTTCAACGACCTGCGGTTTGTGGGCAGAAGCGGACGAGGTGAGCAGAGGGAGTCACGCACTTATATCCTTAAACCATGAATAGTATTTGGCCTACTAAATGAAATCAATAACTAACATCGCATACAAAACACCTGCCTGCATGCGTCATAATTGCACTGATTTGCAAAACTTTAGCCTGAGTAGACCTACTTTTGGTAATCTATTTTTTAACAGATAAAATAAAAGTGTTAGGGAATGTGAGAATCAGATGAATTCATCTCCCGGGCCAATTATAGCTGCAAGACCGCACCAGCATTGCGCAGGTATAATTATGGGGATTATCAATGTTTATTGGAACAAAATAAAATCCCGAACACAATATGATTATTACATATTTTAAGATGTGGTTTGAACATTCTTTATCGACAAAGAGCAAAGCCCAATTTTAAATTATAGCCTAATGCTCAGCCAAGCATTGCCACAAGTTATTTTTATAGGACGAGTCCTAATTGACCATCACGCACGCCCCCTTCAAAAGATGATCCGGATAGTAGCAGCATCATATATTCTACGAACATTGCACCAGTGTCCAAATAAACAAATCGCCTGGATCAGAATATTCAGTTCAAGGCTTGGCATTTCTAAAAGCCTGCCTGTTTACACTTCTAAAAACTAGTTCTCACATAGCTGACATTCCACCAGAACCTTCTCGTATCCCTCTCCTTCCTCCTGGCCCTAGCGCTCACATATTTCCCTTAAATGTTACACTTTAAATAGTTGCAGACTGATGAATGGAAAACGCTCTAGTCTCTGAATTAAACGTACCTTTCATTTCTGTAGTCAATTACCCCACCCCAGGATTCCTTTCCCCCCACCGTCTCTTTAACAAGAGATGCCTTTTTTATGAAAGCGCTGCTTCATAGCCTGGGTCGAAAAACGGACCATTGCACGATCTCCCTCTCTCCTCTTTCATGCAGATGGCAGAGCTCGAGGAAGCTCGTGCAAGAATCTGCCTTGTTGAACAATAAACTGTCGCTGTAAGCCTTTTGGACAATCTGGAATAGATTCTCTCAATAATTCAAATCATGCCCACATTTCAGCCCATCAAAGTGGTGGTCCCTTTAATTTACAAACTTAAAAGGGAGCCATATCAGGAGGCAATTTTAATTCAGCAAGCTGACTGTGGTGGTTATGAACAAAGTGTGTATGTTCCACAAAAATCTGTTTATTTCCACAATGAATTAACCAAGCCAGGAAACCCTCACACATGCTCTGGTTTGATGTTCCTCCTCAAACTCTGTGTTACTGATGCCCTTCCCTAACCAATGCCTTCTGTATTCTGTCTACCCTAGGAAAGAGCTTCACTCTGACCATCACAGTCTTCTCTGGTCCCCCTCAGGTGGCCACCTACCACCGTGCCATTAAAGTGACAGTGGATGGGCCCAGGGAACCCAGACGTGAGTACTTACAGGGTACATGAGAATATTTGTCTTGTCTTGTCAGAAATCAAATGTACTGCTCTCATGAGCTGTGTGTAGAGGGATTCACAGAGAGAGAGAGAGAAAGAGAGCGAGAGAGAGAGAGGCTATTCTTGGCGTAGGGGGTGAGAGAAGGGGGTGCAACCATTGCAGACTAAAAGAGATACATGAGTCATATGCAGATGATACAAGAAAATGTAGCCGTGTGTGTTCATGAGTATGTGTGTGTACTGTCAGTGTATGTGGGCGGATCAACAACAGTTGACCAGCAATTGCAATCAATGGGAGACAATGTGGTATGTTTGGTGGTGCAGCAGTGTGTGTGTGGTATTAGGGGGTGGCGAGGGGCACTGTCAGAGGAAACTGTAAAGCGTATTAAGGCATAACCCGAGACCGCTAAGAGGAGCTGTGTCTCCAAGCCGCAAATACCAAACGCTTGTGGCCTCACCCTGCTGCCTCTGGTCAGAGGGTCGTACCTGGTTGACCACATAAGTGGATCGTTGACTTAACACTCTAAAGAGATGGTGAGCTGCCTGCTGTGAGCTGTGCCAGTGAGGTCCAATAGGCTAAAGCTGTTAGCTCCATCATTTGGGCAGTGATGCATATATTTGTGGTTTAATGTATGATCATGTGAAAGACTGTGGAGGATTGTGTTACAAGGATGAGTCAACCGCTACAGACTGCTTGTGTGTGTCTGCCCATGCTGGCTAGGAGCAGTCAGACCAGAGCATTGGGATTAATAGGGATTAATGATCACTCCTGTTGAGATATCATGTCCCCTATGGTTATACTGTGCAGGTTTATAGTGGCTGCCGTGGATGGCTTGATTGCTATGCTCTGTTCTCATGTCTCTTAAGTGTTTTATTTGGGATAGGGTGGATTTAGCCCAGTCAAAACAGACCAACTGGCCAATGCAGGTAGGCAGGGGGTTCAGGGTGCCACATGGAGGGGGTATGGGGTTCCTAGCGAGGGGCCGAAGGGCGAGGGCGAGGGGGCGAATGGCGAGGAGGCGAAGGGCGAGGAGGCGAAGGATGAGGAGGCGAAGGGTGGTGCATCGCCCCCCTGTGACGCTGGAGGCTATTTAAGGAGGTGTTGGAAATGGAGGAGAACAGTGTGGAAAATGGGAGGAATAGATCATAATATCCACTGTGTGTGTGTGTGTCTGCGCGTGCGTGTGCTTGTGCTTGTGCGTATGTGTGAAATGTGATAGAGTTGCTGGCTATGTCTATGTGTGTAGTAAAGGACATTTTGTCTGTGTCTGCATGCACTGCTGAAGAAAAATAGGCACTCAAGCTGTGTGTCTGTGTGTGTTCCTGAATGCATGCACAAGTCAGTGTGTTGGCTTCCTGTAGTTGGAAATAACCCTGCACATACCGTAAAGCTGTCTCCTCTCTGTCTCTGTCTACATGTCATGTCTGCACTGAAGGCGTCAGTGTGGCCACGCTTATTTAATATACACTCCGGTGGCCAGGCCCCATCCTGCTATAAAGAGACATTGTTTAATTTAGGGAAGGGGAATTTTGCTTTAAAAGAGTGGACTCTTAAATCGAGAACAGCACCACCACATTTGTACTTGATAATGAGAATCTTTATATTTTTTCCTCCTAAAGATTTGAGTATTTAAAAACACACAACACAGATTGCTTCCCGACGATATCCTCAGCTAAAGTACGCACTGCATGAGTTTAAGTGTACCATATGACTATCCCTCTATCCCATTGTGAGATGAGCGCCCCCACCTTGGTTGGCCTGCAAACGTTCACCTGTCAGCTGGCTGGCTGGCAGAGAGGAGTGGGCTGGGCTGCTCAGGGCTTTACTGTAGGGCCTGCATTTGCATGGCTGCCAGGAGAGAAGCTGGCAGAGCAGGAGGGAAGTGCTTTTTTAATGTTTAACCTGACGGACAGGACTGAATCTCCCCTGCGGCAAAGATCTGCCAAACACATAGCCCTCATCTCACTCACTGATGAAAAACACATTCACACGTATGCACTTCGTCCCAAACACTGCCCTTGTTGTACAATAGGCCTTCAAGCTAAATCGTACAACGTGAACCAGTCTCTTTGATTAGAGCTCACCACCCTGTGCTTTCTGAGAAGCAGCTTTGTGTACGTCAATGCTCTGCATCAGAGAGAGAGAGAGAGAGAGAGAGAAGACTGCATCAGAGAGAGAGAGAGAGAGAGAGAGAGAGAGAGAGAGAGAGAGAGAGAGAGAGAGAGAGAGAGAGAGAGAGAGAGAAAATCTACATGAGAGAAAGAAGACTGCATCAGAGAGAGAAGACTGCATCAGAGGGAGAGAGAAGACTGCATCAGTGAGAGAGAGAGAGAGAGAGAGAGAGAGAGAGAGACTACATCAGAGAGAGAGAAGACTGCATCAAAGAGAGAGAGAAGACTGCATCAGAGAGAGAGAGAAGACTACATCAAAGAGAGAGAAGACTGCATCAGAGAGAGAGAGAATACTGCATCAGAGAGAGCGAGAAGATTTGTGATAGAAAGAGAGCAAAAAGAGGAGATGACTGAAGTGTTGAGACCTGTCGCTGTCCCCCCACCCAACTCTCCCTCCCCCATCTCTCCCCTCTCCTCCCTGGGGATTTCAGCTGAATTCATCTCCTAACTGTATTTAGCGTCCATTGTCTCTGTCTCTGTGATGACATCACCAGTCACATATCCTCAGAGGGGGAGGGGCTGCTAGTATTTATCTCACCCAGAACGAATCCGTTCCTGAGAAAGATGAACTCACCAGATACAAGGCACACAGGGCTGGGCTGAGAACATACACGCCTGTGAAAAAACAGAGAAAAATGCCTGTTTGTTTGTAGCTCAACCCTAGGTGAAACTACTCCCCAACACTGTCAGTCATAGCAGGCCCTACTACTGCATATCCTGTCTTTGTGATACTATCACACTCTTTCCCACACTCAGTATTGTAGAACTTCTATGCTCTTAAAAAAGGGGTTCCAAAAGGGTTCTTTGGCTGTCCCCATATGAGAACCCTTTTAAGAACCCTTCTTGGTTGCAGGTAGAACCCTTTTGAGTTCCATGTAAAACCCTTTCTACAGAGGGTTCTACTGTACATGGAATCCAAAAGGGTTCTACCTAGAACCAAAAGGGTTATCCTATGGGCACAGCCGAATAACTCTTTTGGGACCCCTTTTTCGAAGAGTGTACAGAATCCACATGAGCATTATTGTGTTTTGTTGCCTATATTTACTCTGTTGGGGTTCAGAAGGTTGGGGGAGGGGTGTGGAGAGGGGGCGGGGAGAGGGGGTTTGATTTGGATGTGGCACGCAGACTGTACAAAGTATGCAAATAGACAAACAATGACATTGGCTGTGTTATTTTTCTTCATGGCGCAATCTCTCCTCATAGTAAACAAAGAGAGGTGTGTGTTAATGTATGTATGTGCACACAGCTGTTTGTGTGTGTGTGTGTGTGTGTGTGTGTGTGTGTGTGTGTGTGTGTGTGTGTGTGTGTGTGTGTGTGTGTGTGTGTGTGTGTGTGTGTGTGTGTGTGTGTGTGTGTGTGTGTGTGTGTGTGTGTGTGTGTGCACCTGCCAGGTGTGTCCATCCCTTAAGTCAGCAGCTCGGCCACGCCTATGCTCCACAAATCACATGAAAGGCACGCCCTCGATGCCAATTGCTCTCTCGAAGGCCACTTTGATGTTGAAACGGAGACGGGTGTTTTTGAAAAAGCCTACAGCGTATCAGTGCCAAAAAAGAAAAAAGTGTCACGTCTGCCTGACGTGGGGTGCTTTCCTGTCTAACCACCTAGCCAGCCCAGCCATCCATCCTCACTTCAACTCCCTGATGCATAACCTGCAGACATGGAGACATAGCAGCAGAGCTGATGTCAAAGAGGAAGACTTCAGAGAAAAACACCTAATTAAAGATGTGATGTGGAATTGGACATGAGCCGTTAAAAGATATAAAGGACGCATATTTATGAGGCAAATCGTGAGATCTTATGGTTTCCCAAAAATGTCACTATGTTGTTTGGATGACCTGAGGCGACGGCGAGGGTTCTCTCTGGGCTCAGTCTCTCCGTCACACTTGGCTTCTGCGATTAGAAACTGAGCAAATATTGTCTGACTGATAAATCCCCTGGAATGTGGTCTGTAAGTTGAATACGTTTGATTGGTTTCAGAGGAAACGTATGTTCTGGGATAAACATTCACATTAGTCTGACTAGGTATAGGAGTGTAGCAAGAGGGAGCTGTACTGCCATGTACACAGTGACTCTGCTATATTACTTCAGTCTGCTAGGGTCCTCAGTCATCCAGGTAGAGGTGAGCTGAGGTGAGGTGAGGCCTGTAGAGCCATGGCATGATTAGGACCTTCATTAGTGGAGAGGTAGGGCTGAGAAGGCAGAAGTGATTACTCTTTGACCCTGGCTGCTGTGACCCATAGCCCCATCAGCACCCTGTACAACGCCCTAAAGGGAAACACTAGGCCTCAGCTCCCCCCAAACCGCTCACCTACCCCAAATTCCTCAACTACCCCAAACCCCTCATCTACCCCAAACCCCTCACCTACCCCAAACCTCTCAACCTACCCCAAACCTCTCAGTTACCCCAAACCCCTCAGCTACCCAAACCCCTCAGCTATCCCCAAACCCCTCAACTACCCCAAACCCCTCAACTACCCCAAACCCCTCAACTCCCCAAACCCCTCAGCTATCCCCAAACCCCTCAGCTACCCCCAAACCCCTCAACTATCCCCAAACCCCTCAACTACCCATAAATCCTCAACTACCCCAAACCCCTCACCTACCCCAAACCCCTCACCTACCCCAAACCCCTCACCTACCCCAAACCTCTCAACCTACCCCAAACCTCTCAACCTACCCCAAACCCCTCAACTACCCCAACCTCCTAACTACCCCAAACCACTCAAATACCCCAACCTCCTAACTACCCCAAACCCCTCAGCTACCCACACACCCCCACACCCCTAACTACCCCAAACCCCTCAGCTACCCACAAACCCCTAACTACCCCAAACCCCTCAGCTATCCCCAAACCCCTCAGCTATCCCCAAACCCTCAACTACCCCAAACCCCTCAACTACCCCAAACCCCTCAGCTAGCCCCAAACACTAACTACCCCAAACCCCTCAGCTATCCCCAAACCCCTCAACTACCCCAAACCCCTCAACTACCCCAAACCCCTCACCTACCCCAAACCTCTCAACCTACCCCAAACCTCTCAACCTACCCCAAACCCCTCAACTACCCAAACCCCTCAGCTATCCCCAAACCCCTCAGCTATCCCCAAACCCCTCAACTACCCCAACCTCCTAACTACCCCAAACCACTCAACTACCCCAACCTCCTAACTACCCCAAACCCCTCAGCTACCCCCACACCCCTAATTACCCCAAACCCCTCAGGTACCCACAAACCCCTAACTACCCCAAACCCCTCAGCTATCCCCAAACCCCTCAGCTATCCCCAAACCCTCAATGACCCCAAACCCCTCAACTACCCCAAACCCCTCAGCTATCCCCAAACCCCTCAGCTATCCCATAACCCCTCAGCTACCCAAACCCCTCAGCTACCCCCAAACCCCTCAACTACCCCAAACCCCTCAACTACCCCAAACCCCTCAACTACCTCCAAACCCCTCAACTACCTCCAAACCCCTCAGCTACCCAAACCCCTCAGCTACCCCCAAACCCCTCAACTACCCCAAACCCCTCAACTACCTCCAAACCCCTCAACTACCTCCAAACCCCTCAACTACCTCCAAACCCCTCAACTACCTCCAAACCCCTCAGCTACCCAAACCCCTCAGCTACCCCCAAACCCCTCAACTACCCCAAACCCCTCAACTATCCCCAAACCGCTCAGCTATCCCCAAACCCCTCAGCTACCCAAACCCCTCAGCTACCCCCAAACCCCTCAACTACCCCAAACCCCTCAACTACCTCCAAACCCCTCAGCTACCCAAACCCCTCAACTACCCCAAACCCCTCAGCTACCCAAACCCCTCAGCTACCCCCAAACCCCTCAACTACCCCAAACCCCTCAGCTACCCAAACCCCTCAGCTACCCCCAAACCCCTCAACTACCCCAAACCCCTCAGCTACCCAAACCCCTCAGCTACCTCCAAACCCCTCAGCTATCCCCAAACCCCTCAGCTACCCAAACCCCTCAGCTACCCCCAAACCCCTCAACTACCCCAAACCCATAACCCCTCAGCTACCCAAACCCCTCAGCTACCTCCAAACCCCTCAGCTACCCCAAACCCCTCAACTACCTCCAAACCCCTCAGCTATCCCCAAACCCCTCAACTACCCCAAACCGCTCAGCTATCCCCAAACCCCTCAGCTACCCCAAACCCCTCAACTACCTCCAAACCCCTCAGCTATCCCCAAACCCCTCAACTACCCCAAACCGCTCAGCTATCCCCAAACCCCTCAGCTACCCCCAAACCCCTCAACTACCCCAAACCCATAACCCCTCAGCTACCCAAACCCCTCAGCTACCTCCAAACCCCTCAGCTACCCCAAACCCCTCAACTACCTCCAAACCCCTCAGCTATCCCCAAACCCCTCAACTACCCCAAACCGCTCAGCTATCCCCAAACCCCTCAGCTACCCAAACCCCTCAACTACCCCAAACCCCTCAGCTACCCAAACCCCTCAGCTACCCCCAAACCCCTCAACTACCCCAAACCCCTCAGCTACCCAAACCCCTCAGCTACCCCCAAACCCCTCAACTACCCCAAACCCCTCAGCTACCCAAACCCCTCAGCTACCTCCAAACCCCTCAGCTATCCCCAAACCCCTCAGCTACCCAAACCCCTCAGCTACCCCCAAACCCCTCAACTACCCCAAACCCATAACCCCTCAGCTACCCAAACCCCTCAGCTACCTCCAAACCCCTCAGCTACCCCAAACCCCTCAACTACCTCCAAACCCCTCAGCTATCCCCAAACCCCTCAACTACCCCAAACCGCTCAGCTATCCCCAAACCCCTCAGCTACCCCCAAACCCCTCAACTACCCCAAACCCATAACCCCTCAGCTACCCAAACCCCTCAGCTACCTCCAAACCCCTCAGCTACCCCAAACCCCTCAACTACCCCCAAACCCCTCAACTACCCCAAACCCCTCAACTATCCCCAAACCGCTCAGCTATCCCCAAACCCCTCAGCTACCCAAACCCCTCAGCTACCCCCAAACCCCTCAACTACCCCAAACCCCTCAACTACCTCCAAACCCCTCAGCTACCCAAACCCCTCAACTACCCCAAACCCCTCAGCTACCCAAACCCCTCAGCTACCCCCAAACCCCTCAACTACCCCAAACCCCTCAGCTACCCAAACCCCTCAGCTACCCCCAAACCCCTCAACTACCCCAAACCCCTCAGCTACCCAAACCCCTCAGCTACCTCCAAACCCCTCAGCTATCCCCAAACCCCTCAGCTACCCAAACCCCTCAGCTACCCCCAAACCCCTCAACTACCCCAAACCCATAACCCCTCAGCTACCCAAACCCCTCAGCTACCTCCAAACCCCTCAGCTACCCCAAACCCCTCAACTACCTCCAAACCCCTCAGCTATCCCCAAACCCCTCAACTACCCCAAACCGCTCAGCTATCCCCAAACCCCTCAGCTACCCCAAACCCCTCAACTACCTCCAAACCCCTCAGCTATCCCCAAACCCCTCAACTACCCCAAACCGCTCAGCTATCCCCAAACCCCTCAGCTACCCCCAAACCCCTCAACTACCCCAAACCCATAACCCCTCAGCTACCCAAACCCCTCAGCTACCTCCAAACCCCTCAGCTACCCCAAACCCCTCAACTACCTCCAAACCCCTCAGCTATCCCCAAACCCCTCAACTACCCCAAACCGCTCAGCTATCCCCAAACCCCTCAGCTACCCAAACCCCTCAACTACCCCAAACCCCTCAGCTACCCAAACCCCTCAGCTACCCCCAAACCCCTCAACTACCCCAAACCCCTCAGCTACCCAAACCCCTCAGCTACCCCCAAACCCCTCAACTACCCCAAACCCCTCAGCTACCCAAACCCCTCAGCTACCTCCAAACCCCTCAGCTATCCCCAAACCCCTCAGCTACCCAAACCCCTCAGCTACCCCCAAACCCCTCAACTACCCCAAACCCATAACCCCTCAGCTACCCAAACCCCTCAGCTACCTCCAAACCCCTCAGCTACCCCAAACCCCTCAACTACCTCCAAACCCCTCAGCTATCCCCAAACCCCTCAACTACCCCAAACCGCTCAGCTATCCCCAAACCCCTCAGCTACCCCCAAACCCCTCAACTACCCCAAACCCATAACCCCTCAGCTACCCAAACCCCTCAGCTACCTCCAAACCCCTCAGCTACCCCAAACCCCTCAACTACCTCCAAACCCCTCAGCTATCCCCAAACCCCTCAACTACCCCAAACCGCTCAGCTATCCCCAAACCCCTCAGCTACCTCCAAACCCCTCAACTACCCCAAACCCCTCAGCTACCCAAACCCCTCAGCTATCCCCAAACCCCTCAACTACCCGGTCCCATAGGATAACTGTTTTTGGTTCCAGGTAGAACCCTTTTTGGTTCCAGGTAGAACCCTTTTTGGTTCCATGTAGAACACGCTGTAGAAAGTGGAACCAAACTTGGGACCAAAAGGTTTCTACCTGCAACCAAAAAGGGTTCTTCAAAGCGATCTCCTATGGGGACAGCCGAAGAACCCTACAAGGTTCTAGATAGCACTAATTTTTCTATGAGTGAACTGTAGATAATGCCACTTAAGCCCAAGCACTGCAAATGAGCCTAAATACCGCAGACAAGGAATTTAGACAGAGAGGGAGAGAGAAAGAGCTAAACCATTCAGTTAGCCCATCACTTTTTCTTCTCATCACGGTTTACTGTGTCTCTGTTTGCTGTTCTGAAAGTCCTTGTGACATGAATGCAGAAGTTTCTATCAAGGAGGAAAAAAGGACGAGCATAGCATTGTCTACTGCTTTGTTGTGCCCCCTTTCTACTCCTCAGGTTAGTCATATAGGCTCCTGTCTGCTCCTGTCTGGTTGGACAAACACACACAAACATGCAGGGGGTGGAGGGGGGTGGGGGATAGAATGCGCTCAACAACATTTGAACTTGATATTCGCTGATGTCATACGCAGCAAGTGGACACACAAACAATTACAGAATTCTATAAAGAGACCTCAGCAAGTGCTTTTAATTCTCCCTGATGATGGAAGTGAGGCTGCCAGGGGACTTTTTCTCAGAAACACAGAAAAGCCAATTTCATACCCAAACTCAGCTCCCCTTCCTCCCCCAAACTCACAGCCCAAACGTCTTTCCTGTTTACCTACCAGTGGAGAGAAGTATAAGCCCACTCTATGTACTGCTTCTTCCTTATTTACTCTCACCCATACAAGAGGGAGCCATTACCACCTTTTAGACCTCATTTAATAAAGGTTCAGATCTCCATTTAGAAAAATAAATGTCCCATGAGTTGGAATATTTACTCCCTTACTGCATTATGACAATAAACCGTTTTTCTATGGCGAGGGGTGTTTGGGAGGGGGTGGATAGTGGGAAGAAGTATCTGTGGCTTACTGGAAACCCATGGGGTTGACATGTTTATTTTTCTGGGACTTCATATTAAGGAACAGGCAGCAAATAATAGGTGTTTGGAGATGTAATGTTGGTTCCAGAGCTGGAGGACTGAGTAATCCCATGGGCAAACATGGAGGAGAGAAGCTTCTTCAACCTGTGGTTCAAACATCAGTTTATACTAACCACTGAATTTGAATGTCTGGTCTGTACTATGAGAATGTGACCAGGGCTTCTTCCTGTGGCACTCTGCTGACCTTGATCATATTCAAGATTAAAGTGTACAACATCATTTCTATTTGTATTTATTAGGGATCCCCATGCTGCCAAGGCAGCAGCTACTCTTCCTGGCGTCCAAACCCATTAAGACACTTAGATATTGCAACAATAAAAATATATATTCTTGTACACATTCAGCGCTACCAGTCCCCTGTTTAAATGCTGTTTATGGACAGACCTTGGAACCCCATCACTGGAAACTGACATACATTTACACAGCAACCTCCTCATACACACACTTACCCACAAGAACACACACACTTTTACTTTTCCAGTTCTAATTTTGCCAGTCTGGCTAAACCTGTCTGGATGAGTCTGAATCACGAATGCAGACATCTTCCACTCTCCCCGCTAATCACTCACTCACACACACACACACACACACACACACACACACACACACACACACACACACACACACACACACACACACACACACACACACACACACACACACACACACACACACACACACACACACACAAATACAGAGGAAAAGTTACACCTGCCCATTGACACAGCCGGAGTCTTTCTTCCTGTCAGTTGTTACTCTGAGCGGTATGTGTGTGTGTGTGTGTGTGCCAAAATGGCCTTTGCATGCTCGTAGCTATACGTGCGTAGGTGTTTGTGTTTAAGTTTATGCGCACCGAGGTGTGAAACCTTTGACACGTCTGCTAGCGTTGCGTTGACACGTGACAACGATGGTTGCTTTCCTTTCCAACAGATCTGCGAGGACACCTCACTGCTTAGCACACCCTGGCTACCCCTGTACACACAGCCTTGCAACCCCTACAACCTCTCACCAGAGCTAAAACAACACTCTCAGAGCAGCTTGTTTCTTTAATATGATCTGTCACTGGGGTGAAAAAGGGCCCTCTCTGTTCAGCAGGCTGAGTCTGCAGCATGGGAAGGGTTGTGCTCAGGCAACCATCCAAAGAGGTGCTGAAAAACAACCTCCTTCACCCTGTACTCTCCTCACCGGCTACCTCACCCTCTCCTCACCCTCTCCCTCACCCTCTCCTCACCCCCTCCCTCACCCACCTTTACTGCCTCCCTCCTACTAACACACATCACCCCTCCCCTCCACCAGAGGAAATACATACATAGTATGGTGGAACAACAGAGAGATGATTGCTCAGTGCTACGGGCCTCTCTGTATTGTTAGTGGATGTGGGTGGGCCTGCACCCCTCCACTCATACTGCCTGCCCTGACCTGCCCCAGGCATAGCCCCTATTCCTTTCTAATCACACACACACACACACACACACACACACACACACACACACACACACACACACACACACACACACACACACACACACACACACACACACACACACACACACATCTAACTACACTCCTGCTACGCAGCCTTATCCCTTCATCAAGACAGGAAGGCTGGATCTGTGCTCACACACACAGTCTCACATTTTCTCCCCTGCTGTGAGTGGGTTTTCAGCCCTGCTGTAGACAGGGGGATTTCAGGCTGAGTATGGTCCCCAGGGGAAGCCTAGCTAACATCTGCCTCTGAGACAGACAGACATGCATGCATGCATACAGACAGGCAGCAGTAACAGGTTGGGGAGAGAGCCAGGCTTAGCTAAACCTCCCCTGATAGATTGGTGTAGGCTGTGGAAATCCCACCGGTACATTACCTATCAAAATATTACAGAGAGAAATAAAAAAGCACAGGCATCATCAAGCAGCAGTGTCCCACATTCAGGTTAAAAAAAACATGAGGGCAGTGTACTAGTCACAGCCACATAAGTATTATGGAATACTAAAGGTAGTCCGTCTCATGGTGATAGTTTACAGTGAAATACTGCATCCATTCAGTTCATGACATGGACATCAATATATAACAAGATACATTCATTGCATTGAAAGAGTTCATTGCTTGTGTGGTGTTTCTGTGTGTCTGTGTGTTTTTGAGACTAATTTAGAGCCAGACTATAAACAGACTAAACACAAACACTATTCAATAATAAAACCCACATCCTTCTGGGTCAGCCTCAAACTGATCTATGATTGGACAGCCTCTAAAGCCCAACTCTGTCATTGGTTGCATTGCTGTGGCAGTGTAATCGCTAATGCCTCAGGCATCTTGATGGTACCAGTGATAGTGAAAAGGGAAGTAAGAGAGGGTAGGGGAAAGGGGGAGGCAAAATAGTCAAGATAGGAGGAAGAGGAAGACAGGTGTGCAACGCTTCGCTCAACAGATGTTGAAACGTATTCGAGCTCCAATACAAAGCGGAAGTTTGCTAGCAACCCAGCCAACGCCACTACAACAAACTCTCAACTGTCGTTCTCAAGCAGGTTGACGTTTCTGACTGACGAAGAAACAGTTAAGAGAGCTTATAGTTCAGGATAGAAACAGTCAGAGAGTTTACAGTTCAGTATAGAAAGTATAGGGCCTATTGCCTTGAAATATTCCTCCCTAATACACACACTCACACACACGTCCCTCAACACACTCAACAGCAGCATGTTAGTCGAATGTGTTGTTTTTGTCAAGCTGTGAATCAGACAGGGAGAGGCTGGCATCAACATGTCCTAATAATAGAGCTAAACAAACCCAGAACTCTGCACTACAGCTATTGGTGTAGGACTGACACATAATCCCTCTCACTTACTATGTACACCTATTCTGTATACAGGCAGAGTGCACAGTCCTTATAGACGTGTTATAGTTTTCAGTCTGATACAGGCACTCAACCAATTCTAGTCTGTTATCAAGGGCCTACCAAGTCCATTTATACGACGAATACAAATATTTACACTTCAAATATATTCAGCACAGATCTGGGTCCGGGCCAAGGCACGTATTGCCATTTGCAGTCCAGATAGAGTTTCACTTTGCCCCTGAAAGCACGCCCAGCCCTTTACTAAAAAGAGCTTGTGTTTAATGTGTCTCTCATTGGAAGGGAACATATGTTTCTTTCTTTCAATGTTAGAAAAAAAGGAGCGGCACAGGGGTGAGGGAGGAAAGGGGCCATATCGGGTGATCATTCAGCTGGACCCGTCAGCGTTTAGGAGCTGTCATTAGCACCCTCTGAGCAAACACTGTCTCTGTGTTCCACTGATATGGGCTTTAGGGGGTTAGGGTGGGACTCGCTGAGATTGGCACGTCTGGTCTGAAGGGGTTGGTCAGCTCTTGGTAAGAGTTGCCCGTTGGCACAGGTCTACGTTCCATAAGTACTAACCTTAATCATTCTGCTCCTTGTGGCTCAATGTCATTTTGTAGGCGATCAGGGTTGATCATTTTGCTCTTCAGTGTTTCAATTCAAAGGGACCAGTCACATGGTCAGTTTCCCACACGGATGTATCTTATCTGTTACACTTGAACCTATCTACATATTCTGAAGAGCACAAAAAAACATGGGGGGCATCAAGGCCCTCTGTCTTCAGTTAATCTGCTGATAAATGGTATTGTATTGGCCAAAGAAAACAGAAACGGTGGGTGGGAAAAGCACAGCCATTATTCCTACAGAGATTTTCAGTGAAATGGATTTTCAGTACATCATTAATACCAGACATTTTATATCAACCTTTTTATTTGGTCCTCACAGTCCTTATAATGCTGTAAGATGATGCAACAGCCATCTAGAGAGGAAGCTAGTAAATCTACAGCTTCTGGCATCCATTTTACCTCTTCCATGTATTGAGCGCTGGTGTTTGAACCACATCATCCCTGCCTCCCTGTTGGCCTCCATCTCCCAGCTCTATCTTGTGGTTATGATATCATAGAGAAACAACTGGGCATTCTTTCCTAAGTGCACCCTGACACATAAAATATTCATCCACCACAGAATCCCCTCCGAAATGGGTCCGTGGTGCACAGAGAACCCTGGTCGAGACCCTACAGAGTGGGAGTCAACCTCTGGCGTTCTACCAGACACATGGATGAGCGGGGTCAGGCCTAAAAAGATGTTTAAACACTGCATTGAACAGCATCAGGCAAAGGGCTCTGTCTGTCTCTTAACCTAGAGTCGATATACGTGCCCCTGTGGGAATCTAATTAGCATAATACAAAAATCCCCATAAAAATCTTTCTGTTTAAACTCAAGATATGTTTTTTTAATTTGCATTGGATGTGTCTCAATTCACTGCATCCACCTATGTAACACTGACACATCCCGAAAATCTGTCTTCCCACAGAATTGTCTGTAGCGTCCGAATGGCCTAAACTAAATGAGACTCTCACGACCATGTCGGTTGTATTTCTCTACAAGACCCGCCACCATTGCACCAATCCATTTCCTCTCTATGAGGCTTAGAAGGGTGATGTCTAAGAGAAGACAAGAGGAGGAAGGTTGTATATACTGTAAATGCTGTATGTTAGCTTCCACATGGAAAACTGTTGAAGTCTTCTCTTATATATAAAAAAGGGAGGGACAGAGAGGGAAGGGGAGAAAGACGGGGGAGAGAGAGAGAGAGAAGGGGGTAAAGAGGGGGGAGAGAGAGAGAGAAGGGGGTAAAGAGGGGGGAGAGAGGAGAGCTATAGTCAACCATGTGAGTTGACTTGTAGTGTTAACAGTAACTGTGGGGTTTGGGGTAATGAGCACCAGGCCGGATCCTAATGAAGCCTCTGTCTGCTCTGCTCCTATGGTTCTCTCTCATGGTAACATTGGCTGGCCAACCCCTACTGGAAGTACAGAACAGTGTGTCATCACCACACTCCCTGCCAGCTGGACCTGAGCTACTGCTGTGTGTGTGTGTGTGTGTGTGTGTGTGTGTGTGTGTGTGTGTGTGTGTGTGTGTGTGTGTGTGTGTGTGTGTGTGTGTGTGTGTGTGTGTGTGTGTGTGTGTGTGTGCGTGCGTGCGTGCGTGCGTGCGTGCGTGCGCGTGCATTTGTGTGTGTGTGTGTGCGTGTACACACGTGGGTGATCAAGCGGTATGATCTCTTTCATCACCAAAGCACCAGCCAGTTCATCCCAGACCAACACAGGCCACAGAAAAAAGTTAACAATGATTCATTTTTCCCCTGGTTGTTTTTGCCTGGTTGTTGTCTTCTTCCACAGAGCTGTGGGATGTATCATTTTCCTGACCTGGTGTTCACCTCTTAATAACTGCACTAGGGGACACACATGGGTCTATATTTGGAGGGCCGTTTCCCCCAGACTGTGTCCCTGTGTCATAGTGAGATGGTTGGTTTATAGGTGGGGTCACTCACTATTACTACATCCTTCTGCGTTTTTTACGTCTGACTCCCAACACAGACAGCTGGACATGTTGAGCAGTCAAACAGCCCACATTCAGACATTACTTATATATACACACACACACACACACACACACGCACGCAGCAACACACACACACACACACACACACACACACACACACACACACACACACACACACACACACACACACACACACACACACACACACGCATGCAGCAACACACACACACACACACACACACGCATGCAGCAACACACACACACACACACACACACACACACACACACACACACACACACACACACACACACGCATGCAGCAACACACACACACACACACACACACACACACACACACACACACACACACACACACACACACACACACACACACACACACACACACACACACACACACACACACACACAAACCGTCACACTCCTATACTCACATACTCACACTGAGAGGGTGTTGATCCCAGTGTGAGTATTCATGTGTTTGGTGTGTTTGTTACTGGTCATGTGGTGGTGTGTTTGTTACTGGTCATGTGGTGGTGTGTTTGTTACTGGTCATGTGGTGTGTTTGTTACTGGTCATGTGGTCGTGTGTTTGTTACTGGTCATGTGGTGTGTTTGATGGGCCTGTGTTGGTGTGTTTGTTACTGGTCATGTGGTGTGTTTGAGGGGCCTATGTTGGTGTGTTTGAGGGGCCTGTGTTGGTGTGTTTGTTACTGGTCATGTGGTGGTGTGTTTGTTACTGGTCATGTGGTGTGTTTGATGGGCCTGTGTTGGTGTGTTTGTTACTGGTCATGTGGTGTGTTTGTTACTGGTCATGTGGTGGTGTGTTTGTTACTGGTCATGTGGTGGTGTGTTTGTTACTGGTCATGTGGTGTGTTTGATGGGCCTGTGTTGGTGTGTTTGTTACTGGTCATTTGGTGTGTTTGAGGGGCCTATGTTGGTGTGTTTGAGGGGCCTGTGTTGGTGTGTTTGTTACTGGTCATGTGGTGTGTTTGAGGGGCCTGTGTTGGTGTGTTTGTTACTGGTCATGTGGTGTGTTTGTTACTGGTCATGTGGTGTGTTTGTTACTGGTCATGTGGTGTGTTTGAGGGGCCGATGTTGTAGTTTGGGTGATGGTTATTTATCTACAGTATGTTTGCATTTGAGAGCGATGACTTGAATGTGTCTGTGTCTAGTCGTGGCACCATTGTAATGTAGACTATTCTACTTGGGAGTCAAGCTCAATCCACATAATTGTTATGTGTATGTCTGTGTGTGAAAGGGTGTGTGTTGGGGGGGGGGATAGAGAATACTACATTTTATGTAAAGAGAGGGAGTGATCTCTACCAAATGGACAGAGCGGTAAACGGCAGGATATATTACCCATGGGTCAAGTCGCAGGAGGGAAGATATATTGCCCATGGGTCAGTCTGGAGAGAGGGCGGGCAAAATCCATATCAGTCCGTCTGCTGGCCCCCTTTATATAGTGATAAAATATTCAAATCTAGCCATTACTTCACATTAGAGATGCCAGGGAGAAAACCACAGAATGTATACATGTTCTTTCAGACATGTGTTTGTTGCATTGATAGTTACATTAAAAGCCCTTCCTCCATTAGAGGAGTCCCTCATCCGGACTCACGTATGGCATTTAGGTGTGTGTGTGTGTGTGTGTGTGTGTGTGTGTGTGTGTGTGTGTGTGTGTGTGTGTGTGTGTGTGTGTGTGTGTGTGACATCACATGTTAAATATGATTGAGAAAGATTGCATTGAATTAGCCTTGTACTGTAAGTATGCCTTTTATGGAAAGCTTTTCAGTGGAAGAGATATTAAAGTGATAAGGGTTTGCTTGTAGAATTTGGTCTTTCTGCGTCGTCTTCAGATCGGATGTATGCGAGGTGTCAAATATGCTTTAATTCATACATTCCAATCTTTCTCATCACACACACCTCCACGAACATGCACACATGTGCAACACGTCCACACAGTGTGTTCCAGTATGAGTGCTATAGTCTAGGAGGGATGTCTGGGTGTTTCCCTCACTGAGTGACTGCTTTGTCAGCCCTGAGTCGCTGTGAGACGTACAGTATAGTCACTATTTGGACAAGTAGACCCAGTCTGTGGTGTTGTACTGGGGTTATACTGAGGTTGTACTGAGGTTATACTGGGTTTATACTGAGGTTGTACTGGCGTTATACTGAGGTTGTACTGGCATTATACTGAGGTTGTACTGGGGTTATACTGCCGTTATACTGGGGTTGTACTGGGGTTATACTGCCGTTATACTGGGGTTGTACTGGCTTTATACTGGGGTTGTACTGGTGTTATACTGAGGTTGTACTGGGGTTATACTGGCGTTATACTGGGGTTGTACTCGGGTTATACTGGCGTTATACTGAGGTTGTACTGAGGTTATACTGGGGTTGTACTGGCGTTATACTGGGGTTGTACTGAGGTTATACTGGGGTTGTACTGTGGTTATACTGTGGTTGTAATGGGGTTGTACTGGGGTTGTGCTGGGGCTGTGCTGGGTTATACCGGGGTTATACTGGGGTTGTACTGGGGTTATACTGGGGATGTTTTGGGGTTGTATTGAGTTATACTGGGGTTGTAATGGGGTTGTACTGGGGTTGTGCTGGGGCTGTGCTGGGTTATACCGGGGTTATACTGGGGTTGTACTGGGGTTGTACTGGGGTTGTACTGTTGAGTCGACAAGTTAGGGGATAAGGGGATAGATTCGCAGTATTTTCTGTTGCTGTAATTATAACCTATTTCATACTATCCTTATCATGTAATTATTGTATTATTAAGCTAGTACTATTGTTATACACTAGATAGAGTATTAGTGGTATTCCATGTATCTGATTATAACACAAAGGCAGGTGCAGGTTTAGCCCAACCACAACACCACTGCCTGTCAACATTCTATTCATATGTTTCTATTTCTAAGTAAACTTGGCTACTGTTCTTTTCTATAATCCGATTTAAATAGATTAGTTGGTGGAGAACAGAGGGCTTTATTCATATAATATGATTATGTCACTGTACTATCCCCTATCGCCAATATATACCCTCCCACTTCAAAACAGACTCACAAGGCCTAGTAAACTGTTGGTGCCATGGAGAGATCTGAGGAAAGAAAAACTGAAATATTACAGCAGACATAACATTTGGATGTACTGTTGTTTTTTCTATTTTTGACTATTTACTACCGCTGTGGAAAATGAATAAAGTGCCATGATTTCCCGGCTGTGTAGGTGGTAACTTGGGTCTCCTCTCTCTCTCATTTTCTCTCTCTGTGTCCTTCTCTCATCCTCCCTCAGGACACAGGGTGAAGCTAGAGGATCCCCAGAAGATGCAGTTCTCTGATAGGCTGACAGAGATTGAGCGCTACCAGCGGGCCAGCCTGAGGATGGGGCCTGGTAACCCCCAGCCCCGGCCCATGCACCAGAGCCACCTGGGGCCCTCCACCCAGTCCCAGATACAAGGTAGGACCACTGACCACACAGGAACCCCTATCACACTGACTCTTTCACTCTGTCTGTCCCAATTCAGAGCTGCTCACTCATCACAAACACTCCACGTTCTGCTACAGTACTGTATAGAGGTTTGGTCTACAAATGCCTCTCCCTAACTGTGACACATAATGAACTGACAGTGTTGCTCTAACTTTATCTCTATGGGCTGAGTTAGTCTGTATGTGGCAGGCTGAGGCCCCAGGTTGAGTTAGTCTGTATGTGGCAGGCTGAGGCCCCAGGTTGAGTTAGTCTGTATGTGGCAGGCTGAGGCCCCAGGTTGAGTTAGTTTTATGTGGCAGGCTGAGGCCCCATGTTGAGTTAGTCTGTATTTGGCAGGCTGAGGCCCCATGTTGAGTTAGTCTGTATGTGGCAGGCTGAGGCCCCATGTTGAGTTAGTCTGTAAGTGGCAGGCTGAGGCCCCCATGTTGAGTTAGTCTGTATGTGGCAGGCTGAGGCCCCAGGTTGAGTTAGTCTGTATGTGGCATGCTGAGGCCCCAGGTTGAGTTAGTCTGTACGTGGCAGGATGAGGCCTCAGGTTGAGTTAGTTTTATGTGGCAGGCTGAGGCCCCGGGTTGAGTTAGTCTGTACGTGGCAGGCTGAGGCCTCAGGTTGAGTTAGTTTTATGTGGCAGGCTGAGGCCCCAGGTTGAGTTAGTCTGTACGTGGCAGGCTGAGGCCTCAGGTTGAGTTAGTTTTATGTGGCAGGCTGAGGCCCCAGGTTGAGTTAGTTTTATGTGGCAGGCTGAGGCCCAAGGTTGAGTTAGTTTTATGTGGCAGGCTGAGGCCCAAGGTTGAGTGCAACCCTCCCTGCTGATATGAGAGCCCAGACCTGGGGGAGGGTCCAGTACATTTACTGGCAGGGGCCGCTCACTCACGCCAGCTCTGTCCCCGGATGCCCTGCGTCGGTGAGGCCCGGGGCCGCAGAGAGCAGGACGCAGGGTCTAGTCTGGGGCTAGGTGGAACCCTGATCCCTGCCAAACAGCCTGACTGGAGCACTGGGGCTGGTTCACCATGTCACACTACAGCCTCAGGAATCTCACAGCCACCTGGTACCTCTGCAATCACGTCAGTCTCAGGCTGACTGGCTTAACAGGGCAGATCTGCAGTTGAGACAGTGTGGAGGAGGGGAATGTGTGTGTGTGTGTGTGTGTGTGTGTGTGTGTGTGTGTGTGTGTGTGTGTGTGTGTGTGTGTGTGTGTGTGTGTGTGTGTGTGTGTGTGTGTGTGTGTGTGTGTGTGTGTGTGTGTGTGTGTGTGTGTGTGTGTGTGTGTGTGTGTGTGTGTGTCTAATGGGAAAGGGGGTACGTGGGTGGAGGTTTGCTCACAGACATATGTCAGAGCTTCTGAACATGATGGCATGTCTGGAAGTGTGCAGACAAAACACTAATATGCACACGCATATGCACACAGACACACACACAGACACTGTCCTCTCTCACCCACTCCCTAGTTCTCATGCAGGGGGTTAAGGCTGACAGACAGAGTGAGGCTCCTTCCCAGTTAATGAGCCTATATCAGTGTGTTGTAAAGGTGTTTAGGAGTGTTTTGCTCTCTGTTGGTGGAAGTGTATATCTCGGTACATGGGGTTTAGCCTTGTACTCCTGACTCACCACTGTAACCTAGATACACTATATATACAAAAGTATTTGGACACCCCTTCAAATGACTGGATTCTACATCTCCACAGACACACATTGGCAGTAGAATGGCCTTACTGAAGAGCTCAGTGACTTTCAATGTGGCACTGTCATAGGATGCCACCTTTCCAACAAATCAGTTCATCAAATTTCTGCCCTGCTAGAGCTGCCCCGGTCATCTGTAAGTTCTGAAACGTCTAGGAGCAACAACGGCTAAGCCATGAAGTGAAGCCACACATGCTCACAGAACGGGACCGCTGAATGCTGAAGTGCATAGCGCGTAAAAATCGTCTGTCATCGTTTGTAACACTCACTACCGAGTTCCAAACTGCCTCTTGAATCAAGGTCGGCACAATAACTGTTCGCCAGGAGCTTCATGAATTGGGTTTCCATGGTGTCGGCTGGAGTGGTGTAAAAATCGCTGCCATTGGACTCTGGAGCAGTGGAAACACGTTCTCTTGAGTGATGAATAACGCTTCACCATATGGCAGGCTGATGGACGAATCTGGGTTTGGCTACCTGCCCCTATAAAGGTTGGTGGAGGAGGAATAACGGTCTGGGGCTGTTTTTCATGGTTTGGGCTAGGCCCCTTAGTTCCAGTGAAGGGAAATCTTAATGCTACATTATACAATGGCATTCTGAACGATTCTGTGCTTCCAACTTTGTGGCAACAGTTTGGGGAAGGCCTTTTCCTGTTTCGGCATGACAATGCCTCCAGTGAAAAAAGCTAGGTCCATACAGAAATGGTTTGTCGAGATCAGTATGGAAGAACTTGACTGGCTTGCACAGAGCCCTGACCTCAACCCCATTGAACACCTTTGGGATGAATTGGAATGTCGACTGCGAGCCAGGCCTAATCGCCCAACATCAGTGCCAACCTCACTAATGTCTTTGTGGCTGAATGGAAGCAAGTCCCAGCAGCAATGTTCCAACATCTAGTGGAAAGCCTTCTCAGAAGAGTGGAGGCTGTTATAGCAGCAAAGTGGGGACCAACTCCATATAGATGCCAATGATTTTGGAATGAGATGTTCAACGAGCAGGTGTCCACATACCTTTGGTTATGTAGTGTAGCTGAGCTTAAACAACTCTGTTAATCAGCCAGTGCCATGGACCAGCAGGACCATGAGTAGTTAGCATCTATACAACTAAAGACAGTCCTACTGTTACACATTTCTTGATGGTTTAAAGTTTGTGTTCTGCACGTGAATGCGTGTTGTCTGTCATTGGAACGGCCCTGGCAGGTAAGCTTATCCAGATGGACTTACAATGCTGTTAAAAAGTATTTGCTCCCTTTTTGATTTTCTCTATTTTTGCATATTTTTTATACTGAATGATATCAGATCTTCAATCAAAACCTAATATTAGATCAGTGGTGGAAAAAGTACTTAGGTAAAAGTAAAGATACCTTACTAGAAAATGATTCAAGTAAAAGTGACCCAGTCACCCAGTAAAATACTACTTGAGTAAAAGTCTAAAAGTATTTGATTTTTAATATACTTAAGTATCAAAAATCCTTGTCCCATCGCGCTCTATTGAGTCCTTCTGGCAGGCCGGATGCACGCTGACTCGTGTCGCCAGTTGTACGGTGTTTCCTCCAACACATTGGTGCGGTTGGCTTCCGGGTTAAATGAGCAGTGTGTCAAGAAGCAGTGCGGCTTGGCAGGGTCTTGTTTCAGAGGACGCATGGCTCTCGACCTACGTCTCTCTCGACCTTCGCCAACTCTCGACCTTTGCCAGTTGCAGCGATGGGACAAGACTGAAACTACCAATTGGATATCACAAAAAAGGGGTAAAAAGTAAATGTAATTTCTCAAATATACTGAAATATCAAAAGTAATAGTAAAAATCCTTTCAAATTCCTTGTATAAAGCAAACCAGAGGGCACAATTCCATGGGGCACACTCTAACATTCACTAGGCAGGTAGCCTAGTGGTTAGAGTGTTGGACTTGTAACCGAAAGGTTGGAAGATCGAATCCTCTGAGCTGACAAGGTAAAAAATCTGCCGTTCTGCCCCTGAACAAGGCAGTTACACTGTTCCTAGGCTGTCATTGAATATAAGGATTTGTTCCTAACTGACTTGCCTAGTTAAATATAGGCAAAACAAGCAAAGAAAACATTTGTGTTTATTGAGTCCTCCAGATCAGAGGCAAGTTCATTGGACCACTTTCCTGTCCTGCTAAGCATTCAAAATGTAATGAGTACTTCTGGGTGTCAGGGAAAATGTACGGAGTAAAAAGTACATGATTTTTGTTAGGAATATAGTGAAGTAAAAGTAAAAGTTGTCAAAAAATAATAATAGTTAAGTACAAATACAAAAAAAACGACTTAACTAGTACTTTAAGTATTCTTACTTAAGTACTTTACACAACTGTATTAGATGAAGGGAACATGAGTTTACAAATAACAAAAGAACATTCTATTTATTTTATTAATTTAATGAAATAAGTTTGTAATTGTTGTGTTTTTTGTTCACTCAGGTTCCCTTTATCTAATATTAGGTTTTGGTTGAAGATCTGATAACATTTTGTGTAAAAAAAATATGCAAAAGTAGAGAAAATTATAAAGGGGGCAAATACTTTTTCACGGCACAGTATCCATAAGGGCTTGCTAAATATCTCCAAATTCTTCCTGTCTAGCAGGGCAGCAGTGAGATGGCAAGTGAAGAAAGGCTCTGTGCTCTGCACTCGTCTGCCTAGCTGCAGGGGGATCAGTGCAGATCTTTATAAGCATGTCAGATCTCAAAGGCCTGCACCAATACAACACACACACACTGGGTGCACACACTCCTTCAGCACAGACACACCACATTCATGCGGCTCAGAGCTGCCAGGGATGAGATGCATAGAGCTCCAAACTGATTCCACACAACACCCGCCAGAGGCTAGAGGCCCTCTCTGAAGTGTGTGTGTTCGTGTGCGTGTGCGTGCGTTCGTGTGTGTGTAGACACAAGGAGGGGAGGACTGTACAATCACACACACCTTAATCTCTGGTATTACCACCATGACTGTGTAGCTCAGGGCTAATGCTAAAATAATCAAATAACAGTGGAGAGATGTTTTCCCTCCCCTTTCTACCTAGGCTTATATGTACCTTACATTTACACTTTTTGTTCATTTAGCAGACGCTCTTATACAGAGCGACATACAGGAGTAATTAGTGTTAAGTGCCTTGCTCATGGGCACATCGGCATATTTTTCACTTAGTCGGCTCGGGGATTCAAACCAGCAACCTTTCGATTACTAGCCACTAGGCTACCTGCCGCCAATGTACTGTACACTTTGACACAGATCACTGGGCATGGCCATGTACAGAATTTATAGTAGTCATGCTTAGACAACACACTAATACAAACCTAGCTCAAACTAAAATAGTCCCTTGGTAATACAGGGATGTATTTACATATAAACACGACACACACCTCTGCTTTTGGCAGCCATCGCAGAAAGAGTTGTATCTTGCAGATACATTTAGTCCTGGATCTGTTTGTTTGAGAATCACTGGGTAATAGATGAGCCGTCAACACTTTAGAATGAAATGGATTCTCATCTTCTGATTGCTAAATATGTTTTATATTATCTACACAGAAACCCAGAGTTTACAGCCGACAACAACAGGAAAAGATACAATGTAATCTCCTGCTAAAGCCCATTGCTTCATATAGATTTCTGAGCCAGGAAATAGTGTCTGAGTTTTGTCGTCAACATAACACTTTTGAGATGTCTGCTAAACGCTGCCCTGGTTCCTCAGACGTACACACACATACAGAATACACACACACAGACACACACACACAAAGTTACGTGCCAATGTTGCAAGCTCTGCTAGTGCTCCAGACAGACGGGATCATTAAGAGCTCATTACAGCACATGCAGTGACAGGATTCCAGCGCTCGGCTCACCACTTGTTTTTGTTCAGCCGTGGCCACAGGTGAGCCTGCTAGATGTGAAGAATTATCCTACGGGAGGGCATGTGGGAAGCTGTGTGTGTGTGTGGCTCTGCCAGAGCAGTAAAGCAAATCCCACACTCAGACAATCGGATACCATACCATTTTATTCTGGTTTTCTAAATGTGTATGTGTGTGTTCTAATGATATTCAGAGAATGCTGTCCATCTCCTTAAAGCACCCTGTGTATATTGTCTACAGTTTTTACCAGTCAAACCACGCAGACAAAGAGGCAAAGATGTTGAAGATGTTAAGATTAAATGGAAAGAAAATTAGATTTCAGGGAGACACTGCAAAAATAATCCTAGAAATTCCAGTTTTCCTCATTCTCTTTTCTAAAGGAGGCACACTTAACCAGCCTCAGACTGCTTTAACAAGGTCTCCAGACCAGAGCTGTTCTTTTAACTTAAATGTTTTTAGAAGAAAAAAAAGACAGTGTCAATTTAATCGTTGAATACAAAGTATTTTGCCTTTTGAGGTGGTATCATTTAACATGCTATTTGTTCCAACACCTGCGTTCCTAACTGGATGAATATCAGATACTAGCATAACTTTCCGCCATCTAGTCAATTGCTCGCTGCTTTGATGAGGGCCCAAGAAACGCTTTGCTGAGGAGGTGTGTGTGTGTGTGTGGGTGTGTGATGGCTGTGAGTGATAAAACACACTCTGGTTGTATTAATGCTCTCACCCCGATGAGGGATCTAGTCTTAATGATTCTAGCAGAGCAGGAAACAAAGGACCACCTCCTTGCTGCCCAGGACGATCCCATCTCAGCACCCTGTTAAGACCCCTCTAAAGACTGGCATGTCAGCATATGCCAGGAGACTGTAGTTCTGGGGTTATGGTAACCTCATCGCACATTAAATCAAGGCTAAGATAATACAAGAAGCTTCTCATTATGCTTCATAGAATGTACAGTATGATTCACAAGTTGGCATGCTAAGCCACTACACCTGGGAGATGTATATATGTGATATGTTACATGAAAACCATTTACTGGTGGTTACAGGACATGCTGTGAAGTACTCCTCCAATACATCAAAACTGTTCCAATGGCAAATATCTGCAGCCATTCTACTGTGGTGAAATGTCAAACAGCTGAATCTATCCTGGATTCTCTCTGGTTGTGAAAATCCTGCTAGCTATAGTGAGGCCCTACCCCTCCTCCCTTGTCCACAGGGACCACACTGTTTACTCCACATAAACAAGATGGCTGGCCCCCTAAGCAAACGCCTGCGCCAGTCTCTATCACTAACAGCCCTGATCAGACCCAGAGCCCTTAACCGCTGGTCCAGTGTCAGATTTGATTTAATCCTCCTAATGGTAAATGTTAGGATGTGGAGTTGGGTAATCTGGATCTGTGTCTAGCTCAAGCCTCAAACCCACTCTAACAGCCAGCAGGACATGATCAACCAATTATAACCAACAAAGAGTCACTGTGAGACACAACAAGCATGCCAGTCCCTGGAGCAGGCAACCAGGCACATTGCACATGCTTATAGATGGCAAGGCCATGTCTCTGTTTGGAAGTAGCAGATGTGGTTACTGGGTAGTTGTGTTGGTCTGTGGGTCGTTGACTATATGTCAGGACAAGACCAGAGAGAGGTGACCATGATGTGAGCCTGGTAGAAAGGCTGTTGGCTACAAGCTCCATTTGGGCATCAATGCATGCTGGTCCGTGCCAAACCCGTACAGGAAAGGAGCTCTATGGCCAAACGCAACCAAAACTAGCGGGAATCCAGACCAGCGACTAGTGATTCCGTTTTACTTTTACAGGGCTGTATTTACATAATATGTCAAAGGCAACCATGGAGTTTATTTGTTATGGTGCCTAAGAGCTGCACTTGTGGTCACTCTATTTTTTTGACCTTAGGATGAATTACTCAAACTGAAAATGTTTTTGTTCACCAATAAAAAAAATATTCTCTTTTGAAGCCATCTCTCCACAGTCAAAAGAAAAAGAGAAGGGAAAGCAAGTTTTTTACCAGACTCAACTGTTTGTGTTAGTTATAATTTAACATCAGAGCCGGGTCCAGTATTACATTTCAGCAATTACAGCCACTACATGTGTGCATGAGCAGTCTCTATTGACTCTGAGGAGAGGGGAAAGGGAAGGAGGGAGGGTGCGGGGCTCTCAAATAGAACGTAGGATTTTTCAGCCAATGTGTTTGTTTTTATTCATGTTAAAAGTGAGGGCTCAAAAGACATATAAAATGTCCCACATAGCTGAGCCAAGGCCATGTTCCTCCCCTCTCTCTCTCTCTCTCTCTCTCTCTCTCTCTCTCTCTCTCTCTCTCTCTCTCACTCTCTCTCTCTCTCACTCTCTCTCTCTCTCTCTCTCTGTCTCTCTCTCTCTCTCTCTCTCTCTCACTCTCTCCTTCTCTGTCTCTCTCTCTTTCTCTCTTTCTCACTCTTTCCGTCTCTCTCTCTCTCCTTCTCTGTCTCTCTCTCTCTCTCTACTTCTCTGTCTCTCTCTCTCTCCTTCTGTCTCTCTCTCTCTCTCTCCTCTGTCTCTCTGTCTCACTCTCTTTCTCTCTCTCTCTCTCTCTCTGTCTCTCTCTCTCTCTCTCTCTCCTCTGTCTCTCTCTGTCTCTCTCTCGACTCTCACATTTTCTTTCTTCGTAGCGACGCCTAGGGCCTAAGTGAAACAGGAAGCCAGCACAAGCCCGGCATTCACTGTGTTTCAATGACACGCTTCATTGCGCCAGGCGCATTACATGTCTCTGAGGCGCTGCCGGATCCGGAGTCACGAGGAAGAACGCCATCTTGGTTTGAAATGTCTCAGCAGACGCCCTTTCATCTCCAACTGCACTTCAACTGCAGATTGTGTGTTTATTTGTGTCCTCCCAGCCATCAGTGGCGCCGCCCCAAAAACGTTAATATTTGTGACGCAGCCGTTGTCTCCTACCAATCCTGCACCTACCCCTTACCCCCTAATCTCTGGCCCCGCCCGGGGGCCGAGCCTCTTATTAACAGGGGTAATCTGTGCCGCTGGTATTGACGTTGTCCACAGGCCAATCAAAATATTTTTAAAAAATGTTTATTTTCTTGAGCGAATTGCACCAGCTGCTTCGAAGCCTTTCTGAATAACCCCATTTATGTGTAAGAATTTCCCATTGTGGGGCGAAGCTCGGAACCTCTCAGTGGCTGAGTGCTGATCTGGGCCTTTGGAGAGGAAGTAGAGTAGCTCCGAGGGTGAGAGAGCTTTTACACACCTCAGCCCCAGCCAGCCTGGGCCCAGTGTGGGCATAGGTGAACGACCCCTCCCTCCCTGTTCCTGGCCCCTCTCAAGGTCAGGATCACCACTGCTAATATAGCGGTTAGGATGTTGTTCCTCACCTCATACTGTAGCGTAGTGTTACTGTAGCAGGATGAGGGCCAGGGACATGACCAGAGTACTCTCCAGGCCTTAGTTAATGTATGTTAATGGAAAACTGCCATGCAAATATGTATGCCTATGAATCTGTATGTGTACTAGTGTTTATGAGAATGTTTGTGCGCGTGTGTGTGTGTGTGTGTGTGTGTGTGTGTGTGTGTGTGTGTGTGTGTGTGTGTGTGTGTGTGTGTGTGTGTGTGTGTGTGTGTGTGTGTGTGTGTGTGTGTGTGTGTGTGTCTGTGTTAACTGTCTGAGACAAGAGGCATGAAAAATACAGAGAGAGGATAATTGAGGAGGCTTGGACTACATATACATATCACCTGAGACTATTCACACTATATAACATCTTCAAGAACAGCTAAGGACAACATTTGACACATTCTGTTTCATAATTGTACATTAATAGATAAAACTGTCATACAAATATATTAACAGGAGATATATGACAGTGTCTCTATGAATCTGTATGTGTACTAGGGTTTGTATGAGAATGTTTGTGCATGTGTGTGTGTACAAGCATGGGTGTTTGAGGTCCATGGTTCGTGCAGGTTGGCTTGTAACAACTGCCCCATCTCAGACCGAGAGCAAACAGACACTATTTGCATGTCAAATTGTCAGCCTCCTGCGGTGTGGCCGTTGAGTGTGAACCAGGGTCCCACGCGCTGCGCCAGTAGGGATTCTTCTCTCCCTGACAGGCTGACTGGACAGGCCAACAAAGGCCTCACACCTCCGCTCACCAGCCCCTTGAGAGACCAAAATATTCTTGTTAGCTCCAACAACCCATCAGCCCTGCTTTCCCAGGCCCTCTCTCCAGTCTCACTCCAGTGAGAGCTCCCCCTCTGCCCTTCTCTCTGCTCAGTCAGCACAGACAGACCTGTCACAGGTAGACAGTTCCCCAAACATGTTGCAAGCTTTTTTTAGGGCATTGAGGAGACTCATTAAGTGCACATAACTACAGAATCATAACCTGAAACAATTATCTCTAAATACCTTGTACTTGTACTGTGCACCAGAATTAGAAACACTCATGTTATGAGGTTTTTGTCATACCGCACAGATTCAGTACCTGCCCAGGCTACAGTATTAGCAGGCTAGTGTCATGTCTAAATTCTCCTTAATTAACACATAATATCTGTGTTCATTGCAGCCCTGTGGTCTGACCAGATTGACCCACCAGCTCTGAAGACATGCAAAGTGGAGGACGACCTCAGATGGTCAAGTAAGAGAGATATAATATATACTCTGCCCTGGGTCCTATCCTCCAAAACTCATCTGAATCGTCTTTCTTCTCACTTGTGCTTTCTCTCCATTATTTTATAATTATCTCTCTCTCTCTCTCTCTCTCTCTCTCTCTCTCTCTCTCTCTCTCTCTCTCTCTCTCTCTCTCTCTCTCTCTCTCTCTCTCTCTCTCTCTCTCTCTCTCTCTCTCTCTCTCTCTCTCTCTCTCTCTCTCTCTCTCTCTCTCTCTCTCTCTCTCTCTCTCTCTCTCTCTCTCTCTCTCTCTCTCTCTCTCTCTCTCTCTCTCTCTCTCTCTCTCTCAACAGTACGAAGTAAACACAACAAACATTCTGCTCTCCTTAGATGACCCCAAATTTTTTGCGTGTGTGTGCAGGCCAGTATGGCAAGATGTTTGCAAGTGTTGTTTGTTGGTTTCTGAGGCTCAATCATAACATGCCAGGCCCAATCATGGCACAGTATAAGAGGTGTGGCGAGCAATAAGAGATTACCATAATTACCAGTCTTGGACTACATATACATATCACCCAAGACAATTCACACAATATAACCTCATCAAGAGGAGCTAAGGACACAAATTGAGAAATTCTGCATCATAATTGTACATCAATAGTTAATCAAACATTTTTCTGACACAGTGCAATGAATATAGAGATATTGGAAAAGCTCGAACTATGGGTATGGCAATGGGTGTTCCACTCGTTGTGACATTTTTGGGAATGTGTTTCGGTTTGCCCTCAGGGCTCTGGATCCCAGAACATTCCAGAACACCCCGTAGCTCCCCTCTCCCTCCCTCCCTGCTTCCCTCCATCATGGTGTTTTGGCACTCTTCTTCTCCTGCCTCACAGCCACTCAGCCACCCACCCGTCCTCTTCCCAGAAACCACCGCACCAGACCTGCTGAGTCATCTGCTCACACACCCTTCCATGTTACTCCTAGATGCTCCTTGTACTCACACACCCTTCTGTAGGACTGATCAGTTGGGCTTGCTGGAAGTTTTCAATATGTTTGATGAGGAAAGCCCCTGGGGTAAAACAGTATTTTAGGTGTGACTGTCAGTGATTTCCAAAAACAACAGAGCAGTTTCATAATTTTCCCCTGATTTAGAATGAGGAGATGGAATGTATAGATTGGCAAATTCCCTTGCCAGATATTCATTTCAGAGCAAGATATTCACTAAGTTGTGAAAAGTAGAATTGACGTTTGATGGGGACTATTGTTATTGAGGTTGAGGTCCCAATGTCTAATCATGAAATTCCAACCCAATTCCAAAGAGACTGAAATAGAAATAAATTAGTATGACAATAAATAATACATAGGAGTGTACATGCCACCTGGCCAGATCTTGCAAACTCTTTAGCAATAACAAATATTAATAGAACCCATCCAGGTAATTTAGTTATCCAAACTCCTAAATCATATCTGGTTCGTTGATACATTAGGAAAATCTCTGTGTTTTATCATCACAAACTCCCTAATGCCTCGATCGTGTTGCTAGTGATAAATAGGGCCATGCAAAACTTGCTTGGCTCACATGTTACAGTGGCTACCATGGATAGGTCTTTGGGGTTGTTGACGTGTTATTCTATTTGCATCAGATGCGAAGCTCTGACCCCAAGGCCTAAGCGCTTATACAAACATCTACAGATCATTTGTGTTCATTTGTGTCTCCTATTCTTTGGCTTGTGGACCAACATGATTTGCCTGGCTTTGTATTGCTTGGCCATACTGATGTCAACTGTGACCATCCTTGTAGCATTTGGTCAATAATAAAAACTATAAAAACTCTCATCACATCTCAAATCAGTGATGGTCTGGGAAGCATGGGACAGTCACTTGTCTCTGGCTGCGGTCTGTGGGGGAGATGAAAGGAGAATAGATATATCTCTCCATCTATCTCTCTCTGGGCCAGCCTGATCTGAGGTTTTCTTCCTCTCTTTCCCACCTCTCCGCTCATTTGCCTGAGACACCATTCCCTGGGTGCTATTTGTCGACGTTTGCATTCAGAGTAAACATTTCACAGGTGAGCACCTGGATTTGCATCCCTTCACCCCTCCACACACACCTCGCTGGCGGCCTCTGCTCGTCCTTATGTTAACAACCAAAATCAGTTTCTCCCATAAGCAAATGAGGCAAACCTCCCTCCGTATCTGGGTTACACGCTTGACTGTGGACTAGTGGACCTCAAAGAGAGAGAGTGTGACAGCGAGAGAGAGAGAGAGAGAGAGAGAGAGAGAGAGAGAGAGAGAGAGAGAGAGAGAGAGAGAGAGAGAGAGAGAGAGAGAGAGAGAGAGAGAGAGAGAGAGAGAGAGAGAGAGAGAGAGAGAGAGAGAGAGAGAGAGAGAGAGAGAGAGAGAGAGAGAGAGAGAGAGAGAGAGAGAGAGAGAGAGAGAGAGAGAGAGAGAGAGAGAGAGAGAGAGAGAGAGAGAGAGAGAGAGAGAGAGATTTCCCCCGCCCTGCTGTGTGGCAGAACTCAATATGGGAGCACGCACACAAGCAAGGGAGTGAGGGAAAGGGAGGAACGCACTAGAACACTGTGTTCTCTTAAAAAAAACTTGATTCCAAGCCACCACTTTTAGAGTGGGAACATCACAGACGGTGGGCCGCGCCAGCCAGCCCTCTGGGGTTCATCCCCTCTCATGTCCCTGCAATTTAGTCAACACGTTTCAGCTGAGCCTAATGGAGATCATGTGTTGGGTGGGCCCCTGCTACCAGCTAGGCCCCGTCAGGACCCTGTGCCATAGATCCACCACTCCTCCTCCCCAGTCCTGCGGCAGAGCCTAGGGCCTAGGTCTATACCTAGCTGGCAGAGAGAGGAGGAGGTGGCTGTGTGTGGATCAGGGTAGCAAACAGGGTGAATAGAAAAAGAAGATTGCAAAACTGTGGTTATGTTTGTGAGTATGGCGTTATTTATCTAACCCACTCCTCTAGGGGGAGCCGCTGAACTGCTGAGAGGGGAACGGTTGTGGTGGGTGCTCTCTGGCTGGCTGACCGCCAAGGTTGTGACACAACACAACCCCATTAAGGTGTTTTGATAAGTGTCCAGTTGAGTTTCCCCTGACGAAATACAGGAGCCTGTCCCCGCCACAATTTAGTCAACACGATTCAACTGGCGACAATTAAATAGAGATCATGTGTGGGGTGGGCCACAGCCACCAGAGCCATCAAGTCCCCGTGCCACAAATCCCAGCTCTACCCTAAAGCATATATTCAGCAGGAAGAGACAGAGAGAGAGAGACAGGGGGGGCTGACTCCACTTCTCCCGAATCGACAGCAGCTGAAGGTTTGGATTTTCCTTGCGTGAAATCAGATATGGGGCCCGACTCCGGGGCCTGCTAGACTCTGGAAAAAGAAACAGACCCCTAACCCTCCTCATGCACCCCCCTTATCCGGAAAATAAGAGAATTTCAACTGCAGAAAATAAACGTGTCCCTGTAAAAAATGAAGCAGAAGCCGTGGAAATTACAAAGGAACAGATTTTTTTTGTTGCTGAAAATATACCCAGTTCTCCAGACGTAGGGGAAAGACATTTCAACAAGACTGTGGCACGCAAGTTCAGCATCCTACCCCCTCAGGGCTGTGGCGTGCAAGCGCTTGCTGTTTCACAAATACAGAATGTCTTGGGAGAGGTTGAAGGTAGCTGAAGGATGGGACTAAAAACAAACAAAAGAGAACTATTGTAAAATATACTGTGTCAGTAAAATGTGTACAGTATGTGTAAGCTGGAAGTAGAAGCCTAAGTGTTGTTGTCTATGGGGAAATTATAAAGGAAGATATATTAAAAATATACTTTACATACAGTGGATTCGGAAGGTTTTCAGACCCCTTGACTTTTTCCACATTTTGTTACGTTACAGCAGTATTCTAAAATTGATTCAATAGTTTTTTTCCCCCAAATCAATCTTCACACAATACCCCAGAATGACAAAGCAAAAACAGGTTATAATTTTTTGCAAATGTACTAAAAATAAAAAATATCACATTTCCATAAGTATTCAGACCATTTACTCTGTACTTTGTTGAAGCACCGATTACAGCCTCAAGTCTTCTTGGGTATGACGCTACAATCTAGGCATACCTGTATTCTTCTCTGCACGTCCTCTCAAGCTCTGTCAGGTTGGATGGGAAATGTCGCTGTCTCTCCAGAGATGTTCAATCAGGTTCAAGTCCGGGCTCTGGATGGGCCACTCAAGGAAACTCGAAGCCACTCCTGCATTGTCTTGGCTGTGTGCTTAGGGTTGGTGTCCTGTTGGAAGGTTAACCTTTGCCCCAGTCTGAGTTCCTGAGTGCTCTGGAGAAAGTTTTCATCAAGGATCTCTCTGTACTTTCCTCCGTTCATCTTTCCCTCGATCCTGACTAATCTCCCAGTCCCTGCTGCAGAAAAACATCCCCACAACATCATGCTGCCACCACCATTCTTTACCGTAGGCTTGCTGCCTCCAGATGTGATCCTTGGCATTCTGGCCAAAGAGTTCAATCTTGGTTTCATCAGACCAGAGAATCTTGCTTCTCATGGTCTCAGAGTCTTTAGGTGCCTTTTGGCAAACTCCAAGCGGGCTGTCATGTGCCTTTTACTGATGAGTGTCTTCTGTCTGGCCACTCTACCATAAAGGCATAATTGGCTAAAGTGCTGCAGAGATGGTTGTCCTCCTGGAAGGTTCTCCCATCTCCACAGAGGAACTCTGGAGCTCCGTCAGAGTGACCATCGGGTTCTTGGTCATCTCCCTGACCAAGGCCCTTCTCCCCCAATTGCTCAGTTTGGCCGGGCGGCCAGCTCTAGGAAGAGTCTTGATGGTTCCAAAATTCTTCCATTTAAGAAAGATGGAGGCCACTGTGTTATTGGGGACCTTCAATGCTGCAGACATGTTTTGGTACCCTTCCTCGACACAATCCTGTCTCAGAGCTCTACGGAAAATTCCTTCGAACTCATGGCTTGGTTTTTGCTCTGACATGCACTGTCAACTGCAGGACCTTATGACCACATGTGTGTGCCTTTCCAAATCATGTCCATTGAATCATGTCCATTGAATTTACCACAGGTGGACTCCATTAAAGTTGTATTTTAGAAACATCTCAAGGATGATCAATGGAAACAGGATGCACCTGAGCTCAATTTCAAGTCTCATAGCAAAGGGTTTGAAAACATATTTTAATAAGGTATTTCTATTTTCCCTTTGTCATTATGGGGTATTGTGTGTAGATTGATGAGGAACATTTTTAATTTAATCAATTTTAGAATATAGCTTTAACGTTTTTAAAAAATGGCAAAATGGAAGGGGTCTGAATACTTTCCGAATGCACTATATATACAGTTGAAGTTGGAAGTTTACATGCACCTTAGCCAAATACATTTCAACTCAGTTTTTCACAATTCCTGACATGTAATCCTTGTAAAAAATTCCCTGTCTTAGGTCAGTTAGGATCACCACTTTATTTTAAGAACGTGAAATGTCAGAATAATAGTAGAGAGAATTATTTATTTCAGCTTTTATTTCTTTCATCACATTACCAGTGGGTAAGAAGTTAACATACTCTCAATTAGTATTTGGTAGCATTGCCTTTCAATTGATTAACTTGGGTCAAACGTTTCGGGAAGCCTTCCACAAGCTTCCCACAATAAGTTATGTGAATTTTGGCCCATTCCTCCTGACAGAGCTGGTGTAACTAAGTCAGGTTTGTAGGCCTCCTTGCTCGCACACGCTTTTTCAGTTCTGCCCACAAACTTTCTATAGGACTACGGTCAGGGCTTTGTGATGGCCACTCCATTACCTTGACTTTGTTGTCCTTAAGCCATTTTGCCACAATTTTGAAAGTATACTTTGGGTCATTGTCCATTTGGAAGACCCATTTGCGACCAAGCTTTAACTTCCTGACTGATGTCTTGAGATGTTGCTTCAATATATCCACATAATTTTCCCCCCTTATGATGCCATCTATTTTGTGAAGTGCACCAGTCCCTCCTGCAGCAAGCACCCCCACAACATGATGCTGCCACCCCCGTGCTTCACGGTTGGGATGATGTTCTTCGGCTTACAAGCCTCCCCCTTTTTCCTCCAAACATAACGATGGTCATTATGGCCAAACAGTTCTATGTTTGTTTCATCAGACCAGAGGACATTTCTCCAACAAGTACAATCTTTGTCCCCATGTGCAGTTGCAAACCATAGCCTGGCTTTGTTATGGCAGTTTTGGAGCAGTGGCTTCTTCCTTGCTGAGTAGCCTTTCAGGTTATGTCGATATAGGACTAATTTTACTGTGGATATAGATACTTTTGTACCTGTTTCCTCCAGCATCTTCACAAGGGCCTTTACTGTTGTTCTGGGATTGATTTGCACTTTTCGACACCAAAGTACGTTCATCTCTAGGAGACAGAACGCGTCTCCTTTGAGCAGTATGAGGCTGCGTGGTCCCATGGTGTTTATACTTGTGTACTATTGTTTGTACAGCTTATCATGGTACCTTCAGGCATTTGGAAATTGCTCCCAATGATGAACCAGACTTGTGGAGGTCAACAAATGTTTTTCTGAGGTCTTGGCTGATTTCTTTTGATTTTCCCATGATGTCAAGCAAAGAGTCACTGGGTTTGAAGGTAGGCCTTGAAATACATCCACAGGTACACCTCCAATTGACTCAAATGATGTCAACTAGCCTATCAGAAGCTTCTAAAGCCATGACATAATTTTCTGGAATATTCCAAGCTGTTTAAAGGCACAGTCAACTTCGTGTACGTAAACTTCTGACCCACTGGAATTGAGATACAGTGAATTATAAATTAAATAATCTGTCTGTAAACAATTGTTGGAAAAATGACTTGTGTCATGCACAAAGTAGATGTCCTAACCGACTTGCCAAAACTATAGTTTGTTAAAAATACATTTGTGGAGTGGTTGAAAAACAAGTTTTAATGACTCCAACCCTGTATATACAGTACCAGTCAAAAGTTGGGACAAACCTACTCATTCAAGGGTTTTTCTTTATTTGTACTATTTTCAAATGAGTTGGTTTGTCCAAACTTTTGACTTGTACTGTGTAGTTTCTATGCCATCCAAATCCACATTTTACACTGAACCCATCAACACCAAATCAAGTGGAATCAGACTGTGTGTGTGTGTGTGTGTGTGTGTGTGTGTGTGTGTGTGTGTGTGTGTGTGTGTGTGTGTGTGTGTGTGTGTGTGTGTGTGTGTGTGTGTGTGTGTGTGTGTGTGTGTGTGTGTGTGTGTGTGTGTGTGTGTGTGTGTGTGTGTGTGTGTGTGTGTGTGTGTGTGGTTGGCAAGTAACTGCGTCACACCTGTTGTATTCACAATGTCTCTTTTAAGCCACTGAAGCTCAGGACAAGGAAGTCAAAGTCAAACAAATTCTAGAGCATACATTGCATACCTACATTCCCACCTTACCCAGTATCAAACTGCCACTACTGCTTATGTACAAAAAATCAGCTACAAATAGACAGAACATTATGCAGCCCATTAGCCTATGTACAGTTCATCTAGATAAAATGTATGCCACTAAACTACAGGAGGTTGGTGGCACCTTAATTGGGGTGGACGGGCTTGTGCTAATGGCTGGAGCGGAATTAGTGGAATGGTATCAGCTACATCAAACACATGGTTTGATGCCGTTCCATTTGCTTGATGAAAGCCATTATTATGAGCCGTCCTCCCCTCAGCAGCCTCCACTGCACTAAACCGTGTGCAATTGCATATAGAGAATTGAAGGGATGACTTACTGTATATAGTTGCAAGATAGCAAGATGGGGAGACTTACGGCACTTCACAATAACTGGCACACCTGCATGTTGCATGCCTCGTTAACCGAAGGCCACGTGTCTGGTTTCCGTGGGGTTCATTATTAATTGCTGCATGACAAATTTAAGATTATAAAAAGTATAGGCAAACAATCATATTTTTCAATCCTTGCAGTTTACAGTAACGACAGTTGGCCTACTTAATGAAACATAGCTTTGGCAGGATGCTATTAGGCTACAATGCAAATTGCGCCCGTCTTGTAAAATCTTGGCCAACTATAACTGTTTTAGGTAGTAATGTAACCCTAATTTATTGACTTAATTATCTATCACTTTCTGTGAGGGCCCATTGCTAAAGAATCGAGTTACAATGACGTTCCTTTCTATATAGTTTAATTCGAATAGTAGCTGTAGTAGCTGTAGTAGCTGTAGCACATAATTGACTCAGGTGAATCCCCCGCGCAGGTGAGCATGGGGAAAGGTATTGTCAGAATAAAAGTCCCTGACATAAAGTCTAAATGGTGACACTATAATAAAAGTCTCAGAATTCTGATTATAAAACATATTTCTTATTCCAAAACCCTGGCTACAGTAACAACAAACCAGTCAGACAGTACTCAGAGATGAGTGACAGTTATCAGGTGTTCTATGGCTCCCATTGGCCTACTCCCGTTGGCCTCCAATAGGTGATTGACTGCCGCACCCTGAGCAAACCTTCATTCTTGACTGCCTGCCAAAGAGAAATTAAACTGATCAAGAGAGCGATATTAAACTGCCGTTTATTGGTTTATGGAAGCCTACATCACACAAAAAAAACTAATCAAATGTTTGTCTGTCACATTAATCAGCTGATGCTGTCACTATTGTCAATATTGGTAATTGTAAGTGGAGCCCCACTGGGCATAAACTGGTTGAGTCAATGTTGTTTCCACATCATTTCAACCCCCCAAAATCTATGTGATGTGGATTTGCAAAAAAAGTCATCAACATAAGGGAATTTCATGTTTTTTTCATCCAACTTTTAACCTAAATCCAATGACATGGCGATATTTTTTGTTGATTTCACGTTGACAACTCAACCAACTGTAAATCAAAACTAGACGTTTGACTGACATCTGTGCCCAGTGGGTCCTTTATGGGTTAACTATGTCTGATTCAACAGGTAGACTAGCTGAAGGCCTAGGTGCATACATTAAATGCATGGTGTGTGCAGTCATGTCCTCATCTGTCCTTGTATGCGCCTATCAAACCCAGATACTACAGTACAGTAGGTGGCAGCAGATGAATGAGAAGACTGAGACACATATACACACACAGCTCATGTTGTGTTTGGAAAGAACTGCCAGATCAGCCTAACCCTGCAGTCATGCCTTGGTTTTTGTGGGGCAGTATGGTGTTGTGCTTAAGGAAATAAACTGGTGACAGGAGCTGCTCCAAATCCCAGCGAGGAAAACTGCAGCGTCAAACACTTGAGCATGATCTGAATTTCCTCTGTCAGTTGAATAAATTAGGGAATGCGTGGAAATTTGACTCAAAACAGCTGGCTTTTGTGTAATGTGTTACCTATGCGACTACACTTCAGGATAGTTTAGCACTGACTGGTCTGTGACATTGATCCGGTTTGGTTACTTTTACAAAATACACAAATACATAGAACACACACATTCTCTCTCTGACTCTCTCTCTCTTTCTCTTTCTTTCTCTTTCTCTCTCTCTACCACTCTTTTTCACCAACTTGGTCTCAGAGCATTTCATATTATTCTGTACATAAATCCGAGACACTCCATATCATAGGTTGGAACCTACATAATTTTCCAATCATTGCATTCTGAACAGAATGACAATTTGTTTTTGTTTGGTTCCACTGTTCCAACCAGCCAAATAAAGTTCTGAACCGGTTCGAACCCCCAAAAAAGTTCCCGGTTTATATCGCATCTTTCTGTTTCTTTTTGAACCTGTGAAATCAACCTTTTTTTTACATTTAGCTCATTGAATTACTTCACCAATCAGTACGGATAGAGTAGGCTAGTTGTTTACACGGTGATGGACAGTGTAGCCTATGGCACAACATGCAACTGAAATTTTGCGGGTGGGTAGAGAGCGAGAGAGAGTTGAGGAGGAGGCTTGAAGCACTGGGCATCTTGTTATGACATGCATTATCTGAATTAGGTCCACATAATTATACCTAGGAGGAGTGGTTTCTATGGGGGTACTTTGAATGTCCTTTGAGCTAGCTAGCTAACAAGTTGTGTGTGTGTAGAGCGGTAGCAGAATTAAAACACATCTAACCTTTTTGTAGTTAATAAATCCAACTTGAAACGTGATAACTAGGCCTCCTTAACTAGCATTGAAAGAGTTAATCCATTATTTTCTAGCTAATTAAAAAAGCCTATGCTTCGGAGGGGGGAGGAGAGGTAGCCTAAACACGCACACACACAGGCAAATATTTTTAGCTTGCAGAGAGACACTGGAACAAGTTTCTGAGTGACAGAGTGAAGACAATGCATAGGCACTTTTTTGTGCTTTGTTGTGGAACTAGAAAAAAAAACTGGAACTTAAAAGAACATTATTAACCGTTTCCCATGCTTTTAAAATAACTGTTCTCTTCTGGAACAGTATGGAACAGTATGTTCCAGGTTCTGTTTCTGTTACTTGAAAATCTTTGTTACTTTATGCTTTTCGGTTTCCTGAACCAGTTCCAACCCCTGGTATGTATTAATTTCTGGATGTCCATCCTCCATTTAGTATGATATGTTATAAATTGCAATTCGTATGATATGTTAAGAATTACAATTCGTACAATATATTACGAATTAGCAATACGTATGATATGATACGAATTCCAATTTGTTGTGGCTAGTTTTAGCTAGGTGGCTAATGCTAACATTAGCTAGGTGGCTAACGTTAGCTAGGGTTAAGGTTAGAGTTAAGATTAGAGTTAGAAGTTAGGTTAAAGCGTTAAAGTTAGGAGTTAGGTTCAATGGTTAATGTTAGGGCAAGGGTTAGCTAACATGCTAAGTAGTTGCAAAGTAGCTAAAAAGTAGTAAGTAGTTGCAAAGTTGCTAATTAGCTAAAGTTGTCCATGACGAGATTCGAACATGCAACCTATGGGTTGCTAGATGTTCGCGTTATACGCTTACGCATCCAGCCCGACCAATCACCCTCCTTTCATTTTTGACTTAAGTAATCTTCTGTCTTATGTAACCATACCAAACGTAACATATTACACTCATTTGAATGTCTTGGATTTACATATACTATGTAACATCTAGTCTATGAGACCGGGCTGCTCTCTCCCTCCCTCCCTCCCCCTATTTGTGTCTGAATGTGACGGTTATCTCTGTAGTTTCCTGTTCCCTCTCTTCAGTGTGATTTATGTAGAATTACACAACAGCCCACAATGCACAACAAGCTCTCAGTGTTAGCTCCTTTTAATTATTTGAAATAACAGAGAATGATGTTACTGTAGGTTCCTCTGGTTTAGCTGGAATGGTTGTGTAGGAGGACTGGGAGTATTCTGAGGTTGAGGACTCTCTCATAACTTCACAGATTTATTTGCTGATGTGCTATCACAGCTTCATGACTGTTACTGACCTGTTACTGTCAGTTCATTACTTCTAACTAGATAGTGTTTGTAGGGTTGTAGATCTACACTGTCAGTTGGGGACGTGGTACTTTACTACAGCTTCCTGTCAGTGGAATGAATTCTGACTCTCCCTATCTCACTTTGACTCTGAAACATTTTCATGGGCAGGTCATGTATGACATCTATGTGCACCAGGAGTCTCTAAACCAAATGTGTTGTTTCTCTCTCCCTCTCTCAGGTCCCACCGCTGATCTCTTCCCCCAGAGGACCTCCTTCCCCTCTCTGTCCCCGCTGACTGACCCCCGTTTCTCAGACCCACGTATGCACTACCCAGGAGCCTTCACCTACTCAGCCAACCCCTCCAGCACGGGCATCGGAGGCCTCAGTGTGACGGGAATGTCTGCCTCCTCCCGCTACCACACCTACCTGCCCCCGCCCTACCCAGGCAACCAGAACCAGGGAAGCCACTTCCAGTCCAATTCCTCCCCCTACCACCTGTACTACGGCACCGGGTCCGGCTCCTACCAGTTCTCCATGGTGGGCCCAGGTGGGACCGGGGGTGAGCGCTCCCCCAGCCGCCTGCTGCCCTGCTCGGGGGCCTCAGCCTCTGGAGTTGGCAACAGCCTGATAATCCAGGGCCTGAGCAACCAGAGCGAGGGGGTGGAGGCGGATGGAAGCCACAGCAACTCCCCTACGACCATGAGCGGGTCTGGACGCATGGACGAATCTGTCTGGAGGCCCTACTGACTGTTAGACAACTAGAGGATATGTAGGACAGAGAAGAGAGAGAGAAAGCAAAAGTCAAGAAGTTATATGAAACAAAAAAAGATGAATCCTTCCCCCAAAAATAAATGTTGCATGTTTGTCTTTTATTTATCCCGCACTCGCTTCGTACCCTTTTCCTAGTTGACCAAAGACATTCAATGTCTGTCAGAATGCCATGGCCAGAGGTGGCCTTTATGAAGGCCATGGGTACACCCTGCACTGTGACAGGGACTATTCTCTGAGACTCTGAAAGCCATACAAATCTCATTATTTTCAATTGATGAGTAAGAACTGCAAAATAACTGCAAATAGATGTTATCGTGTTAGAACAAATAAGCCATAGTAATATACTGTATCGGGTTCTTCTGAAAAACAGGTACAACATGCATACCATAGAGTATGAAAAGGCAAAACTTTCACATCCATTCATTCTATGCAGCTGATGAACGGTAAAAATGCAAGTGCTATTGTGGCTGATCAGCCAACGAGACCAAAACTATCCTTATCCCTCAGATAAGGGATACCTTTCTTGGCGTTACGAGCTAAACATCCAGAACAGTGACTGTACTGCCTCAACGGCCTTTGACTGTTATGTGAAAACAGAAGTCAAACAGGATGTTTGCTTCACATGACTCAGAAACTGCCCTAGATGACTTGTGGCTGTATTGCTAATGTATACATGTCAATTGATCCTGAAGCTTTTATTTTGTGAGCGGTTTGGAGATTCATCCATCAGTCCATGAAAGATCATCAAGAACAATCCATCGTCTCAAAGTAGTTATGCATTGCTTGAAAATTGCATTTATTATCTATACTAGGATGGATCAGTCCTTGGAGGTACAGTAAGCAATGCTTATTCAAAATGAACAACATTATGTATTTGAGTGAAACTCCCCTGTAAAGTCGTTAATGTATTGATCATCTATGTAGCAGAACAATAGCTGATATTCTGAGGACTGTCCAGGACTTTAGCAGAGAAGTGGTTTTTTGAAGCAGGAATTTTATGGATTCCTGTCTTTTTAGTTTCTTGGACTGTTTTCTTTATTTTTACTCATGGTAGGCCTATATATTTCTTCATTGTGTCTGCAAACTGTTCTAGTGTAGTATGTCTGAACTAGATAATACAGTTGACCTTTTTTATATTTATTTGAGCCAAATTTGAGAAAATGTTCACTTATGCCCAAAAACATTTAGCATTTCTCTCTACCTTATCTTTTTTATATAAATATTTTGTTTATTTGTTGTTTAATATAAAATTTGAATTTGTGTAATATATTTCTTCTAAATTATGAAAAAAACTAAACTTTTAATGTTATTTTGTATTTCAATGTAGCTTCGATGCACTAAAAACATTCATGATATTCAACCATTAGAAGCACAGATCCCAACATTAAATCCAACAATCACTTTATTTACAAGATCCCCCCTTAAACAGTCGCCCAATCACCAACCCCCAGCCTCCTTGAGTTCACATTTTTCCACTCTTTTAAAGAAGAAAATAAATACTTAAGACACACAACCCACATTATGTGGCTATGCAGATCTTGTTTCTTTGTTTATCACTGAAACCTCAGACTATGATTGGCTTAATCTCAAACCACATTGGCATGTCTGAAGTGGCTAACTAAACAGTAGAGATGGAGTGGGCTGATTTTCACACGTAAGCACACACACACACACACACACACACACACACACACACACACACACACACACACACACACTTTCTGTGCTACAGGTGTGATTGTGCACATTCTCACAGACCCAATGGCCTTTCCCACCCCAGGGGGACACAGAGGGTAGGGATGAAGATAGAGGGGGTTCAAAGTGGGATCCTCTTACCAACACCAAGGGCAATCCTAACTAAAAACAAGCCCTTGTTGTGCACAGGTCCCTTTGTTCTGCATGAGCTGTGAGTCCTTTGAAGCCTTTCTGACCATGTTTTCTCTCCTTCCTATTGTAATTTATTGATCATTAGTGCCTGCAGCTCAGGGCACTGCACAGGATTCAGATGTCAGGACAGAGCAACTTTTTTTGTATGAGCTGTGCTGAGCCACTTAATTAATTGTGTCAGGTGTGCCATGTTAAGAAATTGAGGTGTTTTGGTGAAAAGGAGGAGGAGAGTTGTTGTGGCTTCTTAAGAGCAGATATTATACCAATTAGAGTTGGTTTAGCGACCCCCAATCTTTGAGCGCATACATTAAAAAACAAAAAATATTGCTAGCATTTGTAGCTCAGAAAAAAAGTTAAGCTAACTCTATTGACAAATCTACTACCTTATGCCTTATTTTTGTTTAAGACAATCAATTATATAAAGATGCATTCCTAACTCTTGGGGAGTAGAGGGAAAGAATAGCATGTTCTTATAATCACTGTGTTCCTACCCATCCCTTTGGGTTTGAAGGCCTAACTTTAGATTGGGCAAAATTCATGCAGCTATGAGAAATCAAAGATGTACCTGATATCATATGGTTATATCAAAACCAAAGAAAGGCCTGTAATATTGTTACATTAAGGGGTTTGGATTTGTTGTTTTACACAAAATGTCTCGGTTGGTTTCCATTATCTGTTGATAAAATGTCCATAACTCTTAAGAAAGAGGTGTGTATATCATGAGGCATTTGCAAAACAGGGAGGTTAAATTGTAGAATTACATTTTATTTTATGTTGGATAGAAAAGCACAAAGCTTTTGTTTTGTTTAATGTTTATTTTAAACAACCTCTCCATTTTGTTTTACCATAATGTTAATTCATTTTGCTCAAAGCATGTATGTCTGAAGCTATGTTAATTTAATTTTCATCCATGTAATATCCTTAAAGACTCTGTATTAAGTGCTTGTAAAGTGTGCAGATAGTGTAGTTTTTAATCATTTTAATTAAAAAACATCAATTTCAGATTTTTCTCAGGATCGTTTGTATTCCAATTATAATATGACAAAATGATGCATGTATATCAGTTCCCCTTAATGAGGAGAAAATCTAGGCTATGTCAACACAAGTAATAAAACTCTATAGCATTATAGATCCATTGAGCTATATATTACGGGTCTCAAAAATATTTCCGCCCACATCCTTCACAAAAAGCTCTCACAGTCTCACATCAGAATAGTTTCTCAAACGCCACATTTCTAAGTTGTTCCAAACGTCAAATTTCAAAGTGTTTAAGGTTAAGTCTAGGCATTAGCTCTGCATTTTTAAAGGTTAGTGTATTGAACATGAGGGGAGACAGAGAGCTGGTTTCAAACGCAGGGCGCAGCAGGTGTTTAATTGTAAAAGACCACAGGAGGAGGCAGGTAGCTGGGTCCAGGGGCAGGCAGAAGGTCATATACATATAAGTGTTAAGTTTAGGCATTAACTGCAATTCTGACATTCAATATTGAAAAGTCTCAATTGTAAATACCTCTATGATTAGCAAGAGAGAAGGTATTGAAAGTGAAGAATGTAAACAAGTAGGCACATGCTATAATTCACCTCTAGAAATACAAACAGGATCACCTCAGCAGACTAATGGGTACAGTATAAGGGAACAAATGTTCAATCAAACCCACTCCATTCCAATTTATTCCGTTCCAGCAAATTCCATTCTCATCCAATACTCTCTTAGGCTCAGAGCCGTAAATACCATAGACTGTGTACCATGTCCCTACAATCTCTATATATCTCTCTATATCTCTCTCTCTCTAAGTGGTGGTTACCCAAGCCTTCCCTCTTCATTATCCCCCAGTCTCCCATCAGTATGCCACTCAATGGCAAATTACCCACACTTCTCAGTGCCTCGCAAAACGCCACATCTGTCAACACGGCTGTACCCAAGGCATAAATAGAGCACGTCCCAGGAATCCGATACCACCCTGGCATCCTCCGCGCAAAACACATCAGCAAGTTGTCACTTGTTAAAAAACAAAAGAGCAAAAATTAGGAATGTCAGCATTGTTTTCCACTGTAATATTGGGTGTTAATTTATGCATTGCTGATGGCATCTATTTAGCTCATTTGAGGTCTGCCCACAGGATTAAACACTTGAGATCTCTCTCTCGTAGGGTGGTCTGATATCAAATGAGTTCAGTGGTTAACCTGAAATACAATACCCACAATCCCTCACTCTTAAACTAATCCCACCTGTTGAGATTCCATGAAAAGGTTTGTTGCTTCCCCCACTCCATCGTTCCTTTCTCCCTCCCTCCTATGCTACTTTCTCTCTATTCCTTTTTACCTCTTTCCTCTCCTGCCCACCTACCCTCTCATCTCCTTTCTTCTCCTCTTCTATTCTCTCCTTCATGAGTCTCAGCATCGGGCCTTCTGTGGGGTCAGTCTTGGCAAGGCAACAAAGCCTCAGGACGCACACACGCAGGCATGAGACACACTGCATTCAATTAACTCAGAACACTCAAAGCATCTCTACACACACACACTCAGAATCCCCGCTGACAGATCTCACACCGGTTGGATTCTCACACAGAGAACCTGAGCTCCACTTCACAGTGTATGACAGATCTGTGCTGTCTTAAACATTACCATCCATTTCCTTTAGTCTCATCACAGAGCCAGTGTCCTTCCACACCGCTCCCCCACGGCTCAGAAAATACAAAGAGAAGACGATAAGCTTTCAATTAGCCAGAGCTCTGGGGAATTTTCCAGCTGTATTCACACACTCTGTGAGATTGACTCTGTGCTTCACATGTGGGGACCAGAGGAACTCCCATCTGGGTTTGGCTTTGTCGTAGACATACAAGAAGAGTTTTTTTTGCTGCCCTCTTCCTAAAACTGTAGCTCTCCGGGAAGACGGGAAACACACTCAAAGTTTAATGGATGTGATGGAAGTCGAAGATGGCTTGATGAATGGTCTTACAGTATGAGGAGAGTGGGAGATGTATTCTTCAGTAAGCAATCAAACACACCGGTACGCAAACAACAAAATGCAGGCGTGCACAAAAACAATCTAAGCCATTGGGAACATCAGTTAATATAGACATTACATTCATATGTTTCGTAAAACCGACATGACCTTGTAGTACATGGTTTCATCCTGCCTTTGCAGTATTTACGTTTTTTCCACATCTCCTTTTTCCACTCTGTTCAAACTCATCATCAGCTCATCATCAGCTCATCAGCTAGTTGACAGTAATACAACACAAACAAGACTGTTTCTCAGTTAGAGAAGAGAAACACTATTTATAAATAGATATAAACTGGGAAAAGTAGGGAGAAATGTTGTTTCTCTTTTTTTGGAAAGAGTACATCATTAAAGCCCTCTCATTTCTCATGAACTCAATATCCCATGCTGCAGCGGACACAGCGGTACCTGCATTCAAAACCCATTAGAGCTTATTCTGGAGCTGCTGACCTCTACTCCCAGAAGTCGTGAGAAGTGGCAAGCGGGCTAGAACCAGTTTGATTTGGGTGCTTAGTACGACCGGGCCTATTTTCTAACTGGACTGGTGGTGGGAAAAGCGGCTGCCGTCCAAAATCAAGGTTCCCACAGATCGACCAAGAACGATAAGGGCCTAGGGTTCTGGCGAGAGTCGTGATGTATCCCTTCTCACACTGAGGACCATGATTAACTCAATGACAAAGAGGGACAGAGTGAGAGAGGGGGGAGACAGATATCTAGGAGAGAAAAATAGGGAGAGAGAGAGAGAGATGGAAGAGAGAGATATGGAAGTGAGATGGGAAAAGAAAGATGTGATGGAGAGAGAGAAAGAGAGTGAGAGAGGAAGGGAAGGGAAGAAGGAGAGGCAGAAGAAAAGTGAGTGAGAGTCTCCCAGTTAAGGTAGTTTCTCATACAGTGTAACTCTTCAGAGACTGTTCTCTGTTTCTCCACACACCATCCAGTTCCCACAGCGGAGGAACTCTCTGTGGAGCCAAACCTCTGTTACGACAGAGACCCATGAGAATCAGTGACGAAGGACCGACTCAGAAAATACTCATAGAAACACTCACTCTATCAGATAACTATATAACTATCAGATATCTAGATAACTTTTTTGGGGAACAATATGTTTTTGATTGTTTTTCTACAGAACTTTAAGTTTAATCTCACACAGTGTCAATATACACCACAGATCCACATACATTCATTCTCACAGAGGGATCCACGAACAAAACACTAAGACAAAAAATCGATCCAAAACAATATGACAGTCACAAACAAACAAAAAATGATTGTAATTGATTGAATGACACTAGAGATCCATCCTAGTAGACATGTTCAAAATTCATGATGCCACTTTGGAACCACGACTTAAAGATGTTATCAAACGTTGGAGGTAAGGTGGGGTTATTCCTGGTGATATTGGTTCTTTCCACCTCATGAATTTAAAATACAAATACAAATGGAATTGAGAATCATTGGATTGTCCGTTTTTTTCTTCAATGCCTTGGACCTGAAGTAGTGAATATATTGTAGATTATACAGTATTACATTTGTGGCTTTGATAGTCCTCCATGCAGTTGTGCAGCCCAGTAATACATCTTCATATGAGGTAGTCCAAGACCTCCAGCTCTATAGGGTAGTCATCTAGACACATACACTTAATGCCCTTGTGCGGAGAGACCAAGTATAAGTGCTTAGTTTGAAACAAAATGCTTGGAATTGCATGGAAATCCTGCTCTCATCTTTGAACGGACATTCAGGTGAATAATTATGTTTGGTAATTGCATGCACTTCTCAATTTAGAACTTTTATATTGAAGCACTCTACTTCACACTACGTGTGTCATCAACTGCACAACTGAGTCAGGATCACATAGGCTTAAATTAATTTGAGTTGAGGAGAAACAGAAATTAGTAAACCAAGAAAGATGTTAATAAGTTAATTAGAAGCAGCACTATTTTATGGACAAAAAGAGCTTCTCCCTTACCAGCAAGACTACTGCAGGACAGACAGGACAGACTACTGCAGGACAGACAGGACAGACTACTGCAGGACAGACAGGACAGACTACTGCAGGACAGACAGGACAGACTACTGCAGGACAGACAGGACAGACTACTGCAGGACAGACAGGACAGACTACTGCAGGACAGACAGTCAGACCGTAAGTTTCATAACCAAGACCACGGTCATGGGGTTTACTGACCAAGACCACGGTCATGGGGTTTACTGACCAAGACCACAACAACATCTAAACTCTTCATTCTGACCATTAAATGGGTTGGAGTTGATCTTTGTGGATTATTTCGTTACATCATGTCCACATAGCTTCATATTTTCTTACCAAATTACCCTTAATTTGATTAGGCCACTTTCATTGAGAAATTTCAGAAAATAGAACATTTGAAACAGAGTGAAAAGCACATCTGTGTCAGTGCATTTCACAACACAACACTGACACACTGTATTAGGTTCTTGCATGAGTTTGATGTTTGATTCTTTATTTTTCAACTTGATATATTTGTGCATAATCGGTGACACGGGACATTAACTGAATAGAGACGAAGAGAAAGAAAAGGTTTCCCAGAAATGTATTGGGGAAAAAAACGTCCACACGATGGAATAGTTTTTTTTCCTGAGAACCGATACACGACACTGTCCTCTTTCTCACACAGTAAACTCTGAATAACAATCACATGTCCATGATCACTGTCCATGATCACATGTCCATGATCACTGTCCATGATCACATGTCCATGCGAAAAACTAGTGCTCCCTTCATAATACAGGAAATGAACACACACTCCTAGTCTGTGCCAGGCTCTTCTCGGGCCTCCCTCCCTCCATTACCCTGGAGTCTAGAGTAGAGTGGGGGCAAATGAGGCAAAAAGGGGAAACGGGGATCCCTACGGATCAGGTCTCTTTTCACTTCCTGCATGAGAATTGAACATGCTCTCTCTTTAGTTCACATACACAACCTCTCTTTCTTTTTCTTTCTTTCTTCTTTCTTTCTTTCTTTTTACATCTGTGTGCACAGGCAGTGAGTACAATTATGATGTCTGTTTTGAGTCACATGGGAAGACAAAGGCTTGTTAAAACTGGATCTTTCCTCCTTTCAATAATGCTTCCCAGTGGAACTGCTATACAAAGGCCATTTCAAATTCAAATATCGTACTGTATGTTTACTGTTTATTGTGCATAACCGTTTCGTAGTTGTCTATTTACCACTAAAAAAACAATTCTGGTACAAAGACTGCACTCAACGAACTGTATAGGGCCATAAGCCAACAAGAAAATGCACATCCAGAGGCGGTGCTTCTTGTGTCCGGTGATTTTAATGCAAGGAAACTGAAATCCATTTAACATCATTTTAACCAGCATGTCACCTGTGCATTAGAGGCAACAAAACTCTAGGTTACCTTTACTCCACACACAGAAACGCAAGGCTCTCCCTCGCCCTTCCTTTGGCAAATCTGACAATAACTCTATCCTTCCACCGACTTCGTTAATAAGTGCATTGACGACGTCGTCCCCACAGTTACCGTACGTACATATCCCAACCAGAAGCCACTGATTACAGGCAATATCCACACTAAGCTAAAGGCTAGTGCTGCCGCTTTCAATCCAGATGTTTATAAGAAATCCCGTTACGTCTTCTGACAAGCCATCAAACAAGCAAAGCATCAATGCAGGACTAAAATCGAATCCTACTACGCAGGCTCTAAAACTATCCCGGATTATAAAGGGAAAACAACTGTGAGCTACCCAGTGATGCAAGCCTACTAGGCGAGCTAAATGCCTTCTATGCTCGCTTCAACACTGAACCATACATGAGGGCACCAGCTGTTCCGGACGACTGTGTGATCTCGCTCTCTGTAGTTGTTGTCAGACCTTTAAACAGATAAACATTCAGAAGCCTGCGGGGCCAGAAGGATTAACATGACGCATACTCAGAGCTTGCGTTGACCAGCCGGCAAGTGTCTTAACAACTTCAACCTCTCTCTGACCCAGTCTGTATATTACCTATCTGTTTCAAGCAGACCACCATAGTCCCTGTGTCCAAGAACGGCAAGATAACCTGTGTAGGTAGCACTTTCCTGCAGTCAATGGCCAAAAGCAAATGTTATTAATATTTTTCAGAATTTCATAACAGTGTTGTTATATTTCAGTGGTGAGTAGTAGTGTAAGATTAGTGTAAAATTGGGATGCAAACTGAATTTAATAAATGTAAACTCTATGCCTGACATGTTTCAGATGTCTTCGTTTTTAAGCCCATAACCATGTGTGTGAGGTGTATACTTTTGTTTCAAAGTAGATTTGTTTAACACTACCAAGAATTACTCGCCCCTTTGCACTCACACCTATAGCCTTGAAATGCTTTGAAATGCTGGTAATGGCTCAAATCAACACCATCATCCCAGACACCCTGGACCCACTCCAATTCACATACCGTCCCAACAGATCCACAAATGACGCACTCTCTATTGAACCCCACACTGCCCTCTCCCACCTGGACAAGAGGAAAACCTATGTGAGAATGCTGTTCATTGACTGCAGCTCAGAATTCATCACCATTGTGCCCTCCAAGCTCATCACTAAGCTCAGGACCCTGGGACTGAACACCTGCCTTTGCAACTGAACCATTGACTTTCTGAAGGACTGCCCCCAGGTGGTGAGGGTAGGCAACAACACATCTGCCACGCTGACACTCAACACAGGTGCCCCTCAGAGGTGCGTGCTTAGTCCTCTCCTGTACTCCCTGTTCACCCACGACTGCGTAGCCACGCAAGATTCCAACACCAGTTTGCTGATGACCAGTGGTGTGAAATACTTAAGTAAAAATACTTTAAAGTACTACTTAAGTAGTTTTGGGGGGTATCTGTACTTTTACTGTTTATATTTTTGACAACTTTTACTTCACTACATTCCTAGAGAAAATATTGTTATTTTAACTCCATACATTTTCCATGACAACCAAAGTACTCTTTGAATGCTTAGCAGGACAGGAAAATAGTCAAATTCACGCACTTATCAAGAGAACAAGTAGTCATCCCTACAGCCTCTGTTCTGGCAGACTCAGTAAACACAAATGCATCTTTTGTAAATAATGTCTGAGTGTTGCCCCTGGCTATCAGAACATTTTAAAAACAAGACAATTGTGATGTCTGCTTTGCTAAATAATAGGAATTTGAAATGATTTATACTTTTATTTTTAGCAATTATATTTACTTTTGATACTTAACTATATTTAAAACCAAATCATTTTGGAATTTAACTCAAGCAGTATTTTACTGGCTGACTTTCACTTTTACTTGAACAGCTTTCTATTAAGGTATCTGTATTTTTACTCAAGTATGACAATTGGGTACTTGCTCCACCACTGCTGATGACACAACGGTGGTAGGCCTGATCACCGACAACAAAGAGACAGCTTATAGGGAGGAGGTCAGTGACCTGGCAGTGTGTTGCCAGGACAACAACCTCTCCCTCAATGTCAGCAAGAGAAAGGAGTTGATCGTGGACTACAGGAAAAGGGGGGCCGAGCACGTCCCTATCCACATAGACGGAGCTGTAGTGGTACGGGTCGAGAACTCCAAGTTCCTCTGTGTCCATATCACTAAAGAATTAACATGGTCCACACACACCAACACAGTCGTGATGAAGGCACGACAACCCCTTTTCACCCTGAGAAGGCTGAAAAGATTTCCATGGGCCCTCAGATCCTCATAAAGTTCTACAACTGCACCATTGAGAGCATCTTGACTGGCTGCATCATCGCTTGGTATAGCAACTGCATGGCATCCGACTGCAAGCAGCTAGTGCATGCAGCCCAGTACATCACTGGGGCCTGACTCCCAGCCATCCAGTACATCTATACCTTCAGAGGAAGGTGCAAAAAATTGTCAAAGAGTTCAGCCACCCAAGTCCTAGACTGTTCTCTCTGCTATCGAGTGGAAAGCGGTACTGATGCACCATATCTGGAACCAACAGACCCTGAACAGCTTCTAGCCCCAAGCCATCAGACTGCTAAATAGTTAACCAAATACCTACCCGGAGTATCTGCATTGACCTTTTTTTGCTCTAACTCTTTTGACTCATCACCTACGCAGCTGCTACTTTACCCCTACCTACTGTATATGTACAGATCTACAGTGCCTTGCGAAAGTATTCGGCCCCCTTGAACTTTGCGACCTTTTGCCACATTTCAGGCTTCAAACATAAAGATATAAAACTGTATTTTTTTGTGAAGAATCAACAACAAGTGGGACACAATCATGAAGTGGAACGACATTTATTGGATATTTCAAACTTTTTTAACAAATCAAAAACTGAAAAATTGAGGGTGTGCAAAATTATTCAGCCCCCTTAAGTTAATACTTTGTAGCGCCACCTTTTGCTGCGATTACAGCTGTAAGTCGCTTGGGGTATGTCTCTATCAGTTTTGCACATCGAGAGACTGACATTTTTTCCCATTCCTCCTTGCAAAACAGCTCGAGCTCAGTGAGGTTGGATGGAGAGCATTTGTGAACAGCAGTTTTCAGTTCTTTCCACAGATTCTCGATTGGATTCAGGTCTGGACTTTGACTTGGCCATTCTAACACCTGGATATGTTTATTTTTGAACCATTCCATTGTAGATTTTGCTTTATGTTTTGGATCATTGTCTTGTTGGAAGACAAATCTCCGTCCCAGTCTCAGGTCTTTTGCAGACTCCATCAGGTTTTCTTCCAGAATGGTCCTGTATTTGGCTCCATCCATCTTCCCATCAATTTTAACCATCTTCCCTGTCCCTGCTGAAGAAAAGCAGGCCCAAACCATGATGCTGCCACCACCATGTTTGACAGTGGGGATGGTGTGGTCAGGGTGATGGGCTGTGTTGCTTTTACGCCAAACATAACGTTTTGCATTGTTGCCAAAAAGTTCCATTTTGGTTTCATCTGACCAGAGCACCTTCTTCCACATGTTTGGTGTGTCTCCCAGGTGGCTTGTGGCAAACTTTAAACGACACTTTTTATGGATATCTTTAAGAAATGGCTTTCTTCTTGCCACTCTTCCATAAAGGCCAGATTTGTGCAATATACGACTGATTGTTGTCCTATGGACAGAGTCTCCCACCTCAGCTGTAGATCTCTGCAGTTCATCCAGAGTGATCATGGGCCTCTTGGCTGCATCTCTGATCAGTCTTCTCCTTGTATGAGCTGAAAGTTTAGAGGGACGGCCAGGTCTTGGTAGATTTGCAGTGGTCTGATACTCCTTCCATTTCAATATTATCGCTTGCACAGTGCTCCTTGGGATGTTTAAAGCTTGGGAAATCTTTTTGTATCCAAATCCGGCTTTAAACTTCTTCACAACAGTATCTCGGACCTGCCTGGTGTGTTCCTTGTTCTTCATGATGCTCTCCGCGCTTTTAACGGACCTCTGAGACTATCACAGTGCAGGTGCATTTATACGGAGACTTGATTACACACAGGTGGATTGTATTTATCATCATTAGTCATTTAGGTCAACATTGGATCATTCAGAGATCCTCACTGAACTTCTGGAGAGAGTTTGCTGCACTGAAAGTAAAGGGGCTGAATAATTTTGCACGCCCAATTTTTCAGTTTTTGATTTGTTAAAAAAGTTTGAAATATCCAATAAATGTCGTTCCACTTCATGATTGTGTTCCACTTGTTTTTGATTCTTCACAAAAAAATACAGTTTTATATCTTTATGTTTGAAGCCTGAAATGTGGCAAAAGGTCGCAAAGTTCAAGGGGGCCGAATACTTTCGCAAGGCACTGTAGATCTAATGTTGATGATTTCTTACCGAAATACCGCACTGAGTGACTCAGAAACTGGATGGTCGTATTTTTGGGGTTAAATGTATTTTATATTATAAGAAAATGAAATTTCCTAACTAAATTGCATTTTCTTGCACTATGAGCCTGTGCCTGGGTGGACACCCTATAAAAAATACCTTGCATAATCATTGTGGAATGTATTCACAAATGTGGTTGTTTGAACCTGTTAAGACAGCGATGTGCATGTTCCAATGATCTAATAATCCAACGTGACAGTCTTGACGGGATGAATGGAACAGTAGGAAAAATGTCTGGTGGAGGGCTTAGCAAAAACTTTTTTGTAGGCTATTCTTAGAATGACATGACACCTTTGGAGAGTTGTTCATTACCAATGCCACTGTCTGCTTTCCCAATGTGACAGTGCCATTGTAAAAATGGCCCGCTCTACTGTATAAAATATATGGTAGCCTGACAACATTGAGTTAAAGTAATGATTTTGACCGTCCACTGGAGGGGCCACTAGTTTTTAGGATAGTCTACAGTATAGCCTACAATGTTTAATACATTATCCTATTTCATTTGATACCCTATCATGCACAGTTGCATGATTTCATTAGTAATTGACACAGAGAGCAGAGTCGATCGATATATGCAGCATTGGTCATTCAATGTTTTAAAGAATATCTCCGACCATTGGTGTGCCTGTTATGATCAAATAAGTATCTAGTTTTGCCTATTGTTAATTATTGAATGTGGAATGGCTAACAGTGCTGCGAATCACTGTTTAGAGGATCAAATTGGAGCCCAATGACATCTAGCTACAGGTGTGATCTCTACTGTTAACTGCATTTTACGGACAAGTTGTCAAGCCTGCATGTGTAGTTATGGTGACCTGCATGTGTAGTTATGGTGACCTGCATGTGTAGTTAAGGTAAAGTAAGAAAAGTGTGTTTTGGATGTCTACCTTAAAAGTGGAAAGCGACAGGTTTAACCGTCCTTGTCTTGAACACACCTGCCTTATTATCACCCTTGGCGTCAAGGGTGATAATAAGGCAGGTGTGTTCAAGACAAGGACGGTTAAACCTGTCGCTTTCCACTTTTAAGGTAGACATCCAAAACACACTTTTCTTACTTTAGCTGCTTCGATGCAGCATTTTGATAACTGTTAAGCCAATTTGGACACAATTTCTGGTGCGGATGCAAGTTGAAAGTGAAATCATATCATGGAACTTTGCTGATACACGAAGCAATTAAAATGCAATTGAAATTGCATGCAACATCCAATCTTGTCCTACATCACATTATGGTTCCATAAATAATTTGTTCATTCAAACGTTTGGTAATTGTAACAGAAAATGATGTCTGTACAATACAGCTATCTAGCCAAAATGTTGCCTATTGCCAACCATGTTTTACTAAGCTAGCTAGCTAGCAAACCAAGCTAACGATGAGCTAAGCTAGCTAGCTAGCTAGATAGTGCAGTTCATATTGGACAATTTCTGTTGAAACTGGACAGCGAAAGGTTTGGGTTCACTTTTAAAATGACATTTGAAGTGCCTTCAGAGAGTATTCACAACCCTTGAGTTTTTCAAAATTTTGAATGGATTACATTGAGATTTCTCTCAGTGGCCTACACACAATATATCATGTCAAAGTAATTCATTAAAAATGAAAAGTTGAAATGGCCTTGGCCAATAAGTATTCAACCCCTTTTGTACAGCAAGCCTAAACAAGTTCAGGAGTAAAAATGTGCTTAGCAAGTCAATTAACAAATAATAGTGTTTAACATGATTTTTGAATGACTACCTCATCTCTGTACCCCACACATTCAATTATATGTAAGGTACCCTAGTTTAGCAGTGAATTTCAAACACAGATTCAACCACAAAGACCAGGGTGATTTTTCAAAGCCTCGCAAAAAAAGGGCACATATTGGAATATGGGTCAAAATAAAAAAGCAGACATTGAATATCCCTTTGAGCATGGTGACGTTATTAACACTTCGGATTGTGTATCAATAAACCCAGTCACTGCAAAGATACAGGCGTCCTTACTAACTCAGTTGCCGGTGAGGAAGGAAACCGCTCAGGGATTTCACCATGAGGCCAATGGTGACTTTAAAACATTTCGAGAGTTTAATGGCTGTGATAGGAGAAAACTGAGGATGGATCAACAACATTGTAGTTACTCCACAATACTAACCTAATTTACAGAGTGAAAAGAAGGAAGCCTGTACAGAATAAAAATATTCCAAAACATGCATCTTGTTTACAACAAGGCACTAAAGTAATACTGAAGAAAATGTGGTAAAGCAATTCACTTTTTGTCCACAAAGTGTTATGTTTGGGACAAATCCAAAACTACACATTACTGAGACCCACTCTATATATTTTCAAGCCTAGCTGCATCACGTTATGGGTATGCTTGTAATAGTTAAGGACTGGGGAGTTTTTCAGGATAAAAAAAAGAAAACAGAATGGAGCTAAGAACAGGCAAAATCCTAGAGGAAAATCTGGTTCAGTCTGCTTTCCACCAGACACTGGGAGATGAATTCAACTTTCAGCATGACAATAACTTAAAACACAGGGCCAAATCTACACTGGAGTTTCTTACCAAGAAGACAGTGAATGTTTCTGAGTGTCCGAGCTATAGTTTTGACTTAAATCTGCTTGACAATCTATGGCAAGACCTGAAAATGGTTGTCTAGCAAATGATCAACAACCAATTTGACAGAGCTTGAATAATTTAGAAAATAATAACAGGCAAATGTTTCACAATCCAGGTGTGGAAATCTCTTTAAGACTTACCCAGAAAGATTCACAGCTGTAATCACTGCCAAAGGTGATTCTAACATGTACTGACTGAGGGACTCACTTATCTAATCAAGATGTTTAGTGTTTTATTTTTCATGATTTAGTTTTACCCTTAGAATCTTTCTTCCACATTGACATTACAGAGTATTTTGTGTAGATTGTTGACAAAATGTTTTTTTTAAATAAATGTAAGCATTTAAAGTTGCATTAATCAACATTGGGAGATTTGTTTTAATGGTCACCAATATTTAGTGGAAGATATCTCAAAGATATAGGCCTAACTATCTCACTATGTAAAATGATTTCACAACCACGAATAATAATACTTTCAGCAAGCTGAGCAAGCACATAAAGTTTCTACTGTAACGGCCTTTTCTAGTTACTATTATCATCATCGTCAGTATTATCATCATCTTTATCATCATCATGAGCAGCAGTATCACACAAACATCCCAGACAAGAATGGTAACCTTGAGCCTGCGTCTGCAGGTGTGAACATCAGACACTGCTGTGTGGCCCTCCTAAACACAGCAGTGTTATTGCATTATAGAGTCCTATCTCATCATGTGGCCGGCGCGCGACTGTGCTCCACTCCCCCTCGTCTGGCAGCCGCTGGGCTCAGAAGCAGTTCCCATGGTTCCTCTGTAGTGACGGGGCGCATCCTCAGGGGTCCGCACCCTCTCTTTGTTTTGTTTTCATCCTTAATGTGAGATCACATTACAACAACTCTCTTTCTGCAGCAGGGAGAGAGCTCTTCAGACACCAGACACCTTTACTTTCCTCCATTTGTTTTTGCCCATAAGGCAAAGGAGAGAAAGATGAAGGGAGAAAAAAATACTTTTGAATAGCTGCGTCTGTTTGAAAGCATTCATATTTAGGGAATAATTGCTTTTAAGTGCTGAGATAAAAAAGCGAAACGGGAGAGGGAACAAAGCCTTCTTATGGGGGGAAAATAAAAATGGTGCATTTACACTCTGGGCTCAGTAATGAGGGGATTTTCCTGAGAGATGACAGCAATGAGGAAGATCAGAGAGAGAGAGAGTGCTAGAAATGTGCTAACGTCCCCGACCAAGGGGGGCAATTACTGCTGATCCCAGACAAGCTTTCTAGCTGTAAAGATCCCCCTCAGATTAACTCACACATATCACATACTCCTCCAAACACATTCATACAGACATACCACTGGATCAGACACCACTATCACACTCCGCATTCCCTCTCACTGTTTAACCCCACAGGTGTCTGTGTTTTCACTGAGGCCCCTCTTTCCCAACCAGGGGTTTAGATAGTGGCACCTGGAGTGTCCTGGCTACACCCGATGCACTCATTATGAAGAGAATTTCTGTCTCTACTCTACACTGAGTAAAATCTCACAGTAGGCAGGGAACAGACAACCTGAGTGAAAAAGCTGCCACGCCTCCTGGTCAGAATCATTATTTAACATCCATCTCTCCCCGAACCTCTGTTTGAATAAGAAACACCACTGACAAGAACAAATTCACATGATTAATAGCCGAAATAGCTAAACTTTCAATTGTCAAAAGCTAGAATTATGCGAGGCCAGGGAATGCTGTATTAGTAAAGAGTAAGAGAAAAGTGCCTTCAACACCATCAACCACAAAGAGTGCCATTCCATATCAGTCCCGATGCCATTCCATATTTTGCCTACGAGCAGCCCTGGAGTTTTTCTTTATGTGGTTTTTGGAAAAGACCCCACTTTTCCGACCCTGCTCCAATTTTCTTTAAATACGACCTTAATTGGTTTGATTTCCTACCTCCGGCCCTGTGGCGAAGGGGGTGCTGGGGGGTTCTGGTGGCAGGCAGGGTGGGGGTGGAGGGCGGTGGTGAAGGAGACCCAGCCCACTGCAGGCGATCGGCACGCTTGGGTGGCTCTACAGTCTGGGCCTCCATGGCAGCGCTACCAGTCCCCTGTTTAAATGCTGTTTATGGACAGACCTTGGAACCCCATCACTGGAAACTGACATAAATTTACACAGCAACCTCCTCATACACACACTTACCCACAAGAACACACACACTTTTACTTTTCCAGTTCTAATTTTGCCAGTCTGGCTAAACCTGTCTGGATGAGTCTGAATCACGAATGCAGACATCTTCCACTCTCCCCGCTAATCACTCACTCACTCACACACACAAAAGTAAACAGATGCACACACACAAACACAAGCAAACACACACATATCACACCCCCTGCCTCCAAAATCAAAACCAGTCACTGACAAAAATCCTTTTCTTTGTAATTTCTCTCGCGGACAGACAGACAAGCCTATGAGTGCGCCTGCTGCTTGTGAGGCAGACATGAGTAATCAAAGAGGAAATAAGACGTAGCGTCTGGGCGAGGCCAAGCACAGCTCTACAGATCTGGAGCCAGGCCATTGTTCTGCCCAGCTATTGTTTCCACCACTGCTCTCAGACTGGATACCAGCCCACTGCCCACCAAACATTATACAGTACTTGTACAGGTCTCAGATTCAGACAGGCTAGAAGTGTAGGCAGAGTACTTGGCTGGGAGAGAGGGAGGTGCTGGCACATCAAAATGACAGTCGAAAGACAGTAAATACTAAAATCAAGTAAAATCTCATTTTATTAGTCACATGCGCCATATACACCAGATGTAGACCTTACAGTGAAATGCTTACTTACGAGCCCCTAACCAACAACACAGTTTTTTTATTTATTAGAAGAAGAAGACATTTTAGTAACAAGTCATTAAAGAGCAGCAGTAAAATAACAATAGCGAGACTATATACAGAGTCAATGTGCGGGGGCAAATGTTAGTCGAGGTAATTGAGGTAATATGTACATGTAGGTAGAGTTATTAAAGCGACTATGCATAGATGATAACAACAGAGAGTAGCAGTGGTGTAAAGGAGTGGGTGGGGGGTCTAATGCAAATAGTCTGGGTAGCCATTTGATTAGATGTTCAGGAGTCTTATGGCTTGGGGGTAGAAGCTGTTTAGAAGCCTCTTGGACCTAGACTTGGCATTCCGGTACCACTTGCCATGTGGTAACAGAGAGAACAGTCTTTGACCATTTTTAGGGCCTTCCTCTGACACCGCCTGGTATAGAGGTCCTGGATGGTAGGGAGCTTTGCCCCAGTGATGTACTGGGCCGTACGCACTACCCTCTGTAGTGCTTTGTGGTCGGAGGCCGGGCAGTTGCCATAACAGTCAGGATGCTCTCGATGGTGCAGCTGTAGAACCTTTTGAGGATCTGAGGAACCATGCCATAAACAGGAAAATCAGGAAATAAAAATGATGACAATGAAAATAAAATGGGTATAGAGTGTTACAGGAGGCATTTTTTTCATTGAGCAACACCATTACAGTATATCATGAATGCCACTTTATGAGGTGTGCGCAGCAGAAAGTGACTCTCACTGGGTCATCATTCATCACATACAGATAATTGTTCTCAGGTATAGTATGATGCAATGGCTGCCACTGTGGTCTACCACTGATGAGATGGTTCAAGTCAAAGACATGCTCATCATCACGTTTACAGTGAAAACTACAGCCCCCTCTCTCACACACCCTCAGAGGCTGCAGTTACAGACCTTCAGAGGTAGAGGAGAGTTTTGGCAAAGACACTGGCCTTGCTGATGACTGAGCAGACACAGTGCGCGTGGGGAAACCGGATACACACACTGAAATGCCTCAGTCTGGGGCAGGCGAGGTGTTGATTGTTACTGTAACCAGCAGCAACCAGGCCAATTGATCTGTTTAATATGGACTGGAGAGAACGGAGGAGGCTCTCCTTTTTATGAACTGTGGAAAAAAAAATAAACATTTCCAACTGATGCTCCATCCCAGGGCATGCGGTTGAGCCGCAGGAGAAATGGACCCGCGGGGCTTCCGTAGCTCTATGATTCTCCTGAGCGCTGGAGCAGAGAGAACACAGGGACTCTTCCAAAAATGGTACACACACACATCCCCGGCAGACGTCTCTGTGGAAAAATGTGGTCACAGAGTGAAAGCCCAGGAGCCAGAGGGAGAGCAGGCCAGAGCAAGAATAGCATGGTGAGTCTCTCTCTCAGGGACAGGCCAGGGTAGGAGACACCGTGCCCAGCTGGGACAGAACCCAGAGGGGCAAACTGGGGCAGGATATCCCAGGTCTCTGAACTCTCTATGGAGGATTTACTGGGCTGGTGAGAGAAAACCAATACACTGATTTTGTGAGGCTGTCTTTTAGTTCAACTCATAGGCACTACATCAAGGAAGTATCATGAAATACATGTGGACTGGTGTGTGTGTGTGTGTGTGTGTGTGTGTGTGTGTGTGTGTGTGTGTGTGTGTGTGTGTGTGTGTGTGTGTGTACCGAAATGTGTTTCTCTGTGAGTATATGGCTGCGTTCACACACGCTGCCCAATTCTGATATTTTTTTCAGTAATTGGTCTTTTGACAAATCAGATCAGCTCTGAAAAATATCTGATGTGAAAAGATCTGATTTGATTGGTCAAAAGACCAATTAGTGGAAAAGAAAATCAGAATTAGGCACCATGTGTAAACAGCCTAAGTGTCTGAGGCATGGCTGTTGTACCATCAAAGCCACTTACCCAATAATCACTTTGATTTGAAACAGCGTCGTCTACAACATATTTCACTAAAACCGAGAGGGAACTCACTCCTAATAAACAATTTTAATAAAAACAAGATGTCCGCTTCGCCGTCCAGGAAAGCAGAGCCAGACACAAGCGAACAACAAAATCGAGCAGGCTCCTCCAACCTACCCTACCTTTAAAGCTACGCCAGCCCTGCGGTCCTGCTCAAGGTTCTGGTACCATATAACACTGACTCACTTCAGACCCTGTTACCCATATCGCCCCACCCTCCCTTCCATCATTAAAGGTACAGAACCACACCATTGTTCCACCTCCTATTTTTACTTCAAGAGGTCCCGGGCCGAGCCAAGGCATTTACTGTAACATGTCCGGTGAGATTATCAGCAGACAGGGTTGAGTCTGGCCACAGCTCCCTGCAACAAAGGAGCAGGCTAATCTGGGCTTTGTGGAGGTCTTATGTTCAGAGCAGGTCTCCTGGTGAACTGACATCCTTCAGGAGTAACACTTGCTGTCTTATTAATGGTTAAAGCATTCCGACAGGCCTTCTGTTACTTACTTAAACCCTGCACTGCCTAATGGATGGCTAAAAGCCATTAGGAGAGACAACCTGCCTCTATTGTCTGCTATGGTAAAGCGGCAGGGCAATCGATAGGGCTTTTCCTTCTCCTCCTCCAGTGTTAATTTGAAATGTGATGGCAATATGGCTCCTGGTGAGTAAAGTAGACACCTTGGTTCAGATCAGAGGACTGAGAAACTGGGGGCCGGAGGAGCACCTGCGGTGAGAGGTAAGATCAGAGGTTCAGTTTGGAGAACATCGCACTGATGTCATGCTCCTGTCGTGCTCTACTCTACTAAACCATGTTCTATTGAACTCTATTCCATTCTGTTCTAGTGAACTACAGTCTTCTCCACTCTACTCTTTTCTATTGAACACACAACAACACTTTACTTGACACCCAACGTCATAACACTTTATGACACGGTCATAACCATGTCGCAATATGTCATAACACACAATATGGTGATAATACTGTCATGACACATATTTAGGCCTGCTGTGACATATACTGCATTATTTTATGGCTAGTTATGACACCTACATGAGAGTGTAAAAACCCACAACACCTACCTCACAAGGCAAAACATTCCTTTACACCATAGCCTATGTGTCAACAGTATGTTTATACTATATCAAATGTTTTGAAATTGACCATATTACATTATCATTGTAATCGTGCACACATTGATGTCGGACATGCACCTACCCCAATGCTCTGTTGCTGATGACTGGGATGAATGCGGGAGTAGATTTCGTAGCAGGACAAGACACCCTCTTTTTGACTGATGACTGACATAAGGGCATGTATGTGATAGGCCTATCTGGCTGATATGGTTATGATGGTCATAATGCTTCATAACAGTGTCACAAAGTGTATTTTCTTAGTCCAAGTAAAGTGACACAGGGTGGTCATAATGCCTCATGACAGTGTCATAAAGTGTATTTCTACAAGTTATTTAAATTATGATGAAAAAAAACATGATAATGAATTCATTATGGGTCATGACCAATGTTCCCTCACATGTTTGGAGGCACTGAGCAAATTTCAGGCCTGCTGAGCACAAAGTTGTGCATGTAGTGAAAACACACGTTTACTGTGAACACCGAGGCTGTACCTGCTTTAAGTTACAGTTTCAACAGAGGCCAAGTAGGCTACTGTGGCTATTTTATCATAATGTAGGCCTACCAGAGTGGCCTACCATCAAAAACAATGGAAATAGCTGTTCTATAATTCAGCCTACAGTACAGAGGCAGCCAATGTGTGGTGTTCAATGCAGGCCTACATACCATGAGACTTGAAGGGCTTGACATTAACCTGTTTATACACTTGTCCTTCAGACAGGGGGTGACTGAAAATATTTTTGTGTTGTTTGATGCAAGAAACCAGTTAACAAAATCAAATGCATTATTATTCCCATACCATTATTACAGAGAATCAGACAAATTCTGCTACCCTCTGACTATTGGCTATTTAGCTTTTTAAAGCCTGTCTCAAAATACAACACTGCCCATTCAAGACAAAAAAACTCTTTACTTGACTCGCTTTTCAAAGATGTCTATAAATGTACACGTTTTGTGCTCTTGTAGGAAGCAATCACTCCCCTATTGCTGACTACAAATGATCTATAACTGGACTAATAACTCACTAACTAGCAAAATATGAACAAAATGTGCACACGTGTCTACATGCATCTCTGGCTTTGATCTCAAAACAAAGGCATCTACTCATGACTACAGCTGTAAATACAGTCCAGTTCAATGTAAATGACACATATCCATATATGGCAAAGGTCTATTTGCATATAGACTTACTGCAGCTCTGATTGGTTATGCTGCACTGGTCTGTGTAGAGTACGGGCTGAGTCTTGTGTGTCAATGCAATATAATCCTACCTACTCCGATGAAAGAATCAGGAAACACCAGTATGTTGAACAAACAGATAATCCAACGTGTGTGTGTGTCTGGAAGTATGTGTCAGTGTGTGTGTGTGTGTCTTTGTACTAAAGTGAACTAGCAGGTTCCCATTTTAGACCCGTGGCACATACAGGGGGATAGAGGTCTTTGAAGTGCTGGGTCTGCCATCCATCTCCAGCTTGCGGGCTTTCATTTCATGCCAGCTTCTGTAGAGGCCAGGGATATTAAAGAGAAACGCTCACTTGGCCCCTGCCCCTCCCTACCACATCTCCATGGTGAAACTATAACTAGAGTCCTAGGCCACTGACTCAGAGACAGAGTACAGCACAACTGAATGATATGGTGAGGAAATTATTATATTTTCAGAATGCTTTAGTGTCGGGCAGAACACAATTTAGAGAACTACAGTGAAGTAAATAGAGTATGGTGGAGCACAATATAGTGTGTTCGACAACACTTTACTTGATAAACACATGCAGACAGACTTAAACACACACACAGACACACACACACACACACAGCAATATAGTCTGCCACATACCAGACAGATATGCCTTGAGGGCAACTATGACACACTAGCGTAATACATTGCAAGGCAATTCTCATTGTGGGTAGAAAAGGAAGGTGTTACAGAGCAAGTCTTTTATGTCTAATCATTTTTGGTCACAGACATAACAAAACAGACTGCTATTGAAGTCTCATAAAACAACCCACGCAACATGATCAGACATAACAAAACAGACTGCTATTGAAGTCTCATAAAACAACCCACGCAACATGATCAGACATAACAAAACAGACTGCTATTGAAGTCTCATAAAACAACCCACGCAACATGATCAGACATAACAAAACAGACTGCTATTGAAGTCTCATAAAACAACCCACGCAACATGATCAGACATAACAAAACAGACTGCTATTGAAGTCTCATAAAACAACCCACGCAACATGATCAGACATAACAAAACAGACTGCTATTGAAGTCTCATAAAACAACCCACGCAACATGATCAGACATAACAAAACAGACTGCTATTGAAGTCTCATAAAACAACCCACGCAACATGATCCGACATACAAAACAAGAAGAAGATACTTAACTCAAGTATAAGCAACTTTGCACACACATGTACTTACACACACACACATACACACACTACCTGAACACACATACACACACTACCTGAAAAAGTGCTGACCATATAGAGGAGATAAGATAAAAGCAGAACAGTTTCTGCAAGGTCAGGAAAACCGATCCCTCCAGGCTGGCTGTGGCAGAGTGTCCTCTAGTGGCCATTCTGTTGAATAATACCATAGTGGAGCCTGAGGTGCAGTCTCGCTGTCTCCCCTCCACAGACTGTAATAAGCCCTTCACTACCAGGCCAGCGCAGAGCCCGCAGTCACCACAGCCCTGCCACAGTGTGTGAGTGAAGGGGCCAGAAGGGGGTGAGACCAGACCACCTCACTGGACAGCTCAAGGGGACCACCACACCGTCCTATCTCCCACCACAGTCTCCCCCGAGCCCTCGGGAGAAACCTACCCACTCTCCCACATTTTAATTAACACTAAAACAAACAGTATGCACACAAACCCACCCTGGTTTACTGCAGACCATACGGAGAACGGCTGCTCTGAAAAGAATAGAAAAGTCTGGTTTCCAGTTAGACCGCCCTGTTAAGATGGTGGAGAGGTGACACGGCGTCACCTTGTACAGTGTGTACATACCCATACTGCTGTTGGCACCCTGCTGTGCCCCAGTTACATCCACTGTGTGTCACTGAGCCACTGGCACATTGTCATCAAAGAGAGACTGCAGGAAAGTCACTCACTCACAGACACTGTCACATTGCCAGAAACTGTCAACCCCTCAGAAGAAACACAACTAATCAGTCAACTGCAGTTAACATCAGATAGCCCTATAATAAAACATTGACCGGTGTCCTTCTGATATAAACCAAAACACATACAAATCGAAACTTTAAAATACTTCATATTAGCAGAACAGCAGATACATACAGTAAATAGCCTATACCCCCAACGGAGAAAGACCTATATATCTGTTCTTTATGGTGATTGTTGCTGTATTTAGAGCAGGCTAGGCCTATGCAGTTGATAACAGATAAGGCCTCCGTTAGGACTAACACAGCCCAAAACTAATATGCCTACATATAGGAGCATGATACGTGGTGCTTATGACTTTCATAAAGCCGGATAGAAAAACACACCTTGTTGGAGGATCAACATTTCAAACCCCCGGCGCTTTGGTTTTCGCTAACAAGTCGCAGACGCTGTTTTTTTCTTAAGGGACGTGTCGGATGCCAACATATTTTCTGCATAAAGCCAACGCTGCTGAAGATGTAAAGCGTAGATAAAGTGAGTGAATGGAAAGCATTAGGGGACTGCGAGATTTACAGAACTGGAGTCAGGGAGGAATGTTTCTGCCCCGACGCCTTCCAAGAACAACAACACACCGCGTGCCCGCCATGCCAGAAGCGGGCGCTTTTTCGCGTCTCGGGTGGGTTGGTGCGTGTGAAGGGTGCGTTAACGTTTTTCAGCAGGGAAGCTTGGGCCTATACAGTGAAAGCAGAACACTGTGCTTTGTATCGTGGCCCGTGGCACAAATCAACGGTGAACAGCTCTTGGCAGCCAAAGTGGCAGAGCAAAAACGATCATGAAATTAATATTTGTCCATAAAAGTTCATTTAACACCCGTCTCCCGTGCCTCTAAGAAAAAAAAGCGGTCCTTCATCAGGAGTAATGGGATGAGAAAGGCCAGATATTGAGTATGAATGGCATGATGTTACTTCAACACAACAGTTACAATCCACTTTAGACTGTCTGGCTCTATCAAACTAAATTGGACTCAACATAATACACCTCTAATGGGTCTGGAGAAGAGGGTGGATTTTGAAGATTGCCTGCTCTCCCCCAATGTTGAAAAGACTTAAATAAGATTAGGCCTGACTAAAGACAATCTTATGACAAAACTAAATATTTTACTCCAAGAAAGAGTGAAACAGGTCACATAATGAAGATAAACATGTTGTCCCCCACGAATGATGTGAAATGCTAATTAGCAACAGAAGCCCTCAGCAAGACTACAAATTCCTGCAGGAAGATCCTGAACGTCATCTCTAGCAACAGTGTCAGCTACCGTTCACCAGCGCCATCAGAGACTTATGCACAATCCATGATGAATCCATGTGCTGTATTGAAATGAATTGAATAAAGTGTTGAACTTCTTACACACCCCTTCACTTTCTTAGCTAGCCACTGACTACACTTTAGCCAGCTAGTTAGAAGAGCAGTAGATACAACAACGTTTTTTAGCCTAGATAATTGTTTGTACAGTATGTCAACTATTTGTCTAGTCCAGACCTTATGGCATTTTTCAAGGGTGAGTGTAAGAGCATTAAACTGTTACATTGGTGCCGTGACCCGGATTACTGGTTGCTGCGGAAAAAGGAGGAAGGTCAAAAGGGGGGTAACAGATGTGAAACTTAGTTAGCTTAGTTAGCGTGGGCGCTAAATAGCGTTTCAATCAGTGACGTCACTTGCTCTGAGACCTTGAAGTAGTAGTTCCCCTTGCTCTGCAAGGGCCGCGGCTTTTGTGACGCGATGGGTAACGATGCTTCGAGGGTGACTGTTGATGTGTGCAGAAGGTCCCTAGTTCGCGCCCGGGTATGGGCGAGGGGACGGTTTAAATTTGTACTGTTACATTGGTGCCGTGACCCGGATTACTGGTTGCTGCGGAAAAAGGAGGAAGGTCAAAAGGGGGGTAACAGATGTGAAACTTAGTTAGCTTAGTTAGCGTGGGCGCTAAATAGCGTTTCAATCAGTGACGTCACTTGCTCTGAGACCTTGAAGTAGTAGTTCCCCTTGCTCTGCAAGGGCTGCGGCTTTTGTGGCGCGATGGGTAACGATGCTTTGAGGGTGACTGTTGATGTGTGCAGAAGGTCCCTAGTTCGCGCCCGGGTATGGGCGAGGGGACGGTTTAAATTTGTACTGTTACAGGGGCAACACACCAGTTTTGTCAGGGCCATGAGGGATAAAGACTATCCCGTGTCGGTGGGTGTAGCTATTAAGTTAAGCTTAAGCATCTTAGAAATACAATGTTTTCTATACAGCGGTCAACATTCTACAAAGAACTTAATCAATTGTATAGTCATTAACCAGTTTACCCTGAATACCAGACTTAGATGAATGATAACTCAGTTCTAGAATGTTGTCATTGATGAGAATGAATAAAAACATCTATTGTTATTCAGAATGATTGACTTTGTTAAGACATCCAGTCTGTATTGTAGTCACATGACCAGAGACTAATCTCAAAGGCAGAGTATGTATTTATTTGGATTGGTACATGCATTCACAGTTTTGATTTATAGTATCCTTCCCACTGTATGATTGATAAAAGTTTGTTTACTTACAGTGCATTCGGAAAGACTTCAGACCCCTTGACTTTGTCCCCATTTTGTTATTTTACAGCCTTATTCTAAAATGGATTAAATCGTTTTTTTTCCCTCATCAATCTACACACAATAAATATCCCATTATTACAAAGCAAAAACAGTTTTTTTTAAAACTGGGAAAAAAAACTTAGGGTAGTTGTCCTGTTGGAAGGTGAACCTTTGCACCAGTCTGAGGTCCTGAGTGTTCTGGAGCAAGTTTTCATCAAGTTTCTCTCTGTACTTTGCTCCGTTCATCCTTCCCTCGATCCTGATTAATCTCCCAGTCCCTGCCCCTGAAAAACATCCCCACAGCATGATGCTGCCACCACAATGCTTCACCATAGGGATGGTGCTTGGTTTCCTCCAGGCGTGACTCTTGGCATTCAGGCTAAAGAGTTCAAGCTTGGTTTCATCAGACCTGAGAGTCTTTTGGCAAACTCCAAGCGGGCTGTCATGTTCCCTTTACTGAGGAGTGTCTTCCGTCTGGCCACTCTACCATAAAGGCCTGATTGGTGGAGTGCTGCAGAGATTGTTGTCCTTCAGGAAGGTTCTCCCATCTCCACAGAGGAACTCTAGAACTCTGTTAGAGTGACAATTGGGTTCTTGGTCACCTCCCTGACCAAGGCCCTTTTTCCCCGAATTGTTCAGTTTAGATGGTCGACCAGCTCTAGGAAGTCTTGTTGGTTCTAAAATTCTTCCATTTAAGAATGATGGAGGCCACATGTGCAATCAATAAAATGTACCATGGGTGGACTCCAAACAAGTTGTAGGAACATCTCAAGGATGATCAATGAAAACAGGACGCACCTGAGCTCAATTTCGAGTCACATAGGTCTAAATACTTACAGTATGTATTTTTTTAACAAAGTTGCAAACATTTCTAAAAACAGGTTTTTGCTTTGTCATTGTGTGGTATTGTGTGTAGATGGGTGAGGAAAAATATATTAGAATAAGGCTGTAATGTAACAAAATGTAGAAAAGGTCAAGGGGTCTGTCACAGATCCCCCGGTACTGCTGCTCATTCTGTTCACCAGCTCCGAAGGTCTACGTCACTGGCCTTCTAGGCGTCACTGAACTGGATTCATCACCACCAACCCCAGACTGTCGTCTCATTACGCATACCTGGTTCCCATTCCCCCTGATTAGTATGTGTATAATTGTGCCCTCTGTTCCCCATTGTTCTTGTCTATTATTGTCCCATGTCCGTTGGTCTTGTGAGTACCTGTGCTCTGTTGTATCGGCTTTCGTGCTACGTGTTTGTGCACTTGTTAGTACAGGTCTCGTCCCGTGTATTATTTAGATGTTTACACCTCGCTCTTTTGCTTGGGTTACATCCCTATATATACAGTGGGGCAAAAAAGTATTTAGTCAGCCACCAATTGTGCAAGTTCTCCCACTTAAAAAGATGAGAGGCCTGTAATTTTACTCATAGGTACACTTCAACTATGACAGACAAAATGAGAAAAAGAATCCAGAAAATCACATTGTAGGATTTTTAATGAATTTATTTGCAAATTATGTGTGGAGTAAAAAGTACAATATTTTCTTTAGGAATGTAGTGAAGAAGTAAAAGTTGTCAAAAATATAAATAGTAAAGTAATGTACAAATACCCCAAAAACAACTTAAGTAGTTGTCACGCCCTGACCTTAGTATTCTTTGTTTTCTTTATTATTTTGGTTAGGTCAGGGTGTGACATGGGTGCTGTATGTGTCTAGGGGTTTTGTATGTCTATGGGTGTTTACTAGTCTAGGTGTTATGTATGTCTGTGGTTGCCTAGATTGGTTCTCAATTAGAGGCAGCTGTTTATCATGTCTCTGATTGGGAACCATATTTAGGCAGCCATATTCCTTGGGTATTTCGTGGGTTATTATCTATGGTTAGTTGCCTGTGTCTGCACTTGTTTATATATAGCGTCACGTTCGTTTTGTATAGTTTGTTTAGTGTTTCTTCGTTAATAAATAGAAGAATGTAGAATGTATTCACATCACGCTGTGCTTTGGTCTCCTCCATTCAACGAACGTGACAGAATAACCCACCAAACAAGGACCAAGCAGCGTGAAAAAGAGGAGTGGAGGACATCCTGGACCTGGGAGGAGGTAATGGCAGGGGACAAGACCCTGCCATGGAAGCTTTACCAGACAGCATAGATGGGATACACATACAGAGACAGCGGGGTGTTGTTCCGTTCGCTTGGATAATCACTCCAGTGAGATACATTCAGCCTCTTGCGAATTGAAGGAAATTTATGAAACACAAAGATGAAAGAATTTTTTTAATGTTTTTCTTTTGTCTTTTTTTGGGAAGCCTGGCTTTCCATGGCATCCATGAAAACACGCCATAGGGTACCAGTCAGTCACTATGATACCAGTCAGTCACTATGATAACAGACATGAATTGGGAATATGGCAAAATATATTGTCTCTATTGGATTCTTATGTGACCACAGATACCAACAAATAAACAAAATACATATTCAGTTCTAAAGAACAAGGGTATTGGCTGAACAACTGTCATATTAGTGCATTTAATATTGTTTGGTTAAAAAATCCTTCCAACCACTTGCTCAAAAACATATTTTATGACCATATAGTAACCAGAGATACACTCATAACATGTCATTGTCTCTCTCAGGAGATAACATCACATTGACACTATGGTTATGGTGACTAGCGCCCCCTGTTGGTGATCTGGCTCCTGCCTTCCTGTTCACGCCCAGAGCAGAGACTGGAACACAGAAAAGGCTATATGTACACTCCTGACCTGCAAAGCGATATTTAACTTCAGAATTTGTTAACATTAGGTTAGGGTTAAGGTCAGTTTTAGAGTTTAGTTAGTCGTTTTATAGGTCAGGAGTGTCCTTATAGCCTCTCCCCTGCAACACAGAAAAGACTTAACATATCAGACACACAACAACCCCTCCTGGTTTCTCCCTCATTACACAATTACCATAATACACCACACTCACCTCACCCCTAATAACTGTGGTCTGACAATGATAGCCAGCCTTGTTTTGGTTACACACACACAGCTCCAATTCATCTGTTTATGTCTGGGTGGATTTCCTCTGTGTGAGTTATGAGGAAAGACAGAGACAGTGTGAAAATGTTATTTAGCCAGAAGAGAATGTCTGGGAGTGAAACGTGACACTTTAATGATCTGGAGGACACCCCTGCACCTCTTCCTGCTTGCCAGTATAACTTGTTTGTGCAGTGCAACACGGAAATAGTTCCAATTAGGAGCAGACAGGGTCCAAAACATGATGAAGCAGCTGAAGTCTGAATGTGAAGGCATCTTCAGTTGGAAGGAGGGTGGACATTCATTCCACTTTAGTGAAAACTATGAGGTCAGTTAATTAACAAACTGAGGGGTATCCACTGAAGCAAGCTAGATCTACTCAGGGTTTCCTAAAGCTAACCAGCATCAGTTAGCTTCACATTCCAGCTCAGACTTCATATATACTACAACGGTGGAGATTGCTCGTCAGCCTGCTGATATCTAGCAGGCTTGTAACTTCGCGTGCATGTCGCACATGGCTAGTCGAACGCTAAACTCTTCATTGAGACAATGCTGAAACGTTATTCCATGGGCGAGTCAATTCCGCATTTAAATTTGTGCCGAAAGAAAAGTTATCGTGCAAATTCAGCAGGCTATAGTTTGAAATAGGCTTTTATTACATATCTTTAACACCGACTTTGTTGTGCTTCTCAATACATCTTCAAATGTATCATAAAAAATTATCATACAAGTGTTTATACTGTGCGTGAAGTTTAAAATGCAATCTGTCATTACTAAATGTGTAATGTCATACTTTAACAACTTTTTTTTTTTACACAAAAACAATTGATTAATAAAATATTTAATCAGTAATCTTCCTCAAATGAAAGGGATGATGACGCAATCTTTGCAAGAGGGAAGGAATCTAATTACATTGGTCCTCAAATCGTGGCTCAGTCATTTAATTCAGGGTGAGTGAAGTTCAGTGGAGGCTGGTGGGATGAGCTATAGGAAGGCTGGCTTATAGTAATACATTGAACGTATCAAACATATGGAAACCATGTTTGACTCAGTTCCATTTATTACATTCCAATGACCCTGTCCTCCTATAGCTCCTCCCACCAGACTCCACTGGTGGAGTTAGCTGTGAGCAGGTTAGTTCTGAAGGGTTCGTTGCCATATAAACTTACCTGGCTAAAAGGTGAGCCACTTTCATATGACCCGGTTATCCCGATCAGAGTTGACCAAAGATACCTCTCTAACTCATTAAGAAAGCTAAACTTAGATATGTATTTTTGGTTGTTGAAGCAGTTAACCTTGAAATGGGCATGGTCCATCTTTGTGAAAAAATAGAAAGTGATTTCAGAATATTAAGGCAAGTTAGCTGGCTAATGCATTGATCTTGCTTTGGAGTATACTCCCCTCTGCTCTGTCTCCCCTCAATCACACATAACATAATGACATGTACAGTGACTGTAGGCCCACTAGGTAACTGATTTTAGAACCTATTGATCCTGCGTTCTGGAACAGCCCCTAGCAATCACAGCTACAAACCAGAGTGCCAATAAGAGGTTTATTTCAATGAAGTCAATATTGTTTTTAAAAAAAATCAGGATATTTTCTTCTGACATTGACATACACGTCATTACAGTGATTTTGGAAAATCTTCTGCGCAGGAGAAAACAAAAAAGGCCAAAGGAGATGTCTTCTAGTATTAAAACCCAAGCAGGTAAAAAATGCCTATTTTCCCCAAAATCAAACCAATAAGTGTACAAAATGTACACATTGAATTCTGAATAATCAAAACAAATATTTACAATTCCTTTTATGAAATGTGTATTACAACAAATGTCTGAAAAGATGGCGGCAAAACACGAGGAGATAAAAAACAAAACAATATATATTTCTGCTTTATCCACACCAAAGCATTTTGGAACTACGAAAGAAAACTACATTCACTACCTTTTGAGAGCATTTGAAATAATGAGAAAATGAAATCCTACATGATGTTCATTATATTACCATTCTCCTCTCCCCGATTCCTTTTCTCATAAATATCTTTAGTGTCATCTTCCCTGATGCCTGACTGCACATCACCGTTCCTCTGTATTCTATGGGAGAAAGAGAAAGTGTGTGGTTTTTATACTTCACTAGTTTAGATAGCAGGAGTCATTCAATCCACAGTGAGACCAGAATTAATGTGCCCTTTTTGGTGGCTGAAGTATAATATAAGCTACCACTGCTGCCAGAACAACACAAACTAAAGACGTCCCTTCATGCTTTACAGGAGAAAATAAAAAACAGATGTTATTTCTGGTAAAATAGAGCTTCACTGCCCAGAGTGTCAGTGTCTATATGGAGCTGTGATGTGAGGCAATGGAGTGATGAAGTCTATAAATGGTTGTTTTTTTCTGCTAGATATGATCTAATATTTCATTGCTACATATTTCATTAATCTCAGGTTCCATTGTCCTGAGCTGAAAACATCTCATCCAAGCACCTGCTACAGGTACATCTCAGAAACACATCTGAGCTCAGCATAAGGTCAAGGAGGAAAATGGTATCAGAGCATGGAAAACATGTAGCCTTACTTCTATTATAGTTATTGCAATTGACTTAAGCAGCGCAACAGTAAAATGAAGCATATCGCACCAGTATGTCCAACTCGGTGGTTTGGCCTAGCGTCTGTCTACATGCAGTGAAACCTGCCTTCATTTATCCTCTAGAGCCAAAAACACTGAATCTTTCAACACTGCATAAATCAACTCTGTAGCCAAAACACAAAACACAATTTCAGCTTTGTAATTTTCACTTTCATAGCAAGCCTAAAAAGCAAATTAATATTGAATAGCTGAACTGAAAATAGAAAAACACAGGTTGTGACCATATTCCCATGAGGAGACAGAGGGTCAGCCGGAAGGCCACTTCATAAGGAGTGTGTTTAGATTGCCCTCCAACACTGATAAGCTCTGATACACACCAGCCTGCGTCTGATCTGGGAGATCGCCATTCAAATCATCATATCAAAGAGAAAACCTAAAAAAAGTTCTAAACAATGGACCGTCAGTAAACTTTCTGAGCTGCTTCAGATCTCCAAAAATAAAAGGGAAAAGTAAGAACAAAGGAGCTCATGCATTGTGTTTGCTCTAAATTAGGAGAGAAGGAAAGGTAGTCCATAGTTTTCTTTCTCCTGTCTAAACAGACCAGTCCCAGTGTTGGGTGTAAGGGGGGGAGCCTATTTGATCAGCCTCTTGGCCACGTCTTGGTAGGCGATCTCGATCTCTTTGTCACTGGGGCAGGTGTTGGTGAACTCCTCGTGTGTGTAGGCGTTCTGCAGGTACTGCCAGATACCTATCATGTCCTTGGGGATGTCAAAGCCTCTGTACTTCTTGGTCACCACCTGTGGATGGAGGGGGACATTGACTAATTAATGTAGTCTTAGATAAACTTCTAGAGAAGAGGTCCCACTGTAGGCCAAAGATGGTACAAAATGATTTGGGTAGCAGAATGCATATATCATTAAGTGCTCTGGGCTTTGCTGTGTCAAGATGTAGATTTGTCCAAAATAAGCATTCCATTTTACAATAAGAATTCAACTGTGTGTGTACACTGAGTATACCAAACATTATGAACACCTTCAAAATATTGAGTTGCGCATGGACGGGGCATTCGTCGGGGCATGGACTCTACAAGGTATCGAAAGCGTTCCACAGGGATGCTGGCCCAATGCTTGACTCCAATGCTTTCCAAAGTTCTGTCAAGTTGGCTGGATGTCCTTTGGTCGGTAACCATTCTTGATACACACAGGAAACTGTTGAACATGAAACTATGCAGCGTTGCAGTTTTTTGACGCAAACCAGAGCACCTGGCACCTACCATCATACTCCATTCAAATGCACTTAAATCTTTTGTCTTGCTCATTCACCAACTGAATGACACACATACACACCAATCCACGTCTCAATTGTCTTAAGGCTTAAAAAGTATTCTTGTAGTGAATTTAACAGGTGACATCAATAAGGGATCATAGCTTTCACCTGGATTCACCTGGTCAGTTTATATCATGGAAAGAGCAGTGAGTATACAATGTTCTGTACACTCAGTGTATAATGTCATGTTTATTGGCCTCTGCTCTTACCTTGACGATGTGCAACTTGGGAAGAAGGTTGCAGTCAGCCAGTGTCATGTTGTCACCATCCAGGAACTTGCGAGTGGAGTTCTTGACGTCCTCAATGCTGTTGTGGTCGATCTCGTCGGGCAGTGGGGAGCGCAGGTACTCATCCAGCTTCTGCAGGGTCTTCAACAGCCCACGCTCCAGACCTACAGCAAAAAAAGGAACATTTATCATCTCTATCTAAGTTTGTTGGAACCTCTCCAGCTTGCTGATACTAAATAATGATTAATTTAAGATTGACTTCAGGTGTCCCTGGTGGTAATTACCACAACACTAGCACAACAACTATAAACTGCATATAGCAATCACAAACCAGCCTGCCTGCATTGTGTTGAATATTCTAGACCACTTTTCAAACCGACACCACAGGATACGCACAGCAGTTCTGTAGTCTGCCACGCGAGGGCGGCATTTTATAGCAAGATGGCAGAACTTAAGCTGCCTTGCTGAAGTATTTTGAGAGAGTACATTCCTTGATCCTAGTTTTTGGCATTATCTTGAGAGCCCAAATAAGGAGTAGTTCATACAACCAAAATAGATAGCTGGGGTTGGACTAATTGTGGCTCACTGAGCAAATTCGACTTATTGGAATGTTATGTATTCAAGTCAGTTGGAGAGTGTGTGACTGGGCATATTGTGTTTTACATTTTACAGTGTGACTGTCCTATAAATAGGGCATGCCTATCATTCAGATATGACTTTCAGCAATAAAGTACTGTTGACATAGCCCAGAAGACATTCAAAGCCAACCATAACGATAGGTCAATATTTCCACAGGGTGGAGAATAGAAAGAAACCATACCATCCAAGATACCAGAGGACATGAACTGATACTGTGTCATAAACAGCTTACCCCAGATTAACATGGCATACAGACAGAGAAACAATAGCCAATATGACGGAGGCAAAGCTACAGTATACTGTCATCTGTTGTCTTGTACAAAACAATGCCTGTTGGCAATATATTTATAGCTGTGGCATGCCTGTTAAACAAAAGCCAGGGGAGACAAGAGAGTTGCTGTGAGCTCATTTCCAGACCATCTCGCTCTGTTGTTTTTACCAGGCTGTTTGGTTGTTTCTTTAGAGAGCCCAGCCAGGTGACATGGGGTACAGGGGGACAGTGTCAGGAATGGTACTGGGGACAGAGAGAGGCCACCACGGAGAACAAAAGCTCTATGTTGACATGTTAGCCAGCCCCCCCCCCCCCCCCCCCCCGCGCGTTGTCACCCAGCCACCAATGACCTCAGGCTACTGCTGTCACCTAGCAACCACAAAACTGTTGAAGCACATAGGTTTATGTGTGTGCTTGTTAATTCTGTTATAGGGAGTGGAAGCTCACCTTCGTTGGCATTGGGTTTTGAGTTTTTGATGAAGGCTGAGAACTTGGCAAAGATGTCCATCCCAGCTGTGTTGGACTCAGGGTGTCTGGCACTAAGCTTGGTGAACCTAAACACACACACACACACACACACGATACACCTGGTTAGATCTCAAACAAGCAGAGTGTATACTGTAACCTAGGTATCTACACTTGGAGGCAGTGTGATGTACTTAGTGGGCGTGACGAGCTGTTACCACCCAGACTCACTTGGGTGGGCTGAGGACATCCTCCAAGAACTCCTCTATCTTGTTGACGTCTGTCTTGACCTCCCCGTTGAAGGTGATGAAGGGAGGGTGTGTGCCTGGGGCCAGGTTCTGGAGGTCTGCAGGCTTCCTGGGAAGAGGAGAAGACAGGGGATTTAGTGGGCATGTCACAACACACTGGTAAATACCCATATCAGCCAAATGCAATGCATACCTTTTACTGAGTAAAGTCCTTAATGTTGTTGAAATGTCTGTCTCATTTGTATGGATGACTTTGCTGCAAAACCAAGTTCCCCCTGGGGATAAAGTTTTATACTACTACTATACAACTGAGACGTCACTGATTACTCACTAACCTTTCACTTTATATCCCTATAATCCATCTGGTCTCGGTCTAGTCTTTGACAATCATCAACTATCATTAGTGTTATTCTGTTTCTTCCCAGGGCCCAGTTCTATTGCTTTCTCATGTCATTGGAGGTGGCTGTGGCCCACGGACAGGACACAATTCCCAGTCCCAGTTCCATGCTGAACTGTTCTAGACTTTTCTAGCCCTCTCTAGTGCTCCCCTCACACACACAGACCCTGGGCTGGAATTTATTTTCAACAGGATTGTGTACGTGTGTTTGTGCATGTGTGTGTATGCCAAGTTCATTCCTCTGTCCACAGTGCTCAGAGCAGGCTTGTTTTGTTCCAGGTGACTGGGAGGTGAGATATGATGAGAACACACACAACATAATGAGGATGTGATGAAGGACCTGTCAACAGCACAAAGCCCTTTGTCATGTTTCATAATGACCCACACAAACCAAATCACTAAATTACAAAGCAAAATAAAAACCTTTTTAGGTCATACAGTGTAGAAGTATTAGCATTGCCATGACTGAGTTAATTGACAAAATAATATGGAGCAAATTAACTTTGATGCAGAGAACAGCCTACCACTGACCTATCCATAGAGTGATTCACATGCAAGCCAAGTCAGTGGTTAAGATGTCCCTATAAGGGGAGATGTGAAACACATTCATAGGACCAACAAGTCACAGGGGCACCAAAACAGGAAGTGACCTCAACCCTTTGGAATGAGCACAGGAAGCACACTTGCCCCATGGCAACATTAAGGGGGAGGAGGTAAAAGTGTTCACTCAAGAAGATAAATAAAAACGCTTTAATCATAGACCAAAAATAGTTTTCCATACCAAGGTTGCAAAATATAAGATTAGAAATCGGAATTCTACATCTTTCCTTACTAAGTGGGCTACTCACAATCACATCAATGTGGAACGGTAGTAAATCAAATGTAATGTATTTTGAGTTCCATATAGTAATAAAAAGGGATAAAATAAGACAAATGATTTTGCAATACTTTGCCTTTCTGTTGACTGGAGAAAAAGTGAAGCCTTTATCAGTCCTGGTCTGAACAGCTGAACAAAGACATGTTTGACAGAGGGGGAAACAGACACTGTTAAGTGGGCGGACATCCTCCACTGCCTTTTACAAGACCTCCAGAAGCTTGTTTCCCATTACACACCCTCACCACAGACATAGACGTACATGCGCAAATACATTCACAGACACCCACAGACAACATTCACAGACACTGAACGACAACATTCTCAGACACCCACAGACAACATTCACAGACCCCCACAGACAACATTCACAGACAACTTTCCAGTACCTTCAAAAGTGAAAAGGTTGCTCTTGGTACTACTCAGTCTTGTCTTGTCTAGATTACCCTCAGGACCGACCCTGGCAGAGGTAGCAGTGTTTCTGAGCTCTCTCAGGAGAAGAGATGCAAAGCGATAGAAAAGCATCTACGTGGATGAGCTTTCCCCTCTAAAACACTTCATCAGAGAGCCTGCTTTATACTGGACTGTCTGAGTCAAACAGCAATGATGAAAGGCCCATGGAAATGAAGAGTTCATTTGACCATATCTGAAAATAATCACACATATGCCAGCAGCCTTGGCCTGGGAAGAGGAAAAATAATCAGGTTGACTCATCGAAGGACATAATGGCTGGGTAAGGAGCTGCCAGGCAGCATTACAGTGAACATGGGGAAGAAAGTTTGCTGTAGTTCCAGCCGAGGCTAAATAGTGTTCAAATGACTTTGGGAGGGGAAGATTATCATTTTAGATCCTGTTTTAGAGTAAGAAAAATAACATCTAGGGAGGAAGTGAGCACAACCTCAATTAGCCCCTCCAAAACGCAGCTTGTTTATTTTCCAGATTTCTCGGGTTTGGAAAGGTCATGAGAAATAAGACCAAATAAGCAATTAGGGCGGTGTGCCTGTTTGAGGTGTGGCTGGATCAAAGTGTTCTGCTAGGCTACTAAGGTCTTAGTGGAGAGCCCAGAAAAGCTCTGAGAGCCAATGAAAGAGGAGAGCAGAGAGAGAATATTCCCCTGGCTTTCCAGGAGCTAGTTGAGAGCTAGGGGACTGAGCTAGCTAGATAGTGTGACATGTGTTGGAGGAGTGAGCAAGCAAACTAGTGTGATGTCTGGTGGAAGAGTGAGCTAGCTAATGTGACGTGGTGGTCTGGTGTCTCCCTCACCTCTTCAGGTCCACTGTGGTGACGTTGAAGACCACTCCCTTCAGCCACAGGATCATGAAGAGTCTCTGGGAGAACGGGCAGTTCCCAATGCTCTCGCCATCACTTCCCGCCTGAGAGAGAGAGGGAAAGAGAGGGTGAGAGAGAGAGAGAGGAGAAGAAGGTTAGATTAGGTAAGACTACATCAGCATTATTCACGTGGCATTGTTTTCACACAACCACAGAGAAAATGCACCATGGCTGGAAGGATAAGAGGCAGGGAATCCAACATGGCTGACAAAGATTTAAATGGCTCTTGTAAACTGATCACAATCAAGTTAAGGTTGAGCCTTAAAATGGATAAAAGTCTTGGAACACTGATATTATCAGACCTCTGTTCTACAATCCAATGACCAGTGGTGTTTTACTGCACTGACCTATTTTGAGCAGACAATGTTTCTTTCACTCAGATTAGAGACTAGCTCCCTGAGTCCCAGAGAGCAGGCTAACCTCTGTCTCAAACCCTTTAGCACACTTCCACAGCCGCCTCCATTCATCCACACTACCAGGCAGCCAAGTGGAACACAAACCCCTGAAGTGACTGAGAGGGACTCTGAGAGGGAGCTGGACAGCTTCTTGTTTCTTTAGACCTAAAGAGAGTCTGATGTATTTGAGTGGGAGGGGGGATGATACAGTATGTCTACCAGTGTCTAATCACTGTGCTCAACCATCACCATGACAACATCACTGAAGGTATTTTGATTTGTAACACATGCATATTGATGTGTTTGATGTGTATTGAATCATGTATACAGGGCCATTCTGTGAGACAATTGGTCTCAGCATGAGTCCCTGTTAAAATAAAGGTTAAATAAAATGTCATTTATAAAATGAACAATCGACTACATGCCATCCAAACAAGAGACATGGACAAACTAGGCAACTGTTCTCAGACAATCACTGGACATGGGGAAAAACAAGCAACTACCCACTAGTACAGGCCCACTTTCACGTTGGGGATTTTCCTAACCCAAAATAGATCTGCCACCTTCACCTCCCTTTCATGACAAACTACTACCGTGCATTATGATAGTGTACACAGGCCTCCAGCCCTAGCAGTAAAAACGAGGCAGTGAGAGAGATATTCTAAACACTCCGCTGGCAGACACACTGTCCTATAAACACACCAGAGATCTCTCCAACTACCACTGTCAGCACACTCTCCCTCTCTCACTCCCGATCATCCTCCTCAAGCTGGTTCATATCAATGATGCTCTAGAGTACAAGCAAATCCCAGTTTCCAGCTTAGGTTGTGTGTACAGAAATAGTTGTGGGAGTAAGGAAAAAATGGTAGATCGAAGAGAGGGAGTTTTTGATGCAACTATCCTCCTCTCATGTAACATTAATATGTTACACGTGTGTAGTAATTACTAAATAGGAAAGTGAAATTAAATATTCATTAGTAAAGATCTTGCTTGTGTAAACAAACATACTATAGCTGGAGGAGCCAATCGCCGTTGATTTGACTCCTACTAGTAATTAGTAGGAGATTGACACCCAAACTACACAACACAAATAATTTGACTGTCACTAAAATGTCTTCTCTAGGCCGTCATTGTAAATAAGAATTTGTTCTTAACTGACTTGCCTAGTTAAATAAAGGTTCAATAAAACAAAACAAAAATTATCTTACATTGGCCCCAATGTCCCAGTTCCTTATGCCTCTTCCTCTTTTAAGAGGATCAACTCAAGCATGGTCTCAGCAGCCCCTTTCACACTGTCAAAATCTTCCCCCATTCGATTTACAGAACTGGTTATGGAGTGTTCCATAGACGGTGAGCACATAGAAGAATGCCATTCTTCTCAGTGCCAGTTAATTCTGAAGAATGCCCCGTATTCATTCATTCTGAAGTACAGGGACTGAAGGTAAAAGGAGCATTAAGAAAAGGTATGTATATTTTCTCACTGTGTATTACTTTAGCAAGTCTTGGCTCACTGAAAGGCGGCATGCTCATCAATTTGTCTCTCCTTGTCAGTCACTTTGTAGCCTACTCTCCCTTCTACCTAGCCTCCTGTCCATCTCTTTCACTTTCTCATTCCATGTCTCTCCTTCTGGCCAGTGCAGAGGGCATCTTAAGGAAGAGATAATTCCTCTCTGAGATTCAGGCCCATTCCAATGTCAAATACACTAATTAAAATGGCATACTACAGCCTTTTGAGTAATGGACTGGCGGACCTGTGCCAAGATAGGGCTGGGCTTCATGACACATTTATAAAACTTTATTTTTATTCCCATGGAGCTAACGTCCCCCTCTACCACTAGAAATCCGATAAATAATACGTATCCAAAACTTTTTTCAAAAGAGGTACGACCTGAAGTGATCTTGTGAATGAATAGGGAACTTTGTTTCCAGAATGTTCCTGGCAGTGTGTCCAGCTAACAGCACTCTGCTGGTGTGCACAGACAGTCTGTTTGTCTCTCTGTGGTGTGGAGGCCCAGTGTGTTCTCTCTGTTTGATCTGCCTGCTGGCTGTCCTACAGGCTGGAGTTGCTGTTCTGTTGTTAGAGCTCAATTCAATAAATCAAAAGGTTAGATTAGATCACAACCTTTGTTCAGTGTCCCCTCCTTATGATTCGATTCCTGTGTATGAAAGGCTTGCCATCAAATCGTATTTCTCTGTTTGGAACCTCAGGCAATTGTTATCTAACAAGAGACCAGTAGCTGATACTTGTGGGACTATAGAGACAACAATGTGTTATTTTCTGCTTTTATCCAGAGATTGTATTCTTGTTGGTGTGTCAGGGGTAGGAATGACAGCACAACATGGTGACTATTCCCATGACGATCGAGACCAGACTCATAATAAAGAACTGATTATCATTGCACAGAGGTAACCATGTGAATGGCATCTTTCAGAATAAAATGGTACGTAAACATAAAGGACATGGGCCGTGTCTGAAATCTGTCTTGCCTACTACTTACTTAAAGTGCATACTGTGTACTATCAATACTACGTACTATTTATCACGTACTGTTTGGTAAAAAGTATGCCACAGGCGAAACAGATACTTTTGGTGCGTTCAAGACAACTGGGAACTCTAAAACAACGAGCTCAGACTGGGAAAAATCGCAACATCAGTGATCTTCAGCTCAGAGAAGTCAGAGCATGTTTTTTTCCCAGTTGTCTTGAACGCACCATCTGTTATGGCTTCACATATGAACCAGACAAGATCATTTATAGCCCCACCCAGTGACCTTTCTCCATTGCCTTTCACTAACACCGGAGTGTTGTTTTGGGCTAACATTAGCTAATTAGCTAGCATTTAGAACAACATATTTGGGGTAAACTTCTGTACCGTAGGTCTATGCAAGTATCAATTGAAGAGTCAACTGAAGCTTAAAAGGAATGGGAGATGAAAAGCGCTATAGAAATATTATCAATTACTATACCAAAGATGGTTTATTTAGAACAAAAAAATATAACAAAAAATCTCTGACAAAGGCCAAGAGGCCGAAGCGTAAGCTTCAATAGAAAAAGTGATGCTAGCAAGAGCAGTGTGTAGGTTTCTTTTTCCTTTCAAGTTATCTGATCGTTACCAGTCACCTGCAACATGATAGCTCAGATGTAGGAATGTATTTTTGAATGTTGAAAGTAAAACACACCAACAGTGGATGTACTGGTATCAAATCAAATGTTTAACAAACAACAAACACATTTCAATGAAAAAAAACTGAAATCCCCCCAAAAAATGACACCAAAAACATTAGAAAATGAATAGCTAAATTAAATACCATACAAAATACATAACTACTTCATGGCCTCTAAAATGGTCATAAGACGTGCCTCCCTGTCAGTCACCTCCTTCTCCTGACTGGACCTTTCTGGGAGGGAGAGGAGCCCACAGCTGCACCTTGGGAGGATGAGGAGATGATGTTCATGACCGGTGGGGTGATGGAGTGGCAGCCCCCCAGCGCCTCATCCATCACCACTTTTAGGATGCAGCTGTGGCCTCCCCTCCCTCAGTACTGACTCCAGTGGGGGGAGCTTTCAACTCCTGAAAAATGATCACTTTCAGCATCAAACATACTACATGTAAAGCCCTGGTATTATGCCAATTACAGTACATTTCTCTGGAATACGTGAACCTTTCTAACATGTTTCTTTTCACACTTATATACATGAATGTGCAGTTGAAGCATAGGAAATATTTTTGGAAAGTTTTGGTGCTCTCAGAGAAAAGGGTAACTTTATTAGCCAAGTACAGCTCAGCAATAAATGTCAAGCTAACATACAGTAGCATACTGTGTATTTTTGCTTAAGGTTCTCCCACTTCTTTTTTCACCCATGCAGGTAATAGAGGCCCCTCCAGCTCACACTCCTTCACGTAGATCCTGAAAAGACACAAGATCAAGTACAACATTAACCAAAACATGAGCAAAGTAGAGTTGTGTGAACTTTATGTAGATAGCCAGACTGCCACATACATTATCAAATTGGAGCGCCAAGGTGAAACAGTAACGAGTGCATGTTACCATTACTTACACCATAGCAGGTTATGTGTGCAATGAAACTAGACCCATTCAAGCGGTAACCATTCAGGTATAAACTAATATTGCATGGCATGAACACTACAATCAGCTCAACGCAGATGAACCAACGTCGGGAGAACTAGAAGAGTTGTTGGGACCAGCACCGCTGTGGAAAATAGGAATGTAGGCTACCGCGTTACTAACGTTATAGCTAGTGATATTTACAAGTAGCAGCTAGCTAGCTAACATTAAATATGTTAGCTCATTAAATATAGTTGTCGCTCAACAGCAAGTGACCCTGTAGCTAAGGTTACTGTTCTAACAGTTAACTTCTAGACCTACTAAGGCATGTAGCTAGCTAAAGGCATGGTAGGCAGCAGGCTGCAGATCTGTTTTCAAATATCTATATACGATGAAATAGTTGTGATAATTTTAAGAAGAACAAAAACTACTTACATTTGAACACCACCGTAGAAGCTTTGCTATTCGCAATCTTCGAAGTTATTTACTCAAAACTTGCAGCCCCTCCACTTCCAATGCATTGTGTCTGTGAAATTCACAAAAAGTGTGCAGCGAATGCGTCATTGCGTTGTTCCCGCTATTCGTTCATTTCAGTTGGGCATCACCATATCTAATTGACAGCAGATGATCAACTGTCGTCAAATCCGAAATGAGTATGACATCCAAGCATTTCAAGTATATTTGATTTTCAAAATGTCACATACTCAAAAACAGCCTACTTTTTAGGACGAACGTATTGGTATTTGGACACCGCCGTGTATTTCAGCCATGTTTAGTATATGAATGGAGTGAGCAGCAGCTTTAGGAATGAGCTCCTCTCCTCAGGCTGCAGAACCAGTGGTCAGAGATGGCCAGCCACAGTGCAGCAGCTGAGAAACCCTTTCTCTGTGTCAGAACATGGCAGGGATGCTGTCTACTGGAACTACAGCAGCAAAGAGCAGACACAGCCCTCTGGCATGTGTTTCCGGCAAAGAACCTAGCCCTAGTCTGCTATTTCTACTGAGACTCCCTGCAGCCCTACCTTATCTGAGACAGAGGAGAGGGGAGGGAGAATGGTGTAGGAGGAGGGAATACAGGAATAGAATAGACTGGTGGAATTAGCATAAACCTAGTTAAGGAGAAAGGGAGACAAAAAGGCTAGATTGAGTGGGTGAGAAGTGTCTAGGGGAAAGAAAGCAGAGCGCAAGCCACACCCTTCTCAGCACTGTGAGCTTCAGAAGCAGCATGCTGCTTGGCACTCTCCTCTCATCCTTCTTCCACAAACTCAAACTGTTTTTATGACATAGGAACAGAGTATGTGAGCGGTTGGAAATCCAGCTCATGAAGTCACTCCATCATGTCCTTTCCAACTGCTCACTCCACGCTCACAGGAGAAAAAAAATACTGCTGCAAATTCGCACCGTTCATTAAAATCACAATTTAACCAACGTTTTTGTGCCTACCTGGACTTGCCATTTGGGTTTGAAGTATTGAAACCAAACCATATGATTTGAATGAAATATATTTGAATAAACATTAAGGTGAATGTAAGAAGCGCACATAATTTCAAATAGTCTACATGTCACATTAAATGTCAAGCTGTATAAATGATTGGAGAAAGGAGCAGGAATACGTAAGAGGGGATTTTAATACTCGACCCAAAAATACAACATGCCATGAAAGGCACTGGGATGAAGCCCAAAACAAACACGTACACAAAAACACAGGGCTGTAACCCAAACAAAAGAGCGAGGTAAAACCTCTAATAAATACACAGGATGAGACCCATAATAACAAGTGCACAACAATACACGGGACGAGACCCATAATAACGAGTACACTGTACACTCAGCACCAAAACCACAGGTACTGACAAGACCCACAAACTTGGGAACAATAACCGACAAGACAATTGTGACAAGAGGGCACATGTATACAATTACTAATCAGGGGAATTGGAATCAGGTGTGCGTAATGAGACAGTTCAGTGTCACTGTAACCCCTGTCTGAAGCCCTTAATTGTCAATGAATCATGGCTTAGTTCTGTCTCTCTGGGTGGTGAAACAGGCCATCTTAACACTGTTCTCTCTCAAGTTTCCATTGCTCTGAGCAGTGTCTCAGAACCGTTACATTCACCAGTGTGAATACAGAGGTCCTTGTGGGGAATAACAAGCAGGAATATGGAGGAAAGGCACAGAGCTCTTTTGTTCGTGGACAGTTCTGTGGGTGTCAATGGATAAAAAAACAGACCAATAAAATTTGAAGTGAGGAAATAAATTATTTTGGGCCAGCACCTAATATGGTCATGAGATCACACAGTTTCCAGAAAACAAACCAGAATCTGGGATTCAACAGTAATCGTAATTTCACATGTTATATGTGGTAAAAAAATTACTTATTTAGAAATATTACTGAACAAGTATCATTCACTACACGAAATAGCCTAGCACTATCCATTTATCTTCTTACTTTTCATGTTAAAATTAGTCAGGAGTTGCTGATGATTGCATCATATTCCACATAAATTCCTCAGAGATTACACATTGTCCCAATGTTCTTTTGGTTTGAATAGGCCCATTTCACTTACAGCAAGCAACACGTGCTACAAAAGCTGGCAATTACCAATGAACGTTAGGCTTTTGATATGAAAGTAATGAGAGAACCTGAATCAACAGAGACACGGATCGACACGTGTATGCACACACACGCACACAAACGGTCACGTCACACACACACACAGCTGTCTGTCCGTTGGAGAGGATGACTCATGCCGAAGTCACAGAATTTCCAGGGACGCCCACCGGCGCACAATGAGACCTCAGTCAGTCCCCCATCTACAGGAGACACACATACTGCCAGGTCACCAGTGGAGAGGTCATAGATCATGATATCACTTCCCCCCTGACACGGTCTGATGGTAGAGCTACTGGTGTAAAGACAGTCTTGAGCCATGTCAAGACTGATGGTACAACTATATCACAACTATATTGAACAAAAATATAAATGCATGTAAAGTGTTGTTCCCATGTTTCATGAGCTGAAAAAAAAAGTGCCAGGAGTTTTCTATTCGCACAAAAAGCTTATTTCTCTCAAAATTGGTGGACAAATTTGGTTGCATTCCTGTTAGTGAGCATTTCTCCTTTGCCAAGTTAATCCATCCACCTGACAGGTGATGCATATCAAGAAGCTGATTAAATAGCATGATCATTACACAGGTGCACCTTGTGCTGGGGACTTATGTTCCCTCTAAGCTGCTTGCGTGTGCAGGCACACAGTGGCCCAAGACTGAGAAAAGCACGAGATTGAACTCAACTCAACTTTCTTGAGTTTTCCCTGTTATTTAACACTATTCATGTTTCCCTTTACTGTGGCAATTGTGATCGAATCAACGCAATATTAGCCACTTTCAATGCAACATACCGAAACAAAACAAACTATGCAAGAGATAATGTTGTAGGCAGAACGCATCAGAGTAGGATTCTATTGAATACGACTCAGCCCGTACTCTACACAGACCAGTGCAGCATAACCAATCAGTCAAGTGAAGAGCTTTTTTTTGTCTTGAATGGGCAGTGTTGTATTTTGAGACAAGCTTTAATAAGCTAAGTAGCCAATAGTCAGAGGGTAGCATAATTTGTCTGATTCTCTGTAATAATGGTATTGGAATAATAATGCATTTATTTTGTAAAGTGGTTTCTTGCATCAAACAACACAAAAAACATGTTCAGTCACCTCCTTGTCTGAAGGATAAGTAGATAAACAGATTAATGTCAAGCCAAGCATGTTTTTTTCAAAAGTTTTTTTTTTTTTATGTAGGCCTACATTGAACATCCCATATTGGCTGCTACTGTAGGCTGAATGACAGAACCGCTATTCCCATGTTAAAATGTTATGGGATACATTTTCTCCATAGTTTTTGATGGTAGGCCACTCTGGCATTATCTACCAAGGGAATTCTCTTCGATTATAATCACAGCCGCATATATTCCCCCCCAAGCAGACACATCGATGGCTCTGAACGAACTTTATTTGACTCTTTGCAAACTGGAATCCATTTATCCGGAGGCTGCATTCATTGTAGCTGGGGATTTTAACAAGGCTAATCTGAAAACAAGACTCCCTAAATTTTATCAGCATATCGATTGTGCAACCAGGGCTGGAAAAACCTTGGATCACTGCTATTCTAACTTCCACGACGCATATAAGGCCCTGCCCCGCCCTCCTTTCGGAAAAGCTGACCACGACTCCATTTTGTTGATCCCTGCCTACAGACAGAAACTAAAACAAGAAGCTCCCGCACTGAGGTCTGTTCAACGCTGGTCCGACCAATCTGATTCCACACTCCAAGACTGCTTCCATCACGTGGACTGGGATATGTTTCGTATTGCGTCAGACAACAACATTGACGAGTACGCTGATTCGGTGAGCGAGTTCATTAGAACGTGCGTTGAAGATGTTGTTCCCATAGCAACGATTAAAACATTCCCAAACCAGAAACCGTGGATTGATGGCAGCATTCGCGTGAAACTGAAAGCCAGAACCACTGCTTTTAATCAGGGCAAGGTGACCGGAAACATGACCAAATACAAACAGTGTAACTATTCCCTCCGCAAGGCAATCAAACAAGCTAAGCGTCAGTATAGAGACAAAGTAGAATCTCAATTCAACGGCTCAGACACAAGAGGTATGTGGCAGGGTCTACAGTCAATCACGGATTACAAAAAGAAAACCAGCCCGTCACGGACCAGGATGTCTTGCTCCCAGGCAGACTACATAACTTTTTTGCCAGCTTTGAGGACAATACAGTGCCACTGACACGGCCCGCAACTAAAACATGCGGACTCTCCTTCACTGCAGCCGACGTGAGGAAAACATTTAAACGTGTCAACCCTCGCAAGGCTGCAGGCCCAGACGGCATCCCCAGCCGCGCCCTTAGAGCATGCGCAGACCAGCTGGCTGGTGTGTTTACGGACATATTCAATCAATCCCTATCCCAGTCTGTTGTTCCCACATGCTTCAAAAGGGCCACCATTGTTCCTGTTCCCAAGAAAGCTAAGGTAACTGAGCTAAACGACTACCGCCCCGTAGCACTCACTTCCGTCATCATGAAGTGCTTTGAGAGACTAGTCAAGGACCATATCACCTCCACCCTACCTGACACCCTAGACCCACTCCAATTTGCTTACCGCCCAAATAGGTCCACAGACGATGCAATCTCAACCACACTGCACACTGCCCTAACCCATCTGGACAAGAGGAATACCTATGTGAGAATGCTGTTCATCGACTACAGCTCGGCATTTAACACCATAGTGCCCTCCAAGCTCGTCATCAAGCTCGAGACCCTGGGTCTCGACCCCGCCCTGTGCAACTGGGTACTGTACTTCCTGACGGGCCGCCCCCAGGTGGTGAGGGTAGGCAACAACATTTACACCACGCTGATCCTGAACACTGGGGCCCCACAAGGGTGCGTTCTGAGCCCTCTCCTGTACTCCCTGTTCACCCTCGACTGCGTGGCCACGCACGCCTCCAACTCAATCATCAAGTTTGCGGACGACACAACAGTGGTAGGCTTGATTACCAACAACGACGAGACGGCCTACAGGGAGGAGGTGAGGACCCTCGGAGTGTGGTGTCAGGAAAATAACCTCACACTCAACGTCAACAAAACTAAGGAGATGATTGTGGACTTCAGGAAACAGCAGAGGGAACACCCCCCTATCCACATCGATGGAACAGTAGTGGAGAGGGTAGTAAGTTTTAAGTTCCTCGGCGTACACATCACAGACAAACTGAATTGGTCCACCCACACAGACAGCATCGTGAAGAAGGCGCAGCAGCGCCTCTTCAACCTGAGGAGGCTGAAGAAATTTGGCTTGTCACCAAAAGCACTCACAAACTTCTACAGATGCACAATCGAGAGCATCCTGTCGGGCTGTATCACCGCCTGGTACGGCAACTGCTCCGCCCACAACCGTAAGGCTCTCCAGAGGGTAGTGAGGTCTGCACAACGCATCACCGGGGGCAAACTACCTGCCCTCCAGGACACCTACACCACCCGATGTCACAGGAAGGCCATAAAGATCATCAAGGACAACAACCACCCGAGCCACTGCCTGTTCACTCCGCTATCATCCAGAAGGCGAGGTCAGTATAGGTGCATCAAAGCTGGGACCGAGAGACTGAAAAACAGCTTCTATCTCAAGGCCATCAGACTGTTAAACAGCCACCACTAACATTGAGTGGCTGCTGCCAACACACTGACTCAACTCCAGTCACTTTAATAATGGGAATTGATGGGAAATGATGTAAAATATATCACTAGCCACTTTAATATAATGTTTACATACCCTACATTATTCATCTCATATGTATATGTATATACTGTACTCTATATCATCTACTGCATCTTTATGTAATACATGTATCACTAGCCACTTTAACTATGCCACTTTGTTTACATACTCATCTCATATGTATATACTGCACTCAATACCATCTACTGTATCTTGCCTATGCCGCTCTGTACCATCACTCATTCATATATCTTTATGTACATATTCTTTATCCCCTTACACTTGTGTCTATAAGGTAGTAGTTTTGGAATTGTTAGCTAGATTACTTGTTGGTTATTACTGCATTGTCGGAACTAGAAGCACAAGCATTTCGCTACACTCGCATTAACATCTGCTAACCATGTGTATGTGACAAATAAAATTTGATTAGATTTGATTTGGTAGACCTACATTATGACCAAATAGCCACAGTAGCCCACTTGGCCACTGTTAAAACTGACTTAAAGCAGGTACAGCCTCAAGTGTTCACAGTAAACGCGCGCTGGAAGTTGCACAGAATTTTCACAATGTTCAAGTTTTCTCAGTGCTGAAAACAATTTGAGGGAACATTGCTGAGGACAATAAAAGGCCACTCTAAAATGTGCAGTTTTGTCACACAGCACACTGCCACAGGTCTCAAGTTTTTAGGGAGCGTGCAATTGGCATGCTAACTGCAGGAATGTCCTCCAGAGCTGTTGCCAGAGAATTGTACCATAGTTTTGGAGAATTTGGCCGTATGTCCAAGCGTCCAACAAAATTTGGAAAAAAGTGGTCTGAATAGTTTCTGAATGCACTGTAGTTAGCTTCAGGATATTTTAATAAACTGGCTACTCAGCCTTTTAACTGGTATACACAAACAGTGTATTTTTCTCACGCCCCATAACGTTTTATGGCTAGGAACATCAGCAAGAAAATCATGAGATGTCCCACTCCGCCTCCCTCTCTCTCAGCAGCTCACTTTAGGGATTGTATAAATTACCAGTCAGGTCATTTTCATCAGTGCCTTTGTAATAACGATCATCCACCTAACCTTTTAAAAAGTCCTCATCATTGAGGCCAAAATACTCCACTCAACCAAAGTGGTGGGAGATCAAAGCTTTAGACTGGGACCGGTAGCATGTCTGTTGTTTTTCCTTTGGAGAGTTCTGCCCAGTCTGCTCCAGGACTAATTTTAGTAAAATGACGGTCATATCCTCCCCTTCACTCACACTTAACATTCTAAATTGGGTGGGCTCAAATTCAAGCCACACTTTTACCAAATATGGAGCTGGCCGGCTGGCCAACAAGTGCTCCGCTGTTCTCCTCTCATCTCTCTCCCAGTGACACAGGAGGAATTTCCTCTGGGAAGGGAAGAGCCACATCATGTTATGTCACGCCTACTCTGGGCTGGACAAGCATGCAGACTGGGCTGGGCTGGGAGGACTGGGCTGGCTGAAGTTGGGCTTGGTTTGGTGGACTGGTATCGGCAGAGTTGGCTGAGGTGGGCCTGTTACTTGGAAGGGAAGGGCTGGGACAAAGGCGGACTTGGCTATGGCTGGGTGGCTGTGGCTGGGTCTGTGGTCCAAAGGATGAGAGTGTGGAGGAGTCAGACCCTACGGGAAGGAAATGCAACACACCCTGGTGTGCCTCTGATTCATGTGGACGTCATGGAGTGGAAACCAAACATCTCCCAGACAGAACCTAACGTCTCCCAGACAGACAGGCCTACAGAGGTAGTGGAGGTATGGCTTGCAACATGAAAGGTTAATTGGGACACTGACCGAGGGGTGGAGAGGGATCAAATTTAGCTGACTGAGTTATCAGTAACATGACCCATTACTCTCTCCAGGTTAAGAATAATAACACAGTATGAAATTATAACTGAAAGTCAGGGATAAAGTTGAGTGAAACATGACTCAAGTAAAGTAAGAAGCAAAGAATAAGACAGAAACAGGGGAGGGAGAAAAAGAGAGAGACACGTGCAGGAGATGTGAAGATGAAACCGTTCTGCTCATCTCCCTGTGACTGTCGTTTAAAGAGTTTGTTCCAACACAAACACTGAGGTCAGGCTGTGCTGTGACTCTCCACCGCCTTACAAAATAACAGACCCCAGACAGATGATTCCGAGACACACACTGCATTACTCACCGACCATCCCAGTCCCACTCACTCTGTACACACACATCATTAAAACACTACATGTAGTCTTCAACATTAGTGGAGGCTGGGGAGGGGAGGATGGTTCATAATAATGGCTGGAATGGCGTGGTATAAAACAGATGAAAACACTGTGTTTGATACCATTCCATTCACTCCATTCCGGCCATTATTATGAGCCATCCTCCCATCAGCAGCCTCCACTGTTCAACATGCATATGATAGAGGCAACATCAATACAAAATATGGTGGTTCCCTGAAAAGATGGCTAGTCTAGACCACTTTAAAGAACCACCCTTTTGCTCAAACATTGTACTATGGGGGTTAGCCAGTTTGACATGGCAGCTATGCCTGCACCATGGACACACAAACAAACATTAGCCTCATTGCTCATTTTAAGTATTTGGTCCAACTGGCCAGAACACCAGACAACCCACCTTTGACCTACTGTAGCGTTTCATTCTGATCCAGAGTCTGGCACACACACAAAGATGTCCCAAAGCTTATGAGCTCATTCTTACAGTAACAATGCCAAGTACTGTAAGTGGTTGACTTGAGTAGCCCATCCACACGATTGTAAAAGGTGTAGAAGTATAGGTTAAATTGTATAATTAGCATACTATGGACCTAGTGGCTAGAGCAGTTCACCCACTGACACTGAAAACCAAACATGGCTTTAAATGACAGAGAAATTGATGTGGATAGAGTGAAGGAGGGAGTTAGAGGGATGGGTCCGGTTGGTCCCTTGCTACTCTATTCTCTATGTTTGGATAGCTCACTAAGGGTTATCTACACTAGGCATGGCTCACTGTCACTCATTTTACTAGTGTGGTGCTGTGAGGATGCAGGCAGCATGTGAAACATGAGCAGAGGGGATCGGGTAGTGACAGATTGGGTTACACTGCCTGCCTCGAGGGTAGATTCTCCTCATTTCTGAGGTTGAGCACTCGAGCACCCTCTTAGCGAAGTTGATGTAACAGAGAGCTAAAGATGTCAGAGGCCATGTCTATTTGTAAACTTGTTTAAATCTGATCTATAAAGTTGAATTTCAGTCCGAATTGTTGCCTGCCCTTTCCCAACACATCCTAAACCCTTTGCTATGTCCCCCCTCTCTTCTCCATTTTCTCACTCCCTATCCATCATTCTCCCTCATTTCTTGTTGTTCTAAGCCAATCTTGTTTCCTGCCATTGGTCTACAAGATAAATGCCTCATTAGCAGAGGGCTTGCTTGGGACCAGAAGGATTAAAATGGCAACTTCCTCCCGACAGGCACCGAGCCTTTCCTCTGAACAGGATGGCATGAGGCACCGAGCCTTTCCTCTGAACAGGATGGCATGAGGCACCGAGCCTTTCCTCTTAACAGGATGGCATGAGGCACCGAGCCTTTCCTCTGAACAGGATGGCATGAGGCACCGAGCCTTTCCTCTGAACAGGATGGCATGAGGCACCGAGCCTTTCCTCTGAACAGGATGGCATGAGGCACCGAGCCTTTCCTCTGAACAGGATGGCATGAGCACACAGACACACAGTATCATAAGAAATCCCCCTAATCTTGTGTTGTGGTACATTGCTGGGTACATTTGGCCAAGGCCCAGTCCTGACAGTTTCAATGATGAAGCATTTTGAAGCCCAGATGCTGGAGGAGCAAGTCCATAGTGCAGAGAAGAGCTACCGCTCACAGTTAACAGCAGCGCTACATAACAACAGACAATTAATCTTTGTCCCCTAACTCATGATGCTGACTACAGCAGTACAATAGTGCTTGGGGAGAATAAACTGCTATATTGATTTGACTATAAAAACTGGCTACTCTCAATTGGCTTCAAATTGTCACCCCGGGGAAGAAAGAATGTCTTTACGCTGAAAGATTCAGGTAAATATGCAAACAAGGGGCAAATTAAGATTGACATGCAGAAAAAAAGGTTGAGGGCAAGTTAATACTAGAATATACTTGTGAGGCCAAAAAACAGTTCCGTTTATTGATGGTGTTTTAACTGGATCTTACAACATAATGACATGCATGACTAAGCAGAGGCAAAGGAGGGCAAAGATTAAACAAAACATATTCAAGCTATTCAAATATGTTCCTAATAATTCTCATGCCAAACTATTATTAACCTTTGATGGAAGATCTCACATTACATGGAGTCACATGCAATGTGCTATTTAACATTAAACAAATTGACAACATAATTTCAGCATGCTTATAGGGAAGGACACTCAACAAGCACAGCACTTACACAAATGACTGATGATTGGCTGAGAGAAGTTGATGACAAAATGATTGTGGGGGCTGTCTTGTTAGACTTCAGTGCAGCTTTTGACATTATCGATCATAGTCTGCTGCTGGAAAAAAAATGTATGTGTAATGGCTTTACACCCCCTACTGTAATGTAGATAAAGAGTTACTTGTCTAACAGAACACAGAGGGTGTTCTTTAATGGAAGCCTCTCAAATATAATCAAGTTAGAGTCAGGAATTCCCCAGGGTAGCTGTTCAGGCCCCTTGCTTTTATCAATTTTTACTAACGACATGCCCCTGACTTTGAGTAAAGCCATAGTGTCTATGTATGAGAATGACTCAACACTATACACGTCAGCTACTACAGAGACTGAAATGACTGCAACACTCAACAAAGAGCTGCAGTTAGTTTCAGAGTGGGTGGCAAGGAACAAGTTAGCCCTTAATATTTGTAAAACTAAAAACATTGTATTTGGACCGAGCTGACACCCCATGCATACCCCCACAAGACATGCCACAAGAGGTCTCTTCAGAGACCCCAAGTCCAGAACAGACTATGGGAGGCACACAGTACTACATAGAGCCATGACTACATGTAACTTTGTTCCACATCAAGTAACTGACACAAGCAGTTCAATTAGATTTTTTTTATATATATAAAAAACACCTTATGCTACTGCGGGAACTGTGAAGGAACAAAAACATTGGCACAGACACATGAATACACACACACACACACACACGATAACATACACACTATACATACACATGGATTTAGCACTGTAGATACGTTTTAGTGGTGGAGTAGGGGCCCGAGGGCACGCAGTGTGTTGTTGTGAAATCTGTGAATGTTTTTAAAATTGTATAAACTGCCTTAATTTTGCTGGACCCCAGGAAGAGTATCTGCTGCTTTGGCGGCAGCTAATGGGGAACCATGAGAAATACAAATAAACTCAGCAAGAAAAGAAATGTCCTCTCACTGTCAACTGCGTTAATTTTCAGCAAACTTAACATGTGTAAATATTTGTATGAACATAACAAGATTCAACAACTGAGACATAAACTGAACAAGTTACACAGACATGTGACTAACAGAAATTGAATAATGTGTCCCTTAACAAAGGGGGAGTCAAAATCAAAAGTAACAGTCAGTATCTGGTGTGGCCACCAGTACTGCAGTGCATCTCCTCCTCATGGACTGCACCAGATTTGCCAATTCTTGCTGTGAAATGTTACCGTCACTCTTCCACCAAGGTACCTGCAAGTTTCCGGACATTTCTGGGGGGAATGGCCCTAGCACTCACCCTCCGATCCAACAGGTCCCAGACGTGCTCAATGGGATTGAGATCTGGGCTCTTTGCTGGCCATGGTAGAACACTGATATTCCTGTCTTGCATGAAATCACGCACAGAATGAGCAGTATGGCTGGTGGCATTGTCATGCTGGAGGGTCATGTCAGGATGAGCCTGCAGGAAGGGTACCACATAAAGGAGGAGGATGTCTTCCCTGGAATGCACAGCGTTGAGATTGCCTGCAATGACAACAAGCTCAGTCCGATGATGCTGTGACACACCGCCCCAGACCATGACAAACCCTCCACCTCCAAATCGATCCCACTCCAGAGTACAGGCCTCGGTGTAACGCTCATTCCTTCGACGATAAACTAATCCGACCATCACCCCTGATGAGACAAAACCGCGACTTGTCAGTGAAGAGCCCTTTTTGCCAGTCCTGTCTGGTCCAGCGACAGTGGGTTTATGCCCATAGGCAACGTTGTTGCCGGTGATGTTTGGTGAGGACCTGCCTTACAACAAGCCTATAATCCCTCAGTCCTGCCTCCCTCAGCCTATTGCATACAGTCTGAGCACTGATGGAGGGATTGTGTGTTCCTGGTGTAACTCGGGCAGTTGTTGTTGCCATCCTGTACCTGCCCTGCAGGTGTGATGTTCGGATGTACCGATCCTGTGCAGGTGTTGTTACACGTGGTCTGTCACTGCGAGGACGATCAGCTGTCCGTCCTGTCTCCCTGTACGGACATTGCAATTTATTGCCCTGGCCACATCTGCAGTCCTCATGCCTCCTTGCAGCATGACTAAGGCACGTTCACGCGGATGAGCAGGGACCCTGGGCATCTTTCTTTTGGTGTTTTTCAGAGTCAGTAGAAAGGCCTCTTTAGTGTCCTAAGTTTTCATAACTGTGACCTTAATTGACTACCATCTGTAAGCTGTTAGTGTCTTAACGACCGTTCCACAGGTGCATGTTCATGGTTCATTGAACAAGCATGGGAACAGTGTTTAAACCCTTTACAATGAAGATCTGTGAAGTTATTTAGATTTTTACTAATTATCTTTGAAAGACAGGGTCCTGAAAAAGGGCTGTTTCTTTTTTTGCTGAGTTTACAAATACAGAGACATATAGACACGGAGACAGTACTGGGAGAGAAGTGCAGGACATGAGCAGCTCTTTCCGTGACATCTCTCTGGTCTGAGACTGAGGGAGAAGTGTGCTGACCTTCAGGATGTTATCCTGGGAAGACATCCCTGCAGGTGTTCTTTAAAAAGCGGTGAATGGTACATTATTGGGCTCTGTTGCCATGGTGTCCGTGTGACTCTCTCCAGCAGCACATAACACAGACAGGGACATAGTAGATTACTTCCAATGTTTATTGTCACTGTTGTCATTATTGATAGGCGGTGGAGTTGTGCCTTTATCCCAGCATGAAACAGCCTTGCCCTTGGCAAACTTGCTGGCAGAGAGACAGCATACAAAGGTAACATACAAACTAAAGATTGAAAGCATGTCATTTCTGGTTTCATCTGTGGAGTTATCTGTATTGCTTCATGTTTCATTCAGTAACTAAGGTATATGGGTGCTGGGTGATTGAGTGGCCATTGTGCATTTGTCTGCCTATAAATGGCCGATGCCCTGAGTCTCGAGATAATATGAGTCATCAAGGAAAAGTGACCACACTTCCAGAGAGGGTAGTCAGGAGGGATGATTCAGCCTGAGGTGTGGTAGGGCTGGATGGGTACAGTAGGGGTCAGATTGGATTTGAGCCATCAAAATGACACCACGGGAGTCTTCAAGCCTTCATTAAAATCTCAGGCTGGGTATCATTCTGCATAACCACTTGCAGTTCAACTTTCTCTTGGCCAGATATCCCAATTACAGTTTGCAAACCAACTGTCTCATATGAGCAAACAGATGGCAGACATTACTAACTACCTATTTGACTGCTATGAGGAGGAATCAAGAGCCAACTGAGATCAACACCATTTACTTAGTATGTGTATGCCTACTGTAAAACAATAATTCATCTGCAGGGGATCAAGGGTTAAATTGACGTCAGGTTAATTCTGGAATTCCGCATCTATAAAACCTTGAGGTCTGAACTCACTTCTACAATCCAAACAATTTCCATAGACTCCTGGCTAAACCAACAGTAAACAGTGTGAGTAGAAAATCCTGGACACTCAAATTAGCATTTGGATTTTAGTTTACTATCTTTCACACACCCGGACAATGGGGGAAGATCTTGTGTACACAAGTGCAGCAGAGAAAGATCACACAGCACAGTAACAGAGGGAGAGGTGCGGGAGAGTGGTTGTAGTCACATGTGTGGCGTCACCAGGGATGATGTAACTGCTCCTGAATGCGAGGGGTGGCTCACTCTGAGGTAGCTAGCTAGCCGTAGCTGGCTGTCGCTAACACCACCCTGTCTTCTGTTATGCAGTGAAAGCCCAGTGGCCAAAGGCAAACAGTCCAGCATTATCAATACAGAACACTCATCCTCCCTCAACAAAGGCCTCTCTCCTGGACGCTGAAGATCACCTCTGTGTCAGTAGATGAGAACAAAGGAGGATAAAGAGAGAGAAAGAGAGAGATCCCATCTGTCTACTGAACCCAAGCACCGAACAGAACAGGGCAAAGAGTTTTTGACCAATCTGTGATAACAATTAGGTATAGAGTTGTCTCCGTCTCCTTTCTCACACAGGCCGATGAAGAAGGCAGACTGCTAGATCCTGTGTCCGCCATAACTGCAGTCATATTGCAAAAAGTGAATGAGTCATCTGACAGATCGTGAGTCTGTCTATTGCCATTCACCCATTTCTTGCAGAAAAGAGACACATGTATCAAGATCTCACTGTCAGCAGCATCATAACCAGTGATGATCATAATCACTAGTGAAACACTGCTTGGAGGGGGGCAGTGAGTTTACATCACCATTAAAGCTTGTTTGCAGGCAAAAGGCCTCTGACGTTTTTCCCTAAATGAATTCAGGCCCCCAAACCCACTCACCCCTCCATTCCCCCGGGGTTACACCCCCTCCTCCTGTTTTCCCTCTCCCGCTCGTTTCCCGCTCTGCCAAGCAACTGGCAGAAGAAAATCAAAAACATTTACAGATCACAAATAGGGTTAATGGGAGTTTATAAAATATTTCAGTCCTATTCTAAGTCAGATATCAGTCTGATGTCCCGAATTTTCTAGTCTAGTTCATATACCTTTTTTTAAATTAGTAACTTTAGATTGATCGAAATGCAAGTTCAAAGATCTTCCTCACATACACTACAAGCTGTATTACTTCATCGCTAATGTATGCCAACTAAGAAGGGGGAGGTATCCTCATTCTGGCAGACTTGGTGAGGGAGAATATTGTGGGAGCCAAATGCTTCTTTCCCTTTCCTGTGTACATTTCAGAAGTTTACTCTCCGACTTCTTATAAACTTGAGGAGGGGAAAGTCTGTTTTGTTGCATTTATTTGCACCACACCACCATCACTATCAGCCTAAGCAGGACCTAATAATAAACATATGACAGTAGTTGTATAAGATATTCGTTCATTCTCTCTTAAATTGACAAATATCACAAGTTCCATCCCCCTTTCAAGTGTGCCTCGACATGACAAAATAACAACTAAGCTCCCAGATATCCCACGACCGGAATTCTGTATTTAAGTCTAGGGCAGCAATTATTTTGACCACAATGCGACCAAACCGTGCTACAATGTATGGTTTATCGATTGATTGAATGCAACAATGTTTCGCTGATTTAAGGGCTATTGCTGAACTTTCAATTACATTTACAATTCAAGCTTATTCATAAAAAAAATGTGTACCAAATCGAGACACACTTGAAAGGGGAGATGCTTTTTTCTTCCTCTCCCTCTTATGGTGGGAGAAGAGGGCCGTGGTATCCGCCCTACACGTCTGACATAAAACCACATGGCCACACTTTGGGAAGTTTCAACAAAACAAATGAACCTACTGAAATTGTGACAAATCTTAAAAGGCTTGGGCAAACTTATCACCATGTTATTTGCAAGACTCGTTGACTTGTGTAGACCTATGTACGGTAAACTACGCTTCTCCAGGCAACCGTTTTTGCAAGCAAATGGCAGCAATATAACTAAAACCAAATGGTACATAAATAAGGACAGCCCACTTTTGTAACTGTCCTACGCACTCCAATAAATAAAAGTATATATTTTTCTACTGATAAATCCACAAACGACTAAATATATTTGTCAATGTAGGCTTAATAATAATTATGCTAACTTATTATTCAGAAGAATATTGATCATTAACAAACTAAACTTTTCCCAATGCCGAATGCGACGGCCGAAAGAGAGCCTGCTACTGGACAATCTATTCAGGGACGTACCTTCACAAAGAGCTCGATAACGGGTTCGTTATCCGCCTTGATTCCATTATGGGGTACAGACAGAGACATTGTGAACTAAACTTAAAAATGTTCCAAATGAAATATATATTATTTTCCAACAAACGTGTATCTTCAGCCTACTCGCTCTTCTTCGCCACCCTCTTTCCGCGCAGTATTCGGATAACAGCTTTTCCAAGGCTAGTGACCAGCTGGACAATCGCTGCAATTCTCACACAAGAGTGCTGAGGTGCTGGGAGGAGAAAGTCGACCACGAATATAGCAATGTGCTATTGGTGCAGCCAGTCTACAAAACTGACCGCTTTCCTCAGTGTTCAGCGATCGTTGATCCCTTTGACTCTTCAGTCTTTTTGATTGCTTGAGTGCTGGAGTAGGATGAAGAGAGGAGGACGGGAGGGAATAATATTTAAAGGCGTGATGTCCTCTGCAGAGCAAACAATACAAATGTGGGCAGGGTTTCAGAGAGGAGTCTTGATGGATGAAGGATGCCTGCTGCGCTCTCTGTGCGGCATGCGCCTTTGGGCAAAGTGCGAGCCTTGCATCCACAGCCGCGGGAAGCAGGGGTGCTGAGGGTGCTTGCAATAAACCAAAATATTTTTTTTATCACAAAAGTAGTGCACTGGGCCTTTACTAGTATTAGCAGACCAATCTAAACAACTGTAGCCAAGCAATTTTGTTCAGCATTTATGCTTTGGCATGGGTGTGGTATATGGCCAATATACCACGGCTGAGGGTTGTTCTTATGGATGACGCAACACAGAGTGCCTTTAGCTGTGGTATACTGGCCATATACCAAAACCCCCCGAGGTGCCTTATTGCTATTCTAAACTGGTTACCAACATAATTAGAGCAGTAAAAATAAATGTTTTGTCATACCCATGATATACAGTCTGATATACCACCACTGTCAGCCAATCAGCATTCAGGGCTCGACCCACCCAGTTTATAACAGACCGTATATCACGGGTATGACAAAATGTTTATTTTTACTGCTCTAATTACGTTGGAAACCTGTTCATAACAGCAATAAGGCACCTCGGGGATACCATGGCTAAGGGCTGTGTCCAGGCACTCTGTGTTGCATCACGCATATGAACAGTCTTTAGCCGTTGTATATTGGCCATATACCACACCTCCTCGGGCGTTACTGCTTAAATATACAGTGCCTTGCGAAAGTATTCGGCCCCCTTGAACTTTGCGACCTTTTGCCACATTTCAGGCTTCAAACATAAAGATATAAAACTGTATTTTTTTGTGAAGAATCAACAACAAGTGGGACACAATCATGAAGTGGAACGACATTTATTGGATATTTCAAACTTTTTTAACAAATCAAAAACTGAAAAATTGGGCGTGCAGAATTATTCAGCCCCCTTAAGTTAATACTTTGTAGCGCCACCTTTTGCTGCGATTACAGCTGTAAGTCGCTTGGGGTATGTCTCTGTCAGTTTTGCACATCGAGAGACTGACATTTTTTCCCATTCCTCCTTGGAAAACAGCTCGAGCTCAGTGAGGTTGGATGGAGAGCATTTGTGAACAGTAGTTTTCAGTTCTTTCCACAGATTCTCGATTGGATTCAGGTCTGGACTTTGACTTGGCCATTCTAACACCTGGATATGTTTATTTTTGAACCATTCCATTGTAGATTTTGCTTTATGTTTTGGATCATTGTCTTGTTGGAAGACAAATCTTCGTCCCAGTCTCAGGTCTTTTGCAGACTCCATCAGGTTTTCTTCCAGAATGGTCCTGTATTTGGCTCCATCCATCTTCCCATCAATTTTAACCATCTTCCCTGTCCCTGCTGAAGAAAAGCAGGCCCAAACCATGATGCTGCCACCACCATGTTTGACAGTGGGGATGGTGTGTTCAGCTGTGTTGCTTTTACGCCAAACATAACGTTTTGCATTGTTGCCAAAAAGTTCAATTTTGGTTTCATCTGACCAGAGCACCTTCTTCCACATGTTTGGTGTGTCTCCCAGGTGGCTTGTGGCAAACTTTAAACAACACTTTTTATGGATATCTTTAAGAAATGTCTTTCTTCTTGCCACTCTTCCATAAAGGCCAGATTTGTGCAATATACGACTGATGGTTGTCCTATGGACAGAGTCTCCCACCTCAGCTGTAGATCTCTGCAGTTCATCCAGAGTGATCATGGGCCTCTTGGCTGCATCTCTGATCAGTCTTCTCCTTGTATGAGCTGAAAGTTTAGAGGGACGGCCAGGTCTTGGTAGATTTGCAGTGGTCTGATACTCCTTCCATTTCAATATTATCGCTTGCACAGTGCTCCTTGGGATGTTTAAAGCTTGGGAAATCTTTTTGTATCCAAATCCGGCTTTAAACTTCTTCACAACAGTATCTCGGACCTGCCTGGTGTGTTCCTTTTTCTTCATGATGCTCTCTGCGCTTTTAACGGACCTCTGAGACTATCACAGTGCAGGTGCATTTATACGGAGACTTGATTACACACAGGTGGATTGTATTTATCATCATTAGTCATTTAGGTCAACATTGGATCATTCAGAGATCCTCACTGAACTTCTGGAGAGAGTTTGCTGCACTGAAAGTAAAGGGGCTGAATAATTTTGCACGCCCAATTTTTCAGTGTTTGATTTGTTAAAAAAGTTTGAAATATCCAATAAATGTTGTTCCACTTCATGATTGTGTCCCACTTGTTGTTGATTCTTCACAAAAAAATACAGTTTTATATCTTTATGTTTGAATCCTGAAATGTGGCAAAAGGTCGCAAAGTTCAAGGGGGCCGAATACTTTCGCAAGGCACTGTACCACTGCTGTCAGCCAATCAGCATTTAGGGCTCGAACCACCCAGTTTATAATTAAGAACAGTATCCTGCTAGATTCAATAGTTGGAATTGTAAGAGTTGTTGCCCTGTCCCTTTCTCTGTGATTATCATTCGAATGGAATAACATGGAAAACAACCACTTTTTGTGAAGTATTAATTTACCATTCTTAAGAAACACCATGTAAATTACTGCATTGTACACAGGCTGGTCATCTAGGTTTTGTACCCGTAGACTTTCCATCACCATGAAGAAAAATAATGACCAATACAGTAATTGAGTACATTGAGACATTAAGTGGTTTGTGATGATGTGACTCAGTTGGTAGAGCATGGTATTTGCAACGCCAGGGTTGTGGGTTTGATTCCCATGGGACCAGTATGAAAATGTATGCACTCACTGCTGTAAGTTGCTCTGGATAAGAGCATCTACTAAAATGGAAAATAAATGAATAGACCATTTCAGTTTTCACATAGAAATAAGTTGCATTTGCAAAGTATTATAAGAAATATATTTTTATATTCCACAAGTATTAACAGATTAACTGTTTTGTACAGATAATTATCAGACTCAAGTTACAAATGCTGGTAAACACACAAATGCATTTAATTACATTTTTTTCACAAAAGGCCTTTTCTAGTCCTTTATTTACAGACCTATATAGAAATCTGCATCCCCTCAGCACCCCCACCCCAAAACTGCTTCCTGCGGCTATGCTTGCATCACTTGTATTGCCTGGGCTTGCAGAACAAAACAGAATAAATTATAACCTTCATAAAATGTTATTGCAATTAAAATGTGCTGCCCATGATTCCCAAAAATGTTGATACAAAACATGTGAAGAAATAGTGATTTGCTTTCAGCCAAACTACTAACTAACTTTAAAAAATTATATGGTTATGGAATAGACAATCAAATAACATATACTGAAAAAAATATGAACGCAACAGGTAAAGTGTTGGTCCCATGTTTCATGAGCTGAAATAAAAGATTCCAAAAATGTCTTTATTTGCACAAAAAGCTTCTCTCTCAAATGTTGTGCACAAATTTGTTTTCATCCCTGTTAGTGAGCATTTCTCCTTTGCCAAGATAATCCACCTGACAGGTGTGGCATATCAAGAAGCTGGTCAAACAGCATGTTCATTACACAGGTGCACCTTGTGCTGGGGACAATAAAATCCACACAGAGACATGGATTGACACGTGTATGCACACAAACACACAGATGTCGGTCCGTTGGAGAGGATGACTCATGCCGAAGTCACAGAATGTCCAGGGAGGCCCACCGGCGTAATATGAGACCCCAGTCAGCCCCCCCCATCCCCCGTCTACAGGAGACACACATACTGCCATGTCACCAGTGGAGAGGTCATAGATCCTGTTATCACCCCCCCCCCCCCCTCTGACACCGTCTGATGGTAGAGCTACTGAGCTACTAAGATGCCAGGATTTTTCTATTCGCACAAAAAGGTTATTTCTCTCAAATTGGTTTGCATCCCTGTTAGTGAGCATTTATCATTTGTCAAGATAACCCATACACCTGACAGGTGTGGCATATCAAGAAGTTGATTAAACATCTTGATCATTATACATATATACCTTTGCTGGGGACAATACAAGGCCACTCTAAAATGTGCAGTTTTGTCACACAACACAATGCCACAGATGTCTCAAGTTTTGAGGGAGCGTGCAATTGCCATGCTGACTGCAGGAATGTGCACCAGAGCTGTTGCCAGAGAATTGAATGTTACTTTCTCTACCAAAAGCAGCCTCAAACTTTGTTTTAGAGAATTTGGTAGTACGTCCAACCGGCCTCACATCCTCAGACCACGTTGTGTGGCATCGTGTGGGCGAGCGGTTTGCTGATGTCAACGTCATGAACAGAGTGCCCCATGGTGGCGGTGGGGTTATGGTATGGGCAGGCATAAGCTAAGGACAACGAACACAATTGCATTTTATCAATGGCAATTTGAATGCACAGAGATACCGTGACGAGATACGGAGGCCCAATGTCGTACCATTCATCTGCCACCATCGCCATTCTCATGTTTCAGCATTGTAATGCACGGCCCCATGTCGCAAGGATCTGTATACAATTCCTGGAAGCTGAAAATGTCCCAGTGGCATGCATACTCACCAATGTCATCCATTGAGCATGTTTGGGATGCTCTGGATTGACGTGTTCAACAGCGTATTCCAGTTCCTGCCAATATCCAGCATCTTCGCACAGCTATTGAAGAGGAGTAGGACAACATTCCGCAGGCCACAATCAACAACCTGACCAACTTAACGTGAAGGAGATGTGTCGTGCTTCATGAGGCAAATGGTGGTCACACCAGATACTGACTGTTTTTTTGTGTTTTTTTTTAGGTATCTGTATTCCCAGTCATGTGAAATCAATAGATTAGGGCATAATTCATTTATTTCAATTGACTGATTTACTTTTATGAACTGTAACTCAGTAAAATCTTTGAAATTGTTACATGTTGTGTTCATATCTTTGTTCAGTATATTTATCCCATAATCTGTATAGTGCCTCCAAAACAGTATGACTAGTTTGGTTAAGATAGCCTACGGAAAATTGACAGAGATACCCAAGCATATTCAAATCGTTCATATTCAAATTTTTTCATACAGAAATCTCAACGAGACTGTGGAGCTCTAGTCCCCCTTTGAGACCTTGTTTTGACTGGCCTCTCTGCATGTTGCCTGTGGCAACAACGCTGATGTAGCAGCTTGTTCAGCAGACACACAGCCTGCGTCAGCCCGCCTCTGGAGCTGGTGTTACAACACAATTATTAACCATAAAGACAACAGGTTGTTGTTTAGTTACTTTAAAACCTTCACAAGATCTTCACTAGTACATTATATATCAAAAACTTCAGGATGGACTATTTTCAGTCAATTTTTTAAATTCTTCTGACAGATGTTGTCATTAGTGATAGCTGGCAGATGAGATACAAGGGCACTACAAAGTAATCCGTGTATCACAGCAAATATCTTTCAATTTTGTTTTAGCCAAACTATTCATTAACTGGCTTTTTAAAATTATATGGCTGTGGAACAAACAATCAAACAAATAACATATCTATCTCATGGTCTGTACAGTGCCTTCAAATTAGTATGCTAGTTTGGATGGGTTAGCCCACGGAAAATAGATAGAGATACACAAGCATATTCAAATCGTTCATGAAAAGCAGGGATCATAAAGCAATCTCAACGACTGTGTGGAGCCGGCTCAACTCCCCATCCAGACCTTGTTTTGACTCGCCTCTGCATGTTGCCTATGGCAACGACGCTGATGTAGCACCCTGCTCAATGTGCACACACGGCTGGTGTCGGCCCGCCTCTGGAGCAGGTGTTACAACAAAATCATTAACCGTAAAGACAATAGGTTGTTCTTCAGTAAATGTAAAACCCTCACAGGACGGATTGCCCTGTTGCTGTGTGAGTGGGACGCCTCTGGCCGGGTGGAGAGGTGCCGAAGTGCCCCTGAGGACTAATGGACCAGTAGCCTTGAGGTTAGCACATTGGGTCGCTGGTTCGAATCCAGGAGCTGTGCCCTTCAGCAAGGCACTTAACCCCAATGGTGAACCCTCTCCCTGTACGTGTCTAATGGGGAGTTGGGATATGCAAGAAATAACCACCCACCAAATTACTACATACTACCTCGTTATGTGCCCAATAATGTTTGTCCCATGTTGTGCTGCTGCCATGTGTTTCCGCCATGTTGTTTTCATGTGGTGTTGCTACCATGCTATGTTGTCTTAGGACTCTCTTTATGTAGTGTTGTGGCGTCTCTCTTGTCATGATGTGTTTTGTCCTATATTTTTAATTCCAGCTCCCGTCCCTGCAAGAGCCCTTTGCCTTTTGGTAGGCCGTCATTGTAAATAAGAATTTGATCTTAACTGCCTTGCCTAATAAAAATATGAATGTAAAGCCATTCAATGCATCTGCCCGCTAGATAGCCTTACTTGCAGGTGCTTTCCACCTAGTAATCAGTCATCTAGAGCAGCTGCTCCCATAGGCCCCAAATCTGGCATCCCAACAACATCACCATACAAGACAATAAAGGACAGGCTGTCATTACTAACACAGTGCATTCTGAAGTTCTCAGACCCTTTGACTTTTTCCACAATTTCTTACATTACAGCCTTACTCTAAACTTTATTAAATTGTTATTTTCCTCATTCATCTACACACAGTACCCCATAATGACAAAGCAAAAACAGTTTTTTAGACACGTTTACAAATATAACATTTACATAAGTATTCAGACCCTTTACTCAGTACTTAATTTTACAATTACAGCCTCGAGTCTTCTTGGGTATGATGCTACAAGCTTGGCACACCTTTATTTGGGAGTTTCTCCCATTCTTCTCTGCAGATCCTCTCAATTATGTCAGGTTGGATGGGGAGCGTCTCTGCACAGCTATTTTCAGGTTTCTCCAAAGACTCTCGATCGGGTTCAAGTCTGGGCTCTGGCTGGGCCACTCAAGGACATTCAGAGACTTGTCCCAAAGCCACTCCTGCATTGTCTTGGCTGTGTGCTTAGGGTCGATGTCCTGTTGGGAGGTGAACCTTCGCCCCAGTCTGATGTCCTGAGGGCTCTGGAGCAGATTTGTGTCAAGAATCTCTGTACTTGGCTCCGTTCATCTATTCCTCGATCCTGACTAGTCTCCTAGTCTTCCCCACAGCACAATCAGTCCTTTAGGTGCCTTTTCGCAAACTCCAAGCGGGCTGTCGTGTGCCTCTTACTGAGGAGTGGCTTCTGTCTGGCCACTCTACCATAAAGGCCTGAACGGTGGAGTACTGCAGAGATGGTTGTCCTTCTGGAAGGTTCTCCCATCACCACAGAGGAAATCTAGAGCTCCGCCAGTGACCATCAGGTTCTTGGTCACCTCCCTGACCAAGGCCCTTCTCTCCCAATTTCTCAATTTGGCTGGGCGGCCAGCTCTAGGAAGAGTCTTGGTGGTTCCAAACTTCTTACATTTATGAATGATGATGGCCACTGTGTTCTTGGGGACCTGCAATATTTTTTTGGTACTCTTCCCCAGATCTGTGCCTCAAAACAATCGTGTCTTGGAGCTGTATGGACAATTCCTTTGATGTCATGGCTTGGTCTTTGCTCTGATATACACTGTCAACTGTGGGACCTTATATAGACAGGTGTGTGCCTTTCCAAATCATGTCAAAACAATTGAATTTACCACAGATGGACTCCAATCAAGTTGTAGAAATATAAATTATCAATGGAAAAAGGATGCACATGAGCACAATTTCAAATCTCATAGCAAAGGGTCTGAATACGTAAGTAAATAAGGTATGTTAAATACTTAATTAGCAAATATTCCTAAAAACCTGATTTCACTTGGTCATTATAGGGTATAGTGTGTACAGCAGAAGTCAGAAGTTGACATACACTTAGGTTGGAATCATTAATAGTCGTTTTCAACCATTCCACAAATTTCTTGTTAACAAACTATAGTTTTGGCATGTCGGTTAGGACATCTACTTTGTGGATGACACGTAATTTTTCCAACAATTGTTTAGAGATTATTTCACAATTCCAGTGGGTCATAAGTTTCCTTACACAAAGTTGACAGTGCCTTTAAACAGCTTGGAAAATTCCAGAAAATGTAATGGCTTTAGAAGCTTCAGATAGGCTAATTGACATCATTTGAGTCAATTGGAGGTGTATTTCAAGGCCTACCTTCAAACTCAGTGCCTCTTTGCGTGACATCATGGGAAAATCTAAATAAATCAGCCAAGACCTCCACAAGTCTGGTTCATCCTTGGGAGCAATTTTCAAACGCCTGAAGGTACCACATTCATCTGTACAAACAATAGTACGCAAGTATAAATACCATGGGACCACGCAGCCATAATACCGGTCAGGAAGGAGACGTGTTCTGTCTCCTAGAGATAAACGTACTTTGGTGCAAAAAGTGCAAATCAATCCGAGAACAACAGCAAAGGACCTTGTGAAGATGCTGGAGAAAACGGGTACAAAAGTATCTGTAAAATGAGTACTATATCGACAAACTGAAAGGCTGCTCAGCAAGGAAGAAGCCACTGCTCCAAAACCACCATAAAAAAAGCCAGACTATGGTTTGCAACTGCACATGGGGACAAAGATCATACTTTTTGGAGAAATATCCTCTGGTCTGATGAAACAAACATAGAACTGTTTGGCCATAATGACCATCTTTATGTTTGGAGGAAAAAGGGGGAGGCTTGTAAGTCGAAGAACATCATCCCAACCGTGAAGCACGGGGGCGGCAGCATCATGTTGTGGGGGTGCTTGCTGCAGGAGGGACTGGTGCACTTCACAAAATAGATGGCAAAGCGCTTAGTATTGGAGTGGCCATCACAAAGCCCTGACCTCAATCCTATAGAAAATTTGTAGGCAGACCTACAAAAAGTGTGTGCGAGCAAGGAGGCCTACAAACCTGACTCAGTTACACCAGCTCTCAGGAGGAATGGGTCAAAATTCACCTAACTTATTGTGGGAAACTTGTGGATGGCTACCCAAAACATTTAACCCAAGTTAAACTATTTAAAAGGCAATGCTAATAAATACTAATTGAGTATGTAAACTTCTGACCCACTGGGAACGTGATGAAAGAAATAAAAGCTGAAATAAATAATCCTCCACTATTATTCTGACATTCCACATTCTTACAAATAAAAGTGGTGATCCTAATTGACCTAACAGGGAATTGTTACCAGGATTAAAATGTCAGGAATTGTGAAAACTGAGTTTAAATGTATTTCGGCTAGTGTATGGAAACTTCCGACTTCAACTGTAGATTGACAAGAAATTAAAATATTTTTATCCATTTCAGAATAAGGCTGTGCTGTAACAAAATGTGGAAAAAGTCATGGGGTCTGAATACTTTCCGAAGGCACTGTACATAGTGTGGTGCAGGACTATTTGCAATGGACATCACTATGGTACAGTGCCCCTTTTACAAGTTTCATGCTGCACAATTAACTTCCATGTTTACAAAATTCAGTTTTTATATAAAACATATTTTAATTTTGAAAGGATGACAAATGCAGGAGTTTTTAAATACAAGTCAAATAGCACTTCCACAGCAATGAACGGCTTAATGCAAAAGAGTGGACCAGCGTGAACTCAAAGTATGACTGCATATCAACCCATGTGGGAAATCAAACCCCTGCTCTCTGGTGAGGTCAGAGAAGAAAAAAAAGGGTCTAGTTCTTATTAAACGTGACTTTTTCCAAGCCAGAATTTACAGCAATGTCAAACACCTCTATTACATAAAAAAGGGAAAATCTGACTGTTATCCATTTTAGAGAGCAAACAGCATTCCCGCACCATACAATGCCTGCTGACAAAAGGGACAGATTTAATCTGTGCATTTGCTTTAGTTTACAGTCCATTTCATGCACATCAGAGGAGAGACTCGCTGGCTGCACATGCAATCCTAAATTACCACAGTTGAATATGTTGTAGAACGAGAGACGTAGAAGCTTGCACAATGCAAGCTTCATAATTAAAGAATTCCCCTCTATGATCCTATCTTGAAAATTGAGGGATCAAAACAAAGATACTTCTACAGTTTGGATATAAGCAATAACACATTTTGGGTCAAAGATATGGGAAAAAAATTAAATTAATTGGAAGATCGCGTGTGACAATTCAAGCGCTTGATAAAAAACATCCATCAATAGATGAGCAAAACTGTAAAAACAAAACTAAAGAATAAACAATTTGTACATTCTAAAGCTGAATCAGGTTAAAGACAAATAAAATAAAGTGTATGGAAGATTGAGGGAGGGGTGTGGCCGGGCTTCAAGACAGTGGCGGGGACAGCTTTCCAGCTTTCCTCATGGAACGCAGTGCCTTCTCTCGCAGGTGCTTCTCCAGGTCGTCCAGACGCTCTTCTACTTCACTGTCTGATTCCTTAAAGAAAGGTAGCATTAATTATATCATATTTCGGTTACGTTGCAAGGTAGGTGTGGTCATGCAGCAGGATGCGTCATCAAAGTAATAGAATAAAGAAAAACATTAGCTGATGACATGCAATAAATGATAGCGGTGCACCATTCAACTTCTACAACCATGTCTAATTTGTTCATTTTGATTGAAATAAATGTGATGCTTAGATGCAGGGCTGGGCGGTAAACCTTATTTACTACAGTACTAGTCAAAAGTTTTAGAACACCTCATTCAAGGGTTCTTTATTTTGTACTATTTTCCACTGTAGAAAAATAGTGAAGACATCACAACTATAAAATAACACATGGAATCATGTAAACTCAGCAAAAAATGAAACATCCGTTTTTCAAGACCCTGTCTTTCAAAGATAATTTGTAAAGATCAAAATAACTTCACAGATCTTCATTGTAAAGGGTTTAAACACAGTTTCCCATGCTTAATGAACATGCACCTGTGGAATGGTCGTTAAGACACTACCAGCTTACAGATGGTAATCAATTAAGGTCACAGTTATGAAAACCTAGGACACTAAAGAGGCCTTTCTACTGACTCTGAAAAACACCAAAAGAAAGATGCCCAGGGTCCCTGCTCATCCGCGTGAATGTGCCTTTGGCATGCTGCAAAGAGGCACGAGGACTGCAGATGTGGCCAGGGCAATAAATTGCAATGTCCGTACTGAGAGACGCCTAAGACAGCGCTACAGGGAGAAAGGACGGACAGCTGATCGTGTAACGGCGGCACAGGATCGGTACATCACACCTGCTGGACAGGTACAAGATGGCAACAACAACTGCCCAAGTTACACCAGGAACACACAATCCCTCCATCAGTGCTCAGACTGTCCGCAATAGGCTGAGAGAGGCTGGACTGTGGGCTTATAGGCTTGTTGTAAGGCAGGTCCTCACCAGACATCACCATCACCTATGGGCACAAACCCACCGTCGCTGGAACAGACAGGACTGGCAAAAAGTACTCTTCACTGAGGAGTTACGGTTTTGTCTCACCAGGGGTGATGGTCGGATTCACATTTATCGCCAAAGGAATGAGCGTTACACAGAGGACTGTACTCTGGAGTGGGATCGATTTGGAGGGTCCGTCATGGTCTGGGGCGGTGTGTCACAGCATCATCGGACTGAGCTCGTTGTCATTGCAAGCAATCTCAACGCAGGGCGTTACAGGGAAGACATCCTCCTCCCTCATGTGGCACCCTGCCTGCAGGCCCATCCTGACAGGACCCTCCAGCGTGACAATGCCACCAGCCATACTGCTCGCTCTGTGCAAGACAGGAATGTCTGTTCTGCCATGGTCAGTGAAGAGCCCAGATCTCAATCCCATTGAGCACATCTGGGACTTGTTGGATCAGAGGGTGAGGGCTAGGGCCATTCCCCCCCAGAAACTTGCAGGTGCCTTGGTGGAAGAGTGGGGTAATATCTCACAGCAAGAACTGGCAAATCTGATGCACTCCATGAGGAGGAGATGCACTGCAGTACTTAATGCAGCTGGTGGTAACACCAGATACTGACTTACTTTTGATTTTGACTCCCCTTTGTTCAGGGACATATTCCATTTCTGTTAGTCACAAGTCTGTGGAACTTGTTCAGTTATTGTCTCAGTTGTTGAATCTTATGTTGATACAAATATTTCCACATGTTAAGTTTGCTGAAAATAAAACACAGTTGCTAGTGAGACATCTTTTTTTGCTCAGTTTAGTAACCAAAAAGTGTTCCACAAATCAAAATATATTTGATACGAGATTCTTCAAAGCAGGGACCCATCGCCTTGACTACAGCTTTGCACACTCTTGGCATTTTCTCAACCAGCTCCATGAGGTAGTCACCTGGAATAAATTTCAATTAACAGGTGTGCCTTGTTAAAGAGTTCATTTGTGGAATTTCCTTCTTAATGCGTTTGAGCCAATCAGTTGTGTTGTGACAAGGTAGGGGTGGTATAAAGAAGAAAGCACTATTTGGTAAAATACCAAGTCCATGTCAAGAACAGCTCAAATAAACAAAGAGAAACAGTCCATTACTTTAAGACATGAAGGTCAGTCAACACGGAATATTCCCAGTACTTTGAAAGTTTCTTCAAGTGTAGTCGTAAAAACTATCAAGCGTTATGATGAAACTGGCTGACGAGGACCGCCACAGGAAAGGAAGACCCAGAGTTCCCTGCAGCACATTAGTTCATTAGAGTTACCAGCCTCAGAAATTTCAGCTGTTGGAATTGGCTAAACATTGAGATATTAAATACATGATAAAGACAAAGCCTTGAAAAGAAAGTTTGTAAAAGGCCCGAAGGCTTTGGAATGTGTTTGATGGAGGAGAGGAGAGCAATGTGTTGATATAGGGAAGACAGATGGATATCTGTGGATTAGGAGGTGAGGGGTGAGGTCAGTTCTCCTTAAGGGAGTAATCAGGGTTGGTATCTGGTTACCTTTCCTGTGGAGCCATAAGACACTCCTCCCCCTTACAGTTTAAGTAGGATGTATATAAACTGTGATGTCTGAAATGTTTTGCTGTCTGATTTCAGCTGTACAGAACCCTTGGGAAGAATCAACTTGGTTAAAGCTTCTCTAGTGTCCGTGGGTTATTTACTCTGAAAAATAAGAACCTAACACAGCCCAAATAAATGCTTCAAAGAGTTCAAGTAACAGACATCAACTGTTTAGAGACTTCGGGAAAATCTGGCCTTTGTGGTCAAATTGCTTTTTGATTTGTAGTAACTTTTGGTTACTACATGATTACATGTGTTATTTCATAGTTTGGATGTCTTCACTATTAATCTAATATGTAGAAAGTAGTAAAAATAAAGCAAACCCTTAAATTAATAGGTGTCCAAACTTTTGACTGGTACTGTATACACACACCAGTACTGATGGACGGACCAGTTTGTATTTTTACTTTACCTTTCTACAAATGGTATATTAATGTATGGTGTATTAAATGTAATAACCACAGATGAAACTGGTGAAAATATGAAAGTTATGGCAATTATTACCGGCAGTAAGTTTAACAGCTGAGAACAGCCAACTTGCTAGCAAGAGCTTTAAATGCAGTCAGACTTTTCTATGAATGCTCGTTCCGTCTTTTTAGTCTAGTCTCTCTCGCTCCTCTGTATGTGCACATTCCCACCTACTCATAAACCAAGCCCATGCCACCCACAACAGAGCCCTCTTCTGACAAGCAGTTCCAAATCAATATTTTGGTTTGCTCCAACAGAATCGGTTATATGGATATAAAAAAACTTAGATATTGTATTACTGTAAGAAAATAACAACCATTATAACGATACCATGTTTATGTCTCAACTCCCCAAATTGTGCACAGAGAAGACTACTGAAAACAGGAATATCAATGAACATTGATCCTGGAAGATTGCAACGTTTGTCAGCGCGCGGCATGAAGGTACCGCTAGCAGCATTTTAGCCACAGTGTTATGTGGTAGCTGTTTAGTAAATTTGAAATGAGCATAAAAGCAATTATATAAGGAATTTTCCTTCTGTGAAATAAGCATCTTACTTGATTTCAACATTAAAACAAAGTGAGCAGGTTAGCATGCTGTTCAAACAGGTGGAGATAGACAGGAAAGTGATTAGCAGTTCAACTGTTCTACCTTGATAGCTAGGTAATAGATCCAAGTTGGCTAGAATTGAAATATAAACATTAGCTGACTACTCATCAGCACATGGGCCTGTGCTTGGCAGATTGTTTATGAGACCTGTGTTAATTTTCTATAATGCATTCGCCTGCTACAAGAGCTTGGTCATTATTAGTGGCTGTGAATTGTTCTGGTTAAATAAGTAACAAAAGGGGCATTTTCATAGAAAGACTTAAAAGCCAGATCAGTGACTACTGCAAAATGGCAGGTTAAACTATTTTGGTCCTATAGTTGTGGAAGGCTGACTGCTTGAAATACAGCGTATTGACCTTTAATTGTACAACAAAGGTAATTGAGAAAACATCTAGATGTAAATTGTTAGGGAAAAAAAATGTAGATTTTATTTTTAGGTCTTACTGCCCCGCCCTAATTCAAGTTTGATTGAACATCAAACAATCAGAATGGAGACAGACATTAAAACCACTTACAACTTATTTGTTGCCGCTCTAGTGTCATTATTATATGAAAAACTAAATACTGTCAAATTTGAAAAAATAAAACATCCTCATTGCTCACTCCTACTTAGAAACAGTGGAGCTGATGTGTGAAGCTGGCTAAACCCCCTCAGTAAATCAGAAGAGTAGACTTCACCTTTTTAAGGTCGGAGTCTACATCCTCTTCCATCCCCAGGTTCTCCTGGCCATCCCCAGCAGCAACCAGCACTCCACTCTTCTCCTTCTTGTGTTTCTTGTGTTTCTTGTGCTTCTTGTCCTTCTTGTGTTTCTTCTCCTTCTTATGTTTTTTGTTCTTCTTTCCTCCAGCCTCAGTGTCTGAATTCTGAGATGGAGAGGACAAAGCAGAGTGACTAAGTATTTAATTGGCAGTTGGGCCAAGAAGAGGGTGTGATGACGCACGTCATTACTATTTTACCGTCGACCACCACGTCAAGTCATCATAGTATTAGTACACAAAAACACACACCAGCTATTACTCACATGAGAACGCTTCCCCAACTAGCCACTTAGTTGAGTCAAACATTTTTAAATCTCACGTTGTACTATTAACAGACAGCAGCTTTAAACTCACCTTGTTTGGAGAAGGGCTGCCAGAGCCGCTGCTGGCCTTCTTGGCCAGAGGGGCTGATGGCGAGCCACTGGCCGAGCAGCCCGATGAGGGGAAGCCTGAGGCTGGGGCCGGCCGCTTCAAGGCTCCTGGTTTAGGAGAACCAGACGGTGACCTTGATGACGCTCTCCTCATAGGCTGGGGGCTCTGAGAGGCTCTGATAGGGACAGAAAAAAAATGTGATAACTGGAAAATACATTTAAAAATAGTGGTATGAGTTGTTGCTGTGCAGCACCTGCTTTGGCATCAATAAGACCAATTAGAAGCTGCTTACCTCTGGTTCTTGCGGGGCTCTGGTGTCCGGGACACCCTGCGGATTGCCCTGTTGCTGTGTGAGGGGGACACCTGGCGCCTCTGGCCAGGTGGAGAGGCGCCCGAGGAGTCAAAGCGCCCCTGAGGACTAGCAGACCCACGCATGGCCCGACCACGGTTGGCAGGGGAGGGGGAGAGGCGGTTACTGTGAACAGCAGGGGGGGAGCGCGTTCCCCGGCCTGGCCGGTTGGATGGGAGCATGGGGCTCCTCCTGTGTCGGGGGGGAGAGGTGGGGAGGGGAGGTGTGCGTCTCTTTTGGGGAGGGGGACTCCGGCGCTTCGGGGACCTGGAGGGATGGCGCTTGGGCATCGGGGAAAGGCATTTGGGAGGGGGAGACCGCGATAGCCTTCTCTTCTGTGGGCCCAGGGGAGTAGGGCTGTAGCGCCGCTGGATGGGGGGAGAGTAACGCCTGGGGGAGGGGGAGCGTCTGCGAGGAGGTGGAGAGGGAGACCTGGGGGAACAGAGGAGGACATACGAGCCAAGTTATTATTTGAATCTCAGGTGTGGTACACAATTCTGGACAATGCTCAGTACTGAGGGAATCCGAGGAAAAAAAGAAGAGTAGCAAAAGTTTTTTTTACCTGCGTCTCGGAGGAGGAGAGGGAGATCTGCGACGGCGTGGGGGAGATCGGCGTCCTCCAGGAGAGAGAGAGCGTCTTTTTCTGTACAGGAAAGCAAACATTTAAATGAGGAACGCATGATGTGGGCAAAACCTCAACTTTAACCATGACATTGAGAGGGATAGGAGAAACCGTCTATAGCTGACCTGGGGGAGCCGTCCCTGTGTCGTCTCCTGGGGGAGGAGGGGGAGCGACTGCGCCTCCTCCTGACATTCCCGTTCCTCGCCGCTGGCCCTCCGCCCGGCCTCTTGGACCCCTCGTCCTCTGATGAGGAGGATGATCCAGTATCTGTAACCAATCCAAAAGTAGACAGCACACGTCATTTCCCTGTAGCAACAAAAGGAAAAACACCCAGATGGGGATTTGGGCACAACTTCAAGACCCACGAGATGAGGGTGCAAGACGAAATGGCTAGCAAAAAGATGGGGTGAGGGACAAATAAAAACAATTATAACCTGAAGACGTCTCCCGATTCTGCCTGCGATACTGACGTCGCTGCTGCACAGGATCTGCAGTAGCCCCCTCTGAAAAGCAAAGCAGTGAGACTCCATTCACTGCTTGAGAAAACACAGACCCACCCACACCCATTGTGCATCACACCACACAGACAAACGCTAAAAGGCAGACTCACCTGATTCCGATGCCTCAGAATGCCTGGGTTTTGGAACAGGAGACAGTGAATCATTCCTTGATCCTGGTTTCTTCTTTGAACCTAAAAATCAATAAGACGTTTAAAGGGCACAAAGTCTTTCCAGAAAGATTCATTCACAAATGCACTTGCTTGTATAACACCAGTGGTAGGACTGATACATTCTGGTTTCAGCAGCCCGAAAGGAGGTTTATGATTCAGTAGTTTCCATTAGTCACGGCCTGCCATTAAGCCCCCGCCAAGGACTTCAAGTGTCATACTTCTGTAACCAGGCCTGCCTAGGAATCAAGTAATCCAGGGATTTGAGATAATGAAAAATGTGTTTCCAGGTCACTGAGTTCAACAGGCATCTTCTGGCTGTATAGACATAGCCACCCCTGGTTGATTTTTTTTTTTAGACGAACGGTATATGTGTATCACACTCAGAGACTGATCATGTAACATGATGTCACTGGCAAGGTGAGGGAGTCCCACATCTGAGATGGTGATGGAGTTCGATAGGGATGATGGGCCAAGTTCATTACAGCCCTTTGTAAACTCCGATAGTACTTAATGTACATTAGAGCAGAGATGAGAAGGTGGCATGTAGCTATATTTAGAATGGAGAGAAGTAAGAAAAACCAACATACCAGCTGATCTGGACGGGGAGGCTGAGGACCGGCCCTTTCTAGCCCGAGGGGAGGCAGAGCGTCGGGCCTTCCCAGGGGGGCTACCATTGGGGGCTCTTCTCCTGGAGGGGCTGAGGGAGGGATCAGCTGCGTGGCCGCGGGGCTGTTTCCTAGGAGGTGTGGTTGACGTTCTCTTCATGGCCTTCTGAGGTGAGCGAGGCACGGAGGAGTTGCTCCCAGAGGATGATGGGGAGCGAGAGCGCCGCCTATTGGACAAACAAAGCACAAATCAGCCACAATGCAGGTTTACATGCTGTTTGGTAAGTTGGCTAGTTAATGACAGCTTCAGTAATGGACATTTCTGCACTCTGCTACACTTGCATGGCCCTCCACTCACCTGCGGACAGGGGAGCGACTGCGCCTGTGTCTGGGGCCTGGGGGGCCACGTCTGGGGGGGCTCCTTCGACGAGGGGACATCCGTCTCCTGGGGCTCGGCCTCCGGCGTGGGGAGTAAGATCTGGACCGCGATTTAGGTCGTCTGCGGGAATGGGAGCGAGAGCGGTGGCGGGGCCTGTCCCTCCTGCCGTCCTTCTCCCTGGGCTTGGGCCTCTCCTCCTTTTTAGAAGCCTTACCTGGGGAGGGTTCTTTGACCTTCATCACAGAGTCAGGTACCACAACCACAGTGTGCGGCTTCACCAAATCACTTGAAAATTAAAAACATACCACAAATTAGATTAAAATATTTTTTTTAATCTAGAACTACCAAATCAGGAAAAATCACATCCCTGAATATTGCCAGATATGCCCAAACCAGCATCTTACCTGGTGGAAGAGGCCTCCTGAATGACTGGCTCGGGTACGGCGCTCTCAGAGGTGTCTGGCTCTGGCTGGGGCTCCTCAGTGCTCTGGGGCAATGTAACACTGACCAGGGTGACAGCTGGGGCTGTTGGTGGAGGGGAGCTGCTGGGACTGGGCTTACGCCTCGGGGAGCGGGAGTGACTCCGCTTTCTCTCTCTCTTCACTGGAGACCGTCGCCGTGGAGACTGTGACCTTGACTTCCTCCTGTACGACAACAACAAATGTGATAAGAACAAATGCTACATGAACCATCTTTAAATATTTTGATGGACATTGACTTCAAGGGATTTTACTTAATGTGATTTTCTCCCACCTTCTGGGGCTCTCCCTTTCTCTGTTATCTTTGTTTTCCTTCTCATCAATCTTCTTCAGAGAGGCAAGCTTCTCCTGCTCAATCTGCAACAAATAAATCTTATTGGTCACATACACATATTTAGCAGATGATATTGCGGGTGAAGCGAAACGCTTGTGTTCCTAGCTCCAACAGTGCAATAGTACCTAAAACTCTATAATCTAAAAGTAAAATAATGGAGCGATGTTGGAGTGGCATCGAGTAAAATACAGTATATACACATAAAATTAGTAAAACAAGAAATTAGTAAAATATTATTAACATGACTAGTGTTCCACAGACAACATGCTAGGCCAAAGCCATAAAACACATACGTGACACCAATGAGGTAATTGTGAGATTGTGTCTAGTTGCTTACCTGTCTCTGTTTGATCTCCTCTTTCTTCTGCTCCAGGAAGGCAGAGGGGATACCGGCAATGTTGTCCTGGGCACTGAGCAGCAGAGGCCACAGGTCCCTCATAAACTCTCTGGCATTCTTCCCATTCAGGAATCCCGTCAGGTTGATCTGCATCATCTTACTGTCCGGGTGCTGCAACACACACCAAGGGGGAGAGAAAAACAACACACCAATTTAACATGGAGGGAGAACTCGCGAGAGCGAGAAGGGGGGGGGGGGGTCTCACTCAGACAACTGCCTTCCCCTTTGTTTCCTCACTAAGCTACACCTGCCTGCTAAATAATGGCAGCCATCTTCAAAACAAAAGACAATAGCTACAGTATATGACCCCTGGGCCCCAAAGCAGACAGTCATTGCAACCTAACAAACTTTTGTTGACTTGAGGCTGTGATTCCTTATCTCCACCCCATTAGTTCGGTAATTGAAACCCAAAACTGAGAATAGCTGAGGGGAGACATAAGTGCTACATCATCCATGTAAAGGACACCCACTGCATGCATCAAGGCTGACTTAACCTTCATAGAATATAATCTAATAAATATTTAACTATCCCACCCATCACCATTACTGTCAATAATCTTGATCATAAATAACTAGCATTCCTGTCCTGTTGTTCTCAGCCTCCCCACAGTCTATTCTTTGAGAGATGAACAGATATCCACAAAACAGAGTGCATCAAAACCCAAAACTGCATGTACAGTCCCGGTGTCTTCAGTGTGTCCCGCGGGATCAGTGGGTATGGAGCGCCCGTGTCTCCTGCAGAAAGAGACGCTCCCTTGGCTTGCTTCCGCCTCCCTACTGCTTGAGACTCAACCACCTTCAGTTTATTGTTATATCATTTATCTAAATTGCAAGAGACGAACAAGCAATAATGAGTGCACAAGACATTTAAAAAGGGGTTTTATTTCAACATCTAAGTCAAGAATGAAAGTTGGATACCCTTTTATCTAAATAATAATGACTAATAAGGCCTTTTATCATTACTGTGATGTTATAGCATTTAGCTTCATTTCTCTTTAAAAAAAAACAAATTGCACAGAAACAAAAATTGGTAAGGCATAATTGAATGTATTTTCCCTCCCAGTATTAGGCTAAGTTCACTAAAACAGACAGTACCTTTACGAGATTCCAGCAACATATGAGAATGAATAAAAATCATCCGAGGATTGCTGTGAGTCATGCACCATTCATAAAAATAAGTTGTTGATTAATTATTAGGCTATCAGTAGAGTTAAACATTTCCTTTTTCTACATCCAATGTTTCATCCAGTGTATTATATCAAATTTCCCCTTGAAGTCATGTTTTATAGGCCAAATGCTACTTAAGTGGGGGAAGAATGAAGGCAATTATAATACACAAGTATAATTTGAACCATGCAATTGGACTTCCTAAATTGAGGGGCAATGAAATGTAACAAACTGTAGGGAAAACTTGAACAACTAGTGCACTGATGCAACTTATAATTTATGCAGAATAGGGTCCATGTGAATTGCAATGGATAATTTTAAAAGCACCGTTTTTCCGACAGCCCAGACAGAAGATACTACAGATGTCATTATACTCTACACAAATAAAATAGGGATCAATGGCCTAACAATTTCACTGTATCCTCTCAACTTTAACACACTCCAAAGATAGGATACAGAGGAGATATAAAAGACAAACTAGGGGCGCAATTCAAAGGTATATGGAGAAAATGGCATGGCATTGTCCAATTGTTTCTATCACTAGCATGTTGATCCCTGACCAAAACTCACCTCAAACCACACACTGCATCAGGGAGTTGGGCTCAGTGACACTTTGGGCTCAGCAGAGAGCTAATAAGGTGTTGGTGCTATACTTCTGATGCAAGGTATAACATCCATATTGGTTCAGGCCTTTTGAATCATAAATCACATCATCATTAGAAAACTGTGGCACAAAGGCACTTTGTCACATATCACAGCAACAACTGTGTCATTCAAATTATGTATTTTTCCTTTACACTGGACACCGGTGGTAGCTCTTTCCCCATCTGCATTTATATTGCGTTTTTTCTAAGCAATACACTTTGTTACATCAATCTATCTTTTCCTCATTAAGTTCATATAACCAACATCTGATGTATGTACAAGAAAGGGAAGGAATTTGAGTCAATAGTATTACCTTTTCTTCTAGCTGGTTAAATATGAATTCTATGACGACATCATCCTCGAACCCCAGGATCTCCGTCACTCGCTGAGTGATCCAAGGTTTGATGACTTCCAGGTTCACCTTGGTCATATCCACCTAGGGAAGGAAGAATGAATTACTAACTTAAACCCATTCCACACTTAAACAAAAATCTGGCTATAGAGAAGCTACTGCCAATACCATATAATTCGTTGTGGGAACACTGAGCATTCAATTAGAAGATGTGCTAAAAGCAGTGTTGTTTATCATACCTTCTTTTCCAGACATTCTGCAAATTTCAGTTGTTTTAGAAGTTTCTTCTGCTTGTTGCTGAAGCGATTGTCCTGTTCTGCACTTGTGCCCTGTATGAGACAAGTAATAAACAGTTTACATAACTACTAGCTATATTAACTATTTCAGTTATAAAACATTGGTTCTTTATTATTTGTACTTGTCCCTTTAGCAGAAACTAGTTACCTATGTCACAACATGGTGAAACATAATGTAAGCTAGCTGCAACTTTTGAAACAAGACTTAATTGAATAGGTGTCAAACAAAGTGGAAAATAAGTACCTAGGTAATCAAAACCCTTGTTATGGAGATATACATGTGGGTTTATGTTGCTAGCCTGCCAACTACACTGAACAAAAATATAGATCCCATGTTTCATGAGCTGAAATAATAAAAAAATCCCAGAAATGGTCCATACACACCACCTGACAGGTGTGGCATATCAAGATGATAAAACAGCATGATCATTACATGCTGACGAGTATTTCTGTCTGTAATGAAGCCATTTTGTGGGGGGAAAACTAATTCTGATTGGCTGGGCCTATGCACCCCCAAGGCCCAACCATAGCTGCACCCCTGCCCAGTCATGTGAAACGGTTTATTTTATTTAAATTGACTGATTTCCTTATAGGAACTGTAACTCAGTAAAATCTTTGAAATTGTTACATGTTGCGTTTATATTTTTGTTCAGTATAGTTGTGCTAATCTCGATGTGAGCTGAGGCTCGAATAGACATGCCCCGCCTCTTGTCTGGTTAGAATAAGCCAAACCAATTTTTCAACCAACAAGTCTAACACTAGGTAACACATGTAGCTAGTTATGACCTATAGTTACTGTACATCAGTAATGAACATAGTTTGAAATGGAAAAACACAACCTACGCATAATATAAATATATCTAGTTAGGCTAGTTTAATGCAGCCGCCATCTTTACATTAGCTTCCCATTGCAGCGGAATGGCGCACGAGCTCGTCTGTCTATAATGGCACATATTTACAAACCCAAAGGAATGTGCTATACATTTGTAACACCATTCAACAATTAATAGTAACATTGTAAATATCTTACGCGGAAGAATCCCGCGTCCATGTTATTAGCCGAGAAAGATGTAAAAGTTGATAGCGGAGTCTGGCGAAATACGTACTACCAAACCCCAGCATACAACACGCGACAGAACTCCTCCTTTACAGCAGAACGGAAGAAGTGAATGGACGATGACGAAATCGTTTTTTTTTTTTTGCTGTCAAGAGTTTTACTTATCTTTTTTTAGTTACTGTTGCCAACTTACATCGACCTATAATTTAAATATCATACATTTTGTCGTGAATAGTATGTATATGTTGCAGCCTGATACCACAGATGAATGAACAATGAACCATATCTTTCACCGGATGTATAAATGTGAGGCATCCGGTTAGAGTTACCGCTCACTACCAAATATGAGTTTGAGAGGAAGCCCGGTAGTGGAATAACGTGGAGCGAGATGAATGTTGGCCGACATTCTGCAAATTTTCTCATCGATTAAACATTTGATCTCCATACAGTTTTGTTTCCAAAACTAAAATCTGTAACAAACTGAGTGGAATGCGTTTTGTAAAATTCACCTTTGCCAAAGTTGTAAAAAAAATGGCGTTGTTTAGAAGGAGCGCAAGGGCGAATGGAGTTATTGCACACGCGCACTTCGCAGAGTAGGCGTTCCCCAACGGAAATATGCTAAAATATGCTAAAACGCGCCAATGTGATCTCAGTAGCTCGTGCTTGGCTATGCCCACCCCTTCCTTGTTCTTCCCACTGTGATTCACTTGCTCCCATTGAAAACGAAAGGCTCTGGTCTATCTTGAGTTAGTAATACAAATATTTGCTGATACTGTAGGCAACATTCGCTCTCAATCAACTGTAGGCCTATGTATCTTTTGCACAAATGATTTATTTGAATTTCAGTCCAACTTATTGCTAGATTTATGAAACCCTAATATGTATTTCAGAATGATATAGGACTAGATCTGTTCAGTAACACACAGTAGGTTCACCAGTTAGCCTACTACCATAATAAATAACCTGAAAGCAAATAACAAAACAACAGAATGAGCAAATTAAGAGATTTATTCAATTTATGATCAAAAGTACACTGCAATTTTGTTCATTACTCACAAATATATTTCTAATTAGTTGTCAATTAAAAATAAGGCTTCAATTCTGAATTTATTTGGTACCCAAAATCACACTGACTGTAAAGAAATGTGGAGATGTTTGAAAATGTACTGAAGTTGTGTTGTAAAGGCAGGCCTTTTGTAAACATTGTGGATTTTATATTTCTTCTGATAGTTGTCCCTATATCTCTCACTGCTCCTGTGTCATTTCACTGTTCCCTCTATATTACCCTAACGCAACAGGCCAGGAAGGAAATCACTGTGCCCTCTATACTACCCTAATACAGCAGGCAAGGAGGAACATTTCCTATTAGCACTAACTTTGCTGATAACTTCTTTATTAAGGAAAAATGTACTTACTATGACTGTGATATGTGGTTGTCTCCCCTAGCTATGTTAAGATGAATGCACTAACTGTAAATCGCTCTGGATAAGACTGTCTGCTAAATGACGTACTGTAAATGTAAAATGTAAATGAAACCCCTTGAGATACTGGAAACTGAAGGTAGGGTTATGACTAACTATATGTAAAATAATTTGCCTGAAGCCTATTTCCCCCAGACGTGTAAGGCCTATGTTAAACCTGCTATGATATTAAAATTCTCTATCACATTTAAAACAGAAACGGAAGACAGTCACAACATAAGAGAATGGTTGACAGTATGGTTCCCTGAAAAGAGTAAACCTGCTATTATGAGAGGGTTCGGTGTGTGTGTGTGTGTGTGTGTGTGTGTGTGTGTATCTGTGGTGTCAATGTCCACTGTTGTGGAAAGTTGAGTGGTTCTGGCTGAAGATGACAGGTTTGAAAATAGTCCCTGGTTTATTGGTGTAATATTATCCTGATCTACAGAAGAGTCCTGGTTTGGAGATGATGCTAAGGAAAGAGGGTCTGTTGTGATAGGCAGACCCAGGCTGAAGCGGACTTAAGGGAATAGTGATTGGTAAGTCACTCTCTGTGGGCGGGACCTGCTAGCTGACTGGCAGTCCGGCGTTGGTCCTCTTGTCACGGATGGAGCTCAGCATGTCTGAGACGAGCTCCTCAAGCCCATATGTCGACTTCCAGCCCCAATCTCTCCGTGCGTTGGAGTCATCAAACCTCACCGGCCAGCTGTCCGCTGCACATCAGGGGACAATCAAGGTCAAGAGTTTTTACATATCACAACTTAAGACTGTATGATGACATCATTCATGACTGGTGACCGTGTGAAAAATGAACATGCAAGGCTTTCAATATTTAATAATACTAGAAAAATACAATTTATTTATTTATATCTACTCTATACACTATGAAGGAGAAAACTTTCCATATACTTCTGCTATGGCTTATTTCAAATGATACATCTTGAAGTTCAATAACACTACACAGAACGTCAGACACACCACTAGGCTGAACAATGAACATACCAATTGTCTGGCGGACAGAGTCAGGGTTATAGGTGACCTTGAGGTGGGGCAGGTGCTTGCGGATTTCCGTGGCCACTTCCTCAGGGGTGAAGCTCATGGCATCGATGTTGTATGTGCGCAGCGACAGCTGGCATTCTGGGGCCTGCATGAACTCCACAGTCGCACGGTGGCAGTCACCAACATGCATCATTGGCAGACGCGTGTCAGCGCGTAAATAGCACTCGTGGTGACCCGTGCTGAGGGCATCGTGAAAAATCTGGACAGCATAGTCTATGGGAGGGCAAAAATGTACACAATGTATTGGAATATGTCCCTATAATGGTAACATTAATACTTTAATAAATGATTAAATGATAAATATGGGTTACCTGTTGTTCCTCCCCCAGGCTGTGTGTTAGCTGAGATGACGCCAGGATAGCGTAGGCAGCGGAAGTCCAGTCCATACTTGTGATGAAGATACTAATAGAGAGATTTAACACAATCGAAGGTACAGCAAATAACCAGCAAATGCATATTTCTGCAGCATACTTCTCTTAATCTGCCCTATCTGCTGTGTTAATGAATTTACTTACTCTCTCTGAAAAAGATAAATGGCAAACGATCTCGCTTTTCTTTCTAGATTTCTCTGTCTATAAGAGAGGACCAGCAGGTTGTGTGTGTGTGTGTGCATGCGTGCAGGAGTGTGCATTAGACAGCGATGTCGTTGCATTATGACTGCATCTACGACTGTTTGTGTGGGCATGTACAGTATGTATGTTTGTATGTGTGAACATAACAGGTCGCACCTCCCCCATCAGTTCGCCATGCACTTTGGACACCCCATAAATGGTGCGAGGCCTCTGGACACACAGGTCAGGTGCAGGGTCACGGGGAGAAGAAGGGCCAAAGGCTCCGATGGTGCTGGGGACAAAGAGACGTAAACAGCTCTCCAGAGCCAGGTCCAGCACATTATGAAGCCCTAGAAAGCACAGCAAAGAGAGAATCTTTAGACAAAAACATCCAGAAAGGGTGGTGCCCTGGATACTGTGGTAGCGTGTGTGTGTGATCCTAAAGCTGACCTGTGATATTGATCTTGCGTGCCAGGGCCACATTTGCCTCTCCCACAACACTGAGTAGAGCGCTGTAATGCACCAGCCAGGTGATGCGGTTATTCACCACCAACTCTCTGAGGTTCTTAAAGTCCAACACGTCAGCATACACAAACGGGCCTGAGGGAGAGGAGAAGAGAGACAAAGAGTTTGATAAGACTTTGAGACTTAAAATAGGATTAGTTATTTTGTAAAGGTGCTCACTAACGGAGAACAAACTGTATAAAAATAAAGAAAGTTGTACGCTATATTTTTTCCCAAAATTGTAATGGGTAAACCAAACCAACATTTCAGGTTTACCCATTGTTGGATATATATATATACTGTATACAGAGTGTACAACTTTATTTTTAATACAGTTTATTCTCCGCATTTTGAGCTGAAATGCTTAGGAAACCTAAGGTAGGAGACATGTTCTTTTATGCAGAAAATAAGAGGATTTGATAAGCACAGTATGGAGATGTGCATGGTATAGAGATTAAGAGAGAATTGTTGATCAGTCCAACAAAGAAATACGTACCACTTCTGCACACTTCTGGTGGAGGCTTCTTGATATCCGATAGGATAACGTTTTCTGTTCCGTACTGTTTCCTACACATTGATATTCAATTAATTTCTGCAATTTCAGTTCATTCCTGAATTTAACTGGAGTGAACCCCAGAATCCAAACGATCTATTTGTAGATGTTAAATGAGAATTCTACAATCTGGGGAAGATTCAGGCTATCAACATCTCTTACCCTTTGACGAAAAGATTGCTCTTTAGTTTTTTCTCACCTCAGGATTTCTGCAAGCCCCACACCTAACTGTCCAAGGCCACCTTTCCATGAAGATAAAATAAATAATACAATGCAGAATTAATAAAACACACCATCTCAATTGTTAATTTGTATTTGCTCAAAAGGTCTCAAAATTGAGAATATATGGGTGAAAATGTGTTTCTTGTATACAATATCAGAAAAAAATTGGTCTGGATGTTTTTTTCATATTCTGCTCCAACCAGGCTGTGACCTTTTTTTGTTTTCACCAAAGCTTTATGTAGCCTACAGACAAAAACTGTCCTCAAGCTATTATTCTGCCAGTGGTCACTCGCTGGGGCCTTTTTGTCCCTAGCACAGTCTGCTCACAGCCTATTGTAGTGAGGGAAAATAGGATTGCCACTTACTAAACAGTGAACACAAATCTAAATGACAAAAACGAGATTGACAACATGCCATTACCATTACTTAAAACATTTCAACAAATGGTTATATTTTCATAAACAAATCAAATGTATTTATAAAGCCATTTTTACATAAGCAGATGTCACAAAGTGCTTAAACAGAAACCCAGGCTAAAACCCCAAACAGCAAGCTATGCAGATATAGAAGCACGGTGGATAGGAAAAACTCCATAGAAAAGCAGGAACCTAGGAAGAAACCTAGAGAGGAACCAGGATCTGAGGGGTGGCCAGTCATCTTCTGGTTGTGTCGGTTGGAGATTATAAACACGTATAAAGCATATATAGCCTATAGTCCATAAAGTGTTATTTGCTATTTGAGATTTTTTTTAAATACAATTTAAAAAATGGTTTAACCTGTGATGAGAATTCGTGGGTTCTCCGCAGGAGGTAGGTCAATGGAATCTTGACTGTTCCACCGGCTGATCTTTCGGGGCGACCAACTAAAACCCCGGAATGACAAACTACGTGCCCAGCTGCGACAGCCATGGCACAACGAGCCGAATAGAGCTGCAGCGGAGGGCACACAGACCCGCATACCCGATAGCATGTCGAGCTGCTGCCCCTGAGGAAAAAGTTCGATCAAAGACAAGAGGCTATGTTATCAGTTTCATCCGTCAAATCAATCTTTCTCAGTAGGAAATTACACAACGTAGGTTATAGACACTATTAATTCTACGGATTTATGTAAATTTACCATGTTAGGTTTAGGCCAATAAGTTAGTTATGTAACATTGTTGTTTCATTTAAAACATAAACTTTCTAGTGTTCGTATTGACTGGAACACCACGCGTTATGTATCAGAAGAATTAATAGAAAACATTTTACCTGTGTGCTGACAAAAACCTGGAATCTGTCTCTGTTGATCGTGCCAACCACTTGTTGACCAAAATGAAGCTTTACAGATCGCACAAGCGCTTCCCACACTAGGCTAATAAACTAATTGATGTAAATTGCGCTGATAAAACGTTTTTCGTGGTATTTAACTCTTAGAATTAAAAGATTAGGCTACCCCCCGATTGGTCACTGAATAAGCGCACCGAGCATCCATTGGGTAACTAAATGGCTGAAGAAAGTCATGCTGGGATACGTGGTTTTCCTCGTTATGATGTAAGAACGCGAGAGGTCACGACTCAATTGTAAATTACTACAATATCCAGCCTGCTACGCTATAGGGCCAACAAGTGGGCAAACATGCTGACTACCTGCTCACAGGGGATTTGTATTGTTGTAATGTTGAACAGGGCTGCAGTGTAGAGGCTTACGTCAGAGTCAGAGAGGGGATTTAAAAAAAACTGACAAAACCCATAATGCTACTAGCAGGCAATGGGGAGGGGGGGGGGGGGAGGGGGTAGGCTACATTTAAAAGCACATCACATTAGTCCCAGGGTTCTTGGGGTGGATCATCACACTACAAATGTTGTCAAGAAATAAGCTATACAATAAATTACATTCCTTTTAATAAAACGTTTGCATATTGAGTACCTTGACATGTATCAAATTATTCAAAACAATGCTAAAATGTGAAGTGTTTGTAGGTCGAAAATAAACATACACAATACATAATTTTTTAAAAATGGACTTGCAGTGAAAACGCTATAAAAAAGGTAGATAGAAAATATATGCATGTCACCATGAGAGAAAAGTATTTAAGAGTGAGGAACTTTCACAGTATGCGATGCAATTGGATATTCTTTGGGATGGATGAATACCTATCTAATTCATGTCCATAGGAGCATAATTGTCTCACAAAAAAAGTATTTATCTGTTCTCTTCCTCAACAGTCAATCAACCAGGATGAGTGTCACTGAGTGTTCCATCAGTCCAGTGTGTCACTGTATTTTTCGACCCCACTTTATCAGTGTTTTCAACTTGCCCCACGGCACTCAATGACAAGGTTCCGCAACTCCTCCTGAGCCTTCTCTAGGTGCACAGCATGTTGGGTCCAACGCAGGAACAGACCTGATACACATCCAGACAGAGGAATCTTGGTAGTAAATAAATTTATTTATTTACATGATCTACCATTTCATTGCTTATTACTCATCAATTAAGAAATTAATGTAATACCTATTAAAATTCACCCATCCAACATTTAGCATACTGTATGTCAGAGGGCTGCAGTAAGGGAGAGCAGACTCAGATCTGCCTGTGTTACTAACTCACCTCTCCAGAGCTGCAGGGACTGTGGCTGAATGGAGGGCCAGATGGCCAGCTCAATGGGCTCATACAGGGGGTTAGAATAATGCTCCCTCTCACTGGGCTTCAGGAGGAACTGGAACAGACAGTGGGTTCTCTCCTTCACCCCTGCAGCACACCTGATGAGAGCGAAAGAAAGAGGGAGAGAGAGAGAGAGATGAAGAGTAAGTGGAAAGGTACAGACAGATGGACAGACGGATGTGGATTTAGTGCAGATACACTAAACTCTTGGACAATGACTGTAGATTTAAGGACAGTCTGGACAACGCATGAATGTCTCACCTCTCCTGGTCACTGTTGCAGAGGAATGTGCCATAGTCTGAGGCGTAGACCTCCATGGCCAGACGCAGCAGCAGAGGCTCAGAAAAGCCCATGGCCAGAGGGAACTGTCGGGCCAGCTGCCACACACAGTCCAGCAGCAGCACGAACACTGGAGCCTCCAGCCTCAGACGGGCATGGGAGTAGGCTGAGTGGGCACAGCGCTGCTGGAACGGGTGACCTGCCTGTGGAAAGGGAGTACACACACACACACACACACACACACACACACACACACACACACACACACACACACCTCAACAGATCAAATAACACACACACTGAGATAAAAACATACACACAGCTTCAGCTAGTATAGCTAGTTAGCCATTGAATGTACACAGGACTAATTTACACATTACCAGCTCTCAATCTACAGTATATGAGGGTTTGAAAATAGTTGTAACATAAGGAGGTAGCGTGTGACTATTTTAGGGGTCTCACCAGTAGCCACTCCCTCTCTAGGAGGCCCAGGAAGCCGGCCAGTGTGCGTGTGTTGGGGTCCAGGATGAGCTGGGCCAAAGAGCTCACCAGAAGGGTGGCATCTGTGCCCTCTGAGCCATGGACTAGAACAGAGTGGCCATCCCTGGCCAGAGCACCATAGAGGGTTACATAACATAGAACAATGTTACACGTAAACAAGATATTACACAATACAGGAAACAAAACAGCACATCAGCAATAAAAACAAAAAGCAAAACAACACGCATTATGACTCAGTGTAACACTATGCAGCAGTGTTCAAATCAAATTTTCAAGAATTCTTTCAGAATGCAATGCCATCGGCATTTGATGGTGTGGTATTCCAGATCGGGAGAACAAAATGACTTGAGTTCATGTACGTTACCACAATCACACCACTAGTAGTTAATTATGAAACATACACAAGAGCCTTTCCTTTTCCCAGAGAGTCCTTTCTTCCTGTCCGCACGAGAACCCTGCTGGCTGTATGGACGGGGACAGTATATCCGGAAAGAGCAATGATTCCGTGAAAGAGTATGTTACAAGTCCCTGATGTCTCTCTGGAAGAAGATCCTTGCCCTGAGCATGTTTACTTTATTGTCCAGGGATTGAACATTAGTCAGTAATGTACTCATAAGCGCTGGATGGTATGCACATCTCCTGAGTCGGACTAAAAGCCCACTCCATATTCGTCTTCTCATTCGGCAGCATCTTGGAGCAGCCCGTTACACGATGATGTACGATTATTATTTTTTTATTTTTTATTTAACTAAGCAAGTCAGTTGAGAACAAATTCTTATTTACAATGACGGCCTAGGAGCAGTTGGTTAACTGCCTTGTTCAGGGGCAAAACGACAGCTTCTTACCTTGTCTGCTCTGAGATTCGATCTACCAACCTTTCAGTTACTGGCCCAACGCTCTAACCACTGGGCTACCTACCGCCCCAACCACTGGGCTACCTACCGTCCCATTCTGAAAACATTACATTTAGGGTTATGAGAGTAGAGTGCACATCTACCTCTCCACACACTCTGCCAGTAGGCCTGCTGTGGCCAGGGCAGTGTGGACGTGAGAGAGCCATTTGGAGTTCTCCAGCTTGCTGAGCCAGCGATCCACACTGTGGGAGTGATCCCCACAAGCCTCCACCAACTTTATCAGACTCTCCTGGAGCACCTTCCCCCTGGGGACACACACACACGCACAAATATAACTATTCAGTCAACAGGCATAGAGCTCCAAAAAAGTGGTTGGTTAAAGCAGAAACACCCTGGCAACTAGGTTAGACATACGTAGCCACAAACAAATGAAAAAAACTCACACACAACAGGCAAACACACAGACAGACACCTTTCCAGTTGACGGTGCAGTCTCTTCCAGCAACTGTAGCTAGATTTAGATTCAAACCCGCCCCCTGTCATCCTGGCCTGCTGAGCCTGTTGGTTGGAGCGGGTATCAATGATGTAACCCAGCCCAGAGCCGTCAATCACCGCCTGGAGGAGGAGCTCATCCTCTCTGCAGCGCTTCCTATTGGCTCCTGTCAGGGGTTGGCTGCTGCGCATGATGACCTGGGAAACACAATTTTGCTATTTGATAAAGAAGGGTTCCCGAGTGGCACAGCGTTCTAAGGCACTGCATCTTAGTGCTAGAAGCGTCACTACAGACCCTGGTTTGATCCCAGGCTGTATCACAACCGGCCGTGATCGGGAGTCCCTTAGGGTGGCGCACAATTGGGCCAGCGTCGTCCGGGTTAGGGGAGGGTTTGGCTGGGGTAGGCCATTATTGTAAAATAAGAATTTGTTCTTAACTGACTTGCCTAGTTAAATAAATAAAACATAAATAAAACATTATTTTAAAAAACATCTAATGTCAAACAACATTAATTACTGTACATTGTAGTGACATAAAAGTATTTGTGTGTGTGACTAAGTGCATATGTGTGGATCCATGCGTATCTCACCATGCCATTTTTCCTGTGGTAATAACAGAGGACAGGGAAGCGGCCCCCTTGTCTGAACTTGGCCACCTTCACCAATGTCTCATCGTCTATGGAGTGAGGGACAATAACAGCAGGGGGGTAGGAGGGACACACAGAGTAGTCCTTGTTCACATGACTCAGTCTCCACCTGTCCTGCTGCAGAGAAGGAGAGAAGATAGGAAGACACAACACAGATCAATAGGTGCATATTGGTCACTGTTAAAAATAAGGGTGATTTAGTGGTTAAGGGCACTGTACTGCAGCGCCAGCTGTGCCATCAGAGTCCCTGGGTTCGCGCCCAGGCTCTGTCGTAACCGGCCGCGACCGGGAGGTCCGTGGGGAGACGCACAATTGGCCTAGCGTCGCCCGGGTTAGTGAGGGCTTGGTCGGTAGGGGTGTCCTTGTCTCATCGCGCACCAGTGACTCAGTGGCGGGCTGGGCGCAGTGTACGCTAACCAAGGTGGCCGGGTGCACGGTGTTTCCTCCGGCGCATTGGTGCGGCTGGCTTCCGGGTTGGATGTGCGCTGTGTTAAGAAGCAGTGCTGCTTGGTTGGGTTGTGTATCGGAGGACGCATGACTTTCAACCTTCGTCTCTCCCGAGCCCGTACGGGTGTTGTAGCGATGAGACAAGATAGTAGCTACTACAACAATTGGATACCACGAAATTGGGGAGAAAAAGGGGTAAAAAAAAAATAAATAAGGGTGATTTGCAGTTCTACAGTATAAAGAACCTTTTTGAGGGCCATATATGAAGCGAGCCATTGAACCCTTTTTGGTTTTAAATAGTATGATTTCTTATAACAGTGCCTACACCCACTATCTTGATTCTAATAGGGTCTCTTGACATAGCGATCCCCAGGTTATGTGTTTTAGAACTAGAGTAAATTCCCCATGACAAGGGCTCCACAGGAAGCTGACTAATATATATATATATATGAGCATGGATTCATGTCGTTTCTCACATGTATTGTTTACACAGTCATAATGCAGTAAGTGGAACCACAGATAATCGGCTGCAGGGCTGGTATTGCGGCCTCAGCAGGATTGATTTATCTGAATCTTGACCCTTCCGTTTGGTATCCCCAGTGAAAAACCCAGCAGCGTTACAGTTCTTGACACAAACCGGTGCGGCTGGTACCTGCTACCATAACCCGTTCAAACGCACTTAAATCTTTTGTCTTGCCCATTCACCCTCTTGAATGGCACACATACACAATCCATGTCTCAATTGTCTCAAGGAGTAAAAATCCTTCTTTAACCTGTCTCCTCCCCTTCATCTGCACTGATTGAAGTGGATTTAATAAGTGGCATCAATGACGGATCATAGCGTTCATCTGGATTCACCTGGTCAGTCTATGTCATGGATGTTTTGTATACTCTTAATGTTTGTGATGATTAGCTCTGATTGTTGCATTTACTCTAAAACAACAGGACATCTGTGTGTGTGTGTTTGTGCTGCACTCACTAGATCCTCCATTTGAGCGTAGTTCTGTTCAGGCGATGAGAGGCCCCACTGGTCCTGCAGACTGAGTTTAAGCGGTCTGTAGAAGAATGGATACATATCGGACACAATGTCCAGAGAAGAGAGATACTAGAGAGAGAGAAAGAGAGAAAGAGGCAAAAAGTTACTGACTAGTCAAAACAAAAAGCAAAACACTAATTGTAATGTTGTCTAACCTTCATGACTGTAATACTAGTTTTTACACGCTGGGTATGTATGTACAGCCTGTGTGTATTCTACCATCCTGCTACTGTACCTCAATGGAACGGGCAATGTTCAGGCACTCCTCCATGCCTGGAATGTCCAGCTGCAGAACACACAGGTCCTTACACTTGAGGGTGATTGTTCCAGAGGACACGGAAGGCCTTCATATGAAATACACACACATCATTATAGGGCTTCTGTCCAACCCCACATGTTACCCTCAACACTCCCCCTCAGGGTTCCATGATCTAGGCTGCCTCCCCTCCAAAAAAAACATTCAAAAAACCAAATCCAACCCAACCAGCTGTTGGGAGTGGAGATTCTCTCAGAGAAAGGATGTGAGGCCTGCATTTCCCCTCCATATCAAATCTTTGTCTGCACTACACCTCCAAATGTACTGTCTGAACCAGATTCATAACTGTAGTAAATGAGCACTGAAATTCCTGCATTTGGTTCTTCGCAGTTCATGACACAAAGCATATGGAGAGGATTCAAAGAGATGGCATGTGAGACAGAGCTTGAGCGAAGGTGGGATTGGTTATTATTCCTGCAGCATCAGAATCCTGTTATTTTCGCACAGTGCTGCACAGGACATGGACAGCAGCACACTGCAAAACGCACAAACACACACAGACTCACACGCAAGGTGTCACACTTATGTCAAACCTTTGACTCTGGCCTGTACTAGAGAAGAGACTGGAATAGCCCAACAGGTTTTCCACACTGGGCATGGAGGGAGAGAGACAGCGAGAAGGATGGAGGGAGAGAGACAGCAAGATAGGTTAGTGAGACATGTTTATTAACAGGCTACACAGGCACCCTGACCCAACATTCAGACTGATGTAGGCTGGGAAAATGTTAACATGTTAAACACTTTATTAGTAACTATTAGTTTCCCCCAATGTGACAATTGGCTGTCAGCACATTGAAATATGGGGTTCAGGCAATATGGTAGCAGTTCTGTATAAGGCTATATGGTCCATCATTACACCTTTGAATATGACATTTAAATACTTTAGTTGAAAAAGCGGCCACGTATTGCCCTCACTCCGTTTACCTTTTCTCTATGGCATCGATGTTTCTGAGAAGTAACAAGACCAGCCGCGAGCTGTCTCCATCTCTGTTAGAGAAGAGTAGGTGGTGGCCAGTGACACATAACGTTCCTTGCATCGGTGGATGAAACGGCCGTCTCAGAACGACATCTTCAACGTTCGCCGTCTTTATGTGCTCTGAAAACTCCATCGCATCAGCGCAAGATGACAAGAAGCGGACGGGAGATCCAAGTCGCGCGCGCCAGAAAAAGTATTCAGTTTATTTTCCTCTTCTGGATCTTGTTTAGGCTACTTATCTGAATTATTGAAATTAAACCACTTATTCTTGTCCCATGGGAAAGGGGCGTGACACGGTCCAAATGTTGACTGTAGCTTGCTGTAACTACAGCTAGGTGAAGTGTTTGTTTGAAGTTAATAACATCTTCATAGCAGTTATTTCCTTTCGTTTTCTCAGTAACCCACCCTTCCCGTGGGGACACCTCTTTAAGCCATACTTGGCTGCTTTCCAACCAGCCCCTAAAATGTGAAAACATCTTGTGGTTACAAAAGAAGGAAGTGAGCGTTTCCTGAAAGCAGTGGTGAGAGAACACAAAGTCAAAGATCCTATCTATACAGGGGCAATTCATTTCAAAATGCCTATTAGTGTGTAGCCTAATATTGGGTTTGCATTTTGTAGATAATCTTGCCTAAAAAAGTTCATACAATTCATACTCGGTTCATATTCATACCCAGTTCATGATAAGATAATGGTATCGTCTGCATCTAGTCAGTCATTATAGCGTATCCACAGGGCCCTGGTACCTGCTGGCGCCTGAAGAACTGACAATCTAAAGACAGCAAACCTCACCACTAGACCATTGGAGTTGAGTATGTATATAAATCACATGCTAGATTTTTTGAGTGAAATCAGCTGCTGACTGATTTCTGTCTCATTCAAACTGTTGTTGAACCGTACCAGACTAGTTAGTTTACATTACTCATTGATTTGATTTAGTAGCCTCTGCTTCCAACCAAGTAGATGCTACTCTAGTAACTTCAGGTCACTAACCTAAAGCAATACCCTTCTCATTTCCTGTGTGTGACCTAGTCTTTGATTTAAATATATATATATATATATATATATTAATCATCTGGAGATCAAGTAATAGGTGAGTAAATGTTTACACTCACATATTGTCTAAAACATGCAGCATATTGCTATCCATCTTTCCAGCACATAATTGGGCAATTGACCAGAAGTGTGTTCGAAAATTAACACTAGATGGAGGCATTGCCTCAAATTAAGACATTCCAATCCCTATTTCTAAGGAGTTTGTCTGTCAGGAAGACCATTAACTAATTACATTATGTTTGTACCTGCCCTATTAAACATGGAATGGCTACACCACAGTATTATCTGATCAAATCTAATCAAATAGCCTATTTTAATTACAAATATTTCATATAAACCCTAAATGTATCGAGGAGCCATCTTATAATGATTCTCAGGTACTTTTGTATACTTTTTAACCAGTAGTTCTGAAAGTAGCACTCAGGATACCAAAGTAGTCCCGAAAATTGCATACTATGTCACATATGTGCAGATATGTGCACCAGGTCATTGCTCTCACTCTCTTTCTCTCTATGCTTTTTCCACTGAGCCATTGGGCCCACACTGCTACCTTATTGGATAACACTGGACAGGCCTCTCACTAGCTTTCACTCAAATGTGAGGGGCTGAAGCTCATTTCCTAGAACTGGAATTGCTAGGGGCTGGCCCAGGTGGTGAGAAATGTAGGGAAAACAGCTTCAAGATAACAGTTGCTTTCAAACTAGGGATTTTGTGGCTAATTGAGGTAAGACAGTAAGTCTGCTCATAGATAATGCATTTATGAACTACACATCCTGCCCAAAGCTGGAGTTTTCAAAAATACTTTTTTAGTCGCTAACGTACAGGAGCATGTCTTTAACATAAAAGGTTTAAGAGATATGGCTAAATCAATTTCATCCCATTGCCATTTTAGTGTTTAAAGAATTTAGAGGGGACATTATACAAAACCTTTGAACCTGCACCTGAGTGCTGCCATAAGTGGACACAGCAAACTATTTATTTCACCTTAGTGTGGTCAGGTGGATAACATGAGGGAGGCTACTTGCATGAACTACACCTCTTCTTCATAATGGATATGGGAGGCCACTTCTGCTTCTCCTTATCATTCTATAAATAAAGGATCACCAGTACACTCCAATCTACATCTGGCAAGCCCAGTGACAGTACACTTCATGTGCTTCAAGAGGCATCGTGCTCTGTGAATAACTCATTCCAACTTTTTTGCAGCCTCTGAAATGTATTTTTACGGAGATCCTTTTTAAACGTCTAGAGCACTTGCAATGGATTTTAAAGAGCTGGGAGGTGATGATAACCCCGACGGAGATACTGATGGAGAAGCTGAGGATTTGAACAATGTGAAAGCACTTACCGAAAAACTAAAGTTACAAACCCGCAGACCATCATACTTTGAATGGCAGGAGCGCTTGCAGAGCCAACCATGGAAGGAGAACCCGAATGGTTCAAAAAATGGCCAAGAGACTGCAGAGAAATATGTGCTCTTGCCTGAAATTATTCGGGATGAGAACTCAGATCTAACCATCCGCAACATCTGTGGCTTCGATACCATTAATGACGCGTTGGAATTTCTTAGGAAAGAGTTGGTGAGCACACATTTTTTTGAATGCCAAAATTTTCTCCAACTCTGACACGGTTATTTGTACATGGACATGTTAGAAATTAATTAGGCTACACTATCTCTGCATTTCCTAGATATGTAGAATACAACGAAAATATTATAGTACATATGAATAAGCAGTGGTGTGAAGTACTTAAGTAAAAATACTTTAAAGTACTACTTAAGTCGTTTTTGGGGGTATCTGTACTTGACTTTACTATTTATATTTTTGACAACTTTTACTTTTACTCCCCTACATTCCTAAAGAAAATAATGTACTTTTTACTCCATACATTTTCCCTGACACCTAAAAGTACTTATCACATTTAGAATGCTCAACCAGGACAAAATTAGGACACTCTTATCAATATAACACTTTGTTATCCCTACTGCTGTCACGCCCTGGCCATAGAGAAGCTTTTATTCTCTATTTTGGTTAGGCCAGGGTGTGACTAGGGTGGGCATTCTATGTTGCGTTTTCTGTTTTTGAATTTCTTTGTTTTTGGCCGGGTATGGTTCTCAATCAGGGACAGCTGTCTATCGTTGCCTCTGATTGAGAACCATACTTAGGTAGCTCTTGCCCACATGGGTTTTGTGGGTAGTTGTTTTCTGTTTTGTGTCTGCACCAGACAGAACTGTTTAGGTTTCATTTAGTTCTCCTGTTGTTTTTGTCATTCAGTGTTCTGTTCTATTAAATAATCATGAACACTTACCACGCTGCACTTTGGTCCTCACCTTCTTCCACCAACAGCAGTTACAACTGCCTCTGATCTGGCGGACTCACTAAACACAAATACTGTGGTTGTAAATGATGTCTGAGTGTTGGTGTGCCCATGTCTGTCCATAATTAAAAATTATAGTAAAATCGTGCCTCCTGGTTTGCTTAAAATAAGGAATTGGGTGTATAGCATTTACTTTTACTTTGTACTTTTACTTAAGTATTACGATTTAATACTTTTTCTACCACTGTACTTAAGTACAAAAAAAACAGATACTTTTAGACTTTTACTCAAGTATGACATTTTAGTACTTTTTCCACCAGTGTGAATAAGACGCAGTGCAACTATTTGGCAAACGTAACTACCAGGTAGTTACACTGGTTTGGCATCCTCATGACGCACACGTGCCAGAGCGTAGTCTCTGTGCCAGATGCCACTGTTGTGTGACGGAGAGATTTATGGGAAATAATCGTGCTTTCACTGTTTAATTTTGCTTGAATGCTTGTCTGACTAGAGCATGACTTTGTGCTATCTTTGCATCCAAAATAATACAAACATGCTTAAACAATAGGGACCTTGTGTTAATTTCAGAGCTGAAAAATCCCCAAATAGAAAGGCAAAGTATTTTTTCACATAGATATTGTGTCAGTATCATTACACATCAATAGCACCCACTAAATGCAAAAACCTAATCCTGGGGTCCGATTGCTAGAATTTTATATTTGATGACTGATTTCTCGCCATTCTCTCTCATCTCTCTCCTTTCCGCCTGCTATCCTCAGAGGGAGATGCGGTTCCAGGACAATCGTCTGGCTCGGCAGCTGATCCGCCTGCGTGTGGAGATCCACCGGCTGAAGGTGGAGCAGGTGTGTCACCGCCACAAGGAGATGCTGGACGACGCCACCTACGAGCTGAAGGAGTGTGGTGAGGAGTCTGACCTGCTCTGTGACATCCCCATGAAGGCTGCCTTCGCCCTCTCCACCCCCCTCAAACACCTTGGCCTCACCAAGATGAACATCAACTTCCGACGCTTCTCCCTCTGTTAAAACATATTCCACCCTGTGAGGATGGATTTGCTGAATTAACACCTCTGTCTAATCTACGCAGGGTAATCAGGGGTGTTTCACTGCAAAGGTTTCTGTTATGACACGAGAGGGAAGATGAATGGCTGGAAGAGTGTGCAGACAGTAATTAGCCAAGTGGGAGGAAATGGAAACGACTCCTTTGATTTGTGCCCCAGCCCTGACTTGAGAGAGATAGATACAGGCCTCCATAGTAAAGCCCTGTAAGGGCAAAACCCAAACCCATCGCATAGCAGCACCTTTCTACTGTACCTCAGGGAAGGTGCTGACTGATAGGTCAGAGTTGACAGGGAAGATAATGATGAGGTGTGGTTCTGGGATGGAGCTGGTGCGAGTCTGGATCGCCATGGTGTCAGATATATTGCACTGTACAAAAGCAATAGTTAAGATGACCCTCTGATATAATGAATAAGACTGCCATGATGGTGAACACAACTGTAACTAGAGATGTCTCTTGAGATTTGCAAAGGGGAATTGTCTTTCTTCAGATTAAGAAACATCTATCACAGCGCTAACACACACTAACTTGAGTTCCATACTGTAACCCCAGCCCAGGAGCAAGTATATATAAGACACTAGTCACATCACTAGGGACATGTTCCCAAACTCTGTTGAAGGTCCCCCACCTCTGTGTTGGCAGAGTCCCAGACAGCAGTCCACAGGAAGCTGGAGGTCACATTCCAGCATTCTTTAACCTCTTTAGGGACCAAAAATAACAAGGACCTCCATGGGGTCATGGCTTCAGTGATATGACATAATTGAAGGCTATGTCCTATGTACTCCATGCATTTTATTTTCCATTAGATGAAGACAGATCACAGTCCAATCTGACAATGTTGTGTCAGATTATCAGGGTTGAGTTTAGATGTGTTTAAAGATATTGTTCTCAGGAAGAGAGATAGGAGGAGAAACTGAAAGTATCTTTGGGGAAATTAAGAGGGAGTTAATTTTGGACAGGGTTTGGTGGGTTTTTATCGATGTTTGCTGAATATTACCCAACAAAGTTTAAAACTTAAAAAGTTTAAAACTTTGTTACAAAGTTGTAATACATCAAAATGTAGATTTGTAAGTGCCTTATGTACAGAGTTTTCACCTATATAATGCAGGAATATGTTATGGTTATCATTTAATCTATGAGGGAAATATAAATGATTGGAGACAGAGCTGTTCTTTCAAGATGCTTGTTAAAAGTTTTTTTGTTTGCTATTAACTCACATGTAAAAAGGCAACAAACTTGAAATTGAAAATAATGTTTTTTTTATTTGTCTGTCAGTCTGTCTATCCATTAGAGAACTGGTTAAATGACCTCTGTTATTACCTGTGACCTCACTGAGTGCTCATTTAGCTGTAACCTTTCACATCCTGAAATTCCATTAATGCACAGTTTCATCTTTCAACTGCATCAGGTATTCATCTTTTTTAAATGATGTGGTATAGGCTTAATTTATCAGAAAACCCCTTAAAGGTCCAATGCAGCCATTTTTTATCTCAATATCAAATCATTTTTGGTTAACAATTAAGTAACAATTGGTAGAGCCCCACCAGCCAAACCCTCCCCTAACCCGGACGACGCTGGGCCAATTGTGCGCCATCCTATGAGGCCACTCAGGAAGTCTTTTCAAACAGTTCTTACACCATGAGGGCAGTTGTCACCATTTTCACAATTTCACAGTATTATACCAACCTCATAGTGTGAAAACATAACTAAAACACAGAAAATTCACATTTTTGACTGCACTGGGCCTTTAAGGGGTACAAGCATAAATTGATGAGTTCATAACCATGTCAAGTTGTTATCAATTATTGTACAAAAGGGGTACATATACAAGCTGTGTGAAGTAGACGTGATATACTAGTTTATGAGATGACCTCATGTATGACGTGAGAGAGAGGGAGAAAGAGAGAGAACCAGGCCAATTGTAATGAATGATAGGATAAATACAGGGTACACAGGGTCTCAGGTAGTACCTTAAGGCCTGGTCTTTCATTGGATATCCTCATGTCATTTCCTGTGTAATGTGGCTTCTATTTCTAGTGTCTCTCACCTATGCTGTTTCCATTTTTTCATAAAGACCAACTGCCCTGCAGTTAAGATGGTTTTCTCTGTCCTCACTCCCCTCATATGCACTGCTAATCAACTAATAAACTGATAGCCCTAAGTACGTTATATCTTGACTGTTTCAGCATTTTCTTTTATCCTCCAGGCTAGGGTAGGCTTACACAAGTTCATTTCCTTTGTCTGCAATCAAATACATGCAGCTTTAACTCCCTCAAGTAACTATAGTGGCACTGTATTGTGTGTCTGTAGGGAAGACAAATGTCATTTCTGTCTATGTCTGTAGATTAGTTACGATACATAGAATAGTCTCACAGTGCAGCTTGTGAAATATTGTAGTGTTTACTGACTTTATTGTCCCCTTAGGGAAAATATGTTGGTGGCATTATCTACACGTGATGGTTGTGTGCAATAAAATGTGAACACCACACAACTCAATGTAAAGTTTAATATTGCAAACTGCAGGCCAGCCCACTGGTCTAACTGACAAATAATACATAAGACTATGTAATATTACTATTTTAACCAGACATTCAAAAATGATACATACCATACATTTTCAGTAAAACAAAGATAGGGTGACAGTAGCTTACTACCCCTATGATTTAATGGAGCAGATCAGGAAGCTTACGGGAAACAAAAAGCATAGCACAAAGCATTGTTTAGTTTTGAGAATAGCGGTAAGCTCATCCACTCATCAGCAGCCAGATAACACATGTATCATAGAGAAAAGCACTGAAGTGACAGGGTTGGAAAATGGGTTTTACTGCACCTAAATAGTTATCACAATGAGCCTGCGCAAGAGACGTGATTTCAAACCCACGTTACGAATAAGTGACAATAATCTGTAGTAGAAAAGAGAAGAGGAATCCCCCTGATTTAGACAGATGCTAATTGCTGAATAGTTTTTTCATTTTCCGTCAATAGTTTTCACTCATTGTAGCTGCAGTCACTGCGAATGTCATGAGATTCCACATAATCACTTCACCAAGGTGAGGGCCTTACAATAGATTATGTTCTGTGCCTGCAGAATTGTATTTATATGGGGATAGTTGAGACATAAAGACAGAAATGTGTGGCATGTGCTTCTCCTAAAGAGGTTCCCTCAGAGTTCTGAGTAAGGGTTAATCAGTTCACTTAAAATGCACTTCAAAAGAAATTCATTAAAACCTTAGACTACCTGCAGGTATTGGATTATGTTTATGACACCAACATTACTTATCTGATTAGACGTTTACACTGAATTGGCCTTGTTGCAGACCAGGCTTCCTGAAAACGGGAAGCCTGGTGAAGATCATTTTGCTACTTCTTCTTCTTCTTTGGAGATTAATGGAGGTTGTCATCCAATATGTTGCATCACCTCCCCAAACTGGACTATAATATAAATCCATTATACTTTGTGATACAAAATGGGGGGAAAAGAAAACACCCTTCCAACTAACCCTACACTCAATTAAAAACCCACTTCCCCATTCCACTACTTTGATCCTATCTACTCCTGTACCATGCCAACGGCCTGGGAGGATGGGACACCACCACTCAACACACACTGTAGCTTCTCTGAAGTCAAATCTTGTATACCCAAATACTTCTCTGCAGATGCCACCACATCTATTTTCTGTGATTTACGTTCCATTTATGTGGTATAGTGGATAACCATTGCTATGAACGCTAAGAAGCCAACCTTACTGAAGCATATATCACTCGTTGACCTCTCCCTCTGTGCTGACACAGATCTACTACTCACAGGGATCCTCTCAGGATCCCTCCCCCTTGACCCATCTTCCTCTACTTTCTTCACTGCCACAGCATACGGCACTTTCTTCACAACTCTGACTCTAGCCACCTCAACCTACCTCTCTCGCACCGGACACTTCTGATCTCCAGCAACATGGGCACCCCTACAGATGACACACACAAAATTATCCACCGAAATTACACAATCCTCTATCCCATGCCCTGCTGCACCCTTCCCACATCTTGGAATCTCCCTCCTACAAACTGCTGCGACATGACCATAAACATTGCACCTGAAACAGAGCAGTGGATTCTGCAAAAAGCTCAAACTGGATAACTGATATCAGGATAACTGTTATCTGCTTTGCTCTTAGGAACAGGGCACCATTGAAAGGAGTGATTTCTGGGGTATAGTTAAGTGTGGAGGTGGAGTAATTGAAGTTGAAGATTCCTGGAGTTTGTGATGCCCGCTGTTTGGTGTGACGCAGACCCGGTGGTGAGTGTGGTGAAACAGAGGAGTCACTGTCAGTCCTTTTTGAGTTTTGAATCCTAACATGACTTTGACGGGTAAGACTGATTCAAAACTCAAAAAGGACTGACAGTGACTCCTCTGTTTCACCACACTCACCACCGGGTCTGCATCACACCAAACAGCGGGCATCACAAACTCCAGGAATCTTCAACTTCAATTACTCCACCTCCACACTTAACTATACCCCAGAAATCACTCCTTTCAATGGTGCCCTGTTCCTAAGAGCAAAGCAGATAACAGATCTTGACCCAAGTTCTGTGACATGGAGCGCCTGCTCCCTCTGGTCAGAAGAAAAACAAACAAATATCTCAAGTCCACTACAGGTTACCTTCACTGATTCAAGTACACACAACTCCTTTCCCACCCACCATGAAACCACAAATGGATCCACCAAAAGGCAAGGATCCACTTTCTCCAAAAATGTCACTACTACTGGACCAGATTCTTCTTTATCATGTCCATTGCTGCCAGGCTCAGGCTCCGAGCTCTTCACCATACCTTTCACCTCACTTAACTCGCCCTCATTCACTTCCATTTCCCCTACAAACTAGGTCGGGTGTAGGGTTTACTCTGTTTTGCACTTGACACCAATCTTCTTCGATACCACATCTCCATTTTTATTGCTCTCTTCCTGAAATTCAAAGCCTCATTCTGTTAGACCTCTTCTTCCTCTTTTTTTACCCTCCATTCCTTCTCAGAAATTGACCATTCTGTGTCCGTGTCCCAATATTCCTCTTCATTGTGAACAAACTCTTTATTGATGGACAGCTATTCCGAGACAGCTCCATTACACCGTGGCTGTACTAAATTCTACAGGGACTTCAGGTTACGGAAAAAAATAAGGTATGGGAACTGTAAAAAATATCTGAATATTATAAAATGGATATGAACACACACATACTCAATTACATGCTTGCTTACACATACGGACTTATACATACACACACTGTCACGTTCTGACCTTAGTTCCTTTTTTATGTCTTTGTGTTAGTTTGGTCAGGGTGTGAGTTGGGGTGGGTAGTCTATGTTCTTTTTTCTATGTTGTATTTCTGTGTTTGGCCTGGTATGGTTCTCAATCAGAGGCAGCTGTCGATCATTGTCTCTGATTGAGAATCATACTTAGGTAGCCTGTTTTCCCCATTTTGGTTGTGGGTGATTATTTTCCATGCGCTGGGAGGGTGCAGTGCGTCCTATGCCTGCGCTCCACCCGTGCCGGGCGAATGTGGGCATTGAGCCTAAGGGAGAGGTGCTAGTAGTATGCACCATATCTCCAGTGTTCACCCACAGCTCAGTTCAACCTGTGCCTGCACTCTGGAAGGTCCGGGCTAAAGTGGTCATCCAGCCTGGAGGAGTGGTGCCAAGGCTGCGCACCAGAGCTTCAGTGCTCTCCCACAGCCCGGTCGATCCGGTGCCTCCTCCACGCACCAGGTCTCCTGTAGGTCTCCCCAGCCTGGAGGGTCCTGTGGCAGCCCCACGCACCAGGCTGTCTCTCCATCTCCTCCCTCCAGGTTCTCTCTCCAGGCCAGAGCCGCCCGTCAGTCCGGAGCTGCCAGAGCCGCCCGTCTGTCCTGAGCTGCCAGAGCCGCCCGTCTGTCCTGATCTCCTTGAGCCACCCGTCTGTCAGGAGCTGCCAGAGCTGCCCGTCTGTCAGGCGCTGCCAGAGCTGCCCGTCAGTCAGGAGCTGCCAGAGCCGCCCGTCAGTCAGGAGCTGACAGAGCCGCCCGTCAGTCAGGAGCTGACAGAGCCGCCCGTCAGTCAGGAGCTGCCGGGGCCGCCATTCACTCCGGCGCTGCCGGATCCGCCCTTCACTGCGGCGCTGCCAGAGTCGCCGGAGTCGCCCTTCACTACGGTGCTGCCAGAGTCTCATGCCTGTCCAGCGCTGCCGGAGTCTCCCGTCTTTTCGGGCCCGCTGTTAGGGCTCCCAGTACGAGGTCGGCGGTGAGGGTCGCCGCTCCAAAGGCGCCATTTAAGTGGGCCAAGACTATGGTGGAGTGGGGTCCACGTCCCGCACAAGAGCCGCCACCGCGGACAGACTCCCACCCAGACCCTCCCCTATAGGTTCAGGTTTTGCGGCCAGAGTCCGCACCTTTGGGTGGGGGGGGGGGGGGGGGTACTGTCACGTTCTGGCCTTAGTTCCTTTTTTATGTCTTTGTGTTAGTTTGGTCAGGGCGTGAGTTGGGTTCTAGTCTATGTTGTATTTCTGTGTTTGGCCTGGTATGGTTCTCAATCAGAGGCAGCTGTCGATCGTTGTCTCTGATTGAGAATCATACTTAGGTAGCCTGTTTTCCCCATGTTGGTTGTGGGTGATTATTTTCCGTGTCAGTGTTTGCTCCATACGGGACTGTGTCGGTTTCCATTTATTCTCTTATTCTTTTGTTTTCTGTGTTCAGTTATATTTCATTAAAATTATATTATGGACACTTACCATGCAGCGCATTGGTCCGATCCTTCCCACTCCTCCTCAGAAGAGGAAGACGAAAACCGTTACACACACACACCTGATCTCGCTCTCTTCTCTCACACTCTCTTTTCTCTTCTCTTCTCTCCCTCTATTGTCGAGAACTGTTTTATAATTTAATGTGATTATTGTTTGTCTATCTTTTTTATGTATTTGTCTACAAGTTTATATACGTTTACAACAAGCAAGGGGAAGATATCAGAATAGGGGCATTGGGAATAATAACATATTGTACGGAATACATTTGTACTGTAGTGAAGCCATCTCTAGAGTAATGCAATGTCTCTTTCATGATCATGTGAAATGTCAATTGCTATGGAAATGCTGGGATGTGTTTTTCAATTATGTTAAAGGTAATTATGATGCAACTATGATGGTGATATGATATGGATTACAATTATCATCATGAATGTTAAGGCTATATGCACTACATGTTACACACAGAAACTCAACCATGCAAATTGTCAGAGTAATTATTTATTTGGACATCACGCATTATAGTCTTACTCTTATACAGACATTGTACACCCTCTCACTATATCACATCCAATATCATACACATCAACCTACTCAGATTTACTACACACATAATATCTTGTCTCAATTTTCTAACATCTGTGGCATTGACAGGCAAACAGGCAAGGGAATAAAACAAATATTGCTAGAACCTATTTCTTGAATTCTAAATATCAGACATTTGAAAGCTCTAGTTTTGACTAATTCCTCTGATGGCAGTAACTTTACAAACACTAATAATGGTACATTTAGACTGAGAATAGTATCTAGTTATGGTAAGGGGTGAAATAAGTATAGCCAGTTATAATTGTAACGGTTTAGCAGATCATAAAAAAATGTTTGTACCTTGTCAGCTCGGGGATTTAAACTTGCAACCTTTCGGTTACTAGTCCAACACTCTAACCACTAGGCTACACTGTACACGGCTTATTAGAAATGGAATATAATATATACTGTTTACAGGAAACTCACTCTACATCCTTAGATGAAGTTGCTAAGTTGTTAAGTACCTCAATGGACCGTAAAGGTAATCACTCTACCAACTATCATTACTGTGCCCTTAAGGAAATCACATATATTATGGACACATTAGAAATAGTGGATATTCGGAGAGTATAAAAACCCTGACATAGTGAGATATACTTAATCAAGCTAGTCGTCTTGACTACTTTCTTGTCTATTTCTCTCTTGCATCAAAGGTTAAAAAAGTTTTAATAGGAGACAGAATGCGATCAGATCATCATCTAATTGGCATTCACATAACTCTTATTGATTTTCCACATGGACAGGGATATTTAGAAAGTTTACTTGAGGACAACTTATTTTTAACTAAGACAAAATAATTTATAACTGAATTTTTCCAGTAAAATTAAGGTTCAGCAAATTCCCTTATTTTTTGGGATAAATGTACATTCAGGGGTCATTCAATTCAATATTCATGAATAATAAAAAAGCAGTTTATGGCTAAAGAGACTAGACTAACAAGGGAAATCAATGAACTAATAGTACAGGTAGATCACAATAAAAACGATACTACAGAGATACAAAATAAGTTAGAGGAAAAACAAAAAGAACTAGTTAAAGAACGATCTAATGTAATCTATTACAAAAATAAAGCAAACTGGATGGAATATGGAGAAAAATGCACAAAATTCTTTCTGAATCTCCAATACAGGAACGCTAACAAAAAGAATTTGCAGAAACTCGTTACTGAAGACTGAGTCATCTATGATTCTCTGAATGATATTTTAAAAGAGGAAGCTAATTATTTTAGGCATATGTTCTCTTTTCCATATCAACCTTTCCCACTGAATGAAGATTATGGTAAGGAATTATATTCAAATAATATAAAAATAGAAAATTAACAAATGTACAGAAAGATCAGTGCGAAGGCCAAATTGCAGAGGAATAACTTTTTGAGGCTATTAAATCCTTTCAGTTTGGAAAACTCCAGGGCTTAATAGCATAACGGTAGAGGTATATCAAGTATTATTTGATGTACTAAAAGCTCCATTGTTAGATTGTTTTAACTACTCCTATATAAATGGTAGTCTGTCAGGTACTCAGCAGGAAGGTCTGAATTTATTTTTATTTATTTATTTTATTTTATTTCAATTTCGGTAATTCTCTTATAAAACGGGTAAAAATAATGTTTAGCAACCTCAGGTGTAAAATAGTAAATAACGGCTACTTCTCAGAGAGTTTTGAATTGTCAAGAGGAGTTAAACAAGGGTGTCCGCTGTCACCATATCTATTCGTTATGGCCATTGAAATGCTAGCTATTAAAATCAGATCCAATAACAACATTTGAGGATTAGAAATCCAAGGCTTAAAAACAAAGGTGTCCATGTATGCCGATGACTCAAGTTTTATATTAAGTCCGTAAACTAGATCCCTGCAATGTCTCATTGAAGATCTAGATAACTTTTCTGTACTCTCTGGACTAAAACCTAATTATGATAAGTGTACAATATTACGTATTGGATCCTTAAATATACAACTTTTACATTACCCTGCAGTTTACCTATAAATAGGCTGACGGTGAAGTGGACATATTTGGTATTCATATCACAAAAGATATAAGCTCTCCACAATGAATTTCAATAGAAAACTGCAAGATCCTGCAACCATGGAGAGGTAAACACCTGTCTATTTATGGAAACTCCTTAGTCATATCTCAGTTTACTCACTTACTTATGGTGCTGCCTACTCCCGATGATTCATTTTTCAAATCATATGAGCAAAAAATATTTAGCTTGATCTGGGATGCTAAACCAGACAAAATAAAATGTGCCTATCTATATAATGAAAATGAATTGGGTGGGTTGAGATTATTAAATATGAAAGCACTAAACCTCTCTTAAAAGCTTCACTCATTCAAAAGTTTTATTTGAACCCTAAGTTGTTCTCAAGTAGATTACTAAAAAAAAAGCTTAAGTTTTAAAATTGCCTTTTTGGCTTTGTGCAGATTGCCATGTCTCATTTTCGATTAATTGAAAATGATACTTTTTTCAAGGTATCCTTCTTTTTCAAACAAGCATTGCAGAGCTGGCCACAATTTCAATTTCATCCACCTGAAAAGATAGAACAAATATTACAACAAATAATTTGGCTGATCTCAAATGTGCTGGTTGATAAAATACTTGTATTTATTTCTGGTCTCAGGTTCAGGAATGGTGGAAAATGCATAGCATTGAACTAAAATTGACCCTAGAAATAGTACTGTTAGGAGAGACCGGGTCAGTCAATTACTAATATACTAATACTCTTAGTAAAAGTATTTATCTTCAACTCGCAATCTGTGGATTCTATTCGATTAGATCGATTGAAATTGTACGTTAAACATCACAGCATAGTTGAAAGATATGTGTTGCGTAGAAAACCCGAAGTGGGTGGCCAGCAGATAGATGGGATGGGCTGAGGGAAACTGAGGGTTGGGATGTGGAATTGGAATTGGAGAGAAGTGGGAGTGGAGTTGCTGTGTGAGATATAGAATGAAAAGATAAGTTACAAAAAATAAATACTAAAAGTCTGAATAAAATATAATAAAAAGTACATTTGAATGACACTAAGTGGCAGTGTTTTCACAACTGATGCCGGTTTGCCTGAGGCTGATGCCGTGCAGGTGTTTGTACACATGTATGCACACTCTCATTCAAATAAACACATACAAAAACACACACATACATGTAATCGTGCCAGACATGCACACAAACATATACAGTTGGCATTGCTGTTATGATTTTAGTTGTCCTTGATGTCCTTTGTTCTAAATGTATTATTTATTTATTTTATTGGCCTCCCTGACCAGCCCTGACCCTAACGGTCGGCTATCTAAGGAGTGCACGGGGAAGGGTGGGTCTATCGGCACCAACGGAATCCCCAACCTACAGGCGAGTCCACGATCCATAAAACTCCCATCTGCGCCTGACTAGCACCTTATGCTGGAGAGAGGGAAAAAACACAGAGAAAAAAAAACAAAAAACATGTGACCAACAGGGTGCTCTGGGTGAGTTTGGTGCTTACTCACCTGGGGTGGCCGAGAAGTGTTCCGCCTGCCATCTCGACTCCCAGACGGACTCCTCCAGCACCGGTCCGAAGTGTGTCCTCTCCGCCCGCAGTAGGTGTAGGAGGAGCCTCCTCCTCCGGTCCCCCTCGATGCAGCTCCTCCCAACTCCATCGGAGTTGGAGCAGGAGGGCTGGGAGTTGGAACTGACAGGACCTCCTCTGAACGCCCGCGGGTTGCTAGCAGGTTGTCCAGCCGGATCGACAAGTCTATGAGCTCGTCGAGGGAGAGTGTGGTGTCCCGATAAGCTAGCTCCCTGCGGACGTCCTCCCGGAGGCTGCACCGGTAGTGGTCCATCAGGGCCCTGCCATTCCACCCGGCACCAGCGGCCAAGGTCCGGAACTCCAAGGCGAAGTCTTGCGCACTCCTCGTCTCCTGTCTGAGGTGAAACCCGCCGCTCGGCCCTCAGGAGGGTGGTCGAACACGGCCCGAAAATGGCGGGTGAACTCCGGGTAGTGGTCCCGAGCAGAGTCTGGGCCGTTCCAGACAGCGTTGGCCCATTCCAGGGCTCTACCCGTCAAGCAGGAGACGAGGAGGCTCACACTCTCTTCACCCGAGGGAGTCGGACGAATGGTAGCCAGGTAGAGCTCAAGCTGGAGCAAAAATCCCTGGCACCCAGCCTCCGCTCCATCGTACTCCCTCGGGGGCGCGAGACGCAACGTGCTGGGACCGGACGCCACCGGTGGAGGAGTGGGTTGCGTTGTCTGTGGGGGAGCTGGGGTGGATGTCGGGAGACCACTCTTCTCCCATCGCTCCATTCTCTCCATCATCAGGTCCATCGCCGAACCGATCCGATGGAGGACGGCTGTATGATGGAGGAGGGGACGTCGCTGCTCCTGCTGACTCCATGGTTGGTGCAGGCTTCTGGAGGTAGTGGGTGGAGGAGTCAGGCGCAGAGAGCAGAGAGCAGGGTAGTTCAAAGATGTGGATCTTTTATTTCCAAAAACAGAGTGACGGTCAAGCCACACACACAAGGGAGCATAAAGACCCAGTCCAACAAACAGGACGAAACTGTTCGGAAAAATGGAATCCACATAATATTCACACACCATATACAGAAAAACAAGCCCACACAAAAGCCGGCGGGCCTACCAGGTTTAAATAGCCCAAAACAAAACTCAAACAAGAAACCGGTGAACTAATCAGACAAAACTAAATGAAACAGAAAATGGAATCGGTGGCAGCTAGACGACCGCCGAGCGCCGCCCGAACAGGAAGAGGCACCATCTTCGGCGGGATTCGTGACACATTTTAAGAGCATGAGAAGTGGCCTGTCACGAGAATTTTTATCCCAATGGTTGAACTCAACCATCACTATAGCTTTGACCAATTCCCAGAAGTTTGAAGACAAAGCCCCCAGTCTGCAATAGGTTAGTTCTTTATTCAGAGAACGTTCTGAAGTCAAAATGAAAACACAGTCAAAATTGAGCTCAAGTGCATCCTGTTTCTATTGATCATTCTTGAGATGTTTCTACAACTTGATTGGAGTCCACCTGTGGTAAATTCAATTGATTGGACATGATTTGGAAAGGCACACACCTGTCTATATAAGGTCCAACAGTTGACAGTGCATGTCAGAGCAAAAACCAAGCCAAGAGGTTGAAGGAATTGTCCGTAGAGCTCTGAGACAGGATTGTGTCCAGGCACAGATCTGGGGAAGGGTACCAAAACATTTCTGCAGCATTAAAGGTCCCCGAGAACACAGTGGACTCCATAATTCTTAAATGGAAGAAGTTTTGGAACAAATAAGACTCTTGGTCAGGGAGGTGACCAAGAACCCGATAGTCACTCTGACAGAGCTCTAGAGTTCCTCTGTGGAGATGGGAGAACCTTCTAAAAGGACAACCATCTCTGCAGCACTCCACCAATCAGGCCTTTATGGCATAGTGGCCAGACGGAAGCCACTACTCAGTAAAAGGAACATGACAGCCCGCTTGGAGTTTGCCTAAAGGCACCTAAAGACTCAGACCATGAGAATCAAGATTCTCTGGTCTGATGAAACCAAGATTGAACTCTTTGGACTGAATCCCAAGTGTCACGTCTGGTGGAAACGTGACCCCATCCCTACAGTGAAGCATGGTGATGTCAGCATCATGCTGTGGGGAAGTTTTTCAGTGACAGGGACTGGGAGAGTCGTCGGGATCGAGAGAAAGATGAACGGAGCAATGTACAGAGAAATCCTTGATGAAAACCTGCTCCAGAGCGCTCAGGACCTCAGACTGGGGTGAAGGTTTACCTTCCAATAGCTGTGCAGCAAAGCTTCCTATCCAACCTGACAGAGCTTGAGAGGATCTACAGAGAAGAATAGGAGAAACTCCCCATATACAGGTGTGCCAAGCTTGTAGCATCATACCCAAGAAGTCTCGAGGCTGAAATCGCTGCCAAAGGTGCTTCAACAAAGTACTGAGCAAAGGGTATGAATACTTATGTAAATATGATATTTCATTATTCTTTTTTTATATATATTTTCAAAAATGTCTAAAAAACAGTTTTTGCTTTGTCATTTTGGGGTATTGCAAACCAATAAAAAAAAATCAATTTTAAGATAAGGCGTAATACAATTTGGAAAAAGTCAAGGAGTCTGAATACTTTCCGAATGCACTGTATATAAACTCCCAGTAATGTATTGGGTAAAACACCAATGTTTCTGCATCACTGTGCCTTTTACAAAGTAAAACTATAAAACATTGTTTTCTGGATACATAATACGATTTCTGAGACACACTCATGCTTCTTATTAATAGAAAAAGTCTTCAATTAAGTGGTTTAATATGTGAGAATCACACGTGGCAGTCACAGTTGCACATATTTCAGTGCACTTCCTGTACATGTTTGGGCTGACTTCTGTACATGCTCTAGAGTCTAAAGTTGCAACCTGCCACTGCAACAAAGAGCTATGTGGTCCACAGCGTTGACAACGTTCCCTCACAGAGGCACAGAAGTGAGACCAGAGAGAGGAACTGGGGACCAATGACTCATTTGGCAATTGCAACTAAATGTTGATGACACAAATTTTCCCATAATAACGGTCTCATTGCGATACACAGAAGATCTGAATCAAAATGTCTATCGACTGCCTGAGACTCTCATTTACCAAGATCTTACCCAATTCCCAAATGGCGCCGCGGTCTAAGGCACTGCATCTCAATGCTAGCGGAGTCACTACAGACCCTGGTTTGATTCCAGGCTGTATCACAACAAACCGTAATTGGGAGTCCCATAGGGCGGCACAATTGGCCCAGCGTCATCCGGGTTAGGGGTTGGCCGGGGAAGGCCATCATTGAAAATAAGAATTTGTTCTTAACTGACTTGCCTAGTTAAATAAAGGTAAAATAAATAATTGTGACTGATGGAACATTTACAAATATCTATTATGTACTTTTTAAAATTACATTGGACACATCCACCCCCCCCACCCTCTTCGGAGGACAAAAATAAACTTTTTTTGTTTACAGTTTTTTATTTTGTTGTTACATGTAAATTATACACACATTTTACATACATGCCACTTTTCTTTTTTACAGTAGTTACATAGCAAGAATAAAGTAATTTGATAACTTGATATCCACTACATCTAGATAGATATTACTTATACATTATACATCATATTTTCAGTCATAAATATCATAGAGCATTCACAAGTATTCACACACTAGGAGAGAGGTACTGTCTTGACCCATTTACAGAGGAGCCTAATGTTCCCTGTGTAACACACAGCTGCATGGGTAGCACCTGTCAGAGCCACTGCAGAACAACCCTCAACCTTTCAACGACAGGAAGCCCTTTGGGCTGCTATATCTCCACTGAGGTGTGTGTGCACGTGTGTGTATGTGTCTGTGTGTGTCTGTGTGGGTGTGCGAGTATACGTTTGGATGGCAATGCATGAGTGAGTGATGAGATCTTCACATATAAAACTCCCTGCCTGAAAAACTCACTCAACATCCTATTGTTTCTTACGTTCTCTCCAAAAGTAGTGTTATATTCTTAGTTGCTGTTTTTGATAGGATTACTAAATCCTAGATATCTAGATATAGATATCTAAATCATGGATAAAGCTGCTCTGGCTGTAGACCAGTGAAATCGCTGACACCCTGTTGAAGAACACATTGGGGAAGTTTCATGAGGTACGTCTTCAACCTGATGTGCTATATAATGCACTCATCTATATTGGTGTGTTCTCCCATTGAAAGCTTCATTTATCAGGATGATTGTACCACAATGTATAGACCTGTCTTCTACAGTAAATGAGCAGAGTCAGAAATGTTTAGGCTATATTCAATATTGAGAAGATGTTAACTGTACTGAAAAAACAACATTTGGCTTAAAAGGTCATACAAAACAACAGGGGAAAACTGGTAATTTAAGTTAAAACATCTGGTTTGGTGAACGCAATTCTTGTGGTTATTATGCTTTTATTACAAGTTGACACACAATTGTTTAGGGTTTTTGTTTGTCAGGGAGGGATCTGGTGACCAAGAATGACTTTGTGATATAGTATCCATCTTTATAGCAAATCGTTACAGCTATAGAGTATCTAATATGCATATGTAAAATGTGATAATTTCATGAAAGCAACAACATATTTTCAGAGCAGTCTGGCAGATCAGTTGATGTACTTACGGAAGGCCATCTTGTCGATGTAATTCATGAATACAGCTCTGTGAAGAGCAATGCAGGTTAGTCATACCACTAGGTAGCCTAAAGAGCAGTGTGTCCAGTCTCCACCTCTGTGTGACCAATGTCCAACCTCCAGTATGACCTTCATCACACCACATAGCATCGCAGAGAGTGGAGGTGAAACAGACAGAATCAAAAACAATGTCTCGACAAATGCAGCACAACATAATGATAATAAAGTCAACAAACCAAAGGCAGCGCACTGTGAGTCACACAAACCAATCTGGCCTTTGGCCTTGAGAGGAGGGCAGCCCATCAGCAGCTGAATATGATTAAAATACGAAACCAAGAGGGGAATCCCTTCAAATGGCACATTTTGACTGTTTCGATTTATTTCTGTAAGAGGCTGCCAGACAGAAGCAGAAGAGATGTCACCCAAAAACAATCCCTCTCGTCCTCCACCATTCCGTCCCTGAGCATCCCAGTGTAGGGGTAGACTATCGCTACCGGGGTCAGGCATTTCCCAACCCGTCAGATTTTCTCACGGATTTGTGCCCTTGGGACAGGCGGCGACTCCAACTAGTCCACTGACCCCGTTACATGAGCCGAACAATGGGATAGGAGTGTAGAACGGGCCTGAGAGCACAGGGTCATACTGTACTGCTGAGGGGTAGAGCACTCCATCCGCACTGAGAGCGTGCCACACATGGCTTAACACCGGATACGTGTGATTTTACATATAATCACATTTTCTACCAAAGAATCCAAACTATGATTCATTCTGAAATGAAGTAAAATAATTATAACACAAAATGTACCTTGTGAAACACTTAGTAATTTGGCGTCTCAACAAAAAAGGTCTCATTAAATTACACAAAAAAAGTATGTGGACATCTGCTCCTCAAACTTCTCATTGCAAATTCATGAGCATTAATATGGAGTTGGTCCCCCCATTGCTGCAATAACAGCCTCCACTCTTCTGGGAAGGCTTTCCACTAGATGTTGGAACATTGCTGCAGGGACTTGCTTCCATTCAACCACAAGAGAATTAGTAAGGTCGGGCACTGATGTTGGGTATTAGGCCTGGCTCGCAGTCAGCGTTCCAATTCACCCCAAGGGTGTTCGATGGGGTTAAGGTCAGAGTTCTGTGCAGGCCATGGAAAGCCATTTCATGAAGCTCCCGACAAACAGTTATTGTGCTGACATTGCTTCCAGAGGCAGTTTGAAACTCGGTAGTGAGTGTTCCACTGAGGACAGAAGTTTTTACGCTCTACGCGCTTCAGCGATCCTGTTCTGTCAGCTTGTTTGGCCTACCACTTCGCGGCTCAGTCGTTGTTGCTCTTAGATGTTTCCACTTCACAAAAACAGCATTTACAGTTGATTGGGGCGGCTCTAGCCGGGCAGATATTTGACAAACTGACTTGTTGGAAAGGTGGCATCCTATGACAGTGCCACGGTCAAAGACACTGAGCTATTCAGTAAGGCCATTATACTATGTTTGTCTATGGAGATTGCATGGTTGTGTGCTCGATTTTATAAACCTGTCAGCAACAGGTGTGGCTGAAATAGCAGAATCCACTAATTTGAAGGGGTGTCAACATACTTTTGTATATACAGTATAGTGTATATTATTGGCAAATCTCTTCATTTAATCTGTCACCATCTTAAATCTATCATATCCCAGCAAACTACACAGTATATGGATCAGTTTTCAGTTCCATGCAGTTCCTCATCACATTACTATTGGACAAGGCCTATACAGTTTACTGAAGGTGTACATGCCAATGTGTTGTAGTATTTGAAATTTCGATGGGGGATTTTTTAAAATCCTGCTACACTCTGGTTGTTGTGTATTGATGTGAAGCTACACAAAAACAAGAATGTGTATTTAATACCTCCTGATCCATTTCACCTTTTGGTCTGGCCAAGATTATTACTTAATTTTTTCATTCTGCTGATTTAGTCATATCAAGACATCCTGAGTTGTTTGTGCAGGGCTTGGGACTTAAGGGATATTAGATGCTTACATGAATGTTCAAATAAAATACATTCTTGGTAAAAAGTTTTTCTTATTAAAGATTTTGTTTATTTGAAATTTGAACAGCTCTTTACTTTTAAGAGGGTAATATAATAAGCTACAGATATCTAGTTCACTAAGTCTCTTGGGAACCAAGTCTAAGTATGAGGCACTAAGCAACTATATTGTTTAACTCAAGTATTCAAAAAATTGTATTATACTTTGTCAATCAATCTCTTCTATTATGTGGTGATGTACACTGACAGAAACACTTGACTATGTTCCAGGTAAAATGGGATGCAACTATAGTTCAGATTATGATGATGACTGGATAGAGAACCTAGACGAAGTGTGTGACCACTGCAACTGCCCGATTCCCCTCAAGTCAGCTAAATTGGTGAGTGTGTTTCGACGGCGGTATAGCGTCTGGACGTGGCTGGGTAACTGGAGTGGAATGTGAAAACACACAAACATCTCCAATATGCATTTAATTGAGGTATCAATGAATATTACCTATGCAACCATGGTCTACCTGAAAGGGTGTTGTGCATGTCAGTGCTTGGGAATTGACAACTTACATCATTTGGGGGGAAGTTGGCTTTTGTGTGGGCAATTCATTTGGACTGTAAACATTCACTAAATTATAATTTTTTTGGTAACTGAATTTTTTTTGCCAAAACAATTCACTTTTTGTCCCAAATACAAAGTGTTATGTTTGGGGCAAATCCAATACAACATGTTACTGAGTACCACTCTCCATATTTTCAAGCATAGTGGTGGCTGCATCACGTTATGGGTATGCTTGTAATCGTTAAGTACTGGGGAGTTTTTCAGGATAAAAATTAACAGGATGGAGCTAAGCATAGGCAAAATCCCTGAGGAAAACCTGGTTCAGTACGCTTTCTTCCAGACACTGGGAGATTAATTCACCTTTCAACAGGAAAATAACCTAAAACACAAGGCCAAATCTACACTGGAGTTGCTTACCAAGAAGACAGTGAATGTTCCTGAGTGACCGAGTTGCAGTTTTGACTTAAATCTGCTTAAAATCTTTAACAAAACCTGAAAATGGTTGTCTAGCAATGATCAACAACCAATTTGACAGAGCTTGAAGTTTTTTGAAAAGAATAATGGGCAAATGTTGCACAATCCAGGTATCGAAAGGTCTTGCCCAGATAGATTTACAGCTGTAATCGCTACCAAAGGTGATTCTAGCATGTATTGACTCAGGGGTTGAATACTTATCTAATCAAGATATGTTAGTGTTTTATGTTTTATGAATTCTTTACAAATGTTCATATTTTTCTTCCACTTCGACATTACAGTGTATTTTGTGTAGATTATTGACCAAAACGTGTAGATTTTGTGTAGATTATGTAACACAACAAAATGTGGGAAAAATCAAGTGGTGTGAATACTTTGAGGGCACTATAGATTACAGATACAGAAGAAGAGAACATGTGAATGCCATTTTGTTCTGGGCCAGTTTGTTGGCACAAAGTAAACATTATGTAAAACCTGTTAAATTAAATTTAATCTTAATCTGGTTAAAATGGAATTGTTTTTTTTACCATCAATTAAATTGTAAGTGGAAACCCCCCAGACTTTTCTATTTACTGTTCTCATGCAAATAACAACTTGAACTTCCATATTGTTAGGACACTGAATGACAATCTTTGAATTCTCAAGTGGAAACCTAGGTTATTTTACTGAACCTTAACCTGCTTTGCTCTTATCAGTATACAGACCAAATGATCCCATACCCCTCTCATCTCACGCGTCCCTCTTCCCCTCTACCAGGTATGTTCTTATACATGAATATGTGGGTAAATATGTGCCATCTTCTTGTGGGTCAAATCTGATCATTACTGTTTATGTTTTCCTAACCCATGCGGGTTTTGTGTTGTGCAGATAGCCTGGTGGTTGCCATATACAGCTATGAACCCAACCACAGTGATGACCTGGGATTTGAGAAGGGAGACAAGCTGAAGATCCTCAATAAGTAAGAATAGTAGAGGATGTGTGATGATGCCATTTACTTTTTAGAGGATGTGGTATATTTGTGTAGTTACGCAAAAGAGCGTAGTTGTTTGAAGGAGCATGACACATTGCCAAGGCTTGGAAAGTATGATATAGTGAGATGTTAGTTAGAACAGCTATACTACATGTAAGTGTTGTTGTTTTGTGTGCTGTCTAGGGATGACCCGGAGTGGTTCATGGCAGAGTCGCTCATCACAGGCCAGAAGGGCTTCATCCCATACAACTTTGTGGCCCCCCTGAACTCCATGGAGATGGAGACGTAAGTCAATTCAGAAACTCAAATAACTGTATTTAATGTCACTTGAAGTCACGTAGGAAGAACATACATCCCCCAACAGTCTAACTCAACCCCAACACCATCTCCCCATACACAACAGTCAACACCCGTTAAGGGAAAGGGATGTGGTTTTGTTTGAAGTTCTACGCCTGTTTCATGTGTTTCAGATGGTTTTTCAAGAACCTCTCCAGAAATGATGCCATGAGGCTCCTGCTAGCTCCGGGGAACACACAGGGCTCCTTCATGGTCAGAGAGAGTGAGACCACCAAAGGCTCCTTCTCCTTGTCTGTTAGGGAATTTGATCCGAACACGGGAGACACGGTCAAGCACTACCGAATCCGCAACTTGGATACTGGTGGTTTCTACATCACCGCAAAGATATCCTTCAACTCCCTGAAAGAGCTGGTCCAGCATCACTCACGTACGTGCTATGACTCACATCCTGTCTGAACTCCTGGAGCGATGCCTCCAGTCAGAACACAATAATACATCAGCCAAACAATACATATAGCTTTGGTACCAAAAACCATTACCATACCATCCATAGTGCACATACTCATCTGTTTTAAAATGTGAACCGTATAAGGTGGCATTGTTTGACCTTTGACTCTGCCTGTGTTGTATGTGTCTGCAGGTGAGGCGGATGGCCTGTGCACCCGGTTGATGAAGCCCTGCCAGTCCCGTGTGCCCCAGAAACCCTGGTGGCAGGACGAATGGGAGATCCCCCGAGAGTCCCTCAAGATGGAGCGCAGGCTCGGGGCAGGGCAGTTTGGGGAAGTCTGGATGGGTGAGTAAATGAAATGTTGTACTTTTTACTCCATACATTTTCCTTGACACCCAAAGGTACTCGTTACATTTTGAATGCTTAGCAGGACATGAATAGTCAAATTCACACACATATCAACAGAACATCCCTGGTCATCCATACTGCCTCTGATCTGGCAGACTCACTAAACACGTATGCTTTGTTTGTAAATTATGTCTGAATATTGGAGTGTGTCCCTGGCTTTCCGTAAATTTCAAAAACAAGAAAGTATATTTTAAACCAAATACTTTTAGACTTTTACTCAAGTAGTATTTTACTGGGTGACTTTTACTTGAGTCCTCTTTTCTTAAGGTATCTTTACTTTTACTCAAGTATGACAGTTGGGTACTTTTTCCACCCATGTTCAGGCTATATTCAACCACAGTGGACATTTTCAGAATACAAATGAGTGTGTTGGTTTACATCGATTCCCTAGATATAAAGCAACCAGTTGCTCAATCTGGCTTTGGGCCTGTCTCTCTCTGTGTCTGCCAGAGCAGCTTTTTTTAGGCTTTAGTTCTGCATTGTTTGTAATTTCCTAAATACTGCCATGACTGCAGGGCTTGTTTGAGCTGGTATAAAGTCTCTTGGGATTGATGTCAGGTGTCAGTTGGATTACGCAAGAGCCAGTGAGCGTTCTAGGTTGAAGATCTAGTCAAAAACCAGTCTGTAGCTAAGTCTCTCTGAAGCTCTTCACATGCCTATATTAGTTCATACATGTGTGTCTATATTACAATATTTACTATCGCCCCTCCCATTGTGACCCTAAAATCAAACATTAGACAAAAAACTCCAATGTTTTGATGGTGAGAATATATTTTAATGTAATCTAAACCCTCCACACTACTTTTCCATTGAAGGGGGAGATTTCCCTATCGTCCATCTTCATGTATGTGAACACAATGCTACATTCAAAACAACCCCCTATATCAGACCTCAAAATAGCCTGCCATGGAACTTTGTATTAACAACTTCCTCCTGCATGCGATCTTGGCAACATAATTGTTTTTCCTTTCCTCATCCGAACAGCAGCAACTGAATACACCCACATCATTGGGGTGATTGTTGTTTCAGATTAAATGTTTATCCATGCATGTCAGATTGGAAAAAATGTCATCACCATATTTGTTTTAGATAAAATGTAGAGAAGAATGCTTTCAATAACAAAACAAGTTGATTCTCACCATTACAGAATAGGTTATATAACTCAACTAGTTGAGAGTGACCGATAGTGAACTTGCATGTCCTCAACTGACTCAACTGGCCTACACATCGTATACTACACTACTGAATAATAACACTGTAGTGTGATAGTAGTATTACTATTTACTGTATATTTATTTACTGTATCACCAATGGCCTTCCTCTATGCTGCAGGTCTATACAACAACCACAGACGGGTGGCCATTAAGAACCTGAAGGTGGGCACCATGTCCATGGCTGCTTTCCTGGCCGAGGCCAACCTGATGAAGGAGCTGCAGCACCCGCGCCTAGTGCGCCTCTTCGCCGTGGTTACCCAGGAGCCCATCTACATCATCACAGAGTTCATGGAGAACGGTGAGTGTCACTATCTAGGTTAACATTGTTATTAGGCTAATGGTCAATGCTCGTCTTTCAGGGTAAGACTAACTCCCTATAGAATAGGTAACCTTGATCCTATTCTTTTCAGTTCTGTTCTTCTAGTTTGATGAACCTGCGGCACTTGCCTTAATTAAAATAATCAAATCGACCAGCCGAGGCCTCTGATGTCTACACACCAAAGGGAAGTCTGTTCTGATGGGAAAAAGGTGATGTCAAATTGGAGAGTGGTGATTCACCGTCTCATTGTTCAGTGATGGGACCTGTGTCAACCCCCATGGGCACGTGGCTCCATTCCTGTGTCAGTACACAGACCCCCCCCCACCCCCTTCAACCCCCATAATCCCCCAGTCAGACGAGGCCTTTCAGCCACTGTCCAGTGACTACTCTCTTTCTCTCCTCACACAACAAAGAGAGAGGCTGCCTGTAAAAGGGTAGCAAACCCAGACCAACAAAAATGTTACCATGGTTACAGGTGCACTGCACTGCACACAGACTGACACTGAAAACGTAACTTCATAGAATAACAACATATTTTGATACCAATATGTTCTCTCCAGTAGCCTCAGTCTTAACCTCTGACTACTGTTAGTATATCACCTGCATGTTTTCACATTGCCCTCAAAGTTTGTTGTTGCCTTTTTGAAGGCCTTACATTGCGATAGACAATAACAAAGCACATTGGAAGACACTGTTACTCGTGCATCAACATCTTCAGTATGCAAGTGCTCTGAGCTAGTGAATGTCAGGCCTTTGTATAGTCCTCTATAAACTGTCTCTTTGTTTGTGATTCACGTGTTCACAGACACAATTGTTGCCTCTGTTGTCACTAGAAAGGAAGGCTTGATGTTCCCATCCTCTCAATTTGTCCTTTTTTTAATCACTGAAGATAATACAACTGGAAAATTACAGGCATGGCACCCTTAAAACTTCTTAGGGCTGCAGTCCCGTTAACGGGATGATATGACAACCAGTGAAAGTGCAGGGCGCCAAATTCAAAACAACAGAAATCTCATAATTAAAATTCCTCAAACATACAATGTATTTTATACCGTTTTAAAGGTAATCTTGTTGTTAATCCCACCACAGTGTCCAGTTCCAAATATGCTTTACAGCGAAAGCACCACAAACGATTATGTTAGGTCACCACCAAGCTACAGAAAAACACAGCCATTTTTCCAGCCAAAGAGAGGAGTCACAAAAAGCACAAATAGAGATAAAATGTATCACTAACCTTTGATGATCTTCATCAGATGACACTCATAGGACTTCATGTTACACAATACATGTATGTTTTGTTTGATAAAGTTCATATTTATATAAAAAAATCTGAGTTTACATTGGCGTGTTACGTTCACTAGTTCCAAAAACATCCAGTGATTTTGCATAGCCATTTCAATTCAACAGAAATACTCATCATAACTGTAGATGATAATACAAGTTATACACATGGGATTATAGATATACCTCTCCTTAATGCAACCGCTGTGTCAGATTTCAAAAAAACTTTACGGAAAAAGCAAACCATGCAATAATCTGAGACGGAGCTCAGAAAAATAATCAAATTAGCTGCCATGTTGGAGTCAACATAAACCAGAAATTACATGATAAATATTCCCTTACCTTTGATGATCTGCATCAGAATGCACTCCCAGGAATCGCAGTTCCACAATAAATGCTTGATTTGTTCGATAATGTCCGTTATTTATGTCCAAGTAGCTACTTTTGTTAGCGTTAGGTACACATATCCAAACGCTTGTGCACAAAAACTTCAAAAAGTTATATTACAGGTCGAAGAAACATTTCAAACTAAGTATAGAATCAATCATTAGGATGTTTTTATCATAAATGTTCAATAAACTTCTACCTGGAGAATTCCTTTGTGTCCAGAGGAGCAACGGAACGCAAGTCGATATCATGTGGAATGCGCATGACCAGGAAATGGCTCTCTGCCAGTAACCTGACTCATTCAGCTCTTATTCAGTCTCACAACACCTGTAGAAGCCTCATTCAAGTTTCTAAAGACCGTTGACATCTAGTGGAAGCCCTAGGAAGTGCAACTTCCTTCATATCCCAATGTGAATTCAATAGAGCCTGAGTTGAAAATCGACCAACCTCAGATTTCTCACTTCCTGTTTGGATTTCTTCTCAGGTCATATGAGTTCTGTTATACTCACAGACATCATTCAAACAGTTTTAGAAACGTCAGAGTGTTTCCTATCCAATACTAATAATAATATGCATATACTAGCAACTGAGACTGAGGAGCAGGCCGTTTACTCTGGGCACCTCTGGGAACCTTTCATCCAAGCTACTCAATACTGCCCCTGCAGCCATAAGAAGTTTTACCATCCCCTGCAACCTTGGTTATACCGTGACCTTGGCTTATACTGGACCTTGGCTTATACAGCGACCTGGACACACATACATCAAAGGAGTCCTTCTGGACTGAAGCACAGAAGTCTGTTGCCTTTCTTTCCTGGAACAGTCATTCCTCTTTTCTTAAAGCATTTCCTGCTGCTAGCCTTGGCTGGCTGAGGTCCTGTGGCATCGTTCTGTTTTAATCAAACACAACATAGAGACGGAGGAGCCATGCCCTGTCAAATAGAAGCCATGCATCACATCGACTGATGGTGAACGGATTTTCTGGAAATGTTAATTTTCTCATTTAAAAATCTGTCTGAGACATCTAAATGTAGTTTGAATGGCAGTGTTAAGTGTCATTGATCTTTCCCACAAGGAATTTCACTGAACATAGTTTGAGATAACATTATTTGTGTCTTATAATAATTCCACCTACATTTTTGTAGGTCTTGCCAATTCATTGATATTAAAATTATTATTACATTCTAAAATATGTGAGAATAACATGGACATTGCCTGACTAAATAGATTGGATGCATGCATGCTGATTTTTCTGTAGCCTATGTGGCCGACACAGAGACACATAATAAACCCATGAATAGCGGTAGAATTCATCTCAACATTTGAATCTCATCATCACTTTTTATAATGACAGTGACCCAAAAACAGGTCTTCTTTTTATGGATGGATTTGTATTGGACGCCAAGTTGAAACCAACATTAGGTGTCGTCCTCATAATAACCGCACTTGGTTTTACCGCAACAGAGTCGTGCAACACCCTTTAAATGAAGTGACGGGAAACAAACGAAAGTAGCCACATCGCTCACAAAAACGGATAAAACATGTAATCACGGGTAATTATAAAGGGAGCAGGAGAACTTCTAAATTGTCTAGAATAATTACAATAACTTTTCAAGCACCAAGTAAGGAAATGTCTGATTTTCACAGGTTGGCCTATTCCAGTACAAATTCATGTTCAATAGGCTAATTCAAGCCACTTGTATTGTTTCAAATTGCAGGTGTAACATGGAAAACTAAATGTATTTGTCATGTTATTTCATTAACAGATCATGTTGTGAATAAGCCCACTAGACGATGTCATTTGTCCAGAATAACTCATATGAATAGCGTTGGGTGTTGCTCAATAGTCTGTCCTATACAAGTGTTCACAGTAGACTCGGTGTCCAATCCAAGGTACAAAAACATAAGAAAACACGAACTCATTACCTTGATGATTTCTCTGTTAAACCTAACGAGACCCTGCTGTAAATGAAACAGACAACAATAGATGATTAACCTCAATTCACTTGGGATATTAGATTCAATGTGGATTCAGGCACAATATATATTCTAGACATTCCTCACAAACACCTTTTTTCCCAGCACTTGGGCTGTTGTTGCATCGCTTCCCATATCACAACAGCTGTTCGTCACTTGACTGTCAATCGGAAAATTCCTTCCTGGTTCAGATGATGAAGTGTGAAAATATCACAGCATAACTAACCAATTGGACACCAAATGGCATTCATCAAGTATTATACATAATTACTGAAGAACCACATTAATGACAGTATCGATTTAGGTTTTAAGTATCAAGGTAAGGTAGCTTTTTTGGTTAGATGCACTCGATTTTGCAATGCCTACATTATTTGGATTTGTGTGCCCATGAAAACTGTTTTCACGCCATACCATAAGGAGACACTAAATGTTATGTAGCTACACTACATTTCTGATATCTCTATACAACAAACTGTCCAACAGCTAGATCCATGATTCTTACAGGGTTCAAGTTCAATGTCTAATTTAACTGATTGATGCTTAATATATGTAAAACGACAACTTACACTGCCATAAATGCAAGGATTTTGGACAAATCCTTCAAGACACCAACCATGATAAAGGGTTAAACATAGGTTTTAAATCAACTCTTGAATTTTATTGACTATAGCTATGATCCCCTTATATCTTAATGTAATGACATGAAGAAAATAATCTGCTGATTATTATCAATGACTGTAACATTGATCAACAGCTGTAACAAGTTGTCCGGTGTAGGAAACATTCACTGGTACCCTAGCTTATAGAAATACCTATATCTGTCATTTGAATAACTTGATCACACTTTATTACAGGCGCTCTTGTAGATTTTCTCAAGACGTCCGAGGGATCCAGAATACCCATCAACACCCTCATAGATATGGCGTCTCAGGCAAGTCCCCTGCTCTTTACTTCAATCTCAATAGCTCTCTATACACTGTCTCCCAAACTCTGTCTCACTATCCCCTCCATTCACTCTTTCATTTTCTATTCTCTCTGTATGATCCTCGTCGACAGGAAACAGCCCTTGCTATTATGAGGCTTATACTAATCTCACTGTAACAATGGAGACCCCTGTGTAAGGTTTATTAACAATAACACCATAAGACTAGACACATTGACACAAATCTAACTGTGTCACTACCACTGTGTTACTCACCCCTTGAACTTCAAAAGATCAAGAATGCAGCTGTATTGCTGCTTGAGCCTCTCGTATAAGGACAAATTACTTAGGAGTAGTTTGACGGCCAAATATCGGGCCAAAGATGGGAGAACATCTGCTTACACCGACATCTAATTTAATTGGGCTACACTAACATAATGTTATGGTTCAATTATATTAAAAAACACGAGCTGGCGCACACCCAGAAAAATAGTTTGTGTGGAGGTGATGACTAACAGCGAATAAACTATAAACTATCAAAATAAAGAAAGTTGCACACTCCATGTATACTCCCAGCAATTTCATGGGTATTTACCAACGTTTCGGCATCACTGTGCATTCTTCAGGGTTCAATTATGTACCTCTCATTTACAGTAATGGACATTGAGCCACATGGAGGTGTAATGGGGTTACAGGGATGTCAACTAGCCAAGCTCAGAGTACTTTCAAAGCCGCCTGTTACAGAGGAAGAGCCTAATCTATGGAAGGTATTATGGAAAAAGACAACGTTCCTGAGCAATAGCTAGAACACTGATGGAATTCAGCATCATAAGTTGCTGTGAACGCGTAGTGAGTAAGAACCCAACTGCCATGGAATTGGATTTAGAATTCAAATGAGTCCTGTAAGAAATGACTCTGGCCCAACAGTGGAAACTCTGTCTAGTGTATCGTGCTATTGAGAGCAGGGCTGCCTGTTTAGAGCCAGAATATCTTCACATCAACTGAAAGTGAGGGCAGAGGGGCATCTAAGATAGTTAGGGCTAAGGTTAGGGTTACTACCAGGTTAGGGTCGGGGCTTCTTGAAGATGAAGACTTTGTGTTATACTGTGTTTTTTTGTGTGTTACGTGACAGACAGTGAAAACATGAACCCTAGAGCTAGTGAGTGAAAATGTAGACATTTTTGGGCATGATGATGAGGTTAAGTTCATACAACACACGCACCTCTCTGTTTTCTCTCAAGGACCTCGGGCCCCATGACGCCTATCTGTGAGATTATTACGTCTGAAATATGCACCAATGTCTGCCTAAACACACACGTACATGAAGGGGGCGGTGAGAACACACTCCTTGCTACCACAGAAATACTTGCACACTCAAACCATCATATGTTTCATAATCATACTCATTTTTCTCACACAGGAAATGTTATGGTTTTACTTGTATTAAATTAATTTAGGGTAAAGACAAATATGATTAGATCAGCCACAATTATAACCTGCCTGTGAAAACTGGGTGGAGCACCAAGGTGAGGAACAGAGATTTGACCTGGGGAAGTGGGAACCTCCCTGTCACAGGAATCTTCCTCTGCCCTGTCTGTCTCTAATACACACACGCACGCACGCACGCACACACACACACACACACACACAAACACACACACACACACACACACAGACACACACACACACACACACACACACAGTGTATTCATAAGTCTTTGCCAGGTAAAGCCCTGCCTTATCTCAGCTCACTAGTCACCATAGCAGCACCCATCCGTAGCACGCGCTCCAGCAGGTATATTATCACTGATCACCCCCAAAGCCAATTCCTCCTTCGGCCGCCTTTCCTTCCAGTTCTCTGCTGCCAATGACTGGAACGAACTGCAAAAATCACTGAAGCTGGAGATTCATATCTCCCTCACTAGCTTTAAGCCTCATCCCCATACTGTTATTTATTTTGCTCCTTGAACCCCAGTATCTCTACTTGCACACTCAACTTCTGCACATTTATCTCTCCAGTGTTTAATTTAATTGCTATATTGTAATTATTTAGCCACTACGGCCTATTCATTGCCTTACCTCCCTTATCCTACCTAATTTGCACACACTGTATATAACATTTTTCTATTGTATTATTGACTGTATGTTTGTTATTCCATGTGTAACTCTGTGTTGTTGTTTGGGTCCACTGCTTTGCTTTATCTTGGCCAGGTCGCAGTTGTAAATGAGAACTTGTTCTCATCGAGCCTACTTAGTAAATTAAGGTGGGAAAAAATCCTTCTTATGTTGTACTGCCTCCTGCAGGTGGCTGAGGGAATGGCCTACATTGAAAAACAGAACTACATCCATCGGGACCTCCGAGCAGCAAACATCCTGGTGTCTGATGAGCTCATCTGTAAGATTGCTGATTTTGGACTTGCAAGACTCATCGAGGACAACGAGTACACAGCCAGAGAGGGTAGAATGACTTTCCTTAGTTTACACTATAAAAATGGATGTGCTTAAATGTTCTAAGTGCTTTCTGCTATGCCAGGAACTCTCTCTGTACTATAGCCCCACCAAGTGTTCATGTAGAATGCATAGGGTGCTATTGAAATGAACATATCCATAAAGTAAACCTATTTCACTTTTCAGGTGCCAAATTCCCCATTAAATGGACAGCACCTGAAGCTATAAACTACGGAACCTTTTCCATCAAGTCAGATGTGTGGTCTTTTGGGATCCTCTTGACAGAGATAGTGACGTATGGTCGTATCCCATATCCAGGTATTTGACTGAGAATACTCCACAACATTCTCCAAATAGCACCTGTATACAGTAATCCTCAAAAATTACATATTTTGTTCACCAAAATACAACACTTTTCCCATATTATCAGCCAGACTGCATCCCCATCTCTTGTCTTCTCCCACTGTCAGGCATGAGTAACCCAGAGGTGATCCAGAACCTGGAGCGAGGCTACCGGATGCCCCGATCGGAGGACTGCCCTGAAGGTCTGTACAATATTATGAACCTGTGCTGGAATGAGAGCCCAGAGAACCGGCCAACCTTTGAGTACCTGAGGAGCGTTCTGGAGGACTTCTTCACAGCAACAGAGGGGCAGTACCAAGAACAGCCTTGCTAAGGCATACAGACATGGGATAGGAGAGGAGAGGTCATGACAGACATTAACTCCAACTGTTAAAACACAGAGATATAATCCCAGTTTATATGCTTTTGATACTGTCTGTCTGTGAACCTTACTGGATCTCCTTTCAAAACACACTTTGTAATCTTAGGCTCTGTAGACAGACAGATATACACCTAATACTTTGAAGAAGGATGCAATGAAAGCATATTTAGTGTAACATTTTAGAGAGCTCAAGGAAGATACCATTGTCATTTTCATGTCATTTGTTCCATTTTGTACTATTTAGATATTGCTATAATCTATTTGTATATTTTGCTATGCGTTTGAAGACTATAAATGGAAGATGACATGATGTATCTTACAAAAGCACAAATGTTAGGCCTACTCTGTTAATTTACCTGTTAATGCCATTGACAAGAAATTCATATGAAATGTCAATGGTGCTCATTCAATAAAAAGTCAAGTAAAACATAAAAAGGAATGTAAACATTAACAATAAGTGTCAAAAGTTTTTTTTTTTTATAGTAAAAAAAAAAGAAGATGCCTACCTGAAATCCAAAACCATCCCTTGCGGGATGTGTAGCCTAGTGGTTAGTGCGTTGGGATTAGTAACCGGAATGTTGCAAGTTCAAACCCCCGAGCTGACAAGGTACAAATCTGTCGTTCTGCTCCTGAATAGGCACTGTTCCTAGGCCGTCATTGAAAATAAGAATTTGACTTGCCTAGTTAAATGCAAGCGTTGTGTCTGCAACGCCGTCTACATTGTAAACTACCACTTGATTGGTTCAAGTGACGTTCTACACAGTAACCGATTGTATACACCCCTTTTCTCAAGTACAGCTGCCGCTTTTCGCTCGTCTGTGATGTAAAATGGCGCTGAGTTCTCAAGGAACAAAGAAAAAAGTGTGCTACTATTACGATGGTAAGTACTGATTTTGCTATACATCGAGTACAATGTGCCATGTTAAAAGTGGTGCAAATGGTCAGATTAGCTAGCTAACTTCGATGTGCAAACGTGCAGCATCTCTAGCTAGCTAACGTTAGCTTTGTGAAGGAGCGAGGCATTTCCAAATTCTGTACGTTGGTCTTTGAGAAATGTTCACTATTATCAAATATTATTCTCCATTGTGTATTAACGTGAAGTTAGCGTTACTTGTCCACAATGTATATTTTCGGTTAACTTGGTAGCTAGCTTGTACAAAGGTAGAACCGATTAGTTAGCCAACTAACGTTAATTAGCTTATGCAAGCATTGGACTCCACAAAAACACTAAGCTAGCGCTACATTAGCTAGCTATACTAGCAAGCTAACAACGTTAGCTACTAGCTACCCTATTTCACTTCCTAGACGTAATAACCTTTCGATTTATAGGGATTTTCTTTTTAAAAAATGCATCGTTTCGTTGCATTGGCCAGATTGCTTGCTTAGTGACCGTCCATTCTCCTCAAATGTGCATACGTTGGTCAGAATTGTTACATCTAAAGTGATACTAAGGGATTTTGGATAAAGGCCTCATTTCCAAAATGGTCATAGCTAGAACTTTTGTCAGAATTGACTTTTCATAGCAGTTTTAGGAGAATACACGTTTCAGATGAAGGTTTGGAAAAGAGTTGGGGTTAGCTAAAACGCAACAACAAAAATATTTAAATTTTTGAATGAGTTTGGCATGCTGGTTCCCAAGTAGATATGACTGCCGTAATTCCGGGTAGTATCTCTTCAATCAATGAACAAATGGTTTGTTACTGCAAATCACTTTTGGTCCATACACAGTTAGCAGGTGAAATGCTGATGTTTATCATTAATACAGTAAATGTAAAACAAGTACACAGTACACACAAAAAATATATATATATGACCAGTCAAAGGTTTGGACACTTGTTTTTTTTAAACTATTTTCTACATTGTAGAAAAATAGTAAAGACACAAACTATGAAATAACACACATGGAATCATGTAGTAACTAAAGTGTAAAACAATTCTAAATATATTTTAGATTCTTCAAAGTAGCCACCCTTTGCCCTGATAGCTTTGCGCAGTCTTGGCATTCTCTCAACCAGCTTCACCTGGAATGCTTTTCTAACAGTCTTGAAGGAGTTCCCACAAATGCTGAGTACCTGTTGGCTGCTTATCTTCCACTCTTTCACTCTGTGATCCAACTTATCCCAAACCATCTCAATTGGGTTGAGGCCAGGTCATCTAATGCAGCACTCCATCACTCTCCTTCTTGGTCAAATAGCCCTTAAACAGCCTGGATGTGTGTTGGGTCATTGTCCTGTTGAAAAACAAATGATAACCCCCACTAAGTGCAAACCAGATGGGAGGTGTTTTGCTGCAGAATGCTGTGGTAGCCATGCTGGTTAAGTGTGCCTTGAATATTAAATAAATCACTGACAGTGTCACCAGCAAACACCATCACACCTCCATGCTTCACTGTGGGACCACACATGTGGAGATCATCCGTTTACCTACTCTGCATCTCACAAAGACACAGCGGTTGGATCCAAAAATCTCAAATTTGGACTCATCAGACCAAAGGACAGATTTCCACCGGTTTAATGTCCATTGCTTGTATTTCTTGGCCCAAGCTAGTCACTTCTTCTTATTGGTGTCCTTTAGAAGTGGTTTCTTTGCAGCAATTTGACCATGAAGGCCTGATTCACACAGTCTCCTCTGAAAAGTTGATGTTGAAATGTCTGTTTGTTACTTGAACTCTTGTACGACTGCACATGAAGAAACTTTCAAAGTTCTAGAAATGTTCCAGATTGACTGACCTCCATGTCTTAACAAGGCATGCCTGTTAATTGAAATTCATTCCAGATGACTACCTCATGAAGCTGGTTGACAGAATGCCAAGTGTGCAAAGCTGTCATCCAGGCTACTTTAAAGAATCTCAAATATAAAATATTTTGATTTGTTAAACTTTTTTTGGTTACTACATGATTCCATATGTGTTATTTAATACTGTTGTCTTCGCTATTATTCTACAATGTAGAAAATAGCAAAAAAGTATGAGCAGGTTTGTCCAAACTTGACTGGTACTGTATATATTTTTAATAATCAAATGAAGTACAATAGTAGATAAAGGCTATGCTGTACAGAACAATTAGCTAAGATTAATTCATTGGACATCTGCTGATGTCCACTTTCTTCCTTCAAAGGTGATGTTGGGAATTACTACTATGGCCAGGGGCATCCCATGAAGCCACACCGTATCCGCATGACACACAACCTCTTGCTGAACTATGGTCTCTACAGAAAGATGGAGATATACGTATGTTGAGAATCCTGGAACTATTCATAAGAGCAGCAGAAAGCCTGCAAACTCAATAGTTCTGAATTGAAAGGTTAATACCTAGGTAGTGAGGTCTCGGTAACTGATCTTCTCCCTGTCGGTCTCAGCGACCTCACAAAGCCAGTGGAGAGGAGATGACCAAGTACCACAGTGACGACTACATCAAGTTCCTGCGTTCCATCCGGCCTGACAACATGTCGGAGTACAGCAAACAGATGCAGAGATGTGAGTTTTAGGCAGAGAGGATGTCATGTCTCAATATACCTATACAATTGAGCAGTAGCCCATGAAAAGTCAGAAATAAATACTTTGAAAAGCTTTGTCCTTATGTTTTTGAGATTAACACATTTTCTGCAATTCTCACATAGTTAACGTTGGTGAGGATTGCCCTGTGTTTGATGGCCTGTTTGAGTTCTGCCAGCTCTCAACAGGAGGCTCTGTTGGTAAGTTAATATACAGGTGTAGGTCTACTCTTTTAGGTGAGACACATTTTGCCTGGATAGATGGAATATTCTCTGGCTTACTTGGCCTCATCTGTGACTGTCCATTACAAAAATGTAGCCATAGTTTCATGCTCTCTGATTGGCTTCTTTTCCCCTGTGTTTTAGCTGGAGCTGTGAAGCTGAACAAACAGCAGACAGACATTGCTATTAACTGGGCTGGAGGTCTCCATCACGCCAAGAAGTCTGAGGCGTCAGGTTTCTGCTATGTGAATGACATTGTGCTCGCCATTTTAGAGTTACTGAAGTGAGTACAACCTCTCCACTGCAGTTCATCAAGTTTGTGAAATGTAGGGAATGATATACCCTAACGGATCTCAATAGTAACTTCACTTTGGTACGCCATATTTAGGAGATTTTTATTCAACCTGTTGATGGTAAATCTTCTCTTCCCCCAGATACCACCAGAGAGTTCTGTACATAGACATTGACATTCACCATGGAGATGGAGTGGAGGAAGCGTTCTACACCACAGACCGGGTCATGACCGTGTCCTTCCACAAGTACGGAGAGTACTTCCCCGGCACTGGAGACCTGAGGGTGAGGCTGTCATGTCATCATCAGGGGATGCAATTTGGTGGCATTGTTTATTAAATGATGTCCAAAGGATAGATTTAATTCGTACTTAGAAAACTTCACGGCCTGGTGAGTGTAGTTTCATAATTGCTTTGTTGGTCAGAGCTTGTGTCCACATTTGTAGTTGACTGAGTCTGCTTTGTTATTTCTCAAGGATATTGGCGCAGGGAAAGGCAAGTACTATGCTGTGAATTACCCTCTGAGAGATGGGATAGATGACGAGTCTTACGAAGCCATATTCAAGCCTGTAAGTATACTAACTTCTTATCTTGGCTGTATTTAATCTCTCCTCCCTGTAACTCAAAACAGACCCAAGTGTAGATGGACTACATTCTACTTTCCATTTAGCCAACCAAGCTCTTCTCTGTCCTGCTACCCCAATGGTGGAACCAGCTTCCAGAAGCATCTGAAAGGGAAAGGGGGATACCTAGTCAGTTGTACAACTGAATGCATTCAACTGTGTCGTTCTGGGTAAGCGTTTCGGGTAAATTACTAAAATGTAAATTTAATTTATGTCTGTGTGTGTGCAGATCATGACTAAAGTGATGGAGATGTACCAGCCTAGTGCAGTGGTTCTTCAGTGTGGAGCTGACTCTCTCTCGGGAGACAGGCTTGGCTGCTTTAACCTCACCATCAAAGGCCATGCTAAGTGTGTGGAGTACATGAAGAGCTTCAACCTGCCCCTGCTGATGCTCGGTGGTGGAGGCTATACCATCCGGAACGTGGCCCGCTGCTGGACCTATGAGACAGCCGTGGCCCTAGACAGCTCCATACCAAACGGTGAGCTCTCCTGCTGCAAGCTATAAAAAATAAATGGTTGCACACACATTTTTGGGGGGCCCTGAAGGTGGCCGTTTTGGGGTTTTACCCAATAAATTACTGGGAGTTTATATATAGTGTGAGACTTCTTAAAGTTTAATAGCGTTATAGTTTATTTGCCATTAGCACCTCTACACTAAATACTTTTCTCTGGGTGTGCTCCAGCTCATGTTTTTTATTAGAGCCATCCTGCTACACTGTTGATTTATGTACTTTTACTTTCTAGCATTACTATGTTTACAGTAGTATTTGACAGGTCTGAGAGGGGCATGAGTGTTTTAGGATAGATTCCACTACAGTAGATATGTCACTATGTTGATAAATTCAATTTCTCCACAGAGCTTCCATACAATGATTACTTTGAGTACTTTGGGCCAGACTTCAAACTGCACATCAGTCCCTCCAACATGACCAACCAGAACACCAACGACTACCTGGAGAAGATCAAGTGAGTTGTTGACCACACTTTGTTGTGCTCTTTATACCTACTGTACTTAATTAGAACAATATTTTTGTTCACAATCATACTATATTAGTCATAATGAAGTAATGTTTTTAGATTTGGGTCATAAACAATAACCGTTATGTAAGCTAGTTATTGACGAGGTCATTTCAGATACCACATAGGTCATATTACAGCACTTGTTATACATATTATCCTTGACGCGTGTATTTTTGCCACTGTTAGTTGAAGTGATGTTGCGTAGGTTAATGCATCTCACTTGTATGTGTCCATTCAGGCAGCGTCTGTTTGAGAACCTTCGAATGCTGCCCCACGCCCCGGGGGTCCAGATGCAGGCCATCCCAGAAGACGCCGTGCAGGAGGACAGTGGAGACGAGGAGGAGGAAGACCCTAACAAACGGATATCCAGTAAGTCCCCTGTCCAAATGTTTAGACCCAACTGACAATGAGGGGGGGGGGGGGGGGTCAAATAGTGCAATTGGAAAGTATTCAGATCCCTTAACCTTTTCCACGTTTTGTTACATTACAGCCTTGTTCTAAAATGTATTACATTCCCTCCCCCCCTCAATCTACACACAATACCCCATAATGACACGGTGAAAACAGGTTTTTGGAAATGTTTGAACATGTATAAAAAATAAACATGCCTTAAAAACATATTCAGACCCTTGGCTATAAGACTCGAAATTGAGCGAAATTGAAGCTCCTGTTTCCATTGATAATCTGATGTTTCTACAACTTGATTGGAGTCCACCTATGGCAAATCCAACTGATTGTACATGGTTTGGGAAGGCACACACGTCTAAGGTCCCACAGTTGACAGTGCATATCAGAGCAAAAACCAAGCCATGAGGTTGACGGAATTGTACATAGAGCTCTGACAGAAGATTGTGTCGATGCACAGATCTGGGGAAGGGTACCAAAAAATGTCTGCAGCATTGAAGGCCCCCAAGAACACAGTGGCCTCCATCATTCTTAAATGGAAGAAGTTTAGAACCACCAAGACACTTTCTAGAGCTGGCCACCTGATCAAATTAAGCAATCGGGGGAGAAGGACCTTGGTCAGGGAAGTGACCAAGAACCCAATGGTCACTCTGACATGGCTCCAGAGTTCCTCTATAAAGCTGGGATAAACTTCCAGAAGGACAACCATCTCTGCAGCACTCCACCAATTAGGCCTTTATGGTAGAGTGGCAAGACAGCAGCCACTCCTCAGGAAAAAGCACAACAGCCCGCTCGAAGTTAGCCAAAAGGCACCTAAAGACTCTCATCAGACCATGAGAAACAATATTCTCTGGTCTGATGAAACCAAGATTGGCCTGAATGCCAAGAGTCACGTCTGGAGGAAACCAAGCACCATCCCAATGGTGAAGCATGGTTGTGGCAGCATCATGCTGTGGGGACGTTTTTCAGCGGCAGGGACTAGGAGACTAGTCATGATCGAGGGGAAAATGAATGGAGCAAAGTACAGAGAGATCCTTGATGAAAACATGCTCCAGAGTACTCAGGACCTGAGACTGGGGTGAAGGTTCACCTTCCAACAGGACAACGACCCGAAGCACACAGCCAAGAAAACGCATGAGTGGTTTCGGGGCCAGTCTCTGAATGTCCTTGAGTGGCCCAGCCAGAGCCCCGACCTGAATCCGATCAAACATCTCTGGAGAGACCGGAAAATAGCTGTGCAGCAACGCTCCCCATCCAACCTGACAGCTTGAAAGGATGTGCAGAGAAGAATTGGAGAAACTCCCCAAATACAGTTGTGCCAAGCTTGTAGTGTCATACCCAAGACTCAAGGCTGTAATCACTGCCAAAAGTGCTTCAACAAAGTACAGAGTAAAGGGTCTGAATACTTAGTAAATGTGATACATTTGCTTAACCTGTTTTTACTTTCTCCATAATAATGACAAATGATTTACTCCATTTTAGAATAAGGCTGTAACATAACAAAATGTGGAAAAAGTCCAGGGGTCTGCTTCCTGAATGCACAAAGTGCAGTGAAATGTTTTACAGGGTCAGCAATAGTAGTATAGTGCTCCTGTAGCAAATTAGGGTTAAGTGCCTTGCTCAAGGACACAGATTTTTGTTCACCTTTGTCTCGGGTATTCAAACCAGCAACCTTTTGGTTACTGGTACAACGCTCTATCCTCTAGGGTATCTGCTGCCACAAGCCTACAAGTTTTAAAACCTGACAAACACAGCCACAACACATGCGTCTCTTGGTAACACAATCTTTGCACCATTGGCATGCCTACTTTTTCTCAGAATTAACATATGAGAAATATACCTTCTATATGCCCCCACCACGCAAATCTTTGTCTGAGATGCTCATGTCCTCTTGTGCAGTTCGCGCCCATGACAAGAGGATAGCGTGTGACGAGGAGTTCTCAGACTCTGAGGACGAGGCTGAGGGTCAAGGGGGTGGACGGAGAAATGCTGCCAGCTTCAAGAAAGCCAAGAGAACAAAGACTGAAGAAGACAAAGAAAAAGAGGGAGAAGAGAAGAAAGTAGGCGATGACAAGAAAGCTGATGACAAGAAAGGTATCTCAATCAATTTTCTCATTCGTGTGGAATACTCATGCTTTTTGTGTGGTGCACAACTGCAGTCATCTAACATTTTGAAGCCTTATAGACATTAAGTTCTATACCATGTCCCATTGTACATTGAGGATCATTTTTTGTTGCTTCTTTATGATAGAAGTAAAAGAAGAAAAGTTGCCAGAGGAGGAGAAAATGGACACAACAAAGGGGTTAGCAAACATTCATTTTAAATGTTTAGGGAATATCCGATAGTCAATGTGTTTTAAGTCATTTTCCCTCTGTTCAACAGACCAAAAGAGGAGTCCAAGACACCGTGAGGAGCTCCTAGCCATCTTTTTTAAAGCATCTGAAGGCTAAATTTGTTATAATATGGATTATTTCACTTTTGGGAAACCGGGCCCTGTTGAGAATAGTCCTGTTTGCCAGACCAGTCACCTTTACTGGCTGCTGCAAGGGAAAAATCCCACCCCTCCAGATTGAAATGGACTAAACATGTATTTTCTAGAACACTTAATGTTGCAATTTTTATAAGTACTGCTGTTTTTGTATGCTTTAAGCCCATTTAGCTTTATCCTATCAATACTGCTCCCCTTACCCAAACAAATGTTGTCTACAGTATATAAAGGCCTGGCACAAAATATTATGCATTTTATAAATTTCAGATTTAATTTAAATCATAAATATGTTGACATCTCTTGTACCCCCTTTTGTATGTTGTCCTGTGCCTTTGGAAACATAGTTGAAGCATGACATGAAGTCCACTTCTTAAAGATGTATTCATTCTGTGTTACCGGCTAAAGCTACTCTGAGCAATATTGTCCGGAGGATAGAATTAACCTGAATACTACACCAGGCCTACCGTATGTGATAAAACAGAAATAATCCAATGATTTCCATGTATTGTAGTTTTTTTTAAAAACAGGTAATTGTTTAGTTCCAGTGACTAATTCGGACCCAATTTCAATTAAATCACCATTCCTGGATTGATGTTCAGCAATGATATTTTGGTAAGGGCACATTCCTTTAATGTCATGACACATTTACTGATTTTATTCTGCAAACATGAAATTGAAGATGTCTTCCCAGTAGTGCTTACAAATATGAAGGGCCACACATTAAGAAACCAATGCTATGAGAATCTACAGCTATATACTACGAATGCATTGAATTGTTTAGTCCAGAACATCTTCAGTTGCTCCTTGATTAACTTAGTGTATTCTTTTTTGGATTTACATCTGTCCATCTTGTACATTAATTTCTAGTGGATAGAACATATGTTCAAGTGGAAATAGCCTAATTAATGGAGAACTAATCAACAATGGCATTATCGTCAATTAACTCTGCAACTGCTCCAATATGACTTTCCATGTGCCAAAACATTTACAAAGTGATTTCATGTTGAAACCCTCAAATGGTATTCACTAAGCTTGTTTTACAGGTTTTAAAAAAACTTTATCGTAATTTACCTGTGATAATCTGAAGTACTTAAAAGGCCACTAGATGTCATGTGATAAAGTTCTGGTAAACCTCGACAGTAATATACCCACCCTTTGCAACCCTACTCCTTTTCCATGGCAGGGGAAACGAGTTAAGTAAACAATATTTACAGTGACATCGAGGTTAGTCTTGAACATATTCCTTTCAAGAAACAGTAATCATGTGACAAGAACCTCAAATTTGGCTAGTTATTCAATAGCACTACTTCCTCCAGTCAACATACAGGAACCATGGGTCCTGAACAGTCAGTGCAGATGGTGGATTTAGTTCAGACCCATTCACTCCTCTCGGTCGGTGAGTCAGGCTTCAGCAGTTCATGTTGCTCTGCCGGCTCTGACTCAGTTTCTGACTCAGGAGAAGGCGACACCGGTAACATTTCACCTGGAGTCTGAATGCGCACCTGCAACAAAGAGGTATAAAACATGATCCACACACCCACACATTAGTTATGAAACCTTAAGAGCAAAGTTTTTCTATTGGACAAATTCAGGTAGGTACCTCCTGTTTTGTTTGAGAAATGTTTTGCAACATAACAGGCATAATGAATATGCACACGGTCAGTGAAACGTTTAGCATTGCCGTTTGTAAGTGAAGATAGGACTTTGCAACCTGGATTTGATCAAATGTTATCCAGGCGCCTCAAGGCTGCATTAGCCCACACCTAGGGTTCAGAGCTAATACAAATCTTCAGGTCTCAGACAAGCTAACTCATCCTAAGGGTAGTTAACTTACCCTTCTGCCATTGACAATCTTCCTTCGTCTTCTGCACGTACAGAGGCGGAGGAAGGAGGTGCAGACAGCAAAACAGCGGCCTGAGAACACCACTTCCACCACACACATTAGAATGAGAGGAACCCACAGAATAATAGTCGTTTCCTAGGGAGAACAAAGGTGTGTTATACGCCTACAAGCCCGTACTAAGTCTATGTAAACAAACAACCTCAATTCTTAAAATGATCTTAATATTACAATTCTACTGTTGTGTGCATTTGAAGTTAAAAACAAGTGCATGTCATTAATAGCTTTTGATAAATACTTACATAGATCCTTGTGGGGTCAAAGGGGCACTCATTGACACTGGAGTAGCCAATCGCGTCAGGGAACTTGCAATTCTTCAGCAGGCCCCGACCTCCACTCATAATGGCCTTAACCATGGAAATGGTTAACCCCACAGTGGAGGCGATTGCCAGAAGGCCTGACACTAAACTGACCACCAACAGCGCCCACATCTGCAAGGGGCAATAAACAAAAAAAAGCTTGTGAGGGTTTGAGTGGAGCTGAAGGGTGGGACTAAAAACATGTCAAATAGTATCTGTAAAAAATGTAAAAACTGGAAGTAGAAGCTTAAGTGTTGATGTCTATTAGTTTACTCCAATTAGGGGCGGTAGGGTTATGGGAATACAGAGTGCCTTGCAAAGGTATTCATCCCCCTTAGTGTTTTTCCTAATTTGTTGCATTACAACCTGTAATTTAAAATGATTTTTTGGGGGGGATTTCATGTAAATGGACATACAAAATGTTCTAAAATTGGTGAAGTGAACTTCAAAAATGGAAAAGTAGTGCGTGCATATGTATTAGAGGTTGACCGATGAGGATTTAACGCTGATACCGATTATTGGAGGACCAAAAAAAAGCAGATACCGATTAATTATTATTATTTTTTTAAACTGCCAATTTTTATTTATAATAATGACAATTACAACACTGAATTAACTTATTTAACAATACATCAATAAAAATCTATTTAGCCTCAAGTAAATAATGCAAAAACAAATTGTTGGAGAAGTAAAAGTGCAATATGTGCACTTGCTTGCTCAGAACATGAGAACATGAAAGCTGGTCGTTCCTTTTAACATGAGTTTAATATTCCTAGTTAAGTTTTATTTAGGTTGTTATTATAGGACTATTTCCCTCCACCATTTTTATTTCATTAACCTTGGACTATTGGATGTTCTTATAGGCACTTCAGTATTGCCAGTGTAAAAGTATAGCTTCTGTCCCTCTCCTCGCTCCTCCCTGGGCTCGAACCAGCAACACAACGACAACAGCCACCATCGAAGCAGCGTTACCCTTTCAGAGCAAGGGGAAAAACTACTAGAAGGCTCAGAGCGAGTGACATTTGAAATGCTATTAGCGCACGCTAACTAGCTAGCCATTTCTCTTCAGTAACACCAGCCTCATCTCGGGAGTCAATAGCCTTGAAGTCAAACAGCGCAATGTTTGACGCACAACGAAGAGCTGCTGGCAAAATGCACGAAAGTGCTGTTTGAATGAATGTTGACGCTCCTGCTTCTGCCTACCACCGCTCAGTCAGATACTTAAATACTTGCATGCTCAGTCAGATTATATGCAACGCAGGACACGCTAGATAATATCTAGTAATATCAAAAATGTGTAGTTAACTAGTGATTATGATTGATTGTTTTTTTATAAGATAAGTTTAATGCTAGCTGACAACTTACCTTGGCTTACTGCATTGGTGTAACAGGCAGTCAGTCTCCTTGTGGAGTGCAACGAGAGGCAGGTCGTTATTGTGTTGGACTAGTTAACTAAGTTTGCAAGATTGGATCCCTTGAGTTGACAAGGTGAAAATCTGTCGTTCTGCCCCTGAACGAGGCAGTTAACCCACCGTTCCTAGGCAGTCATTGAAAATAAGAATGTGTTCTTAACGGACTTGCCTAGTTAAAAAGGTACAAAACATTTTTTAAATAAATAAAAATAGCAATTTTAATTATTATTATCCATCCTCCCCTCAATACGCTGCAGTCGTCCTGTCCCCCTTGCAGAAAAGCATCCCCAAAGAATGATGTTTCCACCTCCATGCTTCATGGTTGGGATGGTGTTCTTGGGGTTGTACTCATCCTTCTTCTTCCAAACACGGCGAGTGGAGTTTAGACCAAAAAGCTCTATTTTTGTCTCATCAGACCACATGACCATCTCCCATTCCTCCTCTGGATCATCCAGATGGTCATTGGCAAACTTCAGACGGGCCTGAACATGTGCTGGGTTGAGCAGGGGGACCTTGCGTGTGCTGCAGGATTTTAATCCATGACGGCGTAGTGTGTTACTAATGGTTCTTTCAGACTGTGGTCCCAGCTCTCTTCAGGTCATTGACCAGGTCCTGCCGTGTATTTCTGGGCTGATCCCTCACCTTCCTCATGATCATTGATGCCCCACAAGGTGAGATCTTGCATGGAGCCCCAGACCGAGGGTGATTGATCGTCATCTTGAACTTCTTCCATTTTCTAATAATTGCGCCAACAGTTGTTGCCTTCTCACCAAGCTGCTTGCCTACTGTCCTGTTGCCCATCCCAGCCTTGTGCAGGTCTACAATTTTATCCCTGATGTCCTTACACAGCTCTCTGGTCTTGGCCATTGTGGAGGGGTTGAAGTCTGTTTGAGTGTGTGGACACATGTCTTTTATACAGGTAACGAGTTCAAACAGGAGCAGTTAATACAAGTAATGAGTGGAGAACAGGAGGTATTCTTAAAGAAAAACTAACAGGTCTGTGAGAGCTGGAATTCTTACTGGTTGGTAGGTGATGAAATACTTATGTCATGCAATAAAATGCAAATTGATTACTTAAAAGTAATACAATGTGATTTTCTGGATTTTTGTTTTAGTTACCGTCTCTCACAGTTGAAGTGTACCTATGTTAAAAATTACAGGACCTCTAGATGCTTTATAAGTAGGAAACCTGCAAAATCGACAGTGTATCAAATACTTGTTCTCCCCACTGTGTGTGTGTGTATATATGTATACACACACACACAGTGGGGAGAACAAGTATTTGATACATGTACACTGCTCAAAAAAATAAAGGGAACACTAAAATAACATCCTAGATCTGAATGAATGAAATATTCTTATTAAATACTTTTTTCTTTACATAGTTGAATGTGCCGACAACAAAAATTACACAAAAATGATCAATGGAAATCTAATTTATCAACCCATGGAGGTCTGGATTTGGAGTCACACTCAAAATTAAAGTGGAAAACCACACTACAGGCTGATCCAACTTTGATGTAATGTCCTTAAAACAAGTCAAAATGAGACTCAGTAGTGTGTGGCCTCCACGTGCCTGTATGACCTCCCTACAGCGCCTGGGCATGCTCCTGATGAGGTGGCGGATGGTCTCCTGAGGGATCTCCTCCCAGACCTGGACTAAAGCGTCCGCCAACTCCTGGACAGTCTGGTGCAACATGGAGTTGGTGGATGGAGCGAGACATGATGTCCCAGATGTGCTCAATTAGATTCAGGTCTGGGGAACGGGCGGTCCATAGCATCAATGCCTTCCTCTTGCAGGAACTGCTGACACACTCCAGCCACATGAGGTCTAGCATTGTCTTGCATTAGGAGGAACCCAGAGCCAACCGCACCAGCATATGGTCTCACAAGGGGTCTGAGGATCTCATCTCGGTACCTAATGGCAGTCAGCCTACCTCTGGTGAACACATGGAGGGCTGTGCAGCCCCCCAAAGAAATGCCCCCACACCATGACTGACCCACCGCCAAACCGGTCATGCTGGAGGATGTTGCAGGCAGCAGAACGTTCTCCACGGCGTCTCCAGACTCTGTCACATGTGCTCAGTGCGAACCTGCTTTCATCTGTGAAGAGCACAGGGCGCCAGTGGCGAATTTGCCAATCTTAGTGGTCTCTGGCAAATGCCAAACGTCCTGCACGGTGTTGGGCTGTAAGCACAACCCCCACCTGTGGACGTCGGGCCCTCATACCACCCTCATGGAGTCTGTTTCTGAGCGTTTGAGCAGACACACACATTTGTGGCCTGCTGGAGGTCATTTTGCAGGGCTCTGGCAGTGCTCCTCCTGCTTCTCCTTGCACAAAGGCAGAGGTAGCGGTCCTGCTGCTGGGTTGTTGCCCTCCAACGGCCTCCTCCACGTCTCCTGATGTACTGGCCTGTCTCCTGGTAGCACCTCCATGCTCTGGACACTACGCTGACAGACACAGCAAACCTTCTTGCCACAGCTCGCATTGATGTGCCATCCTGGATGAGCAGCACTACCTGAGCCACTTGTGTGGGTTGTAGACTCCGTCTCATGCTACTACTAGATCTAAAGCACCGCCAGCATTCAAAAGTGACCAAAACATCAGCCAGGAAGCATAGGAACTGAGAAGTGGTCTGTGGTTATCACCTGCAGAACCACTCCTTTATTGGGGGTGTCTTGCTAATTGCCTATAATTTCCACCTGTTGTCTATTCCATTTGCACAACAGCATGTGACATTTATTGTCAATCAGTGTTGCTTCCTAAGTAGACAGTTTGATTTCACAGAAGTGTGATTGACTTGGAGTTACATTGTGTTGTGTAAGTGTTCCCTTTATTTTTTTGAGCAGTGTATATATACACACAAACAAAAGCACATGGACACCCCTTCAAAATTAGTTGATTCTGCAATTTAAGCAACACCCGTTGCAACATTCACTACACAGTTCCAAACTGTCTCTGGAAGAAACGTCAGCACAGGAACTGTTCGTCGGGAGCTTCATAAAACGGGTTTCCAATGCAGAGAAGCCGCATACAAGTCTAAGATTATGCAAAATATCGGCTGGAGTGGTATAAAGCTCGCTGCCATTTAACTCTGGATCAGTGGAAACACGTTCTCTGGAGTGATGAATCATGCTTCACCATCTGGCAGTCCGACGGACAAATGTGGGTTTGGCGGATGCCAGGAGAACGGTACCTGCCCGACTGCGTAGTGCCAACTATAAAGTTTGGTGGAGGAGGAATAATGATGTGGTGATGTTTTTCATGGTTTGGGCTAGACCCCTTTGTTCCAGTGAAGGGAAATCTTAATGCTACAGCATACAATGACATTCTAGACGATTCTGTGCTTCCAACTTTGTGGCAACAGTTTCAGCATGACAATGCCCCCATGCACAAAGCGAGTTCTATACAGAAATGGTTTGTCAAGATCGGTGCGGAAGAACTTGACTGGCCTGCACAGAGCCCTGACCGCAACCCCATCGAAAACCTTTGGGAAGAATTTGAACACCCAATATCAATGCGTGTGGCTGAATAGAAGCAAGTCCCAACAGTAGTCTTCCCAGAAGAATGGAGGTTGTTATAGCAGCAAGGGGGAGGGCAACTCCATATTAATGCCCATGATTTTGGAATGAGATGTTCGACGAGCAGGTGTCCATATACTTTGTCACATAATGTATTTACCAACATCAAAAAAACTCACGTGACAGGTAGACTAGGATGTACTAGGTGTATACCAATATTATTGGATAGTAAAATAAGTGGCTACACATGGTGCAGTTCAGCACAATTTTATATATAGACACACTGTACAGCGCCTATATACTGTAAAGTCTACACCCCCCTTGGATTTCCTTTCATCTTATTGTGTTACAATTGTCCTTTGTCTATGATCTATACAAAATACTGTCAAAGTGGAAGAAAATGTATTATATTTCAAGATTAATGAAAAAGAAAACACTAATATACCTTGATTAGATAATTATTAACTTCAAAACATGTTAGAAACACCTTTGGCAGCAATTACAGCTGTCTTATTCTCTGCAATATTTGGCCATTCTTTTCAAAATTCTTCAAGCGCTGTCTAGGTGTTGGGTCCATGGCTAGACAGCAAGTTTCAAGTGTTCCCATATAATTAAGCAAACTTAAGTCAAAACTGTAACTTATCCACTCAGGAACATTCACTTGTCTCCTTGGTAAACAACGCCAGTGTAGATTTGGCTTTGTGTTGTAGGTTATTGTCCTGCTGAAAGGTGAATTCCTCTCCCAGTGTCTGGTGTAAAGTAGACAACCATGTTTTCCTCTTGGATTTTGCCTGTGCGTCACACCATCCTGTTTCTTTTCATCCTGAACAACTCCCCAGTCTTTGCAGATGTCAAGCATACCCATATCACGATGCAGCTACCACAATGCTTGAAGATGAGGCAATTACTCAATGATGTGTTGTGTTTGTCCCAAATATAAGGTTTTGCGTTTAGGCCAAAAAGTACCTTTGCCATGTTTTTTTGCAGTATTACTTTAGTGCCTTCTTGAATACATATTTTCTCAATATTAGTATTGTTGTATCATTATTGTAGTCACTACAGTGTCGTTGAATCATCCTCAGTTCTCCCATCACAGCCAATGGTCGTTTTAAAAATCAGTAATGGCCTCATTGTGACATCCCCTAGCAGTTTCCTTGCTGTCCTAAGGCTTAGTTCAGAAGGAGGGCTGCATCTTTGATGTGTGTGGTTTAATACATCATCCACAGCATAATTATTAACTTGACTATGCTAAAAAGATACCGTATATTTAATGTCTGATTTGTTATTGTTACCATCTACTAGTCACTGCCCTTCTTTATGAGGCTTTCAAAAAAGCTCCCTGGTCTTTGTCGTCGAAGCTGTGCTTACAAATGAATGAGGAAGGGGTAATCATTCAAAAATCATGTCAACCCCTATTATTTCAGAGTGAGTCCATATTACTTGTGATTTGTTAAGCCAACGTTTAGTTCTGAACTAATTTAGGCTTGCCTAAACAAAGGGGGTGAATACTTATGCAATGACTATATATTTTAGTTATTGAATTTATCACATTTGTAGGTTTTTTTCACTTTGATATTATGGAGCATTTTGTGTAGATCAATGATAAAAGTATAGTTAAATCCCACTTTGTAATGCAACAGTGTAAATGTGTATATTATGCCTATACAGTATATATTGTTTGACTTGGCTGACAAGTTACAAATGATGTATGTGTATGGAGGGTGGGTTCCATTTTTGCATGTGTATTGATAATGCCTGCCTTTATTTGAATGTACATGGCACCCAAGACATTTTTGAATATGGGTTTAACTCACCCACACACATAGATAAAGAACCAGAGGATACTAAAACGTGCCCAGACACAAGGGCAAGTTCTGACAAATACAAACACAAAACAGTATTTTGCCCAGTCATATGATAGGTGGAGAAAGAAACTACTGTAGGAGAGAATGAAGCAATATTTACCAGAATCCTGTTTTTCAGGTTTTTGGATAGGACAATGGCTACTATTCCAGCTATGATTCCCTGAAGACACAGAAGTCAAGTCACATGTTAGCTAATACACTGTTCCTATTGGCCCACAGGCTAGAATGGTACAACCAACAATTCACTAACTAAAATGGCTCCAGTCTACCAAAGGACCACAAACGGAGATACTACTACTATCAGGTCACATGATAAAGTTACCAGAATGTCACCAAAAGGTCACAACCTTTACAAAATTATGTTTGGGCTCTTTGTTACTACCGGCTGATACTGTATTCCAAACAAGAATCATAACTTGATTAAAGAAAACCAAAACACAATATACTGCTCAAATGAGCAATACACAATGTAAGGACAACACAGGGAATAGTTTGGCTGCTGATGATCAGTGCTTTTATTATCTGTGCCAGCCTCCAGTCACTCACCACGAGCCCTGCCACCAGGGCGATGATGATGTAGATGGCGTACCCCATGACCCTGGCTTGAACATGCACGTTGATGTGCCTGAGCACAACGCCGTGTACCAGCGCTCCCAGCAAGAAGTTGACGTGTCCCACCAGCACCAGTCCTAGGCCCATTTTCATAAGGGTCTTGTTGTCCTTCAGGTCTGCACAGCACACACCTGGAGCAGAGGATAGAAACATTACTTCAATATTTCTCATCACTGTAGATAATCTGTGGGTAAACAGTAAACACTGACTTCAATGTACACTACAGTTCCCAAAGTATGTGGACACCTGCTTGTCGAACATCTCATTGCAAAACCATGTGCATCAATATAGAGTTGTTCCCCCTTTGCTGCTATAACAGCCTCCACTCTTCTGGGAAGGCTTTCCACTAGATGTCGGAACATTGCTGCGGGGACTTGCTTCCATTCAGCCACAAGAGCATTAGTGAGGTCGGTACTGATGTTAGGGGATTAGGCCTGGCTCGCAGTCAGCGTTCCAATTCATTGCAAAGGTGTTTGATGGAGTTGAGGTCAGGGCTCTGTGCATGCCAGTCAAGTTCTTTCACACCGATCTCAACAAGCCATTTCTGTATGGACCTTGCTTTGTGCATGGGGGTATTGTCATGCGCTAACAGGAAAGGGCCTTCCCCAAACTGTTGCCACAAAGTTGGAAGCACAGAATCGTCTAGAATGTCATTGTATAATGTAGTGTTAAGATTTCCCTTCACTGGAACTAAGGGGCCTAGCCCAAACCATTATTCCTCCACCAAACTTTATAGTTGGAACCACACAGTCGGGCAGGTAGCATTCTCTTGGCATCCGCCAAACCCAGATTCGTCCGTCAGACTGCCAGATGGTGAAGCATGATTCATCACGCCAAAGAGCGCATTTCCACTGCTCCAGAGTCCAATAGAGGTGAGCTTTACACCACTCCATCCGACGCTTGCCGTTGCGCATGGTGATCTTAGGCTTGTGTGCAGCTTCACTGTCATGGAAACCCATTTCATGAAGCTCCCAGCGAACAGTTCTTGCGCTGACGTTGCTTCCAGAGGCAGTTTGGAACTCGGTAGTGAGTGTTGCAACCAAGGACAGATCATTTTTACGCGGTTTAGCACTTGGCAGTCCCGTTCCGTGAGCTTGTGTGGCATACCACTTTGTGGCTGAGCCGTTGTTGCTCCTAGATGTTTCCACTTCACAATAACAGCACTTACAGTTGACCGGGGCAGCTCTAGCTCTAATTATACGAACTGACTTGTTGGAAAGATGGCATCCTATGACGGTGCCATGTTGAAAGTCAAAGCTTTTCAGTAAGGCCATTCTACTGCCAATGTTTGTCTATGGAGATAGCATGGCTGTGTGCTCAATTTTATACATATGTCAACAGGTGTGGCTGAAATAACCAAATCCACAAATTTGAAGAGGTGTCCACATACTTTTGAATACACTGCCGTTCAAAAGTTTAAGGTCACTTAGAAATGTCCTTGTTTTTGAAAGAAAAGCAAATTTGTCTATTAAAATAACATAAAATTGATCAGAAATACAGTGTAGACCTTGTTAATGTTGTAAATCACTAATGTAGCTGCAAACGGCTGATTTTTAATGGAATATCTACATAGGTGTACAGAGGCCCATTATCAGCAACCATCACTCCTGTGTTCCAATGGCACGTTGTGTTAGCTAATCCAAGTTTATCATTGTAAAAGGCTAATTGTCCATTAGAAAAACCTTTTGCATTCATGTTAGCACTGCTGAAAACTGTTGTTCTAATTAAATAACCAATAAAACTGTTCTTCTTTAGACTAGTTGAGTATCTGGAGCATCAGCACTAGTGGTTTCAATTACAGGCTCAAAATGGCCAGAAACAAAGTACTTGATTCTGAAACTCGTCAGTCTATTCTTGTTCTGAGAAGTGAAGGCTATTCCATGCGAGAAATTACCAAGAAACTGAAGATCTCGTACAACGCTGTGTACTAACTACTCCCTTCACAGAACAGCACAAACTGTCTCGAACCAGAATAGAAAGAGTGGGAGGCCCCGGTGCACAACTGAGCAAGAGGAAAAGTACATTAGTGTCTAGTTTGAGAAACAGATGCCTCACAAGTCCTCAACTGTCAGCTGCATTAAATAGTACCAGCAAAACACCAGTCTCAAAGTCAACAGTGAAGAGATGACTCCGGGATGCTGGCCATCTAGGCAGAGTTGCAAAGAAAAAGCCATATCTCAGACTGGCCAATAAAAAGAAAAGATTAAGATGGGCAAAAGAACAGACACTGGACAGAGGAACTCTGCCTAGAATGCCAGCATCCCGGAGTCGTCTTTCTCAAACTAGACACTAATGTACTTGTCCTCTTGCTCAGTTGTGCACCGGGGCCTCCCACTCCTATTTCTAGTCTGGTTACAGACAGTTTGAAAACAAGGCGATGTATAGTGTAATTACAACTGAATCAACATATCTAACCCAGGGCAACACCAGAAATGGTAACTGTTGTGAGTATAAAGACCAATTTTCATTCTCTGCAAGTTAATTATGCATTTGTTGAGAAGAAAATACAGTATGCTAAACAATGCACAAAGTATAAGACTATTAGGCTACCAGCCCCTGTCTATGAAAATAAAAGAGGGGCCTAGATAATTCACTTTATGCCACCTTCTCTAAAGCAAATTGAACCAGGTAGTTTTAAAGTTTAGCCTCCTCTCACCCAGCTAAACCGAAATACAATTGGTCAATTCAGGCCTGCTCCTTAGTGATGATATTGCGATCCGCTACTATTCCTCATCTACTAATCCATCAGTTGTTTACGAATAGGCATACACAACCAATATTATTATTTTACGCCCGCCTAATGAGCAATCATTGTCCAAACTGGAAAAATGACGTTATTGACCCACGTTCTGTTATTCATACTGTTTAATGTTACTATATTAAATCAGATAGCCAGATAGTTAGACTACATATGTAGACATATGCATTATACTGGAAACGACATTGCTAGAAACACGACGACATCCCATGGTAGTTCCTTTTATGACAGACCCTCTACAAAAAAAAAAAAAAGACTTCGGCATTCCGACCCCACCCAGAAAAGAATGCTCAGATTGGTAACTCACACTTCTGAAGTAGCCTACGTATCTTCACTTCCATTTAAACTACATATCCGGACAATGAATACAAGTAAACTCACCTAAATTCCCCATGTTGAATTCCGTTTGCACTCAAGTCATTTTAAAGGTATTTCTGTATCGCCAGTTGGCTCTTGAAACAGCGAACGCCGCTTCTGCTTTGTTCGTTCTCTTCTCTTTCCGCACACCTGCATGGAATCCAACCCGTGCTTCAGTTTGAGGACGCTACGCTCCGCCTCGAGTTGGCTATTACCTGTGAAATAATAGTTCTCTGTCAAAACTGATCAGAAAGGAATTTATACTGTATTTCCAATGACGTAGCCTACCTACACATATATAGGTAAACAAGTAATGTAAGGCTGCGTTTATACAGGCAGTCAATTTATTTTAACTTATCTATTATTATTATTATTTTTGTTATTTTTTATTAACTTCTTAAAGCGTTATTGGTTAAGAGCTTGTCAGTACGCATTTCACTGTACGGTGTACGAAATACACTATACGAAATACAATTCGATTTGATATTTTTTCACTAATTGGTCTTTTGACCAACCAGATCATCTCTTTTAATTTATTTAACCTTCATTTAACTTGGCAAATCAGTTAACAAGTCAGTTAACATAAGGACGCATTCTTATTTACAAAGACGGCCTACCAAAAGGCAAAAGGCTGGGATTAAAAAGAAAATAAAAAAACAAGTATTTATCCGTTATTTTACAAGGTAAATTGACTGAGAACACGTTCTCATTTGCAGCAACAACCTGGGGAATATTTTTTAATTTTTTTTATTTCACCTTTATTTAACCAGGTAGGCTAGTTGAGAACAAGTTCTCATTTGCAACTGCGACCTGGCCAAGACATAGCAGTGTGAACAGACAACAACGCAGAGTTACACATGGAGTAAACAATAAACAAGTCAATAACATATTAGAAAAAAAATAATCTATATACATTGTGTGCAAAAGGCATGAGGAGGTAGGCAATAAATAGGCCATAGGAGTGAATAATTACAATTTAGCAGATTAACACTGGAGTGATAAATGATCAGATGATGATGTGCAGGTAGAGATACTGGTGTGCAAAAGAGCAGAAAAGTAAATAAAATAAAAACAGTATGGGGATGAGGTAGGTAAATTGGGTGGGCTATATACCGATAGACTATGTACAGCTGCAGCGATCGGTTAGCTGCTCTGATAGCAGATGTTTAACGTTGGTGAGGGAGATAAAAGTCTCCAACTTCAGGGATTTTTGCAATTCGTTCCAGTCGCAGGCAGCAGAGAACTGGAAGGAAAGGCGGCCAAATTAGGTTTTGGCTTTAGGGATGATCAGTGAGATACACCTGCTGGAGCGCGTGCTACGGGTGGGTATTGCCATCATGACCAGTCAACTGAGATAAGGCGGAGCTTTACCTAGCATAGACTTGTAGATGACCTGGAGCCAGTGGGTCTGGCGATGAACATGTAGCGAGGGCCAAAACGGATGGCACTGTGATAAACTGCATCCAGTTTGCTGAGTAGAGTATTGGAAGCTATTTTGTAGATGACTTCGCCGAAGTCTAGGATCGTTAGGATAGTCAGTTTTACTAGGATAAGTTTTGCAGCGTGAGTGAAGGAGGCTTTGTTCCGAAATAGAAAGCCGTCTCTAGATTTGATTTTGGATTGGAGATGTTTGATATGAGTCTGGAAGGAGAGTTTGCAGTCTAGCCAGACACCTAGGTTGCAGGGGAGAGGAGGGGGAGGAATGAGCCAATTGTAAACTGGGGATTATTAGGTGACCGTGATGGTTTGAGGGCCAGATTGGGAATTTAACCAGGACACTTGGGTTAACACCCCTACTCTTATGATAAGTGCCATGGGATCTTTAATGACCTCAGAGAGTCAGCACCCGTTTAACGTCCCATCCAAAAGACGGCACCCTACACAGGGCAGTGTCCCCAATCACTGCCCTGGGGCATTGGGATCCTACTGGCCCTCCAACACCACTTCCAGCAGCATCTGGTCTCCCATCAGGAACTGACCAGGACCAACCCTGCTTAGCTTCAGAAGCAAGCCAGCAGTGGTATGCAGGGTGGTATGCAGCTGGAATGCTGCCATTTACAGTATATACAAATATAGGACAAAACATACATCACGAGAAGAGAGACAACACTACATAAAGAGAGACTTAAGACAACACAGCATGGTAGCAACACAACATGACATCAACGTGGTAGCAACACATCATGGTAGCAGCACAAAACAGGGTACACACATTATTGGGCACAGACAACAGCACAAAGGGCAAGAAATTAGAGACAACAATACATCACGCAAAGCAGCCACAACTGTCAGTAAGAGTGTCCATGATTGAGTCTTTGAATGAAGAGATTGAGAAAAAACTGTCTAGTTTTTTTTTGCTGAAAAAGAGCTGATGTGAAAATATCTAATGTGATTGGTCAAAATACCAATTTTGTGGAAGAAAGAATTGGGCTGCCTGTGTAATAATAGCCTAATAACACACCAAACAATAAGGCTAGCTATTAAAAAATAAAAGATTGGTCAGAAGTCAGTGATATAGGGAAACTGGTTGACAATGACATTGGTAGAAGTTTATGCATTTTTACAGTTTTTCACAGATGGATCCAAGGACCCAGATTGTGGGCGCACAGGAGCAGGCTTTTACATTCCTGAATTTTATGTGCAGATATGTAGAAGACTAACAGATTAACTGTCTGTACTCTGTTGAAATGTTGGCAATAGTGGCTGCCCTCCAGTAGGTGGAGGATGTTCAACCTGTCAGAATTGTATTATGCTCAGATTCTCTTTCTGTATTGAGTAGTTTATCCTCTGGAAAATCTAATAGGAGTGATCTACTATTGCAAGCATTAACGCTATTAAGGAGAATCGAGAGACTGGGTGTGGAAGGGAGTGAAATTGTAGACCAGATAGGCAAAGGGGCTTTAAAACTAGATATAATTGATATTCATGCTCCACTGGATGGAGCTGAGGCCAAATGTAAGATCAGAGCAATTTTGATAGATGTGTGGCAGAAGAGATGGGACTGAGACCAAGGGCCGGTATTTATATGCCCTCCAGAGAAATGTTGGTGGACCAAGATTCAAAGGTCAGAATAGGAAGGAAGAGGTGTTGTTTGCTCGGTTGCGCCTAGGACATTGAACTCGTCATTACATCTGGTTGGCAAGCATGTAAATGGTATGTGTCTGGATTGCAGGGTCGATGAAACGGTGGAGCATGTGTTATATTGGTGTAAGTATGTTGCAGAGAGGGAAATATAGAAGTGTAGGGTTATTGATGTTGGGAGGGGATGGGGTAGGGTTTTTTAGAAGTTAGTAGGGCTCTTTATTTTGTATTATCTCCCTCAAAGCCCTCCTGAAGGATTAGCATATGTTTGTATAATGCATACATCTATATTTTAGGTAACTAATGAGTGGATACAATATATATAGGGGTGACAGGAAGCCTAGTGGGGTCGGCAGGTAGCCTAGTGGTTAGAGCGTTGGGCCAGTAACTGAAAGGTTGCTAGAACGAATCCTTGAGCTGACAAGGTAAAAATCTGTCGTTTTGCCCCTTTACAAGGCAGTTAACCCACTGTTCCTAGGCCGTCATTGTAAATAAGAATCTTAACTGACAAGACTGCTTCAAAACCTCAAAAGGACAGACAGTATCTTCTCAGTTTCACCATGCTCACCACCGGGTCTGCGTTGCACCAAACGGCGGGCGTCACAGATACAGGGAATCTTCAATTTCAGTTACTCCACCTCAACACTTAACGCAACCCCAATAATCACTCCTTTCAAAGGCACCATGCTCCGGAGAGCAAAGCTAGTCACAGGTCTTGTTCTGAGGTGCGTGATGCGATGTGCCCGCTTCCTCTGGGCAGAAGAAACACAGAAAATCCTCACAAGTCCACTTCGAGCTACCTTCACTCATTTAACAGTACTCAAATTATTTTCTACCCAGCCTGATACTACATATGGGTCAGACAAAAGGCAGGGATCCACTTTCTCCAAGAACTTCACTTCCACTGAGCCAGAATCATCCTTTGCATGACCATAGGGGGCGAGGTTTGGACTCGGAGGTCTTCACCGCACCTGCCACCGCAGGTAATTCATTCTCATCAGGTTACATTTCTGAGCCATCAGAGACAGCAGAGTACAGTTTGTACTTGGTGCTATTCTTCCTCAACACGCATCTTCCCTCTGCACTTCACCTTCTTCTTCACTGCTCATAACCACGTCTATCCGTTCACCAAGTCCATGCACCTTCATCAGCTGTATTGTCTGGTAGAACTGATGGCCTTTCTCCAATATCCAGCTTCTGTTCCTTAGCACACTTTACTAGTCTGACTATCTCTACCCTCTCCATGCTCGCAAAACGTGGGCTACTCTGCATCTGAGAGCAGCGTCCTCCTCAGCTCAATCTTCAGATTCCTGGACCTTGGTGCATTTCCAATGGTGTCGGTCGGTCCACTATCGCACCCCTCTCTCATACTCCCAAAAAGACTTTCGCTTGAAAAATGAGAACAAAGCGGAAATATTACTGTTGTATGTCTCTCTTGACCCACAGTAGCAACAACATAGAAACACTTACTAAATCAAGTAATCTGTCATTAATTTATACATTTTTCAAGAGGTCATAGTTGCACAAACTTACATCAAGCTAAGATGTTTGGTGCAGTATTTCTCAAGTAAAAACATCTACATGAAAACTAGTCTTCTCTTGTTGAATGACAACAAACACTTCGGGCCGGTTTCACAGATAGGGTTTAGATTAAGTCAGGAGTAGGCCTTAATGTGTACTAGTTAAACTAGGGCATTTAAGTAGTTTTCATGAACGTGGCTTAAATTTGGCTTAGTTAGTCTGAGACTATGGACTCCTGGAGTAAGGTAAGTAAGCCTAAATGAGAACACCGGGTTAATTCTGTGTAACCGATGTGAAATGGCTAGCTAGTTAGTGGGGTGCGAGCTAATAGCGTTTCAATCGGTGACGTCACTCACTCTGAGACCATGAAGTAGTTGTTCACCTTGCTCTGCAAGGGCCGTGGCTTTTGTGTAGCAATGGGTAACGATGCTTCGAGGGTGGCTGTTGTCGATGTGTGTAGAGGGTTCCTGGTTCAAGCCCAGGTAGGGGCGAGGAGAGGGACGGAAGCTATACTGTTACACCTGATTAGGTTATGTATGAGCACATGCTGTTCATGCTGTTATGTATGAGCACATGCAAACATTTGTTTGCAGACCACCATGATATCATAGAAGTTTCCATGACCTATGTAGGCCGAATATTCTCATTAATACATTGGTGACGGTTTACATGCCCTCACACCGATCTGTGTAATGTATCAGATCGCCTATAGCCTGAGAAAGCCAGCCTGTAGCCTATAGAGTTCTATAATTGACATATTATAATAATTCTCATGTCCCAATGTATACAGTCCGTGCCATGGTGAAACTTGCACTCCTGTAGGCTAGATCTGAAATAATTGGATGGTGAAACTTGCTAGCCAACCAGAAAAGCAAAGCGATGCACTTCAGGCATTCTAAGTCTTTGTCCTGCAAATAAACATTTTTCACAGTTGAAAAACATTGCAAGCAGCAAGCCTAGGCATTTAGAATTAAATGTGGAGTGAGCATTATGGTTACATAAATCACAGTCCAAAGACACTGATGCAATAGTCTAGTATCCCATTGTAGCTACATGGCACTGAGACCACCATCTGCAGGGTACAAACAGCCCTAACCAGCACCTCCCCACAATTCCCAACCAATGCATCACCGGTACGCATCCTCTATTCATTTTAAAATGTGTTGACAGTTGGAGAAATTGCTTGATCTGCTCTGAAAATTTGAAAAGTATGAAAGCCAACAGTCCAATATTCTAGAACACTGCTGTGCATATACGTACAGTGCCTCGACTTTCTCCACATTTTGTTACATTACAGCCTTATTCTAAAATGTACTCATTTTTTCCCCTCATCAATCTACACACAATACGCCATAATGACAAAGCAAAAACAGGTTGACATTTTTGCTAATTTATTAAAAATGAAACTGAAATAACACATTTACATAATTATTTAGACCCTTTAATCAGTACTTTGTTGAAGCACCTTTGGCAGTGATTACAGCCTCGAGTCTTCTTGGGTATGACGCTTCAAGCTTGGCATACCTGTATTTGGTGAGTTTCTCCCATTCTCTCAAACTCTATCAGGTTCGATGGGGAGCATAGCTGCACAGCTATTTTCAGGTCTCTTCAGAGATGCCACTCCTGCATTGTCATGGCTGAGTGCTTGGGGTCATTGTCCTGTTGGAAGGTGAACCTTCGCCCCAGACTGAGATCCTGAGGGCTCTGGAGCAGGTTTTCATCAAGGATCTCTCTGTACTTTGCTCCGTTCATCTTTCCCTCAATCCTGACTAGTCTCCTAGTCCCTGCCGCTGAAAAACATCCACACAGCCAGGGTTGGGGTGTAACGGATTACATGTATTACGTTACATGTAAGGGATTGCAAATAATGGTAACTGTAATCCATTATATTACCAGCAAAAATATTGTAATCAGATTAGACATTTTTGAAAAACTAGATTACTTCAAGGATTACTTTGAAATTCAGAAAAGATGTTAGATTTTTTTTTACACTTCTCTGTTCTCAATGACATTCAAATCATAATTGAAAACAGGCAAAAGTTTAAGTTCGTTCCACCTGATCGAGTCTGACCACAAGTCAGAGAGCACTATGATGACACACCAAATGTGTTTGATGGATTGCGGGAAAAGCGTAGGAGTGGGCTTTTGTAGGCTACAGTCCAAACTATGTCTTCCAATGATGCGACTGCTGTCGGCAACCTAAGATGATCCAACTTGAATAAACACTCGGAGGTAAGGATGACAGCAGAGGTGTTGTCTATGGCGATACAAATATAACTTATTGATATCTACATAGCGCATTGATGTGAATCAGCATTATGCTGCCACCATAATGCTTCACCGTAGGGATGGTGCCAGGTTTCCTCCAGACGTGACACTTGGCATTTAGGCCAGAGTTCAATCTTAGTTTCATCAGACCAGAGGATCTTGTTTATAATTGTCAGAGTCCTTTAGGTGCCTTTTGGCAAACTCCAAGTGGGCTCTCATGTGCCTTTCTCATGGTCTGGCCACTCTACCATATAGGCCTGATTGGTGTTGTGCTGCAGAGATGGTTGTCCTTCTGGAAGGTTCTCCCATCTCCACAGAGGAACTCTGGAGCTCTGTCCGAGTGATCATTGGGCTCTTGGTCACCTCCCTGACCAAGGCCCTTCTGGGTAGCCAGCTCTAGGAAGAGTCTTGGTGGTTCTAAACATCTTCCATTTAAAAATTATGGAGGTCACTATGTTCTTGGGGACCTGCAATGCTACAGACATTTTGGAGTACCCTTCCCCAGATCTGTGCCTCGACACACTCGTGTCTCAGAGCTCTACGGACAATTCCTTTGACCTCATGGCTTGGTTTTTGTTCTGACATGCGCTGTCAACTGTGGGACCTTATATAGACATGCGTGCGCCCTTCCAAATAACATCCAATCAATTGAATTGACCACAGGTGGACTCCAATCAAGTTGTGTAAACATCTTCAAGGATAATCAATGGAAACCGGATGCACCTGAGCTCAATTTCGAGTCCTATAGCGAAGGGTCTGAATACCTATGTAAATAAGGTATTTCTGTTTTTTTGACATTTCCAAACACTTCTAAAAACCTGTTTTTCCTTTGTCATTATTGGGTATTGTGTGTAGATTGAGGATTTGTATTTATTTAATCCATTTTAGAATAAGGATGTAATTTAACAAAATGTGGAAAAAGTCAAGGTGTCTGAATCCTTTCTGAATGCACTAAGTATATTTTAAACCAAATACTTTTAGACTTTAACTCAAGTAGAATTTAGAAAATTGAGTACTTTTTCCACCACTAATGGGGTGAGACGCCCTCTGTGTGATAATACAGTTAATACAGTTAACAGTTCTTTTGGTTGCAACTAGTCCTGATCAACTACAATTTTCCGGGTTTTCATCAGTTTGAAGTCATTCCATCAAAACAATGAGGTAAATATATATATAATATTTATTTTTTTGTCGTTTAGAAAAAGTTGTAGATATAATCACACTTGACCAAATAAATCGTCCTCAACTAATCAAATGCTCCTTACATAAAAATTACATTATTATTTTTTTTAATTGTCAACTGCAGCCATTTTCCATCCTAGTTCATTACCATAAGCATGACCATCATCCACCTAAAAATAAAATGTTAAAAATATCCTAACTTTTTTTCAGCAATTAGTCATTGATCTTAGGTGGGTAGTTTTACCCCATGTTACCCTACACATGTCGTACTGATTTTTTGGGGGGTTTAATAAACCTGGTCAATGGCAAAAAGCTGTGGTCACTCCCAGATGTCGCTGTAGGGATTTGTGTTGAGTAGTTGTGACGGAACACCCGCCGCGCTCCCTCTTACAACGCATGCTCAGTTTTTTTTCCTATCACAAGTTTGACCCTGTCTATTTATTCTGCGCACTGCACTGTCTATATAGTGCCCATGCTTTTCCCACGCAGTCTCTTTCCCCAGCCACAAAACAACCGTGAGTGTAACTCACCGTTCTTTAACAACTTAAAAAAAAAACACAAAAAAAAAAAAAAATTCATAAGATCTCAAAAATAAGTAGCTGTCGTAATCTAAAAAATATTTTAAATCGCAAAACATTATTTGGGGGTTAATAATAGGCCTCGGGTTTAAACCGACGTTTTGGACAAACCGAATTTTCAGGAGAATACGCCGAAATTCAATGATGTTTTAGCTGTCTCTTTTTTATTTTCTCCTCAGCGAGTCGTGGAATACTTTTAGGTCAAGTCACATTTTGGTGGAAAGAGCGTCTTAGGCTCATTACGCACAGATTCTGCCCCGGCGAACAATTATCGTGGCTAACGCGAGGGAATAATTCATACATTTTATGCACTTCAAGAAATGAACACAGCGAATGAGGGGAGTTATCCAATGGCTTCTCTATATGTTGGCGACCTGCACCCTGATATCACTGAAGCTATGCTGTATGAGAAATTCAGCCCAGCTGGACCAGTGCTGTCTATTCGAGTATGTCGTGATATGATCACCCGACGCTCTCTGGGTTATGCCTATGTGAATTTCTCGCAACCCACGGACGGTAAGAAAAAAAGCATGCCTCAAAATCGGTGTTTGTTTGCATTACGGTGAAGAGTTGATTTGATCTTTGATTTGAGCATGTCCGTGTTATTCTGTGCATCTGTCTAAGAGGATACAATATAAAGCACATCTTGCTTTTAATGAGTATCAATTGTTATGATTTCCCGTTAGAAAGTACACAATATATACCAAAGTTTAGACACCCCATCAAATTAGTGGATTCGGCTATTTGAGCCATACCCGTTGTAGAAAGGTGTATAAAATCGAACACACTGCCATGCAATGTCCATAGACAAACATTGGCAGTAGAGACGAGCCTTACTGAAGAGCTCAGTGACTTTCAACATGACACCGTCATAGGATGCCACCTTTTCAACAAGTTAGTGAATTTCTGCCCTGCTAGAGCTGCCCCAGTGAACTTAAGTGCTGTTATTGTGAAGTGGATAGTCTAGGAACATCAACGTCTCATACGCTAAGTGGTAGGTCACACAAGCTCACAACAGGTCCCCGGTTGTAACACTCACTACAGAGTTCCAAACTGCCTCTGGAAGCAACGTCAGCAAAATAATTGTTTGTCGGGAGCTTCATGAAATGGGTTTCCTTTGCCGAGCAACAGCACACAAGCCTAAGATCCCCATGTGCAATGCCAAGTGTCGTTCAAGGAGAACTCTACCTGCCCTAATGCATAGTGCAAACTGTAAAGTTTGGTGGAGGAGGAATAATGGCCTGGGGCTGTTTTCATGGTTCAGGCTAGGCCCCTTAGTTCCGGTGAGGGGAACTCTTAAAGCTTCCAACTTTGTGGCAACAGTTTGGCGAAGGCCCTTTCCTGTTTAAGCATGACAATGCTCCCGTGCACAAAATGAGGTCCATACAGAAATGGTATGTTGAGATCGGCGTGGAAGAACTTAACTGGCCTACACAGAGCCTTGACCTCAACCCCATCGAACAGCTTTGGGGTGAATTGGAACGCACACTGCGAGCCAGGTCTAATCCCCTAACATCAGTACCCGACCTCACTAATGCTCTTGTGGCTGAATGGAAGCAAGTCCCCGCAGCAATGTTCCAGCATCTTGTAGATATCCTTCCCAGAAGAGTGGAGGCTGTTATAGCAGCAAAGCGGGGACCAACTCTGTATTGATGCCCATGATTTTAGAATAAGATTTTCAATGAGCAGGTGTCCACATACTTCTGAACATATCTACATAATTTACACCTATTTTTGATCATATCTCCATCATTCACACCTACGTTACCTATATAGAGCTCTTTTGTTACCTCCTGACTCCACTACCTAGTGCAAACATACCAATACAAAGGCAATCTAAGAGGTGTAGGCTAAGCCCCAACTCTGCAATTAACAAAATTAATGGGAGAGGATAAATGTTTTCCTTCACTTTGGACTCAAGTAAACTTGCTCAGAACCATGCATGGCACAGTCAGTCTACTAAAGCATACTGTACAGACTCAACGACTTTTTGCCTTGCATGGACCAACTCCGTTGAGTGGAAAAGTACACATTTGGAATAGTATCTCTTGACCCATATAGCAATGACGGCCCACTTCTTCCATCTGACAGTGTTGGAGGATTGACCAGAATCTGCTCCAAGACTCCTGCTTTGTACATGATGTAGCCAGGCTTCTGTCTGTGTTCTGCATTTACCTTTGAATAAGTGGCGCTACAGTTTTGCTCCAGAGTACTGCTCCACACTGCCTAACCCAGGGTTTCACAAACTCTGTCCTCAGGATCCCACGTTTTGGCTTTTGCCCTAGCACTACACAGCTGATTCAAATCAACTAATCATCAAGTTTTGATCATTTGAATCAGCTTTGTAGTGTTGGGGCAAAAACCAAAATGTGAACCCCTTGGGGTCTCGAGGACTGAGTTTGGGAAACGCTGGAACCCAAAGTGACCCATTTTTCAGCTCCTATTTAAAGGGCCACCAGGAAACTGTTCTGCAGTGAAATTAATTCCCATCGCCTCCCCTGCTGCCTTACACACACAGAGAGAGGAAGAAAAGGCACATCTGAACATTAACTTGTGCATTTCTCTGCTTTCTTTGGATCATGTTATGTCATGCATTTGTGTGTCATCTGATCTGAAAAGAATAAGTCTGAATAGATAGCAGGAATGTATTTGTAGAAGCAGGAACTTTTCTCTGGGATGTAACACCTATTTATGGTTGGATTTCTTGAGTAATTGTTGAAGGGTCGTGTACGTCACATCTCCATGTTCTTCTCTACATGTGGATCTGTAATGTTTTACTCATGTTTTAGGGGCTTACAATTTCTTTCCTAAATCCACTCCCAATTTACGCCATACAAGGGTACACACTTGTGGAATTTCCAGCATTTGCATTGGGAGTCAGTCCAAGCCCCAATCCTGTGGCTATTGTGAGAAGTCTGAAATACAACAGAATGTCATGCTTTGATATACCACTTGATTCAACAATCACTCTTCTCATTATCCAATGTAGAGTTATCATCTACAGTAGAATGCTGTATTTGTTGGTGAGTGTGACCTGGCAGGATTGAGCTATAATTTGTGTTCTATGAAGGTGTCTGTGTCTGCCGACTGTTTATACAGTTTGGGATGTTTTCATATTGCACCTGCCATCACTTGTCTGAGCCAGTGTAGAGAGAACCCCATGGCAATATTACCTGGAGGTTGTATTTTGATCACAAACACAATATAACGTCATGTCTAGGTCGTGAATATACAGGTTTAGACAACATCACAAACCTGTTACCAGCACCATTGCTAACTAGCATAGCTATTCCCATTGTTGCAAAGAGTTATGGGATATTAGAATCCCGTTGTTTTAAAGGCATGGTCAATTTGACGTCTGAAGTGGCCGTACAGCGTTTACTGCGATGCATACGCTAGGGCTTTCATACTTCTTGCACTGAGCAGAGCTATTGTGAAGTAAGTTGTCAAGGAAGTGAGTTTATGTTTATACAAGACCACCCGCCCCCACCTGAGATCAACAAATCATGTCAATACGGAGCTCTCTGTATTGTTTGAACATTTGAGAAGGGAAAGGCGATGCGGTACGGCGCATGATTTGGCCTCTGCATGCCTCCCGGGGCTTCGTTATGCCGTCACACTCTCCAGACGAAGTCTCCGACTACATTGTTGGGTCAAGCATGAGTTTGCTTTTAATCTTTGTCATCTTCAACCTAGCATCATGTCAGGAAGTAAAAGTCTAGTACAACTACTACCACATACACTGAACAAAAATATAAACTCCACATGTAAAGTGTTGGTCCCATGTTTCATGAGCTGAAATAACAGATCCCAAAAATGTTCCATACGCACAAAAAGCTTATTTCTTTAAGATTTTGTGCACAAGTTTGTTTGTCTGTTAAGTGAGAATTTCTCATTTGCTAAGATAATCCATCCACAGTAAAAGGCCACTCTACAATTTGCTGATTTGTCACACAACACATTGCCACAGACGTCTCGATGTAAAGGTAGCGTGCAATTGGCATGCTCACTGCAGGAATGTCCACCAGAGCTGTTGCCAGAGAATTTAATGTTAATTGCTCTACCATAAGCTGTCTTCAATGTCGTTTTGGAAAATTCGGCAGTACGTCCAACCGGCCTCACCACGCCAGCCCAGGACCTCCACATCTGGCTTCTTCACCTGCGGGATTGTCTGAGACCAGTCACTCGGGCATCTGATGAAACTGGGTTTGCACAACTGAAGAATTTCTGCAGAAACTGTTAGAAACCGTCTCAGGGAAGCTCATCTGCGTGTTCGTCATCCTTACCAGTGTCTTGACCTGACTGCTGTTTGGCGTTGTAACCGACTTCAGTGGGCAAATGCTCACCTTCGGTGGCCACTGGCACACTGGAGAAGTGTGTTCTTCATGGATTAATCCTGGTTTCAACTGTACTGGGCAGATGGCAGACAGCATGTGTGGGCGAGTGGTTTGCTAATGTCAACGTTGTGAACAGAGAACCCCACCTCCACCATGGGGCAATGGCATGGGCAGGCATAAGCTATGGACAACGAACACAATTGCATTTTATCGATGGCAATTTGAATGCACAGAGATACCATGACGAGATGCTGAGGCCTATTGTCGTACCATTCATTCACCTCCATCACCTATGTTTCAGCATGATAATGCACGGCCCCATGTCGCAAGGATCTGTACACAATTCCTGGGAGCTTAAAATGTCCCAGTTCTTCCATGGCCTGCATACTCACCAGACATGTCACCTATTGAGCATGTTTGGGACGCTCTGGATTGACGAGTAAGACAATCTTCCAGTTCTCGCCAATATCCAGGAACTTCACACAGCCATTGAAGAGGAGAGTGTGACATTCCACAGGCCACAATCAACAGCCTGATCAACTCTATGCGAAGGAGAGGCAAATGGTGGTCACACCAGATACTGACTGGTTTTTGGATCCACACCCCTACCTTTTTCATTTTTAAGGTATCTGTGACCAACAGTTGCATATCTGTATTCCCAGTCAAGTGAAATCCATAGATTTAGGGCCTAGTGAATTTATTTAAATGAATTCAGTTCAGGTATTTCCTTTTATATGAACTGTAACTCAGTAAAATCTTTGAAATGGTTGTGTTTTCATATTTTTGTTCAGTGCATTTGAGAAGAGTAGTCTTCCTTCATGTGTCTGAAGTCGCTTTGGCTGACCATCTCCACTTTCAGCATGTCACCGCTGCATTTAAGTCTCAAGACCTGGTCTTGATCATCTGAACATTCTTGTTGAATGTGTCTCCCATCAATGGCAGGCAGATAATGCTCAACTCACATTCCACACCAGCACATACTCTCAGTACCCCTCTCTAAATATCTCTGTCAGCCTAAATATTCCCTGCCTATAATATCTAAAACCCTATAAAGTCTCCATTTAAGGGTAATGTTTGACAGAATATATTAGGGTTGCTACCTGCCTCACCTAGAATAAAATATCCAGTTTTCAGTTTTGACAAAATACATTTCTAGTATATCGCATTGACCTGTGAAGTTCACTTCAAGGGTTTTGTGTGTGTTACATTCAGTTCACCTCTTGTTTGATGTGTTTATCTATTTCTACTATTCATCCATTCAGCAATCCCAGCTCCACATAGTGCTAATGTTTTTTCATCAAGGTTGGCCATGGGAACCTTCCAGAACTAGACGGACAACGAGAAACCATCACACACCATCTCTGAGCTGGTTTGTGTGAAGTACAATGGCACAGCTAACTGCTGATGCCAGCAGACGCAAGGGAGCTCCGTTTTGTTTAGCTCTAAAGCCCGGGTGTGTGTTGCTGTGGAGTGACGGAAACAAAGGGGAGGTCTCTGGTTGGCACGTGTGCCCAGATGAACATGAGCAGCAGGAAAACGCTAACTGGCACAACATAAATAACGATAGGCAGATCTAGAAATGTAAATCGAAGTGACAGCACACTGGCAGCAAATGTAGTTTGGACAAATTAAATGAATAGTGGCTGGTATTAATTAGAACCTCTAAAAGAGAACCTGTTAAAGAATGTCACGTTTTCAAGAGCCATTTGCCCCATTTGAATTATAACCGTACATGTACAGTATGTATCCCATTGTTTATATTCATTATGAGTGTGCATAAATGATGACTTAGGACCAGAAGTGCCTTGCAGGCCACATGTGTCTGTGAGCGCCGTGTGCCCTCCCCTAACAGCTGGTCAGTGTGGTGGCAGGCGGGGGTCAGACTCCATAGTCACATGGTCTAGTTAGTAGTTAGGACACTCCAATAGTAGTGTGGGTTCTTTAAAACAATGTGCCTTAAACTGGGGCCAGTACTTTTTTCTGACCACATGACCAGGAATAACTTCTAGTCTTGTCCACTAGGGCACAATTTGGTGGAGTGAATGATTGGGAGGCGTACATTTGGTGTAACATGCAGAGTGGTGTGGTGTCCATGATTCCAAGTGGGCACTAAATAGCATAAACAACATGGTGTAGTGGACCCAGTGGATGAGATGTTTTTAATGTTGTAAGTTAACACCCTGACTCTACCCTCTGACCTCTCCCCCTGCCCTCTAGCCGAGAGAGCCCTGGACACCATGAACTTTGATGTGGTGAAAGGGAAGCCAATCAGAATCATGTGGTCACAGCGAGATCCCTCACTCAGGAAGTCTGGGGTGGGCAACGTGTTCATCAAGAACCTGGACAAGACCATTGATAACAAGGCCCTCTATGACACCTTCTCTGCCTTTGGGAACATCCTTTCTTGCAAAGTAAGATGGAAGTGTTTCCGGCCAGACATCTGTATGACCATGTATTCACATTATGTGTATACATACTATGTAATATATTTTTTAAACGGCATCCATTTTTTTCTCAAACAGGTTGTATGTGATGAGAATGGATCCCAGGGATACGCGTTTGTGCACTTTGAAACGCAGGACGCAGCTGACCGCGCCATCGAGAAGATGAACGGCATGCTTCTGAACGATCGCAAGGTGTGAGTGTCTGATTAACTAGGAGAGGGTGGGGAATGTTGGTTTTAAGTTTTGGCTGACTTTTCTTGGTGAATTGAATTATGGGAAATTTCAGGCCCGGAGTGACCATAATTGTACACTTGCTAACTCGATCAAAAACGAGGGCTGAGGGGCTTAGGTTGCCAACTTCCCTTGCTTGGTTAATCATTTGGACCAATGACAAAGATGGCTGCAGGGATTCCCCCAAGGGCATAAGGCGAGGGTAAGTGGAGGAGGGTATGTCTTTAATGAGTTTGAAACGCAGCCCCTGTTCCTGGAAATCTACCCTCTTGTAGGTTTTCACTCCAATCCCAGTTGTAACTAACCTGATTCAGCTTATCAATCATCTAATAATTAGAATCAGGTGCACTAGATTAGGGTTGGAGTGAAAAATTACAGGACGGTAGACCTCCAGGAATAGGGTTGGAGACTCCTGGTTAAGATCAATCAAGGGCAGTTAGGATGTTGATAAGGATTGTAGTAGCTCATCTGTTTACCTATACTGTGACAAGGCAAAAGACAATTCAACTTGTTAAGGGGGAAGTTAAAAATGTCTGATAATGAAGGTGAATGAGAGAACTCAAAAAGGGTTCTTTGGCCATCCCCATAGGTATAGGAGATCCCTTTTTTCGGTTCCAGGTAGAACCCTTTCGGGTTCCATGTAGAACCCTCTGGAAAGGGTTACACATGGAACCCAAAGGGGTTCTACCTGGAACCAAAAAGGCCTGTACATAGATATAATGAGCCATATAACACCCCACACTCAGTCCCCATAAACCATGGCTTTCTTTGTGGTTTGTTGAACTACACAACTAACAGTGAATGTTTTTTTGCAGTGCTTACTGGAGTGCTTACTTTACCACCTCGCTTACTTTTTTGAAACCTACAAAACATGTCCACACTCTGGTCACCTCACACCCCGTGTCAGCTGAATGTCCGTCTGTACGTTTGTCCACCCTGCCTGCCTGGCGTGTGTATGTGTGTCTAACCACGCTTGTGTGTTTTAGTGATGGAGCGAGTGCAGGAATGCAATACTGGAGCACGGATTGGGAGAGGTCTGCATAGCAAGGTAAAGTCTGAGGTGAGGAAGATGCTCCAACAAGCTCGTTTGATCCTCAGCTTTCCTCTTTATGAACCTCTGTCCCTCCATCCTTCAGGTCTTGGACCAGGAAATGTCATTGTTTGTGTGCTGTGTTCTGGGTGTATAGCATGAATGCTCTGTTTTCCTGATTGTGGTGCCATAAACCGTGCAAGAAGGTTGATCAATGTTGTTCCTGAGAAGTCCTTGACTGACTCAATGTGGTTTTGTCTTATACGAAGTGCTTCCTTCTATTTAGTAGTCATGTCTGGGCATCCTCAATGTCAGTGCTGTGAACACCAGCTTGAAGCCAGAAAACATGTGTCTCAGATGAAAAACATGAGAGATGGATCACAGTCCCTTTCTCCCTCCTGCTCAGGACTGTTTTACAAGAGTTGTCGCTGCTCTCTCGCTGTGTTTAGGTTCGTTGGACGATTCAAGTCTCGGAAGGAGAGGGAGGCAGAACTGGGGGCCAAAGCAAAGGAGTTCACCAACGTCTATATCAAGAACTTTGGAGACGACATGAATGATGACAAGCTAAAGGAAATGTTTGATCAATACGGTAAGCTGCGACACAGATTCATACTGAGTTTTCTCATTAGTGGAGCCATTTAGTTTTTCACATTAGTCTTGAAATCCACCCAAGGAACCTAGACATGAACTTGCCTTTCTCCAAACTCATATACCGGAGTCCAAATTATTCCCTTTTCCTCCCTGCAGGTAAAACTCTCAGTGTGAGGGTTATGGCTGACCCCAGTGGCAAATCCAGAGGTTTTGGCTTTGTGAGTTACGAGAAACACGAGGACGCTAACAAGGTAGGTAGGTATATTATACCCACACGACAACAGTTGTCAATACAAGTCGGTGGGATTTCATGGTTGGTGGAAAAATACTGAAACAATCACTCATCACATTGTTAACTTATGGGTTTATTACATATACACTGCTTGTAAGAATGAATCTCTACTCAGGCATGTGAGGAGATGAACGGTCTAGAGTTCAACGGGAAGACAGTCTTCGTGGGGCGTGCTCAGAAGAAGATGGAACGGCAGGCAGAGCTAAAGAGAAAGTTTGAGATGTTGAAACAGGAGAGGATCAGCCGTTACCAGGTCAGTCACCTCCTCTGGCACCACTATGTCTAATAGAACACTGATAAGAAACAAATGCCATCATTCAACCTGACATATTGTTTCATAGTACCCACCCATTAGACAACAAGCCAGGCTGAGTATGTGTGTGGGTCACGACTGTATTTCTGGTTTCAGGGCGTTAACCTTTACATTAAAAACTTGGACGACACCATTGACGACGAGAAACTGCGAAAGGAGTTTACCCCATTCGGGTCCATCACCAGTGCCAAGGTGAGAGAGTTTAGCAGAGGTAAATGTGGTACAACAACAATGACCCCTTTTTTAGTTTTGTATTTGTAGTATGTTATCCAGAAAAACACAGCTGACTTCTCTCAATGCAGGTGATGCTGGAGGAGGGGCGGTCCAAGGGCTTTGGGTTCGTCTGCTTCTCCTCTCCTGAGGAGGCCACCAAGGCTGTGACTGAGATGAATGGGCGCATCGTGGGCTCCAAGCCACTCTACGTGGCCTTGGCTCAGCGCAAAGAAGATCGCAAAGCCCACCTCACTAACCAGTATGTGCAGCGCATCGCTGGCATGAGGGCCATGCCAGCCAACGCCATCATCAACCAGTTCCAGCCCGCCAGCGGATACTTCATGCCTGCAGTGCCACAGGTTAGTGTTGAAAGGAGAGCGGGTTCAAATGGGTTTGAAAGTTGTGTGCTTTACTGGAAATGCCCTTCACAACAGCCATGTCAGGGTTCTGCCAGTTGATATGATAGACTGCTGTGCAAATGCCAGTAAGAATCAGTATTTTTTTAGAGTAAGATTGAGAACTAATATTGTGCAACATTGTGTGTGTGCACGTCAGGCCCAGAACAGGACCACCTACTATGCACCCAATCAGCTGGCCCAGATGAGGCACAACCCCCGCTGGCAGCAGCAGGGTGGCAGAGGCCAAGGTGAGGGTTAGAGATGACATACACAATCTATCATGAGTTGTATATCCAGGCGATGTTTATTTATGTACTACATGTCCTGGTGACATACTGTATTATGGGGACTAACTTCTGTCTAATAATAACCCTGCCTCCACCTTCCTTCCTAGGTGGGTTCCAGGGAATGCCCAACTCCCTGCGCCAGCCTGGTCCACGTGCCAACCCGAGACACCTGACTCCCAATGCCAGCGCCCAGGGCCCCCGAAGCATGGGGCCTTCTGGAGCTCAGAGAATTGGTAAGTCTGGATTGCCTCAGTACTTCTGATTACAATTGACATTGTGGAAATAATACCTCATCAAACTACATATGCTTGGCTCATACATACTTTGTTTAATCCCTACCATTAGGAATTGCTGGCCAGGCCATGGGTCCTCATCCCTCCATGGGAGTCCCTGCCCCTCGGGCCATGACATCCTACAAGTACACCACAAGCGTACGCAACACTAACCCCCAGGTGGTGAACCCCATCGCCTCACAGCAGGTAAAACTCACTAACCTGGCCTCCCGGGTGGCGCAGTGGTTAAGGGCGCTGTACTGCAGCGCCAGCTGTGCCATCAGAGACCCTGGGTTCGCGCCCAGGCTCTGTCGTAACCGGCCGCGACTGGGAGGTCCGTTGGGCGACGCACAATTGGCCTAGCGTCATCCGGGTTAGGGAGAGCTTGGTCGGTAGGGATGTCCTTGTCTCATCGCACACCAGCGACTCCTGTGGCGGGCCGAGCGCAGTGCGTGCCATCCAAGGTTTCCAGGTGCACGGTGTTTCCTCCGACACATTGGTGCGGCTGGCTTCCGGGTTGGATGCGCGCTCTGTTAAGAAGCAGTGCGGCTAGGTTGGGTTGTGTATCCCGAGCCCGTGCGGGAGTTGTAGCGATGAGACAAGATACTACAACAATTGGACACTACGAAATTGGGGAGAAAAAGGGGTAAAATTCAAATAAAAAAAGAAAAAAAAAACTCACTAACCTGGCGATAGGTAGCTTAGCGGTTAGAGCGTAGGGCCAGTAACCAAAAGGATGCTGGTTCAAATACCCGAGCCGACAAGGTGAAAAGTCTCCTTGAGCAAGGCACTTAACCCCAATTTTCTCCAGAGGCGCCGTATTACCATGGCTGACCCTGTAAAACAACACATTTAACTGCACCTATCTGGTGTAGGTAACCATGAAACGCATATACAGTTGAAGTCGGAAGTTTACATGCACTTAGGTTGGAATCATTAAAACTAGTTTTTCAACCACTCCACAAATGTCTTAACAAACAATAGTTTTGGCAAGTCGGTTAGGACATCTACTTTGTGCATGACAAGTCATTTTTCCAACAATTGTTTAGACAGATTATTTAACTTATAATTCACTGTATCACAATTCCAGTGGGTCAGAAATGTACATGCACTAAATTGACTGTGCCTTTAAACAGCTTGGAAAAATCCAGGAAATGATGTCATGGCTTTAGATGCTTCTGATAGGCTAATTTATATCATTTGAGACAATTGAAGGTGTACCTGTGGCTGTATTTCAAGGCCTACCTTCAAACTCAGTGCTTCTTTGCTTGACATCATGGGAAACTCAAAAGAAATCAGCCAAGACCTCAGAAAAGAAATTGTAGACCTCCACAAGTCTGGTTCATCCTTGGGAGCAATTTCCAAACACCTGAAGGTAGCGCGCTCATCTGTACAAACAATGGTACACAAGTATAAACACACCATAGGACCACGCAGCCGTCATACCGCTCAGGAAGGAGACTCGTTCTGTCTCCTAGAGATTAACGTACTTTGATGCGAAAAGACTTCAGGAAACATTTTTTTACCTCCACAAGTCTGGTTCATCCTTGGGAGCAATTTCCAAGTGCCTGAAGGTACCACGTACCATCTGTAGAAACAATAGTACGCAAGTATATATACCATGGGACCACACAGCCGTCATACCGCTCAGGAAGGAGACTTGTTCTGTCTCCTAGAGATGAATGTACTTTGGTGCGAAAAGTGCAAATCAATCCCAGAACAACAGCAAAGGACCTTGTGAAGATGCTGGAGGAAACGGGTACAAAGTATCTATATCCACAGTAAAACGAGTCCTATATCGACATAACCTGAAAGGCCGATCAGCAAGGAAGAAGCCACTGCTCCAAAACCACCATAAAAGAGCCAGACTACTGTTTGCAACTGCACATGGGGACGAATATTGTACTTTTTGGAGAAATGTTCTCTGGTCTGATGAAACAAAAATAGAACTGTTTGGCCATAATGACCATTGTTATGTTTGGAGGAAAAAGGGGAAGGCTTGAAAGCCAAAGAACACCATCCCAACCGTGAAGCATGGGGGTGGCAGCATCATGTTGTGGGGGTGCTTTACTGCAGGAGGGACTGGTGCACTTCACAAAATAGATGGCGGAACTGAAAAAGCGTGTACGAGCAAGGAGGCCTACAAACCCGACTCCGTTACACCAGCTCTATCAGTTGGAATGGGCCAAAATTCACCCAATTTATTGTGGGAGGCTATCAGAAACGTTTGACCCAAGATAAACAAAGGCAATGCTACCAAATACTAATTGAGTGTATGTAAACTTCTGACTCACTGGGAATGTGATGAAAGCTGAAATCATTCTCTACTATTATTCTGACATTTCACATTCTTAAAATAAAGTGGTGATCCTAACTGACCCGAGATGGAATTTTTACTAAGATTAAATGTCAGGAATTGTGAAAAACTGAGTTGAAATGTATTTGGCTACGGTGTATGTAAACTTCCGACTTCAACTGTATACATACATACACACATACATGCATACATAATACAAGTCAAATGTTTGGACACACCTACTCATTCAAGGGTTTTCCTATATTTTTACTATTTTTTACATTGTAGAATAATAGTGAAGACAAACTATTAAATAACACATGTAATCATGTAGTAGCAGAAGTGTTCAACCAATCTAAATATATTTTATGTTTGAGATTCTTCAAAGTAGCCACCCTTTGCCTTAGATGACAGCTTTGCACACTCTTGGCATTCTGTCAACCAGCTTCATGGAATGCATTTCAATTAACAGGTGTGCCTTGTTAAGTTAATTTGGAATTTCTTTCCCTAATGCATTTGAGCCAATCGGTTGTGTTGTGACAAGGTAGGGGTGGTATAAAGAAAGCCCTATTTGGTTAAAATACCAAGTCCATACCAAGTCCAAGAACAGCTCAAATAAGCAAAGAGAAATGACAGTCCATCATTACTTTAAGACATGAAGGTCAGTCAATACGGAAAATGTCAAGAACTTTTAACGTTTCTTCAAGTGCAGTCGAAAAAACCAAGTGCTATGATGATAAACTGGCTCTCATGAGGACCGCCACAGGAAAGGAAGAACCAGAGTTACCTCTGCTGCATAGGATAAGTTCATTATCAGCGTTATCAGCCTCAGAAATTGTAGCCCAAACACATGCTTCACGGATTTCAAGTAACAGACACATCTCAATATCAACTGTTCAGAGGAGATCGCATGAATCAGGCCTTCATGGTCGAATTTCTGCAAAGAAACCACTACTGGACACCAATAAGAAGAAGAGTTGCTTGGGCCAAGAATCATGATAATTAGTTCCAACCTCCGTGTCTTTTGTGAGATGCAGAGTAGGTGAAAGGATGATCTCCGCATGTGTAGTTCTCACCGGGAAGCATGGAGGGGGAGGTGTGGGGGTGCTTTGCTGGTGACACTGTCTGTGCTTTATTTAGAATTCAAAGCACACTTAACCAGCATGGCGACCACAGCATTCTGCAGCGATATGCCATCCCTTCTGGTTTGCGCTTAGTGGGGGCTATCATTTGTTTTTCAAGAGGACAATAACCCAACAAACCCCCAGGCTGTGTAAGGGCTAATTGACCAAGAAGGGGCGTGCTGCATCAGATGACCTGGCCTCCACAATCTCCGACCTCAACCCAATTGAGATGGTTTGGGATGAGTTGGACCGCAGAGTGAAGGAAAAGCAGCCACCAAGTGCTCAGCATATATGGAAACTCCTTCAAGACCGTTGGAAAAGCATTCCAGGTGAAGCTAGTTTGGGAGAATGCCAAGAGTGTGCAAAGGGTGGCTACTTTGAAGAATCTCAAATATAAAATATATGTTTTTGTTTAACACTTTCTTGGGTACTACATGATTCCATATGTGTTATTTCATAGTTTTGATGTCTTCACTATTATTCTACATTGTAAAAATAAAGAAAAATCCTTGAATGAGTAGGTGTGTCCAAACTTTTGACTGGTACTGTATATTCATCACTGCCCTGTTTTTAAACTCTTTGTGGCCTGTCTTTCTATTCTCAGTCTCAACAAGCTGTAGATGTGCAGGGTCAGGAGCCTCTCACAGCCTCTGTGCTGGCTGCTGCACCATCTCAGGAGCAGAAGCAGATGCTTGGTGAGTGAGTGCTGGAACAGATTGGCGGTGTGTCATATTGTTCTTTGGAAGTTCTAGAGTCTAGACCCTTTGGATGGATTTTGAACATCAATGCAACAAGGTGCAATTATACAGTATCATTTTACCTGTGAGAACCATTCTTAACCTTCCATCTCGCTCTCTCTCAGGGGAGCGCCTGTTCCCCCTGATCCAGCCCATGCACCCCAGCTTGGCAGGGAAGATCACTGGAATGCTGCTTGAGATCGACAACTCTGAGCTGCTGCACATGCTGGAGTCCAACGAATCCTTGCGCTCCAAGGTACCAGCAACAGGATAATATCAGAATAAGATCATAAGAAGGGATCTAAGAGTCATAGTTTTGTCCAAATCTCTGACTGTCTCCTATTTCACTGTGTGTGTTTGTGCAGGTGGAGGAGGCTGTTGCCGTGCTCCAGGCCCACCAGGCAAAGAAAGATGCCACACAGAAAGTGGGAGTCATCACTACAACCGCTGCTGCCACTACCTCCTGATGTGTAAAGACCGCTTACTAAATGTTTAAAAATAAGAATAATATTTCTCATCCTATGCTTGTTTTGCTTTTTTTTTTTACACAGGCAACTGGGAAAAGACGGGTAGAGATTACTACATTGGTCGCAAATGCCTGGGTCTTCTACAAAATCCTATGCAAAAATGTAAAAAAAACAAGGTTATAAAGAATACCTTTTAACGTACTTGAGCATTAATAAACAAAATATTACAATACTTAATTTTTCTAGTTATGTAACAATTTAAACTTTACCAAAAGTAAAGGAATTCTTCTAACTAAGTCCCTTTATTTTGTGGCCAGGACATAACTTTTTTCTATAAGGAAAATGAGCTTTGCTCTTAGTTCTTTGTTTGAAAGTTTTGTTTAATGATTTGAAAAATTGGATTCCTCTATCCCATCATGTTATTGGTTTGGTGGTTTGGTATATGTTGTTCTCAATAAAGGGATTAATATATCAAGTTTACCACATTGTCTGTTTTTTTCTTTTCCACTATAGTTTGCATACTACCGTAGCCCCATAGTGTGTACACATTGCATTGCTCAAGTGAAGCGTTGAAGAAATATTCAATTTTGGTCAAATTATTAATTCATTTCACAAAACCAAAGGATTATGGTACATTAAACTACCTACCTTCACAAACTGGGGAGCATAAAGTAAATATAATTTGGGAATTGAGGACTGAGACCACTATTATACCAACTAGCCAACAACGGTGACAAAAAAAAATACAATTTTGATGAGTTGACGAGGCCATATGATTCCAGCTTGGTGGAGTGTCACTGGGCTGTAATCATGCCAAACAGTACATTTTGCAATGACTACTAGCATTTCTATTGGACAGGTTCAGCAGACAGGGAGGGACCTACAGTACCTGAATCTGTCCAATAGAAAAGCTTGTTTTAGTTGCAAAACAGAACGTTTTACAACTATTTAGACTAATGATTACACCCCTGGTTATGCCTAAGCCAGCATTTTTAAATGGCACAACTGGCTGGCGCCAGAGCTCAAAAGTGGATCACCAGAGTGGCAGGCTTTGGTATCCCACCTTGGTTTCTCCCTCAGCCAATGTTAGACCTAGGGTTGCTTGAAAGGCTAAGAGCTGGTGAGGAAAGAGTAGATTCAGTAAACGGTGTAAGTGAACATTTAAGAACTCAGTACTATGCTTTCTTGAATATATTCACTGATGAATCTAAAGACCCTAAAACGGGGAGCACAGGTGCAGCTTTTAGTGTTCCTGATGGCTGTGACAAAAAAACAACGGATCATTTATCTGTATACACAAAGGTGTTCCTGGTCATACTCATGGCTACAGAGTGGGTGGGGGAGGTGAGGCCAGACAGGGGTAGTCATCGTCTCGTTCAGCACTGATTAGCTTAAATTCATTTGTATCACAGAGCAGACGATGTATTGTATGAGATTTTTCAGTGCCGGGTTTAGGTTGAGACAGATGGGGGTATTCGTGAGGTTCCTCTGGGTACCCGCTCATGTAGAGGAGGTGAATGTTCTCGCCAAGCAGGCTCTCAAACATCCTAATGTTGACATGGAAATGTCAATCAGTAAATTCCAAAGCCAAGGGGTTAATAAGAACTGTGGTTAAAAACAAATGTCAAGAGTTGTGGAACAGGGAGGGAAAGGGAAGACCCCTGTATACAATTCAGGAAAAAGTGGGGACAGGGACGTCCTGGGGTCAAGCGATAAGGGTGGAAAGTGTAATCACAAGGCTGAGACTGAAACGCAAAGCTCAACAGCACATTGAAATGGTTAGGAAATCATCCAACTGGGAAGTGTGATCACTGTCAAGAGGAGATGGAAACTGTGGAACATGTACTATTTCAGTGCCAGCACTATTCAATGGGAGGGAAAGGGAGATATTGTAATTCGATTTAATAAGGAGTAACGGTATTCCAGAGCTAAGTTTAAGTGAATTGTGTAGTTCGTTTTTAATAAGACTAGAATTAATGGGTAGGGTTATTAGACCTTCCCTGTCTCTGGTTAACCGTCCAGTCGGTGGCGGTAATGTACCTTTAAAGTTGGTTGCCTACCGCCATATAAAATCCACAGAAGAAAGTGGGCTTTGGTTGTAATGGACCAATCACTAGTTTTGCAGGGGTCAATGGTTCGTGATTTTCCCGAAACGCGGGGGGCTACTGCTAAATTACACTAAGGCCGCCATGGCATTTCTCTTGAAAAATATACATTGCACTGTGAAACGCTGCTGACTATCAGACTGGCAGGCTGTGACTGAATGGTTGGTGCGGCAGGTAGCCTAGTGGTTAGAGCGTTGGGCCAGTAACCGAAAGGTTGCTAGATCGAATCCTCTTACGTTTAGCAACTTATTGGTTGTGAGAGCTAAAACCCCATTCATTGTTTTAATACGAAGTCAAAGACACTTAAGAAACCGTTTAGTTTATCTGATCATTAACTACTTTGATTGACTAGCTAGCGAACGTGACTGTAATGTGTTGACACAGGTGGACTGCAAGTGCTGCATGCGTTCATTCCGTTCTGGGATATCACAGGTATTCAGATTCCAATAGACTATGAAACAGGTGAGAGGAAATACCTTCACCATTCAGTGTTTTGCATAAAGGTAAAGCGCAACAGTGAAGAGAAACTCATCCATCCTGCCTGGCAATTTAGCCAGAGTTAGCTGCTTACTGGAGATGAAAACCTTAACGTTAGAGCAGAAGTTTATGTCTCATGAGTGTGTTCATAAATTCAATCTGGAGTGCGCTCTGGGTGTATATAAATCTAGAGCGATGTCAGATTGTCCGTTCGTAAATTCAGAGCGTTTCGCTCTCTAAACTTTCAGAGTGCACACTGGACGCTCTGGCGGGTTGATCCGGGCGTTCAGACCTCACAACGGCATCCAAGCTAACGTTGGATAGTTTACTTAGCTACTTAAATACTTCCAGACACAAATGAGAACACCTCACTGACCATTTTACCGTCCAAGCAGAGCTGGTTAGGCAGTTTTTATGTTATCCAGAGCGTTGATGACTAACTGCTGCTGGCAACAATTTAATTGTGTTTTTTGCCAACGTTTACTGACACCGGCCATATTCAATGGGTGTTAAACGTTGTTTGTAAATTCATCAGTTATTCTGTGCTCTGGCACGCTCAGGCGAGTGTTCTGAAATCGGAGTAGATGGCCAGAGTTAATTTACGAATGCACCCTATATTGTTTGCTTTGCAGAGAAGCACAGAGGATTCGCATTTATTGAATTTGAATTGGCTGAAGTACGTTTAATCAACCTCTATGCAAATATGCCATATTATGTTGGATATGGCCAGTAAACAAATGTGTGTGTATTGTAATGGCTCAGGGTTCAGCATGGACCGCCATCTAGTGGTTGTGGTGGACGGTCATTGGCTATCAAATCAAATGTTATTTGTCACTTGCACAGAATACAACAGGTTACGGTGAAATGCTCAAAATAATGATTGTGTAGTGAAGTTTTGCTCCAGCCACCCTAGTCAGACTGTTCTCTCTGCTACCGCACAGCAAGCGGTACCGGAGTGCCAAGTCTAGGTCCAAGAGGCTTCTAAACAGCTTCTACCCCCAAGCCATAAGACTCCTGAACATCTAATCAAATGGCTACCCAGGGGGCTTGATAGTAATCAGGGGCTCGATAGTAATCATTTCACTGTAATGTCTACACCGGTTGTATTCGGCGCATGTGACTAATACAATTTGATTTGCTGTGATTCTTTCATCCCCCAGTTCATCTTCCACAGGATGTTGCTGCTGCTATTGATAACATGGTGATTGAAACACTGTCTGCTTCTAAAGTCAGTTTGGTTTAACTAATAGACATTTGCATTATCCCCTGTTTTGGTACTATGTACTCTGAGACAGTGACTCTCATTTTTCAAAGGTGTGGTTTGAACCATTCTCTTTCATGCAGGTTTTCCCTCTGTATTATTGACAGAATGAGTCAGAGTTCTTTTGAAGAACCATCCGGGTCAACATCGCCAAACCTATGAGGATCAAAGAGGGCTCTTCTCGTCCAGGTGAGTGATATGCATTAGTCTCTCTATAAATACTTCAACTGCCCCATGGCTTTGACCTATAATGAAACCCCATTGATGTGATAAAACCGCTAACTTTATGCCATTTCCTCAGTTTGGTCAGATGATGATTGGCTGAAAAAGTTCTCGGGAACGACTGCCGAAGAGGCTGAGGTGACGGAGTCCACTGGAGAATCAGCCAAATAAAAAACAACAGATGCAAGTTGTGTGTGTGTTCCTGTCTGTCTCTGTGAGTGTAGTACATTGTGTAATAACATCTTATATTGTAAAAAGCCTGTCACAATAATATATTATCATTGATTGCAGAGTGAGCCCCCAGCCAAGAAGGGCAGAACAAACCCCCAGGTTTACATGGACATCAAGATTGGCAATAAGCCAGCAGGGAGACTGCGCTTCCTGCTCCGAGCAGACATTGCTCCTATGCCCGCAGGTATCCATGTTCCTCCTTGTTATAATGTATCAGGGACATTTCTGAAAATAGAACCCTGTCATTAGAGGAATATTTGGACTGTATCAAAAGAGATCATATGTAAAGCTGGAAAGATTCAGCCAATTAAGTTTCTCGAGTCTGCAGTTTGTCATGCCTGTTAAATAGAAGCAGCCTCCCTTAAAATCTACTACTCCTCTGCCCTGACATCTCCCGTAGAGAACTTCCTCTGCTTGTGCACACATGAGAAGGGCGTTGGCTTCAAAGGCAGCTGTTTCCACCATGTCATCCCACAGTTCATGTGTCAGGGAGGAGACTTCACCAACCACAATGGCACTGGGTGTAAGTCTATCTACGGGCGAAAGTTTGAGGATGAGAACTTTGTCCTCAAACACACTGCTGCAGGTGAGACATGTCCCTGTACAGCTGTAAATATGTCTGTCTGTGAATGAATGTGTAGAGTGGTGAGGAAGTGGATGATGCATTGCCATATTGCTCTTAAATGCAAGTAAAACTAAATGCATTCTCTTTAACTGATTGCTGCTCGCACCTACCCACCCGTCCAACATCACTACTCTGGACAGTTCTGACTTAGAATATGTGGACAACTACAAATACCTGGTTAGACTGTAAACTCACATTAAGCATCTCCAATCCAAAATTAAATCTAGAATCGGTTTCCTATTTCACAACAAAGCATCCTTCACTCATGCTGCCTAACATACCCTCGTAAAACTGACCATCCTACCGATCCTCGACCTCGGCGATGTCATTTACAAATAACCTCCAACACTCTACTCAACAAATTGGATGCAGTCTATCACAGTGCCACCCGTTTTGTCACCAAAGCCCCATATACTACCCACCACTGCAACCTGTACGCTCTCGTTGGCTGGCCCTCGCTTCATACTCGTTGCCAAACCCACTGGCTCCAGGTCATCTACAAGTCTCTGCTAGGTAAAGCCCCGCCTTATCTCAGCTCACTGGTCACCATAGCAGCACCCACCTGTAGCACCCGCTCCAGCAGGTATATCTCACTGGTCACCCCCAAAGCCAATTCTTCCTTTGGCCGTCTTTCCTTCAAGCGCTCTGCTGCCAATGACTGGAACGAACTGCAAAAATCACTGAAGCTGGAGACTCATATCTCCCTCACTAGCTTTAAGCACCAGCTGTCAGAGCAGCTCACAGATCACTGCACCTGTACATAGCCCATCTGTAAATAGCCCACCCACTACCCCATCCCCATACTGTATTTATTTATCTTGCTCGTTTGCACCCCAGTATCTCTACTTGCGCATTCACACATATATATATATATATATATATACTGCACATCTACCATTCCAGTGTTTAATTGCTATATTGTAATTACTTCGCCACCATGGCCTATTTATTGCCTTACCTCCCTTATCCTACCTCAGTGCACATACTGTATATAGACTTTTTCTACTGTATTATTGACTGTATGTTTGTTTATTCCATGTGTAACTCTGTTGTATGTGTCGAACTGCTTTGCTTTATCTTGGCCAGGTCGCAGTTGCAAATGAGAACTTGTTCTCAACTAGCCTACCTGGTTAAATAAAGATGAAATCAAAATAAAATATGCAGATTTGAATGAGTATAGTTTCTGATCACATGAGGATAAATGCACCTCTCCTCTCCTCGTCTCCTTCTCAAACCCATTGGATGAGAAAGCCAGAGGTCGCTACCCTTTTAACTTTCTCCTCCAATGGGTTTTGAGAAGGAGACTATGAGAGGGGATGCGAGGAGTAGGCAATTGAGATTCTCCCATGGAGGGGAAGTAGGGTCCTATATGTTGTTACAGACTGTGAAGAAGTTGTGTACCAAGACTCATGTCATGTTGTCTGTCACCACACGCAACAAGGAACAAAAGAAGGCAAGACCAAGCAGAAAGTGATCATTTTAGACTGTGGAGACTATGTTTAACTTGAAGCACAGAAGAGTGACTGTTGTAGCTGAGTGTGTGACTGTATGTGTAAAAAAATATGCAGTGTCAGACTGAAGAATGGTAAACTGCTCAGTTTTTATCATGTACTACACATGTCCATGACTCATCTGCTGTACATGGATTCTCCCTGTTCTTCCCACCTTCTCTGTGATGTAAATATTACAATAAACACTTGTTTTATAATAAACATAAACAACTGCTGTATCAACGTCACATTTTCCAAATTGTAAATAAAACGTTTTCTTCGTTGATACAGTATAGGACTGTATAGTGAATCTGTCTTTTAGGATTTTTCATTCAAAATGTACCCCAGCATTTCTAAGAAGTTGCATTATATATTCGATCATTTAAGTTTATGGGTCTTCAATGAAAAAAAAAAAAACTCGATATTTTTGACTAACGGTCTGAAATAAAGCCTATGACCAGCCGCTCCACTCTGAATAACATTTAAATGACCGGCGAAAACACTCCGTTCGATGGTTCGTTCACGAGCCACACCTGGATAAATGGAACGTTGTACCGTAACGTCGTTATGTTAATTCCTTTCTGAAATCTTCATAGATTTTCATCTGTGGGGCGCAGTAAAACCATATTTCTCCATTACGATACGAACTGCAACTTTCCCGACGGAGTTTATGGTCCTTTCTATATAAAGTCATTTTGAAGTGTAAGTACATTTATTTGTTTAGATTCCCACCTGCGAATCAATAGCTGTACTATAAGGTTATTATATAAAGACTGCGAGAGATCAAGTTTGGGTCCTTTTTGATGATTGCAGTGATTGCATTTGAGACAATTTTTCTCAGCAGAGCACTGACTAGAATCAACAATTAGGAAATAAACTAGTTTCCACAGCCTAACTGTGTTATAAAAACTATAAATGTGTCCGGTATTAATGTTTAGGCCTACTATGAATGCAATAGTTAGTGTCTTCAGAAAGTATTCAAACCCCTAGACTTTTTCCACATTTTGTGTCACAGCCTGAATTTAACATTTAATCAATTGATGTTTTGTCAGTGGCTTACACACAATACCCCATAATGTCAAAGTGGAATTATGTTTTTAGGATAATTCACAAATTACAAAAAAATGAAAAGCTGAAATGTCTTGAGTTGATAAGTATTCAACCCCTTTCTTATGGCAAGCCTCAAATAAGTTCACAAGTAAAAGTTTGCTAAAGTCACATAAGTAACATGGACTCTGTGTGCAATAATAGTTTTTAAACATGAGTTTTGAATGACTACCTCGACTCTGTACCCCCCACACACACAAGTATCGGTAAAGTCCCTCAGTTGAGCAGTGGATTTCAAACACAGATTCAACCACAAAACCAGAGGTTTTCCAATGCCTCTCAAAGGACAACTATTGGCATATGGGTAAAAATGAAAAAATCCATTGAATATCCTTTTGAGCATGGTGAAGTTATTAATTACACTTTGGATGGTGTATCAATACACCCAGTCACTACAAAGATACAGGCGTTCTTCCTAACTCAGTTGTCAGAGATGAAGGAAACCGTTCAGAGAATTTACCATGAGGCCAATTGTGATTTTGAAACAGAGTTTGGCTGTGATAGAAAACTGAGGATGGATCAAAAACATTATAGTTACTGCACAATACTAACTCAATTGACAGAGTGAAAGGAAGGAAGCATGTACAGAATAAAAATATAATAAATATGCATTATGTTTGCAACAAGACACTAAAGTAATAATGCCAAATCTACACTTGAGTTGCTTACCAAAAATACAGTGATTGTTTGTGAGTGGCCCAGTTACAGTTTGGATTTAAATATGCTTGAAAATCTATGGCAAGACCTGAACATTTTTGTTTAGGGCAAATGTTGCACAATCCAGGTATGGAAAAGTCTTAGAGACTTACCCATAAACTCACAGTTGTAATCGCTGCTAAAAATGATTCTAACATGTATTGACTCTGTTTTGTTTACAAATGACATTATTGCGCATTTTGTGTAGATCGTTGACAAAAAAATGACAATTAAATCAATTTTATTCACACTTTGTAACACAACACATTTTGAAAAGGTCAAGGGGTGTAAATACTTTCTGAAGGCACTGTAACTTGCTACTCAACAGAAATCCTGTCATGTGTTTTTAGGACATGGGGGCTTTTATCATCCTTAATATATTAACTTTATCATTCAATTTAATTTTAAAAGAAGACCGCAAGTGTGATAATAGCTACCAGTTATTTGGTTGGGAATGACTTTTTACACTTGGGAAAACAGGTGACACCAGTTGTTTGCGTCCTTTTGTTCACTCATACTCAAAGGCCTAATCTTTTCCCCACTTCCTCTCTCTTTTTCTAAAGATCGCTGAAAGTGAAGAACACTCCAGAATTTTACCTGAGATCTCAACCAACAGTTGAAATAGTTTCTCGCACTAATTATTCCGTAATAACTTTCGTCAGGGAGGTAGATTGTGAGTCAGTCTCACAATGAACTGGGCATTCCTCCAGAGCCTCCTCAGTGGGGTGAACAAGTACTCCACGGCGTTCGGCCGCGTGTGGCTGTCCGTTGTCTTCCTCTTCAGGGTCATGGTGTTTGTCGTGGCAGCCGAGAATGTGTGGGGCGATGAGCAAAAAGACTTCACGTGCAACACGGCCCAGCCTGGCTGCCACAACGTCTGTTACGACCACTTCTTCCCTGTGTCCCACGTCCGCCTGTGGGCCCTGCAGCTCATCTTCGTCACATGTCCCTCTCTCCTGGTGGTAATGCACGTAGCCTACAGAGATGAACGTGAGCGTAAACACACACTAAAATACGGTGAGGGCTGCCAGAAAATCTACATGAACACCGGTAAGAAGCGTGGAGGGCTGTGGTGGACCTACGTCCTGACCCTGGTCTTCAAGGTGGCTGTGGACGCCACCTTTGTGTATTTAATCTACCATATCTACGAGGGCTATGACTTCCCCTCCCTCATCAAGTGTGAGCAGAAGCCCTGTCCCAACAAGGTGGACTGCTTCATTGCTCGCCCCACTGAGAAGCGGATCTTCACCATCTTCATGGTGGTCACCAGTCTGGCTTGTATCCTGCTCTCCTTCTTGGAGATCCTGTACCTGGTCGGGAAACGCTGTAAAGAGGTCTTCACCCGTATGCACAAGAACTCACCCTCCTCCACCATCCAGCCACGCCAGATGGCCATGGCTACCTCCCTGGTGGTTGGTGGCAAGAATGGAATGCAGTCCAACTCATTAAAGCTGCCCTCAATAAAGCTACCCAGCAAGGATACCTCAGCCCCATCTTATAGCGTTGTCGTGTATGCCTGAGGTAAAGACTGGTCAAAGACATTAGAGACTGAATGAGAGAATGCAAAGAAGACATAAGTATGGAGACAATGGGATATATCTTCCATTTCTCTTCAGGCCCTCACTGGGCTAGAGAGTACCTCACTGCCATTCAAGACTGTCTTCTCATTGCCTGAGCTACAATGGAACTGGATGGCTCTTGACATTCCTGGATAAATTGTTTACCTACCATTCTGTCATTGACCGGGTAATTAAACAAATCAATTAGTCACTTTAAATAAAATATCCATCATTTACAGAGGAAAGTTTCACGCTAGGGCTGGGAAATGTAATTTATTCTTATGTTATTTGTTCGCTGTCTACCACACCTCACAACTTTACCAGTGCTATTTTTATGAAAGGACTCAACCATTGCCACACCGTGCCCATACCACTGCTGTTCTTATGCCCTCGAGAAGTTGTTTTCCCTGTCTCATCCTTCATTACGAATGGCAGAGACTGCATCAGGCTTTGTTGGGAAAAAGATGAAGCAAAGAGCAATGTATTTTCAGACAATTAAAAAGATGTAATTTCTTCTATGGACTTTGAGAGTATTTTTCTGGTCATACTGATGTTAGTCCATTAGATATGCACAAACATGGCTTGAAAAATGAGTATGGCTATTCTGTGTTTATGCTTATTGCATTGTATATTCTAAAATACATACACTCTGCATAAAGCCAGTAGAGATCATGATTTTAGTGGGTTTCTGTAAGCTGTTGATGAAACTGTGTATCTCAAAATACATGGATGTAAACATATTTGGGGATATTTACAGTGTCTTCAGAAAGAGTTCATACACTTTTACTTGGTTCATATTTTGTTGTGTTACAACCTGAATTCAAAATGTATTAAATCGTTTTTTCTCTCACCCATCTACACATAATACCCCATGATGACAAAGTGAAAACGTTTTTAGAAATTTTAGCAAATTCATTGACAATTAAATACAGAAATATTCAATTTACAGAAGTATTCACACCCCAGATTCAATACTTTGTCTTCTGGATAAGTCTCTAAGAGCTTTCCACACCTTGATTGTGCAACATTTGTCCATTATTCTTGTCAAAATTCTTCAAGCTCTGTCAAATTAGTCATTGATCATTGCTAAACAAACCATATTCAGGTCTTGTCACAGATTTTCAAGTAGATTTAGGTCAAAACTGTAACTAGGCAACTCAGGACCATTAACTGTCTTCTTGGTAAGCAACTCAAGTGTAGATTTGGTCTTGTGTTTTAGGTTATTGTCCTGCTGAAAGGTGAATTAATCTCTCAGTGTCTGGTGGAAAGCAGACTGAACCAGGTTTTCCTCTAGGATTTTGCTTGTGCTTAATTCCATTCCATTTATTTTTTATCCTGAAAAACTCCCCAGTTCTTAACGATTACAAGCATACCCATAACATGATGCAGACCCCACTATGATTGAATAAATGGAGAGTGGTACTCAGTAACGTGTTGCATTGGATTTGCCCCAAACATAATACTTTGTATTCAGGACAAAAAGTGAATTGATTGGCCCCATTCTTTGCAATATTACTTTAGTACCTTGTTGGAAACAGGATGCATGTTTTGGAATATTTTTAACATACAAACAAGAGACCATACTCATTGTGAGAGAAACGCCCCTATACAGTACATTTTTCTATGATGTCACCTGTGTTAATTCGTTACAGGCAGTATTCAAATGTTTTTTCTTAGTTCAGAGACTTAGATAAGGATCAAGACCATGAAAAGTCCCTTAGCATTGAATTTCCCATTCAAAAGGAAACAGTCGTCTTAGCTGATTTCAAATCAAATCAAATTTTATTTATCACATGCACCGAATACAACAGTGAAATGCTTACTTATGAGATACTAAACCAACAATGCAGTTAAAAAATTTCAATTAAATAAAAATCTAGGTAAGAATAAGAAATAAGTAATTAAAAAGCAGCAGTAAAAATAACAATAGCGAGACGATACACAGTGGGGTACCGGTACAGAGTCAATGTGCGGGTGTACTGGTTAGTTGAGGTAATTTGTACATGTAGGTAGAGTTATTAAAGTTGTAGCGGTGTAAAAGAGGAGATGGGCAATGCAAATAGCCTCGATAGCCATTTGATTAGATGTTCAGGAGTCTTATGGCTTGGGGGGTAAAAGCTGTTTAGAAGCCTCTTGGACCTAGACTTGGCGCTCCGGGACCGCTTGCCGTGCGGTAGCAGAGAGAACAGTCTATGACTAGGGTGACTGGAGTCTTTGACAATTTAAGGTCTTCCTCTGACATCGCCTGGTGCAGAGGTCCTGGATGGCAGGGAGCTTTTCCACACTGATGTACTGGGCCGTACGCACTACCCTCTGTAGTGCTTTGCGGTCGGAGACCCAGCAGTTGCCATACCATGCAGTGATGCAACCAGTCAGGATGCTCTCGATGGTGCAGCTGTAGAACCTTTTGAGGATCTGAGGACCCATGCCAAATCTTTTCAGTCTCCTGAGGGGGAATAGGTTTTGTCGTGCCCTATTTACGACTGTCTTGGTGTGCTTGGACCATGTTAGTTTGTTGGTGATGTGGACACCAAGGAACTTGAAGCTCTCAACCTGCTCCACTACAGCCTCGTCGATGAGAATGGGGGCGTGCTCGGTCCTCTTTTTCATGTTGTCCACAATCATCTCCTTTGTCTTGATCATGTTGAGGGAGAAGTTGTTGTCCTGGCACCACACGGCCAGGTCTCTGACCTCCTCCATATAGGCTGTCTCGCCGTTGTCAGTGATCAGACCTACCACTGTTGTGTCATCTGCAAACTTAATGATGGTGTTGGAGTCGTGCCTGGCCGTGCAGTCATGAGTGAACAGGGAGTACAGGAGGGGACCTGAGCACGCACCCTTGAGGGGCCCCTGTGTTGAGGATCAGCGTGGCGGATGTATTGTTGCCTACCCTTAACACCTGGGGGCGGCCCGTCAGAAAGTCCAGGATCCAGTTGCAGAGGGAGGTGTTTATTCCCAGGGTCCTTGACACAAGTCATTTTTCCAACAATTGTTTACAGACAGATTATTTAACTTATAATTCACAACAGCAAAGGACCTTGTGAAGATGCTGGGGGAAACAGGTAAAAAAGTAACTATATCCACAGTAAAATTAGTTCTATATCAACATAACCCGAAAGGCTGCTCAGCAAGGAAGAAGCCACTGCTCCAAAACCGCCATAAAAAAGCCAGACTACAGGCCTCCCGGGTGGCGCAGTGGTTAAGGGTGCTGTACTGCAGCGCCAGCTGTGCCATCAGAGTCCTGGGTTCACGCCCAGGCTCTGTCGTAACCGGCCGCGACCGGGAGGTCCGTGGGGCGACGCACAATTGGCCTAGAGACTATCTTGTCTCATCGCTACAACTCCCGTACGGGCTCGGGAGAGACGAAGGTTGAAAGTCATGCGTCCTCCGATACACAACCAACCAAGCCGCTGCTTCTTTAACACCCGGAAGCCAGCTTGGTCGCAAATGGGTCTTCCAAATGGACAATGACGCCAAAGCAAACTTCCAAAGTTGTGGCAAAATGGCTTAAGGACAACAAAGTCAAGGTATTGGAGTGGCCATCACAAAGCCCTGACCTCAATCCTCTAGAAAATTTGTGGGCAGAACTGAAAAGGTGTGTGCTCCTCTGTGAGGAGGAATGGGCCAAAATTCACCCAACTTATTGTGGGAAGCTTGTGGAAGGCTACACAAAACATTTGACCCAAGTTAAACAATTTAAAGGCAATGGTACCAAATACTAATTGAGTGATTGTAAACTTCTGACCCACTGGGAATGTGATGAAATAAATAAAAGCTGAAATAGAATTCTCTCTACTATTATTCTGACATTTCACATTCTTAAAATAAAGCGGTGATCCTAACTGACCTAAGACAGGGAATTTTTACTCTGATTAAATGTCAGGAATTGTGAAAAACTGAGTTTAAATGTATTTGGCTGAGGTGTATGTAAACTTCCGACTTCAACTGTAGGTGTTCCTTTTGTCCAGGTGGGAAAGGGCAGTGTGGAGTGCAAAAGAGATTGCATTATTTGTGGATCTGTTAGGGCGGTAAGCAAATTGGAGTGGGTCTAGGGTTTCTGGGATAATGGTGTTGATGTGATCCATGACCAGCCTTTCAAAGCACTTCATGGCTACAGCCCGTGAATGCTACATGTCAGTAGTCATTTAGGCAGGTTACCCAAGTGTTCTTGGGCATAGATACTATGGTGGTCTGCTTAAAACATGTTGGTATTACAGACTCTGACAGGGAGAGGTTGAAAATGTCACTGAAGACACTTTCCAGTTGGTGAGCGCATGCTCGCAGTACACGTCCTGGTAATCCGTCTGGCCCTGCGGCCTTGTGAATGTTGACCTGTTTAAAGGTCTTACTCACATCGGCTGCAGAGAGTGGGATCACACAGGTTTCCGGAACAGCTGGTGCTGTCATGCATGTTTCAGTGCCGGGTATGAGTGCTGAGATTAGTCCCATATTAGCACTAGTGCATTTGTCACATATTAATGACAATCATTATATATGGGGATCAGAACATACAGTATGAGCAACACTCTAATTGTATAAGAGGACCGGTCCAATCACCAGTTTTATACGTTAGCCAGAGTGGTAGACGACCCTCCCAGTGGAGGAAATTTACCTGTCAGTCTCTGGGACAGGTGACTCCTCTGTTTACATGGAAATTAGAGATCATAAAAGGGATGATATGTGTAGTAAAGGTGAACACAGGGCTGTGAAGTGAAATCGAACAAGTTAGTCTCACTTTGTATTCCAGAAAGGGGAATTTCAGTTGTTCAATGAAGTGTATGTTTTTGTGTTCTGTAAAAATTAACTCTGTAATAATCAACCAGGAATCAAGGTTGGACCTGGTCTGTTGACACTATTCAACTATTCTGTTGACTCTATTCAGCCTCTTGAATCAGGACTTGTGGGTCTTTCACTGTGTAGACAAAGAAAATAACACACGTTGGCAGCAGGTAGACTGTACAGGATTCTCTTTTAGTTCTGCCCTAACTCCTCATTTTCCCTGTTAGCACTTGCCCCTGCTGTTTTCACTGTCTAATAGACTGTACAGACAGACACAGAACATTGTAGTCGTTTTCCTGTTCTCTCGGCGTGTGGAGACATGGTGTGCATTCTGTCAGGTGCACCCAGCAAACTGCCTGGACCAGTTCTCGAACTGGAGCGAAAAAAGGAACTCCCTGTCGCCTAAAGTGCATAAAATACAGGAAGTGTTGCCAAGGCAGATGTCTTATACACTGAACAAAAATATAAACGCAACATGCAACAATTTCAAAGATTTTACTGAGTTACAGTAAGGAAATCAATCAATTTAAATACATTCACTAGGCTCTAATCTATGGATTTCACATAACTGTGAATACAGATATACATCTGACCTTGTATTCCTTTTTTTGTGTTCCCTGACGAAGGCCATGCAGCCGAAACGCGTCGGTTTAAAAAAAACGTTGTTTCTATTTAACATGCCATACTAATAAAGGCATTTTAATCAATTACATGAAGAGTGCCCTGGTCCTACTTTCTTTTTGATGACAGATATACATCTGGTGGTCACAGACCCCTTTAAAAAAAAGGAAGTCAGTACCTGGTGTGACCACCATTTGCCTCATATAGCACCAGCAACTCTCCTTCGCATAGAGTTGATCATGCTGTTGATTGTGGCCTGTGGAATGCTGTCCTACTCCTCTTCAATGGCTGTGCGAAGATGCTGGATATTGGCAGGAACTGGAACACGCTGTCGTGCACGTTGATCCAGAGCATCTCAAACCTGCTCAATGGGTGACATGTCTGGTGAGTATGCAGGCCATGGAAGAACTGGGATATTTTCAACTTCCAGGAATTGTGTACAGATCCTCCGCCATCACCTCGTGCTGTAACATGAGGTGATGGCGGAGGATGAATGGCATGACAATTGGGCCTTAGGATCTTGTCACTTCATCTCTGTGCATTTTAATTGCTATCGATAAAATGCAATTGTGCTGGTTGTTCGTAGCTTATGCCTGCCCATACCATAACCCCTCCGCCAACATGGGGCACTCTGTTCACAACGTTGAAATCAGCAAACAGCTTGCCCACACGATGCCACACATGGTGTCTGCCATCTGTCATGTACAGAGTGAAGAGCACACTTCTCAAGCGTGCTAGTGGCCATTAAAGGTGAGCATTTGCCCACTGAAGTCGTTCACGACACCGAACTGCAGTCAGGTCAAGACCCTGGTGAGGACGACAAGCACGCAAATGAGCTTTCCTGAGGTGGTTTATAACAGCTTGTGTAGAAATTCTTCTCTTGTGCAAACCCACTGTTTCATCAGCTGTCCTGGTTTCTGGCCTCAGACGATCCCGCAGAGGAAGAAGCCAGATGTGGAGGTCCTGGGTTGGTGTGGTTGCACGTGGTCTTTGGTTGTGAGGCCGGTTGGATGTACTGCTAGATTCTCTCAAATGATGTTGAAGGTGGCTTATGGTAGAGAAATTTACATTAAATTCTCTGCCAACAGCTCTGGTGGACATTCCTGCAGTCAGCATGCCAATTGCACGCTCACTCAAAACTTGAGACATCTGTGGCATTGTGTTGTGTGACAAAACTGAACATTTCAGAGTGGCCTTTTATTGACACCAACACAAGGTGCACCTGTGTAATTATCATGCTGTTTAATTAGCTTCTTGTTGTGCCACACCTGTGGAACACCTCCCTCTGCAACTGGATACTGGATTTCCTGATGGTCCGCACCCAGGTGGTAAGGGTAGGTAACAACACATCCACCACACTGAACCTCAACACAGGGGCCCCTCAGGGGTGCATACTCAGGTCCCCTCCTGTACTCCCTGTTCACTCATGACAGCACGGCCAGGCACAACTTCAACACCATCATTAAGTTTGCAGATGACACAACAGTGGTAGGCCTGATCAACCGACAACAATGAGACAGCCTATAGGGAGGTCAGAGACCTAACCGTGTTGTGCAAGGACAACAACCTCTCCCTCAACATGATCAAGACAAAAGAGATAATTGTGGACTACAGGAAAAGGAGGACAGAGCACACCCCCATTCTCATCGACGGGGCTGGAGTAGAGCAGGTTGAGAGCTTCAAGTTCCTTGGTGTCCACATCCCCAACAAACTAACATGGTCCAAGCACACCAAGATATTCGTGAAGAGGGCATGACAAAACCTATTCCCCCTCAGGAGACTGAAAAGATTTGGCATGGGTCCTCAGATCCTCAAAAGGTTCTACAGCTGCACCATCCAAAGCATGACTGGTTGCATCACTGCCTGGTATAGCAACTGCTTGGCCTCCGGCGGCAAAGCACTACAGAGGGTAGTGCATATGGCCCAGTACATCACCGGGGCTAAGCTCCCTGCCTTCCAGGACCTCTGGACCAGGCGGTGTCAGAGGAAGTCCCTAAAAATGGTCAAAAACTCCAGCCACCCTAGTCATAGACTGTTTTCTCTGCTACCACATGGCAAGCGGTACCGGAGCACCAAGTCTAGGTCCAAGAGGCTTCTAAACAGATTTTACCCCCAAGCCATAAGACTCCTCAACATCTAATCAAATGGCTACCCAGACTATTTACATTGCCCCCCCCCCCTCCTCTTCTATGCTGCTGCTACTCTCTGTTATTATCTATGCATAGTCACTTTAATAACTCTACCTACATGTACATATTGCCTCAATTACCTCGACACCGGTGCCCCTGCACATTGACTTTGTACCGGTACCCCCTGTATATAGCCCCGCTATTTTTATTTACTGCTGCTTAAATTATTTGTTATTCTTATCTCTGACTTTTTTTTCGGTATTTTCTTGAAACTGCATTGTTGGTTAAGGGCTTGTAAGAAAGCATTTCACTGTCTACACCTGTTGTATTCAGCGCATGTGACAAATACAATTTGATTTAATTTGATGAGGTGCTGCATCAAATGACCTGGCCTCCACAATCACCCGACCTCAACCCAATTGAGATGGTTGGACCGCAGAGTGAAGGAAAAGCAGCCAACAGGTGCTCAGCATATATGGGAACTCCTTCAAAACTGTTGGAAAAGCATTCCAGGTGAAGCTGGTTGAGAGAATGCCAAAAGTGTGCAAAGCTGTCAACAAGTTAAATAGTGGCTACTTTGTAGAATCTCAAATATAACATATATTTTATTTGTTTACCAATTTGTTGGTTACTACATGATTCCATATGTGTAACATTTCATAGTTCATTTCTTCACTATTATTCACTATTATTGTACAATGTAGAAAATAGTAAAAATAAAGAAAAACCCTTGAATGAGTAGGTGTGTCAACTTTTGACTGGCACTGTGCATATAGGAACCTTTTTTGCCTTTGTTGTTGTGTCATGTGTGAGGACATACAGTTGAAGTCGGAAGTTTACAAACACCACTAATTTCTTGTTAACAAACTATAGTTTTGGCAAGTCGGTTAGGACATCTACTGTGTGCAAGACACAAGGATTTTTTCCAACAATTGTTTACAGACAGATTATTTCACTTATAATTCACTGTATCACAATTCCAGTGGGTCAGAAGTTTACTTACAGTAAGTTGACAGTGCCTTTCAACAGCTTGAAAAATTCCAGAAAATGATGTCATGGCTTTAGAAACTTCTGATAGGCTAATTGACGTCATTTGAGTCAATTGGAGGTGTACCTGTGATGTATTTCAAGGCCTACCTTCAACCTCAGTGCCTCTTTGCTTGACATCATGGATAAAATCAAAAGAAATCAGCCAAGACCTCAGAAAAAAATTGTAGACCTCCACAAGTCTGGTTCATCCTTGGAGGTAATTTCCAAACGCCTTAAGGTACCACGTTCATCTGTACGAACAATAGTACACAAGTATAAATAGCATGGGACCAAGCAGCCGTCATACCGCTCAGAAAGGAGACGCGTTCTGTCTCCTAGAGATGAACTCAATCCCAGAACAACAGCAAAGGACCTTGTGAAGATGCTGGAGGAAACAGGTACAAAAGTATCTATATCCAAAGTAAAACGAGTCCTATATTGGCATAACTTGAAAGGCCGCTCAGCAAGGAAGAAGCCACTGCTCCAAAACCTCCATACTAAAGCCAGACTACAGCTTGCAACTGCACATGGGGACAAAGATCGTACTTTTTGGAGAAATATCCTCTGGTCTGATGAAACAAAAATATAACTATTTGGCCATAATGACCATCGTTATGTTTGGAGGAAAAGGGGGAGGCTTGCAAGCTGAAGAACACCATCCCAACCGTGAAGCACGGGGGTGGCCGCATCATGTTGTGGGGGTGCTTTGCTGCAGGAGGGACTGGCGCACTTCACAAAATAGATGGCATCATGAGGCAGGACAATTATGTGGATATATTGAAGCAACATCTCAAGACATCAGTCAGGAAGTTAAAGCTTGGTCGCAAATGGGTCTTCCAAATGGACAATGACGCCAAGCAAACTTCCAAAGTTGTGGCAAAATAGCTTAAGGACAACAAAGTCACGGTATTGGAGTGGCCATCACAAAGCCCTGACCTCAATCCTATAGAAAATTTGTGGGCAGAACTGAAAAGGTGTGTGCGAGCAAGGAGGCCTACAAACCTGAGTCATTTACACCAGCTCTCTCAGGAGGAATGGGCCAAAGTTCACCCAACTTAATGTGAGAAGCTTGTGGAAGGCTACCCGAAACGTTTGACCAAAGTTAAACAATTTAAAGGCAATGCTAACAAATACTAATTGAGTGCATGTAAACTTCTGACCCACTGGGAATGTGATGAATGAAGTAAAAGCTGAAATAATAGTGTTGAATAGAAGCAAATCTCCAAACAGAGCTAACATGTTCTGACATGGATTGGGCATTAGCACAAGCAGACAGATGTTCTTTTCCATTCACCAATGGCAATGTTTGTGATTGCCCACAAATATTATCCCAACAAAGATGCTCTTATGGCCACCTGAAAAGACACTGAGACACTTTGTCCTATGAACATCAGCCCAGCAATACAGTAAAAGTTATTGTGAACACTCTATATGAAAGCTTGTCTCTGAAGTCTTCTCATAAAAGTGGTGGGGTATCAAAGAGATTAGCCACATCCCATTTTCTTGGAGATTTGGATTTGGATTGATCTCCATTTTCCATAGTAAGCCACCCCTGGCCTCTCAATGTCCATGAATAGTAAGAACAAGGGAAGGGAATAAAGAGACCACATAAGACAGATGATACTTCTCAACTATCGCTTTCTGAAGCAACCATGTCAATGCAACAAACAAAAGTCAAAATAATGTTTGTTCAATGAATTGAAGGGAAAGAAACCCAACGAAAATGCAGGTAACTTAAAGGTCCAATGTAGACGTTTTTATCCCAATATCAAATCATTTCTGGGTCACAATGAAGTACCTTACTGTGATTTTCAATTAAAATTATTAAAAAATAAACAAATATAGCTTCTTAGCAAAGAGACATTTCTCAAGCAAGAATATTGCTTGGACTGTCTGGAAGAATACGCTGATTCGGTGAGCGAGGTCATTAGAACGTGCGTTGAAGATGTTGTTCCCATAGCAACGATTAAAACATTCCCAAACCAGAAACCGTGGATTGATGGCAGCATTCGCGTGAAACTGAAAGCCCGAACCACTGGCTGAGGTGACCTGAAACATGACCGAATACAAACAGTATAACTATTCCCTCCGCAATCAAACAAGCTAAGCGTCAGTATAGAGACAAAGTAGAATCTCAATTCAATGGCTCAGACACAAGAGGTATGTGGCAGGGTCTACAGTCAATCACGGTTACAAAAAGAAAACCAGCCCAGTCACGGACCAGGATGTCTTGCTCCCAGGCAGACTAAATAACTTTTTTGCCCGCTTTGAGGACAATACAGCGCCACTGACACAGCCCGCAACTAAAACATGCAGACTCTCCTTCACTGCAGCCTACGTGAGGAAAACATTTAAACGTGTCAACCCTCGCAAGGCTGCAGGCCCAGACGGCATCCCCAGCCGCGCCCTCAGAGCATGCGCAGACCAGCTGGCTGGTGTGTTTACGGACATATTCAATCAATCCCTATCCCAGTCTGTTGTTCCCACATGCTTCAAGAGGGCCACCATTGTTCCTGTTCCCAAGAAAGCTAAGGTAACTGAGCTAAACGACTCACTCACACTCACTTCCGTCATCATGAAGTGCTTTGAGAGACTAGTCAAGGACCATATCACCTCCACCCTACCTGACACCCTAGACCCACTCCAATTTGCTTACCGCCCAAATAGCTCCACAGACGATGCAATCTCAACCACACTGCACACTGCCCTAACCCATCTGGACAAGAGGAATACCTATGTGAGAATGCTGTTCATCAACTACAGCTCGGCATTTAACACCATAGTGCCCTCCAAGCTCGTCATCAAGCTCGAGACCCTGGGTCTCGACCCCGCCCTGTGCAACTGGGTACTGGACTTCCTGACGGGCCGCCCCCAGGTGGTGAGGGTAGGCAACAACATTTCCACCCCGCTGATCCTGAACACTGGGGCCCCACAAGGGTGCGTTCTGAGCCCTCTCCTGTACTCCCTGTTCACCCACGACTGCGTGGCCACGCACGCCTCCAACTCAATCATCAAGTTTGCGGACGACACTACAGTGGTAGGCTTGATTACCAACAACGACGAGACGGCCTACAGGGAGGAGGTGAGGGCCCTCTGAGTGTGGTGTCAGGAAAATAACCTCACACTCAACGTCAACAAAACTAAGGAGATGATTGTGGACTTCAGGAAACAGCAGAGGGAACACCCCCCTATCCACATCGATGGAACAGTAGTGGAGAGGGTAGTAAGTTTTAAGTTCCTCGGCGTACACATCACAGACAAACTTAATTGGTCCACCCACACAGACAGCATCGTGAAGAAGGTGCAGCAGCGCCTCTTCAACCTCAGGAGGCTGAAGAAATTCGGCTTGTCACCAAAAGCACTCACAAACCTTTACAGATGCACAATCGAGAGCATCCTGTCGGCCTGTATCACCGCCTGGTACGGCAACTGCTCCGCCCACAACCGTAAGGCTCTCCAGAGGGTAGTGAGGTCTGCACAACGCATCACCGGGGGCAAACTACCTGCCCTCCAGGACACCTACACCACCCGATGTCACAGGAAGGCCATAAAGATCATCAAGGACAACAACCACCCGAGCCACTGCCTGTTCACCCCGCTATCATCCAGAAGGCGAGGTCAGTACAGGTGCATCAAAGCTGGGACCGAGAGACTGAAAAACAGCTTCTATCTCAAGGCCATCAGACTGTTAAACAGCCACCGCTAACATTGAGTGGCTGCTGACAACACACTAACTCAACTCCAGCCACTTTAATAATGGGAATTGATGGGAAATTATGTAAAATATATCACTAGCCACTTTAAACAATGCTACCTAATATAATGTTTACATACCCTACATTATTCATCTCATATGTATATGTATATACTGTACTCTATATCATCTACTGCATCTTTATGTAATACATGTATCACTAGCCACTTTAACTATGCCACTTTGTTTACATACTCATCTCATATGTATATACTGCACTCAATACCATCTACTGTATCTTGCCTATGCCGCTCTGTACCATCACTCATTCATATATCTTTATGTACATATTCTTTATCCCCTTACACTTGTGTCTATAAGGTAGTAGTTTTGGAATTGTTAGCTAGATTACTTGTTGGTTATTACTGCATTGTCGGAACTAGAAGCACAAGCATTTCGCTACACTCGCATTAACATCTGCTAACCATGTGTATGTGACAAATAAAATTGGATTTGATTTGATTTGGAAGTGGGAAGGGGAAAACTGAAAACTAGCTGTTATTGGCATGGAGATTTTGAACTCTCTTTCTTAGTTGTCTATTAACTAACTAAAAACAAAAAACTATGTTTTAAGTGAAGTTGTCTGAAGCCGAAAAATAAAGGAAATTCACATGAGCACCACAATGCCTACTCCACCCAAACTCTACTATGTTTTCCAGCACACAGCTTTGACCTACTACAGCTATGTTGATTTATTGTTCTTCAAACAATGTGTATGAAGGTTGCTTAGGATTCAAACCTTCACAAACAGCTTAATGCATACTCTTAGAGGAGGTGCTCCCACAATCGTCACGCCTACTTCTGCTCCCTCGACGGTCTACTAATCACCCTTCCTGGCAACCATCATTGCACAAACCTGCTCCCCATCGTTGAGCACACCTGGACTTCATCACCAACCTGATTACTCTCTCTTCATATAGCCCTCACCACCCTCAGTCATCAGGCAGTACTGGTTCTGTTTTTCATGTCCAGACACTTCTCTTGTTTTGTAACTTGCCATGCTTGTTATTATTAAACTCATCATCTGCACCTGCTTCCTGTGTCTTCGTTACAGAATACTGCCTCAAAAATACTGGAAGCAGCAGATGATTTCACCATCTTCCAGACGGTCGAAGAACAGTGTCACCGACTGCAGCAACACCACGCCCAGCTGGCTCTACTGGGTACAACCATGAAGGAGGTCCTCCGCGTTCTCCACCGCCTTGACACCACCAGCAAGGTTCTCCATACCTCTGACGGAGGGCCTCCTACAATGGGTCGTCACAGTGAGCCAGTCCCCCAGCCTACCCAGCCGTCCACCTAGGTCAGCGATGCCCAACTGTCCCTTCCGGAGAAGATTGATGGCACTCCATTGAAATGCTGTGGCTTCCTACTCCAGTGCTCCCTCTATTTTGCCTATCAGATGGGAGCCCCCACCACCAAGAGGGCCAAGGTTGCCACGGTAATTTCCTTGCTGACCAGATTGGCATTGGAGTGGGCTAATGCCATCTGGGAGAGAGGAGAGGAGGAGCTCTCCTATGAGAGGTTCAGGGTGGTCTTTGACCATCCTTCAGAGAGGGGAGGTGAGCAACTTTTCCAACTCCAGCAGGGTGCCCAGACCACTGCGGAGTACTCCCTCACCTTTCGGACTGTGGCAGCCTCCAAAGGATGGAATGAGCCGGTGCTCCGCACTCTATTCCGCAGTGGACTGCACGAAGAGGTCCAAACAGAGTTGGCATGTCGAGATGACAACATATCCTTGGATGCTCTTATCGCGATGGCCATCCATCTGGATAACCTTCTTCGGAGCGTTGGTGTCCACCTCGCCACTCACCTCCCTGCTTTGGCTGTCCTGATGCAGAGCCTGAACCCATGGAGGTAGGGGCCACACACCTCTCCACGGCAGAGCGGCATTGCCGGAGACAGCTGGGGCTCTATCCCTATTGCAACCAGAAGAGGCACCAGCTTCAGTGGTGTCCGGTGCGTCCTAACCCAGGTTCCACAAGAGCAGAGCTGTGTAGGCGTGAGTCTTCCATTATCGTTAACACCAAACCCTTTCTGGTTCCCATTTCACTGGCGGGCTGTCCCTCAGGTGTTGTCTCTACAGCTCTAGTGGACTCCGGTGACGCAGGGAACTTTATCAACCAGGCCCTTGCCTCCTCCCTGAAGTTAACCTCATACCCTCTCTCCTCTTCTTTTCCTGTCCAAGCCCTGGATATGCGACCATTGGGATCCGGCACAATTACTCAGGTCACAGCACCACTCACCCTCACGTGGGACCCAAGCACCAGGAAAGCCTTCCCTTCTTCATCACCGTACCCGCACACAAGGTCACCCTTGGCCTCCCGTGGCTCGAACTCCATAACCTCAAGATCTCTAGGTCAAAGATGAGCATATCCGCCTGGGGACCAGGATCCCGGAAGACCTTCTTTCCTGCACCCTGTGGTTCCACGTCAGTGGAGGGTCCTGTGAGTGTCCTCCAGCCCATCAAGCGGTCCTCCTGTATCGTTGGCCTCATGTTTTGGGATATAAATGTGTACATCGTCCAGGCTCTGGAGAGGGAACCCGCTCCTGCCATCTGCCCTCCAGAGTGCATGTACGTCCCCATGGGGATGAGAGATCAGCTGTTGACCTGGGCACCCACATCCCTCGCCACTGAACACCCAGGTATCACCCGCACCATCCAATCCCTCTCAGATAAATACTGGTGGCCCACCTTGGCACCTATGTTCTGTATGTACTCAATGTCAAACCCTGTCTTTCAAAGATAATTTGCACAAATCCAAATAACTTCACAGATCTTCACTGCAAAGGGTTTAAACACTGTTTATAATTGCTTGTTCAATGAACCATAAACAATTAATGAACATGGACCTGTGGAACGGTCGTTAAGACACTAACAGTTTACAGACGATAGGCAATTAAGTCACAGTTATGAAAACCAAGGATACTAAAGAGGCCTTTCTACAGACTCTGAAAAACACCAAAAGAAAGATGCCCAGGGTCCCTGCTCATCTGCGTGAACGTGCCTTAGGCATGCTGCAAGGAGGCAGGATGACTGCAGATGTGGCCAGGGCAATAAATTGCAATGTTCGTACTGTGAGACGCCTAAGACAGCGCTACAGGGAGACAGGATGGACAGCTGATCGTCCTCGCAGTGGCAGTCCACGTGAAACAACACCTGCACAGGATCGGTACATCTGAACATCACACCTACGGGACAGGTACAGGATGGCAACAACAACTGCCCGAGTTACAACAGGAACGCACAATCCCTCCATCAGTGCTCAGACTGTCCTCAATAGGCTGAGGGAGGCTGGCTTGAGAGCATGTAGGCCTGTCGTAAGGCAGGTCCTCACCAGACATCACTGGCAACAACGTTGCCTATGGGCAAAAACCCACAGTCTCTGGACCAGACAGGACTGGCAAAAATTGCTCTTCACTGACGAGTCGCAGTTTTGTCTCACCAGGGGTGATGGTTGGATTCGCGTTTATCGTCAAAGGAATGAGTGTTACTCTGGAGCGGGATCGATTTGGAGGTGGAGGGTCCGTCATGGTCTGGGGCGGTGTGTCACAGCATCATCGGACTGAGCTTTTTGGCATTGCAGGGAAGACATCCTCCTCCCTCATGTGGTACCCTTCCTGCAGGCTCATCCTGACATGACCCTCCAGCATGACAATGCCACTAGCCATACTGCTCATTCTGTGCGTGATTTCCTGCAAGACACGAATGTCAGTGTTCTGCCATGGTCAGCGAAGAGCCCGGATCTCAATCCCATTAAGCACGTCTGGGACCTGTTGGCTCAGAAGGTGAGGGCTAGAGCCATTCCCCCCAGAAATGTCCGGGAACTTGCAGGTGCCTTGGTGGAAGAGTGGGGTAACATCTCACTGCAAGTCTGGTGCAGTCCATGAGGAGGAGATGCACTGCAGTACTTAATGCAGCTGGTGGCCACACCAGATACTGACTGTTACTTTTGATTTTGACCCCCCCCCCCCCCTTTGTTTAGGGACACATTATTCAAGTTCAGGTTATGTCTCAGATGTTTGAATCTTGTTATGTTCATACAAATATTTACACAGTTTGCTGAAAAGTTTGCTGAAAATAAACGCAGTTGACAGTGAGAGGACCTTTCTTTTTTTACTGAGTTTAGTTTCCGACCGTGGTCCCCAATTCAAGTCACGGGTCTGGAAAGCCATCATGGAGAAGCTGGGGGCCATGGTCAGCCTCACATCCGGGTACTGGCCTCAGTGTATGAAACTCCACCAGGAGCGGTGGAGGTTCATAAGGAGTCACTGCCAGGAACGGCAGGGGGAGTGGCCCGGTTCCTTCCCTTGGTGGAATAGGCTCAACTCAACTCCTACAGCGGGCTTACTCCCTTCCAGTGTGTCCTGGAATATCAGCCGTGTGGAATATCGCCCACGGGAGGCTCCAGCCTCCGTCGTCAGAAGGATCAGGCGGACCGCCACTGCAGTGAGGCTCCCGTGTTCCATCCTGGTGATCCCGTCTGGCTCTCCACCAGGAATCTTCCGCTCCCTCTGCCCTGCCGGAAGTTGAGCCTCCGATCTGTGGGGCCTTCAAGGTCCTCCGGAGGGTCAATGAGGTAACCTATCGGATAGAACACCCTGTCAACCACCAGATCTCACCCTCCTCACTCTCATGTTTCCCTCCTCAGGCCGGTGGTTTCTGGTCCCCTGGCTGATGCCACCCCCCCCCACCCGGGACATCGAGGGGACCCCTACCTATGCTGTTTGGCTTCCGTCTGGCCACTCTACCATAAAGGCCTGATTGGTGGAGTGCTGCAGAGATGGTTGACCTTCTGGAAGGTTCTCCCATCTACACAGAGGAACTCTGAAGCTCCCCCCGATTTCTCAGTTTGGCCGGGCGGCCAGCTCTAGGAAGAGTTTTGGTGGTTCCCAACTTCTTCTATTTAAGAATGATGGAGGCCACTGTGTTCTTGGGGACCTTCAATGCTCCCCAGACCTGTGCTTCGACACAATCCTGTCTCGGAGCTCTACGGACAATTCCTTTGACCTCATGACATGGTTTTTGATCTGACATGAACTGTCAACTATGGGACCTTATATAGACAGGTGTATGCTTTTCCAAATCATGTCCAATCAATTGAATTTACCACCGGTGGACTCCAAGTTGTAGAAACATCTCAAGGATGGTCAATGGAAACAGGATGCACCTGAGCTCAATTTCAAGTCTAATAGCAAAGGGTCTGCATACTTATGTAAATAAGCTATTTCTGTTTTTTTATTTGTAATAAATTTGCAAACATTTCTTAACCTGTTTTCGCTTTGTCATTATGGGCTATTGTTGTAAATTGATGAGTAAAAATGTGTATTTAATACATTTTTCAATAAGGATGTAACATAACTACATTTGGAAAAAGGGAAGGGAGCTGAATACTTTCCGAATGCACTGTATTTCTTATTTAACAAAACTGTATGAATATAGATTTTCTTCTAAATAAAGTATAATCAACTTATAAAATGACTAACTATAAGATTTCACCTTCCTTATAACTGTAAAATATGTATTTGTATATTTAGTGTTAGAGAACATGTCTGTAAATCGATATCTGAATGTGCTACAGAGTTATGCTGCGTTATGATGTAATGATTCCAGGCATATGTGTTGTTAGTGGCTGTGATGTAGGGTTCAGCCAGGAGTGGATGGACGGTAGGAAGAGCGAATGAAATGGAAGGAGTGACATCCCAGCTTCAAGTGGTGTCAGATTTCCCATCCTGCTTCACACAGGCAGAAGATACAGTAAGTAATAGGTAACATGATAAGTAATTGTTTTGCCTTTATGGAAAAAGCTGAAAGGATTAATTCCCTTGATGATTTGAGAGTGCCCCTGCCATGCCCTACCTCTTCATCCCACAATAGAGAGAGCTACCTTGCACCAGGTAAACCTTTGATACTTTCCACCAATCGGGTGTGAGGAACAGCAGAAGAACAACAACTGTTATTCACCTCTGGGTGTGGTGGTCTCTTATTTTAGTGGAGGGCTGGAGGCCTTCTGGAACACATTTTAACTGGAAGAAAGGACTGTGCATTGAAACTATTTATTGTGTTAGTATTTTTTTTTACATTTGGTTTGAGTATGTAATATTGTAGTTATTTCATCAACACATTATTAGGCTAATCCATTGTTGTCACTAAGAATCACCTGACATTAACCATAATATCTGAGCTCTAATTGATGGACACAGTAAACTATATAACATGGGTCTATTTGCTTTTGTGCTAGTAAGGGAATAACACAGGATAGTTTAATAATTAGCCAAACCAGATGTGTTTTTATTGTATTTGACATATAATATGCCATGAGAAGGACAAATTCACAATTTCTTTATCATTGTAAAAGTGCAGTCTGGACTGTCAGGAGGCAGATATCTATCGAACTAGTGTGATTAGTGGATGCATCAGACCGATTAGAAAAGAGCGAAGAGTTGTGTGTTCCAGCGAAAAAAATCTGTAAATCCTAAAGCTACAAGCATTTTTTCCCTCACCCACAGGCATAGTCCAAAAACCCATTACTCAAGACAACGACGTTCTACCTGTAGAGCGGGCTAAATCTCTGCGTAAAACGAATTAACCCAAGATAAATCTACAGAAAAAAGAAGTGATTTATGAACAAAAGCACAAACGGATTAACATTTGTTAAGTAAGTGGAATGTAGGCTATCTATTTTTAAATGTAATTTGTTACTTACTTTTGGTGTGTGAATGAGTTGAGCATGGGGTGTAGGCATTTGTATTGTTTTATTGCGTTGATTTTGAATTGTAGCCTACGTTTTGACATGCGTCACCTATTCAATTGACGTTGTTTGACAAAATTCGGAGATTTACCGTACATTGTACCAACGTATCATAAAAGTTTATACAGCCACCTGAAAATGCGCAATAGAAGAGGTTATGAGTAAAAGCTAGTTTGATGAAGAACCATGGTGCCTGTACGTTGAACTGTATCCATTCCTTTTGGGGGGATAATGTTGGAACAGTTCACATTGGCTTTATACCAACATGTTACATTTTTAAGCAGGCATGAGCAATGAGGGGAACAAAGAAAAAAATTGAGAAAGATGATGGGCACTGATGTCCTTCCCTGTACAGCCAAACAGTAAACATCTGATTTATTAGGGAAATCATACTTATCCAATATCACAGACATCCCAACTGTTATAGCTAGGTCGGTGTGTGGTAAAGCAAATTAAAACAAGACCTACTATAGCAGCATGTGCCTTCATTTGCATTCCCACCTTGCTCAATTGTAATTTCCCAACCCCAAATTCGAATTGATCAATTGCCACATTTACAGTGCATTCGGAAAGTCTTCAGACACCTTGACTTTTTCCACATTTTGTTACGTTACAGCCGTATTCTAAAATGTATTAAATTAAATACCCCAAATTGACAAAACGGGTTTTTAGAAATGTTTGCAAATGTATTACAAATAAATACCTGATTTACAAACAGTACCAGTCAAAAGTTTGGACACACCTACTCATTCCAGGGGTTTTCTTTATTTTTACTAATTTCTACATAAAGTCACCGAAAGACTCTCAGACCATGAGCAACAAGATTCTCTGGTCTGATGAAACCAAGATTGAACTCTTTGGCCTGAATGCCAAGCATCATGCCTGGAAGAAACCTGGCACCATCCCTACAGTGAAGCATGGTGGTGGCAGTTTTTCAGCAGCAGGGACTGGGAGACTATTCAGGATCAAGGGAAAGATGAATGGAGCAAAGTACAGAGAGATCCTTGATGAAAACCTGCTCCAGAGTGCTCAGGACCTCAGACTGGGGCGAAGGTTCACCTTCCAACAGGACAACATCCCTAAGCACACAGCCAAGACAACGCAGGAGTGACTTCAGGACAAGTCTCAATGTCTTTGAGTGGGCCAGCCAGAGCCCGGTCTTGAACCCGATCGAACATCTCTGGAAAGACCTGAAAATAGCCCCATCCAACCTGACAGAACTTGAGAAGATCTGCAGAGAAGAATGGGAGAAACTCCCCAAATACAGGTGTGCAGAGGTGCGTCAGAGGCGCTTCAACAAAGTACTGAGTAAAGGGTTTGAATACTTATCTAAATGTGATATTTTTTATTTTATTTTTATAAATGTGCAAACATTTCTAAAAACCTGTTTTTGCTTTGTCATTATGGGGTATTGTGTGTAGATTGAGGGGGGAAACGGTTGAATCAATTTTAGAATAAGGCTGTAACGTAACAAAATGTGGAAAAATTAAAAAGGTCTGAATACTTTCCGAATGCACTGTACCTGTGTGTAAACCTTTTGGTTGTGAAACCTTCTCAGGTAAATATTACAAGGATAAAAGGTGATCTTTGTTGACAAAGTTCACTTTATATGCATGTCAACATGTGGGATATGTGGAAATATACTAATGACAAATCTATTGAAAAGGGGAAACAAAATGCCAGTGCATTCAAGTTAATTTCTCAAAAAATAGATATTATACCTCTGGTTTCTATAAAAGGCACATCAAAGTAATAGCCCTACACCCAACAATCTTTAAGTGTTTGTGAAATTAATTCATACCATACCATATATTGATGCCTCTCTCTTTTATCTACTCAGGTTGCTCCAGTAATCCATAGTAATCAAACTAAAGAAAGCTCATTCTAAAAAGGTGGGCTGTCAACATCCAGCCCGAATCATGGATTGGAAGACCTTCCAAGCCCTCCTGAGTGGGGTGAATAAGTACTCCACTGCGTTCGGCCGTATCTGGCTCTCTGTGGTGTTTGTGTTCAGGGTAATGGTGTACGTGGTGGCGGCAGAACGCGTGTGGGGCGATGAGCAGAAGGACTTTGACTGCAACACCAAGCAGCCCGGCTGTGCTAACGTCTGTTACGACCACTACTTCCCCATCTCCCACATCCGCCTGTGGGCCCTGCAGCTCATCTTCGTCACCTGCCCCTCCTTGATGGTGGTGATGCATGTGGCGTATCGCGATGAACGTGAGCGGAAGTACCACGCCAAGCATGGCAACAAGGCCAAGCTGTACGAGAACACAGGCAAAAAGCACGGCGGCCTCTGGTGGACCTACCTGCTCAGCCTCTTCGTCAAGACAGGCATCGAGATCTCCTTCCTCTACATCCTCCACAAAATCTATGACAGCTTCTACCTGCCCAGGCTGGTCAAGTGTGAGGTCAGCCCATGCCCCAATCAGGTGGACTGCTACATCGGCCACCCCACAGAGAAGAAGGTCTTCACCTACTTCATGGTGGGCGCCTCGGCCTTCTGCATCGTGCTCAACGTCTGTGAGATCATCTACCTCATCTCCAAGGGCATCGCTCGCAAAGCACAAAAGATGAAGAGAAGAAAGCGCACCTTGGCCTTGCATGAACGGTACAACAAGGAGAATTCCTGCAGCGACTGCAGCACTCTACCTATGTCTCGGCTGGAGAAACAATCCTTAAATCCCCAGTTTCCAGGCCACCTACAAGCCACCTTACCGGCTCATATGCATGCTTCTGCCCCTAACCTGTCCTAGAGTGGATGTCCACTCTATCCCAAGACTGAACCAAACATTAAGGCCTATGGAGCCAGGCCTCACCTTATTGGTCAAGCCTGTATGAGAGACAGACTTTTCTCAAAGTCTCTACTGCCTTAGCTATTACTGCCCTATACTGCCATGGAGCAAGGCTTTGTATTGATGTACATGACCCTGGGGCTAGACAAGCCTGTCATGAGCCACATTCCATTTTATACAACTAAACTCTTACTGCCAGACTGAATAACCAACCATTCCAACCCATTTCCCTTTACTATCAACGTTTCCCTTTCAATGCAACATAGCGAAACAAAATGAACTATGCAAGAGTTAGCATGCAAAACTACTGTCACTATGCAATACATTTTTTTGTAGGCAAAACGCATCGTAGTAGGATTCTATTGCATTGACACGTCTACACAGACCGGTGTGGCATAACCAATCAGAGCTGCAGTAGGCCTATTTATTGGTTTATGGCCAATATACATCGTGCATAAGGGCTGTTCTTAAACACGACGCAATGCGGAGTGCCTGGACACAGTCCTTAGCCGTGATATATTTGCCATATACCACAAACCCCCGAAGTGCCTTATTGCTATTATAAACTGGTTACCAATGTAATTAGAACAGTCTGATATACCACAGCTTTCAGCCAGTCAGCATTCAGAGCTCGAACCACCCAGTTTATAAATGCAAATTGATCATTGCCATGTATGGATCTGTGCCATTCGCTTTGAACTTGACTGTGTTTACAGCATGAGCGGTCGTGAGTAGATGCGCTTTTTTATTTATCAAAGCGAGAGCTGCTTGTAGCTACATGTGCACATTTTGTTCATATCCTTTGCTAGTTAGTGAGTTATTAGCCCAGTTATAAATCATTTGTAGTCAGCAATGGGGGAGTGATTGCTTCATACAAGAGCACAAAACGTGTAAATTTCTTTGAAAATATGAGTGGAGTATGAGCTTTTTTTTTGTCTTAAAGGGGCAGTGTTGTATTTTGAGACAGGTTTGACTAAGCTAAGTAGCCAATAGGCAGCAGAGGGTAACATAATTTGTCTTATTCTCTGTAATAATGGTATGGGAATAATACTGCATGTTATTTTGTAAAGTGGTTTCTTACATCAAACAATACAATAACCTTTTCAGTCACCTCATTGTCTGAAGGACAAGGTAATGTCAAGCCCTGCATGTTTTCTTTTAAGTCTCATGGAATGTAGGTCTACATTGAACATCACACATTGACTGCTACTGTAGGGTGAATGATAGAACAGCTATTTCAATGTTAAAATGTTATGAGACGCACTTTCTCCATTGTTTTTGATGGTAGGCCACTCTGGTAGGTCTACATTATGATCAAATAGCCACAGTAGCCTTCTTGACCACCGTCTGAACCTGAAACTTAAAGTGGGTACAGCCTCAGCATTCACATTAAACGCGCGCTGGAAGTTGCACAGAATTTTCACAATGGTCAAGTTTGCGCTCAGCAGACATGAAATTTGCTCAGTGGCAAAAAATATTTGAGGGAACAGGTGGGAGGGCGAAGAATGAAATGCTCATAGGGAACTATTTTGTCAGAGTGACAAGCATGTATTCAAGACACACCTGGCGGAGGTATTCACCCACATCACCAATACTTTGGAGGTGTGCTAAGGCGCTCTAGAAACAGAGACTACTAGAAAGAAAATGCATTTCAGAGATGTGCTTATTAATTACTGAAATGTGTTGTTTCTTGCCTTAAAGACATTTGTATACTCTCTGTTTTATGACTTCAATATGAGACAACAGAATGATAACAAATATCTTTGCTTTGACAGTGTTGGTGCAAGATTAGTCTAAACTGGACAGTGGCTTACCACTACTTGGCGATGGTGCACCAACATAATTAATCATTTATTTAAAGCATGCATTCTAATAGAAGCTCTTCTATCATTTAATCACTTTTTAAATTGTTTTACTCTATTACAAGACTACATCTGCATGGGTCCTCTCATATTTATGTTGTAATGCCACAACAGATTGTCTGTGTTTGTACATGTTTGTACACAAATGTTCCTCATCCAAGGCCTATGTTGATTCAAATGAGAAACAAGGAATGTTGCTGTTTAATTTATCAAGTCCACGTATGCAAGTAAATGCTGGCATCTTGGAAAGCTGGAGCACAAAATCTGACTACAGAGTAAAGTGGATAAAACAGTGTTTCTCAGCGAACAATGGTGTGGACACCTGATAGCCTCACATGGTCAGGAACAGAACCTTCACAATCAGCTTCAAACTTCTGTTTTGTATATTATTTTTTATAAATAAAATATGAACATTTATTTTACTTTGGTATCATTCATATTACAGTAGTGGACTTCATTCCTGTTCCTGTTTCACTTTATCTGGAAAGTTACTCTTCAGGTAACTCGGTATTCAGTAATATTCGATATTTGGCCCCATTTCTGTCTGACTTAGCCTGAGTGACTAGATCAGAACATATCTAATCAGGACCTTAAAACAGCCCCACGTGACATACAGGACCAAGCCAGCTTTGCGACCTTTTGCCACATTTCAGGCTTCAAACATAAAGATATAAAACTGTATTTTTTTGTGAAGAATCAACAACAAGTGGGACACAATCATGAAGTGGAACGACATTTATTGGATATTTCAAACTTTTTTAACAAATCAAAAACTGAAAAATTGGGCGTGCAAAATTATTCAGCCCCTTTTACTTTCAGTGCAGCAAGCTCTCTCCAGAAGTTCAGTGAGGATCTCTGAATAATCCAATGTTGACCTAAATGACTAATGATGATAAATACAATCCACCTGTGTGTAATCAAGTCTCCGTATAAATGCACCTGCACTGTGATAGTCTCAGAGGTCCGTTAAACGCGCAGAGAGCATCATGAAGAACAAGGAACACACCAGGCAGGTCCGAGATACTGTTGTGAAGAAGTTTTAAGCCGGATTTGGATACAAAAAGATTTCCCAAGCTTTAAACATCCCAAGGAGCACTGTGCAAGCGATAATATTGAAATGGAAGGAGTATCAGACCACTGCAAATCTACCAAGACCTGGCCGTCCCTCTAAACTTTCAGCTCATACAAGGAGAAGACTGATCAGAGATGCAGCCAAGAGGCCCATGATCACTCTGGATGAACTGCAGAGATCTACAGCTGAGGTGGGAGACTCTGTCCATAGGACAACAATCAGACGTATATTGCACAAATCTGGCCTTTATGGAAGAGTGGCAAGAAGAAAGACATTTCTTAAAGATATCCATAAAAAATGTTGTTTAAAGTTTGCCACAAGCCACCTGGGAGACACACCAAACAGGTGGAAGTAAGTTGCTCTGGTCAGATGAAACCATAATTGAACTTTTTGGCAACAATGCAAAATGTTATGTTTGGCGTAAAAGCAACACAGCTCATCACCCTGACCACACCATCCCCACTATCAAACATGGTGGTGGCAGCATCATGGTTTGGGCCTGCTTTTCTTCAGCAGGGACAGGGAAGATGGTTAAAATTGATGGGAAGATGGATGGAGCCAAATACAGGACCATTCTGGAAGAAAACCTGATGGAGTCTGCAAAAGACCTGAGACTGGGACGGAGATTTGTCTTCCAACAAGACAATGATCCAAAACATAAAGCAAAATCTACAATGGAATGGTTCAAAAATAAACATATCCAGGTGTTTGAAATATCCAATAAATGTCGTTCCACTTCATGATTGTGTCCCACTTGTTGTTGATTCTTCACAAAAAAATACAGTTTTATATCTTTATGTTTGAAGCCTGAAATGTGGCAAAAGGTCGCAAAGTTCAAGGGGGCCGAATACTTTCGCAAGGCACTGTATCAACCAGGTAAGGACAACATTTTATTTTAATGTTTCTCTGGGACTCTGAAGTGTAAGCAAGCTAAAGGAATCTCAGTATAGCAGGTCCAGCTTCTCCGTCAGGTTCTCTGTCGCTTACTACTAGGTGTGGAAGACAAACGCTGCCTGTTTGTTCTGTATCACTTGCTTTACATTAAGTGCAAAATCCCAACCTCTCAGAATATGACTCAACCATTACCTCCCACCACTGAGATGACGGTTAGGGTTCCATTCAATCAGTATCGCTTAAGCGTTACAGATTGCGTGATCTACATTTTCGACTGAGCAGACATATGCAGCGTTTACTGTGAATGCAGTCTCCGCTAACATGGGAACATTGCCTTTACATTTCTATCACGCTGTAACACTGAACTTCAGCGATACAGATTAAATCCACCCCTTAGTCCATAGAAGACTCCGATTCGATTCCTGTACAGTACGTCCTATGGTTTACAAGTATCTCAATGGTACTGCCTTTGATTGGTTTTGGAGTGCCATTAATTAATTATTATATACAGTGGGGCAAAAAAGTATTTAGTCAACCACCAAATGTGCAAGTTCTCCCACTTAAAAAGATGAGAGAGGCCTGTAATTTTCATCATAGGTACACTTCAACTATGACAGACAAAATTAGAAGAAAAAAAATCCAGAAAATCACATTGTAGGATTTTTAATGAATTTATTTGCAAATGATGGTGGAAAATAAGTATTTGGTCAATAACAAAAGTTTATCTCAATACTTTTATATACCCTTTGTTGGCAATGACAGAGGTCAAACATTTTCTGTAAGTCTTCACAAGGTTTTCACACACTATTGCTGGTATTTTGGCCCATTCCTCCATGCAGATCTCCTCTAGAGCAGTGATGTTTTGGGGCTGTTGCTGGGCAACATGGACTTTCAACTCCCTCCGAAGATTTTCTATGGGGTTGAGATCTGGAGACTGGTTAGGCCACTCCAGGACCTTGAAATGCTTCTTACGAAGCTACTCCTTCGTTGCCCGGGCGGTGTGTTTGGGATCATTGTCATGCTGAAAGACCCAGCCACGTTTCATCTTCAATGCCCTTGCTGATGGTAGGCTTTGTTACTTTGGTCCCAGCTCTCTGCAGGTCATTCACTAGGTCCTCCCGTGTGGTTCTGGGATTTTTGCTCACCGTTCTTGTGATCATTTTGACCCCACGGGGTGAGATCTTGCGTGGAGCCCCAGATCGAGGGAGATTATCAGTGGCCTTGTATGTCTTCCATTTCCTAATAATTGCTCCCACAGTTGATTTCTTCAAACCAAGCTGCTTACCTATTGCAGATTCAGTCTTCCCAGCCTGGTGCAGGTCTACAATTTTGTTTCTGGTGTCCTTTGACAGCTCTTTGGTCTTGGCCATAGTGGAGTTTGGAGTGTGACTGTTTAAGGTTGTGGACAGGTGTCTTTTATACTGATAACAAGTTCAAACAGGTGCCATTAATACAGGTAACAAGTGGAGGACAGAGAAGCCTCTTAAAGAAGAAGTTACAGGTCTGTGAGAGCCAGAAATCTTGCTTGTTTGTAGGTGACCAGATACTTATTTTCCACCATAATTTGCAAATAAATTCATTAAAAATCCTACAATGTGATTTTCTGGATTTTTCCCCTAATTTTCTGTCATGGTTGAAGGGTACCTATGATGAAAATTACAGGCCTCTCTCATCTTTTTAAGTGGGAGAACTTGCACAATTGGTGGCGGACTAAATACTTTTTTGCCCCACTGTATTCTTTAACCTTTATTTAACTAGGCAAGTCAGTTAAGAACAAATTCTTATTTACAATGACAGCCTAGGAACAGTGGGTTGTTCAGGGGCAGAACGGCAGCTTTTTACCTTGTCAGCTCAGGGATTCAATCTAGCAACCTTTTGGTTACTGGCCCAACGCACTAGGCTACCTGCCGCCCCAATGTGGATTCCTCAACTAGTCTAGTGTTATAAACTCACCAGAACTCTAGGTGATTCATCTCCATGTCCTGGTTGGGTAGGCAGTGTCATGTTTCATCATGTGTCATATTTCGGCTACACTTCCGTAGCTGTGTCACAGACACTGGCTGTGTAAATGCACAATGCCATTTGTTCAATTAAATATGCATAACACATTCATTAAAGAGTAAGTATTTTTTTTATTTAAATTCAGCAAAGAATTTAGCTTCCTTAGATTTATGATAAACTTTTCTAACAGCGTCATTTCAGAAGTGCAACCTTTTACAATAAATATTTACATTCACAATGAGACACACCAAAACCGAGAATTAAACAGACGAAAACATTCAAATTCTATTCCAACTGCTGGAATGACGGACTTTACTGCCCTAATATGGTAGGTTTGCAAATCCCAAGTGGTTTTCAAGGAAGGATAGTCGGAAGATTTGGAAGATGACAATAACAAACATGACAACACAATGGCTAAATCCTGTGACTCCCTGTCCCATAATATAAATCAATTTGTTGATTCTCATCAATAGATCTGTTTTCTATTCCACTCTGCAAATATCAAGGTCTGTTTGTACACCCAAATGGTCAATACAACAGTAACTGTCAATAATACCTTCATTTAACTTTCTGTTGATTCAAGTTTGGTATGAGATACATATTCAACAGCATAATTTACTCTGAATAAACCGTTTGTGCATTTGCAATGATCATGTAACACACAGAGGGAGAGGACAACAAGGCACCAGGTGTATGGAGGACATGAGAAGAATGAGAAGGCACCACTTGAGCAAGGCTTTCCAACTATTTGGATGTTTTCATTTATAAGAAAGGTACTTGACTTATATCAAATAACGGAACACACAGTTCTTACAACCGCTTTTACCTACAGCTAAATCAAAGTATTTTACATCTAAGTGGCACAGGTGTGTGTGTGCCTTGCCTTGGTAATGCCTTCTGGCCATGTCTGTAGGTATCATTTGTGACATCCCTCTTATAGGCCTTTGTGGAGCCAGGTTCAGAGTTTGCAGGTTGCCTGGGCCACTTTAGAGCTAGTCTTTCTGTTCAGGGAACGACAGATGAACGCTCCAGCATCCATCAGCTTGGGCAGGTCCACTCCCTGAGACAGAGGGAGAAGGAGGACAACAGAGTCACACACTGAAACAGGGAACTTTACATGTGTACTGACCAGTTTAAAAAGGGAACTGGGACTCCTCCAGGTCAAACGTGTTGTGTTAAAAGTAAACACTGAAGACAATTCATTTTTCAATACACAGGAAGTAGAACATTTTCTCGTTACAGATTGCCAGACTATTGGACTGAGGGAGGAAGTGAAAGAGGGAGACTGATAAAGAAAGAGTGGGAAGAGGTGAATTCTCACCGTCTGAATGCCGAGTCCATGCAGCATGTACACCACATCCTCTGTGGCCACATTCCCAGAAGCCCCTTGTGCATATGGACACCCGCCCAGGCCAGCCACAGATGAGTCCACAACGCTGATGCCCATCTGCAAAAACAAACAACATCTTCATGCCAAAAGTATTGCAGTACTTTTTATACACCAAATCAGAGGAGTCCTCTATATTGCACTCAGTTTCAGGTCTTACTATGCAGTACCTGCAGGGCGATGAGGATGTTGGCCAGAGCCTGACCATAGGTGTCATGGCAGTGGACTGCCAAGGCGTCAACAGGCACCTCCCTGCTCACTGCCTCCAGCAACTCAGCCATGCCGCCCGGTGTACCCACACCTATGGTGTCGCCCAGAGAGATCTCATAGCAACCCATGGAATACAGACGCTTGGCTACCTGCATTAGAGGAAGCAACAAGTGAAATCTTCAAGCAGGTTTAAACCTCTATGACACTGTTAATAAAATCTATTTGGAGTATAATTACATTTATATGGGAAGATGAAGAGACAGTTCTCAGTGACAAGTAATAGAATGCTGGGCTTGGTCTGAGTCAGAGGAACTCACCTGAGCCACTTTGTCTGGTGACACCTGGCCCTCATATGGGCATCCCAGCACGCATGACACATACCTGAGGGAACAGAGCAAGGAGGTGAGACTGATGCCCTGGAGTCAAACAACATGACGTCTTAGAGAACTGTAAACAACCCTACAGCATTTGACAGACTTTCCCATTGAAAATCACGACCATTCCCATTTTCTTCCTCTGCCTCTCCCTATGTCTGTCTGTCAATCTTACCCTCTGACTCGCACACCGGCCTCTTTGGCTGCTTTGGTGACCTCCTCAAAGCGCTGCAGGCTCTCATCCACAGAGCAGTTGATGTTCTTCTTACTAAACAGCTCAGAAGCAGCCCCAAATATGGCCACCTCTGCTGCTCCTGCCTTCACCTGAGAAAATAACCAGCAACATACTTGCTCAATACCTACAGTCTAAAAATACCACAGTGCTTACAATGGTTTAATAATTAGCTGATGGAATTATTAAGTTACTGAGTTACATGAGTTACTCAAACATCTCTGTGTTTCTGTTATGTGTATATTTGATGTTGAGGTGACACAGTAAGCACAGTAACAGGTGCATGGAGCCAATCAGAGGTATGTACAGCTGCCTGGAAGCCCTTGAGGTTGGGGGTCAGTACGGGATAGGACACACCAGGCCGTCTGTTGATCCCCTTCATCACCTCTACCTGGTCGGCCATCTGTCAATCAGGAGGGACACATCACAAATGATGCAATTGCAACTATTTTCATAGTTGAATGAATACAGTATCCATGATACACATCTGTAAAGCAAACTATGGTCGTCACATGGACACCGATATTCAGTGATGATCTGGAATATACAATGTGAAAGGACATGTTGTTGAGTAAACAAAACACTCTAGTAAGCTCACCTGTGGGACCCATTCTGGAGAGACAAAGCTTGTGGCTTCAATGACAGGAAGGCCTGCCTCTGAGAGCATGTCAATCAGGTGAATCTTAACTTCAGTAGGGACAAGAGTCTAACAGGGACAGCAGGAGAGAGACATGAGTTATGACAATAACATCTGCAACAGGTGACTTTTCACAGTTCCCCAGAACTGTAAAAATACTTCCTGGTTCCTCACGAGTTTAAGCGACACCCACCCAGCCACACCTGCTCTATTCAATGCGCCACAAAAAAATATGTAATTCACCCAAAAAAAGCACAAAATCCTAATAATGTGGAATACTACTACACCTTTTCATTCTGAAGACCATCTCTGGGTCCAACCTCCACTATCTTTACCCTCTGTGGGAGAGCCTTCCCTGCAGATGCACCAACTTGAACCTGTCAACAACAGAGGTAAGTGTGAGACAGTAGACGTAGCTAACTACAACACACACACACACACACACACACACACACACACACACTATGGCTATGACATTGCTCGTTATACCAAAATAGAGTATTTCACACACATTTTAAAAGCGGTCTTTAGCATTAATTTAACCAACAATTAGCTAGTACTGTAGTAATCTTAGCTAGCTAAATTAGGTTAATAACAGGCACTTGTGTTTATCAAATAAAAAATGGATTTAAAATAACACTGCACTGGAGAGACGTTGAAGAAAGAAAACACACGGACTTACTGATTTCGCCACTGCTGCTGAACAACTGAAGGATAAACATTGATGACCCATTCTAGAACCAAAGGTGCTTCTGTTGACAAATCTCATGACAGCCGCCATGTTCGTCCAGCCTTAGCAGTGACGTAAATTTCTTCTTTGGGATTGGGTTGGCAGATAGCATCCAACTTTAAGGTGCATACACCGCCACCTACTGTACTGAAGTGCGAGGCCAGCCCCGGCCTACCTACGTTAAATTCTCTTCATTATTCCTGTTCTTAGGAAAAAAATGCACCACCAACTAACCCTACCCCTATATACCACTATTTCCTAAAAATTCAAATCACCACCCCATTAAGTCTTCTGCAGTAATGTCTCATACACCCAGGTTATTCTCTGCAGTTAACACCTACACTCATTAAAAACTCACTACCCTATTCCACCACTTTGACCCTATCTGCTCCTGCACCATGCCAATGGCCTGGGAGGACGGGACACCACCACTCAACACACCCTGTAACTCTTCTGAAGTCAAATCTCGTATACTCTCAGGATTCCTCACCTTTTGACCCATCCTACTGTACTTTCTTCACTGCATCAGCATACAACAATTTCTTCTGCTGGTCCTCTACTCCACAAAAAAGTAGTACATTACTGCCACCTACTGACCAGCCCAGGTATAGCCTACATTTGCACCAGGTGTAAAGTTGACTTGAAACACCTCAAATTGTTTTGAAAAGTATATTGGAAAGCGAAGTTACATCATGAACGTGAGTGACTGTAGTGTCTTTAACGTTTTATTCTATCTCGTAACCTTTATTTTGACTTTGGTTCAAAACATTATAAATAATTTGTGAGCAAAGAACAGCCGCAATATGGCCCTAGACCCCACCATAGATAATCAAACTCAAATTGAAAGACATTTCCTGATGAATCAATAAAACAAAGTCAACTTGGAATTCTTATAAAAATATACATTTTATGTGTGTAAAATAAGTATAAAAGATAATAAATAAACATCAACAATAATCATGGTCAAAATAATGTGTAGTAATTCATTTGTAAATAAAAACAAACAATTAATAGTAAACAATTAACAGAGTAAAACATTCTCTACACAAAAACGTGCAAACACTGTCCACTGTAGTTGACTTAACATGAAAGGCATTGGCAAACATATATAAATACCATTGACGTCCCTTAAAATCCTCACTAACATCAAAGGTGTGAGGAGTATTTGGCTGGAAATAATATTGTTAATATTAATGTTAATATTCTTGATGCAAAGAAAGATAAAAGCTGACAAACAAAATGGTAACATTGTACATTGAATATCAAACACTTTCTTCTCATATTAAACTGAAAATACAAGCTTGAAAACGTCTTGTTAAGAATAAAAGCAGTCTATTATATTACAAATTCTAATATTTACAGTTATAAACAATTATTATTCAACATAACTTTCTCCAATGAATAGTCATTAAAAATGTGGATGCTTATTTATATATAATCACTGACAATAAACGTTGAGAAATATAGCAGACACTCATACACAAAAGTGCCCAAGCAAGCAAGCAAGCAAGCACACACACACACACTTTCACTGAAGCTCCTCATCGCTGTCTTCCACTTCCTGGATGATAAGGTCAGCTCCTGAGTCTTCTGCCAGGTCGTCATCATCGGTTACCAGCCAACTCCTCTGTGTGTCTCCATCCTCCTCCTCCCCGTCCACCCCCAGCAACAGGGCAGGCTCCTCGCTAGCCCCCTCCAGGCCATCGATAGGCAGATCCTCACATCCCGTCTCCTGGATGCACTCAGTACACATTCGGTAGCGCCGCAAGCCCTCACACACTACCCGCCCACTCTGCTCTGTCACCTGACGCTTACACTTCCTGCACACCAGCTTCCTGGCCTGATGGATCTGTAGAGCATCAATCAGGGAAACAAATAGAGAAATTATACAGGAAAAACACTAATAGAATGTCTACACCTGTAAATCTGCCCACCATGTTTTAGCCCTAGATGACTCACCGTCTCGAAGTGGCTGCGAAGGTGCTCCAGGCGGGTGAAGCGTTTGTTGCAGGCCTGGCAGGGATACGGCCGCTCGCCCGTGTGACAGCGCAGGTGCCTCTTCAGGTCTGCCTTCCTCTTGACCGTGTGAGTGCAGAACGGGCACTTGAAGCGCATGGAGGGGTTAGGGTCTAAAGTGAGATTAGGGGGACATTAATTAGAACCTGTTTTAACCCTAAGAACCTAATAATTAGTAAGGGTCAATAATAATATCACCGCGCTCACCTTTGTTAAAGAGTCCCACAACACCCACAATGGTAGGTAGAGTGGCATACAGTTCGTCTGCCTTCTGTGCCGTTTGTGACCGGGCCTCTTGTATGGCCAGGGCCTCATCTGTTGAGGAGCGCATGCAGTAGGGTTTCCTCTTGCCAGCTCCTTTCCGTCTGCGCTCCGCACGAGGCCGGGCAAACTGGGGCTCCTCTGCATCCGGCAGCACCTCCACCTCAGGGCTGTGCTGCTGGCTGGGCTGAGGGGAGCTGAGATCCTGCTTCAGGACTGCAGCATCCAGGTCCAACTCCTTCACCAGGTACCTGGAGGACTGGGGCCTGGAGCTGTCGTGGGTCCAGAGGGCAGAGGGAGGGCTGGTGGAGGTGGCTGCTTGGTGGTCTATGGCGTTGTCCTCCCTACCCGCCTGAGGATAGCTGTTCTCAGACAAGCTGAGGTAGTGGACATCATCCTCTTTGGCACTGATCTCCAGGGAGGACTTGATGAAGTCCTTGCAGTAGCTGATGACGTTGTTCATCTGCAGGTAGCTGGCAGCGGACATCACCTCGATCACATTGTGGCTGGAGAGGTCCAGCTGTCCAGAGTAGATGAAGTCCAGGATGACGGTGAACGTGTCGGGGCTAAAGACCTCGAAGGAGGTGCTGACCGGCTCAGCGTTGTCATCGGCCCCATGGGAAAGCAGCATACGGAAGTAGCCGCTGCTGCCGAAAAGGACATTGCGGTGGGCCTTGAAAAGCTGGCCCTCCACCAGAACGTTGCAGTCACAGAACAGCTCCTGACGCCTCTGATTATCCAACTGCTTCAGCAGATAGCTCTGGTGATTGGCTGTGATGTCCGTATGGTACCACCGCTGGGCCTGTCTGCAACACACAACAGACATATGTGACAGGTGAATATAATGTCACACAAAAATTATAATAAAGAGGAAAATTGTTGAGACTGATCACATGATCTGGATTGTAAAATCATTCAACATACAAATATGAATTCACACCAACAGGATAAACTGAAATAAAAGTGAATTCAATTAATTATTTATGAAAACAATTATACACCCCGAAATGTGCAACTCTCATCCTCTTGTGTAACCATCACTGACTGCCTTTTGTTTTCTAGGTGGAGCCAATCCAACTCAATGGTTTATATACACACTAGATGACTGGTGGGGCGCTGTGTTGAAGCCACTGTGCCTCTATCTTGGCACTCCCCCACTTTGTAAAAAAATATTTGAAAGCTATAGTAATTACTTTATTAATGTCTACATTCATTTTTGCAACATTCATATTTGAATCCATACTTTTAAACTATATTATGTGAGCTAAACATACAAATAAAATAACTGTAAACTATATTTTTAAAAATTCCTTTAAGTATTATATTTTTTTAGATTACTAATGTTACTGTCCCCACCACAGCAAAAAAAAGATGGACAAAAGTACATGTATTTAAGTCTTTGAAACATTTAATTGAAATACTGCAGTATTCCATTCATTCCTATGGAGGACTAGGCCTACTAGGGAGTGCCAATATGGCCGACTCGTGGCTTCAAAGCCTCTCAATGGCCAATACATAAATATACAATCCAGGGTTTATATACGCCACTGATCCAACTCTTCAGAGAGTCAACCTACTAGTCCCCAACCTGCACCGTGAGTGGTTGCCTCAGCCGTCAATCAAGCGCTTTATTATCTGAGGGGCTACACCCGACTCACTGACACCATCGGGTAACGAAACCCTACAATCATCCCACAGGAGAATATAAACCCTCACCAGGAAACTCTTCACAAATAGAAAATGACAGTAATGAGACATTATGAATGTGTGCTGCTCTCATACACAGTGGGTATATTTGCTTTGTGGATTTATTGTAGGTTTTGGTTGTTTAAAACCATGTCAAAATGTTCTCGTTTAGCCATGTATTTATCCCTAATTACTTATATCTAATTAGCTGATAACGTTTTTTTTGTTAAATCAGCATTTCGTAATAAATATATGGAATACACGAAGAGCTGCATGCAGCACTGCGCCCACTTAACGCCCGGTTGGAGTGGATACCCTAGAAATCAAAACAACGAACTAATTCCCTCCAATATATATAAATCAATATACTATTTAATTCAAAAGCATTTACGCATCTATATCTTAAAATTACTGTGAACAATAATAGGCTACTACAGCGCATCGAAATAAAATCGGGTAGCTTCAGTGCCTGTGCGCGAGCGCAGGAGAGACGCCCACTTACAGCTCCCGCACAATGGAATTACAGTAAAACATAGATATTATGGTAGACTTCAATCGATCATGCACAAACAAATACGAATCATAGTTATATCCCAGGTGCCAACGGACCGCATCACATTCACACCCGATTTTGGTTCCATTGATCACCCCTTTCATGCCCAAACTCCAGAGCTCAGTAGGCTATGAGCAGCGAAGAGAATTTCCGTGCTGCGGAACCTAGTGCATTTTCCTCAGGCGAGCGATGTCCGCAGGACCCGCTTACGCCCTATAGGCTAGACTGCTTACCCGCGCTCTCTGCTTCTGCCAATGCTCTACCCACGACAAAGGTATCGATACTCACAGGTGATTTGGTTCGCCCGTTGCCCGATATGCCAAATTCGCCCCCATCTCTGTCACCATTGCCATTTTTTTTATTTTTTGTTGGCAATTTTACTCCTTCTTTTACTGGTTCGGGGTACACATTCGCTCCACTTCCTGCTCAGCCCTAAAGACCGAAACCCGTTTATAGACCGAGAAAAAACGGCAGTGCTGACGTGGGTGTTTAACTGAGCGCCCGAGGGCCAAGGAGCCACTTAAAGTACAAGTGCCCCTTTTAGAGACTATACTCGCCTTTTTCGGCCTTGAAATGGGAAAGTATTGAAAGAGTAACATTCCTAAAATACCCGATCCTCCTAATTTTTGTTTAAAACACAATTTGAACAGATTATTTGTTTCAAAAACATAGCCGATCCCATAGCCACAGGAAGTATGGTGCTGAGGGTGCTGCAGCGCCCCCTGATAAATCAACATGTAAAACAAATAATCAAGAAAAATAACATAAATAAATATTGTTCAACAAAATTTGTGAACTTGGACTTTATTACTCCTGTATTTATACTCCTTTGTTACCGGGGCGGCAGGGTAGCCTAGTGGTTAGAGCATTGGACTTGTAGCTGGAAGGTTGCAAGTTCTAATCCCTGAGCTGACAAGGTACAAATATGTCATTCTCCCCCTGGCAGAAGAATTTGTTCTTAACTGACTTGCCTAGTTAAATAAATAAAAGTATTAGCAAGAAATACTCCTCAAATACTCTCCCCCCAACACATAAAGGGTCAAATCACAATACAATTTCTTTATTTCCCCATTTTATGGCTCTAGACTCAACTATTAAATAATTACAGAACATGTCTATGACAATATGTATAAATGACAAGACAAATAGATAAGACATGGTATTTTTTTTATCTAAGCATTAGAGAATAGTCTTAGTGAAAGTAGCTATAAGGAATCAACAACATAATATTAAATCATTATGAAATATAAATCATTCATTTTGTCTTGAGGTCTCTTCATGTGTGAATGTGATATTTTTTTTTGCTTTGGCCCAGTAATTTAGGAGGAAGTGAAGAAGGTACTCAATGAGATTAACATCTCATGAAGACGGGCCGTTATTGGTGAATCCGGTTGGGTTTTTGGACTGCCAGCGCCACAGGTCCTTACCTTGGAAGACATTACCAGAGGCATGACATTATTACATTTTAGTCATTTAGCAGAATATAATTTATCTTATCCAGAGTAACTTACAGGAGCAATTATGGTTAAGTGCCTTGCTCAAGGACACATTGACAGTTTTTCACCTAATTGGCTCGGAGATTAGAACCAGCAACTTTTCGGTTACTGGCCCAACGCTCTAAACAGCTAGGCTACCAAGCATTACATTATGCTCTATAGAATCAGGATTGTGCATTGTGCTGAGGACTGGGGCTGTCGTGGTGTGATGACAAATGATGTATAAACTCAGAGTAACAGTTACACTAAGTGGTAGGTAGTTCAATAAAGGTTTACTTACACATTCTCTCCAGGTTGAAGTCAGCTTTCCAGCCCAGCTCTTTCTCAGCCAGACGGGGGTCAGCATAGCAGGACGCTACATCTCCTCCTCGTCGGGGGGCAATCAGGTACATGATCTGTGGCAAAGACAATCATAACAGTACAAACACCCCCACGTGAAATTGTTTGGTCTGAAATTAGCGGTCAGACAGGTATCGCTTGAAGTAGCTGCTTTCTACACATGAAGACCTAAAAAAGATTCCATTCCCTGTGATTAAGAAGTAATATATATAAAATACAGGAATACTGATGGATGAAGGCTCTGAAGTTTTTAAAAGAGGGTCAAGTCACTCACCTCTATCCCTGAGGCCTTCTCCATAGCCTTTACCATCTGGAGCACAGAGTAACCCGTTCCTGTTCCTAAGTTATACACCTAGAGGGAGATGAGGGGAAAATGTCACGTTTCTATAAGACAATGGATGAGACAAGAGAAATTGTGAATGAATGAGGAAAGACAGGACACATGAAACATGTAACAGTGGGGTCAGGTAAGCCAGCCTGTATACTGTACTTTGCATCCACAATTGTCCTTCAGTTTCTTGAGAGCAGCTATGTGTCCTTTGGCCAAATCCACAACATGGATGTAATCTCGCACCCCTAAAGAGAAGAAGGATTATTCACAATTGGATGCATTTCTGTAAAATAAATATGATTTGACATTTACCATTAGACAAGGTTATGACTGATTGATTGAAAACAGCATTAAATATCAATCAACCCTCTTTTTTCTTTAAGCATAAAGTCAGTCATCATTACCTGTTCCATCAATAGTGTCGTAGTCATTCCCAAACACATTGAGGTGTTTTCTTCTACCAATGGCAACCTGGGTTAGAGAAGAGAGAGCCACAGCACCTAAAGTTAAGTCAATTATTACTCAACAAAAATATAAAAATGCAACAATTTAAAAGATTTTACCGAGTTACAGTTCATAAGGAAATCAGTCAATTGAATTCAATTCATTAGCCCCTAATCTATGGATTTCACATGACTGAGAATACAGATATGAATCTGTTGGTCACCGATACCTTAAAAGAAAATGGGCCTCACAATAAGCCTTAGGATCTCGTAATGGTATTTCTGTGCATTCAAATTGCCATTGATAAAATGCAATTGTGTTTGTTGTCTGTAGCTTATGCCTGCCCATACCATAACCCCCCTGATACCATGGGGGCACTCTGTTCACAACCTTGACATCAGCAAACGACTCGCAAAACACCACGCCATACACGTGGTCTGCGGTTGCGAGGCCGGTTGGATGTGCTGCCAAATTCTCTAAAACGAGGTTGTAGGTAGCATATGGTAGAGAAATGAACATTAAATCATCTGGCAACAGCTCTGGTGGACATTCCTGAAGTCTCAAAACTTGAGACATCTGTGGCATTGCGTACACATGTGTAATGATCATGCTGTTTAATCAGCTTCTTGATATGCCACACCTGTCAGGTGGATGGATTATCTTGACAAAGGACAAAATGCTCACTAACAGGGATGTAAACAAATTTGTGCACAACATTTGAGAGAAATAAGCTTTTTGTGCTTATGGAACATTTCTGGGATCTTTTATTTCAGCTCATGAAACATGGGACCAACACTTTACATGTTGCGTTTATATTTTTTGTTCAGAGTACAAAACTACATCCCAGTGAAAATAACAGAAATTAGAAAAGCAATAGTTCAAAGTGGGATACCACATCATTCATGGTGGATAAACATTATTTGTGGTTACCTGGGCGACATAGGGCAGCAGGTTGTTG